>NW_026526732.1:122586075-123786075 GCF_024362965.1 Panthera pardus | reverse complement strand
CTAGTCAGTATATTTAATTGCCCGCTCGTTTTCTCATGGAAGAGTAGCAGTTGCACTTATTTAGATAAAAATGAATCTTAAAATTAACGCCTGTGTTAAGTCACTGTCACTTAGAAGCAAGGAATAAGGTAGCTTATTTCGACACACTAGATTTTAATCCTTAAAAGGTTCTCTTTAGAGGAAAACAGGCAGCCTCCTCACACACAGCAAAGCCTCTGCCTACGGGGACAGATTTCTTTCCTCCATGAGAATATTCGATGCTTCACAGGGAGAGGAGCTGAACGAAGGGATAACATACCAGCTGAGCCTGCGTGAGGTATTTCTTCCACCAGAGATACTTGTGCATAGATGGAAATACAGAAAGGCCATAGTAGGAGTACATGAGAATGTGGATAAAACTGTTCAGTGTGGGTCCAAAGAAACCTGTAAAAGTATGGGATAAAAATTACTGCTCATTCTTCATCAAATGAGACGGATTCTTCCTGTGCAGCACGGCTGAAGATGGGTCACACCTGTGGCACTATCTGCCACAATCCACACGATGAATTCACTCTCGTTTCCACGCTCTTGCTCCAGGATTCCGCAAAAGTCACCGAGATAGGACAAAACTGGATGGTTTTTCAGTCAGAGTGCCAACCAAACAGGTAATTCCTGATTTGCAAAGGCTTTACTGTCCCTTAAACTGTTGTTACTATCGAGTGATCAGGGAGAAAATGAAATGTTAGCTTCAAACCAGTGGCGGAATTCCTTAGAAAGAGAAGTGTCTCTGCTTCCACTATGCCTCTGATGAGCCATTCCGACTGTGGAAAGAGGGCCTTCCGTCTAGGGCTTAACAAGGTGCTAAAGAGTCCAGGAGATCAGGCTGCTCTTTAAATTTAATAAATTCTACCTGACAGGGACCTAGAACCAGGAGAGCTAGAGCAAGGTGAGAGAAGGTGCAGCAGGAGAGAAGGCTGGGACGGGACGGGGGGTGGGGGGATGGACTGGCCAGTGAGGCTTCCCAGCAGCTGGACCACCTCATGGACTTCTAGGACAAGGAATATCTAAAATCCAACTGCAGGACATTTCTGTGCTAACTTGTGCCGTTATCACTCCCCTGCCCCTGCCGCCACCTTCGTGAAGTCCCTGTAGCTTCCGTCAACGTGGGCAAATGGTGTTTCAGGAAACCAAAGGAAAAAGAGAGAAGTTCTATGTTGCTCAGCTAAGAAGCAAAAGGATTTAGTTTGAAGGGGTGAGATGTCAGAGACGGGTCTATTTGTTGGAAACCGGGAACCCACTGTCGTGAGGATTAGACCAATCGATACACACAAAGTGCTCACGACAGTGCCCGGCAAAGCAAACACTACCTCTGTTACGTTGGGATCCAGATGGCTGGGCTGTGAGCTCTCAGTCCTGTGGTGGAAGGGGCTGTGGGGCTAGAGGACCCCTATCAGCTATGTCCCCTTAGATACATTAGTTTTACTTTGTAAATTTTGATTTTGTCACTGGGAAATGGGCAGGGCAGTAATTGGCTCTCTGGGCGGTGCTGGGATTGAGTGCATAATGCTACGGAAACTGAAAAGTGCAGTACCTACGCTGGCTAATGAATTTAAACTCTCTAGCCTGGTTTTCCCAGTCTAAATCAAGGTCTAGTTAGATCCATGCAAATCAATGAATGAGAAACAGGGGTGTCTGGGTGGCTCAGACACCACCGCCAGAATCTAGTAAGTACTCAGCAAATACTGGCTGGAATAACTGGTTACAGTAGTATTTCTTTACTGCTTGAGCTTTCATTACCATGAATTAATGGGGTATGATTAAAAAAAATTTTTTTTAATGTTTATTCTTGAGAGAGAGAGCATGAGTAGGGGAGGGGCATAGAGAGGGAGACACAGAATCCCAAGCAGGCTTCACACTCCGAGCTGTCAGCACAGAGCCCGACGCGGGGCTCGAACTCATGGACTGTGAGATCATGACCTGAGCTGAAGTCAGACGCTCAGCCGACTGAGCCACCCAGGAGCCCCTGGGACATGATTTTTATAATATTTTAGGTTGACTATGAATTGTCACACACACCGCATTTCATCTACAAGAATCCCAGGTCTTTACATGGGGATTACGTGAGAAGGAGGTTTAGATGTTTAGTGATTTGTAATGAAATTGTTGACAATCACAAAAAATACTTAACCTTGATAGTTGCTTGATATTGATTACGGTCTGTATATTGATGACAGCATTAAGTCTATCATAGTTTTAATCACTCAACTCAAGAAGCCAGATTTGGTCCAGGAGAGCGTTAAAATAAAAACATCTTTCTGACCACTTCATCCCCAGCACTTTCCTGCTTCACACTCTGGTTTTAATTTGCATCTTCATAGTCACGGATATATTCCAAATATCCTTGACATTTTATTTATTTTTTTAAGTTTATTTTGAGAGAGAGGGAGGGAGAGAGAATCCCAAGCAGGCTCCACACTGTCAGCACAGAGCCCGACGTGGGGCTCGATTCCACGAACCGTGAGACCGTGATCAGACGCTGAACCGACTGAGCCACGCAGGCGCCCCTCTCCTTGACATTTAAAAAATATCTCTAAGATCCCCAAATCATTTTGACGTAAGTTTTACCTGTTCTGAGTTTTCACAGAAGATTTTTAAAGCTGGGGACATAAGACGATCACATAGAAAGTACTGCTGTCTGCACTGCAGGTCAGAAGGGACCCATTAATGACTGTGAAATCAATGCAGTGAGAGCGCTCATCAGCTTTTTGAAAAAGTGCAACAGGATTAATGAAACGACAACAACAAAAACCCAAAGTGCATCACAGAGCTAGGGTAAACATCTCCTGAAATTTCTGTTCCACACAAAGTGCATACACGTAAAGAGGCTGTGATATAAGGCGCATTGTAGCTCTCAGTAAAAACAAACGTTGGAAGCCACACAGAGACGTGCCTTTAACTTTTCAGAATGGAAAAAAAAGTCCAATCTATAGGACAGCCGAGTGATGACCTCCACCAAGTGGAAGGTGCTGGATTTGTTTCGACAGGAGTCCTTGAGCCCCTGGTGCCGGAGTAAAATTACTCCAGCTGGGGTGCGTGCTTCTGGCCCGCGGACATTTGGCGCAGGGGGAAAACAAAATGCATTTAAGGTAACGCTCCCATTCTGCAGGAACGAAAGACGCGAAAGTGGCCACACGGGCAGCCGCGTGCTGCGCCGTGTGCCTCCCTCTTCCGTCTCCAGAGCCACATCAGTACAACAGTATTCAACCCCAGGCACCCGCTAGAGGCCTCGCGAGACCCATGACACGGAACTGAAGAAGCAGCAACAGAACTTACTTTGCCCGCAAGGTATCCAGTTCAAAACACACCACCAGATGTTAAACATGGAGGCATGATGGTATACGTGAAGAAAAGTAATCTGACTGGTTTTTTTCCGCAAAACAAAGAAAATTGTGTCCAGGAACTCTATGGACTTGGAGAAGTAGTACCACCACAACACCTTGGCTACCTGTAAGGATGTTAAAACAGGAAAAAGAAAAGGTGAGTGAATGAAAACGCTCCCCCGGGCTGGCTGCCCGCCCCCCCCCCCCAGCAACCTGCGTGATGCCGCACTCCACCAGCGGGCGTTTCTGTCTCAGGCCATCACCAAAGCACCTTCCTGGCATCTCTGCCCCCAGCTTCTCCTCATTCCCAGCAATCCACCCCACTCTGGTGAAAAGGAGTTGCCCCTCCGACACGCGTGATCTGATCAGGTGACTCCCCTGCACCCGCCGAACACGGGCTTGTTCTCCAGCCTGCGCTGGCAGGGATTTCCAGCACCCTCTCAGAGCACAGCACTGGGCGCCATCAAGGCCGTCTGCTCCCTCTTCCGGCACTCGCCGCCGCCGGGGCCCCTGGGCCTCCTGGCACCCTTCTCCCCGCGTCCACCCTCCTTTCCTACCGCACGCCTGGCATCCTTGGGGAACACCCTTAAATGCCTCCTCCTAACCCTCTCCTCGCCTTTTCTCAGGCCTCATCAGCCACGTCTTCCTTTGCATTTGGAAACTGCTCTATGCCTCTGCTTTCAGTAACCATGACGGTGTAGTGAGGGTTAATGCGACCGAGGGCAAATCACACAAGGCAGGGGCTGTCTCATCTCTGCTCAGGGCTCAGCACTCAACAGATCGCTACTGCTCGTGACACTAGGTCTTAGTTTTTTCTCTAGTTCCCTACTGTGCGCGTGTTTGGTCTCTTAGCTGTGCTGGAGCCCAGGAGGCGTCTGTAAGTGGACGACTGCTGCTTTCGTGTCTCCTCCTCCTCGGAAGATTTAAAATCCAGGTGCTCCCAGGTGTCATATGGGGTGTTGAATCGCTACCTTGTACACCTGAAACTAGTATTACACTGTATGTTGGCCAACTGGAACTTAAGCACAAGCTTAAAAAAAAAAAATCACGATGCTCCTCCCTCCTCACTGACGTGGCTGGTGGGTCGGGATTCCTACTTTCCCTCCTGAGCCCCTTACAAGTCTCAGCCACAGGGAAATACTTTAGCGGCAGTGTTTTTAGCACTAACATTTAAACGTATGAGGAGAGTGTGTGCAAAAGGAACTTTGAAGTCAGAATATCATGCTCTATTGTCTGCCTGCCAAGAAGACAAGGAGGTGTGCTGGTTTCCATCTTAATGTTTGAGAGTGTGATTCAACTTCACAGATATTAAGTCAAATACAAATGTAAAACGACAATGACTTTTAGAGAATTGTATGGTAGCCCGAAGTGCGCTGCTCTGTGATAATACATTAGAAATAAAATGGGTGCAGAGAAACCTCTATATATACTTTTTTCATACTACGGCTTTGAAGATGTTTTTTAAAATGCATTCTGAAATGTACATCTTACTATGAAAGATTTTCATTAAAAGGTTTCTGCTAATAAGCATGTTTTTCATTATAGAAAATTTCAGTCAAGGAGAGGAAGTATAAGGAACCTGTGTTACCTACCACTAAACTTCAAAACTTTCAATATGATTCCAATTTGTTGGATCAATTCTATTTCTCAACATTTTTAGGGGCTGTACAGCATATTCTAAGCAAAGGCAAGGTATCATTTCATCTATAAAAACCACCAACAGAGAGAGAGGAAGGAAACTTTTACTTCACCATAACCACGATGTCATTAGCTAATAAAATCAGGGACTCCTTAATATCTACCAATAGCCTCATCCATGGTCAAAGTGTCTTAAAAATGGCCTTTTAGAACTGATTTAAATCTGGATGCAACCAAGGTCCAGCTTGCACTGATTTGATAAAGTTTGTTAGTCTTTTCTAATCAGTAACAGTCCCCTTTCCTTGCTTCCCCTCTTCCTGTCTTTTCTTCACGAAAACTAGATCAGTTGTTGCATGGAATTTCTAATATTGTGAATTCCTAATGTTATTTAACTTCTCTATCCCCCACATTTTCTGAAACAAAGCAATGAGATTTAGCGGCTTGAAGGACTGAGACTTAGGGAATTTGGCAGGAACTCTGAGTCCATGGTTCTGTGTACTTCCTGGCACATCACGCTGGGAGAGCACATCATTTCTGGTCGTCCCGCTGGCGTTCGTGATAGAGTTCAGGTGTTAACAGCTAATCCAATTATTATGAAGTTCCGTTCAGCGTTCACCCAACAGTTTTATCCCTTATGGATGGATGATGGCCGAACAGATCCATGATTTCACTAGGAGTTGCAAAAGGGTGTTTTTCTAGTTCTCTCGTTACTTATGCACTTTTCTATAGAGAAGAGCTCTCTCTCTTCCTCTATTTGGAAATTCACACGTGAAAAGCAAAGATCAATGTTTGATTCTTTCCCTTTAACATTTTTCCCCTAGAAAGAGCTGGTGTTCTAGCAACCTTCAGAAGGCAACAATGTGTTTTTTAGTATCATTTTAAACTCATGGGTTTTTACTAAACTTGGTATGCTTCAACCCATTCCAGTCAGTATTCTTTTTGAATTGTCCCATCTTGCACGCTGGGAGTCCCTTCAAGATGGCTCCTCGGTCTTTTTGTCATGACCTGGGTAGTCTGGACAGCTTACGTGCTTTCTGTCACAAGATGTCCTCGATTTTGCTTATACACATTTCCCACCCCAACCCAGGAATTGGCCAATTCTCTAAGAATCCTAATCCCTTCTGGTGGAAAATTATATTTAGAAAGCACAATCTGGGTATTCACTCCTCACCGCACTGGGCTGTCAGAGACTAACTAGGCCTTTTCTGTAGATAGAGCTAAATAACACATTTGTTTTTAGAAAGAATAAAGCTAATTCTGATATTTCCAATTTGAATCTATGATCAGTGTTCGTTTGACTTTTTAATTGGTATCTCTTTTCTAGGTCTCAAATACTAGTTGTAATGATATTAACATTATTAAATACTTAACTTCATCCTACAGTGTACCTTTAACAGTCTCAGAGAAGCAACACCAGTATTTTCATTAATAGCAATCAAAAAAATTACTGAATACTGTTAAGATACATCCCCTAGGGATGGTCAGTCAAAACACCATGTTTTAAAGTCACTTAATACACGGGTATATCCATTTCTTTGAGTTTCCAAGTTTTGGGAGGAAGGCTGCCTTGCTTTCTTTTTAAAATTAATTTTGTTTCAAACAATGTAAAACACTTAATGGTTCCAAAATCAAGTATGACTCAAGGTACATTCCATCCCTATCACCTCTGCCCAGTTCCTTCACCCAAAAAGAAACACTTTGTTGGGTTTTGGTTTATTCTACCATGGTTTGTTTTAAAAGCAAACACACACACACACACACACACACACACATATATTCATATCACTTCTTACACAGAAGGTACTATATTATAAACACGGTCTGCAAGTTGTTTTGTTTTGTTTTTTAACTGAGATCACGTCCCAGAGATTACTCTGTAACAGTATAGAGATCTTCGTCATTCCGTTTTGCAAAAGGAACCATTCCTGGACAAGCCATGGTTTATTCAATCAGTTCCCCCATAGTTGGACATTTGAAAAACATTTTTGTTACCAAGTATTTCTATCAGAACACGACTCCCTTTCTTATGTAATTCCAGCCCCATCCTCATATCTGGAAGGATAAGGCCTCCTCTCCTTTTCTAGGAGAAACGGTTACAGATGGTCGATTAGCTTCTCAAGACTTACCCGGACATCGGCTTCCCCTGCACTGGTGAGATCTTGACACTGTAAATTGTAGCCTCCTTCCCAACTGGAGAGAATAAGCTGCCAAAGAAACAGAGGGGGAAAAATTAACACGAACATTTGAAAGAGGACTAGATTTCCCATTCATGTTCCTGACTGGCGTCTGTCTGTTCAAGGTCTGAGTAGAAACTTCCCAGCATCTGACTTTCTCAATCCTGTCCCCAAACATGTTATCAAAGGAATTAATTCTTGCTGTTGAATAGATACCAATAGTTGGTATTCTTTAATGGGTATAATTTACTTCTGAACTTTACCTTGGCCCAAAGTAACAGAGTTTAGCTATCATTTGAGTAACAAAATATTTTATGTAAGGAATCATCTAGCCGTATGTTTCCACAGGTAAAACACAGAATTAAATATAAACAAATGCAAAAACTACACTAAAATTTTAATAATACTTTATATTGGTTTATATTTACCTTAGCTGATCGTCTCCATAATTTTATTATGTACATATTTATTACCATTTTACAGATGGGAAAATCAGGGCTCAATGGTTCTTAAGTCATTTTCTTCACTGTATTTATGCTACTTGGTACTCAATCATGTGTGTGATTATAAATGATTAATATTTATATCCCTCATTATGTTCAAAAACCAAAAGTCTCCATGAAGATCTGTGTTTTTTGCTCATCTTTGAATTCACCATTCCTTGCCCAATGCCCAGCACATAGAAAGCACCCAATAAATTATGAGAAAATAAGCTTTTTATACTTTGTGGAAAATTCTGCCAAAGAAGTTCTCTCTTCTTTCCAGCTATTACTGTAAAAACTTAAGATTCTAGAATACAAAGCAGGTACAGACGGTATTTTTCCCCTTCTTCAAAATTTATAGAAAATGTTTAACCTTTCCAACTTCAGGAATAGTAGGCAGTCGTTTACAATTGCTGAATGAAAAATATCTCTGGATATAAAAAGAAACCTATGCTCCTGACAAGTTTGCCAAGGACTTTTGCATATTCGATATTTGTGTATATTGTTAAATGATCACCACGAGGAGTCTAGTTAACGTGTTACATAAGGTATGCAAAGGCCTACTATTTGTGGCTGCTCATCAGAGGCGTGTAAAGGTACACCCTGCAGAGAAATACACAGGGGGAGTGGTAGGATGTTAAAATTGAACGCTGAAAGCCGTCAAACTACTAAAAAAACCATTTAGATTGTTTAAAGCTGTCTGACAATTTAAAACCTAAATAGAATTAAGCAGCCGCTCTATGAAAGACTCTATGTGCCTTGCACAGGTCCATTGCTTATCCCCTGGCGGGCTTGGCAGACGGGAGCCATCCATCCTGGGTGTTGAAGGAAAGGAAACCAGGCTATTGGACAGGGTTAGCCTTAGGAGGTGGAGCCTAGCTTGCTCCAAAAGAGGTCTAGGATCCCTCCGCTTCTCCGCATTTCCAACTCCTCAGTCCAGGCCACCGGCATCTGTGACAACAGCGCTCCAGCCGTCTCCTGGACTCTGCTTCCGCTCTTGCCCTCAACTCACTGTCCCAGTCCGTTTTCCATGTAGTGGATGCAACCATATATCTGAGAAGGAAGATCGATCACTCCCCTCATTAAAATCCCCCAGTGGCCTGCCACGATACTCAGAATAGAAGCCAAACTCTTTACAAGGCCCTCTATGTTCTGCCACCGCTCTGCCTCGTCATGAACCATCCCCTCCTCTGACCACGGTGGTCTAGCTGCACTGTTTCTTTTTTGTGGTCTTTGAACATCCCAAGCTTGTTCCTGCCTCAAGGCCTTTACGTTTGCTGCTTGTTCTGCACGAACACAGTTCCTTCAGATCTTCATATGCTTGATTTCTGCTCGAATATCAGAGGCCTTCCTGCCCCCCCACCAGCCCACCACTGGTCAGCATTGCAAGGGGAAAGGCGGGGCTGTAGAGCCTAGAATAGAATCTGACACACTGTAGAAACTCCATACGTGTTTGTTGAAAGACTCTAAGTAATTTTAGCAGTACCTTCCTGGCCCAAGCAAACATCTGAACTGGGCTTAACAAGTTAGCAAGGTTCAGTCAACCCATCATCAACTAGTGGCTGTTACACATACCCCAAAAGTGTCTAAGACCGTATGCCTGCCCTGGAAGAGGCTACAATCAGAGGACAGCAGGGGGCAATCAATAGCGGTAACTGTGAACCAAGAGCTATAGGAGTGTGAGAAGAGCACAGTGGACAAGCAATGGATCACATTCTTGTAGGGAAGGGACTAAGTACCGACGTTCTCCCTAAAAACGGGTCGAAGCCATTTACTTGTCCAAACACTACTGTTCTTATTCCTGTTAATGGTGAATAATATTCACCTTAATATTTACACAGCGTTCTCATATTCATGAAGTCCTGCTGTATACTGGTCTATGAGCTTTTCGAGTACAAAAATCACGTGTTACCCATCTTAATATCTCCTTGGCTGAGTATACAATTCACAGCACCTAGTGGATGCTCACAGAATGTTGACTGAACAGAACTGACTAATCCTTCTAGCAGACTCATGAGCTAAGTAGAACGAGGACCCTATCTCCATATGACTTCTATTTTTTTAATGTTTATTTATTTTTGAGACAGAGAACATGAGTGCAAGTGCGGTAGGAGCAGAGAAGGGGAGACACAGAATCCGAAGCAGGCTCCAGGCTCTGAGCTGTCAGCGCAGAACCCGACGCGGGGCTTGAACTCACGAACTGCGAGATCATGACCCGACACTTAACTGACTGAGCCACTGAGGCGCCCCCCATATTTCCATTTTAAAGACAAGTCGTGTAAGGGTCAGAGAGCCTACTTAACTGCCCCAGAATTACAGAGCGTGACACCTGCATTCGCATCTGCTGACTCCACTACTCCGAAGTCTCCAGCTGGTATTCGGGCTTCCGGTGTGGTCATTCGGCTGCCCTTCTGACGCAGGTGCTGCTTCTGAAAACAATCTAAGGAAGAGTATCTTTCCCTTTGTTTCTTCCCCAAGAAACTAACCCTGTCAATCACTATCTCGCAAGCTCATCTAGTGAACTAAGATTTACCTCGTTGAAAACCTACATAAAAATTCCCCTTTCAGAGTCAGGTAAATTAGGATCACTGATGCGACAGGACTGTAGGGGGGGCTTTCTAGACCCTGAATTCCATCTGCACTCTGATCACGGAACTGTGGGCATCGGTGTTGTAAGTCATGTTAAGTAATGGTTATTAAGCGTCTTCAGAATGGTGCACAGCAGAGCAATGCACAGATTGAACTCTGTGGCCGAGAGGATCTATATTTTACGTGAGGAGTTATCTTCTTTTAGAATTCAAGGACCAGGAAGGCAACTATACTTGTGCCATTGTCAGCCATTTGTAACTGACATGAGTGATTTTATCCTGTTCCCTAAGAAAGGTTTTGTCTTGTTTTTGTTTTCCCTCTGCTCGCTGGAGCAGGTTTATTTGGCACTTGTTGACTTTCCTTTGTGGCAGGCAGAGTGAAGCAGGCTTTGGGTTGTACAGAGAGCGCAATTGTTACTTGTTCCCTTTCTTGTAAAATGACTTGGGTTTGGCACGTTACAAAGGAACGGGCGATGCATGATGTAATGAGGGCAGCAGGAGTGGGGCTGGAATCTCAGCCTGGGACTCCGCAGTCAGTCCTCAGAAACCACGATGCCCCCATCACGGGGGACCAAAGATGGAGGGACTGTGCCTCCCTGTGTATCTGTATTTACACAGATACACTTTAAGGGACTGTGTATCTGTATTTCCGACTAACTGCATTTGATTTTTAACTTAAAAACTGCTCTGTCCTCAAGAGCTGTCTATTCTCAGGCAAGTCATGTAACTTTTCCAAGCCTCAGTATCATCATCTGTAAAAGGAGAAAACTAGCACATATGAGCTTTAAAGGCCCACTCAGATCTAAATTGCGACTTTGAATTATAGTGAAAGACTAAGGATTCAAGAAATAGGCCTAGGGGCGCCTCGGTGGCTCAGTTGGTTAAGTGACTTTGGCTCAGGTCACCATCTCACGGTATGTGGGTTTGAGCCCCGCGATGGGCTCTGTGCTGACAGCTAGGATCCTGGAGCCTGCTTCAGATTCTGTGTCTCCCTCTCTCTATGCCTCCCCCCTGCTTACGCTCTCTCTTAAAAATAAATAAACATTAAAAAAAATTTTTTTTAAGGAAAGAAACAGGCCTAAATTGGGATGAGAAAAATTCTCAGAAACAAAGATTTCCCCAAGATTTTCTGACGAAACAGTATCAGATGCTGGAACAGCTCCTGAGATCTTGAACGGTACTGAGAGCAGCGCTGGATAGTTCTGGCAGGCCAGATTTACTTCTCAGAGACACTTACTTACCAGACTCCAGAGTTCCTACATAGACACTTACCTCTGCCAGCATATATACGGAGAGAAGTGTGATTCCGAGATTATACAAGGTGAGGATACCCCTGAGGGAGAGAGCATGTCTGTTCTTCATGTATTTGTTACCCAGCCATATTGAAAGCAGATACAGGACAGTAAGAAAAAAGGTAGGAAGGTAAGAGTCCAACATGAACCATCCTCTGACTCGAGAATCTGAAAGGAAACACATACAGTGAGAATCCTAAAGGGGGGTGCTTCTGTTTAGTTTTAAAATATTATCACATGTATTTAAAAAGTTTTGGGGTTTTTTTTTGTTTGGCCTTTTGTTTTTTACTGAGGTAGAACATGAGTTTCAGGCGCACAACACGATTCAATATTTGCACACGCTACAAGATCATCACCGCAATAAGTCTAGTTAACATCCATCACCTTACATAGTTAAAAAATTTTTCTTGTCATGAGAACTTTTAAGACCTCCTGTCACATATATTGTATGTTCCATACTGGATACAACAAGCAACAATACGACAAGAACCCACAAGAACCCGAGTAATAAGCCGAGTAATAAGCCGCGATAAGCAGGACTGGAGTTACAGTTCTGAAGAAGAAACCCCTGGGGTGGGAGGAGTTAAGGAAGATCTCATGGAGCAAACAGGGCTTAGGCTGAACCCTGAGTGACGGGAACAGGTGATCAAGGCGGGCGGTAAGAGTTCTAGCGTCTTCTCCGGAACAGTTACTATGTTTATTTATTCTAACCCTGTAAACAGGACGTGCCATCATGCCGTTCTGTGGATGAAAAACAGCTCAGAAAGCTACAGTAACCTGCCGAGGCCACACAGCAGGGGGCAGCAGCGTCAGGATCTGAATTCACCTCTGCTGCCCAGCACGTTCCACCCGGTGCTGCCTTCCTCGGTGGAGTCTGGAGTAGGCAGGAGAGAAGGGGTATCGACAGCGTATACTGGTTCACACACCCCACACCCCGCAGCTCGGTGAGGACCACCGTGCGGTAAACCAGGCAGAGTTGAGAGCTCAGCTGAGCCAGAGCCGTGGGACTGAACCCAACAACCACGGGAAGCTGAAGAAGGCAAAGCCTTGGGGGCTGATGATTCAGAGGTGAGGGCAGAAAATATAACCGAGGACTGAAACCTGACCATGGACTAGAAGTATCAATAGCCAGGAGGCAAGAACCAAGATACAGCAAGTGTTCCTTGCTCTGGAGGGTGAAAACGTAAAAATCTACATAAAGCACACATAATAGATCTGTAAGATAATTAGTTAACATCTGAATAGAACGGTAGGCACAAAGTGATTTTAGTTCTCTGTTCTGCTCTTTTTTGTTGTCTCAATAAAGCAAATAATTTGGCCCACAATGATAAAAACTGGCACGTTGTTTTTAATCTCTGTAAATGCGGTTGGAAGGAGCTGGTTTCTCCAGCCGATCATGCCCTTTCCTCCCTCTCTCTGCTCTCCCCAGGCCTCCGCCCCTCTTTCTGCTCCACTCTACCCCTCGCACGCCAGCCCCCCTTACTCCACCCCACCTGACGGACAGCACAGAGGAAAGTGCCTTCTCAGGCTCTGTCCCATCACCTGTTCTGTAAACTCCTCCAGTTGTGATGGAGAGAACACGGCAGGCGAGGGGCCCACCTCAGCATTCGTGTGACTAGCAGAGACCTACCTTCACACAACCTGCAGGAAATCACTGGTCGGAAAAGTCTGTCCCATGTGCCACTTCCTAATGTTCACCTCTGAATCCAAATCCTATGCACCCATGGGGCGCCTGGGTGGCTCAGTAAGTTGAACCGACTCTTGATTTTGGTTCAGGTCATGATCCCAGGGTTGTGGGATCGAGTCCCGTGTTGGGCTCAGTGCTGAGCCTGCTGAAGATTCTCTCTCTCCCCCTCTGCCCCTCTCCCCCACTCGTACTCTCTCTCTAAAATTAAAAAAAAAAGACATGATAAAATAAAATACATCCTACGCATCCTCTAAAAACCAGATAAATGTCCTGCCGTTGGAAGGGAGCTGCTTCTTCTTACCCTTTCCTACTACAGCTCTCCACCTGCGTAACAATGTAATTATAATTTTATAATTAATGTGTTATTATGGCTGGAACACTGTTATCACAATTTATATTTACTGAACACTTATTCTGTGCCAGGCACTGTCCTAATAAAGCTTTTTACATGTATTAACTTAATTCCCAAAGTAATCTAATTATATAGTTGATATCTCAAATAGTTTTGAGGTATAACTGATAAAGCTGTACATATTTAATGTGCATAATTTGATGGGTTTGGACTCATGCAAACTCCCACGATGCCATCACCACAGTGCAGGTAACAGATGCATCCACCATACAGGTGATGTAATTATTGCCAGTTTATGTTTGAGAACAATTGAGCCACAGACAGTGGAACAGTTAAATATTTGCACTAAACTGCTACCCCACCTCCTGTTACGGTCTTATGGATTGAACGGTGTCCCCCAAAAGATATGGTTAAGTCCGAACTCCTGATACCCGCGTGACTGTGACCTTACTTGGACATAAGGTCTTCACAGGTCTGACCCAGTTAAGAAGATGTCGTACTGGACTAGGTGGTCCCTCGCTGTGACCGGTGTCCTATATTACAAGGGGAGATGTGGACACAGGGATGCGAAGAGGAGAAGCCACGTGCAAATGGAGGCAGAGAACAGGGAGATATATCTCCGAGCCAAGCAATGCCAGAGATTGCCAGCAATGCCAGAGATTGCCGGCAATGCCAGAAGCTGGGAGAAAGGCAGGGAGCACTCTTCCCTAGAAACTCAGAGGGAGCACTGCCCTGCCAACTCCTTGATGTCAGACCTGTAGCCTCCAGACTGTGAGAGAATCAACCACTGTTGCTTTAAGCCACGTGGTTTGTGGCACGTGGTTACCACAGCCCCGGGAAACCAACACACGTGGTCTGCTTCACTGCTTTGCAACTACCGCCGAGGTGGTAGTCTGACCTCCCGCCTAGAGACAGACCCCAGGTCTTACGCTCCCACCGTGTCTCGCCCATACCTCCACTGAGTTCTGAGTCGTGCAATCTAGGCCAATCGGCAGGATGAGCCCAGTACAAAATACAGCACCTCCAGTGGTCCGTTTTCTTTTGTCATGGTCCTGTAAATGCTTGCCGCTTTTGTCAAGGAGGAGAGTTAACTGTCCCAGCCCAGAGAGAGGAACAAATACTTGCAGTAAGATTTATCCTATCTTTGGGACGTTAATGGTTAACTGCATCTGCGTCGGGTATCTGCCCAGGACAAGATCCCCTGATGCCAACGTGGAAAAAGTGAGTACAGAAGAGACTTGGGGACACCTGGGAAGTCTGCTAGGTGGCCTGCCAGTCAACTTAAGCTTGTGTCACTTTTGGGAAAGGGAAAGGGAAAGGGATGCTGGACAGCCCAGAGGCTAGATTCCCTGTCACCGTGGAGGTCACCCGACCCGGTTGTCAACTGTCAATCTTCCCATCTCCTCGCCACAAAAACCTTCCATAAACATGACCAGAGCTGAGTAAACAAACTGCAATCCTCTCCGTACGTGGACCCCTATCCACATAGTTCCAGATCACAGCAATCTTAGCAAAGGCACAGCTCAGTGTGAACAGAGACACTGTTGTTCCACGCTCTGGTGCAAGTGTCCAATAGAAGCCACAGTTGCCAAGAAACCCTGCGTGCCCTCTACGTGAACCGTCCTCCTCTGCACCCACAAGAACTGTGAGGCAGAGAACATATTCAATAAGGGAGCTTATGCGATACAGAGATCCTGCCTTGCCTACCCCACGGGGTCACCACGAGGACAAATGGTGGTGGGTGGGGGGCCGGGGGGGGGGAGGTGACTGAAAATATTTTTAAAGCTCTAATAATCACACAGCATCATTATATTAAAATCATACAAACAGTCGTTCATCAGACGTTTATAAAGCCTAGGCAGAGACTGGAGTGGTCTAAGTAGTCTCTAAACGATGCTGTTTGGAGGTTTTTGAGAGACAGGAAAACCTCATTTCCCTCCATTTCCCTAACCCAACAGTGCTGAGGAAATAACCCGGAGAGAGGCACAGATTCGCCACGGTTTGTGAACCAGCGAGGCCTAAGTGAAACGAAACACGTTGTTTGGAAAACATCCACTTGTTTGCGAGCTATGCAGGGTGACTAAGATGCCCAGGGAAGCGTAAGAAGCGCTGCAGGGGACGGCGCGCCGCAGTGAGTCTAAGTGACGGGTGACACACAAAAGAGGGGGGGCGCGCAGGGGCTCCAGCCCACAACACGGGCGGAGCGAGCTCACGCCCCCAGACACACGAGGCCGGAAAGAGGAGAGGTGACTGCGCGGGTGGGGAAGGTGGAAGGTGTGTGGGCCGTGGCGCCAGGAGAGAAAGTAGTCCCGGTTAGCAGGTGGCTCCGGCCTGCTCTGGTGGCCCGAGAGACACCGATGGGAAGGGCTTCGCTGCATTCTGTCCCTGCTTGTGGCTCCTGGAACTTTAATCCCAGGAAGGTTGAGCAGGTGCACTGAGGCTTTCTAGATGTTCTGGAGAAGGATATCAAAGGAGAGGGAAGTTAGATCTCTAAATGTTAAGTACTATACTGTCGTCAAGGTACCAGAGGGGTGCCTGGGTGGCTTAGTCGGTTAAGTGTCCAACTTTGGTTCAGGTCATGATCTCCCAGTCTGTGAGTTCGAGCCCTGCATCAGGCCTTTTGCTGACAGCTCGGAGCCTGGAGCCCGCTTTGGATTCTGTATGTATGTCTCTCTCTCAAAAATAAATAAACATTAAAAAACAAAAACAAAAACAAAAACAAAAACAAAAAAACACCAGAAATGACAAAACCCTCTTCTGCAACTAGTTTCCTTCCACATGAAATTCTCAAGTAGCTTACTCACCTCGAGGTCCAAACATATTGTCCAAAAAAGCATTGATTTCATCATCAAAAGCCTTTAGATGCTCCTGAAAAGATAAAAGAAAACATTATTTAACTCGGTTTTTTGGGAAATTCAAAACAGACATGTAGTTGCCAGAATCTCCAAGTCCTAGCTTCAATGACTTTCGGCTGCAAACACTTACGGGAAGGGGACCAGTTAAACGCAGTCTCATCCTTCACGAGCTTGTGTGGATTTAGAAGGAAAAAATTCTATTGCCTAAGGAAAGGAAAGAGGCAGTCCTGAAAAACAGGCTTGGTACATTTTTAAACACTGAAGGATTATTGACCTTAATTCCATTTCCCTCTAAAATGCTTAGAGGCAGAAGCTTTTCCATAAGCAACTTCTATTGTTGCAATTAACAGGAGTCACGTGCAAGCAACAGGGAGGGTCTACACCTGCAGGATATAATGTAATTGTTAAATAAAAATTCAGCTGAACTGTATTTCACAAAGCTCAATTTAAAGCTTTAAAGGGGACTTATTTTTCAAATAAGGCAATGAAGCACTATAGCTATTTTTTCCATAATCTAAAAACCTTTATATGTTGTTTGTTTTCAAAACCTTTCTTATACACGAATATATATTTAATATTACAATAAACAGCATCTCTAGGGTACGTCAGGTGTTTACTGCCACTTTAACTGGATTCAGGATAGGAGAATTTCTGCTAAGAACCTTACGGTTGCTAAACTGGCTACAGGCTCTGGATTTAGCTCCTGGTCATTCTGGTGTGCTATTATGTTGTTCAAAATACCTGTGATGGTGTTCCCTAACCTTGCCTACAATGGTCTAGTGCACCTCCTCAAGCAAAGGGAAGAAAAGACAAATTTGCCCAGTGTTCGTGGGAAAGGGATCTTTGATGATGATTTGGGGCTGGTGGATTGGTGAGGTGAGCGTCATCTCTCAGGATGTTCATCTAGAACATTCTCTATAATCAGCCACCAGAGTGCAAAGCATCTCATTTGCAAAGAAAGCATAAGTGCCAAAGAAGAGAATTAACTTGCTGGCATTTGAAAAGAAGATCTGCAGGTTTGGTGATCAGCCTCTACCATTTAGACCTATTTCTTACTTGTCACTTTGATCCTGAGAAAATTTCAAGGAAACTTAGGTATTTGCGGACTTTAGGAAGCTCGAGAGAGTGGAAGAAGATTTAATGACGACATCTGTTAGCACCTACACCTGCTGGTCATGTATTAGGACCTTTATTATATCATAGTATCTCTATAAAAGGTATCCGGGCTAAACCAAGATTGGAAATTTTTACAGAGTGTTTTGGTTTCCATGGATATCTCAGGAGACCTCTAGTCTTGAAAAGGTCGCTAACCTCACATTTCAGTGTGACAGAGTTAAGATTTGTGTTGCCATTAGAACAGAGAAGGTCTGTCCTGAGGCCTCTCATTCTTGAGCAAAGAATGTTAATCTCACTGATATATCCACCTTCATAACAAATACCAGTGAAATCTTCCTCTCATTGCCACATCCACCCACACATGTTTAAAGGTTTTCAGTCTGTTTGCTACAGTCCAAACTCCATTTTCCAACATCTGGAGGTCTAAGAAAACTCTAAAGGTCACAAAGCTTGTATTCATTCTACAATGTTGCAGAAACTAAGTCACAGTAGAAGACCAGAAATAAAAGAAAGCAGAGGGGAAGATACTGAAGAGAGAGCAGAGAGTGAAAAAATGAATAAGAAAGGGCATTCTACACCAATACCCTGATAATAAAACCAGACAAAGGCACTACAAAAACATGACAAAACAAACAAAAACTACAGGCCAATAGCTCTGATGAACATAGATGCAAAAATCCAACCAAATATTAGCAAACTAGATTCAACAATACATTAAAAGGATTATTCACTACAATCGTGTGGGGTTTATCCCAGAGATGCAAAGGGGGTTCAATATTTGCAAAGCAATTGATATATCACATTAATAAGTAGAAAAGTAAAAACCATATGATCATCTCAATAGATGCCAAAAAAGCATTTGACAAAATACAACATACATTCATGATGAAAAAAACTCTCAACAACATGGGTTTAGAGGGCCCATACCTCAACATAATAAGGGCCATATTTGAAAAACCCACCAGGAGCTAACATCATACTTGACAGTGAAAAACCAAAAGTTTTTGCTCTAAGATCAGGAACGAGACAAGGATGTGCACTCTTACATTTATTCAACATGGTGTTGGGAGGTCATAGGTGCAGGAATAAGACAAGAAAAGGAAGTAAAAGGAATCCAAGCTGGTAAGGAAGAAGTAGAAGTGTCACTATTTGCAGATAACTGAAATAGAAAACCCTAAAAGACTCCCATCAAAAATCATTAAAACAAATAAATAAATCCAATAAATTTTTAAGATACAAATTAATGTACAGGAATCTGTTGCATTTCTATACACTAGTAATGAAGTAAAAGAATGAATTTAAAAAACAATCCCATTTACAACTGCATCAAAAAGAATAAAATATCTAGAAATAAATTTAACCAAGGATGTTAAAGATCTGTACTCTGAAAACTAGAAGACACTGATGAAAAAAAACTGAAGATAACAGAAACAAATGGAAAGATATACCATGCTCATGGATTAGGAATTAATATTGTTAAAATGTCCGTACTATCAGAACAATCTACAGATTCAATGCAGTCATTATCAAAATACCAACAGTGTTTTTCATGGAAATAGAATAATTAAGTATCAAAATTTGAATGGAACCACAGAAGACCTCAAATGGCCAAAGCAATCCTGAGAATGAACAAAGCTAGAGCTATCACAGGTCCAAATTTCAAGATATACCATAAAGCTGTAGTAATCAAAACAGTATGGTACTGGCATGAAAACAGACACACAGATCAATGGAAAAGAAAAGAACCCAGAAATAGACCCAAACCTATATGGTCAATTAATCTATGACAATGAAAGCAAGAATACACACAACGGGAAGACAGTCTTTTCAATAAATGCTGCTGGGAAAAATGGAGAGCTACAGGCAAGAGAGTAAAAGTGAACCACATTCTTACCACCATACACAAAATTAAAATGGATTAAAGACCTAAATGTGAGACCCGAAGCCATAAAACTTCTAAAAGAAAACATAGGAGGTAATTTCCTGGACACTGCCATTAGCAATATATTCATGGATGTCTCCTCAGGCAAGGGAAACAAAAGTGAAAGTAAACTACTAGGACTACACCAAAATAAAAAGCTTTCGTACAGCAAAAGAAACCATCAACAAAACGAAAAGACAACCTACTGAATGGGAGAAGAGATTTTCAAAAGATATATCTAATAAGGGATTAATATCCAAAATAGATAAAGAACATGGACAACTCCACACCGAGAAACAAATATTCCAATTAAAAAATAGGCAGAGGACATGAACAGACATTATTCCAAACAAGACACACAGATGGCCAAAAGACACGTGAAAAGATGCTCAACGTCACTCATTGTCAGGGAAATGCAATTGAAAAATGCAATGAGATACCACCTCGCACCTGTCAGAATGGCTAGTATCAAAAAGACAAGAAATAATAAGTGTTGTTGGTAGGATGTGGAGAAAAGGCATCCTTCATGCACTGTTGGTGGAAAAACATACTGGTGCAACCACTGTGAAAAACAGCATGGAGGTTCCTCAAAAGATTAAAACTGAACAATCATATAATCCAGTAATACCACTATTGGGCACTTACCCAAAGGAAATAAAAACACTAATTTGAAAAGACATATGCACCCCTATGTCTATCGTACCACAATTTACAACGGCCAAGACATGGAAGCAACCCAAGTGTTCATCAACAGATGAGTGGATCAAGAAGATGTGATGTATATACACACTGGAATATTAGCCAGCCAAAAAAAAAAGTGAGATCTTGTCATCTGTGACAACATGGATGGACCTGGAGGGTATTAGGCTAAGTGAAAGAAGTCTGACAAAGAAAGAGAAATACCATATGATTTCACTTATATGTGGAATCTAAAACACCAAAGAAAAAAATATACTTAAATACCGAGAACAAACTGGTGGTTGCCAGAGGGGAGGTGGGTGAGGGGACAGGCAAAATACATGGGATTAAGAGGTACAAACTTCCAGTTATAAAACAGATAAGTCATGGGGATGAAAAATACAGTCAATAATACCGTAATAACATTGGTGACACACGGTGACTATTTATCATGGTGAGCACTGAGTAATGTATACAACTGAAGCAATATGTTGTGTACCTGAAACTAATAGAACACTGTATCTAAATTATGCTTCAGTAAATAAAAAGAAATAGGTCAGTTTTTGTGGAATCTAAAAAAAAAAAAAAACAAAAACAAAAATCCCAAACTCACAGATACAAAGAACAGATCGGTGGTTGCCAGAGGCAGCAGCGTGGGGGGGGGGGGGGGGGGTGGGCAAAATGGGTACACACTTCTGTGTAAAATGAACAAATCATGGGGACATAATCTATAGCATGATGACTATAATTAACACTGTACTGTATATTTGAAAATTGCTAAGGCAGTAAATAGATCTTCAAAGTTCTCATCACACACAAAAAATTTGAACTGTGCATGTGAATCAGACTTAGTGTGACAATCATTTTGCAATATATACAAATACTGAATTATTATGTCGTACTCCCGAAACAAACAAAAGAACATAGAGGTAGGAAATTTAACACAGGTCTCTTAAAAACAGAAGCCTTCCAGAAGGAGATGCTACTGCTATTGAGTTCTGAAAGACTCTTAGGACATCGTCTAGATGGAGAAGGGAAGAAAGAGCATTTCAGGAAGAAGAATCATCATATACAAATAGACTGAGATGGGATTCACTCAGGAAATGTTTACAGCCAGGGTCTCTACTGACTCACATGATAGGTGGAAATAAAGTCAATACTGAGAAAATCAGAAACTGGAATAAAAATGACTTCTTTATTTCTGGACTATTTAATACAGTTAGCAAGGATACAATGTTAAGAGACAATGAGGAGATAAGAAGAACAAATGAAAATTTACCCTAGATCAGTCAACCTAAGTGTAGTAAGTACAGAGTCGGGGTAGCATGAGTCAACTAAGCATGAAGGCTTAGCACAGCAGGGTAGAGCACCGCTTGGGTGATGCGTTAATAACTGCTGTAAACGTCAAAGCATGTTTTACTGTAAACGTCAAAGCATGCTGGCTGATGTCCCAACACTAACACAATAACCTAGGAGCTAAGACAAATCAGCAAACTACAGTACACGCAGCACGTCAGTCATTCAGCCAACACTTTGAACGGCCATTATGTACTAACACTTTGTCAGACATATGAGGACAAAAAAGGCATAGTGGTCAACTCAAAAGCCTACAGGCAAACTGGGAAAGTGAGACCTACAGAGAAAGGCAAACAGCAAACAACTGAGAAGAAGGTACACAGAACTGCCACACTGATGGAAGACACTGCAGGAGTGAGGACTTAAGGTGGTCAGAGTTTGGACAGACTGGAAGAGAAGGGAACAGCACTGTCATTAGACCCATGCAAGGGGCATGCTGTCCTGAACTCATACTGTAGAGGGCCCCATGCTGTCGAGGCCATGCCCCTCGACACAGGAAATCCTATGAGCCAAGGGAGATGCCCACCCCTGGTCACAGCTTCCCTTCAGACTATGTTCTAAGTCCCCCAGGCCACAGAATTCCCCGCCAAACATTCTCCAATCCCACTTCTAGAACAACCTCAGGGATTTCCCCTTGCCCACACAGTAATAAAGTCCACATTCCATGACTTTATTTTATTGAAGTACACTTGTTACATCAGTTACAGGGGAACAACGCAGTGATATGACAAGACAACCCCATAGGCTACGTTGTGCTTACCACAAGTGCAGCTCCCATATCACCATCCAACGCTATTACCCTATCACTGACTACATTCCCTAAGTGGCATTTTTCATCCCCATGACTTACCCATTCCATAACTGGAAGCGTGTATCTCCTACTCCTCTTGAAGCATTTTGTCCATCCCCTCACCCACCCTCCCTCTGGCAACCATCAGCTTGTTCTCTGTATTTGTGGGTCTGTTTCTGCTTTTGTCTGGTTGGTTTTTCAGATTCCACACCTAAGTGAAATTATATGGTATTTGTCTCTCGGACTCCTTCCACTTTCACTGTAGGTCCATCCATGTTGTCACAAATGGCAAGATCTTGTTTTTTAAGGCTGATTAGTATTGCACTGTTGATATAGATCACATCCTCTTTATCCATTCTTATACTGATGGACGCTTGTGTTGTTTCCATAGCTTGGCCATTGTTAACAGTGGTGTGCTAAACATAGGGGTGCATATATCTCTTCGAATTAGTGTTTTTGTTTTCTTTGGGTAAATACCCAGTGGGATGTTCCATGACTTTCAATTTAACTTATGGCTGTGTATAACAATATCTGGAGGATGGAAAGACTGGAAGTACAGCCTTCTTTCATTGTGTATTCCTGCGTGCTTACCACAGCTGCTGAGAATGTAAAATGGTGCAATCACACTGAAAATTTAGCAGTTTGGTAAAAACACATGATCTGGCATGCTACTTCTAGGTATATTTACTCAAGGAAAAATAAAGCATATATCCTTGCAAAGACCTGTACACAAATATTTACGGCAGCTTTATTTTTAATCGCTAAAAATGGAAACCGCCCAAATGTCCATCAACAGGTGAATGGGTAAGCTCTGGGGTATCCATACAATGAAATATAACTGGGCAAAAATAAAGAACTATCGATGCACAGACAACATGGACAGATCTCAAAATTATGATGCTGCATGAAAGCTAGACCGAGAGAGAGAAAGAGAACATACCGTGTGTTTCCATTTACACAAAACGTGAGGAAATATGAGCTTACATATGTGACAGAAAGCAAATCAGTGGTTGCTCGGGGACCACAGGCTAGGAGGACAGAATATCTCCAAAAATGAAAGTGAAATGAGGACGTTTTCCTATTACGCGTGAGAGGCTCTGTAGCCGGCAGAACCGCACTGCAACGTGTGCTGGCGATGCGCCTTGTGCCAAAGGGAGAGAATTCCATATGGGAAGGATTTACAGAAGAGGATCAAGAACACCAGAAATGGAGTTATCTCATGGAAGAGCCAGAACTCAGAGCAAGCCAGCCTCCACCACCTCGTTCCCAGCACCGTACCTGCCATCACCGCCCCTCACACCATGCTCATCCCTGCCAGCGGGAGCAGCGCTGCAGAACACCCACGTGATGTCCTGCACCTGCTCCCTGCTCTACTCCCAGCAGGAAGACCACGCTTGGAGGTAGCGGCGACCCACCTGAGGCAAACCCACTGGACTGACTCCTTACGCGAAGCCGAGGTGGTCTTCCTAGCTATGTGCCGTGCAACTCCCAGTGCCGGTGGACACGCTCGCCATGCGCTCCTGCCTCGGCTGCCATTTTCTGAGAGAACCTGGCAGCAGGAGAGCCATGAACAGCACGCCTACTTTTTTGCCACCACAATGCTGATTGGGACTCCCACCCAGTCCTGTGTCCGTGGAACTCCACTCCTTCCTCCCTCTCCTTCCTCTTCCTGTCTTCCTTCCCCCCCTTCCCTCATTCCTTCTCCGTGTTCCTTCCTTTATTTGTGTTTCCGGCATTTTGTGGGTTTTAGCATTATCTATCATGGGTATTATATCGTATAACGCAATGAGTCAAGATCTTGGTGTTGATACAGTTTTGTCGATACGGTTTCATGGAACCTTTAAAGACCCTTAATTTGATCAGAATAGTCATTTCCCACCACCAACTCCTTCCTCATTTCTTTTTAAAATGAGCAAAAGTCATTAAAGTCATGAGACAGACTATTAAGTCTGTAAGAAGACACAGTCTCCAAATCCTTACCTTTAAAAAAAAAAAAAAAAAGTTTCAGAGAAGATGAAATCGGAAGCATTTGATGACAGCAGGCTAGGATATGGGATCCAACCAGCTCAGGAATGTGTCATTCTCAGACTAACCAGACACAATCTGAAACATTCCGGGGACCCTCAAGGTCAAGGCTGAGTTGTACAGAACTGAGAGACAGGGAGCTGGCATCTCCTTCCACAGATAAGGGGCACAAACCGGATTACTGTCATGCAACGAGGTCTCTGTGTTGTTCCCAGGGCTCAGGATGGCCGTCTAATGTTGCCAGTTCTTTTGACGGACCCTGAGGGATGGTTGCCAGCCAGTCTCTCGTGTGTTTGAAGAATCAGAATGTGTTTACATTTGTGAATAAAACCAGAAGGTTTAGAGAACGGCTAGAAGCGAACACATGGAATTCTTTGGCTTTCATGTAGCTGACGTCACATCATGTAGATTTACGTGTATTTTACGCTGAAACACCTGCCGGCTCAGCACCTACCTCCCAGCACTGTGCTCTGGAGGAAGCAACTAAGTGAGACTGAGGATATGAACTAGGTAGGGAACTCTTACTCATTGGTAGGAACTCTGAATTATTATTTGTCTTGCGAAGTAATCTTCGTGAGGCTGAAACCATCTAAGCCAGGTATTGAGGCATCTGGGGGAACATATTTAGTTACCACGGCTGGAATATAAATGAACTGACCATAATGGTGAAGAATAGCAGTAGCACCTGCCAATCAAACACTCATGCACCGGCACTGGATATATATTATCTAGGACTTTCCCGGTAGCCATGCAAGGTGGGTAGTCTTCCCAGTTTACAGATGTGGAAATGGACACCATGAGCTCAAGACTGGCACTGTTGTGTGAAATGTGAACAAAGTGCAGTAACAATCGGCAGCTTTGATCCCTTCGGAGTGGGAGGTTTCAGAGCTGGGGTGGCAGAGGAAGGACTCTTTGTGGAGCTCCTGCTTACGTTTCCTGTGCTGCCCTACATCCCAGGACAATAAGCTGACAAAAAAAAAAAAAAAAAAGGTCGATTTTATCTGTATCTTGGGGACCCCTGAGGCCTCACAACAGTTTCGCTCAATTAAGGAGATGAAAGGTCTATTTAGAGCAAGATGTGTGAGTGCAGTTTTGTTTGCTGCGTTCCATTTCCCCCACGCGGCTCTTTGTCTCATTTCGTTCAGTGTCTGGTCAAATGGCAACTCCTGAGGCGCTTCCCACAGCCATCTCTCTCGGGCCTAATTGCAACGGAAGGAGGAAAGCGTCTGCCTTGTGGTGTCCTGGTCTGTGATGCAGAACCAGTCTCCATCTCTTTGCTCTCTTTTTTTCTTGACAGCACCTCTACAAACTTTCACTGGCGAGTTTGTTTATTGTCTGGGTCCTTCAATGGGCCTCCAACAGGCCGCTTTATCCCCAATTCTAAGAACAATGCCTGGCACATAATGAGCACTGAATACGTAGTGAATGAATGAACGCAACTCTCATTGTTCTAAACCTTTACGGTATTCATTTGATACTTACATTCATATTACTTTGCGTTCCTACCTATATTTTCCTATGTGCAATCTCGTTTCCAGTACATTGGGAAAGATCCCCAACGCTCTTTTAACACCTGCTGTATCATCGGGGTATACTGGACTCAATTTTATTTTTTGAGTTTTTCAGAAGATTCTTTCTTTCTTCCAAAAAACAACGGAAAAAAGTATGTATATTTTTAAAATAGAATGAAACTTATTCTATTTTGCAATTAACAGGAGTCCAATGGACCCTATTATAAACCTGAATATCTTGTGGGATCTTAGTAATCTTATACTTTCTATATTTTCAAAACATTTTGCTATTTAATCATCCCAGAAATTAGCTCATTAATCAATCATCTAAATTTGTGCCAAAAAAAAAAAAAACAAACTATGAAAATGTAAGAATGACAGAAATGCCTAGAAGGACAATGAAATAATCACATAAGCCGTCACTACTGCACTGTTCTGCATTTTCCTTGTTCTCTACCCAAGAAATGGCACCACTCTTTAAGATAAGAGACACTTAGAGACATCTTCATAGCTTTTTAAAGCTTTCAGTGAACACACCTGAAAGTTCACAATTTTTCCTGCTCTTAAACTTTAATTATCTGGGAGGGGGCCTGCATTTCTACCAAACTCCCAGGTGATGTTGATGCTAGTGGTCTACAGACCACACTTTGAGTAGCAAGGATTCAGACTAGGGTCTCTTGAAATGTGTTTGGAGTATAATCAAGGTATTAATTATTTATGTGCTTTTGTTATAAAAATACCAAGTTCTTGCTTACTTGCTACAAACCTACTGAGTATTTTATTACATATTCGGCTCGACGAAATTTACACTTGCTATGTATTATTATACCAACATTCACTTCACAGGCATTTTAGTAACTAACTCTACAAACTCAGACAGTATCCACGTTATTCCAAACAGAAATAAAACCACTGGTTCAGTTGTATTCTCCTTATGCTTGCTGTACCTGCATACGGTATTCTGAAAGCGGCCTACTCAGGAAGAGTGCAGACAGATCATGGCCTCTTCTGAGGCTGTTTCTACTGAGGCATCAGGAGATTGCATGCACACACAGTGCATCAGTCAGTACTTGTCAACAAGCATCACCAGGAGCTTTAGATGTTAACTGCTGTCCTTATACATCCTATACTTACACAACTCATTTTGTTGTTGTTGTTGTTTACTTAAGTGGGATTTTAAACTGTGGTTCCTTTTGATTTTATCTTCTTTGTTTCAGCTCTACCTTTGTGCTCTGATAAGATTATGCAAATTCTGGACTTCCAGGGAAAATGGTGGAGTACAAGGACCCAAAACCCACCTAGTCCCAGGGATACAATTAGCTAACACCCGCATCAGTGTAACAAACCAGAAAATGACCCAAAGACTGGCAGAGCTGACTCTTCACAGACAGAAGAGGCCACATCAAAAAGGGTAGGAAGGGCAGAAACGCAGTCAGGAGCAAAACTGACTCACGAGACTGTCCTGGGGAGGAAGGGACACCACAGGTATAGAGAAGGGAAAGGAGCAGAACCCACATCAGGCACCCCAGGCACAGGGGACCCACATTGGGAAGACAAATCCTCAAAACATTTGGCTCTGAAAACCAGAGGGACTTAACTTCATGAGTTCTTACAGTCAGTGGGGCTTAACACCTGAAACTTTAAAAGTCGGCAGGCTGGCTCTGGGAGAGCCAGGGGGTGAGAGGAAATGGAGTTTGCATCCTTAAAAAGCACAACCAATAGCCCGCAGAGATACAGTATAGAAGCAGCAGTTTGAAAAAACCCCTGGGACATACTGGGAGGAAACTTTTTTTTTAATGTTCACTTATTTTTTAAGAGAAAGAGAGATAGAATGCCAGCGGGAGGGAGGGGAAGGGGTGCAGAGAGAGAGAGGGAGACACAGAATCGGAAGCAGGTTGCAGGCTCTGAGCTGTCAGCGCAGAGCCCAACATGGGGCTTGAACTCATGGACCACGAGATCATGACCTGAGCTGAAGTCGGATGCTTAACTGACTGAGCCACCCAGGCGCCCCTGGGGGGAAACTTTGCACTAATCTCAGAGCATGTGCTGGTGGGGCAGGGATCTTTGGGAGACTTCTCCAAGAACAAAAGAGTTGGCAGGTGCCATTCCCTCCCCCCACCCCCTCATTCTCCTGTGGACTTGACCCCTCCAATATGCCCTGGGTCAGAACGCATCCAAAGTGGTACCACAAGCTTGGCAGTGTGCAAACAGCCTCAACAGGAGCCAGGAGCACTCCAGAGTGACTCCTACACTGGGATTGGGGGGAAGATAACCACACACACCAGCCCTACTACAGCCCCAGCCATGGGCTGGGGGCAGACATCTGGTTTGACTGCAGATCCTGGACACATACAAAAGCTTTTCAGGGGACAACACAGGGAGAGCACCTGCAATTTGGTGCTAGTGAATCCTAGACATATGCCTGGTCTGACTCAACTCAAGCCCAGTGTGGTCGCAGACTGGCCCACTAACAACACAGGGACCAAATCCTGCCTATGGCAGGCAAGGAGAGTCACTGACGACAGCTGAAGGCAAATGAGGCTCAGCCACAAGAGCAGAAGACACGCAACACACAGAGGAGACACCCCTGAAGTTCCAGGCTCTGATGAACAGGGGACACTGCACTGCAGGGCACTACAGGACTTCTTCATGAGGCCACTACTTTCAAGAGCAGGAGACACAGCTGACTTTTCTAACATACAGAAACAGACACAGGGAATTAGACAAAATGAGGAGATAGAGGACTATGCTCCAAATGTAAAAGCAGGACAAAAATCACAGCAAAAGAGCTAAACAAAATGGAGGTCAGTAGTATGCCTGAGAGAACATTTAAGGTAATGATCATAAAGGGGCACTTAGGTGGCTCAGTCGGTTAAGCGTTTGCCTCTCGATTTTGGCTCAGGTCATGATCTTGCAGTTTGTGAGTTCGAGCCCCACATCAGGCTCTGTGCTAGCAGGGTGGAGCCTGCTTGAGATTCTTTCTCTCCCTCTATCTCTCTCTGTCCTTCCCCCACTCATTCTCTCTCAAAATAAATAAATAAACAAGAAAAAATTATAAAATAATGATTATAAAGATACTCGCTGGGCTTGAGAAAAGAGTGGAGGAACTCAGCGAGACCCTCAACAAAGAGACAGAAAACACGAAAAAGAACCAATCAGAGATGAAGAACTCAATAACTGCAATTAAAAATAGACTAGATGGAAGAAATAGTAGACTAGAGGAAGCGGGAGGATCAGTGGCCAGAAGGACAGAGTAATGCAAAGCAATCAAGCCGAACAAGAGATAAAAAAGAATAATGAATGAGAATAGATGAAGGGAACTTAGCGACACCATCAAGCATAATAACATTCCCATTACAGGGATCCCAGAAGGAGAAGAGAGGGAAAAGGGGACATGCATTGGAAGCAAATGCATTGGAAGAAATAATAGCTGAAAACTGCCTGAATCTGGGGAAGGAAACAAACATCCAGATCCAGGAGGCAGAGAGAGCACCCCCTCAAATCAACCCAAGGAGGTCCACACCAAGACTCATTAGTAATTAAAATGGCAAAAAGCAGTGATCAAGAGACAATTTTATTTATATTATCTATTTAACAGGAAGTTAAATTTTCTGCAAGAGTAAAATGATATAGCTTTATATTTGGGGCCAAAGAACATTGTAAAAGATCTATATATTTCACCCCATCCACCTGCCTACCTCCCTTTTGGCAACCATCAGTTTGTTCTCTATAGTTAAGAGTCTGTTTCTTATTTCTTTTTTCCTTTTGCTTGTTTTTTTTCAATTCCACATATGAGTGAAATCATATGGTATTTGTCTTTCTCTCTGACTTATTTCATTCAGCACTGTACCCTCTAGCTCTATCCATGTTGTTGTAAATGGAAAAATTTCATTCTTTTTATGGTTGAATTATATGTATGTGTGTGTGTATATATTGATCTATCAATAACTCAACGGATAAAGAACATGTGTATATGTATATATATACACACATATATATGTATATTATATAGACACACACACACATACATATACACATGTTCTTTATTCATTGATTTATCAATAGACACTTGGGCTACTTCCATATCAGGGCTATAAATAACACTGCTATACATATAGGGGTGCATGCATCCCTTTGAATCAGTATTTTTGTACCCTTTGGGTAAATACTCAGTAGTGCAATTGTGGGATCTTAGGGTAGTTCTATTTGAACTTTCTGAGGAACCTCTGTACTGTTTTCCACCATGGCTGCACCAGTTTGCATTCCCACCATCAATGCAAGAGTGTGATAAAGAGAATTTTAAACGCAGCAAGAGAACAGAGTCACACACAAGGGAAACCACAAGTTTCCAAAACCTTTGAGAAGAGCAAAAGCTCTTTTTTAGAGGCAAGTTTATAACAATACAGGTCTACCTCAAGAAGCAAGAAAAGTCTTAAATAAGCAACATCACTTGACACCAAAAAAAGCTATAAAAAGAAGGAGAGCAACAACAGCAAAAACCCCAAGCCAGTAGAAGGAAGGCAATAATAAAGATTAGAGCAGAAATAAAATGAAACTGAAAGCAACAGAACAATGAAACCAGAAGTTGGTTCCTTGAAGAGATCAATGAAAGTGATAAACCTTTAGCCAGACTCAATAAAAAAAATAAAGGGGGAGGAGGGTGGAATGCTCAAATAAAATCAGAAATGAATAAGGAGAAATAACAAGTGACACCACAGAAATACAAAGATTATTACAGAATACTATGAAAAATTATATGGCAACAAATTGGATGACCTAGAAGAAATGGAAAAATTCTTAGAAACATATTACCTCCCACAAGTGAAGCAGGAAGAAACAGAAAATTTGAACAGACTGATTACCGGCAATAAAACTTAAGGAGTAATCCAGGGGTGCCTGGGTGGCTCAGTCGGTTGAGTGTCCAACGTCGGTTCAGGGCATGATCTTGCAGTTCATGAGTTCGAGCCCCGCATTAGGCTCTGTGCTGCCAGCTCAGAGCCTGGAGCCTACTTCAGATTCTGTGTCTCCCTCTCTCTCTACCCCTCTCCCACTCACACTCTATCTCTCTCTCAGAAATGAATAAATGTTATAAAAAAAAATTAAGTAGTAATCCAAAACCTCCCAAAAAACAAAAGTCCAGGACCAAAAGGCTTCCCAGGGGAATTCTACCAGACATTTAAAGAAGAGTTAATACCTATTCTTCTCAAACTGTTCCAAAATAGAAGACAAATGAAGACCTCCAAATTCATTCTATAAGGCAAGCATTACCCTGGTACCAAAACCAGATAAAGACACCACAAAAAGAGAGAACTAGCCAATATCCCTCGTGAACATGGATGCAAAAATCCTCAACAAAATACTAGCAAATCAATTCCAACCATGCATTAAAAAAATAATTCACCACAGTCAAGTGGGATTTATTCTTGTGTTGCAAGGGTGGTTCAATATTCACAAATCAATCAATCTGACACATCACATCCACAAGAGAAAGGATAAAACCATTTGATCATTTTAATAGATGTGGAATAAGCAGTTGACAAAGTACAATACCCATTCATGATGAAACCTTTAACAAAATAGGTTTAAAGGGAACATACCTCAACATAAGAAAGGCCATATATGACAAACCCACAACTAACATCATACTCAATGGTGAAAAACTGAGAGCTCTTCTCCTAAGATCAAGAGCAAGACCAGATGTCTATTCTCACCATTTTCATTCAACATAGACTGGAAGCCCTACCCACAGCAATCGGAGAAGAAATAAAAGGCATCCAAACTCGTAAGGCAGAAGTAAAACTTCCACTGTTTGCAGATGTCACCATACTATAGATAGAAAACCCTAAAGACTCCACCAAACGATTAGAACTGATAAATGAATTCAATAAAGTTACGGGATACAAAAATCAATATACAGAAACCTGTTGCATTTCTATGCACTGATAACGAATGAGCAGAGAGATAAATTAAGAAAACAATCTCGGGGCGCCTGGGTGGCTCAGTTGGTTGAGCGTCCGACTTCGGCTCAGGTCATGATCTCACAGTTCGTGGGTTCGAGTCCCGCATCGGGCTCTGTGCTGACAGCTCAGAGGCTGGAGCCTGTTTCAGATTCTGTGTCTCCCTTTCTCTCTGCCCTTCCCCTGTTCGCGTTCTGTCTCTGTCTCAAGAATAAATAAACATTAGAAAAATTAAAAAAAAAATTAAAAAGAAAAAAAGAAAACAATCTCACTTACAATTGCACTAAAAATAATAAAATACCTTGGGATAAACTTAACTAAGGAGATGAAGGGCCTGTACTCTGAAATCCATAGAACACTGACTGAAGAAAATGACGATGACACAACAAATGGAAAACTATCCCACGCTCATAGATTATAAGAACAAATACTGTTAAGATGTCCGCACTACCCAGAGTAATCTACAGACTTAATGGAATTTCTATCAAAATACCAATAGTATTTTTCACAGAACTAGAACAAATAATTCTAAACTTCGTATAGGAAGTATAGAACCAGAGGAAGACCCCAAAGAGTCAAAGCAATCCTGAAAAAAGAAGAACAAGGCGGGAGGTATCACAATCCCAGATTTCTAGATATACTACAAAGCTACAGTAATCAAAAAAATATGGTCCTGGAACAGAAACAGACATATAATTTAGATCAGTGAAACAGAACAGAGAGTCCAGAAATAAACTTATATGGTCAGTTAATCTGTGACAAAGAAAAAATATGCAATAGGAAAAAGACAGTCTCCTTAACAAATTGTGCTGGGAAAATAGAATAGGTCCATGCAAAAGAATGAAAAGTAGACCACTTTCTTACACCATAAGGAAAAATAAACTCAAAATGGATTAAAGACCTAACGGGAGACTTGAAACCATAGAAATCATAGAAGAGAGCACAGGCAGTAATTTCTCTGACATCAGCCACAGCAATATTTTTCTAAATATGTCTTCTAAAGCAAGCAAAACAAAGGCAAAAATAAACTACTGGAATACACCAAAATAAAAAGCTTCTGTACTGCAAAGAAAACAATAAACAAAACAAAAAGACAGCCTACTGAATGGGAGAAGATATTTGCAAATGATATCTTTGATAAGGGGTTAGTATCCAAAATATACAAGAAACTTCTACAACTCTACACCAAAAAAAAGAAAGAAAGAAAGAATCCAGCTGAAAAATGGGTGGAAGACATGCACAGACATTTTACAAAGACAACATACAGATTACCAACAGACACATAAAAAGATGCTCAACATCAGTCATCATTAGGAAAATGCAAATCAAAACCACGATGAGATATCACCTCACACCCATCAGAATGGCTAAAATCAAAAGCACAAGAAACAACACATATTGGTGAGGATGCACAGAAAAAGGAACCCATACGCACCGTTGGTGATAATACAGACTGGTGCAGTCACTGTGAACAGTACGGAGGTTCCTCGAAGAAAGTAAAAATGGAATTATCGTTTGGATGTAAATTAAAAAAAATATGGAATTATTGTAAGATCCAGTAATTCTGCTACTGGGTATTTACCCAAAGAATACAAAGGCACTAACTCAAAAAGATATATGCACCCCTATGTTTATTGCAGCATTATTGATAACAGCCAAATTATGGAAGCAACCCAAGTGTCCATGAACAAATGAGTGGATAAAGAAGATGTGGTACGTGGAATACAATGGAATATTACTCAGCCATAAAAAAGAATGAAATCTTGCTATCTGCAACAACATGGATGGATCTAGAGGGTGTGATGCTAAGTAAGGTGGTCGGGGAAAGATAAACACCATATTTCACTCACATGTGGAGTTTAACAATCCAAGACAAAACCGAGATAAACCAAAACACGAGCTCTGTTTAACCAACAGGTGTTAACTAACACCTTGATGGTTACCAGATGGGAGGTGGGTAGAACTATGGGTGGAAGAGGTGATGGGAATTAAGGACACTTTACTCTTATTTGCTCTCTCCCCCAGCCATGTGAGGGCACAGCAAGAAGGTTGCTGTCTCCAAGCCAGGAAGAGCACCTTTGCCAGAACTCGACCATGCTAGCACCAGATCTCTGACTTTAGGCTCCGGAACTGTGAGAAAATAAATTTCTATAGTTTAGCCACCCAGTCTATGCTATTTTGTTATGACTGCTTGAGTTGGCTAAGACACTGAGTAAAGGAAAAAAAAAAATAGCCTCAGAGAATGCCCTTCTTTTTTTTTTTTAATTGTTTTCATATTTATTTATTTTTGAGAGAGAGAGAGAGCGAGCGACTGAGCAGGGAAGGGGCAGAGAGAGAGGGAGACACAGAATCTGAAGCAGGCTCCAGGCTCTGAGCTGTCAGCACAGAGCTCGACATGGGGCTTGAACCCACGAGCGGTGAGATCATGGCCTGAGCTGAAGTTGGACACTTAACCAACTGAGCCACCCAGGCACCCAAAGAATGTCCTTCTATAAGCCTTACAGAATGACTTGGTGTAAGAAATCATGGCTTGAACTCATCTAACGTAAAGTACAATAGAAGCTTCACATGATCAGGTTTCATTTAAATAAACAGTTTAACAAATGTCAATCTATCGGTCTATGCAGGTATATGATCAAGTATATATATGCATAGGAAAAATTTTGGAAAGGGACACATCAAATTGTTAACCGCAATTATCTCTGAGGGGGAAAGGAGAATGACAGGGGCAGGGAGATTGGAAAGAGAGAGATTAATTCTGGATGCGGCTAATGTCTTAGAAATCACTAACAATGTATTAATTATGTAATTAAAATATTACAACTATAAGGGAAATATTGTTAATGAAACGGCTATCAAGAAAGTTGTACAATTTCCTCAAGTCTTAACCAAAACACCAATCACAGTTTTGGATAGGTTGGTTTCTTCCTATTCATTTGAAATAAAAGATGAGATTAATAGGTATTATGATATAAAATGATTAAAAAATATAACCTTATGTGAAATTTTTGACTAAGTATATGACAGGTCTAAGTTTTCATCAAATATATATTTTAATATTTTGTAGTGATACAAAAAGATTAGTGATTACAGTAATCAGCCCAAAGCTATGTTTTCAAAAGGTAAACAAAATTAACAACACTTTAGCTAGACTAACTCAGAAAAAAAAAAGAGAACTCAAAATCAAATCATAAGTGAAAGAGGAGACATCACAACTCCTACCACAGAAATACAAGGATCATGAGAGACTACTCTGAACAATTATACACTAACAAACTGGATAACCTAGAAGAAATGGATGCATTCCTAGAAATACAACCTACGAAGACTAAGACACACAGAAATGGATAGCTTAACAAACTAACATGAGTAAGCAGACTGAATCAGTAATCAAAACCCCTCCATCACAGAAAAGTCTAGGACCAGATGGTATCACTGATGAATTCTACCAAGCATTTAAAGAAAAATGAATGCCAAGCCCTCTCAAAATTTTCCAAAAAATGACAACAGGGCACTCACAAACTCATTTTTACAAGGCCAGTATTATCCTGATACCAAAGCCAGATAAAGAAACTACAAAAGAAGGGGTGCCTGGGTGGCTCAGTCAGTTAAGCATCCAACTTTGGCTCAGGTAATCTCATGGTTTGTGAGTTCGAGCCTCGCGTTGGGCTCTGTGCTGACAGCTCAGAGCCTGGAACCTGCTTCGGATTCTGTCTGTCTGTCTGTCTGTCTGTCTCTCTCTCCCCTCCCCACTCAGGCTCTGTCTCTGTCCCTCAAAACTAAACAAACATTAAAAATATTTTAAAAAAAGAAACTACAAAAGAAGATTACAGACCAATATCCCTGTAGAATATAGATGTGAAATTCTCAAAACAAAATATTAGCAAACTGAATTCCACAGCACAGTAAAAGAATCATACATGATCAAGTGGGATTTATCTCCAGGTTGCAAGGATGGTTCAATACACACAAATCGATAAATGTGACACACAACATTGACAGAAGTTAAGACAAAAATCGTATCTCAACAGGTACAGAGAAAGCCTCTGACAAAATACAACGTCCTTTTATGATAAAAATGCTCACGGTATTGGGTATAGAAGAAGCACATCTCACCACAATAAAGGCCATTTATGACAAGTCCACAGCCAACATTAAACTCAATGGTGAAAGGTTGAAAGCCTTTCCTCTAAAATCAGGAGCAAGACAAGGGCGTCTACTCTCACCACTCTTATTGTATATAGTACTGGATCCTAGCCAAAGCAATCAGGCAAGGAAAATAAATAAAAGGCATCCAAATTGGAAAGGAAGAAGTCTTTGCCTACAGATGATATGATTTTATATGGAGAAAATCCTAAAGACCCCACCAAAAAACTGCTAGAGCTAATCAACAAGTTTAGTAAAGTTGCAGGATATAAAATCAACAGTTGCATTTCTACACACTGACAAAACATCTGAAAAAGAAAATAATCCCATTCCCAATAGCATCAATTATAATAAAATACTTAGGAATAAATTTAACCAGTAAATATCTGTACACTGAAATCTATGAGATTTTGATGAACTGAAGAAGTGGCGAATAAATAGACACTCCAAGTTCATGGATCAGAGGAATTAATACCGGGGCACCTGGGTGGCTCAGTAGGTTAAGCATCCGACTTCAGCTCAGGTCCCGATCTCATGGCTCATGAGTTCGAGCCCCACGTCAGGCTCTGTGCTAACAGATCAGAACCTGGAGCCTGCATCAGATTCTATGTCTCCCTCTCTGTCTGCTCCTCACCTGCTCATGTTCTGTCTCTGTCTCTCAAAAATAAATAAATGTTAAAAAAAAAAAGAAGAATTAATACCATTAAAATGTCAATAGTCTCCAAAGTCATCTATAGATTCAATGCAATCTCTGTCAAAATTCCTATGGCATTTTCCACAGAAATAGGAAAAAAATAATCTTAAAATTTGTATGGAACCACAAAGATCCCAAATAGCCAAATTAATCCTGAGAAAGAATACCAAAGCTGGAGGCATCAGACATCTTGAACTATATACTACAAGCTATACTACAAGGCCATAGTAACCAAAACAGTATGATAGAAGCATAAAAACAGACGCACAGCCAAATGGAACAGAGTCAAAAGCCTAAAAATAAACCCTCACATATATAATCAACCAACATTTGACAGGGGAGCCAAGAATACTCAATAGAGAAAGGACAGTCTCTTCAATAAATGGTGTTGTAAAAACTGGATAACTACATGCAGAAGAATGAAATGGGACCTCTCTCTTACACTCACAAAAATTAACTCAAAATGGGCTAAAAACTTAAGTTTTATGTTTTATGGCTAAAACAAAATGGCCATAAAACTCCTAAAAGAAAACACACGCAGAAAAGCTCCTTGGCCTTGGCAACATTTTTTTGGATGACACCAAAAGCACAAGCAACAAAAGCAAAAATAAGTAAGTGGGACCACATCAGACTACAAAGCTTCTGCAAAACAGAAGAAATAATAACAAAACGAAACGGGAACCTACAGAAAGGGAGAAAATATTTGCAAATCATGGATCTGGTAAAGGGTTAAGAGCCAAAAATACATCGAGAACTCGCACAACTCAGAAAAACATCACCATCATCAACAACGACAAAACACCCGATTAAAAAATGGGGAGAGGAACTGGACATTTTTTTCAGAGACACAAACATGGCCAAAATGCACCCCAAAACACCACTAATCATCAGAGAAATGCAAAACCATAATGAGGTATCGCTGTCCCCGTTAGAGCCGCTCTCCTCAAAAAGAGTTAACAAGTGTTAGCGAGGACGCAGAGAAAGGAAACCCTCATGCGCTGTTGGTGGGAATGTAAACTGACACAGCCACTACAGAAAGCAGTACAGAGATCCCTCAAAAAATTACAAACAGAACTACCATATGAGGCCGCAGTCTCACTTCTGGGTAGGTATCCACAGATACCTCTGCCTTCATGCTCACTGCAGCATTATTCACAAGAGCCAACATATGGAAACAATCGAAGTGTCCTGGCAACAGAAGAGTGGATACCGATGACACGGCTATATATATTCAATGGAATATTATTCAGCTTCTATTAAATACACTAAGCTACCAGAATTCAGCTATCTTCAAAAGATCAGTAACACCCGCAGCTGTCTACTCTAACATTTCTCTACAGGTTTTTCAGAAATGTCTGGAGAAGAAGGGTACAAGAGGGCCTTTGAAATCTTTAGTCAGTCTACTCTGCTTTGTCCACTAACACACACCACAGGAAAAGACGTCTCGCTGAAGAATGACCTACTCCCACAGTAGAAGGACTTTCCTTCCATCGGAGCAAAGAAAACCAATAGGACGTCTGAAGGTTTGCAGCAGTCTGTCCTCAGAGTACTGCGTCGGATTACAATTTAGTTAACAGTAAAAATAGGACTCTTTTTCCTCCAGGAGATTGTAATGATACAGAAGTCAAAGCCCCAAAGCAAATCTAGTGACAGCCTCATTATTTTCATCGTTGTAAGTGTTGTTACTGTTATTACCAACATTTCAATACAGTGCAAATAGAGAGCTCAGAGGAAGGCAAGTCCATTATATCAGAGGACTGCACGAAGGGAGTCGAGACGCACGTACTGTGCATTTGGACCTTGATCCTTGGCATCGACCTGAATGTTGCCGAAGGATTTACAACTTGTTTGGTATAAAATCTGAAGAATTTCAAAAAATCAAAATAATTGTTATTAAATTCTTTGGCTGACTGGGCCACAGTCCAATCACCTCCACTCACTTCGCTAAGCCTCCTCTCCTTCCAGATGTCTATGTGCAGGTGTCCCCTTTGCTCTAGGCACATCCAAGTACCTGCAGTTCCCCCAATGCCCCATTCTCGATCTGTGCCATTGAAGGTGTTCCTCCTTCTGCCTGGATGACTCCTGATAGTTTTTTGGTTTTCCCTGACCACTCTCCTCCCAAACTGGTCAAGATCCTCTGTGCCCAGCACACACGAGGCACTCAATAAGCGTCTGTGGAATGCACGTAGTAAGAAATGAATGAGTTTGTCAAAATCATACCAGGAACAGGGTTAGCAGACATCAGGGGTCTACTTTTGACCTCTTCTTTCTTTCACAACACTCTTCTTTGACAAGTTTAGAGAGTTCTCAGAATTATGAATACATGAATATACAACGGCGAGGAAAGAGTGTTGGGGAGTAGGAAGAGAGAATGGAAACACTGAAAGATCTGATAAAGTATCATTGTATTATCGAGCAGAGGGATATTCAGGCAGAAGTAATTCCAGAATTGTAAAGAGAACCAGGATCCAGCAGAAACCAGCTAGCTAGACTCTAAAATAAAGTATTTTTGTTTCAGATTTTTAAAATTTATTTTGAGAGAGAGAGAGAGAGAGATCACAAGCAGGGGAAGGGCAGAGAGAGAGAGAGAGAGAGAATGAATCGCAAGCAGGCTCCACACTGTCAGTGCAGAGTCCAACATGGGGCTCGAACTCACACTGTGAGATCATGACCTGAGCGGAAACCAAGGGTCGGATGCTCAACCGACTGAGCCACCCAGGTGTCCCTGATCTAGATTTTTAAGCGATGGAGATCAGTGTTTAAAAGTTACAAATTTCAATGATGTATTTTAATGGTTTTCCAGAATGCTGCCAGGGGAATATGTATGCAGTCACCTGCTATGTCTATCCACTGTGGGTGGTGCTTCCGGCTCACCTCCTGGCTTCAGAATCCTCTGCAAACCGCTGGGGCAGTCCACTTGGCACAAGAGCCTGAGCGGCATCTTGGGAGGAAACGCATCCTACGGAGGGTCACTGGTCAGATACTGACAAGGCTGTCTTGGTAACGAAGCTTTGCACAAGAGGGGTGATGTTAAGGGTTGTCACTTGGGACTCTTCATGGTTCAGTCCCCTGTGGGTCCCAGGGAGAAAGAATGTACTCATGAAAAAAGAGGATGTGCTTAAATCTACCTAAGACATCGGGGTTGTAGGAGAGGAGTGCTCTGCAACCTCCCCAACACAGAGCAGAAAGCAACAGACAGGCATTCTCAACTTTTCCACAGACTACTGTGTGGAATCTGGGCCCTGCGAGGCTCCTCTGCACCGGCAGTGGGGCCCAGCGGAGTCTGGAAACCCGACGTAAGCACCAGCCATCTCTGGCAAGCAGTGACGCTGGCCATCAGCACCCTGCAGATGTAGCGGCGGATGTCTGGTAGCTGTGGTGGCACCGGCCCTCCCCAACAAAGGGGGATCTGCTCGAGAGGAGTATCCCCCCAGATGTCCTGAAACAACTGGCCAGAATTATCCACGAACGTGAACTACTGGAACTCTTGAAAGAACTGCCCAGGTATGGCTGTATGTCAAAGGTAGACGATACCGCAGGGAATGTGCGAGGAGCTGGGGAAGGAACTGGCAAGACATAAAAACTAGTACAAAGTACTGCGAGCGAGGGTTCACGTGTGGATCTCTGGAGCACAGAATGGTCCCTGGTTAGCAAAGATAGGAGACAAGTATATCCAAATTGGTAAGTCTCAAAAATAGATTTGCAACACCTTAAAAATGATTTGTGAATTAATTCACTGGTCCCATAGATATCCGCCAAGTTTAAGGAAACTGACATTTTACTCTACAAACATGTATTCGTAATGGTGAATATAATAATATTAGTTTATTTCCAGTTACTTTGCAAATTATGGCCTTCTCTCCAAGAGCGTGGAAATAAAATCCAAAAACCCATTGCTTTCATAACATTCTGGGCTCATTAAAAGACACTGAATAACTTGCCAGTTTTGAGTGACTAAATGAAATCTGCACAAGAAAACAAAGAGTGTCAATTTCATAATTAGAAAATAGAGTCTTTCAGTGATTCGATACTGAATATGTAAGGAACAGAAAAGGCCAGTAACAATGCCGTTAAGGTTGCGATTCAAGATACTTGTAATGATTATTACAACTTCTACTTCCACAGGAAGTAGTGAGTGAATATAAAACTCCTTGGAGATTTAATCCAAAGCCAGACAGTTGTATCCAGGACACCCTGGAACTGGACCAGTTTCTGAATTTGGGGACATGGGGAAGAATAAAGCTCTTTCACAATTAACAACAGAATGAAAGGAGATTCTGTTCGTATGTGCCCTGGTTATCAAGTACGGACCAGAGGGGAAGCAGGTTGGTTATTCTGCATGTGTAAGTGGTATCCTTTTGAATGTGAGAACAGAGGAAAGCTTTTAATGATTTCTTGGAAAAAAAATGAGCCAGATTTTATTTCTAATTGTTTAAGCAATAATCATACCTACCTATATCTGTATGTTCTATTTTCTCCCTATATATTTTCTATAATATATTTCTATAATATATTGATTTCGGCTCAGGTCATGGTCTCTCGGTCATGAGTTCAAGCCCCGCATAGGTCTCTGTGTTGAGCATGGAGCCTGCTCGGGATTCTCTCTCTCTGCCCCTCTCCCCCACTCACACATGCTCTTTCTCTCTCTCAAAAAAAAAAAAAAACCAACAAATAAATATTGTCTCTATTATAATAAGATTATATAATAAAAATTATAATAGAGAAAATACAATATTTTATTTTTATTTTTTAAAGTTTATTTTTATTTATTTTGAGACGGAGACAGAGAGCAAGCAGGGGGAGGAGCAGAGAGAGGAGAGACAGAATCCCAGGCATGCTCCGTGCTGTCAGTGTAGAGCCCGATGCGGGACTCGATCTCATCAACGGTGAGATCATGACCTGAGCCGAAATCAAGAGTCAGACACTTAACCAACTGAGCCACTCAAGCATCCCTAATTTTTCTTTTTAAATATAGCTTTTTAGAGCTGTATCATTCTAGAAATGTTAACTGCTATAGTGTTTTCCCTCCCAGTAACATTAAGAAACAATGATTCTGGGCAAAGGAAGCAGTGGAGGAGAAACATTCCTGGGTTTTCTTCAAGAAGATTCTGGATGCAGACTTGTTTTTGGGAAGATACGGCGGAAGCAGCAACTGCAACAGTTACAAGAGCCTGGCTTCCATTTCTGCCACCTGACAAATGCTTCTACCTGTCTCTCAAATAGTAGCCCAAATTAGCCTCTGGAGAAGTAAAGACTTAAGGAAAGTTTCCTAGGCTTACTGCATGAAAATAAATGTGTGTTGCATTTGAACATATTAGGAAAGTTAAAGAAGATGTCAGGCTACGAGGTTTTTGTTTTTTAAAGGAGAGAAGTCTGGCCAACTCATCTACATAGCGTTAAAACAGCCCTAGGACTGAAAATGGAAGTGACTCCCACATAGGCTTGAAGGTCAGATAATGCTGTGCTGGGCTACACAGAGGGCCGGGCAGCATGTGGCAGGAAACGCTTTGTGATTCTCCTTGGCTGTCACAGGAGGAACAGGCCAACTCCCACATGAATCCCAGACTCAGGGACGAAGCGTTATATTGCAGATCTCTGGGACAGCCACCAGGAACCTGATTCTTAAGTAGACAGCCTCCTTTGTTTCACTAGACAAACTAGGAATTGTGGGAAAATGGGAGCTGTTTATTAGTATCTTCTTCATGCCCATTGTCTCATTAATATAGGACTCTTAAGTCCAAGAGACTTAGAAGGTAGCAGCTGGTGACAATCAGAAGGAAAAAACCTTACAGTGCTTCCTTACAACTGCAAGGAAAACCTTATAATACTGATTTGCCACTTTTTCTAGCTTTTCCCTCTGAAGGACTGGAGTGAGTTGTTGGATTTTCACCTAACTGTTCTTTCTAGCTTACTACTCCTTCAGTGTCTAGAATTCTCTAACATAGGAGTCACCTGAATAGGAGTCCCTTGAATGTATTCACAAAGAGGGCTATTTAACTCCATGACAACAATGGTCACTTTGGCTTGCATCTTTGAGAATAAAACACATTCGTGTCAAACCTGTAAGGACAAGCTTGCATGCACTTAGCAGGATGTCAGAATGTAGGATAAACTCAATGTTATATATATATATATATATATATATATATATATATATATATACACACACACACACACACATACATATATACACATACATATAAGTATGTATATGTACAAATGTATATGTATGTATATATACATATGTTAATTAAAAACCCTATTTATCAAAAATGAGCTTTCCCAATTCCATGGGATCTCTTAAAGAGAATGCCCATACATTTAGCCACTTAGAAAACATAATTGCTTCATTACAATGTCAGTAACTGTCATAATGAAGCAGAATGTGAATTAAGAATGTGAATTAAGAAACCCAGGTTCTTGTCTTAACTCTGGCACCAACAAGTTCTGTCATCTTGAACCTCATTTACATAATACAGGGGAAAAAAACACCCTCCCTTCTTAAGATGACTGAATTAGCTGCTGTTAAGTGCCATTTGCTCAGAAACAAAGATCTTATGACAAGTATTCGTGAAACACTGATATGGCTTAAGATGTCCTACTGTACTTTAGAATCAGTAAAATAAATACACCTTTATCCATGTGTAATTCTAACATGATCAGTGGATTAATGAAATGAAATTTTTATCTTTAGCCACACTCTTAACTCATACAAAATCGCCTCTAGCTTTGGACAACATATCAAAATTGAAGAAATAACAGGATTTACTGCCAGTTTATAAACTGTAGCCTGGTTTCTTCATATGAATTTTAACAAAGCTATATGGAGTATTAATACTATATCTAACAGAGTAACTATCCCTCTAAAGAGGAACTGTCTTTCCTTACATGGAGATGTAATATCTTTAGGTAGAACAACATTAAAAAATATTTGGAATTTTTCATGCGATTACATCTCCATTTCACAAACTTAACATTTCTGTGTTTTGTGAAAAATAACTTTTAAAATATTAGAGTAAAAATTAACATATTGGGGTTCCTTTCCCATCACAAAGCACTACAAAGTCATAAAAATTAGCCCTGCATAGTCCAGAATTTTTGTTATGAATAGCCACATAGAAAGGAGAAACACAGATTGATGTTTTCAACCTCAGATGAATCAAGGGGCAGTGTACTGGCTCTCATAATATCAGAGAATCACAGACCCCTAACTCAACTTTCCACCCAAAGCTGGAAATAACTGCTTTCTACAATAATTCCAATAGAAATTCACCCATCGTACTGGAAAAACTCCAGAGAAAGACTTCTCACTAATTTGCAAGGTAGCACATTCAGTTTTTAAAATGTTTTTTGTTTTTGGGAAACTCTTATTTTGAGCTAAAAAATCTTTCTGTATTCAAGTGTTACCCATCAATCCTGCTTCTTTCCTCTGACATCATACACAGCTAGTATTCTTTTTCATCTGAGAGCCCTTCAGACATTGATGACAGGCATTTCACACCATGCTCCAGCTTTCCTGGCTAACCAGCCTCTGTAAACCCACCTGCTCCCACCCTCCCTTCCTCCCCTCCCTCCTCCCTACTGTGTCCTCTGACCTTCCCTTCCTCCTTCCAGCCACAAGCATCAGTTGAATGCGTTAGGTAGTAGACATATGTCCATATATAGCACAAGAGCTCTAGACCCTTACACTCTTCGGCATTCCTTTCTGGATTTATTCTAGTTGGTCAATGTCTTAAAAAAGTGAGCCCTCAGAAGTGAACATTTCCAGAATGTGACAGAACTATTACCTCTTACTCTGAAAGCCATATTTCTATGGAAATAACCATTTCCTTTTGCTTGTAACTAGATAAAAACTTCCCCTCTGATACCATTCCTCCAAATGGACCTAATTTGGACTGTATTTGAGGGGTGGGGAGAATCTACAGACACTTGGATTTCTCTTCTCTTCCATCCACCAAATGAGGGCTGCGAGTTTCTTTATAGCAATGTATAAATTGCTTTGGTTGCTTTGAGGATTTGGTTTTGCTTTAGATTCGGATGTAGTATTTTAACTCCATGATAGATTAAAACAGGTCCGTGTCGTGGCTGCCCTGATAAGCTACTACTTGACTTAACTATTTACTGACTCCTCAGTCTGGCCACTTTCTGTTTTTCTTTTTTTTTGTTTTTGTTTTTTAACATGAAATTTATTGTCAAACTGGTTTCCATACAACACCCAGCGCTCATCCCAACAGGTGGCCTCCTCAATACCCATCACCCACCCTCCTCTCCCTCCCACCCCCCATCCACCCTCAGTTTGTTCTCAGTTTTTAAGAGTCTCTCATGCTTTGTCTGGCCACTTTTTGTAAAGAGATTTTATCGTCAGTGAGAAGCAGGTATAGACAAATGGGCTGATTGTCAGAGGACTTCAGTCCAAAGTATCTCCCTCAGAAGACTAAATTGCCTCCAAGTTATAATAATGGTCATAGGCTTTTTCTCTTCCTTTCTTTTCTTATTAATTGGTTTATGAAAAAAAGGATTAAATTCTCCCTCATGAGTTATCAGTTTCTATGAAGCTTGCTTTTTTAGGGTATTTTTTTCTTAAAACAATACATCTAGGAGTTCCTAATTTCAGAAACAGCCTGCAATTTCTTCATTACAGGCTGATTGATTTCTTCATTACAGAAACTACTGGTGACAATAATAAGTGAAAATTGTTAGAAAGTGCTTAGTGGGTACCAACTGTTGTATTTACTGGGCATATTAATATTACATCCTACTATCTCACTTAATTCTCTCAACTACTCTGCAAGATAGGCATTTTATCTCCCTTGACAGATGAGTAAAGTGGGGTTTAAAGAGGTAAAGCAAGGTGCCTAACTTCAGAGAGGTAGTAAATCATGATCCACCACTGTTTACAGGAATGCTCTGCCTTCCTGCCACTCACTCACACGGGTGTCTGGGGCTGGTGGGGGGGGGGGGGGTGTCACTTAAAGCTATAGTTTGAAGAGGTAGCCTGGAACCCAGTGTGGTCCATTGCAAAGAATGAGACTTCACAAGGGTTCTAGTCTTGATTCTGACACTCAGTGGCATTGTCTCCGAGCAGTATCTTTGCTCTCTATAAAATGAGAAGAGTAACCCTAGTTTCAGAGGATTGCAAAGACATCTACGATAGGCTGGACACTAAGAAGAAGCTAAACAGACAATCATTCATTCAGTGTCCTGCATTTTCAAATCCCAATTCAGGGGCATACCTTATTATCTCCCACTGCCATCATACTTGGATAACCTAAAGGGAGTGACTACACACACACACACACACACACACACACACACACACGAAATATCCTTTCTTTAATTCATGCTTGTCTCAACAGTGAAAGAGTTCTGTAACTTGAAAAAGTGCTCTCCAAGCGTGTGCTATTATGATGATCACCATCTGGGATGCTGCCAGAAGTTCCTCTGAAGGTGCTCAAAAATGGAAAGTGTAATTATTCTATTTTATTTGAAAATGAACTGATAGGGAGTCAAGCCATGCAAGACACTAGAAGTCCCCCAGATAGGAAAGAATTTTATGTTGGAGGGCATCAGGGACTTTGACCAGAAACCCAGAGACTTCATTGTGTTTGGTCCAAAGCAGTCCTCCAGCCTTGCTGGGACCAGTCCTCGATGCAACAACTTCCCACCAGCCAGGCTGGCCTATTCGCGGCCCTCAACATGTCTGATGGCTCTTCCACTTTTCCCACCCACCTCATCTTAGTCTCTTCTGACACTGTCTCTTCCTAGATCGGGCAAAAAGTCCTATATTGTCCACTTATTTCGTTTTTACCCATACACTTAAGTTTATAATCAATTTTCACTACTTCTAAACTGACAGGGGAAAGGTGGGAAGAAAAAAGTAGGGAAACAAACATCCATTCTCTTTCCTCGTTATTTCCAATACAGTCTACAAATCCAATTTGTATGGATTTAAATTATTATCCACTCTACATAAGGTTTTAGTAACTGAAATAATGACAATCCAGTGGGAAAGGCAGAGAGCAGAAGATATGTTTTCTTATAGGGTAAATTTTTTAAGGATTAAGGCATTAGATTTAGCACCATTAAGAAGCTCAAGGCATAGGCAATTTGATGTAGGCAGCTGGGCAAACAGCTAAGGTTTAATCTGATTATGTGCAGCTCCCAGGATTTTCTCAAGTTATGATTCAAATCCATGCAACAATTTTCAAACTACATTCCGTTCCGTAACATGAGTGCATCTATAGGTAAGAACTATTCAGCAGGAAAAACGGGTTTGAAACTAGCAAGGAGCTTGGTTTTTCATTTTCCGCTAATTAACAGACCCCATGCAGCCGGAAAAGGAACTAAATATCAGAGAATGAAATTTTTATTACTCTTTCATTCTCTCCAGGAAAAGTCCTGAATGTTAAACTAAAATCCACTGTCACAGGAATACGAAGATTTTAAAAATGTACGTAAATGTAATCTAGTTTAACAATAACAACAACAAAATCTCTATTCCAGGCGCAGAGAAAAAAAAAGTTAGGATTGTAAAGATGAATCTGATTAAGTTTCTGTGGGTAACAGCCCCAGTTTTGAGTATTCACTATCAGCTAGCTTAGCTTGCATATTATGAGGAACTTTGTATGTAGGTTATCTCATGTGACCCAATCTCTACCATGTGTCATTATACACATTTTATAGATGACGTAATTGGAGTAGAGAATTGAACCCACGAGTGTTCAATTCACAAAAATTTGAAGTTTTTCAAATGTCGACAACGTGAAAACAAGGGAATACTGACATATTAGTTCGACCCCTTTATGACCTCCTTATCCAAGCTCTCCCAGCCCAGGTATTATGGAAATCAGGTTAATCTTCCTAAATGACACTTTCATCATTTGACTCTCCACTCCAAAAACTTCATTTACAAAATCTAGAAGGAACTTCTTAGATTCAAGACTCCTCAAAAATCTGACTTGACCCATGTCATAATTCTGTTGGTCCACAGCCTTCACGATTCAAAAGACATTTATTGAGCATCTAATGTAAGCTAGGCTCTGCGAGGATATAAGGCCCTGTCTGTAAATTGCTCACAGTAGAGTATTTCTCAAATATATCTGTTATTGCTCTGTGGATCCTTACCCAGTCATCTCCCCTAAATGGAATGTTCTGCTTGATTCTACATTCACCCTTTTTCTTATATATCAAAATCTAACCTAGTCAAGATCCAGTGTCGATCCCAATCCCTTCATGAAACATATGCTAAATATGTTTGTTAGTTCATTCCTCTGATCCCCTAGAATACCAGATTCCAGATTTACGTGGACTTGATTCCTGGAATGCAGATTCCAAAGCCCCTCGCTCAGAGATTCTAATTCAGTGGGTATGGCTTCATCCAGTATGGGAATGTGCATTTAAACACCTGTCTAAATTCCCAAGTTCTGGCCCCCATCTACCCATGTCACTTCCCAGACAACTGGTTTAATTTTTTCTCCTCTCACTGAATTGACTCATCTGAGTTCTCTGGTGTCACAGACAAAACCTTGGCTTCAGCCTTATCAATCCCGATGATTTTGGCTCCTCAATTACCAACCACCTCCTGGTCCTGATCACATTCTTGGCTCAATAAAGAAGTTAGCCCTGATGTAGGCTGAGACTATTTTTATTCTTTTTTTAACTAGTATGGCTGCTTTGCACTGGTGAGCTTGAAACAGACTTCAGGCAGTTAAATCTCAAAAAAAGTTGCAGCTCATGCCATTTCTTTTTAGGAGTCTGAGTACAGAAAACACCAAGGGGAAGGGGGGAATGCTTATCCTGAAACATTCAAAGAGGTAACAATTCCCTAGCCCATGGAGAAAGGGATGTGAATTGGCCTCTAAGGACAATCTTGACTGGGATGTCCTAGAAGTGGAACCGAGTATTTTCTGACAGCCCAGCACACCATCCTTAAGCATAACTGCACTCCTGACATCAAAACGGTCACAAAATACGCAATTCCCCAAATCAAGGAAGCTGCTGGCTCCAAGAGAATGAATCTTCCCTGTAACAATTTAAGGAAAGCCCCTGGAATGAGAGCAGAAAAGGTCAAAGTATAGGCTCCTTCTTTGTCCTGCCATGTCTTGGGGAATACTGCACAGACCTCTCATAGGCAAAGAAAATAAGCTGATCAGAACTTTTTCCGGAAAAATGAAAATGACCTAATTTTATTTTTGCATTATGGACAACTTCTGTTTTCTTCTTTAAAGGTTTGAGTTAATTTTTAATCTGACTCTAACTAACTCTATCTAACTTCTGTGTAACTTAACAGTCAATAAACCTTGGACCCTAGTAAAAGACTCAGGGTCCCCAAGTGGCCTTAAAAGCTGTTAAACTCAAAGATTCTATTAACCAAATTCCGCTCAGCAATATGGAAAAATCAATAACTTAAGTCTTTAAGTATTGCAAGTCAACTCAAATGATAAACTGTCATTATGAAACAAAACTTATGTGCAAAGCTACCACTCGTCTCTCTGATCAATGTCTTAATACTGAAGTCATTCTATTTAAAAACAGCAACCACTTTATTTAGTTGAATATTTATTACTTAATTGTCTACTATGAGTGTCCTATTTATTATACTAAAAGATTACACTTGTAGAGTATGTATATGTACATACGTTGTCCATAATCACTTCCATTTACAAAAACACTTTCCCTTGCTGGCTCCACTTTCCACATATTTGAAATGGACCTTTAGGTTTTACATATTTGTGTATATATGTGTGTATATATGTAAGTACATACCTAGGATCTATGTAATATGTAAATACAAATATTATGTACATAAATACAAACATATATTTACCTATCTATCTATCCATCCATCTATTCTTATAATTAATGGGGAAGAAACTACATGGGGAAGTCATTCTGATTTTCCTATTGTCACCTACGATAATGGTAAAAAGTACTATTGCTTTCATCAGATTTATATAAGAAAAGTACATTTACACTGGCTCATGGATAAATCTATATGGAATACAATAGGTTATATTTTTGGAATCAGAAGGTTTATACCTGGTTTTGCTACCTCTAGTATGTGACTTTGAATAAATCACTTATCTTTTTTTGAAACTCAATTTCCTCACCTATAAAGTAGGTCTACTGATACAGGACTTGCCTCTCTCAAAAGTTGTTTATAAGACTTCAAAAAAGATACATGTTTTTTAATGCAGTTGTACACACATTAACTGATTAATAAATGTAAAACAATATTACCATGTTTATAGCATATTTAAGTGACTAAAGCCAGAAAAGACAACATATATGTAAAAACCAAAATAATTACTCAGTAAATTCACAAATCATAGGTTTGTTTATACTACTATTAGGATATTCATTTTTTTTAAATTTCAGTAAGAATTTAACACTGTTCTAGATTTCATTATGTAAAGATAACAACATAATCTAGCCTCATCGACAAATTATATTATAACAAGCAAATGTAACTATAGAAATGGATACACATTTTAATTTCAATAAGTATTTATAATAAAATTATACATTTCATTACTTAAAAAGGACATAACCTGACCCCTTCCACAAATACAATGATTGTGAAATATAAATATAGTTGTAGGAATACAGATGCATTATTCACTGAAAGGTTACACAAACATATGTGCATGGATAAAACAGCTACATTACTGAAACATGCCTAAGCTAAAATGTGATAAAACATTGTGAATGCATTAAGAGATACTAGTCTTTAAAAGAACTGTACTGTGGGTATGTTTGCAAAGCAGACTGATGAGAAAAGAGCACTGCACTGGGAACCAGCACAACCGGCCTTCACTTTATCAGCAAACAACTGTTTAGCATTTACTATAGGTCAGGCATTAGCATAGATGCTTGAGATGCTTTACTGAGCAAGGCAAACAAAAATCTGCCTTCATGAAGCTTGTAAACAAAGCGGGACATGAAGGGACAAAAATCATTTCACATAATAAGTAAACTAGTAAGATGTACAAAGTGCTACATAAATGAGTAGTCATTAGATTGTAAGTACTATGAAAAAATACAGCAGTGTAAGGGGATCAGGCAGGTGTGAATATGGCAGGGCAGGTTTTAGTTTTAAATAGAGTGGTTAGGGTAGGTCTAATTAAGAAGGTTATTAAGCAATAACTGAAATGAAAAATACACTAAAGGGAATCAACAATAGATTAGAGGATGCAGAAGAAGAGATCAGCAATCTGGAAGACAGGGTAACGGAAAGAAAGCACCCAAGCTGAACAGCAAAAATCAAAAAGAATAATAAAAGGAGGATAGGTTAAAGGATTTCTTGGACAACACCAAGGAAAGGAACATTTTCATTATATGTGTCCCAGAAGGAAAAGAGAGAAAGTGGCAGAAATCATATTTAAAGCAGTAATAGCTGAACACGTCACTAACCTAGTGAAAGAAACAGACTTCTAGGTTCAAGAAGCACAAAAAGTTTTCAAAGAAGATGAACAAAGGAGGCCCACACCATGGTACATAATAACTAAAATGTTAAAGATTACAAAGAGAGAATTTTGAAAGCAGCAAGAAAGGAGAAACTAATTACATATGTTCATGGTAAATCTCAGGAGGCTGTCAGCTGATTTTTCAGCAGAAGCTTTGCAGGCCAGAGGGGAGTGGAATGATATATTTAAGGTGCTTAAAAGGAAAATGCTTGATGCTCTACCCAGCACCAAGATTATCATCCAGAATAGAAGGAATGACAGACAGTTTCCCAAACAAACAAAAGTTAAAGGAGTCATCGCCGCTAAACTGGCCTTACAGGAAATGTTACAGGGACTTCATTAAGTGAAGAAGAAACAGTCATAATTAAGAAAATTAGGAACTTTTCAAAATTAGAAAATTATGAAAAGACAAAATTTCATAAGGAAAGGCAAACACACAGTAAAGAAAATAAACAATCACTTATAGAGCTACTATGCATATAACAGAACAAAAGCAGCAAAGTCAATTATATATTAAAAATTAGTTAAGGGAACTCGTAAAATAGAAAGATGTAAAATATGACAACAAATACGTAAAACGTGATGCAGGAGTAAAAATAGTTTCCTTATAATGTGTGTGAATTTAAGTGACCATCAACTTAATATAGACTGCCATATATTTAAAATGTTATTATGAACCTCATGGAAAGCACAAACCAAAAACCTATAATAAATGCGTTTAAAAAAAGAGAGAAAGAGAACCAAACATAACACTAAAGAAAGTCCTCAAGCACAAGGAAAGAGAGCAGGAAAAAAAAAAAAAAAAAAAAAAAAAAGAAAGAAAAGAACAGAGAACTATAAAAGAAAAAAAATCCCAGATAACAATTAACAAATGGGAGGAAGTATATATCTATCAATAATTACTTTATTTTTATTTATTTTTTTAATGTTTACTTATTTTTGAGAGAGAGTGAGAGAGACAGAGTGCGAGCAGGAGAGGAGCAGAGAGAGGGAGACAGAATCTGAAGCAGGCTCTAGGCTCTGAGCCGTCAGCACGGAGCCCAATGCAACGCCCGAACCCCCAGACCTCGAGATCATGACCCGAGCTGAAGTCGGACCCTTCACCGACTGAGCCACCCAAGCGCCCCTATCAATAATTATTTTAAATGTAAATGGTCTAAATGCTCTAATCAAAAGATGTAGGATGGTGGGGGGGGGGGGGGCTGGGTGGCTCAGTCAGTTATGTGTCCTATTTTGGCTCAGGTCATGATCTCACAGTCCATGAGTTCGAGCCCTGCGTCAGGCTCTGTGCTGACAGCTCAGAGTCTGGAACCTCCTTTGGATTCTGTGTCTCCCTCTCTCTCTGCCTCTCCCCGCTCGCTTGCTCTCTCTCTCTCTCTCTAGCAAAAATAAACATTAAAAAAAAAAGATGTGGGATGATTGAAAAAAAAATGATTCATATATGCTGCCCACTTCAGATCTAAAGACACATACAGATTGAAAGTGAAGGGATAGGAAAAGATATTTCATGCAAAGGAAGGAAAAAAAAGCCAAACTAGCAATACTTATATCAGACAAAACAGACTTTAAAACAGAGATGGTAACAAACAAAGACTGGCATTACATAATGATAAAGGGATCAATATAACAAGAGGGGTGGCAGAAGAGGGGGAAAGAAAAGATCAATGAAACCAAAAATTGGGTCTTTAGAAAGATAAACAAAATTTATAAATCTTTAGCCAAACTCATCAAGAAACAAAGAGAGGACCCAAATAAATAACATCAGAAATGAAAGAGATGTAACAGCCAACACCACAGAAATGCAGAAGATTATGAAAGATTACTATGAAAAATTATACGCCAACAAACTGGACAACCTAGAAGATATGGGTAAATTCTTAGAAATGTACAATCTTCCAAAAGTGAGTCAGGGAGAAATGGAAAATCTGAACAGACCAATTACTAGTAACAAAATTCAATCAGTAATCAAAAAACTTCCAGTAAACAAAAGTCTAGGACCAGAGGGATTCACAAGTGAATTCTACCATACATTTAAAGAAGAGTTATCATCAATTCTCAAACTATTCCAAAAACAGAAGAGGAAGGAAGCTTCCAAATACATTCTATGAGGTCAGCATTACTGTGATACCAAAACCACACACTACCAAAAAAAAAAAAAAGAAAAGAAAAGAAAAAGAAAAAAGAAAAAAAGAAAGAGAAAACTATAGGCCAATATACCTAATGAACATAGATGCAAAAATCCCCAATAAAATATTAGCAAACCAATTCCAACATCACGTTAAAAGGATCACCATGATCAAGTGGGATTTTTTTTTTTTTTTAATGTTTATTTATTTTTGAAGGCGAGAGAGACAGAGTGTGAGTGGGGGAGGGGCAGAGAGAGAGGGAGACAGAGAATCGGAAACAGGCTCCGGGCTCTGAGCTGTCAGCACAGAGCCCCATGTGGGGCTCGAACCCACGAACTGTGAGATCATGACCTGAGCCGAAGTCGGACGCTCAACCAACTGAGCCACCCAGGCGCCCCTTTTTTTTTTTTAAATTTTTTTTTTTTTAATGTTTATTTATTTTTGAAGGAGAGAGAGACAGAGTGTGAGTGGGGGAGGGGCAGAGAGAGAGGGTAGTGGGATTTATTACAGGGAGCAAGGATGGTCAACGTCTGCAAATCAGTCAACAGGATATACCACATTAACAAAACTAAGGATAATAATCATATGATCATGTTGATAGATGCAAAAAAGCATCTGACAAAATTTAACATCCAGTTGTGATAAAAATGTTCGACAAAGTGTGCTTAGAGGGAATATACCTTAACATCATAAAGGCCATATATGACAAACCAGAGCTAATATCATACTCATTGGTGGAAGAACAGAAAGCTTTTCCTCTAAGATCAGGATTAAGACAAGAATGTCCACTCTCACCACTTTTCTTCAACATAATACTGGAAGTCACAGCCACAGCAATCACACAACAAACCAAAATAAATGGTATCCAAATTGGTAAGGACGAAGGAAAACTAGTTGTAGATGACAGGATACTATCTATAGATAACCCTGAAGACTTCACCACAACACAATTAGAATAAGTGAATTCTGTAAGATTGTAAGACATAAAATTAACATGCAGAAGTCTGTTGCGTTTCTATATCCTAATAACAAAGCAGAAAGAGAAACTGTGAAAACAATTCCATTTGTAACTGCACCAAAAAGAATACTTAGGAATAAACTTTACCAAGGAAGTGAAAGACCTATGCTCCGTAAAGTATAAAACACTGATAAAAGAAATTGAAGACACCACAAACAAATGAAAAGATATACCATTCTCATGGACTGGAGGAATAATATTGTGAAAATGTCTATATTACCCAAAGTAATCTACAGATTCAATGCAACCAACATTGAAAATGAAATACAACAGCATTTTCACACATCTCAGAACAAATAATCCTAAAGTTGCTATGGAACCACAGAAAACCTTCAATAGCCAAAGGAATCTTGAGAAAGAACAAAGCTGGAGGTATCACAATCCAATTTCAAAATATACTACAAAGCTACAGGAATCAAAAGAGTATGGTACTGGAACAAAAACAGACACAGACCAATGGAACAGAGCAGAAACCCCAGAAATGAATTCATGCTTATGTTGGTTAATTAGCCTATGACAAAAGAGGCAAGAATATACAGTGGGGAAAGACCATCTTTTCAATTAATGGTGCTAGGAAAACTGAACAGCTCCATGCAAAAGAATGAGGCCGGACCACTTTCTCACACCATACACAAAAAGAAACTCAAAATGGATTAAAGACCTGAATGGGAGACCCCAAACCATAAAATTCCTAAAAGAAAATATAGGCAGTAATTTCTTTGACATCGGCCTTAATAATATTGTTCTAGATCTGTCTCCTCAGGCAAGGGAAACAAAGGCAAAAAAAACACTATATAAATAAAAAGCTTCTGCACAGTGAAGGAAACTATCAACACAACAAAAAGGCAACCTGCTGAATAGAAGACATTTGCAAATGATACATAAATAACATAAAATTCAACACCAAGAACCCCCCCCCCCAAATAATCCAATTAGAAAATGGGCAGAGGACCTACCTGAAAAGAAATTTTTCCAAAGAAGACAGACAGCTGGCCAGGACACATGACAATATGCTCAACATCACTAATCAAATCAAGACTACAATGAGCTATCATCTTACGCCTGCCAGAATGGCTAGGATCAAAGAGACAAGAAATAACAAGTGTTGGAAAGCAAGTGGAGGAAAAGGAACCCTCTTGCACTGCTGTTGGGAATGCCAGCTGGTGTGGCCACTGTGGAAAACAGTATGGAGGTTCCTCAAACAATAAAAAATAGAACTACCATATGATCCACTAACTTCACTACTGGGTACATACCCAAAGGAAACGAAAACACTAATTCAAAAAGATATATGCGCCTTTTTTTTTTAAACTACATTATTTATAATAGTCAAAATATGGGAGCAACTCAAGTGTCCAGCAGTAGATATGCAGATAAAGAAGATAATGTGTATAAATACACAACAGAATATTACTCAGTCATAAAAAAAAAAAAATGAGATTTTGTCATTTGTGACAACATTGTAGGACCTAGAATGTTACGCTAAGTGAAATAAGTGTGACAGAGAAATACAAATACCACATGATTTCATGTGTATGTGGAAAAAAAAAAACACAAAGCAAATGAACAAAGAAAAGCAGAAACTGACCCATAAATGCAGAGAACTGGCGATAGCCAGAGGGATGGGGCGTAGGGGATGGGCAAAATGGGTAAAAGCGAGTGGGAGACATAGGCCTCCAATTATGGGATAAATAAGTCACAGGGATGAAAGGTACAGCATGCTGAATATATATGGTCAATGAGAGTGTGCTACTGTTGCATGATGACAGACGGTAGCTATGCTTATGGTGAGCACAGCATAACGTACAGGTTTGTCGAATCACTACGTTGTACACCTGAAATTAATATAGCCTTGTGTATCAGCCATACTTCAAAAAAAAAAAAAAAAACAGAGCGAGAGAGAGAAAACTTCTCTGTTTCCCAAGACTATTTTGATCCTAAGATCTGTTTTCTCTCAACAGTTAAGAAAAAAAAATTATATAAAAAAAAAAAAAAGAAGAAGAAGGTATTCAGAAGACAGCCACACAGCTCTCTGGCAGAAAGATGCAGCCAGCCAGCCAGCGGGAAGAGCCAGTGTAGAGGCTCCACTGATTCTGCCAAAACGATCTCGTGAAAAAAAGAATACCCCATTTTGCAGGTGAGTAAACAGTGTCTCAGAGTGGTGCGATTAAGGGAACAGAGCTAGTCAATAACAAAGCCAGGACTAGAAAGAAACCAGGTTTCTTGACTCTCGGTCCAGTGCTCTTCTTCTGTCTCGTACCTTTGTTCACCAGGCTAGAGGAAAGTGTTCTGTTTCCTGCAAAGCCCCGAATAAATGTAAGGTGTCACCACTGCTGCGGTTGTTGTTATTATTATCATTCATTGGGTCCACTGATATTTCTTGAAAGGTAACTAAAGCTCAAAGAATAATTTCACTGTCCCTTCCCATGGTTGATTTTTCTCCTTCCTTTATCTGTGCATCTTTCCGTAGGTGGGTCATTTCAATAACAGATTTTCAGGTAAAGGAATTATGTATCTTTGGATATTTGATAATGGTGTGAAACCCAGGAATAAGAGAATGGAAGAATGTGAAGCCCAGCGCCTGGGCGGTCCTGGGCAGTAGAGAACTTACCTCTCTCCAGAGGCAGGAAGGAGGCACAAGGAATGGGAGCACAGCACAGGAAGGCAAGAGGGAAGCCTTGGAAATATATTAGGGCTAGAGCCCCCCACCTTTTATTTTATTTTAATGTTTATTCATTTTGAGAGATGGGGAGAGAGAGCATGAGTGGGGGAGGGGCAGAGAGAGACGGAGACATAGAATCCGAAGCAGGCTCCCAGCTGTCAGCACAGAGCCCGACACGGGGCTCGAACCCACGGACCGCGAGATCATGACCTGAGCCAAAGTCGGACGCTTAACTGACTGAGCCACCCGGGAGTCCCTAGAGCCCCCCCTACCTTTAAGCTACTAACTGAAAATGAAGCCTCTGGCCTTGAAATAATGGACCTCAAGGAAAAAGGTTAAAAACTAAGGGACCACAAAGGAGGAAACCTGTTAAAAAAAAAAAAAAAAAAAGGCAAGACTAGTGGATAGGGGGTTGGAGAAGAGAGGAGACATAAAGATATTTTCAAGTAAAAATGTGAGATTCTACACGAAACCATACAAGAAGGAGAGTGAGAATCAGATTTCAGACACAGTAGACTTGAGAGCTGGTGGAATTACTAACAGCCGAAGGGAACAGAGAGGACAGGGTGAAAGGCGAGTAGCTGACTTTTAGTAACACGAGGTTTAAGGTGGCAGTGCGATTCTCAGGAGCGGGGAGGGTCCGGCAGGTTAAGAGGGAAATTTGGAAGATGAGTATCATTTGGGGCTGTTTTGTCTGCACAGTAGCTTCTAACCACATGTGGCAAACCAGCACTTGAAATTGTGGCTAGCCTGAACTGAACGTGCTGTCGGCATAAAACACACAACCAGATTTTGAAGATTCCATGTGGGGAAAAAAAAAAAAGAATGTAAAGTATCCAAATTTTTTTTACATGATTACATGTTGAAATAATATTTGCATGAATTAGGTTAACAAAATATATATTTTTTAAGTTTACTCATTTATTCTGAGAGAGAGAGAACCAGTGGGGAAGGGGCAGAGAGAGAGAGAGACAGACAGACAGAGGGTCCAAAGCAGGCTCTGTGCTGACAGCAGAGTCTCTGATGCAGGGCTCAAACTCATGAACCGTGAGATTATGACTTGAGCTGAAGTAAGACGCTTAACCAACTGAGACATCCAGGCACCCCATAAATAAAATATATTACTAAAATTAATTTCACAGTTTTACTTTTTTAGTGTGACTACGAGAAAATTTAAAATTGCATATGCAGCTTGCATATTTCTACTGGACAGTGCTGATATAGAGCAATACTAGATACGTTTCAGAATCACGTAAAGGGACAAGAACGCTGAGGTGAATCACAGACATCATTCTGAGGTCTTTCAACCAGAAACAGTCAGATAGGGGAGAAAGAACGCATGTCATTATAAAAGATAATATTTCCTGAACACTCGAAGAACTACACTAGCCACATTTAATGTGTTATCTCATTTGTTCCTCCCAACAACCTTATGAAATGATACCATTCTTCTTTTTTTTTTTTTTTTTTTTACAAAAAAACAAAACAAAACAAAAGAAAAAAACACTAAGTTCTGAAGAAGCTAATCTGCCTAAGGTCACACAGTGAAATCTTGGTGTTGGGAGTTCAAATCCTTGACTGACCCCAGATCTCAAGGTCTAAATTGCCACACGAATTCCAGAACAATTTATACTTTGCAACTCTTAAATTGTTAGATTTTAAATGGTCATGTTGAAACTAACAATTTATTAGAATGGTCCATTGTCAGGAGTCAGCGACATACCAGTGATGTCCCAATTGGATAAAGGAAAAATACAAATGTGTAAAAATTTTTAACTTCAGAATTTTGCCGAGCTACTCACGTTGGCATATTTTCACCCTGTTTAGTTGCAATAAGAGATTACTGGTGCAAACTCTTGCCTCTTATCAACATCTACTCCTAAAAATCCAAAACTTTCAAGTTAGATGGTACATTGTCCAAGGGAGATGATCCTGGGCACGACCCTCAACAGAAGGGCCCTGTTTTCTGAATATAACTAAATATAGGATATGGAGCCACTTATATTTTAAACACCCTGTGGAGTATCTGACCCTCCCCAACGGTGATTATAATGTTTTGAAGGGATGAGTTATACAATTAAAAAAAAAAATGTTTTTTTAAGGGAGCTGGATTAAATTTCAACCGTTTGTTGAAGGAACAAAAATTTAGCTTACCCAACAGGATAATTTCTATGCCTTGAAAATGCTATCCTTTGAGGAATAGAAAGAAAAAAAAAAACGGCTTGATTTTTTGACTGGAATCATTGCATAAAATCTCCTAGAAATATAAATTGGGATCAAAAGAATGAGGGGTCTTTCATGTATGTTTGGTGGTTGGATTTAATTTCAAAGACAGACTTATTCTTTCCTTTACATCTTTACTTTTTACTACCTATCTGGCCAAGACAGCAATTATAGAACCGCTAAACTTGAACAGTGATGGCTATAATAATCACATCATTTTCAGGAACTTGCCCATGTAAATTTTACTACGCAGTTTGGCTCAGATTGTAAAAACACATGTATCCAGGCTTAAAACAAAGGATTGCTATCCATTTACATTATAGAAATGGGAAAACAAAAGGAATTTGAAGGAAAAATATTTGCTTTGGAATAAGATTAATTAGCAGACCTCGTGATAGGCTGTTCATGTTGGACTTAGATCCAAAACAGTATCCTTCTGAACGGACCTACTAGTTTATTTTTGAATTTAACCCCCCCCCCGAAAACTTCCCACTCACAGCATCATTTTTTTTTTTTTTTTTGAAGTGTGAGGACTTGTATGTGGACATATATATAAAAAGATCTCCTCTGAAAACCCAAAGTTTCTGAAAAACACTTTCCTATAAAGGTAGTATCACAGTAGTATAGGGTAGTGTTTGTAACAGCTAGCCCTTTATTTCGGTTCTTTTAGATTAATTCCCATGACTCTTCCATCCAATTAAGGTGATATCCTTGGACTTGGGTCCTTACTCATTACAATTCATAATAATTTGTAACAAAGGCTCAGGCCCCCAAGGAGAGAGCCTGCTAGCACTAAAAATGCTTTGTCCTTCCCAGTGCAAAGGTGTTAAGAGCATGAAGTGATAGACCCAGGTATTGAGACGGCCAGCTATATTTTCATCATTGAGGGTCACCACGCTGAGTCCCTCCTTTCCAAGAGTACCCCTCCTCTCAAACTTCCCTTGAGATTCTCATCATTACAAGCGTCAACTGGATAATCCTTGTAACTGCCTTGCCGCTTCCCTTTTGTACATCACCATTAGCATACTGTTTTATTGGGTTAATTTCCTCTTCGATGTACCGAACACACACTATGTGCCAGGCACCGTTTAGGTACTAGAAATACAGCAGTGAACAAAAGGACAAAAATCTCTGCGCTGACACATTCTAGTGGGGAACACGTTCAGTAAACAAGGTAAACAAAAGAGTGTGTTAAATAATACATGACGAAAAGAAAAAAAAAAAAAAATGAAGCAAAAAGGGTAATATGAACTGTGATGGCTGGGGTAGGAAAGACCGAAATTTTAGAGAGTGGCCAGAGAAGGCTTCACGTATAATGAAGTAGATGGTATGCGCCTGAGAGGATAGAAAGAGCAAAATCTAGGACTGATCAGTGTCAGCAGGAGTGGGGAAAAGAAAGGAGATTAGCATATTTTAACATGCCCGGTAGTGGAGAAGAAACCATATGGAAACCACATCACTTTCTCTTTTTGTAGTCCCAGAAACAGGTTCTTCTGCCAAAACTCTCAGGCAGTTCACGGGATACGGAGGCACGGGGACACACACGGACACACGCACCCCTCTCTGTCCAGGAACAGAGCTTAATGGCCAGCAGAAAGCGTTAAGAATTCAGAGTCAAGTACTGGCCTGGGAAACCGGGAACGAGAGTAGTTGTCGGAAAGGACACACCAGGACCCCCAGCCACCCCACCCCACCCCATCCCCGTTTACAAAAGGAAACCTCCCCGACTCCGCGATGCAACCCCAGGGAGGCCGGGGCAAGCACGCAGACACACCCCCGGGATTGCAGGCACGGTGCAGGGAGGAAAGGAGGGACGGATTCAACCGTTAGAGACAAAACCCCAGAATTTCCCGAGGCAGGGTCGGCACCGCGCGAGGGAAAGGCCGTCCCCCACTCCAGGGGTCGAAGGCCGGGGGAAAGCAGGGTCCGGGGGACGAGCGGGAATGGCCGCCGCGGGAGCGGGGGGCGGTTTCGTCGGGCATCCCCGGCGCCCGGCCGGCCGCGTGCTTGCAACAGGGGGCTGGACGCGAGCGGGCGCCTCGAGGTGCCGGGGCGGGACCGCGGCCCCGGACAAAGATCCCGAGACCGCGGCCTCGACCCGGCCCGCGCGCCCCCAACCCAAACGTTCACCGCCCCCTCCCCAGGCCCGCCCGGCGCGACGGGTTCCAGCGGTCGAACCCGCAGCTCCCGCGCCGCCGCCCGCCCGGCCCCTTCCCGCCCAGTGCGTTGGTCGAGGAGAGAAAGGAGAAGGGCGCCGGCGGCGCGCGGCGCCCACTCACCATGATCCGCGGCGGCTGCGGCGCGGCGACCCCGGCGGGCGGCGATGCGCTGTCCAGGGTAGCCGGCGTCCCTCTGCCCCGCGCTGCCGCCGCGCCCGCTCTACTTACCCACGCCCACACCCACGCCCGGCGCGCGCACGCCCGCCCTCCTCCCCGCCCCCTCGGGCTCGCGCTGCTCCCGCGCGGCGCTCCGAGCTCCAGGGCCGTTTCGGGCGCCCGCCGCTCCCCGCCCCTCCCCTCGCCGGGGCCTCGCGGGCCGCGGCGCGAGGAGGGCGGCGGGGGCGGGGCGGGGGCAAGCGAGACGGAGACCCGGGCGGCCTCGCGCGCCCCCTCCCGGGCGCCCGGCTCCGCCCTCGCCGCCGCGGCGCCCCCTGCCGGGCGGGCGGCGATTTGCAGGCCCAGCCGGCGCCCGCCTCGTGGGATGGCCCAACGTTCGCAGAGACTCGGCGCGGACCCGCCGCCCGCCTCTGGCCGCTGCCCCCCCTCGCCCCCCGGCGGCTGCGGCGGCTGCGGCGGCTGCGGGCACCAGGGGGGCTGTAGAGGGACAGGGCGCTGCGGGTCCTCTTAGTTGGACTCCGCGGTTTCAGGCACGCGTTAAAGGAGAATGGCCCGAGCCCGTGCAGGTTTGCGGGATGTGGGTGTTTTAGATCCAGGTCTATCGGTCGGGTTCTGTTTGGCATGAGGTCCGGAGTGGATCAGTCTGAGCCGGAGCCTCCTTGTCCCCCACGATGCTGTCTCCAGAGGGTCTTATTCCAAGGTCTTCTTAGCTAATGCCACCGATGGTTAGTTTAACCCTTAATTGTGAATAGAAAGTATGGCATCTTAGATCCTGAGCTTCTAATTTTTTAAAGTTTTTGTTGCCCGAGTGAACGATGCTGAGAAAGGTAGACTTGTGATTGCTACATGGCCTTTCCTCTGGTTTAGCGTTAAGAATGTGTGCTTGCTTTTTTTTATGTGGCCGATGCGGTAAACTGAAATGCAAGCAAAGGTGAATGTGTTTGTTGACAGTCAGGAACACTCTATCTGCATGTGCACAGAGGTACCTGCAAATACGCCTAGCATCCATACCTGAAGTGTTGCAGATGTATTTGCAATTTTGTAAAGCAGCAAAGTGAATAACCAAAGATGTCAGAGCTAACTCTTGTCGTATAATCACCTAGTATTTAGAGTTTCCTGTAATTGGAGTGTTAAACATCAGGTACATACTTGCTTATAAGAGGTGGGTAACTTTAGACCAGGAACAGATAGGTATTTATTAACCAAGGCTTCTAAAATCTCACCGTTGGTGGGCTCAGGAGTCAGCCCTGCCTCATACTGAGTGATACTGATTTAGTTGCCTAACATCTCTGTGCTTCAGTTTCTTGATCTATAAAACGGAGGATAAAAATGGCACATTATATATTGTTGTTGGGATTGAATTAATATGCAAAGGCACCGGAAAAATGCCTGGTGCAAAAGTATTAATTATTGATTTTGTTATTGATCTGACACCTGTGAAAATCAGAAAGTGATATTCCTTTTAATGCTGGAATGTTTTTATAAAAAAATGTCTGTAGGGCTGAAACCAAATATACAATTTGATGCCGGTTCGATTCATTCATTCTCTTAATTCATTCAACACAATTGCATTTACAATTGCACCAAAAAGAATAAAATGCTTAGGAATATTGTACCCTGGAAAGGTAAAAGACTTGTACCCTGAAAACTACAATACTGATGAAAGAAATTGAAAACAACAGAAGCCAATGGAAAGATATCCATGCTCCTGGATTGGAAGAATTAATATTGTGAAAATGTCTGTATTATTCAAAGCAATCTGCAGATTGAATGCAATCCTCACCAAGCTATCAAGAGCATTTTTCACAGAACTAAAAGAAAGAATGCTAAAATTTGTGTGGAACCACAAAAGCCCCCAAATAGCCAAAGCAATCTTAAAGAAGAACAAAGCGTGAGGTATTACAATCCCAAATTCCAAGATATACAACAGAGGTGTAGTAACCAAAACGGTATGGTACTTGCACAAAAATAAACACAAGGGCCCCTGGGTGACTTGGTTAAGTGTCCAACTCTTGATTTAGGCTCAGGTCATGATCTTGCAGCTGGTGAGATTGAGCCCTGCATCAGGTCCCTGCATCAGGCTTTGCACTGATAGTACAAAGCCTGCTTGGGATTCTCTCTCTCTCTCCCTCTCTCTCTCTCAAAAGAAAATAACTTAAAGAAAATAGACACATATATCAGTGGAACAGAATAGGAAGCCTAGAAGTAAGCCCATTCAATAAATATTTGAGTACCTTTTATGCCAGGCTTTGTGGTATGAGCTGGAGATACAATAATGAACAAACAAACACAGCCCCTAACATTAGTTTGCAGAATCTTGTGATGATCCATATTATGATATCCAGGGACTAGAAGGAAATTCACTGAAATATTCACCAAATACTCAGAGTTCCCTCCCGCCCCCGATAACAGTAGTATGGGATAGTGTTTTTGGTATTTTTATTTCTCAGGCTTTTTTTTTACATGTATTATTTTATATTTTTAAAGCCATAAAAATAGCTTCTACATTCTTTGGGTATTGAACTGTAAAAATACCAGATCTGTATTTCACTGTATCATGAATCTGATGTGGTAGAATGGGAATTCTTTTTTTTAAGCTTATTTATTTATTTTTTTTGAAAGAGAAAGAGAGAAGCAGAGAGAGAGAGAGAGAGAGAGAGAGAGAGAGAAAGAGAGAATCCCGAGCAGGCTCTTCGCCGACAGTGCAGACCCTGATGCGGGGCTCGATCTCCCAAACTGTGAGATCGTGACCTGAGCTGAAATCAAGAGTCAGACACTTAATCATCTGAGCCACCCAGGTGTCTGGAATGGAAATTGTTAACCTAGTGATTCTCAGACATTATTGTGTGTAAATTGCACCTGAGGCTTTAATCAACATCAGAGACCTGGGACCCATGCGGGGTCTCCGGTGAAGACCAGGAATACAAATTTTAAAAAGCATCACGAATGATACCGATGCAGGCAGGTGACCCATGGACCACATTTTGAGAACACAAGTCCATCAGGTGCTCCGGGAAAGCTTTAGTCTGTTTTTCTAACAGCTCTAAGGGAAAAAGACATGTGATAGCCAGTGTCTAAGCTCTGCTGTTTGCTGGCAGGAATTGTGCCATGGATGTCGTCTGTACCTTGCAAAGCATGCCAGGTTAACACAGAAGGAACTCTAACACTTTATCTGCTGCTTCCCATTACCATTTAGCCAGGTAACTGTTATTTTACATTTGTTGTCTAAAAACGTAGCTAGAACCAGAAGGAGATCTAAAAAGTTACCTATGTCTGGGGCACCTGGGTAGCTCAGTTGGTTAAGCATCCAACTCTCGATTTTGGCTCAGGTCATGATCTCACCATTCATGGGTTTGAGCCCTGCGACAGGTTTTGCACTGAGCAGGGAGCCTGCTTGGGATTCTCTCTCACTCTCTCCCTGCTCCCCTACTCACGCTCTAAATAAATAAGTAAATAAATAAACATTTTTTAAAAGTTCCCTATATCGTATCTATTTCTTAAAATACTGTTTTATGGCTTTCCTTGTCACTAAAACAAAGGAGACATCGTCATATGCAAGAGGGTATTTTTTTCCCCCACCCATATCTCATTAAATAGAAAAGGAAGTGGTTCTACCTCTATAAACACAAAACTGGGAGGGTACCTTAACATTCTAACCAGAGGAAACACGAGAGTCCCCTCATTTATCTATCAATAAAAATATTTTAATATGCCATCAACATTCTTTTATAGGATTTTCTTCCTTTTATTTTTGCTCTCTTATATAGATTACACAAAAACTGGAATATACTTATGTTTCTTTAGCTGTAGGGCATGCCTACATGGAGCGTGTGCATCAGCTAAGGCACAACAATAACAGAATTGGAGCCTGATTATGCGTTAGGCACTGACATGAACACAGCGCTATAGGAAATGATCATTAGCATAATCTAAGAATCTTAAACCTAGGAATAGAGATCAGACTCCATATATATATGTGTGTGTGTGTGTGTGTGTGTGTATGTATACATATATGCATATATATGTGTATATATACGTATGTGTGTATACATACATATATGTATATGTGTGTATATATATACATGTATTTTGCAGGTGAAGAAAGTCTATCTCAGAGAAGTTAGAGAAGACCAACAAGTAATAGGTCATAGTCCTAAAGCCTGATCTGCCCCCTGGTTCAATGTCCTCATTGTAACTACTGCCTCTCCAGCTCTAGCCTTCTAGTTCTCATCAAAATTATGAAGTGGGAAAAACTTTGTTTTCCATGAGTCTAATATTTTTGTGTGGTTTCATCTGAAGCATTCTTCCTTTGACACTTAGCACCACTGTATTTTATCCTAGGAAAAATACTCACTTATAATGTGCCTTTAACTTAATATAACGCCTTTCTCCACGGTTTTTGTATTTGTTACCCTGGATCAATCCAGGTAAGAAGAGTTTTATGTTGATTTAGTTAGACATATTTACTGAGTACCGTGCTTCAGTACAATGTCCTAGAGCGGGGATCGGCACACTATAGCCACGGGCCAAATTTGACCAACTGCCTCTGTTTGTAAATAAAGTTTTATTAGAACACAGCCTTCCCCATACATTTACATATTGTCTATGGTGACTTTTGCACTACAATGGCAGAGTTGAGTGATCGTGACAGAAACTGCATGGCCTGCGTTAACCTTAAAAACAAAACAGTTATTTTACCAGCAAAAAAAGGATTTATTCGGGAAGAGCAGACAATTGCAATTTCAGACACGCAAGCTACAGCCAAATCACAGGTAAGTCCATCACAGGAGAGGAATGTTACTTTTATGGAGAAGAAGGAGGAAGTTGGGAAGGGTGTTTTGGTTTTTGTTTTTTTAATGTTTATTCTTGAGACAGAGAGAGACAGAACACGAGCGGGGGAGGGGCAGAGAGCGAGGGAGACACAGAATCCGAAGAAGGCTCCAGGCTCTGAGCTGTCAGCACAGATCCGGATGTGGGCTCAAACTCACAAATGGTGAGATATGACCTGAGCCAGAGACGGATGCTCAAACCCAACTGAGACACCCAGGCGACCCTGAAAGCTGAAAATCCTCACACGTCTACATGGCTCTTTACAAAAACATGTGGCGATCCCTGTAGGAGCAAGATACAATAAATAAGACCTTGAACAATATAGGTAGATCCTTTTCTCTTATGAAGCCTGTATTTTATAGGAATAACACAATAAACAAAATAATTTTAGAGAGAAAAATGTCATAAAGAAATGATACTATGGTAGAGAGTTGACTTGGTGGGAGGGATGCTTGAGATAAGATGGCTAGGAAAGTCCTCTCTAAGCAGATAGTATCTCAATGGCAGAACAAGCCAGCTATGGAGCCACAAGTAAATCTAGAGGAAGTCCCTCTAGGTGGAGAAAACAGCAAATGAAAATACCCTGAGAGAAAAACTGGGCTTGTTCGAGGATCAGGAAGGTGGCCGGAACGTCCAGAGGTGTGACTCAGGTGTTAGAGTTGTCAAGCCCATCACCACCTTCACCCACTCTTGTAGGTGGAGATCCGTATATTTGTTGACACCATGGCCATTAACCTCTGCCCTGTGGCCCTACCGTTGAGGATCTCAGCCCTAGGGAACCTGGTCCTGGAAGGACATTCTCAGATGATGTCTTGTGGTCAGCTGCAGACATCCCAGTTCAGGAAACCATGGTGGAGCCATTACTTTGCACTCGTACAGCCACTTAACTTTTATCTTTTGTCTTTTTGTTATGCTCCTTCAATTGATCTTATTTACTTGAGGCATTCGTTCACATTTTGTCTTTACCATTGTCTTTAAAATATACTGGTTCTGTTCAACTGCATTTATTTCCTTTGAATATTCTTTTAAAAAGCTCTTTTATGAATGTCAAGTAGCACAGGCATAAGGTGAGACTGCCTATTTCACAAGGAAGGGGAGTTGTCCCAAGGCAATAGCCTTTCCAACACACATCATAGAGTGGCTGTTTCTACCTCGGGTGTATCTTCCATGATTAACCCCAGACAGTAGTCCCCCAGCCTCTTTTTGTTGCAAACCTACCCCATACTTAATATGAAGCCTAGAAATCAATTGAGGAAAGAGAAATTGCTGATTAAAACCCAACCATTCAGGGGCTCAACCTGGGTGGCTCAGTCGGTTGAGTGTCCCAACTCTTGATTTTGGCTCACGGTCCCGACTATGGCATCAGGCCCCAAGTTGGCTCTGTGCTGAGTGTGGAACTTGCTTGAGATTCCCTCTCTTTCTCTCTCTGCCTCTCTCCCCTGTTTTTGTGCTCTCTCTCTCTCTCAAAATAAATAAATAAGCTTAAAAGATAGCTGATCTATAAGAAATCATTTTTACATTATTGTAAATGATTGAGATGTTAACAATGTGAATGTCATAATGGTAAAATTTGCACGAACAGATAAAATGCATTAGACCCCTCCCCGGACTTTGCTTTATCTTAGACTGATTTGCCCTGCACATTCTTTCTCTTCTCTTCCTGAAAAAAAAGATTTTCAATACTAAAACCATATACGCCAACAAAAAACTCTACCCAAAAATATTGATTCCGCCTAAATGAAAGCAGAAGTTGAATGGTTTGAGATGACAGGGGAATAAAAAATAGCTAGAGGAGTAGAGTTTTATTAGAAATTAGCTAGCACGTTGTTATATCTGTTCTAGTTCGTATTCAGTGAGGATACAAGATAGTAATTCCCAAATAGTGAACATTTTATTTGACCAGTGTATTGGTGAATGGGTCTTCTAGACGGGATAGAAATGAAGAATCTAAATGAGGTGCAGATGCTTGAAGAGCCTCTTACCTGACCCAGATGTCAACCACGTGCATCACTACAACCCAAGCAACTTCTTCAACATCTGGGAAACAGACCAAAGGGATCCTAAGATTCATCCGGAAGCTATTGCAGGCAGCCTCAGCTTATGACCTCATCATTCTTTTAGCTCAAGTGTGGTATTTGCAGGTAACTATCGGGTATCTAATATAAACCATGCCAAATGACTGACAACAGTAGATGAGGAAACTGGGGTCTAAAGAACGGAATTAGTGTACCGAGGTCACATAGGCAGTCGGGAAGTGGGGAAGCCAGGATGCAATCTGAAGCCTGTTGGATTCTTTCTCTGACACCATGCTGTGTTGAATAACCCTATCTTTGAGAATCCTGATAAATTTGGCAGAGAAACTCACTTTCTGGGGTTCAGAAGAGGAGATGAAGTGTAAACTTTATGGCAATTTGATTTTTTTTAATTACGAAAAATTTCGAACATCTACAAAAGGAGACAGAATAATAATGAATGTCGATGCATCCCTCACTCATCTTTAAAAATTATTTATGCATGGCCAGTCTTGTTTCATCTATGCCCCTACCTATTTCTCCCCGTTCTATAATTTTGGGTTTTTTTTTTCTATTATTTTCAAGCAAATCCCAGATATAATCATTTGTCTGTAAATATTGCTTTTTTTTTTTAAGTTAATTTATTTTTGAGAGTGAAGGGGGGAGGGGCAGAAAGAGGGAGAGAGAAAATCCCATGCAGGCTCCATGCTGTCAGTGCAAAGCCTGACCAGGGACGCAATCTCACAAACCATGAAATCAAGACTTGAGAGGAAATCAAGAGTTGGACGCTTGACCGACTGAGACCCCCAGGTGCCCCTGTCTGTAAATATTTCAGTATGTATCACTGGAGACAAGAAATCTTTTAAAAACCATGCATAATCACAAACCCATCGTGATATGTTAAACATTAACCATAATTTCTTAGTGGCATTAATTACAGACACTGAATGTGCAAATTTCCCAAATTTGTCTTCACATTGCAATTGGTTGATGTATCTTTAAGTCTCTTTAATCTCCGCTCTCCCCCTCTATCTCTTTTCATTTTCTGGCAATTTGTTTGTACAGTAGAATTTCCCACAGTGTGGATTTTTTTTTTTTTTGACAGCATCCCCAGGGTACAGTTTAGCATGTGCTTCTGACCTCTGTGTTTTTGTAAAATGATAATCGTAGCTAGCTCTGGAGGCTTGTTCAGACTCAAGTTAGAAATTTTTGGCAAGACTGCTTCAGAGATAATAGCGTGTGTTTCCATCAGGAGGCGCATGATATCCAATCGTGGCTCCTTTTGTGATGCTTTGGCACCCGTGGTTGATGCCAAGTGTTTACATCCAGTCATTCATTAGGGTTTGCGAAATTGTGATAATCTAGTTCTGTCATTCCTTCTTCGTTTATTAGCTAGGATACTTCCAGAAATTTGCCCATATATGCTCTTTGATTACCTATGGTTGCATTTGCATGGGAAAGACGAAATAAACCCCAATGTTTCTAGCAGCACTTTCAGCCATAGCCAAATTATGGAAAGCACCTAAATGTCCATCCACTGACAAATGGACTAAAGAAGATGTGGTTTATGTACACAATGGAATACTACTTGGCAATGAGAAAGAATGAAATCTGGCCATTTGTAGCAATGTCGATGGAACTGGAGGGTATTATGCTAAGTGAAATAAGTCTGGCAGAGAAAGATAGATACCGTATGTTTTCACTCATATGTGGATCCTGAGAAACTTAACAGAAGACTATGGGGGAGGGGAAGGGAGAAAAAGAAAGTTACAGAGAGGGAGGGAGGCAAACTATAAGAGACTCTTAAATACTGAGAACAAACTGAGGGTTGATGGGGGGTGGTGGGGAAGAGGGAAACATGGGTGATGGGCATTGAGGAGGGCACCTGTTGGCATGAGCACTTGGTGCTGTATGGAAACCAATTTGACAATAAATTATATTTAATATAAAATAAAATAATAAAGTAAGGAAAAGTCAAAAAATAAAAAAATTAAAAAAATAAAATTTTACAGTGAAGAGCTGGTTCCCTAGCAATGTAAAAATTCAGAGAGAGTTCAAAATTTAGACATGGAGATAAGTTAAGAATGCATAGCATTTGGAAATACTCATGCTAGCCACAGTGTCAACAAGGCCACCTTAACTATTGTTGCCCAACTTGCTTTTTTAAATATATACCATGTTCTATCTTAACTAGAGTGGCTTTCAAGGATTTCTTTATTTATATAAGCTCTGAAAAGGAAAAAAATTAACAGGAGACTTTAACGGGATTGATCCTTTCCAAGGGAAGAGGTCAGAATGCAAGAGAATGAGTCACGGGAGAATTTTTTAAATAGTATTTGGTTCTACCATTAAATTAGTTGGATAGAAAAGTATATAAGGGAATAATCTTGGTTCTAATTGGTCCCCACTCTAACTAGTTCTGTTAAAGAAAATTAGCGATTACTTTAGTTCTACAAATACTTCAGCTTATATCAGAATTTGCCTTAAACTGCGAAATTCAACTGTCTTTTTAGCTTCTGTCACATAGCACACATTCAATTAATATTTAATATACACTTCCCTTTCCCGCTTTTTTCATGACTATATGCCGCCTAGGGTTTCTGTGACATTCTAATGAGAATCTGGTTAGATTCAAAGGCCTTTGAAAAATATAGTTTTATTATTGGCTAATAGAAATGCAGTTTCTGAGCATACAATATCATTTATATAAGCAATATCATGAAAAAATGTGACATTACTTTGTTGAGGCCTGCACCAGGCCAGCGCTGAAGTGTTTACCAAAACAATGGAAGACATATTTCTAGCTATCCTATATTAAGCATGATGGCTGCGTTAGGAGTCAGGGTTTTGCACGTTCTAGCATTATCTCCCCATTTCTGATGGAGGACCTTAACATTGTACTAGCAGCGAAGAAACCCTGCCTGAGCCAGTGCCCATGGGATCTGTTGAGTTCTAATATTAGCTGCAATTCACTGAACTAGGAAAACTTACATATGTGACAGCATGAGATAAGTCTAGCCAGCAAGTGTGCGGCCCAGAAATTTTACCAATGAAGTAGATAAAATTTAGCTCTTTCGCATTTCTATTTTTTGCTCTTAAAAATACACATACTTCAATTCATGTGTACCTGTGCTGATCGTCCTTTCCATAGTGCAACTGAATGAAGCATGGCTATGTGTCCAATAGAACTTGTGCTCACCTGCTTTTTATGTGAAGGTCTACAGCTTTAAAAGGCAATACACCAATAGCTAAAATTCCTGGTGCATCGATTTATATCATTTCTAATAAACCAAAGTCACTACATTCTTAACTTTGATACATAGTAGTCATTAAGGACCCTATATGTGGAGGATGGCCTCTTTTACCATATGGAGGACTCATTCTGCTCCCCACCAACCCTCACTCTCACCTCCAAACTATCTAGCAGGTACTGAACTTGTAAAATGAACTTCTGCCAACGACTATACATAATTTCATCATCCAGACTAAGCTGTATTCAGTAACCAGACTACCTCCCAGAACAGAAGCATGCCCTTTCATAAGACTACTCAGAGCATAAGAATAAACACAAAGGCCTGACCACCTTTTGAATTCCTTAAACAAATAGTTTCAAACAAACTGATATCCTTTGGAACAGGCTGAGTTAACAGGTCAATAGCCTTTACTTCAGGAAAAAGAAAAAAACAAGAAAAAAAAACACATTTTAATGAGATTACTCAAGATCCTTGATTCTGCCAGAAGATAGGTTGCAAATCAATATTTAAAATATGAAATAGTAGAGACCAAGGGAGAAGTACATAGTCTCAGAGACCTCTAAAGGACATCTAAGAAAGTCTTCATGAAAAGAAGGTAATAGCAACTTTTAATTCTTAGCTTAAATGAGGAGAGCCGAGGAAATAAACTGTTAGCTTTGAAAGAAGACAGAAACGCTTACTATGTGTCTTCTGGGACACGTTGTAAGGGTCATTAATGGACGTCCATCTACACTCTGTCTAGTAGCATTATCTTGACCCACTGATACCAATCAAAAGCCTAATTGAGAGAGAGATTTTTTTAATGGAAATTTGTCATTTTTGTAGTCTTATTCAAATAGTCTCTATCCATTCCTGTATTAAGCCAGATCTTTAGAAAGCTGAAGACATGGACCAAATCAAATTGGCCCCGCTAAATTGTTTGACTCAAATGAAGTTGGTATGATAGCATCATTTTGTATTAGGAAATGCCACAGGAAACAGCCCTATGAAATACTTTATTGTGTTTATCTTAAAGTAGCTGACTTTTATTGATTGATTGATTGATTGATTGATTGATTGATTGATTTAGAGCGTGTGAGCAGGGGAGAGGGACAGAGGGACAGAGAGAGGGGTAATCGCTAGCAGGCTCCACCCTGAGTGTGGAGCCGGACCCAGGGCTCGATCCTGTGACCTTGGGATCATGAACTGAGCTGAAATCAAGAGTCGGATACTCAACCGACTGAGCTACCCAGGCACCCCAAAGTAGCTAACTTTTCAAGTTTATTTATTTTGAGAGATCGAGACAGAGAGAGTGAGTTGGGGAGGGACAGAGGGACAGGGGAGAGAGAATTGCAGGCAGGTTCCTTACTGTCAGCACAGAGCCTGATGCAGGGTTTGAACTAATGAACTGTGAGATCACGACCTGAGCCAAAATCAAGAGTCCGAGGCTTACCTGACTGAGTCACCCAGAAGCCCCCCAAAGTAATTGACTTTTAAAAAACTATTTTTTCTGCTAGAAGGGTCCAGAGATAAAGAAACTTACAACATACTTTTCTCTGGCTTTAGTGTATATGTTGGTGCTAGAATAATCTTCACTTAATCTAGTTAATAATCATCAACATGAATTTTAAGGAGTTAATCAGCAAATGCATTCAGGAAAGCCAAGCCTCTTTCATTCATTCATTCCTTCATCCATCCATTCAACGCATTTCCTGAGCCATTTCATGGTGTATTTGCCACATTCATGCCTTCTTTAGTAAAGAATCTCTTCAAATCTTTTGCCCATTTTTTTACTGCATTGTTTGTTTTGTTATTGATGAGTTTTGACAGTTTTCCATATATTCTGGATATAAACCCTTTATCATATATGTACAGTACAATATTTTATTCTATCTATCCTATGGCTTCTTTTTTCTGTTTTCAACAATGCTTTTCAAAGAGAAGAAATCTCAGTTTTGATGAAGTCCAAGTTATTCTTTTATGAACTGTGCTTTCGGTATTGTAGATAAGAAATATTTGCCTTCCCAGAGTCACAAAGATTTTCCCCTTTATTTTCTTCTGGGAATTTTGTAGTGTTCTATAGTGTCACAGTTTACATTTAGGTTGATGTGGTTCATTTTTAGTAAGTTTTTATATTTGGTGCAAGAGATAAGTCAAAGTTCTTTTTTCTTTTCTTTTCCCTTTTTTTTTTTTTTTTTTTTTTGGTATGTGGATGTCTAATAGTTCCAGCACCATTTGTTGAAAAGATCATCCTTTTTTTTTTCTTTTGAGTTGCCCTTGCTCCTGTGTCAAAAATCAATTGGCCATATATGTGTGGGTAAGCATCTGGACTTTCCCTTCTGTTCTGTTGATGGTGTGTTTACCTTTTCACCAATGTCAGACTGTCTTGATTGCCGTTTCTTTAGAGTAAGTTTTGAAATCAAGTTTTGAAAGTTTTCCACTCTCTTTCTCAAAATTGTTTCGGCTATTTCAGCTCCTTTGCTTTCCCATATAAATTTTTAGAATAAGCTTATTAATGTTACACCAAAATTCTGGCAGAATGTTTGACTGGGACTCTGTTGAATTTGTAGATCAGTTTGGGGAGAATTGACACCTTAATAATATTAAGTTTTTCTATCATGAAGTAGTATTTCGTTTCATTTATTTAGATCTTCTTTGACTTTATTCATCAATGCTTTGTAGTTTCAAGCATATCTTGCATGTATTTCATTAGATTTATAACTAAGTATTTAATGTTTTTTTGTTCTATCATAAATGATTTTTTAAAATTTCAACTTATGGGTTGCCTGGGTGGCTCAGTCGGTTGAGTGTCCGACTTCGGCTCAGGTCATGATCTCGCAGTTCATGAGTTCCAGCCGCACGTCGGGCTCTGTGCTGACAGCTCAGAGCCTGGAGCCTGCTTCAGATCCTGTGTCTCCCTCTCTCTCTGCCCCTTCCCAGCTCATGCTCTGTCTCTCTCTGTCTCCCAAAAATGAATAAATGTTAAAAAAAATTTTTAAATAAAAAAAATAAAAAATAAAATTTCAATTTATGGTTGTTTGTTGCTAGTATATAGAATTACCATTGATTTTTGTGCATTGACATTGTATCTTGTAACCTTACTAAACTTATTAGTTCTAGAAGCTTTTTTTGTAGATTCCTTGAGATTTTCTACATATATGATCATGTCACCTGTGAATAGAGGCAGCTGTATTTCTTCCTTTTTATCCATATTCCTTTTATTTCCTTTTCTTGATTTATTATACTGACTAGGACCTCCAATATAATGTTGAATAGGAGTATGACAGCGGAAGTCCATTCCTTGTTCCTGATATTAGGGGTAAAGCTTTCAGTCTTTTGCTATTAAGTATAATGATGGTTGTTGGGGTTTTTGTAGATGTTCCCTATTAAGCTGAGGAAATTCTCTCTTTTCTTAGTTTGCTGAGAATTGTTTTCTATTATTATTACAAGTGGATGTCAAATTTGATAGTTTTGGCATGTTTATTGACATAATAACATAATTTTTCCTTCTTTAAATCTGTTGATATGGTACATTTTATTGATTAATTTTTGAATGTTGACTTAGCTTCAATTTCCTGGATAAAGTTTGTTCGGTCTTATATTGCTAATATTTTGTTGAGGATTTTTTTTTTTTTTTTTTTTTTTTTTTTGTATCTCTGTTCTTGAGAGTTATTATTCTACTGTTTTCTTCTAATGTCTTAGTCTGGTTTTGGTATCAGAATCAAGTTGGCTCAATAAATAAGTTGGGATGTACTCCCTTCTTTTCTTTACATTTTTAAAAAATATTTATTTCCAAAGGAGAGAGAGTCAGAGCATGAGTGGAGGAGGGGCAGAAAGAGAGAGAGAGAGAAAGAGAGAGAGAGAGAGAGAGAGAGAGAGAGAGAGACAGAACCTGAAGCAGGCTCCAGGCTCTGAGATGTCAGCACAGAGCTCAACGCGGGGCTTGACCTCACAAACTCCAAGATCATGACCTGAACCGAAGTCAGACGCTCAACCAACTGAGCCACCCAGGCGCCCCCCTCCCATCTTTTCTATTTTCTGGAGAAATTTGTGATTTTAGAACTGATACTATTGTTCTTTAAAATGTTTTGTAGTATATAACATTGAACTCATCTGAGCCCAAAGTTTTCCTTCTTAGAAAAATTTCCAATGTGAATTCAATTTCTTTAAGACCTAGGACCATTCAGATCATTTATTTTTATTTGAGTGAGCTTTGATAATTTGTGTCATTCAAAAAATTTGTCCATTTTATCTAAATTGTCAAGTCTGTGGGCATAATTTTATACATGATCATATTTCCTTATTGTTCCTTAAATGTTTGTAGGATCTGTAGTGATGTTCTTTCTTTCATTCCTAATATTGGTAATCTGAGTCCTCTCCTATATCCATGATTAGTTTGGTTAGAAATTTATCAGTATTATTGAACTTTTCAAAGAATCAGCTTTTGGTTTCACTATTTCACTGCTGTTTTCTCTGTTTTCAATTTCACTGATTTCTGCTCTTCTTTCATTATTTCCCTCCTTCTCTTGTTTTGAGTTAATTTACTTTTCTTTCCCAATTCCTTACGGTAGAAACTTAGATTATTGACTTAAGTTTTCTTCTTTTCTGATATCAGCATATACGGCATAGTTTTTCCTCTAAGCATTGCTTTAGCTATATCCCATACATTTTGATATGTTGTTATTTCATTTTTATTTGATTCAAAATATTTTCTACTTTCCCTGTGATTTCCTCTTTCACCCATATATTGTTTAGTAATATTCCATTTCCAAAGATTTGGAGGTTTTCCAGATTTCTCTTTGTTATGGATTGTAGTTTAATTCTGCTATGGCTAGAAAACATACTACATATGGTTTTTTAATTCTTTTAAATTTGTGGAAACATTTCAGAATATAAATCTATTCAGTTAGCCTGGCATCTGGCCTATCTTTGTGAAAATGTTCCACATGTACTTGAAAACAATGTGCATTCTGTCATTTTGGGTGGGATATTGGCTTTACCCAATGTCAGGTAAGCAAACTGGTTCACAGTATTCTGTATCCTATATAATTAGGTTGCCCTAATCTTTTATTTATCACAGGCTACCTTCAAATAATACTCTACTGCTTCTTACATAGTATAAGAATGTTATGACTATATGCTTCCAACTCCCCATTTCTATCCTTCGTGCTGTGATTGGCATACATTTTTCTTTTATATGCCACAATTCTACAGTCCACTGATACTATTTTTCTTTAAGTAATCAATTATCTTTCAGCACAATTAAAGACAAAATGTCAAGAAGAGAGTTAAAATGGTGGAGAAGTAGGGGATCTACATTTTCCCCATCCTTCAAACACAGCTGTACTAAGGCCAGATCACTTGGAACACCCAGGAAATAGATCTGCAGAGAAGCAGAAGGATCTCCACAGTTGGAGGGCGAAAGCTTGGCAGAATGGAGGTGCATGTATGTGAGCTGGGGGAGATAAAACAGTGGGGCTAAGGAAGAAAGGGAACCCTTTCTGTGGAAAGACAACAGGGAGAGAAAGAGAGAGAGTTGTGAAAGTGTGGCATCAGCACAAGAGGAAATCTCTCAGGACCATGGAATAGAGAGGGAGAAGTTCTGAGTGTATATATTCTTTTCTGCAAACAGCCTTTGGAGCTGAAACACTGAGGTTTTGGAAACACTATTTTCTTCCAAGCGGAGCTGCAGTGCACACTCCTGGGGAGGAAGAAGCTATCCTGAGTGCATAGCATGGTGTAGCAATCTCCAGGGTATGGTGAAAGAGAACAGTCCTCTTCCTAGAGTACTTTGGGAGAGGGTTTATTACCTCCCCAAGGCAAAAGTCCCTGCAGTTGCCAAAGGTGTTTCATCAGCAGGGTGGAGGGGGTCTACTCCAGAGGAGGGGAGTGGATCTGCACCTTGCCAGGTCCTTTAAGACTTCAGGTTTTGAATCCCAGCCAATCACCAAGGGGAAGGTGCAGGGAATTGTGGTGCAGGGCAAGCTGATTGCCCTTGCTATTCTGTGAGGGCTGCCTGAATAGAAAGAGTTGAGATCCTCAGTCCGGGGAGGAGAGATGGGGGGCGCCATTTTTTCCTCAACACCAACGTGATGGGACTTCAGAGAGCAGCAAAGTAGCCCCTGGTGGAGGAGGGACACACTTATACCAACCCCCAACCCCGTGTGCCTGGCAACTGCTTATCTACTGGAGCAAGACTAACTGTCCCAACACACCCAGCGTCTCTTCCAGGTCAGCACAGCCACCACCCCAGGAACCAATAGACAACTCTTTATTTTTCTTTTTCTCCTCCCTCTTCTTTTTTTTCTTTTGGAATCATGCTCATGGTTTATGACTTTTTTTTGTCATTTCTTATTATATAGTTTTAACTTTTTGATCAGACTTTTTTTATTCTATTCTTTCTTCTTCTTTTCTCTTTGCTTCTATTCTTTTTTCCTTCTTTCTTTTCCTTTCTCCTTCCTTGGAGTCAGCCTTATTGTTTTTTGACATTCTGTTTGTTTGTTTTTTTCTCCCCTTTCCATTTTCTCTTTTTAGGGGCTAGCCCTCTTTCTTCCCTGCTCCCCCCCCGCCAAGGTTACTTCAACAAACAAATAAAAGCACACCTAGTTAAAGATCCAAACACTCAACCACTACAAGCAAGGAGGAGCCCGGCAGAGGACTGACCAGTGGGATAGAGCAGCCAAAACACAACAGCAGAGTGTATACCACATACACTAGAAACACTTCCTGAGGTGCCAGGCCCTTGACAGTGTATGACCCCTTTTTAATATGGTAGTACTGTCAGGTGCAGGGCACATAACACACTTACAAAACGTGCAAAAGACAGAAACCTAGCCAAAATGATCAGACAGAGGAATTCTCCCGAAAAGAAAGGTCAAGAAGAAATCACAGGCAGAGACTTGCTCAAAACAGATATAAACAGTATATCTGAACAAGAATTTAGAACAAAAGTCATAAGATTAGTAGCTGCACTTGAATAAAGCATGGAAGACACCTGAGAAACCCTTGCTGCAGAGATCAAAGACCTAAGAACTAGTCAGGATGAAGTCAGAAATGCTAGAGCTGAGATGCAAAATAAACTAGTACAGTGAGAGCAAGGATGGAAGAAGCAGATGAGAGAACAGGTGAAATAGAAGATAAAATTATGGAAAATAATGAAGCTGAAAAAAATAGGGAAAGGAGATTACAAGGTCATGAGGAGAGAATTAGAGAACTAAGTGATTCCATGAAACAAAACAATATCCATACCATAGGAGTTACAGAAGAAGAGCAAGAAAAAGGAGCAGAAGTTTTATTTGAACATATAGCTGAGAACTTCCCTAATCTGAGGAAGGAAACAGGCATCCATGTTCTAGAGGCACAGAGAACTCCCTTCAAAATCAACAAAAACAGGTCAACACCATGACCTATCATAGTGAAAACTGGAAAAATACAAAGATAAAGAGAAAATTTTGAAAGTAGCTAGGGACAAAAGGTTCTTAACCTACAAGGTTAGACACATAAGGTTAGTAGGACACCTGTCCACTGGAACTTGGCAGGCCAGAAGGGAGGTGGCAGGAAATATTCAATGTGCTTAATAGGAAAAATGTGCAGCCAAGCATCCTTTATCCAGCAAGGCTGTCATTCAGAATAGAAGGAGAGATAAAGACCTTCCCAGACAAAGAAAAACTAGAGGAGTTCATGACCACTAAACCAGCCCTACAAGAGCTTCTAAGGAAGACTCTGTGAGTAGAAAGCAGCAAAGACTACAAAGGACCAGAGAATATCACCACAAACATGAAATCAACAGATAACACAATGGCTCTAAATTCATAGCTTTCAATAATCACTCTGAATGTAAATGGACTAAATGCCCCAATCAAAAGATATAGCATATCAGAATGGATAACAATAACAAGATCCATCTATATGCTGCCTACAAGAGACTCATTTTAGACTTGAGGACACCTTCAGATTGAAAGTGAGGGGATGGAAAACCATCTCTCAAGCTAATGGAGGTCAAAAGAAAGCTGGAGTAGCCATACTTACATCAGACAAACTAGATTTCAAAGACTGTAACAAGAGATGAAGAAGGGAATTGTGTCCTAATTAAGGGGTCTATCCATCAAGAAGAGCTAACACTTGTAAATATTTATGCCCTCAACTTGATAACCCCAAATATATAAATCAATTAATCACAGACATAAGCAAGCTCATTGACAATAATAGCATTCTTGTAGGAGACTTTAACACTCCACTTACAACAATGGACAAATCATCTAAACAGAAAATAAACAAGGAAACAATGGCTTTGAATGACACACTGGACCGGATGGACTTAACAGATGTATTCAGAACATTTCATCCTAAAGCAGAAGAATACACATTCTTCTCACGTGCACATGGGACATTCTCTAGAATAGATCACATACTGGGTCACGAATTAGCCCTCAACATCTACAAAAAGATTGGAATCATACGATGAATATTTTCAGACCACAACACTATGAAACTTGAAATCAACCACAAGAAAAAAAATTGGAAAGCTCCCAAATACATGGAGGTCAAAGAACATCCTACCAAGAATGAATGCGTTAACCAGAAAATTAAAGAAGAAATTTAAAAAATACATGGAAGCAAATGAAAATGAAAACACGACAGTCCAAACCCTTTGGGATGCAGCAAAGGCAGTCCTAAGAGGAAAATACATTACGATTCAGGCCAGCTCAAGAAGCAACCTAACCCAAACCCTACACCTAAAGGAGCTAGATAGGCAGCAGCTAAGAAAGCCCAAAGCCAGCAAAAGAAGGGAAATAATAAAGATTAGAGCAGAAATAAATGATATAGAATCCAAAAAAAAAAAAAAATAGATCAACGAAACTAAGAACTGTTTTTTTGAAAGAATAAACAAAATTGACAACCCCCTTGCCAGACTTCTCAACAAGAAAAGAGGACCCAAATAGATAAAATCACAAATGAAAGAGGACAGATCGTAATCAACACCACAGAAATACAAATAATTATTATAGAATACTATGGAAAATTACATGCCAACAAACTAGACAATCTGGAAGAAATGGACAAATTCCTAGACACTCACACACTACCAAAACTCAAACAGGAAGAAACAGAGTATTTGAACAGGCTCATAACCAGCAAAAAAATTAAATAAGTTATCAAAATTCTCCCAACAAATAAGAGTCCTGGGTCAGAGAACTTCCCAGGGAAATTCTACCAAACATTTAACAAAGAGTTAATACCTATTCTCCTCAAAGTGTTCCAAAAGGTAGAAATGGAAGGAAAACTTCCAAACTCATTCTGTGAACCCAGAATTACCTTGATTCCAAATTCTCCCACTAAAAAGGACAATTACAGGCCCATATCCCTGATGAAACTGGATGCAAAAATTCTCAACAAGATTCTAGCAAATTTAATTCAACAGTACATTGAAAGAATTATTCACCATAATCAATTGGGATTTATTCCTGGGTTTTAAGTCTGGTTCAGTATTTGCAAATCCATCAACGTGATACGCCACATTAATAAGAGGAAGGATAAGAACCATATGATCCTTTCAAGAGATACAAACAAAACATGGTATCCTTTCTTGGTAAAAACCCTCAAGAAAGTGGGGATAGAAGGAACATAACATGATAAAGGCTATATATGAAAGGCCCACGGCTAATATCATCCTCAATGGGGAAAAACAGAGCTTTCCACCTAAGGGAATACGACAGGAATGTCCACTCTACCACTGTTGCCCAAATAGTACTAGGAGTCCTAGCCTCAGAAATCAGACAAAAAAATAAATAAAAGGCATCCAAACCAGCAAGGAAGAAGTCAAACTTTCACTCTTTGCAGATGACATGATACTGCACATGGACAACCCAAAAGATTCCACCAAAAAATTGCTACAGCTGATACCTGAATTCAGCAAAGTCACAGGATATAAAAACATACAGAAATAGATTGTACTTCTAGACACCAGTAATGAGGCAGCATAAAGAGAAATCAAGGATTCGATCCCATTTACAATTGCGGCAAAAACCATAAGATACCTAGGAATAAACCTAACCAAAGAGGTAAAAGATCTGTATGCTGAAAACTATAGAAAGCTTATGAAAGAAATAGAAGAAGGCACAAAGAAATGGAAAAACATTCCATGTTCATGGATTGGAAGAACATACGTTGTTAAATGTTGATATTACCTGGGGCACATGGGTGGCTCAGTCGGTTAAGTGACAGACTTTGGCTTGGGTCATGATCTCACAGTTTGTGGGTTCAAGCCCCGTGTTGGGCTCTGTGCTCACAGCTGGAGCTTGGAGAATACTTCGGATTCTGTGTCTCCCTGTCTGCACCTTCCCTGTTTGTGCTCTCTCTCTCTCTCTCTCTCTCTCTCAAAAATAAATAAACAGTAAAAAATTTTTAAAAATGTTGATACTGCCCAAAGCAATCTACATATTCAATGCCATCCCTATCAAGATAACACCACCATTCTTCACAGAGCTAGAACAAGGAATCCTAAAATTTGTATGGAACCAGAAAAGACCCTGAATAGCCAAAGTAATGTTGAAAAAGAAAACCAAACCTGGAGGCATCACAATTCTGGACTTCAAGCTGTATTGCAAAGCTGTAGTCATCAAGATAGTATGGTATTGGCACAAAAACAGACACATAGATCAATGGGTTAGAATAGAGAACCCAGAAATGGACCCCACAAATATATGGCTAACTAACCTTTGACAAAGCAGGAAAGAGTATCCAATGGGAAAAAGACAGCCTCTTCAGCAAATGGTGCTGGGGAAACTGGACAGCAACATGCAGAAGAATGAAACTGGCCCACTTTCTTATTCCATGTGTAAAAATAAATTCAAAATGGATGTGAGACAGGAAACCATCAAAATCCTACAGGAGAAAACAGGAAGTAACCTCTTTGACCTTGGCCACAGCAACTTCTTATTTGACACATCTCTAAAGGCAAGGGAAATAAAAGCAAAAATGAACTATTGGGACCTCATCAAGATAAAAAGCTTCTGCACTGCAAAGGAAGCAATCAACAAAACTAAGGCAACCAAGTGAATGGGAGAAGATATTTGCAAATGACATATTGGATAAGAGTTAGTATCCAAAATCTATAAAGAACTGACCAAACTCAACACCCAAAAAACAAATAATCCAGTGAAGAAATGGGCAGGAGACATGAATAGACGCTTTTCCAAAGAAGACATCCAGTTGGCTAACAGACACGTGAAAAGATGTTCAACATCACTCAACATCAGGGAAACAGAAATCAAAACCACAATGAGATACCACCTCACACCTGTCAGAATGGCAAACATTAACAACTCAGGAAACAGCAGATGTTGGTGAGGATGCAGAGAAAGCGGAACCCTTTCGCACTGTTGGTGGGAATGCAAACTGGTGTAGCCATTCCAGAAAACAGTATGGATGTTCCTCAAATAATTAAAAATAGAATTACCCTACAACCTAGTAATTGCACTACTCGATATTTGCCCAAAGGATACAAAAATGCTGATTTGAAGTGGCACATGCCCCCCAGTGTTCATAGCAGTGTTCTCAACAATAGCTAAGTTAGGGAAAGAGCCCAAATGTCTATCAACTGATGAGTGGATAAAGAAGATGTAGTATATATCTACAATGGAATATTACTCAGCAATGAAAAAGAATGAAATCGTGCCATTTGCAACAACATGGATGGAACTAGGGGGTATTATGCTAAGTGAAATAAGTCAGTCAGAGAAAGACAGATATCATATGATTGTACTCATATATGGAGTTGGAGAAACACGACAGATAAACATGGGGAAGGGAAGGAAAAATAAGAGAAAAACAGAGAGGGAGGCAAGCCATAAGAGACTCTTAGATACAGAGAACAAATTGAGGGTTGCTGGTGGGGAGGTGGGTGGGAGGATGGGTTAAATGGGTGATGGGTATTAGGAGGGCACTTTTTGGGCTGAGCACTGGGTGTCATATGTACGAGATGAATCACCGGGTTCTACTCCTGAAGCCAAGACTACACTGTATGTCAACTAACTTGAATTTAAATAAAATAAAAAATTAAAGAAATGAATGAATAAATAACAAAAAAAAAAAAACACCCAAAATGTCTTTTTTTTTTTTTTTTTCAGTGACCTTGGCACCCAGTGCAGAGCCAACATGGGGCTTAAACTCACGACTATGAGATCAAGAGTTGGACGCTCATCCAACTGAGCCACCCAGATGCCCCAAAACAAAACGTCTTTTATATTTTACTTTCAGTTTAATCACTTCTGGAGATTTTCATTTCTTTTCATAGATCCAACTTTCTGTTCCTTTGCCTGTGGAATTTCCTTGACCTTTCCTTTTGGGGAAGGTCTTCTGGTAGTTACTTCTCTCTTTTCATTTGTCCCATATTTATGTGACATTTTAAAATATTTTTCCTGAAGATGAATGCCATCAATCCTTTGTTTTTTTCTCCTGTCAGCACAGCAAGAGGTAAAAATCTAGTTTCTGTCCCCTTGAACCTGGGCTGCTCTTGTGACTTACGGTGACCAATGAATATGGCAGAAGTAATCGTGTGCCAGCTCTGAGCCTTGCCTATAAAAGGATTGGCAACTTCTGTATTTCTTGAGGAATCCAGCCACCCGGATGCAAAGAAACTCAAGCACACACTGTATTATGGGACACCAAGTAAAGAGAAAAAAGTCACATGGAGGAACACCAGGCAGCAGACGTGGAACAGAAACCATCTTGGACCTTCCATCCCAGCCCAGCTACCTGCTAAATTCAGCTGAGAAGGTGACTTCAGCTGATTCTACACACAGCCAGAGAGCCACCCATCTTATCCCCGCCCGGCTCTCAACCCTTTCACATAGTGATGATAAAAGTCAGACAGATGTTTTAGTTCATTTAAAACACGTTATTACATTCTTGTCAGACTATACACCCCCTTGTGGCTTGCACCCAGATAGAACTGCTCCCCCATTCCACTGACAGACCATTGAATAAGAGTGAAAAACCTAGGAGCGCCTGGGTGGCTCAGTCGGTTGAGAGCCCGGCTTCAGCTCAGGTCATGATCTCACGATTCGTGGGTTCAAGCCCCGCATGGGACTCTGTGCTGATAGGTCGGAGCCTGGAGCCTGCTTCAGATTCTGTGTCTCCTTCTCTCCCTCTGCCCCTCCCCTGCTTGCACTCTGTCTCTCTGTCTCCCCCCCCCCCCAGAAAATAAACATTTAAAAAATTTAAAAAATATATTGCAGCAGAAGAGAGGAAGGATTGCTTTATCCTTCGTTGAAACTGAGTCACTGCTCTCTGGCTGCAAGTTTTAGCTGGTTATGCACACAGAAGGGCTGGTTACGCACACACTTGCCCGGGCTTCAGCGAGAGAAGAGTCCCTAGTGAGATAAACCAGACATCTGCCACGCAGCCTTTGTGGAACACAAAACTGGCTGCAATAACGTGTTAACGAATGTGGCTCTCTAGGAGTTTTCTGTATTTTTATTTACCTTCTCTAGCTGCCTCTCGAAGGTGTCTGGAGGAAGCTACTCATCAGCCGAGAAGAAGCGTGTAAGTATCTCTTCTGTGGAAGGACAGAAAGGTCTTCCTCGAGCTATAACTGGTAGACAGCGATGAAGAGAAAAATGACTTCCTGAAATATATACAGAAATAAAATGCCTGCTTTGAGGCAGTCTTTGTTGAGGATACGAAAGATGGAGATAATGTACTTGAAACGGAATAAAAAGGGGTCGGTTGGTTGGTTTGTCTCTACTGACCAATATTTATCCTTGTCCACGTTCACTTACTCTCCCGGTTGCTGTGAGTGTTGGCTTCAGATAGTCGAGCGTGTTTCTGGACCTAGTCTAGGCCGGAGAACCTTGCTGCTTGGCTCAAAGTTGTAGCCTCTCTTTTGCCCAGGTCATGGATACATCTAAGGGACTGGTCACGTGAGGATATAAGGGCTAGTTCCAATGATGTGCCATCCCAGCCTGAGCACCCATAGGATCAAGTGATCCTTCTTGAACTGCCTGGGCTTCCTGCCTTCACTCCCTCACAGATGCTGATCCCAAGCGCGTTCCCCAGAGAATTTTCTCCACCTCTGAGACTTCTTCCCAGGGGAAACCCAACCCGTGACAAATATATTCAAGGAGCTGAGTATTTGTGGAAAACGTCAAAATTTCCAATGAGTGGACTGCATGTACCCATCACCCAGCTTCAACAAGTATCAACCAACAGCCAATTTAATCTCATCTGAGCCTTTACTTGGTTCCCTTAATCCCACCCTAGCTATTTGTGAAGCAGATCCCAAATACTGTAAATTTTAACCTGTAAATGTATCACGCTAGGTCCCTAAAGGGTAAGGATTCTTCTTTTTAAAGACCAAAAGTACGATACCATTGTCACATCGTAAAAAATTAACAATAATTCCTTAATACCAATGAAGTCAGTGTTCAGTCAGATTCAGTTAGGATCTATAGAATAGACCCCCTACATTATACCTGATTGATATATCTTTTAATTCTCTTTTGGTCTGTAGGTTCTCTTTTTCCCTATCAGTTTTTATTATTTATTTATTTATTTATTTATTTATTTATTTATTTATTTACTACTGATGGGTTGAAAAAAATTTTTTTGTTTTTAGTTTTTTAAAGAATTTAATTCCAGTGTAGATAACATACAGTGTTCTATTAGTTTCAGGTGTACAATATAACGATTCTTATCAGTTTATAAACAATATACTTTTTTTTTAAGTTTATTTATTTTGAGAGAGACAGAGATAGCATGAGCAGGGGAGGGGCAGAGAGAGAGAGGGAGAGAATCCCAAGCAGGCTCCGGGCTTCTAGTGCAGAGCCAGATGCGGGACTTGAACTCATGAACCATGAGATCATGACCTGAGCCAAAACCAGAAGTTGGATGCTTAACTGACTGAGCCACCCAGGCATGATGTTTGATCACTGCCTTCCAAATGCTCACAATCCAGAAGCTGGGGTAGAAGGCGACAGACACAAGCAGGTGCAATGACAAGGGGACTGTGGTGCACGGTATCACAGAGCTACGGGTGAAAAGTGATACAGAACAGAGAGAGAGAAAGAATTCTGCTTTGGGGGATTAGAAAAAGCTTTTGGAGAACCTGGGAGCTTCAGGGCCCCTGAATGATGAGTAGGACATCAGCAAACAAAGTTCAGGTGACTGGAGAGTGAAGATGATGAATATTGAAATGTAATACTACATTCTTATGAAGTTTACTTGGGGCGTCTGTTCCCCATTGTTGATTTTGCAGAAATGCACAAAGCATTCCTTGCGGCTTTCCCCACAACTCAGCAACTTGCACCTTAGGTAGGTGGGAGCTAACTCCTCACCTGCCTCCACCCTCTTTCCAGGCAGGATCTAGGTCAGGGTGGTGAGAGTAAGGGCATATTGATCATCCATATCCACTGCTAATCGTCTCTTTGCTGGTCCCTTTAAAAAAGCCCAGGATCGTGTTTGGATTGCCAGTGGCCATGGTCCTTGTGGCCTGCTTCTGACCTAAAACTTCCTTCCACTTTGTTGAGGTCAGGCAACTTGCCAGCTCCATCTTGGCGGGAGAGCCTTGTTCCCCAGATAACAAGTTTTGTGCCTCTCTGATTACAACCTGATTGCAACCCTGGATTGTTCCTGGTGAGCAGTGACAGCTGTCACTGCAGAAGGCGGTCAAACTCCCAGCTTACTGGCACAGCCACCTGAGATTCCTTTAGGTTTATTACATTAAACAATGAAACTTGCGGCACCTGGGTGGCTCAGTCGGTTAAGTGCCTGGCTCTTGACTTTGGCTTAGGTCATGATCACATGGTTCGTGGGTTTGAGCCCTGTGGCAGGTTCTCTGCTGTCAGCTCAGAGCCTGCTTGGGATTCTGTCCCTCTCCCCCTCTCTCTGCACCATCCCCAGACTCCACATGTGCTCTCTCTCTCTCTCTCAAAAATAAATGAGTAAAAACTTAAAAAAAATAAATAAAAGGAAATGAAAAACTCCTCTTTTCAGTACTTGGAAGGACTACTTCATTTTACAACTTTTTTTTTTTTTTTGAGAGGGTGCAAGTGAGTGAGGGGCAGAGAGAGACAGAGAGGGAAGTGGGGCTCACCTGGGGTAGGTGTTTTACCTGAAGCAGGGCTCGTGCTCACTTGATGCGGCGCTTGAGCTCACCCGATGTAGGACTCGAACTCACGAACTGTGAGATTATGCCCTGAGCCAAAGTCAGATGTTTAAAGACTGAGCCACCCAGGCACCTCCATTTTACATCTTTATTAAAGAAACCGGTTTCTCTGACTTCATGAGGTTAAGCGAAAAGGGAATGCTGGTTAGCGAATTTTCGTTTCTATTTTGTCACCCATCAGCAGCAAAAGGTTAGCTTCCAGCTGCTTGACCCTTTCTCCCCATCCTGGTTGTATCTCTTCCATCCTCTTACACCCACAGCAGCTCTTGTGTGCTCAGAAAAGACAAGTCGGTTTTAACATTAATCAAAGCAAACCCTAAGTAAAGAAGTAAATCTACACTCCACCCCTCCCCTCCAAATCATATGTGGCAATGAACTTAAAAGCCAAGAGGAGAATAGCTTGATTATCCGTGCTAACAGTTCCTATCGTTAAGGAAGAAAGTTAGCGATATAGCCTACAATCCCCTACTTGGAAGGTAAAATAACTTCAAAGTCAATGTTGCTGTATTATTTCTGATGACTTTTAATTATTATCGCATTTGTAGCATGTGGTAGTGACAGAGGCTATCAGCCAGATATTTCTGGCTTTCTTCCCATATGCATGTGTTGTATTTCCTAAACTCTACATGTTAGGTGACACGGCCACGTGATTTGCTTTAGTGAAGGAAGTGTGAGCAAAGATAAGGGATGCCACCTCCGGACAAGCCTTGAGAGCCAATGCCTAGTTGCCCGTGCTGTTCTTTCCCTCTGCCATGGTGACTGGCGACTTTCAAGATGGGGGCTACTCCGTCAACCTGAGTCCCCTTGTAAGGACAGCACTGGGCACTGCCCCTGGACAACGATGTGAGGGACACGAAGCATGAGCTAGAAAGAAATCTTTGTTGTTGAAATCACTGAAACCGAGATTGTTATGGCAGCGTCACCCAGTCTTGCTTGACTGATTCTAGGGTTTCTTAAAAAGCTTCTGAGGAGTAAACAAATAGGCCTCCAGATAACCTTGAAGATAACCTCCACAAAGCTTTTGGATTGATGAGTGTGATAACACGCCCTCTACAAAGTTGAAGGACTGATGATAATTTTGCCAACCTTTCCAAAAAGGCTCATCTTCCAATCTTCTGGTAACTTACCTGAGGTATACTATACATATAATATATATTGTATTATTTGTATGGCACCCTACAACAAGTTTTACCCCCTTGAACGTTAAGTATTTTACAAAGTGACAAGATAGCAGAGAGGAAATTACCTTTGTATTTCATTCAATATTGAAAAAAACCTTATAAAACTTTTATGAGCTCTTATATCCATATTCTACTAGACTAGTCCTTTTTAGATACATTTGCTGTATCTGACCATTAGAACGGAATAGGCAAATCTATTATGCAACTAAACAAACTTATGTTAAGCAAGCTTCACTGTGCCAAAGTTACATTTTAGCACCCTCTGCTGAAGAAATTATGTGGCCCTCTTGATAAATATAGGTGATTCCTGCCTGTGTGAGATTTTTGACTTGTGCTTTTCAAATATAGACCCTGGAGCATATATTATTTATACTCCATACTAAAAGAAGTTTCTCAAACTTCTTCTCAAACAAATACCTTCTGATAAATTATTCATCGACCAATGGTATGTATCTTCTATAGAGCCTGTAGAAAAAAGAAATACGGATGCATATGTCATTAAAGTGTATATAATTTACACATTTACAATGCAAATATATATGCATTGTATATATATATATGTATATATATGTATATATATATGTATATATATATGCATATTATGGTGAAAATTAGACATTTGTGATACTATATGTCTCTCTCTAGCAACACCCTTGCCTCCCATGCTCACACAGGGCTCTCGAGCCTCCAATCTCTCCTTATTGTCCTCTGAGTTTTTTGCCAAAACCCAGTACAAATTATGACATTAGCAACTACTCATTCAACAGACTATGTGATAGGCATAGTGCTGAGGGGAGGAACTTCACATTGAGCTCAACAGATGTGAAATCGGTCCTCTGGGAGTTGACAATCTTATTGTGGCGCTTTCGCCAAATGAGGAGATCAGCAAGTGTTTAATTATGAACTGTAACATGTGATTTGAAAGGATACGACTCTGTGAATATGTAGCAGGGAGACCTAACTTACGTCCACTAAGTCAGAAAGCAGTGATTGAGTTGAGATGAACGGAAGCCGATGGGCAGGTGCCGACCAGCTAAAGACCAGGGTGGGCAGGAGGAGGAAGAGCATTCCAGGCACAGAAAGTGACGGTGTGGCACCCTGGAGCCTGGATGATTGCAGAAGTGAAAGGCAAACAAGGTTCCTGTAAAGAGATCAAGGGGGAGAGGGGAGGGAGGGTCAGATCAAGGGCCTGTAGGTCACGGGTGGGAGATTTGCTCTTGGACTCAAGAACGCTGGGAGCTGGTGAAAGGGGTGGGGGTTAGAGTAGATGCTACAGACAGGGCACCATCAGCTCTGTGTCTGAAAACAAAATTACTCCTGTTGGGTTTTGGGGAAAGAATAACATTTGATATAACAAGAGTGTTTTCCCTTAGACTCTAGAATTGAACCTAGTGCCTGAGCATGACATTAGAGTTCTCCATGACTAGGCACTGTCTATTTTTCCAGTCCCACCCATTCGTGGGTGCTATGGTTGCTTATTGTTCCCTGAGAACTCCCACCATGCTCATTTGACATGCTCGTTCTTCTTCTTCTCTCTGCCTTCTCCACTTGTAAAAATGCCAATCATTCTATTTTTTTTTTCAACTTTATTTATTTAAGTAATCTCTACTCCTGACACTGGGCTCAAACTTACGACCCCAAGATCAAGAGCCACATGCTCTGCTGACTGAGCCAGCTAGGAGCCCTGAAATGTCAATCACTCTTAAAAGACCAATGCAAGGGCACCTGGGTGGCTCAATTGGTTAAGCCTCTGACTCTTGATCTCAGCTCAGGTCTTGATCTCAGGGTCACGAGTTCAAGCCCTGTGTTGGGTTCTGTGCTGCGTGTGAAGCTTACAAGGAAGGAAGGAAGGAAGAAAGAAAGAAAGAAGGAAAGAAAGAAAGAAGGAAGGAAAAAGGCCAATCCAAAACTACCCCTTGGGGAATGTTTCTCTGAGTGTCTCAAAATGAATTCTGCTTCTGCTTCCATAACATAGGATCTGCATTTCTATACAACACATTTCACACTTCTCTCTTTACAAGATTGTAAAAAATATGATAGGAACAATATCCCCTTCATCTTTATACCTTTTCCCCATATTTCCTAGATCATAAACTCAGTAAAAGCAATTTAAAACTGAAATTTCTTTATGCATTTCATTAGACCCCCTAATAAATTTTATTAAACCTACCATAGATATAAACTAATAAGGCTATACCTACGTACATAAAAACATTTAGATGTGCAATCCTAAGAGCAAAGTGGACAAAAGGTTAATGTTGTGCTTCGGTTGAGAGAGAACATAGTAGAAAGTAGCTAGAGAAAAGGAGAGGAGCTGGGAACGAATAGGGAGGTGAGTTAGAGCAGGTGGGCAAGCAGAGGAGATGGTAAGTAGTAAGTGAGGTGACCAGAGAATGAATGAGGACATAAATAACCATGCCTATCTGTAAAGCTATGTGTATATATATATATATATATATATATATATGTATATATATATACACATATATATGTATGTATGTATATATATATATATATACATATATATATATTTGTGTGTGTGTATATGTGTGTGTGTGTTTTTATGGCAAGATGTAACTTATAAAATTATAAATATGTGGCGAGAGGCAAGATATAACTTGTGCCTACTATTCTGTCTTGCTGTTTTCTAATTTTGGGGAAAGCTCTATTAGATCTAAATCGATGAACATTCTCCCTGCTAGTATCTAAAAGTCCCGATTTATAGAGAGGCAAAGGATGAGATTAGTGCATACCCATCAGCTGGGGGTCTTCCAGCTTCTGACTGAGGAGGCCTGAGGTTGGGCGTGGGATTCTTCTTCAGGTGATGCTAGTTCCAGGGGTCTGTGGACCACACTTTGAATAGCAAAGAACTGGAAGTTCTTGGGCAATTATTTTGTTGGAAAAACTCTCCACTTTTTGGAGGCATTTACCTATAAATCTCTTCTAGCTTAATCTATATAGTTCTAGGTAAAAACAAAATAGAACATTGCAAGGTTCAGTTGCAAGATTCAAAGGTTAAACAACAGTCTTAAATATAAATCTAGAGTTATTCTTTTTTTTTAGGTTTATTTATTTACTTGGAGAGAGAGAACACCAGCGGGGAGTGGGTGGGCAGAGAGAGAGAGAGGGACAGACGGAGAATCCCAAGCAAGTCCCATGCTGTCAGCACAGCACGAACCCTGAGATCGTGACCTGAGCCGAAATCAAGAGTCGGACACTTAACCGATTAAGCCACCTAGGTGCTTGTAAATCTAGAGTTATTCTGAAGGCAATAAAAACTGCCCAAGTAAGTGGTAAGTGCTAGGCCTGAATTTTTTTTTTTTTCAACGTTTTTTATTTATTTTTGGGACAGAGAGAGAGAGAGACAGAGCATGAACGGGGGAGGGGCAGAGAGAGAGGGAGACACAGAATCGGAAACAGGCTCCAGGCTCCGAGCCGTCAGCCCAGAGCCTGACGCAGGGCTCGAACTCACGGACCACGAGATCGTGACCTGGCTGAAGTCGGACGCTTAACCGACTGCGCCACCCAGGCGCCCCTAGGCCTGAATTTTTTAAGCGTGCGCTTCGGTTCAGATGGACAGCCACTGCTGAGTGAAGATTTGCTTCTAGTCTCTCGGGAAAGGGAATATATCGACTACTGGATCAGCAGATATCAAAGTTTTTTTGTTTGCAACCCACAGTAAGAGATATCTATTTAGGCTGTGATTCTGTACAAAAGTAAGTCTCATAAGTAAAATGATACCTTTACTCTATGAAACGTACTCCGACATTGTTATTCTATTGCAATACATTAAAAAAAAAATGCTTCTCCCAACTCGTGAATGACTGGTGACCTGAAAGTTTGAACTGGAGGACACTTTCAGCTTTCTGTCTTTTTGGTTTTGATTACTTTTCCCCAACAAAATGTCAGAGGACTGTATTGCCTTTAGATTCCTAACACGTGTACTTTTTTTTTTTTTCTTTCTTATTGTGTGAGATGGAAAGTCGGAAGGTGGGACCGCAGCACAGCCTGAATGGCAGACAGGACCTGCCCCGTCTTTCAGGAGCAATTCTATATGATAGCAGGTCCCAGTTTGATTTTCTTCCCCATCTACAACATGACTACATGTCTGATTCTTGGAATTTTATGGAGGCAAGCTGGAGTGTTCTTTCCGCCCATAACCAGACACCCCTCCCTTACACAGGCAGGGTAGTGGAGGGGTTAAGAGCTCGGACTTGGAGCTCACTGTCTGGCCTGCACCTTGGCTCTCCCATTTATTGGCTATGCAACTTTGGTCTAGCTAGACATTTAACCTTCCCTGCCTCAGCTTCCTCATCTATAAAATGGGAATCATAATAGTTTTTGCCTAGCAGAATAGAGGTGAAGATTAAATCTTAAACATCGTAAACAAGTACAATAGGAATGTTATCAGCTACTGTTAGTCAGACTTCAATTAAGTTACAGTGTAAAGAGTTTGAGCCTAATTTTGCATTTTCATGATAGGGTAAAAAAGTATTGTACTGACAAGTGCTTTTTGAACAATGGCTTGAAAATTGTGACGTGAGCTATAACAAGTCCAATAAAAGTGTCTTCAGTCATCACCAAAGACAATTCTCCCCAGTCTTGATTCAAACGGACCTTCAAAAACTTCATCAACTGATTGACGAACTATCCTGGGGAAAAAATATTCTACTAGAAATGAAAATTTTTGTAGTAGAAAAGGGAGATCCAGTAAAATGTCACATTTCTCTGGCAATGCAAGTGTTGGGACTTTATTGTTCAAATTGAAGGATGCAAACTCCATTCTGTGTATCACCAAGGAAAACGGCATGTGATTTAGGAATTCATTTCTTTTGTATTAGTGCCTCTCTCTGTTGTTGCCCATTTTTCTGATAGGCAGAAATAGCTGGGGTATTTATAAATAAGATAGGCTGAGCTGTTACAGGAAAGAAGCGTGATATGTTATGAACTGAATGCTTATGTCCTCCCAAAATTCATACCTTACAATCCTGCCCCCAGGGCACCCGGGTAGCTCAGTCGTTGAGCATCTGACTCTTGACTTCAGCTCAGGTCACGATCTCACGGTTCATGAGTTCCAGCCCCGTGTTGGGTTCTGCGCTGACAGTGCGGAGCCTGCTTGGGATTCTCTCTTCCTCTCTCTCTGCTCCTTCCCTGCTTGCTCTCTCCCTCTGTTTCTCCCTCTCTCCCTCTCTCTCAAAATAAATAAGTAAACTTAAAAAAAATCCTAGCCCCCCCCCCCCCTAAATGATGGTATTAGGAGATGGGGCTTTTTGAAGGTGATTATATCATGAGGGTGTAGCCCTCACCAATGGGATTAGTGCCCTTGTGCAAGGGACCCCAGAGATCTCTTTCTCTTTTTTGGACATATGAGGACACAGTGAAAAGACAGGCTTCTATAAACCAGAAAGTGGTCCCTCACCAGACACTGAATGTCCTGATCCCTTGATCTTGGACTTCCCAGCCTCCAGAACTGTGAGAAATAGATGTCTGTTATTTAAGCCAGCCGGTCTGTGGTATTTTTGTTACGGCAGCCCAAACAGATTAAGACAGTAACCATTACAAATGTTCAATCTATTACCTTGTGAAAGTAAGAGTATCTATCTTTAAGTTCTTTTTAACGTTTATTTATTTTTGAGAGAGAGACAGAGAGCAGGTAAGGGAGGGGCAGAGAGAGAGGGGGACAGAGACTCCAAAGCAGCTTCCGGGTTCTGAGCTGTCAGCACCGAGGCCACCGCGGGGCTGGCACTCACCAATCCTGACATCGTGACCTGAGCCGAAGTCAGATGCTCAACTGACTGAGCCACTCAGACGCCCCCCTCTCTATCTTTTAAAGTTCTAAATTGTTTAGCCTATCCTTAAGAAAACCTAACAAATTGACCTCAACAGCTACAATATCATCTTTTCATCTGTACAACTGATTATTTGTCGTGGGAATGAGAAGACCAAGAAAGCAAGGATCAGCCACACGTACCCTCTTGCTAGTGACCAGCTGCTACAATCTGTATAGATAAAAATCTATTACTATAGTTAGCTAAGTTGCCATAGAGAAGCTGGTGTGTGTTCCATGCCTAACTATAACTTAAACCACTTCTAAAAATGGAAGCATGCTTATGTGGATTTCCATGAGGTCAGAACGAGAGGAGGAGACAGTGTATTCGAAATGAAGATATTTTTCCAAGGAAGGTCTAGAGGGAAAATTTGAACTCTTACCTCTCCCTGGTTCCCCACATTCATAGAGCTTGCCCTTCTTAGTGATAGCTCTTGATCCCATCCTCTCCTTTCCCTCCCTGCCTCCTCCCCATGCCCTCGCTTTGGACTTCATTAACCCAAAGCTGCACCTCTTTGGCCTCCTTGATGTCACCTTGAGGCTTGCAGGTGAGGTAAGATTCCTCCTCCACTCTCTTAGGGTCTCCAGATCGGCCTAAGAATTAAGCTGACAGGAGGCAGATTAACAGGAGAAAAGTGTACAAGTTGTATTTAGAGATTTTACATGTACATGGGAGCCTTCACAAGAAAAATGAGGATCTCAAGAAGCAGTCAGGGTCCATGCTTATAGTTTGGACAAAGGGCAGTCAATTGTGAAAATGGGACAAGACAAAGGCGCTGGTCCAGGGAAGTTGATGGTGGAGAAGTGGCCAGGAAGATAAGGGTTAGTTTAACCAGGTTTGTTTATACAGATCTCTCTTGACCTCAACTCTCCGCTCTGGTGGTAAGAATGCCTTCCTTCCTCTTGGTGCAGGGAGGGCATCTTTCCCATGGGAATTTTATCTTCTGCTTTCATGAAGAAAAGGAAGATCAGTGTGTCTTTCCTGTATATGCTGTCTCTCCTGCACCTTTAATTCAGAATATCAATACGATATGCTGGGGCGCCTGGGTGGCTCAGTTAAGTGTTGGACTCTTGATTTCGGCTCAGGTCAGGATCTCACAGTTCATGGAATCAAGACTTGCATGAGGCTGGGTGCTGACAGCACGGAGCCTGCTTGGAGTTCTCTTCCTCTCTCCCTCTCTCTCTGCCCCTTCTCTGTTCACACTCTCTCCTTCTCAAAATAAATAAATAAACATTAAAAAAATATATATTAATATGCCAAAGTGGGCCTGCTGGGCCTAATCTTCCCCCCTCCCAAGATTTCTAGGTATACTCTTTTATTGTTTTAAAAATGTTTATTTATTTTTGAGAGAGACAGAGTGCAAGTGGGGGAGGGGCAGACAGAGAGAGAGAGAGAGGGAGACCCAGAATCTGAAGCAGGCTTCAGGCTCTGAGCTGTCAGCACAGAGCCCAACACAGGACTCAAACTCACAAACAGTGAGATCATGACCTGAGCCGAAGGCAGATGCTTAACCAACTAAGCCACCTAGGCACCCCTCTAGGTGTAATCTTAAAAACACTACTTTGATCCTGTCACCTTCTTTTCTTATACTTTCATCCCTTCCTTCGCTTTCACATTCCCAAAGTGGCCTGACTGCTCTCATGAGCAAACTCCACACACCGCCCCCGCCCCCCCCCCCCCCAGCCTGCCCTGGAGCTCCTCCTCTGAATGTCTTTATCTAGACGTCCTGCCATCACGATCCAAATCCAGCATGGCAAATGTCACCTTGTTCCCCAAGTCAAAGATTTCTGTTCAAGGTGCTGACTTTCATTAAGTCACTTGGGGTCACAATCTGGAAGTTATCATCAGCTGTTTGTGTGCCCTGAGCAGAACAGATAACTCATGGGTCCTGTCTCCATAATGTTGGGCCCTTCTGCTCTTTCTTTGCTATATCCTCTGTTCAGTTCTAGTGGCTTTTTGCCCAGAGGAGTGGAATGTGAAATATAATACATTGAGAACGTAAAAAGGAAATATAAGAAAGTAAATATTTTTATTTGAAAAAGAGAGTAACCTTTCCTAATATTTACTACTATAAGGATGCTGAGGCCCTCACTTGTCCTTATGCTATATGATCACATGTCAACTAGAGAAACAGGCAGTAACCTGAGGGCATAGTAGGGGCTCCACTTTTGGCGATCACTGTGTGCTACAGTTTCTTTGCTACGAGTTGTTTCCGATGGGCTTCATTTTACGTAAAAACAAGAATTAAAAAGAATATGTCCTCATCAGTATGGCCGGCAAATATTTGGTACCACACAGGAGTTTTCTGATTTTCTCTTAGCAAACAATTATGCATTATTTTCTCTTAAATGTTGGCGTCCAGGTTGGGTTCCTATGAAGGACATTCTGAGACACAGCTCACAAGATGGTAATGAAGGGCATGCCCTCAGTTTGCAACATGAGTAGAAGGCAGAATAAGAAGGAAGCAGGACTGATCAGAAGGAGAAGTCAAGTTGCACTGCAGGCCAATGACTTGGGCTGACCCCACAGGAGCTCTGGAGCTAGAACGGCTCTTTCAAGTTGTCTTGAGTTGTGTTCAGATGGCCAGATGTTTGTATTCGTGTGTGGATCAGTCGCTGGTTGTGGACAGCCTAGGAAGGGGTGGGCAAGCCAATCTCTGAAGTGCTCCTTACAGCTGGAGCTACAGTGTGGCACCGTGAAGGGGGTACACACGGGTGGCAGGTCGGTGTCATCCCAGAAGCCAACAATACAAAGTTTGCTGGTCTTTTCTGCAACGAAATGATAGAGTGGCTGTCTATAGTATAGTAGGTAGCTGACAGTTTGGAAAAACAGCCACATCTAATCTGTTTCCTCAAGATAAAGAGGATGTCTTAATAAAGGAGAAAGTAGTTACTTTGAAAAGAAGTGCACATGATGGACAGAATATTTTGAAAACACATCCACTGTTCTATGACTTACTTGTCAAAAACTACACAGTTGCATCACTCACAAACTTGAAACCAGAATTTTTTTCACTTGTCGCCAATTTTCCCAAGAGTCCTCATGGATTTTTAAGTTATTTATAAAAATAATAAAAAAGCACCATCTCCCAATGAGTGCTCGAGAACAACTAACACGGGAAGGATGGAAATTTACTGACTGAATATTTACGGAACTCTTTGTATAATAAATGGATGGGGTTGACAAATGTGTATCCCCATTCAGAAAGTCAGTCAGAGATGCTCTGCTTTCATTTGGATCTCCGGATCTTTCTGAGGCATCTCTTACAATTATGAAAAAACATTAGAATGAATTATAAGGTGAACTGAACTTAGATCATTGAGCTGCTGAATCTAAAACATTAACCCTTTCAAAATCAAAACATTTCTTCTTTATTGTAATGAGGACTGGTGATTGTTAACGGGTTGAATTGTGGCCCACAAAGAGATGAGTTGAAATCCTCACCCCCGGTATCTCAAAATGATTTTATTTGGAAATTGGGTTGTTGAAGATAAACTTCAGTTAAAATGACTGGGTCCTTATAAGAGAAGACAGAAGCACAGAGGGAAAACAGCCTTGTAAAGAGGAGGCAGAGATTAGGTTTACGCTGCCTTAAACCAATGCATGCCTGGGGCTGGAAGAGACATGGAAGGGTTCTCCTCTAAAGGCGTCTGAAGGGGCATGGCCCAACCAACTCCCTGATTGGGCACTTCTAGCTTCCAGAACTATGAGAGAATATATTTCTGTCATTTTACGCTACCCAGTTTGTGGTACTTGGTTATGGTACTTGGTTACTAAACAGTGGTGTTAAAATGTTTTCTTACCATTAGGCATAACATTTTGAAAATTTTAATATTTTTTTGGTCTCTATCATATTGTAAGCAAATAAATATGTATTAAAGGTGTGCTAATTTTTTTTTTTAATTAAGAATGGCAAACAACAATTAAAAAAAAGCTTGAGTATGTGCTGGAAACTGTGTTTGAAAATTTATTTGTAAAAATAACTTGAGTCCGAGAATGGTGAGTTTCTTAATTTGTTTCTGCCAGGCTTTGGGGCTGTAGTAATCCAGGATTTCCTTAATCCAATTTCAGGATTTGAACTTTTCTGGGTCAGCCAGATCAGGCAAAGCTGACCCAGGCTGCCTGTTTATTTTTGGTTCCCTCTCACTCCTGTGGTGTGGCTTTCTGATTTCTCAGCCCCACGGGCCTGGTAGTCTTCCAGCATCCTGAGCCCGGGACTCCAGCTTTGCTCTTGTCCCCAGAGCTCTGGGAAGAACTGCTCAGCATTCTCTTCAGGACCTCCCCGTTGCATCTCTGGGTAAAAGAGCCCTTAAATGCCAGCTCTTGGTTCTGGATTTCCATTTCTGTCTCCTCTCTGATCTTGGACTGGTTATTCTTCATTATGTTATTAGTGTTTTTGACATTTAGAGTTTCTCTCAGCTCAGATTTTTTTTTTTTTAATTTTTTTTTTTTCAACATTTATTTATTTGTGGGACAGAGAGAGACAGAGCATGAACGGGGGAGGGACAGAGAGAGAGGGAGACACAGAATCGGAAACAGGCTCCAGGCTCTGAGCCATCAACCCAGAGCCTGACGCGGGGCTCGAACTCACGGACCATGAGATCGTGACCTGGCTGAAGTCGGACGCTTAACCGACTGCGCCACCCAGGCGCCCCTTTATTTTTATTTTTTATTTTTAAATTTTTAAATTTTTATTTTTTTATTTTATTTATTTATTTATTTATTTTTCAGCTCAGATTTTTAAGTTGCATTCTGCCAGAGGGTCGGCCCTATTGATCTTGTTGGAGAAATGAATAAAATACTGCACCAAAGATGGTCGATGGGACTAAAACAAAGTCTGGTCTCTAGCTTAGACACCCTTCCTTTGGTTCTTCTTCCTTTGTTTGCTGTGCACCTGAAAACCCCCACAGATATGGAAGCTAACAACTATAAATTACCCTCCCCACTTGCATTCGGTGCTCAGATCTTAGGAGAAATGGTCTCCTCTGAGCCAGCCAGTGTTAAATAAATCTCCAATCCACCAAGATCTCTGAGTGCCCCTTGGTTTTTCTGCCAGTGTTCCAGCCTGGTTCCGTAACATGCTGTCTACCATTACCAAAAGGACAATCAAAAAGAGTTTAGAGACCACTCTTCTAGACTATGCCCGTGATCTCTTAACATCTTCAATCCCCTTCACCCCCAATCTCTCCTCCACTCAGCTGCCAGATCAAAGTTTTTAAGACATTTCCATCAGGTTATTTCCCTGTTCCAGAAAAAAAAAAAAAAATCCTCAATGACTTACTGTACTGTGGTTTAGCTAAGCTGGAATTTCCTAGAATTCCCTTTCCTGTACGGTTCTGGATCAGTGTTGGCCAACAGAGACATTTTTTTGTCCTTTTGTCAAATTGCATTTAAGTTCTAGTCATTTAGCATACAGTGCGGTCTAGGCTTCAGGAGTAGAATTTAGTGATTCATCACTTACATACAACACCCAGTGCTCATCACCACAGTACCCCCCTTAATGCCCATCACCCATCTAGCCCATCCCCCACCCACATCCCTCCATCAACCCTTAGTTTGTTCTCTATTTTTAAGAGTCTCTTATGGTTTGGGGTGCCTGGGTGGCTCAGTTGGTTGAGCGACGGACTTTAGCTCAGGTCATGATCTCACAGCTCATGGGTTCGAGCCCCGTGTCGGGCTCTGTGCTGACAGCTTCGAGCCTGGAGCCTGCTTCGGATTCTGCATCTCCCTCTATCTCTGCCCCTAACCCACTCGCATTCTGTCTCTGTCGCTCTCAAAAATAAACATTAAAAAAAAAAAAAAAAAGAGTCTCTTATGGTTTGTTTCTTTTCTCAACAGAGACATTTTGAATGCTGTTTGGGAGGAAGAAATGAAGCAGCTGCCACATTATTTTTTTAATGCTCTGATGGCCAGTGGTAGGTGCCAGGCACACTGTCTCTGACCTGCAGCTAACCCACCTATTGTCATGGGGAAACAGCCAGCTGCAGTTCCTCCACCTGCACAGTTTAATGGTGTTGTCCCCTCCCCTCTCCCCAAATTCATGTCCACCTGGAATCTCAGAATGTGACCTTATTTGGAAAGAGGGTCTTTGCAAATATCATCATCTATACTAAGATGAGGCCCTTCCAGATCAGGCCCTACATCTGATGACTCGTGTCCTTATAAGAAAGCCACCTGAAGACCCAGAGAGACAGACACCTAGGGAAGAATGCCTCGTCCAACCCCTAGATGGCTTCTCTTACCATCACGGGTGGCACTGAGGATGGAGGTAGGGAGAGGAGGATGTGGGTTCTCGTTAGTCCTTCTGGGTAATAGATGTCGGTCCCAGTTTGCCCTTGCCCTTATTCACGTCCAATTTTCCTTCTCAACGGCTGGGCTAGCAACTGTAGGATCAACACTGGACATGGAGGCAACCGCCTGCATAGATGGTCTACCACTCACACAACTGCCTTTAATTCTTATAGTAGTTGCCTTATTCCATATCGCCACACATGGTGGTTCTGCTTCTCTGATCAAACCCTCTTCCAAATTAAGTAAAAATGAATTGGATGAAACCAATTGGGCTGCTCTGTTCCTTCTATTATATTAGAATACGTTAGGTTATTCATTAAAATTAATAGCTAACATTGACTGAAAACCTCCTAAGTGTAGGGCACTATGCTAAGTAAGCGCTTTGTAGCAACACATTCAATTCTCAAAACAACCCTATGAAGAAGGCACTGTTAATATGCCTATTTTACAAATGTTCACAAATATTACAATGTTTACCAACGTGGAAGTGGTTTAAACTTTTAGAGAGATGAACTAATCCAACCAAGTCAGATTTCATACCCAGAGTCTAATTACAGAACAGGAGTTCTCAGCCACCATATTATACCTCTACTCCCAGGTCATTAGAACTGAAAGGAAATGTATATTTTCCGTGGAATCTTAAGGACCCTGACCCTCCCCTGTATATACTCACAGAATGCATTTGAATGACTTCAAGACTTTGCTCATATCTTTTCCATCTTCCCCTTTTCCTGAGAACCTGCCTGATGGCATCTCAGTCTTGTGGTCCAATGGAAACAAAATGATCTTTTAAATCAGACCGACCTGAGTTTGGATGTCGGCTCTACCATTTACCTACTCCTACATTTTTGGATTCCCTGAGCCTTGATCTGATCTGTAAAATTCCTGTTACAGGTACAATAATATTTCAAACAGTCACAAATATATATGTCTGGCTTCCTCTGCTAGACTGTAGGTCTTCAACTTTTTAAAAACTATAACCCACAGTAAGAATGTATTTTGGGGGCGCCTGGGTGGCTTGGTCGGTTAAGCGTCCGACTTTAGCTCAGGTCGTGATCTCACGGTCCGTGAGTTCGAGCCCCGCGTCAGGCTCTGGGCTGATGGCTCGGAGCCTGGAGCCTGCTTCCGATTCTGTGTCTCCCTCTCTCTCTGCCCCTCCCCCGTTCATGCTCTGTCTCTCTCTCTGTCCCAAAAATAAATAAAAAAAAAAAAAAAAAAAAAGAATGTATTTTGCATTGTAATTCAGTTCACACACACATACACACACACACCCACATACATAGTTAACTAAAACAAGTTTCATGAGTAGTGCTTGCCCTTAGTACTTGTGATACACAGTGGTATCTTCTATTTTATTCTATTTTTTAAGGTACCTATCATGATTCATTAAACTGATTTCATGATGCACAGAAGGGTCAGTGTTGAAAAAGGCTGAGCCAGTTTGAGTTCTTTTATGTAAGGGAGCATATTTTATCTATTTTTTTTTAATGTTTTACTTATTTTTGACACAGAGAGAGACAGAGCATGAGCAGGGGAGGGACAGAAAGAGAGGGAGACACAGAATCCAAAGCAGGCTCCAGGCTCCGAGTGGTCAGCACAGAGCCCAACGCAGGGCTCGAACTCACGAACTGCAAGATCATGACCCGAGCCGAAGTCGGATGCTTAACTGACCGAGCCACTTAGGCGCCCCTTTATCTATTTTTTAAAGTTTATTTATTTTGAGAGAGAGAGAAAAGGAGCAGGGGAGGAGCAGGGGTGGGGGGGAGAGGGACTCCCAAGCAGGCTCCACACTGTCAGCACATAGCCTGATGTTGGGCTCGATCTTACGAACCGTTAGACCATGACCTGAGCTGAAATCAAGAGTTAGAAGCTTAACCAACTGAGCCACCCAGGTGCCCCATACTTATTCTATTTTTGTATGGCTACTGGCAAGCTCAGTACCTGGCACAAGGAAGTCTTTGGTAAACACTTAATTTAGAACTAGGTTTTCCTTGAGGGCAGGAATCTTAGTTTGTATCCATTGCACAGTTAGCACAATCCTTTCCACAATACTTAGAAATCAAATGACTAAAATTCAGGCTTATTGCCATGCTTTAGAGATGAAAAATTTGGACCAATCAATATCTGACAAGCACCTACTAAGTGGTAATACATACATGCTGAATTCATGACCCCTTTTCTTAGTTATCTTAAAAACAGCATGGGATTGCTGAGACGGAACAACGAACAATGTGGTTCAACTGAGAAATTAAAAAAAAAAAACAACCAACAGTAAGACATGTGGAGGCCAAACGTCACCTTTACTAATAATAAAGACTAGGTCAGAGAACACATAATAATGTGAGAGCCGGTCAGGCCTGCTAATTAAACCCTAAGTTGAGGCAATGCTGAACTAGTGTGGCCCTCCCTATGCTGAAAGCCTACACAGTTATGAGGCTTAAGGCAGCTCACACCCTAGAGGAATGTGGGAGGAGCCAAGCTCAGCAAACCCACTTTATTTCTCCTAAATGCACCAATTAGATAAGTCACTTCTCCCTGGACCAGGGACACAGGGAATAAAAGAGCACAGAGAGACTGGACCTATTATTACCAATTGAGCTTCCTGCCGTATGGAAGGAAATGGCAGGGGAGGAGTAAGTGTTCTTTTCTAAGCATCAGAATGTATATATGCATATGTGAAATATTAAATACTATATATGTATACTTTAAATGCTAAATATATAATAATATAAACAATCCAAGGAATATCATAAGGTAAGTACTTAATTTATTTCTGAATATAGTTTATGCCAGTGTTTCTCAATGCTGACTGTGCATCAAAACGTAGAGGATGTTACACAGTTACAGACCCTCTGTACCTCCCTCCCCACCTTTCATATGCCTGACATGAAACCAGAGAATCTGTTCCTAAAACTTCTTGGATAACTCCAACGTGTAAGTAAGGCTGAGAACCACTGGCTTAGAGGAGCTAGACGGACAAGTGACTGGAATAGGAAACCAGGAGGTCTTACTGCATAGACCTCCTCTTACTGAGGAGGAAATTGGACCGACATCTAAGGATAAGTAGGTCAGAAAGGAAGGGGCGGAGCATTTTATACAGGGATGAGAACAGGAAGTAGGAGGGCTCCAGAAATGACTGTGGCTCAAGAGTAACCTCAAGACCCTATACCTGAAAATCCTTACAGAATTAATCCTTGAAAATACAAATCAATGCTAATATAGCAAATGAGGGACCCATGGCAGCATGATTTAGTGGAAAAGCCCTTGGACTTTTGAGAGTTAAGAGACTGGTTCTTGGTTGTGTGATTTTACCCAGTCACCAACTACAGCCTTTGCCCAGGCAGTTAAGGATTGTTTGTAAAGACAAGAGTCCGTAAAGCATTCTGGGGAGATGGCTGCATCATCTGACCTTTCAAGAAAGGGCACATTCATTCACCTAGAAGCCCAGGCTACAAACCCAGAAATCATGTTTGATTTCTTTTCCTCACCTGTTTTCACATCTAATTAATGTATCAGCCAATCCCGATGCAGTTCTCCTTCTAAAACATATCCTAAATCTTTCCACTTTTCACTGACTCCATTGATTATGACCCTTATCATATGATTAGGGTCATAATCAATGGAGTCAGTGAAAAGTGGAAGGATTTAGGATATATATATATATATATATATATATGATTAGGAAAGATTTAGGATATATATATATATATATGATTAGGGTCATAATCAATGGAGTCATATATATATATATATGTGTATATATATATATATATATATATTTTTTTTTTTTTTTTTTTTTTTTTTTTTTTCTGGGATTACCCCAGAGTTTTGGGTTAATAGGTCTGGCTGAAGTAGGTCCTGAGAACTTGGAGTTCCAACAAGTTCCCAGGTGATGCTAATGCGGCTCTCATTCTTTGAGAGCTTTAGAGCAATGGTTAACCACGGGTGCACATTAGAGTCACTGGGGAGCTTTTAAAAAGTACTATGCTTGGCACTGACCTCTAGAGATTGAGTCATTTGGTCCGGCCATTTGTAAGTTTTAAATCTCCCTAGGTCATTCAGAATGTGCACCTGGGGTTGAGAACTACTACCAAGGTCTAGAGGAATGGCTGTTTGTTTGCTCCTTGTGGTTTCTGTACTAGTTGCTCCTGTTACCTAGTACACTCTAGGTATTTCCATAGCTGGATCTTTCTTGTCATTCAGGTCTCAGATTAAATGTCACTTACTCAGATAGGGCTTCTCTGATGCCCCCCAATCTAAAATAACACCCTTATCTTTACCCCATTGTCCTGCTTGTTTTCATTATAAGAATTAGCGGTTTGAGATTTCCCTATTTATGCTTATTGTCTGTACCTTCCAATATAAGCATCTTGAGTATAAACGCCTTGTCTCGTTCACTGCTGTGTTGCCAGCATTTACAAGAGTGTCTGGCATCTATTACTTACGTATTCAATACACGGGAATGGAAAATAAAAAGCTTTAAATTCTTCCAGTTCTTGTGTTATTTCAACTATTTAATTGGATTTTAACACATAAAATATTTATGCAATAGAATTAGACCATCTATTTTTTAAAAAAAATCATTTTTTTTTTTCGCAAATGCATCATAATTGCACTGGATTCATTTTCTTCATAGGAACCCTGTATTAAATCTTCCGCAAAGTCATTATCCCATAATGTATTTTCATATGCAGTATTTGTTCATAATACTGCTGCTTAGGAAATAGTTTACAGAGTGAGACAGCTAGGTTATGGCCAGGATATATTTTTTTTATTTTTTTGGCCAGGATATACTTATTAAATCAAGAGATTTCTGCTCAGATTTTGCCGGCTTGTCTTTGGAGACAGAGAACAGGAAAGGAATTCGTGGAATGGAAAGGTACTGCAGGAAGCAACAGAGTGGCAGGAAAACGGGAAGGCTATTTATGGTACCCTCTAAAAGTGGGCTACGTATTTATCCTCTCCTCTTCGGGGGGCACCTCTTTAACGAGTGACTATAATGGGGCGGAATTGAGGAGATTTGATTGCAGGTAGAGACAGAGTACTTGAGATGATTAAAAACTGTCTTGTTTCCCACTGATTTGTTCAAGCCATTGCGGCAAAATCTTCAGCTCTGGGTCCTACGTAGCTTGGTTTCAAGGAAGCCCCTGAATTAAATTTACAACTCAGGTGAATTAAGGGCTAAGCAGATGTACTGAAGTCCCTCGCGCACCATTTTTGAATACATTACTCATGAAAACATAGACCAACATCTGTTACAGGAGGAAAAGGGAGATTCCGTTCTCTGGCTCGCCTGTCTGGCACTGACGCGGGTATTTCCTCAAAAGCCCAAGTATCCAACGTTTCCTCCCAGCACTGGGGCTAGGTCCACCTGCAACCAGTTTTCCAGGCAGCTGCCACCGCTTTCTTCCCTTCTTCGTGCTTCGTCGATCATGGTTTTAAGGAAAAACGATTTCACGTGTGGAGTAATGGTTGCGATCACCCTGGCGCTGCGCAGGAGAGGCAGCCAACTACTCGCATTCCGAGAACACCAACCCGCAGTCGGTAGACGGAGGCGGCGGCTCGAGAAAAACCGAAGGCAGAGGGGGCGGCGGGGAGGGTGAAGCAAAGCTGCCAAACGGGCGGTGCATTCTGGGAGTTGTAGTGTCCGCGGGGCGGCCTCCTTTAGCCTCCACCGGGCTCTGCACTCCATCTCCCAGCCGGCCCCGCGCCGCGGAGGAGACGAACGGTGGGCGTGCTCGCTGCTGGGCTGCTGCTGGGGGAGGGGACTGGGGTCGAGAAGCTGCGGCGGCCGCCTTCGGGAGACGTTAGGCGCCGTCCGCGCCGGCTGAGGGACCCCCCCCGCCCCCACTCCTCTCGTACCACTCCCCGGGCGGGTGACGACGAGGGTCGTGTGTCCGCCGCGCGTCCCCGTGCTCACCCTCTCTCCTGTCCCTGGGCGCGCGGCGTCCGCCATGGAAGCACATCCGGCGGTCGCCGGAGTCTCCGGGCGCCGCGTCCTCGGCTCCCCCGAGCGATGAGAGGCTAGAGGCGCCTCTCCGCGCGCTCCGCGGGCCGGGGAGCGAAGGAGGGTCCGCCGGGCGGGCCGGCCGCTGTGCCCGCCCCCGCGCCGCCCCGCCCCGCCCCCTGGGGGCGCTGCCGAGGGGCGTCCGCCGCCCATGCCTCCCCGGCGCTCCGCCGCCCCCGGCGCCCGCAGCTGAAGCCCAGCACGCGCCGCCGGCCCGCCCGCGCCCGCCGGCCCGCAGCCCGCCTCCGATCGCCGTCCTCTCCCCAAGATGTGGCACAACGTCGGGCTGACCCTGCTGGTGTTCGTGGTCACGCTGCTGATCGTCCTGCTGCTGATGGTGTGCGGTGAGTGGGGCATCCGCCGCGGGGCAGTTCCACACGGCGGTACACACGCCCGCGCGACTCGGGGTGCTCGCTTGTTTTCTCTGTCCCTGTCTCTTTCTTTTTTTGGTTTTAAATGTCGTGGATGGACAAGTGTCTTAAAATCATCCGCTGCCCACGTCGCTCGGGGGAGATGTGCCCCTGACCCAGGACAGGCCCTCTGGCATCCTGGAGAGGGAAAGAACAGGTTCCAGGGCTGGGCATCCTGACTCGGGGTTAAACCAGATACTGCTTGCTTCTCGGGCAGCGTCTGCTCCTGATTGCCGTTCTTACCACTGTCTGCCCAGATTTTAACCTTGGCCTGCATTCGAAGGTGAAGTGATTGGTTTTTCCTTGTCCTTTTTTTTTTTTAGAGGTTCGGGCCCTGATGATAATGAGAACTTTCCGTTCCTTCATTGAATCAGGGGGTGGGGACAGAGTTGGGTATGAAACCCTCCGTGAAATTGTTTACTTCGAGTTCAGGCTCAAACTAGATTCCCGACAGAAATGTCTAGGCTAGGCAGAACTTAAAAAAAACCCCGGCTATATTAAACTTCCAGGGTCAGGTAACCTAACTCTCAGTTTTGTAATAATGGTGCTGTTTAGTTTGCTGTGATTTTTTGACTTTCTTGGGTTGAGACGACATAAAACTTTCTTCTCAGGGTAATATTAGCGTCATTTTAGATCTTCTTGACTTCTGTATGTACAGTAACTGATAACCACAGGTCTCTGAGCAAAGTGGCTGAGCGGTTGTGAAAATTTGGGAAGTAATTGAGAACCAGATGTCAGTGAGTTTAATTTTTCATAATTCCAGTATATTGAAGAATGGGTTCAGGTTGATGCAATAACTAAGCAGAAATAAAAATAAATACATTCATTACATGATGTACTAAATGCTCAGTATCAACTGTGTTTGGAGAAGATATGTGTGCACTTATGCAAATGCCTATATATGTATTTGTTTTTTTTAAATTTTTTTTTTTTTTAACATTTACTTATTTTTGAGACAGAGAGAGACAGAGCATGAGCAGGGGAGGGTCAGAGAGAGAGGGAGACACAGAATCTGAAACAGGCTCCAGGCTCTGAGCTGTCAGCCCAGAGCCCGAGGCGGGGCTCGAACTCACGGACCGCGAGATCATGACCTGAGCCGAAGTCGGACGCCCAACCGACTGAGCCACCCAGGCACCCCTGTATTTGTTTTTATATACGTGTGTGTATATTTTTAGTTTTCTTGCTTTAGGAAGGAGCCGGAGTTAACAGCCTTTCTTTTCTGATGATAAAACAATTGAAAAGCCTTTCTCAGTTTCCTGCTTGCGACGTCAGGATTTGGGGCTAATTGTAGATACGTGAGATTCTGGAAGTAAAGAAAAGCAGATCTGTGTGGTTTGTTTGCAGGTGGGGAAGGAGGAAAGCATGCAAGCATATGCTTTCTTTTCCCATCTGAAGATGTGAGCTGCCTGCAATTGGGGATGTGACACATAGACTGTACAAAACCTTGGGTAGAACGTTTGCCCAACTGGGGGCATCAAAATTCCCGATTGTTACTACATCATACTTGCTCTCTCAGCTCCGGAGAGCTATTTAACTTTGATTTTACTCATTTTTCTGAAAATATCTTGCCTTTGGTTTCAGAAAATAATTGTGGAATGAGAGGTGAGGTGTGGTAAGTAAAAAAGAACATCTTATTTTGATTGGAATGGTCCAGAACTAATAATAGCTTTATGAAGAAGTAATTCAAGCACTTTTTTTTTGTTGCTGTTGAGAGAGCTAATGATGCTCTAGCTTCATGGTTTGACTAGGATGGACCTGGGGGGCTTGGGGAAGGATGAGAGGTTGGGGGGAAGGATCTGACCAGACTTGAGGCTCGAGAATCTCAGGCCTTGTATTAGTTTGCAGGGATGCCATAGCAAAATACCACATACACTAAACAACAGAAATTTATGTTCTTACAGTTCTAGAGGCTAGAAGTCTGAGATCAAGGTGTCAGCAGGGTTGATTTCTTCTGAGGCCCCTGTCCTTGGCTTGTAGACGGCTGTCTTTTCCCGGCTGTCTTTTCCCGGTGTTCTCGCGTGGTCTTTTCTCTGTGTGTGTCTGTGCCCTAATCTTTTCTAGTAAGAAAGCCAGTCATATTGGATTAGGGCCTCACCCTTATGAATTCTTTTAACCTTAATTAAGTCTCTAAAGGCCCTATCGCCAAATACAGTCAACATTGGAGATTAGAAACCTGTGACTGTCCCAAGAAACTGGTAGCCTACTTTATTTTAAAACTCTGACTGGCTCTTTCACATAGTGAATTCTGATGTTCAGATTTCAGGTTCCTGGGGAGGTTTTCTTTCTCTTGTCTGTATTGGTTGTATGTACTTTTTTGCCTCTCATCCACGCTAAAGTGTTTTCCACTACCACTGTTCACTGAAGTGGCCCTTGTCAAGGTCAGCAACAAATGGTCTCCATATTACCAAGCCCATGGTCACTGGTCACTTAGTCTTAATTGTATTTAACCTCTCATACTCATTCCATATTGGTGAGCATTTCTTCTACGAAGTATTTCTCTTGGCTTTTGTACACTATACTTTCATAGTATTCTTCCGACCACAGCGCCTAATTGTTTACCTTTTTCCTGGCTTCTCATCCCCTAGAATTTCTTAAATATTTTGGATCACAGTCTCTGATAGGAAATACATTTTACATTATTCCCAGTACATTTATAAGTATACAAATTACATATGCCAATCTGTTTATTTATATACATTTATCTATCTCACTATCATCTTTCTGTCTCTGAAATAAAAATTTTATGGACTAGTACTTGCCCTTACTCTGTGAAATAATGCATGCTATTTTCTACTATATTTCTGTATTATAATACAAGTATGTATTTCTATTCCTTTTTCCTTCTGGTCTTTCCCTATGATAACCTTATCTAGTCCTGGAGATTTAAATATTAACTGTAGCTAATGACTCAAATTGATTATCTCCAGCTCTCACTTTTTTCCTGCACCCAAGGCTCATGCATCGAATAGTTTTTCTTAAATTTTTTTTTTTTTTAATTTTAGAGAGAGAGAGAGTGAGCTGGGGAAAAGGAAGGGGAGAGAGAGACTGAGAAAAGTAAGCAGGTTCTATGCTTAGCGCTGAGCCTGATGCAGGGCCCCATCCCACGACCTGTCATGACCTGAGATGAAATCAAGAATCAGACGCTCAACCAACAGAGCCACTCAGGCACCTCAAGTATTTTTTCTTTTCTTTTTCTTTTTCTTTTTCTTTTTCTTTTTCTTTTTCTTTTTCTTTTCTCTCTTCTTTCTTTCTTTCTATTTTTGAAAGAGAGAGAGCAACCGTGAGCTGGGTAGGGGCAGAGAGAGAGAGAGAGAGAGGGAGAGAGAGGGAGACAGGATCCAAAGTCAGTCATGACCTGAGCCCAAGTCAGACGTGTAACCAACTGAGCCACCCAGGCGTCCTCCCCCCGCCCAAATGTCTTTTCTTAATAGCACACTTGGATGTCTAAAAAGAATCTCAAACTTAATACATCTAAAACAGAACCCCGCCCTTTTTTTTAAGTTTACTTTTGAGAGAGAGGGAGGGAGAGCATGCCAGGAAGAGAAGGAGAAAGGATCCAAAGCAGGCTCTGCGCTGTCAGCACAGAGCCCGATGTGGGGCTGGAATCCACAAACCATAAGATCATGACCTGAGCCGAAATCCAGAGTCAGCTGCTTAACTGACTGAGCCACCGAGGCGCCCCTTCTCAAGTGTTTTTAACAAAAGAAGCAGTTTCAAAAGTCAATAGCACTAAAGGCATAAAGTAGTTCCCTTCAGTCCTCTGTTTCACTGTTTTGCCTATTTACTTTCATATTCGTAAATAATTTATTCATAGCTAGTTCTTGATTTTGCAACGTAGGCATTATTTATTAACCATGGTAGAGTCCCCACTTCTTTCCTTGCATGCCATTGGTAACGACAGCCTTTGGCTCATTTGAGAGTCAAGATTTATATTTTAACTGTGTAAATAGTCCCTGCTGGTCAAATGATGTAATATGACTTCACTTCCTTTCTTGTATGGTTCTTCATTTTTCCTGAAGTTAACAGTTGCCTTTTCAGTTTACCTCCTAGTCTTACTTTTTTGCTGTGTGCACACTGTTTTTGCCCCTTGGTCTCGCTCTCCCATCCAACCCCAGAGCTCTCCTTCCATCTCGCCTCCCCTTGACCTTCTCTGCTGGCACCCTGGTTTTCTGGATCTCATGTCATCATCATTCTCAATTTATAATCTTGTTTTGCAGGAGTACATTTTCTGGTCGCTTTCTGAGAAAAAAAATGCATGGAAAATAACCTTTTTGAGCTAATAATGCCTGCCTGAACATATCTTTCATCGATGTCAAAATGTCTTTCATTGATGTCAAAATGTCTAGACAAACTTTCCACCTTTATACGTGATTGATAATTTGAATAATTGTCAGGTGGTAGATAATTTTCACCCACATTTTAAAAATGATTATTGATTTCTAGCTTCTTAGGCCTGATTTTAAGAAATCGAATGCCCTCTGTTTCTTTGTCCTTATAAGTAACTTGGTTTCTGTCTCTAGATACTTTCTGGTAGTTTTTTCTATCATTGTTATTCTGAAATGTCATAATTATATGCCTTGGTATATTCTCTTCCTTCCATTTTTCTGGGTCCTCTCAGTTAAAAACACTTCTGTTAGTTGGATGTTGGACCTCATGGGCTGGTTCTGTAGTGTTACCTGTTTATGTCCTATTTTTTATCATTTCTCCTTTCCCTTTTGGGATATGTTTTGGGTTTTATCTTCTATCTCTTATGTTTTTATTTCAGTTACCCAGTTTTTAATTTCTGAACTTGTTCTCTGATTGCTTCTCCAGAACCTCTTTTTGCTTTATGCTTTTATATTTTCTCTTTATAAGCATGTTAGTTATGCAGTTGACTCTTGAACACGAATCCCCATTGAAAATCCACAGGTAACTCTTGAGTCCTCAAAAACTTAACTAATAGTTCCCTGTCGACCAGAAGCCTTATTGAGAACATAAAGAGTCAATTAACACATATTTTGGGTATGTATTACAACTGTATTCTTTCAGTAAAGCAGAAAAGAAAATGTCATTAAGAAAATCATAAGGAAAAAACATTTATAGTACTGTATTTATTGAAAAAATTCTGTGTGTAAATGGACCCGCACAGCTCAAACCTGTATTGCTCAAGGGTCAACTGTAGTTTTTAATGAAGTGTTTTTCTTCTCCCTGCATTGCCTTTGTTTCTTCCATATCTTTTCTTTTGGTTTGTTTGCTTTGGATTCTTTCTGCGATTGGAGATTTTGACAAATGTCTACTGCTCTGTTCTGTATTCATGTTTAAGGGTGAGGAAGTAAAAGTTGGTAATCAAGTCTTAGTGTCAGTTCTGGCAGCAAGTTCTTCTTCTCTAGGAGAGTCCCCAATTGTTGGTGGCTGGAGGTCTCTTCTCCATGGGTATTCCGTGTTTTCCGAGGAGAATCCTCTCATTTTCTGCTTGGGTGCTTTACACTTGGCTGCCTGCGTGTCAGCTTTGCAAATAGACTTTCCGCCAGTCCTTTTTTCTTTCCTCCTCAACCCTCCCGTCTTCCCATCCCAAGTCCTGATCTTTTCCATAGTTCTTGAGTAAATTTTGGCTCCATTTGATATTCGTCTTTCCAGCCGTCCAGACTTTTGTTTCCTTTGCTCTGCCAGATCATCTTACCACCCTTTAGAAAATGTCCCTCCTTGCTTAAAACCTATCCTCCTGTGGCTTCCCGTTTCCCTTGGAATACAATCCAGATCCCTTGCGGTGGCTACAAGGATCTGCCTGATGTGGCCCCTCCTGCTTCTCCACTCACCTCTGTTCTCCTCCCCACTGCTCTCACCTTTCTACCAACAGGCCAGCCTTGTACTCTCCCCAGGGCCTTTGCCCTCAATCTTCCTCTGTCTCTTCACGTGGCTGGTTCTTCATCCACGTTTCACATCCGCTGCTGTCGCAGAAGAGACCTGCCCCTGTCCGCTTAGGGTAACTCACCCAGTTACTTTTTATCTCGGTGATCCTTGGTTTTCTGAGCTCTTAGCCCTTTCTGAGGTGAGCTGTTTTATGAGTTTGTTTTCCCCAGTTAGGGTATAAGCTCCATGAAGACAGGGACCTTGTTTGGCTGGTTCACGGCTCTGTCCTTGGATTTGAGAGTAGTGCTTGGCCTGTAGTAGACCCTCCTATATTTGAAGAAAGAACAAAGAAAGATTCCCCAGTATAAATTATTAAAACTGTTACCGACAAGTCTTCAGGGTAGTACAAACCAAGGTGGTCTCGAGATGGACAGCCCTCCTATTACTCAAAATGCACTGAAGGAACTCATTCATGTTCAGGTGCTGTGGCAGTGCTTATGGGTATCCACAAATTAATGAAGCATAATCCATGCTCTTGAGGGCCTTTTACTCCAACGGGGAAGACACTCATACAAGGTAACCATATTAGGGAAAGATAGGATAAAATAGGCAGAGAGGGAAAGGTCAGGTAGGACCTGAGGTCTCTGGCTGGGGAAAAACACAAATTTTGGAACAATTATGGGCGGGTCTGACCACAGCAGACTCCTTCGGGCATAAGGTTCCTCTGAAGAATGTAACAGACAACATACTCTCCCTACCAGGAATTTGACAAAAGACCTAGCTAAAAACGAGTAGTAGACCTTAAAACCTTATGACCCACAGGGAACAGGATGGCCACAGACCGCCCCTCATACAATAGAAAATAGCCAATCAAAAAGGAGTGAGTAGGCTTTTAGAGTTACCCAGGCAATAAAGGTGGCACCTGAGAAGAAACTCGGGGAAGCAGAGAGGCCTGAACAAAACCCTGTAAAACAAAGTCCCCTGCTATGGTCACAGGCATTCACTTTCAAATGCTCCTTCTCTTAGAGAGCTTTCATACTATTCTTACTTTCTTGCACCCTAATAAACTTTTCCCTGCTGTTCATTTTGTGTCCACCTCTTTATTCTTCGAAGTGGCAAGACAGTGAATCCCAGGTATTGAAGTTACAAAAAAATCCTGCAATGTAACTTGAGTAAGATCTAGGCTTCTGAGCTCCAAGTTCACATACATGACTCTGCTCCTTTTTCTTGTTATTTAATAGAGCCCAGAATCTTTACCCAAAACAACTCCTTATTTTCAGTTTATGCACAAAACCTTAGGCATTGTTTTTACCTTTCTCATTTATTCCCATTTATGGTCAGATGTCCTATGCCCTTTCTTCCCTCAAATATTTGAACCTGTCTTATAAGCATGGTTCTGAGATACAAAGATAACTACCAAAAACCTGGTTCTACCACTAAATCACAAATTCTGGAAGAGGATACAAATTAGTTGTTACTTTCAGCAACAAATTTGTAAGAATCTAAGAAAAGGTCTAAGGTAGGCACACTGTATTTTACATGAAATTCATCAAGTTGGGTGTGTGTACTTATTCCCTGTTGTTACCTGATTTTCAAAGAGAAACAAATGTTTTCTTTGTCCTGTGGCTTGAAGAGTAGTCATCAACTAAGGAGTTCAACTCCGTGGGATAATAATATATTTGGTCTTTGTCCTTGGTCTCTGGCAAAAAGTTGCCCAAACCCTTAGAATTTTGGGGGGATAGGAGCATCTTTCCTTATTCATAGCATCTTTGGACCATTGCAGGGAGGTGGCTGGGGGTGGGGCCTCTAGGTGGTTTGAGGCCAGGGGCTGGTCATTAAGAAGAACAAATGGGATTAGAGGGTGGCATGTTTCAGCTCCACCCCCTGACCTCCCCACCTCGAGGAGGGAGGGGACCTGGAAATGGGGTCATAACAACTCTCGAACAATGAATAACGAGTATAACAAGCATATCTAAAAGCGCATTCTTGATCTGGGAGCCTTCTCCATCTCAGTAAATGGCAACTTTGTCGCTGTCCTTCTAGTTGTCAGCGAGGCCTCCCTAACCTCTCTCTGTAAGATACCCGCCTTTCACACACCTGCCGCTTTCCCTCACAATACTTTATTTTTGTCTAGATTTCCTTATTGGGCCAATATGTTTCAGTAAAGATGGTATTTGGGACATGGCAGGTGTTTCACGGATATTCGAATGAATGAGTAAACGAATGAACGCTTAGTCCTTGAAGCACTGGCTAAGATGAGGTTGTAGATGGAGGCAGGAAGCACCCAGATTGTGGCATTTTATATGCATCGCCTGCAGAATTTATGCTTTCTGATAGACACTGGGGAGCTGAGAGTTTTTTAGCAGGAACTCAGAATTTTATAGGCTGTTCTAGCTACAGTGTGTGGACTGGGGAGGCTAGAAGCAAGGAAAGCAGGTAGGTCAGTATTTAGGGTTGATGAGAGTTTGAAATCAGGAGGCCACGGTGTAGGGGCTGGGAGTGGTCGTGGCCTGACACGGCCTGACAACTGTGATGCCACTTCGTCTGCTCTGTCTGCCCGTGTCTGAAGAGCGTTTGAGATTTGAAGCCGTTAGGTCACGGGAGAGCCTCGGTGGGGGCCTGCAGGAGCAGAGAGAAGCAGCTGTCTGTCTCCGTGGGCACATTCTCCCTTCCCTAGGGGTTGGCTTCCTTGTGCCTCGTGGTTGAACCTGGCTCAGCAGACCCCAGGCGGACAAATCTGCAGGCCTGTCTAGTGCCCAGTCCCGGGTTCCTGCTGTGCTGTCTCCCTCGTCAGGGAGCTAGTGAGCGGAGTTGGACTCTGGCTGATCCAGCTTTAAAGGCAACCAGCACTGCCACGTACTTACTCGCTGTGACTTGAGCAGTGCACACAACCTCTACTTTTAGCCGAGTGCAAGTAATAGAATCTGGGAATACGGAGGATCGTATTCGTGAAGAAGTATGAATTAACTGATGTGTGGAAAATAGATTTTCAAAGGTTAAGTCTGGTCTTAGACACATAGACTGTCCTTAGATTGAGATGGAGGATAATACACAGTTCAAAGATAGTGAGAGAATAAGGTAAAACATGTCTGTTGGTCACAGAAAAGGAAGGACGAAATTTGTTGAGTTTACAACAACAACATGTATACAGTAGTGTGACCACCACCACACCCAAGATACGGAACTTTTTGATCACTCCAGAAGGTTCCCTCATGTCCTTTTGTAGTCAGTTCCTCAAGCCCCTGGGAACACTTGCACTGCTTTCCATAACCATAATTTTGCCTTTTCTAGAATTTAATGTAAATGGAATCATACAGCATGTCTTTTGTGTTTGACTTCTTTTCCCTTAGCACAATGCTTTTGAATCCATCTGTGGTGTTGTGTATATCAGTGATTCAGGTTTTCAATTGATGGATAATATTCCATTGTATGGATGTACCACGATTTGTTTATCCTTTTGCTGATTGATGGATGTTAGGATTTCCAGTTTGGGTTGATACAAGTATTACTATTATTATTAACATTCATTTACAAGTTTTGGTGGGGTATATGTTTTCATTTCTCTGTGAGAAACTGCCAAACATTTTCCGTTGCCAACAGCTCTCTTGTCAAGTGTCTGTTTACATTTTTTGCCCATTTAAGAAGTTGCATTATCTTTTTATTATAAAGTTGTAACAATTCTTGTGTATTTGGGGGGACAGTCTTTTATCAGATACATGTTTTATAAATATTTTGATGTCTTGCCTTTTAATTTTTTTTTTTTAACATTTATTTATTTTTGAGACAGAGAGAGAGACAGAGCATGAACGGGGGGAGGGCCAGAGAGAGAGGGAGACACAGAATCTGAAGCAGGCTCCAGGCTCTGAGCTGTCAGCACAGAGCCGGACGTGGGGCTCGAACTCACAGAGCGCAAGATCATGACCTGAGCCGAAGTGGGATGCTCAACCGACTGAGCCACCCAGGCGCCCCGCCTTTTCATTTTTAAGTATCATTAGAAGAGCAAATGTTTTGTATTTTAAGTTCCATTGATCAGTTTCTTTTATATTTCATGCTTTTTGAATCCTAAGAAGTCATTGCTTACCCCGGGGTCACAAATACTTTTTCCTATGAGTTTTATAGTTTAGGTTTTACCTGTAGGACTGTGAACTTTGAGGTGATTTTTTTGTGTATGGTTTTTGAGTTAAGGATCAGGGACCTTTTTTACATAAGGGTGTTTTAGCATCTTTTGTTGAAAATGATGTTTTAGTGTCATTTATTGAAAAGGCAGTTGCTGACAATCAGTTGACCCTATATATGAGTTTATTTCTGGACTTTTCTGTTTCAGTGACATATATGTATCCTTATACCAATTGCGTAGGTTATGCAGGGTTACTCTTTTCAAAATGTTTGCTATTCTAGATCCTTTGCATTTCCTTAAGCTTCAGAATCAGCTTGCCAGAATAGACCTATTGAATCTGTAGGTGAAGGTAGAGAGATTTGACATCTTAAGGTTGAGATCCATGACCATATTGTATCTCTCCTCCTCCTCCTCCTCCTCCTCCTCCTCCTCCTCCTCCTCTTCCTCCTCCTCCTCCTCCTCCTCCTCCTCCTCCTCCTCCTCCTCCTCCTCCTCATTCTCCTCCTTCTCCTCCTTCTCCTCCTCCTCCTCCCCCTCCCCCTTCCTCCTCCCCCCTCCATCTTCTCCCTCCCTTCCTCCTCCCCCGCTCCTTCTTCTTCAGACTTCAATTTCTCTCAGCAACATTTTACGTATTTCAATATATAATACAATTCTTGCATTACTTTTGTCAAATTTAACTGTGAAGGTTTCATATTTTTGGTGCTATTGTGTGTGGTACTCATTTAATATTTGCTGCTGATATGTAGAAATATAAATGATTTTCGTATATTGACAGTGTATTCTGCAATACTGCTGAATTCATTTAGTTTTTGTAAATTCCATAGGATTTTCTACCCAGAGATTCGTATTAAGTGCACATGAAGATTATTTTACCTATTCTTTCCAGTATCTGTGTCTTTTTTAGTTTTTGCTTCATCGTACCTCTCTAGTATAGCATTGAAAGAGCTGAGAGCAGATCTTTCTCCCTGATTTTTCGGAGATAAACATGTAGTCTTTCACTGTACAGTGTAATGTTAGCTGTAGGTTGTTTGTAGATATTCTTAACATTTTTTTTTAACATTTATTCAGTTTTGAGAGACAGAGACAGAGTGTGAGTGGGGGAGGGGCAGAGAGAGAGGGAGACACAGAATCCGAAGCAGGCGCCAGGCTCGGAGCTGTCAGCACAGAGCCTGACACGGGGCTCAAACTTCCCGGACCATGAGATCATGACCTGAGATGAAGTCAGCCACTTAACCAACTGAGCCACTCAGGCGCCCTGTTTGTAGATATTCTTTATCAGGTCGAAGAAGAAAACTTTCCTTCTTTTCCTAACCTGATGAAATGTTTTAGAAATCAGAAATGGATGTTGGATTTTTTTTCAGATGCTTTTTCTGTGTTGAGATGATCATGTTCTTTAGTGTTTAAGTCTTAAGTCTTTAAGTGTTTAAGTCTTTAAGTGTTTACATGGTGTCTTACACTGAGTTTTCAATGTTAAAGCAACCCAAAGTTCCTCAGATAGACTCTTTTTATATGTTGATGGTTATCTTTTTCATATGTATCTTTTTTGTGTATTGCAGAATTTGTTTCATGAGGAATATTTGTAGCTTTCTTAAATGCTTTTATCTGATTTTGTCCTGAGGGTCCTGCGAGACCTCATCAAAAGTGAGTGGGGAAGTGTTTCTCTTTTATTTCTTGGAAGGAAGAATTTACTTAGAATTAGGGTATTAGTTCTCTCTTGCTGCATAACACATTACCACAAACTTAACGGCTCACAAAAACTTAATTATTTGTTCACAGTTGCTGCAGGTCAGGAGTGTGGGGATGGCTTAGCTGGGTCTTCTACTGTCCGTCTCACAAGTGCAGTCAGGGTGTTAGCTTGCCTCTTACGGCTGTTGGCAGAGTTCAGTTCCTTGTGACTGTAGGACTTGTGGTGGCTTGCTTCTTTAAGCCAGTGGGAGAATCTCTCTGATACCAAGGAAAGGCTCAGTGTCTCTTTTAAAGACTTAACACTTAATTCAGTTGGGTCCTCCTAAGATAATTTCCCTTTTCAGTAACTCAGAATCAGTTGATGGGGACCTTAATTGTACCTGCAGAATCCTTTTACATGTGTCTTAAAACCTCATAAAAGGAGTAACTATCCCATCACCTTTGCTGTATTCCGTTGGAAGTAGGACACACGTTGTGGCCACACTCATGGGGACAGGTCACACAAGAGTTACACGGTGGCTTGACTTCTTTGAGGTTCCTAAGCTGTGTCTGCCACAGTTCATACTTTCTTAAATGTTACGTAGAATTAATCTGGGCCAGAACTTTTCTTTTGGGGAAGGTTTTAACTACAAATTCAATTTTTTAAATAGACATTGGGCTACTCTCGTTGTCTGTTTCTTCTCAAGTGAGCCTTTATAGACACAAAGTGGACATTCATAGAATGAGTATTCTCTCATTCTTCTAATATCTGTAGCATCTGTGATGATGTCTTCTCTTTCATTCCTGATATTGGTTATTTGTGTCCTTTCTCTCTTTTTTCACATGATTAGTTTGGCTAGAAGTTTATAAATGTTATTGATCTTTGCAGTGAATCAACTTTGGTTTCATTTTTTCTCCCTGCTATTAGTTGTCCATATTCTATTCCATTGCTTTATGCCGATATCTTTATTTTCTTCTACTTATCTTTGTTAAAAAGTCAATCAGCCTTTTTTAAAAAAGTTTTTTATATATTAATTTTGAGAGAGAGTGAGAGAGTGTGTGTGGCATGAGTGGGGGAGGAGCAGAGAGAGAATCCCAACCGGGCTCTGCTCTGTCAGTGCAGAGCTGTACGTGGGGCTTGATCCCACAAACAATGAGATCTTGACCTGAGCTGAAATCGAGTTGGGTGCTCAAAACTGAGCTACCCAGGCGCCTCTCTTCTACTTACTTTGAGTTTAATGTGTACTTCTTTTCCTAGTTTCTCATGGTGGAAGCTTAGATGATTGATTTTAGGCCTTCCTTTTTTTTTTTTTTTTTTTTTTTTTAAATGATGAAATAAATTTCTTTTCGGGTATTGCTTTTGATTAAAAAAAATTATTCAGTTCAGACTAATTTTAGTTTCGCCTGTGAATTCTGGTTTGAATGGATTATTTAGGAGTATGTTGCTTAAATTTTGAATATTTGATTTTTTTCCATATATCATTTAGTCATCCATTTCTACTTTAATTTTTGTTATGGTCAGAAAATACATTTTGTATCATAAAATTTAAGAGAGTTTACTCTTGGGTGCCTGGGTGGCTCAGCCGGTTCAGGGTCTGACTTCTGCTCAGGTCATGGTCTCGCGATTCGTGGGTTCAAGTCCCATGTCGGACTCTGTGCTGACAGCTCAGAGCCTGGAGCCTGCTTCGGATTCTGTATCTCCCTCTCTCTCTACTCCCTGCTCGTGCTCTGTCTGTCTCTGTCTCTCAAAAATAAATAAATGTTAAACAAAAAAATTTTTAAGAGAGTTTACTCTTACATTTATTGAGACTGATTAATGGTGTATTTCGGTGAATGTTCTATATACACTTGAAAAGAATGATTATTCTGCAGTTATTGAATAGAATGTTCTGTACGTGTTAGGTCAACTTGTTTGATAAGGTTGTTCAGTATCTTTAAGCAGTTCTGTCCACTTGTAACTACATTATGTAGTAGGCATCTTCAGAGCCGTGAAATGGGTTAATTGGTGAAAGTCATTAAACCCTTAAACTCATGGGTGGTTTTGTCTGTGTGTTGGGTGCTGAGAGGATGGAGGCTGGTTGATTTGATTTGTGTATCTACTCTTTGCCAGACATGCTCAAGACATAGGGAATAGAGTGAAAGACACTGATAAACCATACCATTTCCTTGTCTTAAGAAACTTGTGTCTTGGGGGGAATGAGAGACAGTCAGTTATTAATGCAATGAGGACGGAAGTGAGCCCCCAGTGTTAAAGCCGTCACCCAAGATAGCACCACACTGAAGAGACAGTGCAGTAGGAAGGTTTAAAAGTTATGTATCAATGATGCTTAAAACCCTTAATAACAGTGGTAATAGCCCTGCATCTATAGAGTTTGCCCTAGAGAGGAAGAGACTGGAGCCTAGGCAATAGTAACAATGGTAGTAACAATTCATATACGTTTATTATGTGCCTGGCATCTTTTTAGCCTACTATATATATTCTTTTTATTATCAGTGTCACTCTCTGAGAGTAGGTACTGTTCTCTCCACTTCACAGAAGAGGAAACTGAGGCACGTAGAGGTGAACTGGCCCAAGTTGCAAGTAAGTTGTTGAGTTAGGATTCATGGCCAAGCAGTGCGGCTCCAACATGCATATGAGCTATAAGAGATTATGCTGATAATCCAGTTGGCAGATAATAAGTTTTGATCTGGGATAGAAAATGGCATTGGGAATGTAGAGAAGGAAACAGATGGAAGAGGGTTTATTGAGGTAGAATATTATATAGCACTGAGGTAAAGTAGAGGAGGGACAATGTGCTGCAAAGGAACTACTGCTCACCAGAGGGATGAGGAGGAGAGGATATAATACCCATTACAGAAAGAAGAAAATCAGAAGGAGCTGTTGTTCAAGCCAACCATTCCTCCCTCGGGTTCAAGAAAGGTGGGAGGCATGGAGGGAAAATTTGGTTATCGTTTGTAATAGAGGTAATATTTGGATCTGTGAGAGTGTTGTGGTCACCAACGAAGAAAATAGGAAAGAGGAGAGGTTTTAAAAGGCAACTTAAAAAATGTTGTGTTTATTGGGTAAAAGAGTTTTGAATGTGGAGGTATTGGTGGTTCAACCTTGTGTTGATTCAGTAGTGGTATTTCCAGGGGCTTATAACTTAGCGTTGCCCAGTGGGTCATTACCAAAGGGGCGGGCGGTAGAGGGAGTATTGTGGTAAGAGGTGGAAGAGCATGGCTCTATTTTTACTTAGCCTGTGTCCATGGCCTTGAATATATTATCTTAGAAGTGAGCCTTAGCTACCTTCAGATTAAACTAAAAATCAGTCATAGGGTTGAAAGTGGAAAAAAGCTTTGTACACATTGAGACTGGTATTGAGCCAGGTAGTTAACCACTTCGATACCATCACGAAGGTGAGATTATGCAACTCCATTGGACTGATTCCACCAAGACGAGAATTTGTGATTATACTGTAGCTGCGCTTTTGACCTGAAAAGATCTTGGGTGGTGATATCAAATTCTCATTCTCTAATTGATGTTTTGTGTTTAAATCTGAACTGGTGATTCTGTCCTTCGGCCGTCCTTTCACCACAAAAATCTGTGATATTTGATCCACTTAAAATTCATTGCTCTCTTTTGCCTAGCTGGCTTTCTTCAGTGGTTGAGTCACTTTCTCTTATTTTCTTATCTAGAAAATAGGGGTAATGATTCCTAGTCTCATTAATTCAGAGTGTAATTGGGAGGACTAGAGGAGACGCTGAATAGAAAAGCACTTTGTAAAGGGAGAACTCTATAATTACAACCGTCCCTTGGGCTTGTGGTGTGTTGATGGTGTTGGTTCATCACTCAGGTTCATCTGCTATCACCACCCTTCTGCTGCCAGCACGTTTATCTTGCACAGGAAAACAACGTACGATGTGTTTCGTGAAATTCATCCTTTGAGCTAATAACGCTTAATTGTTGGCACACGCAAGAGAGTGCTCATTTGCTTGTCCCAGAATATACACCCTGTGTTGCCAGCCAGTGTTTCTGACATACAGCGCTTACCAGCGTGAGACCAGCAAGGTGCAGACTTGCCTTTGAAACTGTGAAAAACTGCAGCACTCGTTTTAACATGTACACATCTAATTGTGGACAATTCTCCTCCGCCACTTCTTTTCTCCCTTCCTCCTTCCCATTTCTCTCTTACTAAATCCCAGGACAAGGCACAAGACACGCATCCCATAGAGTAAGGTTAGGTAGGGAGTTTGTGGTACCTGCATATCAGGTCTCAGTGGAAGGGATTATATGAGCTGTAGTCCCGGGAGAGTTCCTGAGAGTTCCTGTCGGCTGCAGGTGTGCAGGGTACAAGGGTAAGTCCTTTTCAGTAAAAGATAGCCTTCGTAGTGATTATTCTTCCTTTTATCCCACTCCTCCACGAAGATACATACACGTATCTGGTAGAAGTTAGTCACTAGGGCCCAGAGTCCAAATTGAGCTGGTCTATTAATATGGAAAGTCACAGTCGTAAATCTGAACTGTTGATTCTGTCCTTTGTGTCTGTGATGCCTTTCCACCTCCCGGCACACACTCCCCTCTCCTATTCGATACTGTCTTACATCAGTAACACGTAGATAGAGTGTGATGCTTCATTTTATGTTATGCAACTTCCCATTTGTTTTCTCTTATGTTCATAGTATACAACAGAATGAACTTCAGATTCGTAAGTGTTTCATTAAGTCATTCTGTTAACCGGGTCGTAACCGAATTCTACTTGGAGCAAAGGTATGATTGTTCTTTACGTCCAACTTCCGACCATCCGTTACATCCTTCATTACACATCCATCATCCTTCTGCAGCATCGCCCCCCTTACCAGTGATGCCTGGGAAAGTTTCTTTGTAGCTCCCCCTCATACACTTACTTTGTCCTGTTAACGGCTAATGTGGCTCTTGTGGCCTTTTCTCAAGTGCGATCTTCTCTGTTAGATGGCCTGCTCAGCTGGTTTCTTGCCTCCTCCCCACTGCTGATCCACTGCTCATCTTTTTTTTTCCTTTTCCTTGGCTCATCTCCATATTTGAGCTGCAACAGCACTCATGTGTCTTCTTCATTTCTTTTTTCCAAACCTGCATGTGCATCAGAATCATTTAGGGAGCTTTAAAAAAAATGAGTAAGCACAGTCCTTGGGGTATGATTTATCTGGCATGAGTCTTTGGGAAGCTGTAATTTCTCAAAGCTTCCTAGCAGAGTGTGATGAGTGGCCAGTTGGAGTGATTTTGTTGTGAATGGCTGTAATGTGGTAGTCACCTATCGTTAACGAGGGTCATTCCATTGTATAATGAATGCTTTTGAACTTGCCTTGCATTTACATGTGTTCTTTTCTGTAAAAGGGAGAATATGACTCCCAGCCTTCTCTGATCTCACTCACCCCTCCTTAGGTAAGTAGTTTCTCATTTCAAGAGGTTGAGGACTTCTTGCAGTGTGGACATTCATTAAAGGTTGCACTGTGTTGCAGTTTAGAAGGAATCAGGGTGAGGAGATTGAAGGTTTTGAAGGAATCAAGGCAAGACTATTGAAGGTTTTGGCTAGACTTTATCCATCAGAAGAATTGTCTGCCTAGCTCTGGGATGTTTTGTTTTGGAGTGACTCATTAGTGGAGACTGTCCTCCAGGACTCTGTTGCTAATGGAAGTAGAAGAGACAGCTTTACTGGCTTCTTTCTCCAGGCTATCCCATCACCCCCCTGCTGTCGCTAAGATCACACAAATTCTACGTGGTAGGCCTGACAGCCACATTCACGATACCCAACTGAGGAGATGCACACTGGCCCTGGGGCTGACATGTGACCCAAGTTGGGATAGAGATTCCAGGGTTTTATTTTATTTTATTATGTTATTTTATATATATATATATATATTTTTTTTTTTTTTTTTTTGAGGGTATGAACTGAGAAGTCTTTCATAGAACTGGGAAGAAGCAGCTATGTGCAAGATAAGCCGAGAAGAAAGTGAAGCAAGTGTGTAGAGGGAAACAGATAATGCTGTGAGAACTACCTCAGTTCACAGGAGTCTTCTTGTTCTGTCCCCAGTAAGGGTGCTTCTTCCCATGCGTTCTGAGACTCTCCTGTAAGCTAACAATAAATTCCCTCTTTTTGGTTAAGATAAGCCAACGTTTCTGTTACTTGGAGGAAAAGCTGCTTTATTAACCTAGGAGGAGAGGAATGTGTATATGCCTTTCTACTTTGTATTGGTCGTAAGATCAGTACAAGTAAGGTGCTATAGATGAATAGGTCAGGGCCCCATTAATCAGCTACCAGGAATACGTGAAGAAACAGTTTAAACTGAGTGACAGTTTGGCCATTAAATATGTGCAAAGCGTTTCCTTATAGTACCTGTCCCCAAGTCGGACAAAAAAAAGTTAGCTAATATGATTTCCATGTCTAATTAACACAGTCAGTGACTATCTTGTTAGTTTTATCTGGCACGGTGATAGTACCTCTCTTAGTTTTTTGTTTGCTAAGTCATGCTTTTCCTGGTATATACCCACTGGGGTTTTAATAATGGTTCTTTTTCTAAAATAAATTACAGCCCGTGTGATTGTTTTTTTGTTTTTGATCAAATTGCCTGGAATTTTTGGTGTCATCCTTTGTTCAGACTACTAATACTCTTTGTAGAAGCATAAGATGTTACTATTCGTAAGTACTGTGATATGGAAACTCCCTTCCCCCACATCTGTCTTCAACAAATTCTATCTCTATCTCTGTAAGAAGTACTCATTTTACTTGGAGAACAGCTTGTTGAACTTCCCTCACTTTAGTGAATACCACCGCAGTTCTTATCAACACTGCAATTTCTCTCTTAGCTTTGCATTCCTACCCTGTCATTATAGTAGCCCCTGAAAAACAGGCACGGTGAGTATTTGTTCTTTGTGGCCGGCCAGCAGATGAACTCCGTATCTGGAATTCTCTACCTCACGATTTTTTGTGGGAAGCAGTGTCACTACCCACATGCTCCCCCCTCCACTGCCAGCCCTTGCATATCTTCCACCCAGACCAGAGTGGGGAGTTTTCTTTTCTCCAGGTTGGGGGATAAACATTAGAGGTGTGAAGTTGAATGGCTTAGCTGGTGCGGGTGAGGAGGGGGTGCTGAGCCGTAACTTACTGCTCTGAACTCAAGCGTCTCGCTGGCAGCCACATTCTGAATTTTGACTCGAGATTGAATCCCTTACATAGGTTGTTGGCAGAGATTGAAAACATTTTTTTTGTTTTCTTAAAGCTGAGTTTGTGATCTCGCTGAATGCTTTTGTAGCTTCCCGAACTGACTGTGACGGCTGTCTTCAATTCCTTATTTTGTAGATTTCTGTGCTAGGAGACTTCGCTTTGTCTTAACCGTCGCAAGGGCACTGTAGTGTTTCATGGTGGAGTTCCAGTCATGCCAGCCCTTCACTGTAGTCTCTTTTTAATAAAAAAATTTAAACCTGTAACCCTTACGTTTCTTTATGGTCGTTTTACACCTTGCAGCCACTGTTGGAATCTTTGTGTTTTATGAGGTCAAGACTGTCATCTTCGATAGTCACAACTAATCCAAGAGTTACGGGTTTTCCTTAGTATTTATTGAAATGAACTGGCTCTGTGATGGGCATTGAGGAGGGCACTTGTTGGGATGAGCACTGGGTGTTGTATGTAAGCGATGAATCACGGGAATCTACTCCCCAAACCAAGAGAACACCGCATACACTGTATGTTAGCCAACTTGACAATAAATTAAATTAAAAAAACAATTTAAAAAATATTGAAAATAAAAGAAATCAACTGGCTTTAATAATTTAGGCCAATTAATGGCATTGGCATGTTTAAACCTACACATCTGTAGAGTGTTCATGATTTACTTATAGTTTCTGACTTGTTTTTCCCCTGATTTTCCCGTTTATCAAAACCCATGTGTGTCTGTTGTAGAAAAATTACATTCAGTACAGGGAAGTATTAAAAAACTGTGTAGGGCCCCCATGTCAGTCTACAGATTCACTGTAACCCCTATTAAAATTCTCACGGCCTTTTTTGCAGAAGTCCACAGTGCAATTCTAAATTCACATGGAAATGCAAACAACTCAGAACAGCCAAGACAACCTTGAGAAGAACAAAGATGGTAGACTTTCAGTCTCAATGTCAAAACTTAATACAAAGCTACTGTAATCAAGACGGTGCAGTACTAGCATAAAGATACCGTACATCAATCTGGTCATTTGACTTTTTTTTTTTTTTTTTTACCACCCCACCTCCTTATGGTCATTTGATTTTTTTAAATTTTTTTTTTTTAATGTTTATTTATTTTTGAGACAGAGACAGAGCATGAGCAGGGGAGGGGCAGAGAGAGAGGGAGACACAGAATCCGAAACAGGCTCCAGGCTCTGAGCTGTCCGCAGAGAGCCCGACGCGGGGCTCGAACTCACGGACCTTGAGATCGTGACCTGAGCCGAAGTCGGACGCCCAACCGACCGAGCCACCCAGGCGCCCCTGGTCATTTGATTTTTAACAAAGGTGCCAAACAATTTAATGGGGAAAAGAACAGCCTTTTCAACAAATGGTTCTGGAACAACTTGGTATCCATATGAAGAATGAATGAATTTGAATCTCTCACACCAAAATTAACTAAAATGGATCGGACCTAAAACTAAAACTTTTAGAAGAACACAGGTGTAAATCTTTATGACCTTGGGTTAGCCATTGGTTCCTTAGATAGGACACCACAAATAGAAGCAAACAAAGAAAAAATAAATAAGTTGGATTTCATCAAAGGAAAAAAATGATAAATTAGGCTTCATCATCATTGAAAACATTTGTACTTCAAATGACATTGTCAAGACAGTGAAAAGACAACCCGCAGAATGGGAGGAAATGTTTGGAAATCGTATCTAATAAAGGTCTAGTATCAAGAATATATAAAGAACTCTTACAAGCTAAAAAGACAAACAACCTGTTTTAAAAAGTAGGCAAAGGAATTGAATAGATATTTCTCCAAAGAAGATACGCAGATGGCCAGTAAACACGAAAAGATGCTCAATGTCTTAGTCACAAGGGAAATGCAAGTAAAAGCCACAGTGCTACACCCACTAGGATGACCGTAATGGAAAAGAAGGTGGACAATAAAAAGTCTTGGTGAGGATGTAGAGAAAGTGGCGCCTCATGCGTTGCTGGTGGGGATATAAGGTGGCACAGCCACTTTTTGGAAGACGACTTAGCAATTTCACAAACGGTTAAGCACAAAGTTACCATATGACCCGGTAGTTGTACTCCTAGTTGGACTGTTGGGTGTCTAAGAAAAATGAAAACACGTCTCTTCAAAAACTTGTACACAAATGGTCCCTGCACCCAAAAGCAGAAACGTTTTTCTATACCAGCCCCAAAGTAGAAGCTACCCAGATGTCCGTTCACTGTTGAATGGTTAAACCTAGTGTGATGTGTCCATGCACTGGAATACTATTCAACAATAAGAAGGAATGGAATGATGGTGCCTGTAACAACGTGGATGATGAACCTTGAAAGCATACGCGGACGGGAGGAAGCCAGACAGAAGACTACGTATTGTGATTCCATTTATATGAAATGTTCAGAATAGACAAATCCATAGAGACAGGAAAAAGGAGACAAGTGGTTGCTAGGGGCTGGAGGGAGAAGGACATGGGGAGTGACTGCTGATGGATACGGGGTTTCTTTTGGGGTCGATGAAAATGTTCTGGACAGACACTGACCACGGTGATGGTCGCACAACCTTGTGAATATGCTATAAACCACTGAATTGTATACTTTCGAAGAGGGAATTTTATGCTATGTGAAACATATCTCAATTAAAAAAAAAAGATAATTGACAAAATAGAAGGCACCTTAGATCCCACTGCCCAGGGACTACCACAGCTTAGGTGCACGAAGCATTTTACAAAATGCTTACTCAGTGCTGGACTCCTGAGCCCTGTATGTACCTTCTCATTTAGTTCTTACAGCAGCTTTGTGAGTCTTCTGTCAGAACTGGGATTCCTGACTCCAGAGTTTTTTCTGCTAATTCTCTGTGCCTGTGTTTACAAAGAATTTTGGGTAAAGACAAGAGCACGCTACTTTGGAATTTTATTAAAATACTGTTTTACAGAGTTCAATGTTTAACTCACAGTTGGCCAAAATATATTTGTGGTGTGGTTTGGTTGGTTACCATTCAGCAGTTTAGGAAAGCAAATACTTGGGAAATAGGGTTAAATCCCTGAAGTTATTAGTCTTTTAATACCAAGGAGCTTACTGTTGATCTTTTTTCTTTCTTTCTTTTTTTTTTTTTTTTTTCCTTCAGAGATTGCAAGAAAGTAACAAGTAGAATTAGAAATTTCCTTCAGTTGGCCATTCATCCTGGTCTGGTGTAATGCTGGGGGTAGAAGAGGTGCTTGGATTTTGTTTTCATAAAAATGCTCCTCATCAGGATATGCTGTGATCAATTGCTTTTCTGCTAGAGTGTATAAAGTGGAAGGCATAGTGAAAGGCACTCGCGTGGAAAGCTTTGTTACAGTGGTTACTTTTGTTTGTTTTCATATACTCTTAACATTTCAGACCAACTATCATGGGTTCACAGGTTTTATCCTGTGCACTCATTTATTGATTGATCCTTATTCGTGGGCGCCTAAAACGTAGTGAACTTCAAACTTCTCGTAAAACAAACAAAACTTGGTTAGTGATTTTTTTTTTTAATTTGTAAGTAGAGTTGTTCAGACTTTTTAATGACTCTGACATGAAAATGCCATGTTTTTAAAAACCTTGAGCCTCGATAGTGGTGCTCTGGCTTTATTCTTTTGTCGTGTAATGAAAGAAAATGTATTAATTTTCTTTGAAAGTTTACTATTTCTAGAAACTTATGAGTAGCTTGAGTCTGATGGAAGTTCATTTTTGTTTTATTTATTGATTTTGAGAGAGAGAGAGCAAGAGAATGAGCAGGGAGGGGCAGAGAGAGAGAATCCCAAGCACACTCCCCGCTGTTTGTGCAGAGCCCGATGCGGGGCTGGAACTCATGAACTGTGAGATCATGACCTGAGCCGGAACCCAGAGTCGGACGCTTAACCTACTGCTGAAGCCCCCAGTGCCCCTGACCAAAGTTCCTACTGAAGTGCGGGTGCCCCTGCCATGGCATGGCCTTCACCTTGCAGTTGAAGGAGACTTGGTTTTAGTAAATATTAGCACTGAGATGTGAATCTCCAAGGAAACGCAGAGTGTATTCTTTTTTCCCCAGAAAAGTGCTCTCAGAAATTTGACTCTAATAAAATAAACACTTGGACGTAGATATCATAATCTCATCATAATTTTAATGTAGATGGACCAAGCTTGGATTCTAAATTCCACGAAGGCAGAACCTTTTTACCACCCTTGTATAATGTAAGAGTTTATTCTTACTCCTTGTCTGTAGTAAATGCTTAGTAAATGTTTGTTATATAAAAATATATTTGTAATCACATATATATTGGTATTTTACATACTGTTTGGTGAAATACCCCCATGCCTATACAATTAACTAGAATGTTCTCAATTGATAAAATTGCTTGTAATAATTTTTCTTAATGTTTCTGTCTCTTTTTAGGTTGGTATTTTGTATGGCATCTTTTTCTATCGAAATTCAAGTTTCTGCGGGAACTGGTGGGAGACACAGGATCTCAGGAAGGAGATCATGAGCCATCAGGCTCTGAAACAGAAGAAGACACTTCGTCATCCTCACACAGGATCAGATCTGCTCGCCAAAGGAGGGCGCCTGCTGATGAAGGCCACTGACCCCCAGCCCTCGTCTTGTACTAGTGAATGATGAAAGGCAGTGAGGAGCCTCTGTCTTTAATGACTTGGCTTTGCATTTTTTTTACTTGGATTTTAAGTCCAGTTGGAAAAAAAAAAAAAGATTTATATGTAAGCCATATGAAAATAAAGGGAATTAAATAAAACCAAATCAGACCATTGCAAATTCCATCTTAAAGAATAATCTTTTGCTTCACTAGCTTTCCACTTACATACTTACTACTCTTTGCCTCCTGGGCTTATTTTCTTGCACTGGTGTGAATCTGGTAAACATCACAGGCTTGAAAAACCATATTTTATTAGTTCTATAATGTATGTTGTGTTTTTGTTTTTGTTACCACATGTTAACCTTGTCTGAAATTGGGATGTAGCTCGTGATTACCGTCAGCCGGGAGATGGTTATGATGGAGTTACCCAACCCGTGCATGTGTGCACGTACTAACAGCTTGTCCTAGACAGCGTCATCACTGTATCATTGGTGTCAAATGCGTCAGGTTTAAGAGGCATTTAAAAATGTCTTCCAAAAGATTGCACTATGATTCAGCATTGAAACGAAAAGTTATCGTGTACGCAGAAAAGCATGGAAACAGGGCAGCCGGGCGCACGTTCGGTATTAGCGAAGCCAACATCCGTCGCTGGAGGAACGACCGTGCTTCCATATTTACTTGTAAAGCGACAACAAAATGCTTCACGGGGCCTAAGAAAGGAAGATACCCACAAGTGGACGAAGCTGTACTATGTTTCGTTGGTGAGATGCGTGCAAAAGGATTGCCTGTCACGCGCCAGGCAATGCGATCGAAGGCGGGAGAAATTGCCAAAGCCCTGGGAATAGACGAAACAAAATTCAAAGCAACGAGAGGCTGGTGTGATCGATTCATGCGCCGAGCAGGACTGTCTTTAAGGCGTCAAACATCGTTTTGCTCCAGGCTGTCTGCTGACGTGAAACAGAAGGCCACGGTGGAACACCCTTTCAAGAAACGCTGCCTCCCCAGTGCTCTGGGTGACACCAAGGGTGCTGTTCTGTGGAAGCGAGCAGACCTCCGCGGCTGTGGTTGGAGAAGTGATTCCGAAGAGTTGGACTCAGAATATGAAGTTATAGTTATAACTTAACCAGTTAATTCATACACTTTCTTCAGGTATGTGCAAGATCGGTGTGATAAAAACCCGTTTAACTCTAGAACAACGTTTCAATAAATACCAACATTCTACATGCTGGGAAGGCATTGTGTCGGTTTAATTGCCTGGTTTTTCTTAGTGGTACACATGGTGCCTCCTACAGTTGATGGTATCTTAGGTTAAAAATAGTTTGTAAATTTATTTTTCTTTGTTGGATAGCGGTTATTTATTGGGGAACTTCGTCCTGACTCTTAGGCTGTTACAATGGTCCTCTAGGAGATACAGTTTTTTTTTGCAACCCATTCACGGTTTTAGAGTAGTAATTTAGGCATCTAAGAACTGTCTTCTACTTCAGGAAGAGGATTAGTTTCTCCCTTTTGTGTGGGAGGACTTCATGCTCAAGGCATGCGTTGTGGAGAAAGTACTTCTTCACAAACGATTCAGTGACAAGACCTCAGAGGTCCTGGGTATTGAGGATAAAATAGAGTGGTGACCATGCCCGCCTCACTGGAAAATGATCTGCCGGGTGCCCGTGTTTGTCTTCACTGAACTTTGGACTGGGTGTTCACCAGGGAAGAGAGATAGGAATTCAAAGACCCTTCCCGTTCAGTGTTACCTGCTCTGTACAAGAATGAACTGCAAAGCCGGTGTCTTGTATTAATCCAAGTTCTTGTTCGGTTTTTCCCCTTTTTTTTCTCAAGAACTAGTCATCATAGACGCTCCCCTCTGTTTTACAACCGTGTGGAACCACGTCTGATACCTCGTCTTTCACGCCCATAGTTGGTTTGTTAACAGGCGCACTTGCTGCGCCCCAGCTTGTATTCCTGAGGTTTGCCTCTGCCGTCATTGTAGCCCTTTGGATAAACTGAAAGGGAATCTGCAGACCATAAGTTTAGTTTTCAGTATTTGCTAGGGGAAGATCCCCGGCAACCGAGAAGAGGCACATACTCTTTCTGTCATTTCCTTATTGGATGCAGTTTTCTGTTTGTGACTGTGGCGATTAACAGAACCGTGACACAAGTTGCAAGCATTAATTTTTGTGCTTCATACTAGCTGCATTATCACGTTAAAACGGTCATCAGCTAGAAAAGAATTAATGCCTAAAAGCTTCTTGGTTACTGGGAGGATATTTAAAATAGGTCTTTCATAGTCTAATATTTTGAGCTGTGGATTCTGCTTTCTAGTGTGTACCTTAGGTTTAGATACTAATCATAGTTGCTGACAAACATTAAGTAGCCAGTGAGCTTCTGTACTGTTTCAGTATTAAAGAGCGATGGGGTCATCCACAGGTGACTACAAATGAATCCATGTGAAGGTGTACATGTTGGTATTATTTACATTTATGCTTCAGGGATATCTTTTTTAGTAGGATTTAGGGAAACGGTCTGTTGAACTTACTTAGGAAATACATCCAAAAGCATATTAAGCAGCTTACACCCTACCACCTTTTAACTCTTCGGAGTGCAGAAAGAAATCACTGATGCCAATATGAATGTTTTGCAAACCAATTCCTTTGTTTAAAGCTTTTATCTTTTCTTGCATCCCTTTTCCCCTCGATACACTCACCGCAGTACGTATTTCTAAGGCCGCCGCTAAGATAGGCGAGAGGAGTGTTAACACACAATTCTTTGTGTGGGGTAATGTTTCTGTTCCCATTTCTCTGTTAGTGCTTTTGTAGCTGTGCTTAACCATCACTTCATACGTGCATTTTCATTTTCTCAGTGGGAGACTGACTAGCCTGTGGTTAATTTTGAAGCTTAGAAGGTTCCGAGCATTAAGAGTGCATTCAAGTATCCATCTGGTCTGAATACTCACAGAGATGGTGACCAACTATGCCATCTTTTGAGGATTAATTCTAAAATTGAGGACTCTGATAGGTTGTTTCATTTCCTTCCCAATCAACCATTCCCACATCTTTTTTTGCCTCTGATGACACTTTTGTGAAAATCGCCTATATCAAGCGTACTGGTTTGCATTGCTCTGATTCCAATGCCAAAAAACACTAGATATTTGTGTGGCACTGTTCCGTGAGGTTTTTAATATTTACATCAAGCTAAAAATAGAATTCATCCAATGGATTTTGTAGTATTGTTTTCATGGTGGAAACATTAAATACCTAGTTTTTGGGTGAATGGCTAATTCGCCTATGTGCTGACCCATTTCTTTAGATGATGCTAGGCTTAAAAACAAGTTCAACTGTTATTTTGCTGAAAGGTGGGAATATATTTTGCTGGAAGATGGGTGAACCATATTAATGGCTTCACAAAATGTTCCTTTAAACCAAAACGTGTTGAAAGATTTGAAAGTAGCGCTCTTTTATTTTTAGAAGCAACGTAGTTTGAAACTACTTTAAGTCAACAATGCAGTATTTTTTTTTAAAGTCCGTTTTTCTTAGAAGTTGTGTTTTAGTGTGACGTGTAACCAGTGTAACGTTAGATTTTTGACTGGTAAACTTCAGGTGCTTTTATATTTGAAGTTGACTTTTAAAAGCTAATGAGCAGTACTCAAAGGTCGTAGACTTTGGAGCAGCTAATGGAGTCTAGAATTCGAGCACCTAGTATCGTCTGCTTTCAAAGTATCCTATAGCTTTTAACTTAAAGCATAAAGAATAGCATTTTATCTTATATTACTAAAACTTCCATTTTCCATTTCTTAATGTACATGGGCTGCCTGCCTTATGACCAGTGTTTAACAGTAGGTACCCTTCCAAGTCAGTTCCGTGCATAACCATCCACCAAATATGGCTTCTCTGGTTTCTTAAAGGAAACATTTTGTGCTGTGCTATGATGCATTGCCATCCTGCTGCTTGACAAATAGGTCTATGTATAAGGAATTAGAAATGTGTGCATCAGTAGTACCATTATATAACGAGATGTAAAATTAGAGTTAAGGAATGTGTGTAAATGATCATTCACTGTTTTTGTTTCAAAACTGGTCAATACTATATACCTAAAGCTTCTGTGGTTTGTTTGATGTTTTAACTTTCACTTTAAACTGCAAAGAATAAATTAAACTGAAAACAAAAGTTTGGTATGTGTCATTGATAAAGTATAGTAAGTACGAAGGGTACCTGGGGCATGAAGGGAGTTGAAAGCAGTCATTTTTCCCAGTGGTCCACGCTTCACCACATTTTTCACACTCTAAGAGTCTGTAAGAATTAAAGTAACCACGGTCCTAGTGCCATGAAAGTAATTGACGTAGAACCCAAAGGTCATAGGGATTTGAGCTAAATTGCTTTGCCCATGTATAGCCTTTGGCTCTCTTCTCATATTTTATCCAACACCCTCAAGATTGTTTTGATATTCTGTTTACCGTAGGTCATGTCTCACATTTTTGTTGGTATTAACCACCCAGAGGACTGAGGACACGGACCAAAGCCCAGTAAAAAGATTGAGGAATGCCTTTGAAAACCAGTTTGAGATGGGAAATCATTAATTGTAGAGGCTAGGAGTCAGGTTTTTTAATTTTTCCTCAGTGATGCTTAGCTGCCAAGAAGGTAGAGTGGGGAAAAAGTGGTTTTTGCCAGGGTCAGGCTTCATAAGGTAGGAGTGTCTGAAGGGCGGGGCCGTTAGAGATTACTGTAGATTGGCTGTGGATTTGGGCTGGGTTGTAAGAGAAGTCTGATCAGTAAGACACTGATAAATTGGGTGAATGGGAAGGGGTAGAGATTGAAGATAAAATGAGTGTGACATTTGTGTATAATGGGTAGAAGGAAGTTAGGGGTGGAGATCAGAATTGTAGAGGTGAAGCAGTTCTGAGCAGTGTCAATACTGCCATCGAAAGGGAATCAGAACTGGGACTCATTCTAGGGGTTCTGTGGACTGTCACCACGGTCACTGTTACGTGCTGGCTGGAGTTGGGATCGAGAAGAGGGCCATGAATTGGGGATTAGTTCAGAGACTTGGGGTACTGATCTCAAGGTCTAGGATGTTAAATGGCTCTCAAAATGTTTTTGGAGAGCTCTCAGAATGATTTCTCTTCACTCTGGCCCCCCTGGCAGCTCCACAGGCCAGTATATGATTGTTGCCTGCAAGTTCAAGTGAGTACTTCAGTTATAAAAAATGATGCTGTTTATGGAGAATGTTAGAGGGTGGGGGGAGGAGCATGGAGGAAAGGACAGCAAAAGCTTCTCGAAAGATCTTGGAGGAGTGGGAATTTTCTGGGTAGAGGAGGAGACGAGGAATTCTAGACAGAAGAAAGCATGTGCAAAGTCAGAGTTAGGGAAAGCTGCTTTGTTTGGAGAACTGGAGATGGTTGGTTATTCCTGGAATAGAGAGTGGTTAACAGGGCACAGTGGTTTTTCCCACAGAGGTGGGAAAGGTCTAAGTCACAAAGGACCTTGTATGCAAGGGCAGGGGCTTTGAAGTGCATGCATTTGTGATGGACAACATTGAAATACTTGGAATTGAGCGAGAGCATTGATTCACTTGTTTAACGTGTATTGAACGGCTATTCTTTTTTTTTTTAATTTTTTAATTAAAAAAATTTTTTTTAATGTTTATTTTTGAGAGAGAGAGAGACAGAGTGTGAACAGGGGAGGAGCAGAGAGACAGGGAGACACAGAATCAGCAGCAGGCTCCAAGCACAGAGCCTGACGTGGGGCTCGAACTCACAAACCACAAGATCGTGACCTGGGATGAAGTCAGACGCTCAACCGGCTGAGCCCCTGCTTTTTTTTTGTAATATGAAATTTATTGTCTAATTGGTTTCCATACAACACCTAGTGCTCATCCCAACAGGTGCCCTCCTCCATACCCCTCACCCACCCCCCATCAACCCTCAGTTTATTCTCAGTTTTTAAGTCTCTTATGGTTTGGCTCCCTCCCTCTCTCTCTCTTTTTTCCTTCCCCTCCCCCATGGTCTTCTGTTAAGTTTCTCAGGATCCACATAAGAGTGAAAACATGGGGTATCTGTCTTTGTATGACTTATTTCACTTAGCATAACACTCTCCAGTTCCATCCACGTTGCTACAAAAGGCCAGATTTCATTCTTTCTCATTGCCACGTAGTACTCCATTGTGTATATAAACCACAATTTCTTTATCCATTCATCAGTTGATGGACATTGAGGCTCTTTCCATAATTTGGCTATTGTTGAGAGTGCTGCTATAAACATTGGGGTACAAGTGCCCCTATGCATCAGCACTCCTGTATCCCTGGAGTAAATTCCTACCAGTGGTATTGCTGGGTCATAGGGTAGACCTATTTGTAATTTTTTGAGGAACCTCCACACTGTTTTCCAGAGCGGCTGCACCAGTTTGCATTCCCACCAACAGTGCAAGAGGGTTCCCGTTTCTCCACATCCTCGCCAGCATCTATAGTCTCCTGATTTGTTCATTTTAGCCATTGAATGGCAATTTTTCCAGGCACCTGGACTGAGTACAGATGACTCAGGAAGCTCATGCTAGCTGTCAGGGAGGGCTACTTTGGAGGCGCAGTGGAAACGGCATATCTTACTGTAGTCCAAGTACGAAAATAGGAAGCTAGTGGAAAGAAGTGACAACCATGGGAGTCAACAGGACTTGAGATTGGACTGTGAAGACAGGTGAAGAAGAAGGGTAAGTAAAGGATGGTTTCAACGTTTGAGTTAGTTTGAGCCTGGTGACATTGAGGGATGCACATGGAAGGAGTAGGTCTGTGGTCGGCCACGGGGAGATCGAAGACGAGAGTCCCGTTTTGGGTGTCCGTATTTGAGTTTGATGTGCTTATGGGCCATTAGCTGGACAGCAATACTGAGCAGTTGTAAAAATGGTCTGAGGGGCTGGTTTGAAAACATAGGCTGTGATCATCAGTGTGAATGCAGTGAAAGCTGTAGGCAAAAATCGTATCTACTGGGGGAGGAGGCTAGCGTAAGCAGAGACAAAGAAGTGGCCCTTGAAGAGCACCGATATTTAAGAGTCTGGCCGAAGAAAGAGACCATGAGGACATTGAGAAGGACTGGGGAGAAAACCAGGAAGCTAGCTGGAGGAAAGTAATGTGCTGGAAGCAAACCAAAGAAAGAACTGGAAAGCAGTGCAAGCGTTCAACTGATACATATATGTAGAATGATATTGCTCAGATCTGCCTATTAAGAAATTGTGGCAACAGGGAACTTGCAGTAATCCACGCAAAGGATGATGTGAATCTGTGCAAGGCTGCTGGTAGTGGAGACAACTTGAACAAATACCCATGGGAATTGATTTGACTGGGGTTGGTATGTGAGTAGATATGGGAGGTGAAGGATAAGGATGAGCCAGTGGTGGGTGGCTGATGGGGGATGTGGATGGGGCACGTTTGGGGAAGAGTCCAGGTACATGTAAGACCAGTGGAAATGGCCCATCTGGAACTTAGGATACAATCAGGAGAACTGACTTCCTACCCCAATGCTTTATCTTCATAGTTGGTAGTTTATTTAACCTATTTCCTGATCTGCTGAATAGGAATGATAACATCTAGGATTATGGTAAGGAGTACATTTTTAAAAAATCTGACTCTCTCTCTCAAAAGTAAATAAACATTAAAAAAAACAATATTTGGGGCACCTGGGTGGTTCATCGGTTAAGTGTCTGGCTTCAGCTCAGGTCATGGTCCCACGGTTCGTGGGTTCTAGCCCCGCGTCAGGCTCTGTGTTGACAGCTCAGAGCCTGGAGCCTGCTTCGGATTCTGTGTCTCCCTCTCTCTCTGCCCCTCCCACTTCTTTTCTGTCTCTCATAAATAAATAAACGCTAAAAAATTAAAAAAAAAAAAATCCGAGCGAAGCATATTCATTAATGTATGGTAGGCAACCCATAACTTAACCTCCCTCTCTTCTTCTTTCTTATTCATTTTGGAACCATAGAAACCTTCTGAATGCCAGCTTGGTCTAAGAGTTGGTCAGTCCATTGAAAAAGTGAGTTGAAACGGGAAATCATGAAAACATATACATTCATCCTACAGTATTTAGGGTAAGACTAAGGCGCTTTTTGTTTTGTTTTTGTTTTTTAGTGATTATTGATCCATTAGAGTTTCAATCTCATTTTCTTTCTTTCTTTTTTTAATGTTTATTTTTGAGAGAGAAAGAGCACAAGTGAGGGAGGGGCAGAGAGAGGGAGACACAGAATCTGAAGCAGACTCCAGGCTCCTAGCTGTCAGCACAGAGCCCGATGTGGGCTTGAACCCACGAACTGTGATCGTAACCTGAGCTGAAGTGGGACGCTCAACTGACTGTGCCACCCAGGCCCCCCAACCTCATTTTCTTTGTAAACGCTTAGCCTTAATAATTCTATGATTTCTCGTTTTGTTCTCTTAAAATTGGAACAAGAACAGAACCTTGCAGAACAAAGATTTTTACTATATTTTCCCATCTTTTATAATTGCCTCTCTTGTTCTAGATGGACAGGATTTTTAGCATCTTGGCTTTATCAAATAAATTTTCATAAAACATTCAACCAAGCTTACACAGAAATAGCAATCCTTCTTTTACACTTCTACTTCGTTGCAGCGTTTAATTATAGAATTACAATATCAGAGACAACTGAAATAAGCAGGTAGACCCCTCTACCTACCTGGAATAATCCCTCCTCCTGTGCTTTGGATCCTATTCTCCCCTTTTCAGCAAATTGACACTGTAAATTACAGTTGACTCTGGAACAATGTGGGAATATCTGCCCCCCCATGCAGTCAGAAATCTGCTTATAACTTTTGACTCCCCCAAAACTTAATAGCCAACTGTTGACGGGGAGCCTTACCAATAACAGAAATAGTTGATTAACATATATTTTGTTAATATGTTATATGTATGCCATATTCTTATGATAAAGCAAGCTAAGGAAAAGAAAAGGTTGTTAAAATCATAAGGAAGGGCCACCCTCGGTGGCTCAGTCTCTTAAGCACCTGACCTCAGCTCAGGCCATGATCTCACGGTTCCCGAGTTTGAGCCCCACATGGGGCCCTCTGCCGTTAGGACAGAGCCCACTTAGGATCCTCTGTCCCCTCTCCCTCCCTTCCCTTCCCCTGCTTGCACTCTCTCTGTCAAAAAAATAAAACATTAAAAAAATTAAAATCATAAGGAAGAGGAAATACATTTACAGTATGGTACTGTATGTATTAAAAAAATCCATGTGTAGGGGGGCCTGGGTGGCTCAGTCGGTTGAGCGTCCGACTTCGGCTCAGGTCATGATCTCGCGGTCCGTGGGTTCGAGCCCCGCATCAGTTTCTGTGCTGACAGCTCAGAGCCTGGAGCCTGCTTCAGATTCTATGTCTCCGTCCCTCTCTGCCCCTCCCCCACTCATGCTCTGTCTCTCTCTCTCTCTCTCTCTGTCAAAAATAAATTAAAAAAAAAATCCATGTGTAAGTTGACCCACGTAGTTCAAATTTATGTTGTTCAAGGGAAAACTATATTCCGTCACTTTGTCAACTGGATCATTCTCTTCAACATTTAAACATATTCGTTAAGCATATTATGTCTCGGGAGAAGAAAAAGCCTATTCTTTCTTCCCTCAGCTGCCAGCCACCCTTCCCTCTCAGCAACAGACTTCTCTGGGCAGTTACCTCTAGGACCCCTGACACAAGATCTGAAGGGCATTTTTCCAGTCCTCAACTTTGCCTGACCTCCCAGCAGCATTTGTTGTGGCTGCTCATCCCTTCCTTGAAACATTCTTCTGGTTTCCATGATACTAAATTCTCCTGGCTTTACAGGTTTTAATACTGTCTGTCTGCCCCCACCCTCTTTACCTCGTTTACAGTTATTCTGCAATTAAATGTCCGAGTTCCCCAGGGCTAGGTTGTAGCCCTCTTTCCTTACCTGTGCTATTTCTTTACTTGTCACTTCAATTACTATCTCTTCCACCAGTGGGACCACATTCCTGTCTCTTGAGCCAACTGCCTTCTCAGTATCTCTTCTTGATGGTCTTAAACACTGGTCAAACTCAACACCTGCAAGGTCAAATCTGTAGTCCCTTCCGAGCCTGTGTTTTTCCAGTGTCCCTCTACAGTTGCCCAAGTCTACAGCCTAGGTACACTGGAGCTCCCTTTCCAGCCCCCTATTTAGCACGTCATGTCTTGTTGGTTTTACTTCTGAAATAGTCCTGAAACCATCTGTTTTTCTCCATTTTCTTTTTACCATCTGTAGGCATCATAGTGTATTGATCATCAGGGTGGCTTCTGGAATTAGACTTCTCTGTGCCCCATTTTTTTTTTAATCTGTAAAATGGGTGTAGTCATAGTAACTATCTCATAGGGTCTTTGATAGGAATGAGTGAATCCACGCAAAGCATTTAGAACAGTGCCCAGCATATACTGCGTGTTCCCTACCATTGTAATGGTCACATGGATCACTGCACAGTGGTTGTCTTAAATCCATTATAACTCTTCACAAGTCTTTCCCCCTTGTCACCAGAATGATCTTTCTGAAACTCAAATATGACCCTGCAGTCTCCTTGCTTATAACATGTAAATGGTTTCCCATGGCTCCTTCTAGAAAATGGGTTCAGAATCCTTAACACTCCCAGTGATATGTTGCAAGATCTCATTTACCAGTCTCGTCTCATACCACAGCCCCCTCACTCTCTATCCCTGTGGCAGTGTAGGCCAACCCCCAGTTGCACAAATACCCACCTCCACCCCCACCATCACTGGACCCTTGTCAGGGCTCTTTGCCTTGACTTGAACACTTGCCTCACTTCCCCTTGTCCCCTGGTCATTCACCAGATTTCAGCTCACAGGTCACTTTCACAGGGAAGCTTCTCTGAACACCACCCTTCCCCTTTCCAGGGAGGTCATTTGTTACATAGACAATCTTCCTCTCCTTCGGTGGCCCCACGGAGAATTAAACATTCACTGGTGGATTGATTTGAGTAAGCAGCATCATCCTCACTGAGTTGAATTAGTCAGTATTTCAATATAAGGCAGAACCTCCATCGAAATACCATTCTAACCCACAGGCTGCATATATCCCATCTTTTAGTTATAATCTGAGTCTAAAATCAGAGGCCTAATTCCTGCCTTATCTACATCTCCTGAAAATGGTTACTGTTTTCTTTCAGGGAGAGCACCAAAGTGTATGTTAATGAGATGCTTATTTTGCAAGCCCCTAATTCTTTCCCGGATTCTGTGTGGGTTTGCTCCACAGTCCCTTCTGAAAAGGTCAAAAGATCTTGTGGGTGGAATGGCTTTTGACCACAAGATGGCGACAGATTTCAAGCATTCGGTGAGTGTTTGCTGTTCCCGCTAAGGGTGTGCTCCTTTAGACTAGTGTCCATGGGCTTGGTAATTATGTGACATCCTGTTTTACAGCACAGGTATTTTACTTAATCCTCTTTACCTAAAGCAGCCAGGGCGTGAACATAAATTAATCAAACTGGAACACTTTAGAGAGTGAAGGGGAGAGGGCAGTTTATTCATCACTGGGCCAGGACCACAGATACAAACCAGGGCTGTTCTGGCCACACAGGGACATCTTTTCTCTCCATCTGAAGCTGAGGAAACAATATTTATAGTCCCTCTGATTCCTACTGATAAGGACTTGAAGTCAGAGAAAAAAAAGCGCTCACAAATTTGAACTTCACTTCCCAGTGTCTGACCCCAGAAATAGGACCATTTTAGAAAACCAGTGATGGATTGGTGAGATGTTATGGAAACACTAAGCCTTTGTGTTCATGGTGCCTTCGATGCACACAATCCTTTTTTTATATTTTTGCTTTCCTCGAACCCCACAGCTTTGCGGGGCATGAGGAAGGCAGGGGAAATATTCCCTTTACTTCACAGGTAAAGAAATTGAGGTTCAAAGTAGCTTGTCCATGGGTATGGTGAACACCACACCCCGGGCTTCTGCCTTGTTGCTTAGAGAAAGGAAACACAATTTCTTTGTTACATAAAGCACCGAAACAAAATGAAACAAAACAAAAACCGAACAAACCAACCCCAATCGCCTTAGGTCATTTAGCACAAAGGGAAATGGATACGTGTTTGAATGCAAACACTAGGTGAAGCCCTAATTGATGTGAGCGTACATGGCGGGATAAATTGAGAAAGTCATGGTGTCTGTTTTCTCTGGTTACCTCCCCAACCCCCAGTAGAGCTACGGGCCCCTGTGTCCTATAGTGCTGGGTTTCCCTCGCTGTAGGAGGGACTCAACAGGTGTTGGCCCATGGGGGTTCCAAACCTGGATGGTCTGCTAGGGAGCAGCACTTTGCACAGGGTTGGTAGGGAAAAAGACATTTAGGGAAAGTGACCCAGGGGCCGGTGGAGAATGCAGTTGGATTGCCAAGGATTGGGAAGTAGAAATTTCACTCTCTTCTTCCAGGGCCCTGGGAGGTGGCTTGCAGCTACTTGGGATCTGAGCTCTAAGCTCTGGCTTTGAAAAGTGCAGCCAGGTTTTCTGTGGTCCAGAGAGTGATGCCGGTGTGGCTCTCACAGGGGCTGAATGATAAGCATCTCAGAGGCAGCCCTGTTGGACTGAAGGGCAAAGTCTTTTGCTAGCTTTTCTGGATTGCGTAGGACCCTTTGGGCTCCCAGGGAGGGAGATGTGTTTGCCAATAATGACTAATACTCACCAACCCTGGCGAACAGATCCAGAGGCACAGTTCATTTGATTTAGGCACAATACAATTCAAAACAAAATACACAACAAGTCTTGCACCGAGTGTTGTCGCGTTAATGCGTCCTCATTCATGATGGCATGTGAAAACAGGCTTCTTAGCGCTCCTTGGCAGACCCAGAAGGGGAGCACAGAAAGAAAGTCAAGGCCCTGGCCTCTCTGACCTTCCTCTTTATCCCAGAACATGGATTCTTTAGCCCTGTGCTCTGTGCTGCTGCAAACACCTGTCACCTTGTCTGGAGACCTCTGTCCTTCTTCTCCCCCCTCCAAAGCCACCTCTTCTGTCACCCTTCCCTGCACCCTGTGCTCCTGTGTCGTTTCCTCTACTGGAGCACTTCCCATTTGTGTGTCCTGTTCCACCTTTATTGTTGACAGGGACAATCACGTGGATGCTTGCTAAATGCAGATTCTTGGCCCTTCCTCATTTTAGTCCACTGAATCAGAATCTTGGGAAGGTTGGAACTAAGAATCTACATTTTTAAAAATTTTTTTATTAAAAAATTTTTTTTTAATTTATTTTTGAGACAGAGGGCACAGGCAAGGGAGGGGCAGAGAGAGAGGGACAGAAGATCTGAAGCCGGCTCTGCACTGACAGCAACCAGCCTGATGTGGGGCTCAAACTCATGAACTGTGAGATCAGGACCTGAGCCGAAATCGAGAGCCGGACTCTCAACTGACTGAGCCAACCAGGCACCCCAAGAATCTACGTTAAAAAAAATTTTTTTTAACATTTCTTTTCGAGAGAGAGTGAGCGAGCAGGGGAGGGGCAGAGCGAGAGGGAGACACAGAATCCAAAGCAGGCTCCAGGCTCCGAGCTGTCAGCACAGAGCCTGACGTGGGGCTGGAACCCATGAACTGTGAGATCATGACCTGAGCCAAAGTTAGTTAAGTGTCTGACTTAACAGGCGCCCCAAGGATCTACATTTTTGACGGATTTTCCCTTTAGGGTTTTTTTAAGCCCCCCTGTACGGGGTCAAATATTTCTTTCCAAAATTCCTGTCCACCTGGAGCGTGCACATGAGACCTTTTTTGGAAGTGGAGTGTTTGCAGATGTAATCGTGCCAAGATGAGGTCATACTAGATGAGGTCGGGGCCCTGGTTCAATGACTAGTGTCCATGTAAGAAGAGGGACATTCACACACGCAAAGGCGCAGAGGCAACACCATGGGAAGGTAGAGGCAGAGATTGGAGTGATGCATCTACAAGCTGAAGAACGCCTGGGACTGCCAGCAACCTCCAGAAGCTAGCAGAGAGGGAGGCATGGAACAGCTTCTCCCTCTGAGCCAACAAAATAAGAAATCAGGCCTGCTAACCACTTCCTTTCGGACTTGTAGCCTCCAGAACCTTGAGAGAATGCATTCCTGTTGTTTTGAGCCCTAGGAAATGAATAGCACCCTCCCCTTTCCTACCTTCCATTGTCTTGATGAAGTGGCCTCGCTTCCCCTTCCCCACGGCGGGAAGTTACACTTCTCACGCAAATGATTTTTGTGTTAGGGTGCGCTTATGTGAGGTTGTTCACTGGGCCCATGGGGGCATCTCTTGGGGGATCTCAAGAGCCCAAGTCTCTCTGTAAAAGTGAAAGAGCTCCCTCCCCCCTGTGCAGCTTTCCTGTGTAACATCCTCACCACCGGGGTGGGAGCTCGTGGCCCCATGGAGCCCCAGGAAGCCCTCCCTCTGGGTCAGCGGTGTGATTCCCCCAGGAGCACCGGCAGGGGCTCCGGGGTGATGCAGGTGATGCCACAGTGAGGGCAGCAGTGTTCTCACCCGGCCGGCTCTGCCTGAGATCAATCTCTTTCCTGCTCTTGTCAGCCCCAGTTGGTTTATGTGGGCATCTGTATTCTTCTTTCTTTTTCCATTTTTTCAAAACAAGGATGTTTGTTCAACAGATTCTAAAGATAGACAGTAAATTCCCTCCCCAGGGGCACGACCTTGGTAAGTGTTCCATCCGTCTTTCGTGTTATTGTGGTTGAGTAAATTACTATTAGCCACTCATTAATCATCATCGTTATTATTTTAGCTCGCAGCGTTTATGCGACTTTGGTTATACCAACATATTTACCGATTTCTTTAGTCTTCTTGTTCCTTGCAATCCATTCTTCTTTCTGGCTTCAGTCTTTTCACCCAAGACCTTACCTCCCTCAGAAGCTTCCTCGGTGAAGGTCTTTGCGTGGTGTATGCTCAGTCTTTGTCCGAATGTATCTTTATCTTGCCTTCTTTCATGACGTGAACTGGATATAGAATTTTAGATTGGAGGTATTTTCCCTGAGCACTTTCAAGTTATGATTCCATTGTCTTCTGGCCTGTATTGTTGCAGGTGAGAAATTAGGAAAGTTATCAGTGATCATCCCTTTATAAGCTATGTGTCCCTACCTCCCCCAAACACACACCAGTTACTCTGCTGTCTTAGAGTTTTACTGCCACATTCCTAGGGGTAGATGTGTTTGATTCATGTTGCTTGGGAGTTATGGAGCTGCTTAGGGCTTTCTTATTTCTGGAAAATTCTCATCCACTGCCTTGAAATCATTTCTTCTCCATCCTCTCTCGTCTTTCCTGGGCCTCTAAGTAGACCAATGCTGGATCCTTCAAATTTTTCAACTCTTTATCTATGTGCTCCTTTTTACTGGATTTATTCATAGTTCCCCGTGAGTTTATTAATTCTCTCTTCAGCTGTGTCCAGTTGGTTTAACCTGTCAGTTGAGTTCCATTTAAGTTGGATTTCATTGTCTGTTTATATGCATACACAAAATTATATTTTATATAAATACATAAATGTGGCCTTGTCAAACGTGTGTGCGTGTGTGTGTGTGTGTGTGTGTGTGTGTGTAATCTTTTTTCTTTCTCTCTTTTCTTTGGCTCTTTCTTCCAGTCTTCCACTTTCTTTATCCTCTCCCTATTCTATGTAACTCAGGTTAACAACGCAGTGTATATTCTCTCATGTTTTTGCCTTGGTTAAATCATCTTTTTAAAAAAATGTTTTTTAAATGTATATTTTTGAGAGAGAAAGAGAGAGAGAGACAGAGTGTGAGCAGGGGAGGGTCAGAGAGAGAGAGGGAGATACAGAATCTGAAGCAGGCTTCAGGCTCTGAGCTGTCGGCACAGAGCCCGACATGGGGCTCAAACCACGAGCTGTGAGATCGTGACCTGAGCCAAAGTCGGATGCTCAACCGACTGAGCCACCCAGGCACCCGTCATCTTTTTTTTTTTTTTTTTAGGGAGACAGAAGTTTATAGTTACATTATCTTAAACTAAGCCTTTATATACAAATATATTTGACATATAGATTGGTTATTGTTTATTTCATGAAAGTAGAATTGTACATATGCTTCTTGATATATTATTCAAAGATACCTCCTGGAAATCCTTACGAATCGACTGGTAAAATGTTAATTCATGTTTTTATTTTTTTAAATATTCATACTGTTATCTAATAGGTTTTTAAAAATATTTATTTATTTATTTTGAGAGAGAGCAAAAGAGAGAGAGCACATGCACACAAGCAGGGAAGGGGGAGAGAGAGAGAGAGAAAGAGAGAGAGAGAGAGAGAGAGAGAGAGAAAATCCCAAGCAGGCTACGTGCTGTCAGCGTAGACGCGGGACTCCGTCTCATGAGCCATGAGATTGTGATATGATCTGAAATCAAGAGTCAGTTGTTTAACCGACTGAGCCACCCAGGCACCCCAACTCATTGCTTTTAAGACTTACTGTTCCATGGTATGGACATATTACAATTTATGCAGACACGTTCTAACAACGGACTTTCATTTTGTTTGTCCTTACAAGCGGTGTTCCAATATACAATGCTGTACAAAAAGCTCTATAGACTTGTGCTTTTATTTCCATGGGATGGAGCAAGGGTCAGCAAACTTGCCCTGAAAAAAGCCAGATAATAAATATTTTAGGCTTGATGGGTCACACCATCTTCTCTGACCCCTGCTTTTGCCCTGAAGTAGCCATAGATAATATGTAAACAAACGAGTGGCTGTGTTTCAATAAAACTTAATTTGTAAAGCCTGGTAGTTGTTTGGATTTGGCCCACAGCCATAGTTTGCTGGCCCCAGGGATGGATTATCAGAAGTGAGATATGAAGTATAGTTTTAAAAATTGTAATAGTAACTGCCAGATTACTTTCCAATAAAGCTGTAATAATTCACATGTTCCTGAAATCATCTCTTTTCCTGAATCCCAACAACAAATAGGTATTATGAATATTTAAAACTTTTGCCAGTCTGATGGATATGGAGTAAATAGCTCACCGTAAATTTAGTGGGCATTTCCAATGGTATTAGTAAGTTTGCCCATTTTTTCATACGTTTGTTGGCCATTTGAATTTTTGTCACCTGTCAGTTATCTCCATATTATGTGTCCTTTTTCTAGTTTTTGTTCCGTTCTTGTTACTCAATAAGGAATGTTTGTATACTGCAGTTAGTAACCTTTTCTTCTCTGTATTGACAGAGTCTATTTTTGTTTATTAATTTTGTTTATGCTACCTTTTGTCATGAAGCATTTTAAAAGACTAGAGAGCCAAATGTATATCAGTCTTTATTAAGTAACTTGTGGGTTTCCAGTATTGGTTAAGAAGATCTCTGCCATCCTTACTCTAAATGCATAGTTGCCAAGGATTTTTCTTTAATTTTTATATTTAAGCCTTTAATCCGTTTTGAACTTATTTTTATATGGTCGAAGATAGTGCTATGGATTATGTTCTTTCATACCCACATATGGAAGATGCCTGAGGTTTTTGATTCCTCAGGGTAGTATTTTCCCCTACCCAAGATGCATAAATGACCAAATTTCTTGTCTCTTTCCTGGGCCGATGTGCAAAAACTTCTAGTCCCCCTTTCAGAAATGAGGCTTAGTGATTCATGCCTCTGCTTGGTTCCAGTGCCTCTGCCCCCTGCCGTTTGGAGCCCACGTCTGCTGCCCGCATTGTCAGGGTCCCAGGGTCTTTGTCAGGACCCTGTTGTTGGTGGGCCTCCATACCCCAGTGCTGCCTCAGCTCCCTCTCACTTCTCCAGTTTTGATTTCTGTCTTGGTTCCTGGCTCCTAGTTATCTCCCCTTCTTTCTTTGTAGCTGCATTATGAAATACCACAATTAAAAACAACTATTACATCTGACTGTTCTATGTGTTTGCAGTGAAAAGGAAGGCTGGTCTGCATCACCTAGGTAGTCTTTTGTGTTGCCAGAAGAGATCCCTGGTGATGGATGTATATTTTGAACCTTGGAAACCAAATATGTAGCACCTCTGGGCCCTGCCTGAAATGGGTCCGTCTCTCCTTCCCTCCCTAGGTTCCCTACGGTTGCTGCCTTCAAGGGCTGTTTTCTGCATTGCCAATTCTCATTCAGTGTCAGATCCTATGCCAACTATATTAGCCAACCTGCCCAAGAGACTCGTAATCTTCTGGGTAGTTGCTTTTTAAACTGTTACAAAAGTATTTGGTTCAAATTCTTAAGTATGGTTGTTAAACCAATGAGTCATGCTTTTGAGCGCCTGAAAGAAATGAGATCGAGGAACTTGGGGATAGAGTCCCACCGAAGTACGTGATCCAATCAAGAGATCTCACATCACGTTATATTTGGCGCAGTGGTAAAGGAGCCAAGAATTAGAAATGCCTTATGCTTTTTCTGTTGTTGTTTTTTTGTTTGCTTATTTTTTTGCTTGTGCGTGGGGAGAGAGGGATTTCCATGGAAGAATTTGCTTAGGCAACAAATAAGAATCAAGGAAGAGCTCAGCATTTTCTTTCTTTCTTTTTTTAATGTTTATTTTTATTTTTGAGACAGAGAAAGAGCATGAACGAGGGAGGGTCAGAGAGAGAGGGAGACACAGAATCTGAAGCAGGCTCCAGGCTCTGAGCTGTCAGCACAGAGCCTAATGCGGGGCTCGAACTCACAGACCGCGAGATCATGACCTGAGCCGAAGTCAGATGCTTAACCGACTGAGCCACCCAGGTGCCCCGAGCTCAGCATTTTCTGAGCGTTAAGTGTTTTATAACATCTCATGTGCCTTAAGAGAAGCCTAGGAGAGCTTAGAGGATGTGTAAATTACATAAAATGTAAGGTATGACTATGAGGTTATGCTACTTTGGGGGGCATGTTGTGGACGTAAATTTTGTTGTTTTATTACTTCTTAGTCATAAAAGGATATCACAACCGTGAGATTGTGGCCTGAGCTGAAATCAAGAGTCAGATGCTTAACCGCCTGAGCCACCCAGGTGCCCCTAAATTGATTTTTAAAAATCTTTTAATGTTTATTTATGTCTGAGAGAGAGACAGATCGCAAGTGGGAGAGGGGCAGAGAGAGGAAGACACAGAATCTGAAGCAGGCTCCAGGCTCTGAGCTGTCAACACAGAGCCCGACATGGGGCTCGAACCCACGAACCATGAGATCATGACCTGAGACAAAGTTGGACGCTTAACCCACTGAGCCACCCAGGGTCCCCTAATTTTTAATTTGTTGTCATCAACTAGGTGCGCTGCTTTTGCTAACAGAGAACGAGGTGATTCAGACCAACCTTCTTGCTAAAGATAAAACTAAAGCTAGATAAAACATAAATTCGGTTTTAAAATCATCAAAGAATTAAGGTAGTGAAAAATTACTGGTCAGGATCTGGGAGAAGACAGAAATCAAGAGTGAGCTTAGTGTTGGGGCTACTCTTGTCTGGGGAACATTTGCAGATCTTGAACAGGGAACTGAAATATTGAGCTACACTTTTAAAAACTTCTTGAGGCTATGAGGAAGAGTCCTGGGTCCAGAGCTTGCCAAAGTTGGAGACCTTGGGACATACCCTGTACTTTGGATCAGAGTCATGAAGAGCTGCCCCCTAAAAGTAGGGTGGACTAGAATTAAATGGGCCCCCTTATGGAACACAGCCTCTTTTCAAGTCATTTGAAAGGGCTAGAAAATCTAAAACCTAAAATTAGAATAGGATTAGTCTGGATTATTAATAGTGCCCAAAATTATGGCATAAGCAACAAAAATTCTCTCTGGAGCAAACTATATCATCCTAGGCCTCATTTCTACAAATAATTTTTCAAATGCAAATGCCCAGCGTATAATGAAAAAAATAGCATGGCAATACTATTTTTAACCTAATAAAACTGTGTGTGTGAGTGTGTGTGTGTGTGTGTGTGTGTGTGTGTGTGTGTGCATATCAGTCCAAAATCCAGCTTCCTATGTGATTGTCAAATGTCAAACACTTTAGGGAGGCATCTCCTCAAAGTCAGGAAGAAGAGGAGGATACCCACTACTTCTCCAGTTGTTTAACATTGCATTGGAATGTTAGTTACTCCCATTAAATAAGAGAAAACAATTAGATTCCTGAGAACTGGAAAGGAAGAGGCAAACCCTTTGTTGGTAATGTCTGGAAAAAAACAAAGGATACGAATCAATGGACAAGTGCTACCAACCATAAGATAATAAACTAGTATGATATAAAATGAGCATACTGGAATCAATAGCCTTCAAATATATGAATGATAAGCAGTTTGAAGATACAATGGAAGAGAAGACCCTGTATACAACAAAAATTTAAACACCTACACAGAAACCTAAGAAGAAATATGCAAAAATAGTAAAACTGTAAAGCATCCTTGAAAGATATTAAAATAGCTTTGAACAAATTGAAAAAAATACCTATCCTTCAAAGGGAAACTTAAGATCCTAAAGATGCTATTGTCTCCCTAAATTAGTTATTTAATTAATGCAACCTCAATAAAAATTTCCTCAGACTTTTTTTTTCCAGAACTAGGTAAGTCGATTATGAAGTTTATGTGGAAGAATAAACAACAGAGAATAGCCAGGAAATAGTTGGAAAGAATATCTAATGCGTAGCTAATCCTCTTAGAATATACCGAGACACTTAAAATCCTCTAAATTAAAGCAGGAAGGTACTGGCTCAGGGAAAGACTTAGAAACTAACACATTGCCCAGAAATGTAATTAAGAAAAATTTAGTGTGTTACAAAAGAGGCTCTGAATCAGAGGGGAAAATTAACTTTAAATTGTGGTGGAGCAAATAGGTAACAGCAAGGAAAAAGAAAAATATTAGATCTTTTTCTCATAAAGTAGTCCAGGATAAATTAGAACTGTGTTAAAGATCTAAGTGAAAACAAAACAAAAATGGGAAAAAAAAAACACCCAAGTACTGGAAGAAAACTATGGGTGAATCTTATTGTATAACCTGAATGGAAATTTCTAACTGAAAAAAAAAAACAAAATAGATTCAATAAGAGAAGATATTTGACAACAGTGCAAACAAAACAAAGTAAGTGGAATCACAAGATAATTACAAATTGGGAAACATTTTGTAACTTACACTAATATGCTCAATGTAATAAGGATTTCCTAAAAATTGAGAAGAGAAAGATACACAACCTGATTTTAAAAATAAGCAAATGTATGAATAGAGAGTTCACAGGAAAAGTACACTAATAGCCTTCATTCTCAATAAGAGAAATGCATGTCAGAACTACTGGGAAACTGTCTCTTATCTATCAGGTTGAAACAAAATCTCCAAAGTTTGACAATGTAAATTTTGGCAAGGCTATGTGAAAACAGGTGCTTTCACACAGCGTCGGTAGGGACACAAGACAGTACAACTTCTGTGAGTGAAATTGAACAGCTAGCAAAATTTTATATGCATTTGTCAGATACTCAACTGCATATATATGGAGATATATGCAGAAGGCTATTCACTGTGAATATTTTGCTTATTTGTTATAGCAAAAGGCTGGGACAACGGAAGTGTTTTTCAACAGAGAACTGGTTAAATAAACTCCAGCATATCTACAAAGTGAAGTACCACACAGTTGTCAAAGGAAACGGAGGGGCAACTCCCATTTCCAGATATGATGGAGTAGGTAGCGGAAAACTGCTGATTTTCACTGAGAACAACTGACAGAGATGGACACAACTGAAATGGATCTTTTTGAGTTTTTCAGGGAGCCACTGGGACAGCCTGGAGTGGAAGGGTCAAAGGATCAGAGAGAGGGAACCTCACTGAAGTAAGCCCAACATCCTGAAAGCTGCTTTTCTCCTCTTGGCATCGATGATCCTTGGCATTGAGAAAGAAGCTGAGAGATTTGGTCGAGGGGGGCCGCTAAGAGGCACAGAAGAGGCAGAGCCCTTGGCAGTCTCACAGGTCTGAGGAGCTAATGCTTGGAGTGGGTTCCCAAATCAACCAAGATTCTACAAGCCCAGGTTCCAGAAAAAAGGGGAGGTGCAGAGAAGTGAGCCTGATATGTGGTGGTGTTCTCTTTGAAGGACTTGGGGATTTTTAGTCCATAAAGTGAAAGACTATGAAGGCAAGAAAAGCAGCTGGAGTGCAGAGTGGAATTTTTAGGTTGTTGTGGAGATACAAACTGGAAATCAGGATCTAAGAGGCAGCAAGCATCTAGTAAATGCCCTAGACTTTCAGTTGAGACCCTTATGAGGGGGTACATTAGGGTAGAGCAAACCTTGTTGCAACTCAGTCCCCCATCGCGTTGAGATAAACTGTCCGTACTCTAGCTGCCTGCCAGACCATAGATTGGATTCTTCCTGTAGGAAAATCACTTCATCTGGAGCCTCTACACTCTTTCAGGCACAGTGATTAGCGTTCAATCTAAAATTAGTAGGATCTAAGAAGTAGGGCCAAGAGGAAAACATAATAGAAATATACTCAGAGGTGTTCCAGATGATTACAGTTATCAGACACAGATTTAAAATAGTTCTAATTAATGTGATCAAGAAAATAAATGGAAAAGGGAAGAATTTTGTTAAAGGACAAGAATCTAGACATTTAATAATAATATAGAAATTTTAGAACTGAAAAATATAGTAATCAAAATTAGCATGTTGGTTTAACATGCATGTTGGACACACCTGAAGAGAGAGCTGGCAAGCTGGAGATAGGGTAGTAGAAAAATCTTGACCGAAGTACTAAAAGGATAGAAAATACAGAAAGGAGTATAAGAGACATAATCTATCATATGAAACATTCTAACACATGTAATTGGAATTCAAGAAGGGAAGATAATGTGGCAGAAGTAATATTTGAAGGGACAATAACCAAGACTTTCCCAAAAATGATAAAAAATTTTGAGTCACAGAATCAAAAGTTACTAAGAACCTTAAGCAGGATAAAGGCAAAGAAACTACACACTTGGCACATCATAATCAAATTGTTAAAAATCAAAGGCAAAGAGGAAATGATAAAGGCAAGTAGAGAAAACAAGATGCAGTATTTTCAAAGAAGCAACAAGACCGAAAGTTAACATCTCAACGGAAATTATGAAAACCGAATGATGGAATGACACCTTTAAAAGGCTGACAGGAAATAATAGCCAGTCTAGAATTCTATATCTGGTGATAATAACATTCTAAAGTAAATAAAGGTATTTCCAGAAAAACAAAAGCTGAGGGTATATATTACATATGTCACTGGTAGACTTAGAAGAAGTATTAAATGGAGTTTTCATGTACTGCATCACAATTGTGGTGGTGCATACACGAATCTATGTGTGCATTAAGACTCAGGGGCTCCTCAAGTGGCTCAGTCGGTTAAGTGTCTGACTTCGGCTCAGATCATGATCTTGTGGTTCGTGGGTTTGAGCCCTGTGTTGGGCTCTGTGCTGACAGCTCGGAGCCTGGAGCCTGCTTTGGATTCTGCGTCTCCCTCTATCTCTTGCCCTCCCCTGCTTGTTCTGTCTCTCTCTCTCTCTGTGTCTCTCAAAAATAAGTAAACATTAAAATTTTTTTTTAAAAGATTAATAGAAATATACATCAAAAAATCAATAATTATTGTTAAAAAAGAGTGCCTTCAGCACAAGGAGAAGAGTCCCAGATGGAAATGAAGATATGTGAAGGATTAAAGAGCAATAGAAAAGATATATAGGTAAATGTAAGTGACTATTGACTATACAGCAATAATAACATGACTTTAAAAATTTACATTGAATCAAAACATAATAAAACATGAAGGATGGGGGTAAATAGAGAAAAGTGTTCTAAGGAATGAATATTTTGGGGGAGTGTAAATACTAATTTACATGTTGCAATCTCTAAGATACTCAGTATAACTATAACCTGAGAAATACATTATGTAAGAATAGTAGAAGAAATGCTTCGTTTAAGAATAGTAAAAGAATGTACAACTGAAAAGCTAATGGAGAGGTAAAAGTAAATGATTCTTTAAAAGAAGGGAAGAAGGGAAAGAAAAAGAAACATAAAACAGGTAAACTACATAAACAACAAATAATTAGTGATTACAGTAAATATAAATGTACTAAACACTCCAGTTAAAAGACAAAGATTGTCAGAATAGGTTTAAGAACAAAACATAACTCTATGCTGTTTTGTTTGGGTTTATTCCACGAACAATGCTTGGTTATTATTTTTAAAATAATTAGTTTAATTCACCACATAAAAGGAATGAACAAAGAAACACTCATGAACTCTTTTTATGATGCCAGCATAATTTGGCAAGAAAATTGCAAGAAAGGAAAATTACAAGTCAGTCTGTCTTATGGATATGGATGCAAAAATTCTAAACAAAATTTTGGCAATTTGAACCTAGTGGTATAGGAAAATGGTAATATAATACAACCAGTCTATTGGGTTTAGACAAGAATGCAAGGTTGTTAACTATTGCCTTTTCTATACTGTGTGGGGATAATTTTCAAAGGAAAAAAAGTTACTTACAGGGGAGTGAGGGAGTAGGATAGAGGGGAGATGGATGGAAGCAAACCTTTTGTGAAAATATCTTCTTCAGTAGTTTTGATGTTGGAGAACTATAAATGTTCTATGTAATTAAAATACAAAAATTAAAAAGGAGTGAAAGCAAGCAATAAAAATAGTAAATGAGTGGAAACAAATAAACCTAAGTGTATATCAAGTTGGTACCATAATCACAAAGAGAAAAGAATCTCTAAGTGACTTTACATTATACTAATTTGTCTGTACATCTCTCATGGGATATATTCTAGCGACAAAAATAACTACCAAAAAACCTCAAAAACCTTGAATGGTATTCAGTATTTAATTTTCAGTAATACTATTGATGTTATTACTTGGAAGCTGTTATATTAATATTATAAGATAAAACAAATATCTAATTATATCACCCTTAAAAGGGATCAAGATTTTCAGTGTAAGTGAAATGAGATAAAAGTGTACAAAGAATTTAAGTAAAACCTTGGAATTTTATACCCTTATGCCCAGATTGTGGTCTCTAAATATCATTTCCCACTTAAAGGAGAGCATTTTTAGAAAACTTAATGATTCCAGGACCAGGGAAACACTAATTGGATCCGGGACATCTTCTTATATCAGAAAGTGAGAAAGCAATCAAAGGCTAAAGCCTTTGTTAAAAGTATTTGTTAAAAGCCTGTATTAAAAGTTCACAGGAATTAAGTAGAAATAGACTCCCACTGACCAAAAATGGGAAAATTTTAGCTCAACAAGAGAATAATGGCTACAATTGATAGAAACACATCATATAAAAATGTGTAAGTTCAGAATAAGACAAGCTTGTCCACTCTTGCCTCTTCAGTATTGTACTAGAGATTCTAGCCAGGGCAAATGGTGGGGAAAAAAGAAAGAAGGAAGGAAGGGAGGAAGGGAGAGAGGGAGAGAGAGAGGAATGAATGAAGGAAGAGAAAGAAAAAGAAAAGGAAGGAAGGAAGGAAAGAGGGAGGGAGAGAGGGAAGGCGGGAAGAAAAAAAGGAAGGAAGGAGAAAAGCATTCCTCTTGGAGAGAAAGAAGTAAAACTATTTTTATTCACTGCTAAAAAATGTTAGAACTAATAATCAGGTTCAATATAAAAATGCATTTTTATATAGTAGCAATAAACAATCTGAAAATGAAATGAAGAAGATAATTTCCTTTACATCAGCTACAAAAACAACAAAATACTTAGGAATAAATGTAACAAAATGATGCAAGAATTGCACACTGAAAATTACAAAACAATGTTGGAAGAAATTAAAGAAGATTTAAATAAATGGGAAGACATCCTATGTTAACAGATTGGAAAAGTTAATATTGTTGAGATATCAATATACCCATTTTATCTATAGATTTGACACAATCCCTGTCAAAATTCCAGGTGGCTTTTTTTTCCCAGCAATTGATAAGCTGATCCTAAGTTTGTATGGCTATGCAAGAGAATCAGAACAACCTGAACAATCTTGAAAAAGAACAAAACTTGTGCACCTACATTCCCAAATGTTCTCAGATCATATATCTGATTAGGGACTTGTATTCAGAATGTATAAGGAATTCTTACAGCTCCATAATAATAGACAGCCCAATTAAAAAATGGGTGAAGATTTTGAGTAGACATTTCTCCAAAAGAGATAATGAATGGCTAAAAACATGTAAGACCATGCTCAATATCATTAGTTATTAGAAAGATTTAAATAAAATTCATAACGATATATCACTTCATATCCACTAGAATGGCTATAACAAAAAGGACAATGATAAGTTGATGAAAGTGGGGAATCTGGAAACTCATATGCTGCTAGTGTAAGTGTGCAAAGTGCTGTCACTTTGGAAAAGAGTTTGACGGTTCCTCAAAATGTTAAACACAAAGTTACTGTATAACCCAGCAATTCCCTTAGGCAGTTATCTGCCCAAGAAAATGAAAACATACGTCCACATAAAATCTTGTATGCAAATGCTCATACTAGCATTATTCATAGAGCTAAAAGTGAATACAACTTAATGTCCATCAACTGATGAATGGATCAGCAAAACGTGGTATATCCTTACAATAGAATGTTATTCAGCAATAAAAGGACGGAAATACTGATACAGTATTGGATACAGTACATGGATGAAACTCAAAAATATGTTGCTAAGTGGAAGAAGCCAGTCACAAAAGACCACATATTGTATGATACCATTATATGAAATACCCTAAGTAGGCAAATCTACTGAGAAGAAAATATGTTAGTGGTTGCCTAAGGCTTGGTGGGCAGAGACCCAGCAGAATGTGAATGATTACTAATAGGTACAAGGTTTCTTTGGGTGATGATGAGAATATTCTACAATTAGATTATGGTGATGGTTGCACAACTCTGTAAATATACTAAACACCCTTGACTGTTGTAGTATAAATTGTGAACATTATGGCATATGAATTTGTCTCAAGCTATTTCAAAATTTCGTGAGTGTATATAATGCTATACATTTAAAAACAATGATTAGCGTTGGAGATTGCTAGGGTATCAACTCTTACTCTAGGAAGAATAAAGCATGTTTCCTGTTTTTCCTTTCAAACTGAGTTTTTAGGTAACAAAATAGTTGGTGAAGGGAAAGTATTCATTACGGGAGAATTACAACTAATAAAGGCAGAAAGATACAGAAATAGAAAATCACCATATTGAAACTCTCATCAGCAATTTCAAGAACTGAGGGGTGCCTGGATGGGTCAGTTGGTTAAATGTCCCACTCTTGATTTTGACTCTGGTCATGATCTCATGGTTCATGAGTTTGAGCCTGTCCTCAGGCTCTGTGCTGATAGTGCAGAGCTTGCTTGGGATCCTCTCTTTCTCCCTCTCTCTCTGCCCCTCCCCCACTCACATTCTCTCTCTCCCTCCCTCTCTCTCTCTTTCTCTCTCTCTCCCAAAAATAAACTTAAAAAAAAATAAAGAAGGAACTGAAAAAAATAACCATATTTTAAATTCACAAGAAAAATTAATGGAAATTACAGAACTGAAAAATAAAATAACTAAAATTAAGAACTCAAAATAGTATAGATACAGCTGAAGAGAGAATTAGCAAACTGAACAGCAAGGCAGAATGATGCATAGAAAGACAAAAAAAAAAAAAAAAAAAAAAAAAGAGAAGTACCTCCCAGAGGGTAAGACACATATATGATCAAATGAGAAAGTCTAACAGACATTTAAATGGTGTTGCAGTAGGAGGGGAGAGAGAGAATGGTGCATAACAATATTTTAAAAGATAATGGTTGAAAGGTCATACAGTTTTTAGTGCTGAGGCTGCCATTTGGAATAAGCATTGTGGATCATATAGAAGTAGATGAGGTAGTAGATTTTCTGAGGACAAAGAATGAATAAAATCTGGGATCATGCTCCTTCTAGAGAGACAGGCAGATATTTAAAGACAACAGTTCGGTACAGGGATTTTTTCAAGTTTTATTTTTAGTCCCTTGTGATGTCCATCTGTATTTCCTATTCTTTGGTTTCCTTAATCTTTATAATAAATCGCCTTTCACTTAAGCTTTTCTTGTTTAAAGTAAATTTTTAAACTCAAAACGAGTATCTTCTTACAGCTTTATTGCACTGGTTAGACATCCTTCTCTTGTTTTGTACCTTTGTGGAAATGACACTATTTTATTAACATGTATGCTCTTTGCTTTTGGTTTCAGATTATGGAAGCATCTTTCTAGTCCAATATACAAAGGGCTTTTGTATGTTAGGAATGGATGTGGGATTTTATTGGATATCTTTTTTGTCTTTATAGAAATGGCCATATGGATCTTTTTTTTTTTTTTAACTTCAACGTATTTTTGTGGTGGTTTACACCAACAGATTCTCTACTGTTATAGTAGCCTTATCTAACTGGACTAAACCTTACTCAGTTATGGCACATGATTCTTTTAATGCACTAAGGTATGCATGTCTTTCAATTTATGAATATCCTTTTAGAATCTGTGTCTGTTTCATTCGTTTGGACACTGGTCCTTATTTCTCTTTTTTTCTCTTGTTTTGGAATCAAGATTATGCAAACCTTGTAAGATGAATTAGAAACTCTTCATCTTTTTCTCTATTCAGCAATAGTTTTAATTCACATCAGGATTATATATGTCCTCCTCTGGACTTTGATAGGACTGTCTTCAAAATCTATCTGAATGCAGTGTCTTATTTTGGAAATAGTGCTTTGAAACTTTTTCACTTTTTTTCTCCGAAGGGTTATTTTTCATGAAATTTTCTATCTCTTCCTGGTTTTTCTCTGATGATTAAAATTTCTAGGCACTGTCCTATTTCATCCAGATTTTCAAACCCACTCACATAGAATTGTATTTAGTAGTTTTTCCTCTATGCTATGATTATATCTCTCTTTTCACTTCTAATGTTATAGACTCATGGTTCTTTTTTTTTTTTTTTCTTTTTTTCCTGCACACAGGCACTGGGAATTTGTGGTTTTTGCTGGACATTTGAAAGCCAAAAATCTTGATTTTATTTATCGATTCTACATTTTGTTTGTTGTTTAATTTTCATTGCTTTTTGCTTTTATCTTTATAGAGAGATGAAATCCTCTTTCTCCACTTCATTTTGGTTTATTTTGTTCTTTTCTTCTTATTTTTGAATGCAAATTTTAGTTTAGTTAGTTACTTAATTTCTAATTGCTTTATTTTGATGCTGTTCTTTATTTAAACATAAGTATGAAGACAGACACCTTCTCCAGAGAACTGAAAATTCTAGCAGTGGCTAACATAACTGTAGTATGTTATCTTATTCGAGGAATCAATCTGAGAGAATTCATATGAAAATATGCAGTTAGGGGGCCCCTGGGTGGCTCAGTCGGTCAAGTGTCTGACTTCAGCTCAGGTCATGATCTCGCAGTCTGTGAGTTCAAGCCGTGCATCAGACTCTGTGCTGACACCTCAGAGCCTGGAGCCTGCTTTGGATTCTGTCTCCCTCTGTCTCTCTCTAACAACCATCCCCCCACTTGCACTCGGTCTGTCTGTCTCTCTCAAATATAAATAACATTTAAAAAAATAAAACAAAATATGCGGTTAGATCTGCAAGAGAGAAAAGATTGTTGTTAGTCTCGTAAATTAAAAAGATGTCTTTCTATGAAAACATAAAGAAATTTGATGACCATGTTTCTCTTTTCGTTTTTGCCACTTGAGCTTAGGATTATCCAAATTCCCATTTCCTAAAACTGCTAATTCAAAAAAGGTATGTTCCCCCAAGGAGCATCTTTCTTTTAAAAACCTCACCCTGCTTAACCAAAATCTTTATTATTAATATTATTTGACAGCTCTCATTTCTTTCTGACCAACCAGTTCTCCAAGTTCAACCAACTTTCTGCATAAACATTTAAAATTTTTCATAATGTGGAAAAGTGATTCATTTTAATTGAAGAGAGCTTGTTCAGAATTTCCAAAATGAAATTTGAGCTTACACAAAGAAAGCCTCAGACTGAAAGGCTAATTTTTCATAAACTACTGAAAAGCGGACACAGAATGGATGTCTGTCTGTGACCTTAGCATTTGTGGTTTCTGCTGCTGAGCTGAACAGCCATTCTTTATTGTTCTGTGACTCAGCCCTTGTGCATGAATACTTACATAAAACAGAGGCACACAGCAGGGGAGTTCTTCACTAGTTTAAATTGTTTATGGTTTCTTTTGTACCTATAATTCACAATTTAAGTATTCTAAAGTGCATTTGTTTATATGTTACTCAGGCTCAACAGTGAGGCTTTTGAGAAATTCCTATGCACTATTACCCTATGAAATGTCTACTTAGCATGGAAAAGAAGGCAGTGGGGGGATGGAGAATGTGACTTTATGCCCCCGGAACATGTTCAAGAAACTCAGACTGTTGATGGGAATCTGAGGAAAGAAATGATTCCTGGAAAAACTGAAAGAGCAGTGTGAAACAGGTGCTTCAGTAGTAGAGAAGATGTGCAGGAGGAAAGAGCCTGGGCTTAGGAATTGGACAGAGGCACTAGTAACTCCCGAGTAATGAAGAATTAGGCCAGTGAAGAAACGTGGCAGTTGTGTGCTTGGTGGAGAACTGGAGTGAGCAAAGTTAAGAAGGTGTAAAATGGCGTGAAGAAGGGCATGGCTGAGGCAAGTGTGGGCAGGACAGGGTGCAGGAGACGAGGCTCCGGTCAAGGAGGACCTTGTATGCCACACCAGGAGGACACTGGGGTGTCCCCGAGAGATGACATAATCACACTGGAGTTGGAAGAAAGTTACCCTGAATGCAGGACGGAGCGTGGATAGGGATGGGCAGGGTGCACGCAGGCAGATCATTTAGGGGGCCCTTGCCGTAGTCTAGCTCATGAAGATGGTCCCTGGCAATGAAGGACTCGCCATAGGAGTGGCAATGAAAAGCAGACAGGTTCTACGATACTAGAGGCCAAATCACTGTTGGATCTGGAGCTTGAAAGAATGGAATGGTTTTTGGCTTCTGGCTTCACCAACAGGGTAGGCGGTAGGTAATGCCATCACTGAACAGACCGTGTCTACAGAGGCTTCTGCAAGGTGCAAGCTACATAGTTACGCATCATGGAAGGCGTGAGGAAAGTGGAGAAGGCCTGAGCTAGCCACCTGCACAGTGAGTGAGGAGGCTGGCCAGAGGCTTGTTAAGCAGTATTTGTGTCCACCTGCAGGTGGGAACCACGAAGGGAACTGTGTACGTGGTTGTATGATTTTTTTTTCCCCTGGCCTTGTGAAAGAAATGAATGCTGACCAGTGCCCTGACGTGGTCAGATGTCCCTTAGACCAAAGCAGGGAACACGTAGGTGCAGAAGTGTCCCATCTGACAATAAGCAAGGGACGGAAGAAGCCCAATTGGCTTTACCAACGGATGAATAGATAAACAAAACATGGCACATACACACAATGGAATAATATCCAGCCTTATGAAGGAAGGAAATTCAGATGCATGCTACAACATGGCAGGACCTTGGGGACATGATGCTGAGTGAAATGAGCCGGCCACAAAAAAAGAGAAATACTGCGCACTTCCATTTATATGAGTTTCCTAGGGTAGACAGATTCATGGACAAAAAGCAGAAAGGTGGTTGCCGGAGGTTGGGAAAGGTATGGGAAGATAAAAAGGTTCTGCACAATGTGAATATACTTAGCACTAGTGAACTGTGCACGGAAGAATGGTTAAGTTGGTAAATTTCGTGTTATATGGTGTGTTTTGATGTGTGTGTGTGTGTGTGTGTGTGTGTGTGTGCTTGCCACAATTAAAAAAAAAAAAGACATACCATAAGCAATAAAAACGTTTAGCCTGATTTACAATTTAAAAAAAAAAAAAGGTTGCCTCATCTGATGAGGCTGAGCAGGGTCAACCCACCCGCTCCTGTCACCTCGTTCGCCTTCGCTGGTCCTGGGGCCAGCTCAGCCTGGTGTCTGCTCCCTTAACACCTGGTAACTGACATCGGCCATGACCTGAGGATTCACACTGGCTTTCTGCAGCGCACTTTATTTTTCTCATGGCCTCCCCAGCACTGACTCAGATAGGAAGGGTGTTGGGTTTTGTTCTCAGCAGCTTGTGGTTGGTGAATGACACAGGTGACTGATTCCTCTTGTTAACCACACAAACCTATCTTGTAACATTTAGCAGAAGTCCACCTCCACGGTTCATTTGCACACCACCACATTTTATTAGGGGTTGAGGGAAGCTTAGTGGCGCATGCAAGCCCTTGGCACCTACTGTTCAAGATGAGCAAATTGGTGCCAGAGGAAAATGAGGAGAGAAGCATGAAGAAACTTCAGAGTTAAGGATGTTTCCCCGAAGCGCATGCCGGAAGGTCTGGTGCGGGTGGGAGTGCGCCTCGCCTTTGACTCTGAAAGTACTGGGGATCCCAGCTGTGAGAAAAACGCATGGTTGCAAAGTCTACCGCGTTCCTAAGACTCTTTCAGTAAATACTTACTAGCAATTATCGTGCTGCAGCCGCCATTTGGCTCTGAGAACACAGCAGTGGACAAGATAGGAGGGGTTTCTTCTCCCAGGGGATCCCATTTTAGGTGGAACTAGAGAAAAAAAAAAGCAAGAAACAGAAAAGCTAGTAATAAGGGTTCTGAGAGGGTTAAGAGAAGTGAATGTGCTAGAAGGTGGCTGGGAGGGGACATTCATTTGGAAGGTTAAAGCCCCTGAGCTCTGGGCAACCACAAAATGCCTGATCTCAACCGTCCGGCAGGGAGCCTCAGGGCAGCAGGACCGATGGTACCAAGGAGTGACTTTAGCTTATTTGAGGAACAGAAAGGAGGCTCCTGTGGTTGGAACGTGGGAGGCGAGGGTGAGTGCGGTCTGAGCTGAGGTCAGAGGCCAGCACTGGTCGTGAAGGGCTTTATAAGTCAAGGTTTGAATCAAAGGGCAAAGAGGAGGACTGCAGGGCAGCAGGGGGAGGGGGGGTAACAGGATGTGATTTATGTTTCTAAGAGGCCGTCCTGGCTGCTGTGTGATAATTGCATTGTAAAAGGCGAGTATGAGAACAGGGAGGCGCATTCGGGGGGCATTTGCTACCATCTAAGAGAGAGATGACTCTTGCCTGGATTAAGTTGATGGGGCTGGGTCGGATCCCTTAGGGAGAAGGGTAGGGCATGGGACCAAACGCCGGGCCCTCCAACAACCAATCCCTTACTCAGGAGACCTTAACCATTTCTAGGTCTGAGACCCAAGAGAGCAATTTCTCAGGGAGGCCTTATGAAAGGGACACTTGGGAACAGCAGAATTCTTCTCAAAAGCATCACTGCGTTCTCCCTTCTTCCCCCGGCCACCCCCCGTCTGCCCCTCCTGGGGCCTCTCTTGTGCCACAGCGACTGGAGAGTGTCCAGCACCTGCCATGGCCGATGCAAAACCCAAGGCAGGGTTGAGACAGGGAGCGGGGAGCCAATTAATTTAAGGAGGTGGGGATTACGAGGAGTAATCTGTTGGGGATTACGAGGAGTGAGCACTAGCCAATGCATAAAAACCTGTGAATGACAGGGTTTGTCACTGAGGAAGATCAAATTCCAATTTGATGGGCAATCAGCGAAACCAATGCACCTGTGCGGTGGAGACAAAGGATGACAATATTAAGTGATGTGCTCCTTCCCTCCAGAACTCAGACGAGAAGCCGTTCTCAGTTGGAAAAGGGCGGTTCGATTCCACCACACCCTGACTTGTACTCGGTCCTTTTCCCATCTCCTTTCTTTTGTCGTACGTCAAGTAACTGGCTTTTGTGACCAGGTTTATTGTGCTATTATTATTTTTTTTACTAAAGGGTCATTGATGTATTCTGTTGACATCCAAAGGAAATGGAGGGGAGAAAAAGGTTTCTGTAAAAAGGCTCATTCAACTTTTATTTATTTTTATTTATTTATTTATTTATTTATTTATTTATTTATTTAGTGTTTAGTGTTTAGTGTTTTTTAGTGTTTATTTGTATTTATTTGGAGAGAGAGAGAGAGCAGGGCAGGGGCAGAGAGAGAGGGAGAGAGAGAATCCCAAGCAAGTTTCATGCCCAGCTTGGCACCTGACGCGGGCTTGATCCCATGATCTCAAGATCATGACCTGAGCCAAAATCAAGAGTCAGATGCTTAACCAACTGAACCAGCAAGGAGCCCCACAACTTTTATTTTTATATGCCATTAAATTATTTTGCTTTCATTGTTTGACAAGCAACAACAACAACAAAATCCTTTGCATACTTTATCTGCTTAGAGAATTCCAATGGATTTCATTTATCATTGTAAAACCAAGGACAACTTAAACATTTTACAGTCTTTTGTACATAGCTGTTACATGCGGGGAATCTGTTTTTAAGTTGGAACACATTTCTCGGAAGGAAATGAATCCTAAGTAGCTTTTCTTTTAACTCAAGTGTCTTATTTAAATAAACTTTTTGTTGAAAATAATATTAAAAAGCCCATCATTGCAGCAGGAGAACGGTGAGGCTGTTTTATCCTGGCTTGACCAGGATAAAGTTTGGCAAAGCGGGAAGTGTGAATAAGCTGCTTATCTGTGGGGTAGCCCAAGCGAATATTCATCACCGTCTCCATGCTGCAATCACCTTGACCTGCTGGGTTGGAGGCACACCATCCCTTGGTTGCTGTAGGTGATCATTGTTTTGGAACCCGGAGGATGAACCAGGTGGCCTTTTGAGGCACCTTGCAGCCCAGGGATGGTTGGAGAGAGAGCTCACTCGGGCCCTGTCGACAAGAGGGCTTCCTGACAAGAGTCTTGAGGAACTTTGCAAAAAAGTCTCCTAGTTGCCCTAACTCTGCTGTCTTCCAGGAGAAACAACAGTAGAGGCTGAAAAGAGGAGATTTTTACCTTTCCTTCATTGGGTTTTTGGTGTAATAGGGCATTCTCCTATGAAGTTTGAAATAAGTCATGGCTGTGAGGAGACCATTTCTGACTTTCTGCTTACTTTGTGGCCCCGAACAAGGCTGGACCATCTAAATTCTTTTTTTTTTTTTTTTTTTTTTTTTACATTTACTTATTTTTGAGACACAGAGAAACGGCATACGTGGGGAGGGGCAGAGAGAGAGAAGAAGACAGAATCCAAAGCAGGCTCTGAGCTGTCAGCAGAGAGCCCGACGCAGGGCTTGAACTCACAAACCGTGAGATCATGACCTGAGCCGAAGTCAGACGCTTAACCAACTGAACCACCCAGGCGCCCCAAGGCTGGACCATCTAGGATGTTATCGTATTTCCTCTCCCCCTTTATGTATTGGAAACTCAATATAATACTCAAATATGTTCAGTTCAGTTCAATGAGTACTTATTTTCTCTGTTTGTTTTATTTTATTTTATTTTATTTTATTTTATTTTATTTTATTCTATTCTATTTTATTCTATTCTATTTTATTTTATTTTATTTTTTTCACTCTTTTAAGTGTTTATTTTTGAGAGAGAGAGTGCAAGTGGAGGAGGGGCAGAGAGAGAAGGACAGAGGATCTGAAGCTGGCTGTGCACTGACAGCAGAGAGCCCGATATGGGGCTCAAACTCGCAAACAATGAGATCCTGACTGGAGCGGAAGTCAGACGCTCAACTGACTGAGCCACCCAGGTGCCCGTCTCTGTGTCTATTTTAACTGAATATCTGATTTGTAATATATTTCACTGTTCTTATAAAAGCAAAGTTACACAAATAGCTTAGGCTCCCCCCGACCTTTCTGACCTTACTCGATGAACCGTATCTGTCTGATTAGCCACCTAGCAATTAACACACAGTTCAGGCTAAGTCGTTGAAAACACTGATGTATTAATTTAGTCAGTCAGTGGATCCTAAGAGGGGATATTTAGGTTTGGAAAAAGCCGTTTTGTGTGTTTGTTTTGTTTTTAACTTCAGAATTGTGGTGACACATTTTTCAAACAATTGCATGACGCTGACTGTATGCCAGAACCTGTTCTAAATGCTTCATAAACATTAAGTTTTAATTTCAGCTTTGAAACAAGCCTCCTACACAGCAACGATTATTATGCCCATTTTACTGACGAGGAGATCAAACTTTGCAGAGAGTAAGATCACCGAAGATCCCACAGCTAAGAGGCAGAGATAAGATTTAAACCCAGGTTCTTTTGCTGAGGCCAAGATTGAGGTACTGTTGTTGTTTTTAAAGTGTTTTACTTGGAAATAATCCCAAATTTACAGAAAGGTTGTAAAGGAAGGTGCAACAAGGAATATCACACTTCCTGAGATTCTTTGTTAGCGTATGTAACGTTCTTCTTCTGAGACGCAAATACCCACACGGTGGCCCTTTATCCTAGAATACGTCAGTGCGTATTTGCTAGGAATAGGGCTGTTCTTTTGCGTAATCAGCGCATGTCTATCTTTAGTAAATGTAGCACTGATGAGATACTTCTATTCATTTGCTGTCTATATTTCAATGTTGACAGTTAACCCAGTAATAAGGTCTTTTCTCATTTCCGCCAGGACGGGCTCCAGACTAGTTCTAGGTATTCTCGTTGTCAAATCTCTCTTGCCTCCTTCATCTGGACACATTTCATCCCCTTCCCGTGTCTTGTGTGACCTTGATATTTTTTTTGCAGAGTATGTTTCCCCTCCTGCCTTTAACAAAATAGAACAAGCATTCTTCATCTTGTGTTTGATGCCTTGTCGCGATTAGGTAAGGAGATTCAGTCCTACATAGGAGACACGGTGACCGGCTCAGGATCTTATCTCTGGAGACACACGATATCTGCCTGCCCCTCGCTGGTGGCGGTGGCTCGGATCACCATGCTCCATCAAGCGGTTGTCTGATTTCTCAGACAAAATAATTACTATTTTCCCCTTGCCGCTAATAAGCCGTCTGGGGGGAGGCTGAAGGATGTTCCTCTGCCACTTGGAGGCACCAGTCATAGGGAGACGCGTATGCGTGTGAGGGTGGAAGCAAGTTCTTCCCTTCCCTTCCGCGGGAATGTTACAAGCGGGGAATATGTGCTCCTTCCACCTGCAGCTGGAAAGTCCGCACATCTTTTGTTGTGATTTCCAGTCGTCACAGGGCATTTCGTTAGGGCTGAGTTACTGCTCGCAGGTAGAGCTTTGGGGCTTTGATGTTTCTGGGCCCTGATGAGTCAAGCTTGCATCTGTGAAATGATAAAGCGGCTGAGATGCCTCCCGAGAGAACAAGGAATGGGATCCTCACCCGTAATGTCTGAGACCACATTTCAGGAAAGGGCACCGGTTCCTTGAGGGAAGGCAGACAGCAGCAGAAATGGAAATCTGGACTGACTTCACATCCAAACCTGGGAGACGTTGCAACGAAGGATTGATTTAGGGTGTCGGAAATCGCCAGCGGAACTGGTCCCAGCCCAGAACCCTGGGCAGTAGGCAGAATGGCTGTGAGCCCAATAGGACTGACCCAGCCCATCCTCCTAGAGAACATCTTGACTCTGCGGAAGGAGAAGCAGAGCCCTGGTTCTTTACACACCCATGAGCATCTGAGCTCTTACACAGCCAAAATATTTCCCACGAATACATGTAATATTAAAGATAGTATGCTAAAAAGAGAGGATAGCGAATAATCTAGGTAGAGAAGATTAGACGAAAAGTTAGAACCCATATACTCAAGCCGTAGGTTACTAAATAGTTACTAACACTGGCATCGAATTTGTCTCAGAACTTCTCTATGGGAAAGGCAAAAAGGAAAACATGATCAATTAGTTAAAAAAAAATCTCACTTCCATGACAAAAAACTGATCAGTTACTCAGAAGAGACAAAACATTCCCGATGCTTAAACGTGAATACGTCTGTCTTTGCTTTGCTTTGCTTATTGGTAATAGAGCTTTTCTTGAACACTTAGCCTCTTGTCAATTTTCTCTGTAATTGATTTTTACTTCCAGGTCCCGTGGTTGAAAGGTCTGTAAATGCTGTGATGTCTAAAGATCTGAGTACCAGGATGGGGAAGAAACAGAAGTGGCGAGTCCCATCGAGAGAGCACATAAGGTAACGTAACAACACAGTTAATCCAAAACCACGGATTCTAAATCCAGGGACAGAGGGTTTGGCCTCATTACACCAACTTGCAAGGGAGTCCCCTGGAGCTGTGCCCGCAGGGAGCTAGGAAACAGGAAATCCCACCTCAGGAGATTGCTGGCAGCGAAATGGCAGTCACCCAGCAACAACAACCACCACAACAAGAAGGCACTAAAAGGAATGATGGAAAATCACTTACATGAAGGGAAACAATGCAACCGGAACTTATGAGTACTCTAAATCCTGCCCTTTGGAGGGATTTCAGATTTTATTTGTGATCTTTAAGGATCCTGCAAAGTCCTTTTGGTTCAAAGGGCTTCTCCAGTGTGGGACTGGTAGGAGACTTTCGGGGAATAGATTCATTCATGTGGTCAGTTAGCCAGTCAGCAAACATGACTTGAACTCCAGGCCATGAGATGGAAAAGAAGAACTCCAGATGCCCTATGTCTGAAATATACAATAGGATAGGGACAGGTGCAGGCAGAGAAATAAGAGCAGTGCTATGTGTTTCTAGAGCACTGCAGAATTCTTTTAAAAGCTTTATATTTGTAGGGCGCCTGGGTGGCTCAGTCGGTTAAGCGTCCGACTTCAGCTCAGGGCATGATCTCTCGGTGTGTGCGTTCAAGCCCCGCATCGGGCTCTGTGCTGACAGCTCGGAGCCTGGAGCCTGCTTTGGATTCTGTGTCTCCTTCTCTCTCTGCCCCTTCCCTGCTTGCTCTCTCTCTCTCTCTCTTTCTCTCTCTCTCAAAAATAAATAATAAAAACATTAAAAAAAGCTTATATGTGTAACATCGAACAAGGTCTGCGTTAGCATCTCCTGCAAAAGCAGGGTGATGGCAGAATCTGTCAGAAAAGCCAAATTGCCCTTCCGGACTCTTTGTTTTCCCAACTCACCACAGGGGGGTGCTGTGTGAGGCTACCCTGAGGGCTCCCGAGTGAACTCTGCTTTAGATCAGCAAAATGGTAGGCACTAAATGAAAAGCTTCAGAACCATCGTAGGTGGTGTCCAGATAAAGCCATTGTTACCTGGAGTGAATGAGCGTAGGCCATTTGCAGTGGCAGGGACATAAAGGACTCTTGGAGGGCCCTTTCCAATAAGGGCGGCTGCCTGGGAAGTGTAAACACGCAAGTCTGGTCCCCTTTGCAAGCGACAGGACATGCTAACTTTTCTCCAGAACGCTTTCCTCCACACAACAGGCCCCCACAGGCCCTCTTCTGAAGGTTCTTTGCAGACCTTTTGTTTTCTTGCTTGTTGATTTTCCTTTGCAAACAAGACTGGGGGACCCATTATTCAACTAAAACCTTCTTTTGTCAACTCTTAGGTTTTCTCCCTAGTGTTGATTGGATGTCTAGACAGATAGGTGGAAATAATTGCCCAGGGGGAAGGACAACCTTAACTCAAGTGGTCCATTTACATTTTTACATCCTCCTAAAAATACACCACACCAACCCCTTTGTCTTGGTAGTTCAACGTTGTGCAAGACTCTGGAATATGTTGCTTCTTTTTGCAGTGTTTAAAATGTCCCGTTCAGAACCATTGTTCTTCGAGACTTCAACTTCTTTGATAGGGATTTAAATCACAAAGGGCTCAGGCAGTTCTGAAAAAACCCTCTGTTATGCTCCCTGGGTCATAAAGGAGACTCATAAACTGCTTTTGCGTGGTAACTGTTGTGGGGGAAGTGTAGATAGTGTCTGATGTCTGATGGTATCCTAACTGCCAGGCGGGCCGGAGAAAATTAAGGGTATGTTTTCATTTAACATCATTCCTTGCTGACTCTTGTCTCCCTGGAAAATTGTCCACGAGGAGACAAACGAGGGTGCCCTTTCTGTTAACTCAGTTTTCTTAATTATAGTTGGTAGGAGATGGGCTTAAATCGTGTTGTGAGGTATGGGCTCTGTCTTCCCTCCAGGCGGTGGAGGAATTTGTGTCAGAGACTGGTAACAGTAAACCCTGAGATAAAAGTCAGCCTGCCCAACTTTTTCTGTTGCCCCTTTTAAAGGTTTCTCTCCGGTGTTCTGGCCTCTACTCATTAAAACCCTTTCAAGGTTGTTTTTTTCTTCTCTTTTCTTGCTTTCAAGCACAAAATAAGCGTGTGCCTACACGTTCAGGACCTGGGAGGAAAGAAGGGTGGGCTGAACGGAGTCTTCCCGTGGTACTGTTTGGGGTTTCTATGGCCTTGTTTATTCCCTCTTTTGCCTAGCCTCGGGGTTCAGTGCCAGGCTGGGATAGTGTTCACCCCAGGCTGCTTTCATGGAGACGTCCAGAACTGTGGTGCTTCCTAGTTCAGAATGGGTCCACATCCGTCCCGATGCCCAAACCAGAAACCCTCAGCATAGCTACCCCTGCATCAGGTGCCATGTGCAATTCATCAATCGTGTTGATTCCCTCTCCTATACACCTGGAGTCTGTCTGCTTCTCTCTCCCTTTTGGCCCAGGCTCCCTTCGCCCTTTCTCCTACACGGACACGAGGGCTTCCTAACTGAGCTCTCAGGATCCTCGAGGCCCGTCCTCACCGCCTTCCACCCTACCAAGTGCTGTGTTCAGAACACGGCATCTGTTATCATGACGGCCGCCTTTTCGAGAAGACTTCCCAAGTGTTAAGCAAATGGGAATCCTTAGAGCAAATCCCCGGACAGGCCAGGCAATCTTTGACTGTTCTTTCTCTTTCTCTCTGTATGGATTTCATTGTCCTCTCACTTTCTTGGGTCCCGTCTAAAAAGTACTTGTATTTTAAAGCTCTTCGTACAAGATTGACCTTCACTTGGGCTTTTGTCTGTAATCTGCCTTAAATTGTTTCCAAAGCATGTTTACTTTTGGCTTCAAACAAAGCAAAGCAGAGAGCAGGACTTCCATTTCCTTCCTGCCCCCGCTGGGGCACCACACATTTGCTGAGCAGGTAGAGACCCTGGCTGGGAGGCTGGGCGACTGCTCGGGCTGGGGCCGCCCTTGCCTTGATGGGCACAGCCGATCCGTGCTGTGGCGGCCAGGCAAGAAATGTTCAATGAATGCATGAATCCTTGTTTTTCATGTCCTCTGGTGAATGGCAATTTCTTTTGTCATCCTTCCTCAAAAACTGTGAAGAATGTGGATGTGGTATGTGGGGAAACATCTAAAGCCCAGACAGACTTTTAACTGACTAGGGGAGCAGGAAACTGTCTCTGTCTTCCTGGTGAGTCTTGAACTAGCCCAGGGTTGTCACTAAAAAGCTGAACTTTCTTATTTGCCCTTTTTTAAAATTTTTTTTGGGGAGGGGCTGCCAGCGTTTCTGGTGAATTAATTGGCAGTATTGGTTTGACAAAAAAATGGAACATTAGAATCAGTTGGGAAATGCCTTACCTCTTTTGAAAATCAACTTGATTGAGCTAGACGTACCTGTGAGGACATGCACCCGTTTTGAGTAGATATTAACATTTCCATCGTAGAGCGCAGATATAACACATATGTATGGCCCTGAAATAAAACGTGTCCGTCACACCAAAAAGTTCCCTCGTCCTCTTTTCCGAATTATCCCCAACTCCCACCCTTGCAGGAAATCACTGATTTGATGTCTGTTACTGCCAAGTAGATCTGTGTTTTCTAGAACTTTGTATATATGTACTCTTTATTTGGGTGGCTTTTTCTCAGCAAAATGTTTCTAAGGTGGATCCATCCATGCTGTTACATGTGTCGTTAATTCACTCCTTTTATTTATTTATTTTTGTTTTGGTTGCTTTCTTTTTTTAGAGTTAACATCGCACTATGTTAGTTTCAGGTGTACAATATGATGCGCCAATTCTGTATGTTACGCAGCGCTCATCATGATAAGTGTGCTCTTAATGTCCTTTGTCTGTGTCGCCCGTCCCCACACTCACCCCCCCTCTGGTAACCATCAGTTTTTTCGGTGCATCTCGTTTTTGATTTGTTCATTTGTTTTGTTTCTTAAACTCCACATATGAGTGAAATCGTACGGTATTTGTCCTTCTTTGACTTATTTTGCTTCCCATCATGCTCTCCAGCTCCATCCATGTTGTTGCAAATGGCAAGATGCCATTCTTTTTTATGGCTCAGTAATATTCCTTGTATGTATACCACCTTCTTTATCCATTCATCTATTGATGGACATTTGGGCTGCCTCCATAATTTGACTATTGTAAATAATGCTGCAATAAACATAGGGGTGTATATATCCTTTTGAATTAGTGTTTTTGTATTCTTTGGGTAAATACCCAGCAGTGTGATTACTGGATAATATGGTAATTCTATTTTTAATTTTTTGAGGAACCTCCATACTGTTTTCCACAGTGGCTGTACCAGTTTGCATTCCCACCAACAGAGCACGAGGGTCCCTTTTTCTCCACATCCTCACCAACACTTGTTCCTTGTGTTTTTTATTTTAGCCATTCTGACAGATGTGAGGTGGTATCTCATTGTGGTTTGATTTGCATTTCCCTGATGAGAAGTGGTGTTGAGCATCTTTTCATGTATCAATTTGTCATCTGTATCTCTTCTTCAGGGAAATGTCTGTTCATGGCTTCTGCCCACTTTTTATTTGTTTTTAGAGAGAGAGAGAGGGAGCAGAGGAGAGGGACTGAGGGAGAGAGAGAATCTTAAGCAGGCTCCATACTCAGTGCAGAGCCTGACACAGGGCTCAATCCCACAACCCTGGGATCATGACCTGAGATGAAATCAGCAGTCGGGTGCTCAGCCAGCTAAGCCACCCAGGCGCCCCTTGTGCCCATTTTTTAATTGGATTATTTGGTTTTTGGTATTGAGTTGTATAAGTTCTTTATACATTTTGGATACTAATCCTTTATTGGATATGCCATTTGCAAATATCTTCTCCCCTTCTATAGGTTGCCTTTTTGTTTTGTTGATTATTTCCTTCAGTGTGCAGAGGCTTTATATTTTGATGTAATCCCAATAGTTTATGTTTGCTTTTGTTTTCCTTGCTTCAGGAGACATAGCTAGAAAAATGTTGCTATGGCTGTTGTCAGAGAAATTACTGGCATTCACTCCTTTTTATTAATGAATACTGTTCCATTGTATGAATAGACCACAATTTATTTATCCACTCACCTGTGGATGCCATTGGATTGTTTTCCTTTGGGACTATGATGAATAAAGCAAGTTAGTTTTTTGTGTGGACATACATATTTTAATTTCTCTTGGGTAAATATGTATGATTGGAATTGCTGGGTTATATGGTAAGTGTATGTTTAACTTTATAAGAGATTGCCAAACCATTTTCCAAAATGGTGGCACCATTTTACATTCCTACCAGCAGTGTAGGGAGTTCCAGATGCTCCCTGGAATAATCTTTACCAGTTATTACTGGTAATTGTTTACTTGTTCTATTAATTACTGAGGCAGGAGTATCTAAATCTCCACCTTTAATGACAGATTTCCCATTTTTCCTTTCAGTTATATCAGTTTTTGCTTCATAAATTTTGAAACTTTGTGATTAGGTACATACAAAATAAATAATTTTTTTTATGAGTTGACCCTTTTATCTTGCAGTGTCCTCCTTTGTCCTTGTTCTCAATTCTTTGTCTGCTAATGTAGCTGCTCCAGCTTTCTTTTTAAATCAGAATGTGCACGGTACATCTCTTTCCATCCCTTTGCTTTTAAACTTATATGTATATTTTCATTTAGTGCAGGTGTCTTTTAAATAGTATATAGCTTAGTCTTGCTTTAAAAAAAAAATCCAGTTTGAGAATCTGACTTTTAATTGGTGCGTTTAGATCATTTAGTTTTTAAAAAGTCATAACTAACAAAAGAATAAATCATCTGTATTTCAGGTGTACAAACTGATGATTTGACAGGTGTATACCTGTGAAGCTATCACCATGATCAATAAAATAGCCATTTTCATCATTTCCCCAAAGTTGCCCTGAGCTCCTTTGGAATCCCTGCCACCCCTCCTCTTTCTAGGACACCACTGAGCTGCTTCCTGTCACTATAATTTGCATTTTTAGAATTTTGTGTAAATGGAAACATACCGTATGTAGTCTGTTTTGTCTGTCTTCTTTTATATGTCGCAATGGTTTTGAAATTCAATCATATTGTTTTTGTTTCAATTTTATCGTCCCTTTTTATTTCTGTGTAGTATTCCACTGTGTAGATACACAATAGTGGTTTTTTATGCATTCACACAGATGGAGATTTGGGTTGTTTCTAGCTTTTGGCTATTACAAGTAGAGCTGCTGTAAGCATTCTTCTTCAAGTCTTTGTATGGACATATGCTTTTATTTCTCTTGAGTAAATACGTACGAGAGGGTTTCCTAAGTAATACATTAGGCATACATTTAATTTTTTAAGGAACTGCCTATGTATTTTCCCAAGCGTTTGTAGCATTTTACACTCTCACCAATAGTGTATGAGGGTTCCATTTGCTCCTGTCTCGTCAACAGTTGGGATGGCTTGCCTTTTTAATTTTATTGACTCTATTTGGTGTGTTTACATTTCATTTACTTATTGCCCATTCGTAGGTCTTCTTTTGTGAGCTTTCTGTTCACATTTTTTGCCCATTAAAAAAAAATTTCATCATCTCTTCATTCTGATTAATGTCCCTGGTGGATTTATGTGATACTTTCTCCTGCAAATATTTTCTCCTGCTTTGCGGGCTGCCTTTTTGTATTTTTTAATGGTCTCCTTAGAAGAGCAGAGTTTTTAATTTTGGTAAAGTCCAAATTATCGATTTTTTTCTTTTATGATTTATTCATTTATTTAGTTATTTCATTACTTATTAATTTTTTTAACATTTATTTATTTTTGAGAGAGAGACAGAGACAGAGAGACAGAGCATGAGTTGGGGACGGGCAGAGAGAAAGGGAGACACAGAATCTGAAGTAGGCTATAGGCTCTGAGCTGTCAGCACAGAACCCAAAGTGGGGCTCAAACTCATGAACCGGAAGATCATAACCTGAGCTGAAGTCAGACACTTAACCAACTCAGCCACCCAGGCACCCGTTATTTACTTACTTATTTATTTTTCTATCTAAGGAACTTTTATCTACCTGAAATCACAAAGATTTTCTCCTATGTTTTCTTCTAGAAGTATTACATATAAGTCTATGCTCCATTTCAGTGTTGTGTAGGCTGTAAGGTAAGTCTTCGTTTTTTTCCATGGAGAGATCCAGTTGTTCCTGTACGATGTTTTCAAAAGACTTCAGTCCCCATTGAAGTGTCTTGACACTTTTCTTAAAACTCAGCTCATGTTTATAGATGTGGACAAAATGATACAAAATATATACAAATAACTTCATCTGTTAATCTCACAGTTAGGATACCTGTGTGAAAGAGGGGGCTAAACATTAAAAATAATTTACGTGGATACGAATGTCTAATTTTCATCAAATCTAGTTTTCTTTTAACTGTTTCTTTATGTCTCTTCCAAAATGAATTAAGCAACTCTCTTTGATTCTAAAACCTCACAAATGGTATCATCCGTATTATGATGGTAGAAATCATCGTACCCATGATTTAAATGGACAGGCTTTCTGGGGAAGCCAAGCCTTGTTCTAGATATTTGGGTTTGGCAATGTCCACAGATCGCAGAATTTTCTTCATATGTAAATACACTCTGAAGTGACACCAAGTGAAAGAATACACAACTCTCAATTCTCCTAAAAAAATCCAGATCTCTAGTATTGCTCTGTGACAAAGACAAATATGGAAAAGAAAGCCCAGTGCCTTTGGAAATCGAGATCTAAAAATTTAATGTTTTAAAAATAACCTTTACATACAAGATGGGAAAGAGTAATACAGACTGAATGTTTTGGTTTCGAAAACGTGAAATGTCACCATGTAGCTTAGAACAAGTCTGTCATCTCCTAAGAAATACACATTATTATACAATGGAATCTATAGGGAAACTTTTGAACTCCTGCTTAGTTGATTTTCAGCAGTCTCCTTCCTCCCTACAAACTTACTTGTCATATAACCATACAACTTGTAATCATCTTTTGACAGAGAACTTGGAGAGCTACAATTACGGCTGTTTTCAAAAGCACCTTCTATGATGTTTCACTGATTTTTTTTTTTTTTTTCCATCACACTTAGATCGCACATTCTTCTCTCTTAAATCCCTTCCTGTTCCAATGATTTGGCTTTTAAAACAAGCAAGCTTAATTAAGTCAAGGCATATATTGCAAAATAAAAACGTTTTCCAATAGGCTAGACTAGAACCATTAAATAAGAACGGGACCAAAAGCCTATAGATAACATGCTTCCTGACTTGGTAATGTGAGAATACCTTTACCCATTGGGTAGGAAAGGTCTCATCTGCCCCAAGATGAATCTGATGGCTTGTGTTGTGTCTGTACTGTGCCAACACCATCAGGTTTAAGGGGGACGGACTTTGCTGAGCTGTGAGATGGCAATGGGCTGTTTACACAGGGCCGTGGGCCAGACAGAATTGTAAAGACTCGATGGGCTCAGTGTTGGGTCAGCAGCTGCATGTTTGAAGAAGGGTGCGAGATCAAGCAATGGATTCTTATAGAGTAGGATGTGGCCTGGAGGCTCTTAACCTTTAAGTGACTAAGAAACTGGTCAGTTTCCCTCAGGTACTGACGGTGGTAGCACCCAAGTGAATGTTGAGAGTCCAAAAAGGCCTCTACTTAAACCTGACAGAACGGAACCATCCCTTCTTTTTGTGGACAATCGTAGTCTGATATGTCTTTATGAATTCCTGCTGCAAATAATCTGGTCTTTGCAAATTTAAAACACCCTCTGGAAAGCCTCATGGCCAAATCACTCATAAACGCAGATGATCAAAAAGCCCCGGGGAAACATGTGCTCTCCTTTTATTGTGATGTCCTCTCTGTTTTGAAACAACCCAGCCCTAACTGGGGATATGGCCTTGAAATACTTCTAAAATATCGGTGCTTGAATCAACATACACTTCCTGAAACTTCTAACAGGGCTTCCTCCCTCAGAAGTGCGGCATTTTGCCACAATGTGCCCGAGAAGGTCAACTTTGAAAGGGGCCTCAAAACAAGAACAAGTCACATCATGCCTCATTATTGGAAGGTGAACATTTGCATGTATACGTGCTTCCCAGACTTGGAAGTGACAGGCTCAGGATAATTGCTAGTATACATATAGCAATATTACAACTAGCTGGTATGTTTTCTAAAAAAAAAAAAAAAGAAAAAAAAAGGAAAAAAATGCAGCATTAGGAGGTGGTTACTAAGGTGCTTCTTAATTCATGTTTTCTAATGGAATGTCTCGGACAGACGTCTACAAACGAACGTGCATACACAGGCATACACACGCACATGGACACGTTTCTGTACAGCTGATGCCTTAGATGCTTACGTGTTTACATAAGAACCACACAGGAAAAAAAAAAAAAATTCCCCCTCGAGCTCCCTGAATTTCTGAATGTCATCTAACCCCATCAAATGTTAAAATATTTCATTTTCATATAAAATTATCTACAAAAATAGATAACATTTACAAAAACCAGATAGCATTTCCAGTTTTCCTTGGCGGCGCGCTCAGCTCCCCCTTCTTCCTGCCCTTCTCAGAAGGTTGCCATCTCCAGCAAAGAGCGCTTGAAGAGCTGGGCGTTCCTGGACAGGTCTGTCACATGGTGTACCATCTCCTGCAGGGCCGTGGTGCTGGGGTAATGGAGGGCGGCCATCTTGGTCGCCATCACTATAGTCTTGAGCTGTTCGCAGAGCTGGTTGCTGGAGTTCATCACTTTGTGGCGAATGTCCTGGGTGGCCACCTGCCTCGTCAGCGTGTCCCCAATGAACACCAGTTTGTGTGCACTCAGGATGACAAACTTGCTGTGGGCCACGAAGATGCGCGGGGGCTGCGCGGAGCTGACACAGCTGAAGAGGGCGTCGATGGCATTGAGGAGGGAGATGTAATGGGTCTCACACTGGTCATAGTAGAAGTAGAGCAGCTGCCTATCCTGAGAGCCCACGCTGCTGTTTGTGGTCGGGAGGCTCTGAGAGGGCTTCCACTTGGAGATGTCATTCTCCACGGGCTTGGTAATTTCCTGTTCCAGCAGCTGGAACTGACTTAGCTGCAAGGAAGCAAAAAGCAGATTTCCTGAAGGGTAAGGCAAGTGCGCTGTGCCGGAAATGAACCCCGGGGCTTGGAGTTCAAGGACAGGGATTTTAATCCCCAACAAGAGTCAAGTGCTCATTAGATGGGAGGCCTTGGTCAGGTTGTCTGACTTTCCTAAAGTGTGAAACGTAGAGGATCCCTAAGGGATCGGCCAGCTCAGGCCCCTGTGACTGCGCATTGGTCTCTTCTGCCCTAAGGCTGGAAGGCAGCTCGCCCTTAGACTCAGCTCTGTTACCTGCACCTTTATGAAGGTTAAATGAGTTAAGGTTTACAGAGTGCTTAGAATGGTGTTTGGTTTATTGTAGCCTCTGTGTAAATGTTTATTGAACGTTGAGTGGTGGCGAGGGAAACTGAGAGTTGGTTCCTTCTCTGGGAAAGCCTTGACTCTGTCCCTTCCAGACTCTTAGATAAATGACAGTCTGTGACCCCTTTCCATTTCTCCTACTCTTTCAGTCAAGATCCGTGAATGTTATTATCCAGCACTACAGGAGAGACTAATGCACGTAAATACATGTACATTGTGGAGAAGAGCGTCTCTATGGGAATCTGAATAATTGTGCATCATACCATTTAGCTGCTCAGAGCTGTTGAAAGAAAAGCTCCTCACACACAGACTCAATGAGCGTTAGCTTTTTTCTTCCCTTCCTGCGTCCAGCTGGTGTATTATTTAAGCTGCAGTGATAATAATTTCATGCTATTCTACCAAATCTCAGGAAAGACCCTTCTTTTGCAGGTGAGGACTATTTGTGACCTTAGCTTAGGACTCAGTGATCTGCTCCAAGGTGGGGCTCAGTCAGAGTAGGGATAGCCTCGTCCAGCTTCCCCCACAAGAAATGCACAATGAGCTTTACTTTTCAACCGACTCTGCTTTCCTCTTAGGAATTGCTATGGTTTCAACAAGTTCCCCAAAGCCCTGCTGTCCTACTTGGCCAAATGCCAAAGCGGATATAACCAGGTACAACGTGATGTTTGAAGTTATCTCGTTTATGCTGTTGCAAATATGTTCATAAATGTATCATCTTATTAGATGGAGAGCTGGGGGATCTTCTCATTTTATACGTAAGTAACTGAAGTTCACGGAGGTTAAGTGACTTGCCTGAGGTCACATAGTTGGCTGGTCCGAAAGCAAGGACATGTCTCTGCATGCCATTTCGTTTCAATTTAAAAGGCTTATAAGTCCTCAATCCATTGCTTTTTATTTTTGTGCCCAGTTACTAGCAATACCCATCATTATCAGCCCCACTCATGCCCAACTGTTGAGTGAACCTGCCCTGCCCAAATCCCTTGTTTAAGAGCTTGCATGTCATTTGAAAACATTTGATCCTGCCCTCGTTCTCTTCGATTGGACCAAGAACAAACAGCCAAGCCATAGGCTTGAGTTGTAGGAGAGAGAGAGATAGAGATGACCCAATTAGGCTCTTTTTTTTTTTTTTTTTTGAGGAATTTGATGAACCACAGTAGGAAACCATCAGCTGAGGAAGCTGAGACGAAAAGCCATCTGTAGAAAGGACTTTGAGTGGCCATTTATGGGTTCTGTAAAGTTAGAGGGGCGACAAATGAATAGATAAGCAAAGGAAACTGCTAGAAAATAGAGAAGGAAGCAGATTTAGAGAAAAGCAAAGGAAGTACAGGAGGAGAGAGAATTTATAGTCCTAGCTCTCATCAGACCTGGCTGTATCTGCATTTTCTGTTCTTGCATCCCCCTACTATAAAACCTGTTTGCTTGGGCTAGCTTGAGTGGGTCCTGCTCCTTGAGACCAACAGCTTTAACCCAAAGAGTCCTAATATGTTAGATATACAGAATTAGCCCGGAAAAAAATGGCTGTTTGGACATAATCCAGGAACACCAGCTGGATTACCAACGCTATAAACTTTCTCTTTGTTCTTATACCCTATTATATGCCTTAGAGCCTATTTATGCCAAAGTATGCTGGAAGGATCAAAACCATAATCTTTTGAAGTAACACCTTCCTTATTAAGTGGGAAATCTTTTCAATACCCACTAGGTTTTGTTCTGAGTGAACTTACCTGATGATGTTCCAGCTGCATCTTGTTCTGTTTGATGATATTTTCCTTTTCCAGCAGCTCTTTCTGTTGCCTCTCAAACTCCTCCTTGCCCTATTATTTTCCAACACAAAGAAAACATTACATCACCCCTGTGATTCACTTATGCTAACAATTTCATTGACAAACGTGTAAACACCCTTTCATTTTCCAATGGCTTGGCGATTTCCCACAGGCCCAGTTAGGCCCTGTGAACCCCAGGCCCTGGTGTGCTTCTCTGCCAGACTTCCAGAGTCACCATGGAGGTCAAGGCTGAAAAGTAAAGTCTGTGTCCATGTGAGAGGCCACCATCTCTGCTCCACTTCACCATTCTTGGAGACCCACAATCCCCTTCAAACCTCCTTAAGCAACACTGTTTCTCGGCGTTCTAATGGGATCCACGCTGCGCTCCTGGTTTCGTTGAATCATCTATGACTCTACACCAAGTCGGTATTTGCAACAGACAGAGCTGGACAACCCGCCATATGAATGGTGAATGCCCCCATCTACTCTGTCTCCACACCTTTCCTTAGCACTGGGAGATGGGGGAGGGAGGGCGGGCTCAGCTCTCTCCCTTCCCCAGTCTCTTGCACCCAAGGGAATTGTGGTAGTTCATCAGTTCTCAGGATAATCCATGCCTCTCAATCAAGTGAAATAAGACAGCACACCAAATTCTAAATAATGGACCCTGGTAGAATGTCTGAATTCCCCAAAGTGAAAGGGATCCCAGGTCAGCTTTGTAGAATTTCCCACTTGCAGGAGGCCAACTGTGCCTGTCCAGCTTCCCATGTGCTGGTTAAGTTCTACGTCAATTGACAAATGCCCAGTGTTCCTTAAGGTAAGCCTGAGGTCGGGTTAAGTTTTTCTGTAAGTAATTAAACACACACACACACACATTATAGAGCTGAAGGGACCTTAGACATGCTTTACTATAGAGGTTTGCATTCTTTTTTCCTTAACGGTGCCTCTCTCCTTTTTCAAATAAAATACCACGCAGAACTATATGACAGAACGCCAACAGAAGTGGAGAGGATATGGTTATCTGGGGGCCCACTCTCCTACTTGGGGAGTCTCTTTCTGCTTGCCTGAGGCATATCAATGGATCGCTCCAACTCTGTGCTTCATTCATGTTGCAAATGAAGAAATTACAACCCTGGGAGGTTTGAGAAGTCAATCACACTTAGTTAGTGTCGGGGAAAGGTCTAGAGCCGGGGACTCAGGACTCTCCGGCCAGTGTTCTCCCAACAGTACGATATAGCCTCCACCTGTGAACTACTAATTTTGTTTGTGAACCAGTAATCATGTTCTCCCCTCCGGCAGTCCAGCCTACCAGTCGTACAGGTATCAATCCCAGGCTCTCTGGACACGAGTATAGGTGCTTTTATGGGTCTGGTTTCCTTACCTGTAGGTGGACGTAATCATAATCATCCATCCAGCTCCTTTCAGACCCATCGCTGCTGCTACAGTCAGGAGGCTGGTCCTTGCCTAGGCTCGGGGGCAATGGCTTGGTGAGGGCTTGGGCCTTGTGGTCCCCGGGATGCAGCAGCTGCATCTGGGACGCAGCGTGTGGGTACTCAGCGGAGTTCATGATGTTCCCAGACCCACTCTTCACGTGCGAGCTGCCCGCGCCTGGTCTAAAGAGGGCCTCCGCGTTGGTGTTGATGGTTGTGGTGAGCTGCTTGGCATCGTCGGGCACTGTCTTCGCCACCATCACAAACCGATCCAGATCATCGCACTTGTTCTGGGGCTTGTTGATGGCCAGAATGTTCAGGGACCAGCTGTGCTCGTTTAAGTCATGGCTGGTCTGGCTCAGAATCTGGTGGGAGTCTTCCACTCTTTGGAGCTCCCGCTTCATTTTGTTATGGAGGACGAGTTCGGGGAGGCAGGAAGCGTTTGCTACAGCTCCCTTGGCAAAATGGAGGTAGTCCCTCACGAACAGCTCCACCTTGTCCACCGCGGTGCGGATCTCGTTGACGTGTCGTTCCATGTACCCGTAACACCGCCAGTCTGTGGTGACCAGCGCCATGAGGCTGGCGACGCCCGTCTCCAGGGTCTGCTGGAGCCGGTGAAGTCTCTCGATGGCTGTGTCTGGATCCAGTAAGAGCCTTTTGTCCTGAGACGGGGAGGCTGACAGTGAGGAGTCCTTGGAGGTGGTCGAAGACGTAGACATGTTACTCCTGGTGCTGCCCGTGCTGGAGAAAGATAACCGGTTGATACTGTCCACCACGTCCTGCGAGGCTTTGACATCTGGTGGGTTGTGCAGAGGGACGTCGTACACGCCGTCTCTTTCTTCGGGGTTTGCTTTCTCACCGCTTTCTGCCGCTGGCTCCAGAAACTGAACCCCTCGGGGGACATCATATGCATCGTTCTGGGCGCCCAGTGACTGTCCCAGCTGTGGGTGGTTCACCGAAACGCTTTGGTGTCTTCGTGTGGCCAGTTCAGCGGCTCCTGGAGCATCACAGTTATATTTTATGCGGAGGTCCTTCCCCACTGGCTTGGTGCTGGCTGGGGGGATGTCATAAACGCCCTCTGGTCTGACGTCCAGCCTTCCCGATTGCCTTACCGGAGGGGGGAAATCATACTCTTTTTCCCTCAGCCCTGCCTCGTCTCGGCAAGTAGCGGGTGAAATGGCATATACCTGAAAAGTAAAGGAAGCAGGAGCTGGTATTTGTTTGCTTGGCGCATACGAACATGCAGAAATGGAAAAGGACATTAAAATGAGGCTAGAATTCTCAGGCCGCCTCTCTGGCTCCTTGTTTTTCACCTTCCACCCACTTGACGGCCAGTGTTTCCCAAGGCTCTGCTCGGCTCTGTTCGTCCCTCATCCTTTGACAGGATCGTCCCGCCCCGTGGCCTCTGTGCCGCCTGTGTGTGAGTTGTGAGCCTGGCTGAGTTGCCCTCCCTGGGTCCCAGTCCCGCGTTTCTGACCACCTCCCGGGCCTCCTTCCTCGGTTGAGCCGGGCTGGGCAGCAGACTACGTGTTAACACACAGGACTGGGTGTCGGGAGACCCAAGGTCTCTCCCTGGACCTGTCGGCCGTGAAATGCTGCGTAAGTTGCTTAAATGTTCTGACACACAGTTCCTTTATCTGTACTTCTTGTGCAGGCATACCCCAGCAGATAACAGAGTGCATCAAACACACTGACCCCTGTCTATGGGCCGAGGAAGCTGTAACACTTTCCATAAATATGATATGTGTTAGTTGCTTGCCAAAGTGAATTATCGTACCTTCTTACTGGCTCTCCTTTACGGACTACCTCGTTTTTAGCACAGTCCCCTAAATATGGAATCCTCAGACTTATCTTTGAGGTGGTTTTTTCCTTTCACTTTTTTTTTTTTTTTTTTTTAAATAATCTCTATGTCCAGCACGGGGCTCGAACTCACGAGATCAAGAGTCGAGTGTTCTACCAACTAAGCCAGCCGCGTGCCCCTGGAATCCTTAGACTCATCTTTAACTATCGGCTTTCTTTCCTCTTGTTCACTCTCTCAGAAAGACTAGTTTTTCCCCTTTGGTTTGCCCATCTTGTTTTATTCCAATAAACACACACACACCCCTTCTGGGCTGCTCTGTCACTTACCCCTTTTGTAGGAGGGATGTCATAGACTCCTTGAGGTTTTATTTCTCCCACTGGAACTGAAAACACAGGGACTTTGACTGATGATGGAGGGATGTCATATACCTGAAGAGAAACACTTGAGTTACCCAGAACAGAAATGTCGCATACTTGTCATTTTTTACACTACTGAGCCTTTCCTTATGGATTTATTTGCCAGGTTATGTATACCTTGGCTCTTTAACTGCATTCTACATAAGAGCTTGATGGAATTTTGCTTTTTATATTTCATAATTTTCGACCCAGACTGCATATAAAAATGACATTACGTGAAATATCGACACTGTACTTTCAACTGTGGTTTAAAATTTACACTTCCTGAAACAAAATGATAAGCAATAAAAGCTTTGTCAAGTAAAAGCCTATCAGGATTTCCTGATAAAGCAAATCCAGAAAACATAATTTATTAAAAAATTTTTTTAATGTTTATTTTTGAGAAAGAGAGAGAGACAAGAATGTAAGCAGGGGAGGGGCAGAGAGAAAGGGATACATAGAATCCCAGAGCAGGCTCCAGGCTCTGAGCTGTCCGCACAGAACCCGACGTGGGGCTTGAACTCACGAACTGTGAGATCATGACCTGAGCGGAAGTCAGATGCTTAAATGACTGAGCCACCCCGGCGCCCCCAGAAAACATAATTTACATAACATTGGCTAAAATGGCTTCTGGATGGGTGAACTTAATAATTCTTCACGTGAAACACACCTAATCTGTGAACTTCCCTTTGCTCTGTAGCTTTGAAGGAATACCACCCTGAAGTGGTCCCCTCTGCTGGTGACCAGGGCCCTGGTACATACCCCTTGAGTGGTGTGGGAAGGAGGGATGTCGTAGATATCCTTTTGGTATCTGGACGGGTACTCATACACGTAGCCTTGTCCTGTTCTCACGGGGGTTATCACCTGTGGGCAAGAAGACACAGAGGTGTAAACTTCCAAGCCCCCGTCCTACTATATCTCTTAGCCTCTTAACCAGGCACTCCTCCCTCACCTCTCCCCCATAAACAAAGAACGGAAGACAGAAAAGGAGGGAGACAAGGAGACATCAAGTCAGAACACTTTTAAATCCCCTCTTGTATCCCAGCAAAGAACAAATCCCTGAAATAGCTCCAACCCTCTTCCTCATGGTGACAAATCATCTCAAAGTAGGTCAAAGTCTCAATTCCCAGGATGCAACTTAAGGGAGAATCATTTTTAAATTATGAAGGTCCTAGATCATCCCTTTGGAGCACCAAAACCACAGATAATGGAAAAAAAAGGTGCACTTTTTTTTTTAAAGGCTCTGAAACTATTTGTAAAGTGAATAATGCAAATAGAGAGTTCAGCTACTTAAAATTCCTCTCATACCTTCCCCAGGATGCCTCTTCATGTGACATTATTATTATTATAACTAAAATTCCATAGGTCACTAGAGCACTTTTATGAAAGTAACGCTCAGACAGTGGTGCTCTCAGAAGCCTCCAGGAACTTTCAATCTAACCTTTGGAACAAATGACAGATGGACCTGTGAGCCACCCGGAACAGAGGTCATGTGTCTAATCATTTTCTTGTTTCCACCAGGGAAGCAGCCATCCCAGACAGTACCTATGTCCAAGGGATGTGGGAAGTCAAACACACTCATCACAACTGTGGCATCTGGAACCAATGCCAGTGAAAGGAATCTCACCCGACAGGCTGGGATTTTTGTATCTACAGCCTTCCTTGTGTCCTAAGCAAGGGTAGAGAAATTATTTTTGAACTTCAACTCATTTGGAAGCCTATTTAGTCCCCCAAGGGCTTCTAAATTACCAGGGTCTTGTTTCTGCCTAACCGCGCCCCCCCCCCCCCACCCCCGAATGACTAATAGCGCCCACCTTAGCATCACCCATGATGGTTTTTTTAGAACAATTTGTAAATTAGGATGAGTTGGTTCTTCCCTAAGAAACCATCATCTTTTATCCTTTCTCTAATGTGAACATTTCTGGCGTCAGGCTGCCTACAAAACTATGTGAAAAATGCTCACGTTCATCTTATGCTGAAGTGGGTGGAACTCAGCCAAATGCATCAATACCCTTCTCCCCGGGGGAGCTCTAAGACGCTTAAATCCCGGTGTTTGCAGTTGATTACTGCTCGAGATGAAGGTAAAGGGGATTAGTACACAGTCACCATCCCATCAAATCTCTCCGCCGCCTTGGGTTTTAAAAAAGGAATCTATTGCTTTAAGGCTTGTTGGCATGGAGCATACAGAACCATTTATAGAGTGGCCACTGTATTGTGCATAGCAAATCTTCCTTTTAAAAGCGGCATGCCCTTTGCTCAAGAAAAACACACTGTGTTCCTAGTGCCCTTAGATAATTTTTCCCCCCCACTCACTATTGTCCAGGAGAGAAATGAAGTATCTTCTTGGAGTCTATCTCATCAGCCTCTCTATTTATAGCTCTCTATTTTGGCTTTGTAATAGAACCTGTGCAACAACACAGCTTTTGTTCAGTCTGAAAGTTGCTCAGAGTGGATTCTGCCCAAGGTTGCCAAGATAGTAATAATGCTAATGGAAAACCAAGGCTGGTTATGCTGAAGGCCAGCTGAGTGGTTCCATCTTTAGTTTAAAGATGGGAAGGGGGAGCTGGGAGATAGAGGGGGGGTGGTGCCGGTGTCTGAAAATAGTCCCGGGTGAAATGTAAACGTATGGCAAGACGTCGGAAAGGCAGGGTCATAGACAAAGCTTTTCCTTGCCTCTGTGGATTTTCCCTGGCAGTGAGCATTAGTGCTTCCCGGTATTTAACATCTCACTTCCTGACAAATGTCACAGAACCTCAACTCGCTCTCTCTTTCTCATTTAGAGGATGCCTGTGGTCATCTGGTTTTTAAAAACTTTGCATTCCAAACCAGTCATTTGCCTTGTTTATGCATTAAAAGAAACAGATGGTGAAAACCACAGGGGGAAGAAGCCAACAAAATACAATCTCTCCCCCCATTCCAGCATTCCCCATGGTACCATCTAATTCACACCGGTCCACAAATAGCCTTTAAATGGGACCCGCGTTCTGCATCTGGTCGGACACATCCACGGCATACCGCGACCCACTCTGTGACGTCTGCAGGTACGAGGAGCTGGAAGTCTTCTACTTTTGGACACTGTCCTCCTCAACCCGTTGCTTGGGCGACTTTGATGCCAATTGTGTGTTCTCTCCTCGGAGGAAAGTGCTGACTGTTCTGTACCTTACAAAGTATCCAGTTTTGTGGTCATAAGACCTTTTCTTCCCGCTTGACACAGTACAAAAAAAAAAAAAAAAAAACAAAAAAAAACAACCTTTCTAGGGCCCCAGAATTACTGAACCTCAGCCTAGGAGGAACACCAAGGTCTAGCTAAGAGGATGTGAATTTCGGAGGCACACTCCTGGGCATTTGCACGGCAAGGCTTTGATGGACAATGGGCACAAAGGGCACATCAAAACTATTTTCCTCAATGAAATGAAGTCAGGCTTTTCGTTTCCTTTTTTTCCTCCGTCAGTTTTTCTTTTGTGCATTCCTTTTATTCTGCACATTTATCTCTAGTTACAAGGGCTTAGCCTCAGGAGCTACCCAATCGACCCCTTAGTTCCTTAGAGTTGATGCAAACGGGGCTAAAAAGGGGAATTCTGGGGCTCTCTGACAATGGCTACTGCCACCCCTTTCCCGATGACCTTGGCAGAGGATTTGCATTTCCCAACTACGAATTTTCTGTCCCATGAGGAATCTGATAGCTTCTCAGCTGTTAGTACTCCGTTCTTGTCAACTAACTGAAGAGTCTGAAGGTGGACGCTTTGAGAAGAGTTCTGAGGCAGAGAAGAAGGGGCAGATGTAGACAGTTAGGAAAGGAATAGCCCGTTTAATAAATCTCCCAGGCCGGGTCCTAGCAGGGTGGTATCCAAAGTCCAGGGACTGGGGTTAGGTTCACTCTCCAATGAATGTGCTTTGCATAAAAACAAGCAAACACAGGGCACACCCCACCCCACACTTTGACCCGTTGGATTCACACCGTTTTCAGCATCAGATCCTGGGCGCCAAGAGCTGCTTTCAGAGATGCTGTAAGTACCTCCAGGTCTCATAATTTTGAGAGCCACGCATGCTGACGTTTTAGAGCAGAGGAGCCTGTGTTTGGGGTGGCAGCAAGGGCCAGGGAACACTAACAACCAGCACGTGTGAGTCAGAGAGCTGGAAGAGGGGTCCTTGGGCAGCGCCACTCACACTAGACAGCCTTTGGCGTGGGCTTATTCCTACCCCTGTAGCCAACGAGGGCCTCACACTTAGATACCTGCGGGGCTGAGCAGGTGCGGTGAAGGAAGAAACAGGCTGGGATTCTGTGCTGGGGAGACAGAACTCACGCCCTCCGGATGGAAAGCGGCCATTGCTTGGCTCCCGCCAACCGCCACCCTGAAAAAATGCACCCCACGTTGCCGAGTCTCTCGAATTTTCAGGAGAAGCCGGAAGTCTGGATTATTATTATTTTTTTTAACGTGAAATCCGATTTCCAGAATTGGCTCAAATATTTCAAGCGGCGTCTTGGCCAAGCTAAACATATCTCTGGCCCCCAGGGGGCCGCTCTTGCCTTCATCTGTGTATTTCTGCCATCCTCCCTTTAATATCTTGAAAGCCTCTGAGCACAGGGCCCAAAAAGCTCTTCACGGACTCCATGCCTCGGCAAGACGGAACCACACCGTTTCGTACACGTGCCCTGCGTGTCGAACCTCTGTGCCTTCACCCACGCTGTATCTTCGTGCCAGGTGTTCTCCTTCCTTTCCTCATGTTCAAATTTCATTCAACCTTCAAGGCTAAGCTGAGTGCCTCTCCCATCAGGGCTTTCCAGACGGACATAATACCTCCCTCCTGAGAACTCCCCAAGCATGTTATCCATGCCTCTCCTAATGGTACTTATCACTCGTGGTCTGTTTCATGGCACCTCATTTCCTCTCTCAGCACGGTGGAGACTGCAGGGCCTAGTACAGGGCCTTGACTACAGCAGGCCTTGGATAAATGCATTGGCTGAAGATATTAACAAACTACAGGAAAACTCAAGGCTTTTCTTAAGCAAGATGGTGTGGAACTGGCCAGGGCAGAAAACAAGGTCTGCCTGTATGGGATAAGGTTGGTGTCCAGGTGAGTCAGCTCGAGGATGAGTGGGACTCATGGGATAAGGGGCAGAGCTGGCTGGATCAGCCATGCGGTAACGTCAGGCAAGTGAAGAAGCCAAAAAAGCTGAGTGAATCTTAGATCCAATCGAGAAATCAGAAACCATGGAAGAATGATCGCCTACACCACTACTTGGTACAAACCACAACTGGAGGCCAACAAGGACTGCTAGCTGGTTTCCTTTTCCCCGGTCTAGAGCCCGTGTGTGACATGAACATCTGCGTTCTTCTCAGCCACATGCTAGAAACATATGGCGGGTGGCGGGGGGGGAGGTCTGGCAAAAAGAAATCAAAACAAACTCTGCATTTTACCTTAATATTGGAAGGAAAATACAATGGAAAGGAACAGGACTTCTGACATGTGTCACGAGAAGCTGAGTGTCAAAGGCCATGGCCACACTAGGTCTTTAGCTCCTTGAAAGAAGGATTAGATCTGATGGGGGGAGTGACTGAAAATATAAGCTGGACTCAGGCAGGCTGACTCTAGCACACGTGAGAGCATGACCAAGGCATCTGTCCATTTGAAGCCAGTTTCCTTATTAGTAGAATGGAAATAATAATACTTATAGCCTATTAGTGTATTAAATGTGATCAAGGACATAAGGTACCCGGCATAGAGTAAACCCCTTAAGCCTTAGTTGTTTTTATTATAATTGTCACCTGCATTATACAGATTCCACTTTTGGACTTAAATTGTGGACCAGGGAATTCAGATCAATCATCCTACTGAAGACAGCTTTTAAAAAAATGAGGAAAAGATACTAAAAATCTTCTTAATAGCATTAAAGCACTACAAGATAGTAAAGAGTTATCAGGTCCAAATTTGGGAGTAGAGAAGGAACTCATAGAGGTAAGCCCCAATTTTTTTTTTAAAGTTTATTTATTTTTGAAAGAGGGAGAGAGTGCACACATGTGTGCATGCACAAGCCAGGGGAGGGCAGAGAGAGGGAGAGAGAGAATTCCAAGAGAATCTCCAAGAGAGAGAGAGTTCTACACTGTCCGTGAGGAGCCTGACGCAGGGCTCTATCTCACGAACAGTGAGATTGTGACCTGAGCCAAAATCAACCGTTGGATGCTGAAGTGGCCCCAGAGGTAAGCCCAAATTTTGAGGCTGCTTTTTTTCCTGGTGGCATTTGTTGATCTGGGACAGGCGTCGGAGAGGCCACAGTGTGTCTTTTCACTGCTTCTTTGGGTGAGTGGGGTATCAGACTCTAGGGCTCACCAAGGATGAGACTCTGATACCCATCCCCTCTTTGGGTTGGGATCCTAAGGGCTGCATGTAAAAGTCAGAGTTAACCCAGAAGGGAACCCACCCTTGCACCAGCTAAAGCCAGGTTTTCACTCACTGGGGTTGGTAAGAACATTTCAAAGCCTGAAATTAGATTTATGTGTGGCTGTGAGGCTGGCAGAAGGAAAGAAAATCCTGTCTGGAATTAGAGAACATCTTTATGGGCTTTAAATTATTTCTTACAAATATTCAAAAATACAATGTCCACTATGCAAAGATAACCAGGAATACAGGAGACAAGACAATGGAAGAAGAGAAACAACAGAGGATTCTTGTTTTCTTCCTTATATGATGAGGATGTGGTCTGTGTCTTAGTGATCACAGACTTCGAGGCTGTTTGCTTTCACAATGTTTTATGATTAAACCACGGGAGCAAACAAGATTTAATCAGTGAGATATAAGTCAAATAGAAATAAATTAATCTTTACAAAGCATAGACTGTTCCTAGTGAGGTCTATGAGGCAATGGGAATTTCAAATCAAAGCAGTAAGTGACAAGAGACTTTGGTTCTTGATGACCATCAGTAGATTTACTTGGGTGACCATTTTACTGTGGTCATATCAGTATTGTCATTGTCACAGTTATCACCATAACAGCCCAAGACACTTCAGTGGAGAACCCCAGGAGAAAACACGCTTTATGAGACTTCAAAATAAACCTACTATCCAAGAGAAACATGGAGGTCCCAAGCCCAGGACACCTTATTGAATTTTTCTTCAGACAAGGTCTTTTCAGTGGAAGATCACAAGCCGGGTTTATCAAGAGGATCTCACCAAGAAGTAGGGCACATTCCCAACTGGAATGTCTAGAAGAAAACACTTTCTCTCAGAACAACTCCTGCTCACATGATATCAATGGGGCCAAGGTCTCAGCAAGGTCTCCTTGGGCATCCACTCTACCCCCTGAAAGGGGAGCCAGCTGGCAGGTGCCTGGGAGTGGGGCGTAGCTGCTGTGGAGGCCCTGGGGTGAGGGAGATGTTAGCTTCTCAGCTGCAGGCCACCAGTTCATTGGCACGCCATGGGAGGCGGGAGGGAACAGGCTGTGCCAATCATGAAGGCAGACCCTCCTCGCCCTGAGAATCCTATGGGAGCTGATTAATAGGGTCTCAGTTCCTGCCATGTTCTGCCATGCTTCCTTCTGACGCCAGCCCTACCGCTCACCACTTATGGCAACTTCTCATCTCTCTCCTCCAACACTCAACCCTGTTTTGTTTCCTTCCCTCCTGCCATGCTACCGGCAACCATAAGGAAGAACAGAAACAGTGCAAAGGAAGCGGAAAAATCCTACTGTTTGACAGAAAGAATTGGGTGGAACAGATGAGGGACTGAGATAGGATGGGGAGGAGCACAGGTGAACTGTTCTGGAGTATTATTACCAATATTATTGCTCATACTTCTGCATTTGAGAGATGCCTGTTTCAAAAGTTACAAAAATCACAAAAATGTAATTTTGTATAGCTTTAACAGAATTTTCTTTTTCACCTTTTCTTTTTGAAATGTTTATTTATTTGAGACAGAGAGTGAGCGTGGGAGGGCAGAGAGAGAGGGAGACACAGAATGAGAAGCAGGCTCCAGGCTCTGAGCTGTCAGCACAGAGCCTGACGTGGGGCTCGAACTCACGGACCGTGAGGTCATGACCTGAGCTGAAGTCGGATGCCTAACTGACTGAGCCACCCAGGTTCCCCAACTTTAACAGAATTTTTAAAGAATAACAGGAAATCCCGCGTGGAAGGGGAGGGAGGCATCTTTTGTAACTGTCCTAGTTGCTGTGTCCCATGATTTAATTCTCTGGGTCTAAGTCTCTACATTCCAAAGCAACATCAGCAATGGCCAGAATGACACAATCCTTTCTCCTGATATCCAGATAATGCCTTGAAAATTGACCAGTGGAGTTTTCCCATCAATCTAGCAGAGCAGGAACGTGTGGAACGGGCTCCTGGTGTTCCGCCCCAGGGCCTAGTCAAGAACTAGGCAACCCAGGTGGTGCTCAGGAAATATAATGAGTAATCGAGGAGAAGTTAAAAAGTACTGCTGTGCCATAATAATTACACTACAGATTTATAACTTCACCGTTAACAGTACCTGAGGTTGTCTGAATTCAAAAGTAGGCCTCACCAATTAGCAGTCAGCCATTTGCATTTTTTCTCTTTGTTTCGGCTTATGTGGAAAGCAAAATTAGATTGCTTCCTTTCGAGCTCTAATCTCCCCGAGCCCCCTGTTTTATTTATACTATCGCTGGGTTTCATGCATTAACGAGAGTCTTTAGATTTCTCAGACTGCTTGCTGGAAAGGACTTCTTTCACGTAAATGCCCTTAAAAAGCATGAACAGAACCCCCACAGTATTTATGAGATCTTATAACAACCTCTTTGTCTTAAAGCCCATGAACTGTGTGACCCTTTCCCTTTAAAGAAAACCCTTAGGAAGAGAAACATCACTATTATCACTGCCTGCCCATTAGAAGTTGGATCCAGGTTTCCGAAAGTGCAAAGTTATAGAGGTCTGTCTGTTTAAAATCCAAGATTACTAGTTTCTTTTCTATGACGGGAGGAAAGACCACATGTTGCCTACACTGGATTTATTAATTCTCTATAAATTCTCTCTGCCCAGCTTGGGTGTAGCAGTGAGCTCATTTATTATTCGCACAGCAACAATATAATGAAAACGCAGTCTGGCCTTAAAACTACACCCTCACGGGCCAAGTGCACAGGTTACCCTTCCTAATGCTTCTCTTGTGCTCATGGAGGTTTCTCCCCCTCTGTATTTGGGCGGTGATTTACTTTCCTTTAAAGGCATCTCGACATCTGATTTCATGCGAGAACCAAGCCTTTTGCGAGCCAGTCTACGTCGCGGCCAGTCTCTTTTTCCAAATGAGGAGAAAGTCACGACCGAAGGCTCAGAAGTGGAACGGGGCTCTTGGGTCACTTTCATTGGACACAGCATTGAGGAGGCCAAACACTCAATGGAAACAGTGCCCCGATTGTCAAGCCTCTAGCATGCCTCCCCTGCTGCTTTCTGGAAGCTCTTTGTGCAGCAAGTGCTAAAGCAATATTTAGTTATGGAGGGACCAAACGCCAAAGAGCAGCTAGAAGGATTTAACGTGAAAGGACATGGTGGGAAGTGACGTCGGGGCTCCTCAGGGGCTGAGGTCTTCCTCTGGACAAAGCCGAACGTGACCCGTGACAGAGCTGGGTGCCCCAGTCATTTTTTATATGCCGCGGACCGAAATGCTCTTTGAGAACTGTAACGGCATGGGCATTCTGGTTCTTTTGATGTCCAAATAAATGCAACAGGCCACTGAGCACTAAATCTAGATTTTGAAATGCATTTTATTTATTTAAAAAAAAATTTTTTTTAATATTTATTTATTTATTTTTGAGAGACAGAGTGAGACAAAGTGAGACTGGGGAAGGGGCAGAGAGAGAGGGAGACACAGGATTGGAAACAGGCTCCAGGCTCTGAGCTGTCAGCATAGAGCCTGACGCGGGGCTCGAACCCACAGACTGTGAGATCGTGACCTGAGCCGAAGTCGGACGCTCAACTGACTGAGCCACCCAGGCGCCCCTGAAATGCATTTTAGAGAGATGCTCATAGACCGCCCTGAAGCGGATGTGATTATGGAAAGGGATCAAGGCATGAGAATTTCTAGACCCAAATGCCTAGCGCTCTCGGTTCCTCCCACGGCTTCACTGGGAGACAAGATGCAATGGCTGATGGAACAAACCACGCACGTGGCAGAACTTGGTTCTGCGGCAGGGATGTCGCTTCGAGAGACACCTGACCCACCAAGGGCCTCTGCCTTATTCGAGAAGATTAAACACAGGAAAATGGGAAGAAAATGACAAGGTCTAGGATGAAACACTCTCTTAGCTTTTGGTAGCAAAGCAGGGAAGACAGTTCTCCTTAACAAGACGCTCTCTGGAAATGTTCCCACGTAGGGGGACAGGGTGAGAACTCTGATTCTCCCTGGCTCAGCATACCCCTACCCTCCCTCCTGTGTTCCACCTGTTCCCTGCCTTCTGTCGCCACAGCTCAATCTTCTAGAGGTGACTGCGATTTCTAGATGGGAAGGTGGACTGCCTCCTACAGGAAGAGTAAAAAGATTGGCCAAAACGTAGGGAGTCAGCTCGAAATTTATATCAGTGCCTGCGTGTCTTGTTTTTGTTGTTGTTGTTTTGTGTTGTGTTTTTTTTTTTTAATTTTTTTTTTAACATTTATTTACTTTTGAGACAGAGAGAGACAGAGCATGAACAGGGGAGGGGCAGAGAGAGAGAGGGAGACATAGAATCTGAAACAGGCTCCAGGCTCTGAGCTGTCAGCCCAGAGCCCGACGCGGGCTCGAACCCACGGACCGTGAGATCATGACCTGAGCTGAAGTCGGACGCTTAACCGACCAAGCCACCCAGGCGCCCCTGTTTTGTGTTGTGTTTTAAAGAATCTTGAGGTCAAGTCACTTTATTAAACTTTTCAAGTGACTCTGGGAAAGAATCAGATAAGGATATCTGGATCATAAAATTTTAGCAAAGACCATTAGAGACAATTCAACCCTACTCCCCATTTCACAGTTCAGGGAACTGAAGTTCAGAGAGGTTATTCAGACGGTTAATGACAGCAAAGTAAATGAGAACCTGGTTGGCTGGGCACATACTACTTTTCTCAGTGTTCCTGTTGCTGACATTAGCAAGACAGATTAGAAATTTACTAGGAATTTAGTACTTTCCCAATTTCACAAAGAAACTCACTTCCTTGCTTGAGAAGCAAAACTTGAAATCTGGGTATCTTAAATTTTGGGGGGGTCCCCTCTCCCTGGCAAGACCATTCTGGGAGATTTAACTATACAGCAGTCTCCCCTCATCCCTTGTGAATGTGTTCCAAGACCTCCCCCCCCCCCCCACTACCAGTGGGTGCCTGAAACCATGGCTAGTACCGAGCCCTATATATATACTATGTTTTTCCTGTACATACATACCTATGATAAAGTTTAATTTATCAATTTGTCATAGTCAGAGATTAACAACAACAATAACAAAATAGAACAATTATAATGATATGCTATAATAAAAGTTATGTGAGTGTGGTCTCCTTCTCTCAGAATATTCCTATTGTACTGTACGCACCCTTCTGAGAATGATGTGAGATGATAAAATGCCTACGTGAAGAGATGTCAGGTGAGGGGAATGTCAGTATGTGACAAGGAGGATCATTTGCTTCCGGACCGTGATTGGCCATGGGTAACAGAAATCGTGAGAGCAAAATGGCAGATAAACGGGGACAATTGTGTCTGGTTACATGAAGTCCTCCATTGGGACCAATTTGAAGTCATGTGACAAGGTGGTATTTCCAATGAGAGAGAAATCCAGCACAGCAATGTTCTCGGTGGTACCACGGTCTTTACATCCCCTTAATCATCTGCTCAGGACTTCTGGATCAGCCTGCCATGAAACTGACCACTGTACCTGGGCGGTGGGAATTTCCCACCTTCCTAAATCCACATTCCCTCAGCACGGAGGCTACTCTCCTGATCTGGGATGGGAGCCTTCCGAAGTGCCTTTCATTCTTCCTGGCCCAGTGGATGCTGTTTAGCACCCAGGACTCTGATGAGCTGGAACTGCTGATAAAGTGTCCTAAACATGCCTTCCTATTTTAGGGCTGGGCAACATCAACCGTTAGCTGGACAGATGTGAGTTCAAATATCAATGCTGCCTCTTACTAGAGGGATGTCCTTCAACAAGTTAACTAACCTCTCAGACTTCAGATTCCTCCCCTGTAAAATGAGGTCGTAATGAACATCTTATGAGGCTCTTGAGAAGATCAGATGAGATTATGGATATAAGGTCCCTAACAAGGAGCCAGGGCTCCAGGGCACTTTTGGGTTACCCCCACTTTAGTTCTACAACTATCTTGAAAAATGAGCCACTTGATAGCATGCTAAAGGCCATGCAGTCAGTTGGTGGTGCATTTGAAAATAAATAGCTATTATGATAAATAATTCGTTTAAGCACACTCTGCTTTAAGAAAACCAAATAAAATTTACTCCGATAAATCAGATGTGATTATGGCATTGCCGAAGATTCTTTGCTTCAAGAATGGACCTTCTCTGGAGTCCCTTTAAACAGAGGATTCCTTGGTACTCTACAGATATTACTGGAGTTACATAGAACTTTTAGAGGAGACACATTGTCCTAAGTGAGTCACACCCTGACTCCTTCAACAGGAGCAGCATACCTCTCTAGAAGTGTCCCTTGACAACTGGGTGGGTGGCACTCTTGAGAAGCAAGTGTACTTCTGACGGCATCTAGCTTTTTCCACAAGGCACCCACACGAGGCTGTTATTTTTTAAGTTTATTTATTTTGAGAGAGAGAGAGAGCAGGGAAGGGGCAGAGAGAGAGGGAGAGAGAGAGAGAGAATCCCAAGCAAGTTCCTATCTGTACAGAGCCTGACACGGGGCTTGATCTCACGAACCATGAGATCATGACCTAATCTGAAACCAAGAGTGGGACGCTTAATCGACTGAGCCACCCAGGCACCCCAACATAAGCCTGCTTTTAAAGATGCGTTCAACCAATATTAAGTCTCGGTTTTATCATCAAATCAAATAAACAAATGCATTCTTTCCTTTCCCTCACAAATACAGCATTATCCACTCAGCCAGACATCATACCACACACAATATCTGACCTATGCACTGTGATAAGCACATTCACATAGCATGAAATCATTGAAAAAGGAAAGAAAATTACCTTTGTTTGCTTTGGTGTGGGTTCCTAAGGAGTTGCTAATGCATTCATAGAAATATATACTATCTCTAAGCTTTGTGACAAACTGCAACTGAGTTAGAAGGCCTTGGCATTGACCAAACAAACAAAAAAAGACCTTTGTACATTTTTAGGGAGGTGTTACAGTTTGCTCATTCCCCCGGCGTGGGTGGCTCGGCTGGGAGGAGAGACTTCTCATTTTCAAAGTAAGCTCATAAAGTCCTGCCCCTAAGTGCTCAAGGACCTCCAGTTCTGTGTAAGATTTAAAATTCATCTTGACCCTTGTGGGTAGGGATTTTAGATGAACGTTCACTTCTCCACACAGACCCTGGAGCCATGTATTGAGGGGGAAAATCGTTTAAATTTGGATTATCTTTATATAGCGATGCACAATTCTGAAACATAGTCATACTTCATTGAGTTTATAAATGAAGAAACCAGATGTACCTAGTGCCCTGTCAAACTCTGATTCTCCCTGCTGTTTTTCAGGGTGTGTGTGTGTGTGTGTGTGTGTATAAGAAGGCAACAAAGGAAAGTGAGGTGAAGTCAGAGTTTATCTTCCTGGGGAGATTTCATTTCCTCTAAATCTATTTTTACTTGTTGATAGACAAATCATACTGCTAATGTATAGGAGTTAGTTGGCTGGTAACGGAGTGTTGCCGTGAGCAACCAGATTTCACAATGCTTCAAATCCCAATATGGGAAATCCTCGGTTCCCTAACCAATGGCTTTGGGTTAGAGTGTGTGTGTGTGTGTGTGTGTGTGTGTGTGTGTGTGTGTGTGTAATTCATGATGACTCAGTGTCTAAGAAGGTACAAATATTGTAGTGAATCTATTTCTGGTTCTTATGTTACCTTTCAGGAATGGACCCGGAAGACCTGGCTAAAATCTTTTCATCATCTCCTGCCAACATTCAGCCATGTCCCATTTTGGAAGGTAAGAAATGGTTTTTAGAGATGATGTAATGGGGTCTAGATAAACCTTAATGTTACTTGAGTTTTCTTTAATTTTTTTAATGTTTATTTATTTTTGAGAGAGAGAGAGACAGAGACAGAGACAGAGTGTGTGAGCAGGGGAGGGGCAGAAGAGAGAGGGAGACACAGAGTCTGAAGCAGGCTCCAGGCTCTGAGCTGTCAGCACAGAGCCGGACGCGGGGCTCAAACCCACGAACTGCGAGATCATGACCTGAGCCTAAGTCGGACATTTAACCGACTGAGTCACCCAGGCGCCCTGTTACTTGAGTTTTCTGAGTGCTACCACCAATGCATTACTAGCTCCAGCCTAGCCCATCATACACATTGTGATGGCAGGCCATTAGTGTTTTGATGAACCCATGAGCTCCCTTGAGATTAAGTGAAAAGTACAACATATTCTGGGGACCACAGAGGAGGGAGAAAACTGCTGGTGTGCAGAGAGGACGCTCCGTAAGAGGAGATGAACCTTGAAATGGGCTTTAAAGGATGAACAGGAGTTTACAGATAGAATAGAGGAGGGAAGGCATTCTCAGTAAGTAACAGAATTATGCAAAGGCAGCTCTACTCCTCAGTAAAAAAAAGTGCAGTTCTCCTCTTTAGGTGAGGACAGAAGCGTTAACTAATCTTGTCTCCGCTGGGCAAAATGTGTAAAAGCTAGGCTCTCAGACAAGCTGAACTTCACATCATTCATGCTTTGAATGCTCACTTGTTGTGTATAGATGGTTATAATTCCAGAAAAGAGATGGTGGCATTCTCCAAGACACTTCTAGGGGGAAAACTACCATATGGAATCTGACACATAATCACCACAGATGGTAATGAGCTGGGTGATAAGACTTGAACAGTGCGTGATAGTCCGATGGGTGATAAGATCGGAACCGCTTTTCAGTTTACTTAAAAGTCAACTCAAATTAGACACTTCGTTTCTTGCTTCCGCCTTGTTCATTCGTTCAGTGGCTGTTAGCTGTGTGCTGACACTTGGCTATGAGCTCAGCCTATAGCAGTAAATGCTGTATATGTAAATGACATAAGTAAATGGCAGCCTTGAACCCTGCCTGCCTTTATGGAGCTTATAATTTAGCTCAAAACTGATCTTCAGAAGGATGCAAAACAGACCTAATTCCATCAGTTGGGAATAAAAGCGACATGTCCAGAAAGTAATCAGAAACACGCATAGTTCTCGATTCCGATCAAGGCACAGAATGGACCAACTCAGATGGCAGTTTAACTGATCTGTGAAGCAGAAAAACGAGGCTATTTTAGAGGCTTTTAGACGTGTGGGGGCTCCACTCCCAACCGTAGTCCCTTATTAAGTAGAACTGTCACTTGTAAAAAATTGAGAACATGAAAAAATACACACAGTTTAGCTTTCCAAATGATTGGACTATGAGTAACTCATTTAATTTAAAATTGCCTGTGAGTTCTTGGCAATCACAGGGCATATTTAGAAATCTTCGCAAAGCAAGAAGAATCTAACCTACAAATTGTTTTCAAATATAATCAAATAGCTATGAGCCGTAAATGTAACAATTAATGAGGTTGACCTTAAGTGGCTTTCTGCACATTTGTGTAAATGTTTATTGATTTACACTTTGCAGTCTTGGTGTGTCATACCTAGGAGTCAATTTTTTTTTTTTTTTTTTTTTTTAATCTGAGCTCTCAAACATTCTTGTAGGCCCTGGGCATTCTGCCCGCAATGCCTCATGGATAAAACGGCACTGCACACAAACGCAGAGTGAAAAAGGCCAATGAAATTAAGAAAGGTGTCAGTGTATATGGTTTCCAGATAACTTTAAGCGTTCTTTTCTACTCCGTGCAAAATTCTTGTAGAACCAAAGAGAGAGCCACGCGCTCAAAGGAACAGCATATGTGCTAGCAATAAAGTACGTGCCCATCTGATGTACATTCAGAAACACAAACAGGGCTGAGGCCCTTCGAAACAAAGTCTGAGAAAAGGAAAGACAAACAAGGAAGAGGAACTGATTTTTTTAAGCCCCCTGCTATGTTCAGCTCCGGGCCAGATCCTTTCTGTAGACTGTTGTATTCAATTCTCACAAGAACTCTGTGAGGCAGTTGTGATTGTTCCCATTTCACAGATGGAGAAACAAAAGCCTGGGGAAGTTGAGTAACTTGCCAAGGGATGGACAGCTACGAAGGAAGAGAGTCAGGGGTCAGCCTAACGCCAAAGACCACGCTCTTGGCACAACACGGATGCTGTCTTGTTTCGTAAAAGGGTGGGGATTATATCCTTATCCTTCTTTTTCTAGCCCCTGACGTAGTAAGTGGTGCATGTCACGTAACGTCGTTGGGATGGGTAGAGGTTTCTTAGGTGGGTGGAGGCTGCAGGTTGCCAAAGAGCAAAGCTGAAGTGATAGAAGGCAGAATTTTGTGTTTCCTCTCAAATGATTCATTAGTGGATAAAACTCCTGAAGCCCATATTCTGTAGCAACATCAAGGGAATCTTTAACTATGGAAAGTCCCGCATCACAATCAGATGGGAACACAGCCAACCGCCCTCATGGTCACTTCACAGAGTTTCTCAAAATGAAGTCCTGGATCCCCTCTCTCAGAACTAGTGGAGGAGCTCACCCCAGGGCAGATCCCAGGCCCCAGGAATAGAATCCCTGGTGAGGACGGCCTGGAAATCTGCATTTCAACTCACCTTCCCTACCTCTCCAGATGATTCTTTTGTTCCCCAAAAGCTCTCTTTAGTGGTTTAGAATAAGCTCCACTGCCCTCCTCTTTTTCTTCTGGAACAGCTTTTAGGGACCATCGCTTAAACTACCAGAAACGTCTAGCGCTAGGCTCATCACCCTTTAAAAGATGGGAAAGTAAAGAGAAAACTTGTAGCGAGTCAGCTACAAGGAGAACTCAAAACAAAGACAAAACAAAAACAAAACCCAAGAAGCCCTCCTGATTCTTGCTGCACTCGGATTAACTCCTGGGGCCTTGGCTTAAGTCAGTACTGTGATTCTCACCCACTGATAAGATTCCTACAGAGAGGCGGATGTTGACAGAGGTTTTTCAAGCAGCTATTATTGCCTAGAAGGTTAAAATTATCTTTTTAGAGCAGCCAAGCCATCTCCACCAGGAGGGAAGAAGGAAGGATGGAAGGATGGAAGGATGGAAGGAAGGAAGGAAGGAAGGAAGGAAGGGGGGAAGGGGGGAAGGGAGGAAGGAAGGAAGGGAGGAAGGAAGGAAGGGAGGAAGGAAGGAAGGGAGGAAGGACGGAAGGGAGGAAGGAAGGAAGGAAGGGAAAGAAGGGAGAGAGAGAAACAGCAGGAGCGAGAGCAAGCAAGAGAGAGAAGGAAGGGGGAGGGAGGGAGAGAGAAGAGGAAGGAAGGAAGAGAAGGAGAGGAAAGGAAGGAAGAGGTTCTTCCTCCTCAAGCCCATGGGGGTTCACGCCAGTGGCCCAGTGGACAGGATGGAGGCAGGCAGTGTAGGGAACCAGAGTCACTAAAATGACTTTCAAGGTGAGGCCAAGATATTCTGTAGAACACTTGGTGTTTGGCAGGGAGAAGCCAGGACTAGTCCATCTGTGTGGCCACGTTACCACTTCAGACCCCCACTGGTCGAAGCTTAGCACTGCAGTCATTGTCTACTCCCCAGTTCTGGTAAGGTCTCCCCACCCCCCGTCTGGTTGCACCCCCTATATGAACTGGCAGAGGTCCAATTCAGAAGCTGGCTTCCTCCTACCGGAATCGCCTACTTCTTGCTAAACATAAAATGTCCCACAGATTTTGGAATTAAGCAAACAAAACTCTGAGCTCAAGCGCACACCCCAGCATCAATCCAAGGGAAGGCGTGGTCAAAGTGTCTCCCCTTTAAAAGGATGCAGGGCCAGGGAGCAGGGCTGCAGTGCAGTTACAGCAAATAAAATGGGAAGAAGTCTGAAGGACTTTTCAGACTTGGAGCTAAAAAAGGTTGAGTCTAAAAAAGGAAAACATGTCACCTTCCTGCCAAAATAAACTGTGATGAAAGTTTAGACCCCACCACCTTTCAGCCAAGCATTTCCTGTTTCGGCCTCCCTTGTCCGCCTCAAGCTAGCTCAGATGAGGGAGAGCTATTTTTAAGGTGCAAACAACCAGGAATAAGAATGAGAGAAGCTATTTATTTAGAGTTACACCTTTCAACTGTTCTGTTTTTCCCTCTGGAGCTGGAGGCTTGGTTTGGCTTTCCCTTTGAATCTAAAGCTCCTGGGGTAAGAAGGATTTTGAAAGGTCATGGTGAAGTCGCCATGCCTCCAGACAGCGATCATTGTCTTGGAAAAGACAAGTGCCCACTTCTTGAGGAATTTCTCCTAATATACAGCTACTCGGCTTATGCAACACAGGTGCTCTTGAGCAGTGTTTTTGTTTTAATTTTTTTTTTTTGCTGTTTATTCATTTTTTTGAGAGAGAGAGAGACAGAGCGCGAGTTGGTGGAGGGGCAGAGAGAGAGGGAGACAGAGAATCTGAAGCAGGCTCCAGGCTCCGAGCCGTCAGCAGCGTCTGACACGGGGCTCAAACTCATGAACTGTGAGATCATGACCTGAGCCCCGCCACTTAACTGACTGAGCCACCCAGGCGCCCTTCCTGAGCAGTGTTTTGTAATACATTCCTTTTGTATAAAAGGTGATTTGGAAATACACTCTTGGCTTTGTTATTTATGGAATCCAACAGTGATTCTCCCCCCTTTTTTGTCCAACAGAGCATTCCATTATCATGCAAATAGACATTCCATAATTTACATGGGTTTTAAAAGTCTTTGTGTTAGATTTTCTTGAGGCAGGGGACACGTATACGTAGCATTCTTGGAGCCAGCAAGCTCGTTCTGCTATCTAACTGCGTCTTCCCTTATTTCTTATTCCATTAAATCAGTCCATTCTTAATACCAAACCTCAAAGGACCCATTGTAGACCCTTGGAATTTGCCAGTAAAAGAAAGAGAAAAGCCTCCGTTGTACTGTTTACATAAGCGTGGCCTTGGTATTGGCTATCACCCCCATAGTTCACCAACATTATTTTCTTTCCCATGTGTATTTCCACCTGACATTACAGTTTTTTTGTTTGTTTGTTTTGTTTTTTAATTTGGGCTCTACAATGTAAGCATCATGAAGGCTTTGTTCACTGTTTAATTCACCAATGTATCACAAGCATCAAAAATATACTAAATGAAAGGAGCATGTGACTCTTGATCTCGGGGTTGTGAGTTCAAGACCCACACTGGGTATAAAGATTACTTAAAAAAATAAAATCTTAAATACACACACACACACACACACACACACACATGCTAAATACTTAAAATTAATTCGGTTAACAAATTTCTATTTATCTCAAATTATTGTGGCATTTTGAATTATACAGAGTGCTGAAGACGTCCTTCCTTCCTTCCTTTTTTTTTTTTTTTTTAACATGATGCTTTGCTAAAAATTCTAGCTCTCCTGTTTTTGCCCACCGGCTCAAGCATTATCATAGGAATTACTTGAAGGACAAGAGGATGTCTCCTTTCTAAATTCGCTAGCATTTCTGTGTTTTAAATGGGTCAATCTGGAAGTTAACAACTCTGTGGGACAAGTAGGTAGGTATGATCTACTTCCAGCTCCTTTGCTCCCTTTACTTCTGGTGGGTTCTTTGTGCAGCCAAGCAAACAGGGTCATGATTCAGCTTTTGGTGAAAGGAGAGTCCTTTCTGCATCGTTGTACTTGTACAAAATTTGGTGCCTTGTACCACTCAAGGAAGAAACAGAAAAGACTGGAAACAATTTGAGTGCAGAGCTTAAGTATAAAAGCAGATCTATCAGAAAGAGAGAAACAACTGAATGATCCAGTATGATCTGGAATGACGCATGAACTTATCACGACACAGGAACAAAGTTTAGCTGACCAATGAATGGAAAATGGCGCAAAGCTGGTGCCCGAGATCAGGCATTGAGGTCTACTTACTCTTTGGAAGACATACTTCCTTCTTGGCAGTTTCAAGTTCTTGTTTTGGGAACATTTCAATTTCTCTGAGTGCAACGGAAACATAAATAAATAGGAAGAAAAATCCAGTTGGTCGCTCACTCACCTTTTTGCTTAAGTGGGGGCCGTTAGCCCCCCCAACGCTTCTCTGCACGGATGACGGTAATTGATACACATCCTGTTCCTGGGTACCATGGCTAGTGGGGACTTGGTAAATCCCCTGATGTTGGTAGGAAGGTGGCACTTGGTAGATTGTGTCTCGAGGGCCGCCATGTGGGTTTGGCGCTTGATAGAGCTTCTGTTGGCCAAAGGTCTGGTGCGTGAGTCCAGAAGTAGGCTGGTCCTGACTGGAGGGGGTCTCCTGAATGGGGCCGATCAGAAGCTTCACCCGGTTGCCGGGGACAATGCCTTGTCGACCATGTAAGGAGCAGAGCCACCACCCTTCCAGTCCTCCTGTGTTCTGTTCTATGACAGTCAGGATATCTCCCTTGCGGAAGGCCAGCTCCTCGGCACACTCCGGGACGTTGTCATATAAGGCCCTTGCCATGAGATTCTAGAAGAAGAGAACAGATGGACATCGCGTTAGAATTCTAGCTCGGTCCTTTTTCACACCTAAATCCCACGCTTTTATGGAGAGGCACACTTCCTGGGAAGGAGAGAAGAATGAACGTGAACAATAGTCTGTAAGGAGAAGAACAGATGGTGCAGACAAAAGACAGATACATACGTACTGCGTCTGCCACCAATGACATCAGACTGCCTCCTCGGAAAAGCCCAGAACACCACAAGAGTTCTTTCCTCTAGCGGTAGCTGCTGTGCCAAGGAATTATGGGCAGCGCCGTTAAAGAGTTCACTACGCAAAACATTTTTCTTCCTTTCTTAAAGCCAGCTTGCAGAATAAAATACTCCAAGTGCTACAGCGGACGCTTCTCATTTTTTTCCCTTCATATATTGGAGGCAGAAAGAGTCAAAGAAAAGCCCAAATAACAAGCAGTACGAGTGGCATTTCTATTTGGTGTGAAAATGGAAACAAACGTACAGTCATATATGCCTTGCCAGCGCTTAAAAATTCTTACTCTCAGTTGATCAAGAAGTCCTTGGATACAGGGAGAATCTACAAGCAAGCGTTTTTGGGGTTTTTTCCCCCCCATGGAAATCGAGCCTGGTGCATGGCGTGACAGTAGTCTCCACCTCTATATTTGATGGCAGGGAGTGATGGCAGAATTTGCCACACGTAGGTGGATGCCATCCCTTTCTTTTTTGCTCTTTTATTTGTACCTTTCCTGAAGGCCTTTCCTCACGCTGCCACTTTTTCCCCCACTTCTTGAATCTCGCCATTCACAACAGAAACTCTGTGCCTTCCCCTTTCATGGGCCCAAAACACTCTCTCCCTTTGTAAGAAGGCCTGTCTGGCACATTCAGTACTAAGCAGACAGCCAAAGTAGGCATTCAGCAGAGAGCGGGCAGGCAGGACGTGCTGACATTCTTGGAAGCCTTTCAAAGGCTCCGAAGATTTCATTTCTTGGCGTCAGTAATGTTTCGCAGTACGATGGCAGCCATCGCCACATGCCTGCTCCTTCCCAGCACAGAGAGGAGTCGGGATGCTATAAATTCATCACGAGCACTTGGAAAACTAAAAGTGATCTCTCTGGTGCTTCCCTAAAGTGTCTGGATGCACTTGAGTCACTGCAGTGGTGATCCTTTGTGGGAGGAGGGACAGCCTATTGGGCGGATCATGTTTGGGACTTTACATATTCGTGGAATTTTTGGCAGTTGTTGTTTGGATTTCTGCCCCCTGTTTGCTTCTCTAGAAACATGGACTTGATCTTTCAGCCTCGTGCTTTTCATTCCTTTAGAACTGACATACATTAATCATCTCCCCCTGTACTATGCCTCATAACCACAGGCTTGTGCTGTATGCTGGTCCTCTCCTCTGGGGGGCAGGGGGGCTGCGTTATGTAAGGCACCTCCCCTCTGGTCAGTACCTGGGAAGGGGTCTTACTCTTGCTGTTAATCCTCTTAGTGCAACTATTTAACCTAAGAAAAGGAGATCAAGCCATACCCAGGAAGCTTGATGATGCTTTTTAAGAATAAGGTTGCAGGGGCGCCTGGGTGGCTTAGTTGGCTAAGCGTCCGACTTCGGCTCAGGTCATGATCTCATGGTTTGTGGGTTTGAGCCCCACATTGCGCTTGCTGTTGTCAGCACAGAGCTTATGTCCCCCTCTCTCTCTGGCCCTCTCCCACTCTCAAAAATAAATAAACATTAAAAAGAAAAAAGAAGAAGGTTGAAGTTCTTGTTCTTGGATCAGTTTTGAGATCCAAGAAGTCTGTGGTGTGGACAGGTGAGCAGTCAGGGAAGCTCAAGGGAAACTGGGGGGGGGCGGGGGTTGTGTTCTAGGTGAAGGTTTTACTTAGAATTTATATGCTAGGAAACTTTGGGATTTTTTTCTAACAATTAGAAGTCCACATACATAGAGATAGAATCATGCAGCATTTTATCCTGGCTTGAGGAACCATTTAAGGATGTGTCATAATCCCCAAATCTCTGTTTCTCTTCTTCCGTCTTTGGGTGTTCTGTAACTTAGAAGAAAAGTCGTAGAGTTATGGATGATAAGATTCTGGTCCTTTGTACCAAAATAATCTGAAGGAGATCACTCCACCAGAGTTCTATGGTGATTATAGGGTAGGGAGAGAGCCGAGCGCTCTCATCTCTGTCCCTTGCTCTGGGAACCATGCAATGACTGGGGATGGTTGGTACGAAAGCTCCAATATAAAATCAGAAGTGGTAGAGTTAGGACCAGTTCTGTGGGAGCTGAGGGTGGATAGCTGTATGATTCTAGCGGCTACAAAGAAGGGAAAGAAGAGAAACAGAAAACTGTCTCTACTGTACTCTGTAGAAAGGCAAAGGACTACAGACCTAATCAGCATAAATAAGCTCAAGGCATGTGGAGCTGGGTCACTGCCATGGGACTCCATGAAGCACTGAAGTGGAGCATTGGACCGTGCTTGATTAGAAGCAGATAGAAATCCCCGTGTGAGAGCCGTTCTGGATGTTCTTTGTCTCTTATCCCAGTGACTTTCCCACCACCTGGTAAGCACCATGCTAATGTTTCAGATGTGCCTCAAGAACAGTTTCTCTGGGGCAACTTTCAGAGACTGTTGTCTTCGCCAACGGAGGCACCAGGGGTGAGTTCTCCTGACTCTTTGTCCGTGATTCCCCAGCAGGCCTCCTGCTGCCCACACAGATGAGGATTTAGGAAGAAAGCTTGGCATGACCATTGATGGCATGCACCCCAGTGCTAGCCTGACATCTCACACACAGATATTCTCAGCCTTGGCTGAACAGGAGTGAGTTGCTTAATCTCTATACAAGCTATATAGAGAGAATCAGTGTCTATACCCATCACTCTCCCATACAGAAGGTTACATACAGTTCCAGAGACCTTTAGCAATGACCTGAACCCAGTGTCCCTGTTTTATAGATAAAAAAACAGGTCTGGGAGGCCAGTTTATCATTTGCCCAAAGCCACAATATTGGTGTCAGAGATGGGAATGGAACTATGGTCTCTTGGCTCAATTCTCTTTCCAGAACTCTTAAGCTGTCTTAGCTCAACTACACACTGTCCTCCAAACTGGGCTCAATTCCATCGTATAGTGAGTTCTGAAGATGACAATTCTTGTCATGTCTATAGAATAAATAGATCATTTGCCTTTGTGCCCTAACTTCCTCATGTGTAAAATGAGAGTGAGGGTAACACTACCCATCTCACCGGTTTGCTATGAGGATTTAAAGAAGTGAATCCAAGTCAAATACCTTAACACCGCTGGAGACTTAGGAAGCCGTTATGACAACTTATTTAATTTGCTGGGTGGCACTTTGGTCTTGGAATCTCTCCCCACTTGGCCTCCTGTCATCAAGGGTTGAGTTCTGCTCTAATGATGCTATTATATATATATTTATACATAGCCGATCTTTCTCTTGTTCAGTTATATATCAGGAGAACTGTATCTGTCAGTATTTCTCTGAATTAATAATGAATTGTGGACACTTGCAGCCTCTTGTGGAACATTTGCCTGTAAATAGCAGTAACGGAACTATTGGTTGCCCTCAAGAGACTGAGACAAAACGTTATTATTATTACTACTACCCTGATTATTATTACTGAGTGAATTATGGCTACATGTCTTGAGATTCCAACAGGATACAATCCATCAGAGAGTGGGGGGGAAATGGGTGAGGAGCTCGGCTTTTGAAAATACTTGGCATTTTGGGGTCAAGAGTTCATTCGAGAAGATAACAGCAAAATGAACGTCATCCAGAACAAAACCATCTCATGCAAAAGTGCACAGAGTTGGTGGCAGATCAAGAGTTAATTCCTCTGCCTAGGAGAAGGTGGACAGACCGCCTCCTTCAGTGTGGGAGGTGTGATTCCTTAAGGCCACAAAGTCAGAAGAGTGATTATCTGAATATCTTAGAAAAACCCAGAAGAAGCAGTTTGTCTATTGAAGATCTCCTCTTTCTCCCACCCGCCCCAGGATATTTATCTCCCAGGCAGGAAAGGTCAACACAGAAACAAACCCAGGAGAGATAAGAGAGCTATGTCATTCTATAGCCCGTTGGATGGTTAGCCTCCGCAGGGTGGCAGTTAGAAATGCAGCTAGGGCTTGGCAAAGTGCCAGAGCAGTTGGGGCACTGAAGTTGAAAGCCAGAGGAACTTCAAAAGATTACACTCCAGCTCCTTCACCTTACAAATGAGAGAAATGAGGTTTGAGGAGTTAATGATTTGCCAAGACACCTGGCAAGAAGGTCATAGAGATGGAGCAAGAATTTAGGTCTCTTGTCTCCAGCTCCAGAATTGGGACAGTATTTAACGAAGTCAAATGCGCATGCTACCAAAACTGTGGTTCTCATTAGGATTAGAAATCAGCATTGAGAGTTATAAATCCCATTTGAGGGAACCCTAATTGTAACAGTCTCTAGCACTGACCCCCACCCCAATCCTTCTTGAAACTCTCTTTTGGCTTCCATGCTTTCATGATTTCCATGAACTTCACTTCCTGGTTTCTTCTCCACTGTTGTTCTCATGACCACTCATCTTCCTTGTTCTTCACAGACTAATCATGTTGCAAAGGGATCCCCCCTGTGTTCTTTGCTCTTCTTTACATGCTCGCTCTCTATGGAGAATCTCATCCAGACCAATGGCATCTGAACACACAGATAACAGATCCATAGCTCCAGCCTAGATAGTTCTTCTGCACTCCATTTCCAACCGGCTAATGGGTATCTTCACCTCTAACGCAACAGGTACAAAAACCCCTTTCTCCTGCTTTATCTCTCTTAGTTAACAGCACAGACACAGCTGCCCAAGGTAGGAAGAAGCCTCAGAGGTTTGCTGAGTCTCTTCACAATCTGGAACCCAATCAGCTTCGACCCCGCCTTTCGCCTCACTGCCTCTCCTAGTTCAGGCCCCTCAACAACCTTTTATTGGGAGTACACAACTGCTCCCCAATTGGTTCTCCTCCATTCACCCTCTTCCCCTTCAAAATCCATCCTCCATCTACCCAGAGGAGTTATCTTTCCAAACCTATCCAGTTGTTTCCCTTTCCAGTTCTCCGTAATAGTATTTCTTACAGGATGACTTGTATTATCTCATTCACGATTGTCAACTCCTTAAGTTCAGAGAGGCTGCCCTATTTTTTTTTTTTTTTTTTTTTTTTTTTAGCATTTCCAGAACTTCAGTCCAGTGTCTGAAGCAAAATGCACATCATTAAATGTTCGCTAACCTAAAATGGGCTCCAGACTCTGTATTCCTGGTTCTCCTGGGTGAAATTGTTTTCTAGAGAACTGAGGAGAATATTTGGTTAAAATTTTATACGGACTTGGGAAGGTGAACTAACGAAGCCTGAAAGATAAATAGCATGTCCAGACGTCACAGCCAGAGAATGTGGGAGATGGCAAGAAGGATAGTGCCTGCCCCTCCCTATTAAACAGGATAATGACGTAGACAGGGAGCTTGAATCTAGTGTCCACAACCACTGAGCAAACAGGAAGGCCAGGAGGAACTGACCATTAAATGATTAAATACAGTCATCTCTGGAAGAGCTTTTTCTTCCTTCAGTGCAGCGACCTCCATCTGGCAGCAGGTGACTGAACACCATTCATACTTTGCCAGGACGTTGGGTTCTGCTGTTCCTGGTTCCCAAACTATGTCTAAGGAGTGGGAATAAAATACTGGGCAACTAGCTAGTCACTGGGCACAGAGAGCTCTAGGTCATGTGACAGCTTCTACACCATCCCCCACTCTCCCCTGCCTTTTTTTTTTTTCCATTGCTATCAAAATGTCAAGAAAGCTTATTACTCCTACTTCCAGGGAAATGATCTGCTATTCCAAATACAGAGAGGTGTGACTTATAATTTCCATGACCATTCATGCTGTTCTTTGAAGAGAAATGCGACACAATGGCTGATGTGTCACCCCACTAGGACTGATAGCATCATCAATGGCCCAACTTCCTCTTATTATTTTTACTTCATTCTATATTTATCATGTAGGAGTTCCTGCCAAAGACCTTGGGGCTGCCACATGCTCAACAACATGCCTTTCCTGTACCCAAGTTCCCAAGCTTTAGCCCTGGACTCTGGTAGGGTGCATGCGTGCTCGTGTGCGCACACACACACACACTGGACAGATTCTGAAAAACAGACACAGTAAAGAAGGAAATGGTCATTGTCAAGGAAATCAGTCCTAAAGGAAGTAGCTAAGGAATGAGCATCATCACGGTCAGTCTTAGGACACACTGGGGAAGAGAAAGAAAGGCTCATGTGCTTTTGTGCCTGCTGACAAAAATCAGCTGAGGGCGATCAAACTGCTTCGGCTTTCCCCCATCGTCACGTTTGGGATATAGGGAAATGTGGGATTTCCTCAAAGCAGGTAATAGTCAGCCAACGTGGATATCTATCTACAAGTGTCTGGATTTCAATTCTTGGAATACTTGGTTTACACCTGGGTTTTTTTCATTGGATGATCTGGACTGTTGAATGTTTGGAGTTGAATTCTCTGGAGGCTGTTTAGTGGCAGACATAAGACTTTCAAGTTGAGGCGTTAGAAGATATGATACATATCACTTCTGGGGTTTATTTCTCAGCAATACGTGTCGACTGCAGTCTGACATGGTGTTTGTTATGGGATTTGAACCACCCACGGCAACGCAGCAGCAGAATTTCCCTAGTTATGCTTCTGATACCTGGTGTGGGGTGACGAACATATGCCACAAAGATCCCTCTGGCACCAAGACCACATTTCATCCAATGATATTCATTTTCTGGAAAGTGCTTCTAAACCCCTATGGTGGTCACAAAGCTTCCATGAGTGTCTTGAGCTTTCTGAACATTCATGTCATTTACTCTGCCCCAAGTCCTCACATTTTCTTAGATTTTCTAGCCTTGTGAACTCTACCCATAGCATTCTCTTTTAAGCATTTCTGAATGGAAGATGCTTGAAGAAATCTGACATTAGATACCTGTCTCCCAAAGGTACTCTTTGACATACAGCAGCCCTGACAGGCACCTTGGGGCTGCACCCTGTGCGTGGTCACCCCAAGGCACCCAGATTTGGGAATCTTAACGTCTCTTCCTTCCATTATTGGCCTATTCCCATTTGATGAGGCATCATTTAGAACCCGTATTATTTTGGTGGTTCAGTACCAGAGTGATACCAATTGACGATTGGTGAGAGAAAATGTGAGCTTCTTTGCCAATTTGGATATTTGGATCTCAGAAAGAACTTTCCATCTGACCAGATTTGGTCACATCATATGGACAGCATAGCTGTGATTTCAAATCAGTGTTTCTTCAGATGCTAGTTTCTCTTCCTTCCCTGCGCTAGAATGAATGCTACCTATTTTCCCTTGATTTAAGGTTGATATAGGAGAGAAACATCCATAGGACAGGATTTGTTTATCATGAAGCCAACAAAAGCCTGGAGCAAATCCTTTGTTTCATCTAAGAAAAATTATAAATGGGTTGTTAGGGAGGCATGCGTGTGTGTGTGTGTGTGTGTGTGTGTGTGAGAGAGAGAGAGAGAGAGCGAGAGCGAGAGAGTGAGAGAAACTTCATAGTCAACTTCTATTATTTCTTGGCCAACTGTGGAGGATGAATTTGAATCCTGACAGTTATTTGAGAAAAATAGTGAGAAAGGAGCATTTCCTCACAACTCTGATGATCATAAATAATACATGTGTCTTCAGGAGCTCAATTTTCCATCCTCCGCGGTCTTTGAGATTGTTTAAAGCAACTCCAGAGGGTCTTAAAGTAGGTGGAAGGGAACCTTCTATGTCTTAGAACCAGAAGTCACCCATAGCTTGACCAGAACCAATTAGACTAGAATTTTAGACTAATAAGATTCTAGAGATCATTCTAGAATCTTGTTTTACAGCCCCGGGAGTCACCTATGATATTAGCAGCAGAGCCAGAACTAGCATCTGGTTCCCCTCTTAATCTAGGATTTTTTCCACTGGACCAGGATGTGCTTCCCGAGAACCTTCTCCATCTTAGAATTTAGTACTGTTGCTATTAAGCGTTGGAATTTATAAGCATTTGTCCCAGGTTGCCTGGTTTTGATAGATTTAAGTATAGTATATTGGCAAAGGATCAAAAACATGGGGCAGGCGCAAACTCTTTTCAGGGTTCTGTCCCTAGATAAATCTGACAGGCGCCATATAATGATGAAGTCCTGACACCCACTCACCCAAAACATAGGTTTTATTAACAATAAAACAACCATCTGGATTTCAGCCAACATTACAGTGTTGGCACGAGATCACATCTATCTGCCTGTCTAGACAAATCCGTTCAACATCCAGGTACTTGGGGGGAAGTGAAATGAGAATTAAGTTATAAAGGAGTAGGAGACGCCAGTCCACTATATTATCACTATTATAATACCACTATTATATTAGTTGTTTATTTCCCCAAACAGGATCATTTCTTAAAAGTCAAAGCACAAAAGCTATCACATCTAATAAATTATTTGAAAGAAGGGAAAGGTCTTACCATTTTTTACATTCCCACATATCTTCCGGCACCAAGGGATGCAGCTCTCAAGGTATGATATCTAAACCCACCAATACAAATATGTACACATTCTGGCAACTCTGGTCTGTCTCCCAGCTAGAACCCAGCTGACACCTCGGATGCCCCTCTCGAATCTTTTAGATGTCACCTCACCTAGGTCAGCTGCCTGAATGCTATTATCCCACTTCACGTGCGAGGTCCTCAAAGAGTTTTTAAAAATGGATCAGTATACTTGGCTGAAAGGGTATCTACAACCATATGCTGTCAGCATTGCACCTGCAGAGAGGTCTCCAGAAAGAATCTTCAGATGCTGTAGCTTCTCAGCTAGAACAGAGAGGAAAGATGGCAGGAGCAAATGGAACAGAAGAAAACCTCTAAATGAAATTCTTCAGCGGCTAGGTATATAGACAAACACCTACATGTATGTATTATTTACCAGTTTATTAGAATAAGAGAGCTTTCTTCAAGGTTCAGTGCTAAATGCATGTTTATTATTATATATATGTCAACATAAAATGATACATATGCATTATATACACATGCGTGTGTGTGTGCGCACACACACACACACACACACACACACACACACACAGCAGAGGAAGCCTTCAGAGAACTAAAGTTGTCTTAGAGACAGTCTGATGGCTTTATATATGGCCCGAGTGAGACCCCGTGCTTCTTAGTATTTGATGGTATTCTCATGAACAGATTGCGGCTACGAATTTAAGAGGAAGCTCCCTCTTGCTTAGGACCTCTTACATGAAGTGCAACCCCAATCATGGTAAAATTATGGCAAACAGTTCTAGGGCTGTCTTTTTGTGCTTCTGTCACATAAAACCAGTAGGGCAATTATTTTTAAGCAGAAGGGAGGAGAGGAGATTAGACTGGTGATTCCTAACTAGGGGGATTTGGGGATCTGGCAATGTTTGGCGACATTTTTGGTTGTCACAATGTGTGTGTGTGGCTGGTAACCAGTGGGTAGAGGCCAGATGCTGTTAGACATCCTGCAATGCACAGGGCAGTCTCCCATAACAAAAAATGATTGAGCTGTAAAAGTCAACAGTGCTGAACGGAGAGCCCTGGATAGAGGAAGGGACACTCACTGAACTGAAGGAACCTAGTCTCAGGCCTCATACTGTAAGATCAATGGCAAGGAAATCACACCTTTTGTGCTTCTGTCTCCCCACCTGCAAAATGGGGATAATGAACATATTCTTGATATTATGAGAAGTCACGGAGTCATATAGGCCAAGCGCTCTGATTTCTTCAGAAGAAAGGCTCTGTCTAAAATCAAAGCACAGTTATTATCACTGCATTATTATGAGCTCATGAAATGGTGTCTCAAGAACTGTAGTCCTCCCTCTCAGAAAAAAAAAAAAAAAAATCCTCCGGGAAAAGAAAACAAACCAGAAATGATCTCATCATGATTACACCTGCCACACCAAAAAACAGACATAGTTCAGAGAAACTAAATTCTTTCCCTGCAGCAATGAAATAAGCTGCGTCTGTAATTAAGATCTTAATAAGGGAGGCAGGAGGATTGATGCCGACACTGCAGGCTATAAGGCACAGAGCTACCTGCCAGGTTTAAAGCAAGAACAATTGAAATACAACACCCCTCACTGCTTAATGCTCCCAGGTGTTCTCAGTACAAGTCCATATTTCAAAAAGGGTTTTCCTTCATTTCTAGAGATGCCTGTTTCTGCAAGGAAAGAGAAAAGAACCAACCAATTATTTATAAGTAAATATTATTGATGACTCTCTGTGAAAAAATGTGTCTGAATTCACTCTAAAAAAAAAGCACCTCTTAGATAATTTCCTGTCAAAGGGCTGACATAAGGGAAAAGGGATAATGCCTTCAACAGTTGATTGATCTCTGGAACAGCCCATGTTGACTGTCTCGAGTGACCATGTGTTCCTGAACTTTCTAAGACAGTCCCAGTTTCAAATATCTTTCCCATTGTCAGACCATATGTCCCACGGTTGGGTGTGTGAAACATGGATCCATATCCACAGAAATTATATATATTTTAAACTAAAAATAAAAGATAGGCATGCAAGTATATACCTTGCTAATGGGTCTGCCTTGGTTGAGTTTAGGATTTGGGAGGAAAAAAAAGGTGCCGATAAGAGGCTTTGATTCAGTCAATGGACATCTTCTGTAATTGACAAGCTGATCTTTATAAGGAAATGAGATATATTCCGAGGCCATCTGGGCCTCTGTGAGATTGTCTAGAAATCTGGCTTCTCAGCGAGTAGGGTTAAGAGAAGGAATGCCGTTGGGCTGACTGTATTCTTTTTGCTCCTTCCCCTGACTCCCATAAAGTCACGCTCGGGGCGCCTGGGTGGCTCAGTCGGTTGAGCGTCCGACTTCGGTTCAGGTCATGATCTTGCGGTTTGTGAGTTTGAGCCCCGCGTCGGGCTCTGCGCTGACAGCTCAGAGCTTGGAACCTGCTTCAGATTCTGTGTCTCCCTCTCTCTCTGCCCCTCCCCTGCTCACGCTCTGTCTCTCTGTCTCAAAAATAAATAAAAAACATTAAAAAAAATAAAGTCACGCTCAACACACTTAGTTGTGAGTGCAGAAGGCTGGAGAATCGGAGAAGAGCACGTAAGTTCTATCCCAGAGGGGCACTCAAGGAAGAGAGGACTTCAAAATTTTGCTGTGCCAATGCCGTTGTCATTGGTAATGCAGTACTGATGGCCCACTATAGCCCATTTCTTGCCAAGCTTCGACCCATAACACAAACAAGTAGTAACCAAAAAACAAAAACAAAAAATCATCACTGACCTGTCCTGATAGACACTAAAGATTCTGAACTCCAAGAAGGCTGGAGTGTTTAGAAGTCTACTACACTGGCTTCCCAGTGTGCTGGTCTTGCTTGTTATGGTGATTTGGGGGTCGGGTGGGGGGTTGAGTTCCAGCTCATTCTTTTGGTAGAGTGCAGGGCCGGGCAACAGAGAAGCCTAGATGAGTCCTGAGTTAGCCACATCCCCTGTGGGAGTGAGGTGCTAAGTTAAGAATAACGGACTACCACAAATCAATGAGAATAAGGCTAATTCATATAAGAGCACAAGGGTTCCACGTAACTAAAAAAAAAATCAGAAAAAATATTAAGGGCACATCATTGTGTCTAAATACATATTGCTTTAATAAATAGAAAGATCTGGTTTAAATCTTAACCTTATATGCTTTTTGGTTGCCGCAACTTTCTGTCTAGCTTCACAAATAATCCCCCTTCAAACACACACACACACACACACACACACACACACACACGAGTAAAGAAAGGAATTAAACTCAAATTCAGAAGATCGTATCAAACATTTTTGTGCCATGCTTGCATTTTTACGTATTCACAGTTGCTCAATCCTTATTTCTGGTAAGCATAGGCATCAACATGTCATTAAGGAACATTTCTGGTAACGTAACTATTACCTTGACATGTTAGAAATATCAGGAGGAATTTTTATTTTGCAACATACACACCATGATTTACGAAGAGATACGACATCTCCAAAGCCAGGCTGAGTCCTTGGAATGAGGGTCCTGAACTGTCTATTTAAACACCATTTAGCACTATTAATGGTGAGGGAGGAGGTTGGGAGGAAAGAGATGAGCTCTTCTTTAAGTATAAACTGGCATTTAGGAGCCCATGACAGGGTCCAGGCGGATGTGTTGGAATGCACGTTACCGGTGATTTTAGCATCTCCCAGGTCAGCTGCCCCAGTGCCACTTCACGTATGAAAAGTCACTGTCACACATCATCGCAACTCACGCCTCTTCCATTTCCCTCGGAGTATATGTCTCAGTCCACCTCAATCTCATTGTCTACTAAAACTACCTTCTAAAAGAATCACTCTTCCCAGTGGATGGTAGACAAAGTTCACCACCAACGCCATTTATCTTAAAACGAAGATTCTTCAGGAAGATAGTCTTGCAGCCAGGCCATAATGTTCCCCAGGCGTGCCTCGTCCTCATTAACCAGTAAGAATGACCGCGGGGAGATGACTGGAATGCTCTAAGTAAATACGATGGAGGGGATGCCATTGATGGAGTGTGAACAGAGGGTTTTTTTTTTGGGGGGGGAGGGGAGTCCCCTTCCATGCCCATATTCTTTGCAATCATCCATCACCTAGGAAACCAGCAGCTATTCTCCTGCACTTTAAGTGGGAAATACAGTACTTCTTCCCAGTGGCCCTTCTTTATCTCGGCAAGGAGGCTTGGTAATTAAGTCTATATGTTCCTGCGGGGTAATGCCAGGGGCCCAGTGGTTGGCATTTCAAACCAATTTGTTTACGTTTCTTTCTACCCCTAAAATGATCCCAAAACAGATCACCAAGGCCTCTTACTTTACATCTACATCACTAAGTGGCTGCAGTGGGATGAAGGATATAGTTTCCCCTGAACTTCTGTGTCCCTCCAATCACCTCCTTCACATTCTACTGTTGATTTTGTACACTGATAACTTTCTCTTGTCCTGTGGTATTTTTGGTATGGATAAGCAATTCTAGTAAATGCTTCCTCTTAAAATTTATCTATATAATGTTTCTATACCTATATATTACATATGTCTTATAATGCATATTATAATAGCTGCCATTTTCAAGTGCCTATGGGCTAAAAACTAATGATTTCCATATATCATATCCTTACCGCTATCCAGTAAGATGCGTATTATTACTTCCATTTTATAAACAAGGAAACAGAGGCCTGAAGTAGCAAAAGTGGGATTTGCAGCAAAACCTGGGTTCTTTCTGCTATGCCATACAGCATTAAGACTTTTTTTTTTTTTAATGTTTATTTTTGAGACAGCACAAGCACGGGAGGGGCAGGGAGAGGGAGACAGAACATCTGAAGCAGACTCTGTGCTGACAGCAGTGAGCCTGACGTGGGGCTTGAACTCGTGATCTCATGACCCGAACCAAAGTCAGACGCTCAACCGACTGAGCCACTCAGGTGCCCTACATGAAGACTCTTTTTAATGGCTCTTTGTATAAGTTTGTTAGGTCACTCAACATCCAGTTCAATGTTTCTAGAGTATTGACTATGAGCAAGGTCCTGTGATCTCAGGAATATCAGTCTTATGAATAACAATGATGATACCAAGTCATTAATTAATTAGTGTGCAAGCAGGCACATAAGTATGCTGGTAAATCCCTGTGGCTGGCATCTGTATTTCATGTAACACCTCCAGGCCCATGGAGCACTAAATAATGCTCAACCACCTTTACCTAGTAACTGGGGTTTTGACATAGTCTTGTCACCGAGTCTTGAGTCCACACTATCCTTTCAACATCCATCAGTGCAAAGAGAGCAGAGGCTGACTAGCACTGTCTACTTACTACATGCCAGGAGCCAGGGTAGGTCCTTTACATGCATGTATTATCTTACTTAGGCCTTAGAACAATAGTATGAGACAGTTACTCTCCCTGTTTTACAGATAAGAAAGCTGAGGCTCAGAGAGGTTAATTTGCCAGAGGCTATATAGAGCAATGAGTCACAAGAAACAGAAATGCCTTTCTCCAAAGCCCACATTCTATCTTGTATCTACCACAAGAACATATAAGATCAAGGCTGTGCCCCCTCCAGGCTGTAAGAGATCCTAGATCACACTTTTTATTCAAGGACTTACTTGTCTAACAGTCTCTCTCTACCCACAAATAAAGGGTGGGTCTCTCATTTTCAGTGGGGCTTACCGAAAACTAGACAGCCCCAGTGGGCAATCTATGGGAGTTAACAGCTATCGTTTAGATAGCGATTTGATTAAAAGGGTTTAATAAGTAAGGACGTGCTAACAGAGCAGGGCAGAGGTGGAAAACATAAAGCCTGTTGTAGGGATTATAGGACAGTCAAGGAGACGAAGCTGTAGGCTTTTGATGGTTTTACAGAGTGGATGGATGAGGAGACCCGGCTTGTGGGAAGTTGACAGACTAACCAAGTCAGGTAGGCGCAAAGAGACAGGGACAAACGAATGGGAGCAGCAAGAGACCAAGATTTCCCACGGCAGAGTCAAAAGAGAGAAGAGAGGTAGGGGGTACAGGGTGTGCTTAAGAGCATCATGTCTACGTGGGTTGGGGAGGCGAGCCATACACAAGTCTGGTGTTAGAGCAGCATAAAGACTGCTTAAATGAGAAAATGAAAGAAGATGAGGTCATGAGGGCACAAAAAGGGGAGGGAATTTGTAAAGGGGAAAAAGTGGAGAGGAAGTTTTTTCAGAAGTCTGGTGGGACGAGTAGGGGCAGCAGACAGGAAGCCACTGATGAACTCTGAGAAAAGGGCTGACGTATGTTACAGTAAGGGAAGGGTGCCACACAAATCCTTGGCATGTCCCACACTGTGCTAACTTTGGTATCATCGGAACACCCCCAGTTCTCCAAAGACCTTCAGCTCTGTGCAGATTGCCATTCAGCCCCCAAAATGGGTTTGCCCAATAAATACATGCATCCATAAACAATTAACATCTTTTGGTGTTTTTTAAATTCATAGATCTCACCTAAGATTTAAAAAGGAGATACCGTATGTTTTCACTCTTATGTGGATCCTGAAAAACTTGACAGAAGACCATGGGGGAGGGGAAGGGGAAAAAAAAGTTAGGGAGGGAAGCAAACCATAAGAGACTCTTAAAAACTGAGAATAAGCTGAGGGTTGATGGGGGGGTGGGAGAGAGGGAAAGTGGGTGATGGGCATGGAGGAGGGCACCTGTTGGGATGAGCACTGGGTGTATATGGAAACCAATTGGACAATAAATTTCATATTAGAAAAAAAAAAAGGAGCATGAGGCAGGGCACCCGGGTGGCTCAGTCAATTGGGTGTCTGACTCTTGATTTTGGCTCAGGTCCTGATCCCAGGGTCATGGGATCAAGCTCCATGTCAGGTTCCACGCTGAGTATGAAGCCTGCTTAAGGTTTTCTCCCTCTGCCCCTCTCCCATGCTCTCTCTTAAAAAAAAAAAAAAAAAAAAAGGATCATGGGAGACAGGAGTCTCTGGTTTGGATTGAGCACAGCAAATCATATCCAAAGGAACAAATAACCTAAAACCAAAATGTCAAAGCAAGGCAAGAATTGGTAATTATACAAGTCACAAATGACCACGTTGATTTAACTGAAGTCCCTTGATCATCTCTTCTCAAACTAGCTTGGGAAAATAAAAGTATTTTCAAAGTCCCCCCAAAAGCTTTTAATAGGACACACTTTGCCCGCATCCAGCCAGAACACAGGGCTCTGAATTTCAGCATGTAGGTTTCTTATTTGTATCATGGGTTCTACCTATTCTTTTATCTTCACTCAAAACGTTTAAGAATGAATTTGTTGTCAACCATGCTTCAATTAAAAAAAGAATTTGTTGAACGGGAGACTAGATACATCATTTCGAATTTTCGTGTAGGCACACGGGGTTCAGAAATTTGGCAAAGCCGCAAAAGCTGCTCAGCTATTAGAGATCAGACAGGCAGTGCCTGCTGAGCTCTGACCAGGCCTGGGCCTGCACAGAGTGGGCGGGGTCTCAGGCTTCTGCTCAAACACAGCTGTGCACGGATCCTTCCATCACCCTCCTGGCAGACAGCAGCAACAATCTGCCTCCAGACCCCTCGGAAGGGGAGCCTTCACTGAGCAAGCCACGGCCATTGAGGCACAGCTCCTTCAACAACCCCCCCACCCCCCAATTCAGGACATGCTTTTTGTATATTCCAAAGAGCTTGTGGAAAACTCTTAATAAGCGAAGGGCCTGTAATTTACTATCACAGAACCTCAAACTGAATGAAGCCTTTTAGGAGAAACGGAGCATTAAGTGCATAGGAGACAGCAGCCTTCCCATGAACAACAACCACAAAACATAAAATGAAATAAGGCTAGACTAGTTGTTGCTCACCAAAAAGTTTATAAGGCATAGCTTACGCTCCCGGGTTCTCCAGATTGTTATAAATGCATTAACTGGCTGGCCTGGAGCTATGTGTCTAAGTGCAAATGAGTGGAGGTTAGCCTGTCCTCTGGTTACGATTCCTGAAGTAGCCAAACCAGATAATCTGGTTAAAAAAAATCTTATAGTGGCTGAATTATAAATCTCTCGGTGAACAGAAGTCTGACTGTGCTAGGTTTATAGTGTGTAGAGCAGCACAGTGTTTAAAAGATCATTCCTGACTCCAGGATTTTACAATCTAATAACTATCTGGTTTTATGCCCTAAGTGGCTCAGATTAAACAAATAACTGCCAAACGTGCAATTCACTTTGCTTTGTAGAGTTTCTATGTTAAAAAAAAAAAAAATCAATCCTGCAGAAATACTTGAGATGAAATTGTTTTAAACTTCCTGGGGGACAAAACCACCAGTCACACAGCATTTTAGGGAGGTCACAGATGATTCTTTCTTTAAGAGTGGCTTAAAGTCACAAGTTCTGGAGCCTGATCCCCTTGGGTCAATTAATAGCTCCACCATTTTTTTTTAGCTGTGTGGCTTTGGATAAATTACTTAGCCTCTCTGGGCCATAATTTCTACTTGAAAAATGAGTATATAATAAAACCCACCTCAGAGTTTTTGGAAGAGTGAAATGTGACGATCTTGTATTATCATGGTAATTATTAATTGATATTATTTACCACTCTTCTACCTTTGCATCATTTCCTCTACTTAAAATGACAAAATGGTCTCCTGAAATAGAGCTGTGCATTATTTAAAAAAATATTTTTTAACATTCATTTATTTTTGAGAGACAGAGAGAGACAGAGCGGGAGCAGGGAAGTGGCAGACAGAGAGGGAGACATAGAATACAAAGCAAGCTCTAGGCTCTGAGCTGTCAGCACAGAGCCGGATGCAGGGCTCGAACTCACAAACCATGAGATCATGACCGGAGCTGAAGTTGGGCGCTTCACCGACTGAGCCACCCAGGCGCCCCGAGCTGTGCATTATTAACTAGAGAGAACCCAGGCTTTCTAAGAAAGGGACAGCAGATTGCTTCAGCTACTGGTTTATTGTATAGTCACCACAAGGTGTCAATCTGACATTTGGTCGGTCAGAGAAGTCAGTATTTTTTCTGGTGAGCTAATAAAGACCCTATATTTACATCACTCGGTAAGGGTGTTCAACACTGGTAAGACCCAGCAAAACAGGACGGTGAGGGTTTTTCCGTGAATGCCAATCGCAATTTATTTCGTCCGTTGCCATGCTTTGTTTCCCTAAGAGCAAAATCAAAACATAATGAGGTCACTGAATAAAAGTGACTTTAGACTTTGTCACTTCTGTCACTTTCTAGATTGCAGCGCTCAACATTGATTTCAGCCATTTATACTTTCCAATAATGAATGTATGAACCTATTTTCTCTTTTATTTTTTCCCTACAAGCTGGTTATTATGAAACTAAAGGCATTCAGTAATAGGGACCGGAGGGAGCAAAGAACTACTACAGGTTAAGTAACCACTATTCTAAACAAGGGACTGTGGAAATACAGGGCGAGCCACGTCAAGAATGGGAACTTTCCTGCCAGGTAGAAGGATTTGTTTCTGGTCGCATCCTAAAGTCAAAAGCATTAGGAATCGTTAGGATTATTCATGCCTCTGATCTTCCCTCTGGAGGCAGATAATGGAAAGCTAACAGTACAGTGATAACGAATACCTGTGTCTTCAGACAGTTGTAACCTTTCCGAGGAGAACCAGAACTCATGCATTATAATAAAGACTTTCAGCATTTAGAGTTAGAGCTTTTGAACAAGATTTATAGCTTTCGAATAAAAGATTTATCACTGAGGTCAGCCAGTGGCTATTAGCTGGAACCGAGTATTTACAACCTCACATTAAAAAAGGATGGGCCAGAAGCTAGATAATTCAGAAAGGAAGCAAAATAACTCCTAGCTAGCACAATCCCAAAGGTCAGACAGGTAATACAAATTGTCAGTCCAAAGCATAGCCACCTTGCCAACATTCATTTTAATAATAGCACCGTTGTTTAAAATCATTAGGTTTCATGTCTCTTCTAGAAGTCACGCCCAACTCACTGCAATGTGCTTCTAAGTACGGTGTCTCTGGAAGCTGCTTGCCTGATTCGATGGGGGTGCCTTAAACAAATGGGATATGCCGAGCAAATTATGATCCTTTAGCCAGGAATACGTAAAAACAATGGTGCATAACGCATGAGAAAATAATGTATCCTGAGCCTCTGTACGCTTCGGGGACAATAAGCTGACTGGACAATTCAGACTCTCAGCCCATTCAAACGCCGCTAGAAGTGTTTTAAAGAAATGGCAAATGCTCATTCGTTCTTACATCTAGGATTCATTTAAGGACGTCAGCATGCTCCATCATGGGCTGCATAAGAGTACCTCGGGCTTTTAATTTCTCCCACCAAAAGTGCATAAGGCAACCCGCTTCTCTTACCAAATGCTTAAAGCAAAGGCTGAAAACTGCCTAAGAGCCAGTCTGAGGGGACTCAGCAGTTCTGATTCCTCTCTCATTACGGCCCTCGGCCCGTGGAGGCCAGGCCTAGGGGAGCCGCAGAGTCTTAAACTCCGCTCCAAGTTAGACACCCTCTGAATGCCAGTGGCTCCAGTGGCGGCTCCGATCAGCCTGATTCTTAGTCTTTCAGTGGAGATGGGCCCGGGTATGCTGTGCCCTCCCGGAGTGGGTCTCAGAGACTGGGTCTCTGCCTGCCTGCTTGTATGCCAACCTCGGTGACTGAGACCCCCTCTCTCTGGGGCACAGAAGGGGTCCCTGCAGAGGAGTTGTCACGGTGGGCGACACACACACGCGCGCGCAAACCTGACGGAAGAGGCACCCTCTTACCTTATACTTCATCTCGGCGGCGGTGGGTTGAGCCGTTTTCCTACCCTAGTCAGCCTGCATCAAGCGCTGGGGTGTCCGCCCCTCCATGGAGTGCAGTGCTAAATGAAAGTGAGATCGTCCGGCCCCGGGCGGCTTTGCCAGTCGCAGCGCGCCAGCTCCCGCACAGCCTCTGAGCTCACTGTTTTGATGGAGCCCGGCCGAGCCCCGACCGTATTTGCATATCGCCAGCCATTGGCTGGCCGGCGAAGGTAATGTGGGGCCCCGCCCACCTCTTAACTTCGGAGAACTGACAAAGAACTTGTAATGTGGTCATTTCTTTTTTACAGAAGCCCAAAGGGTGGAAAATAAAACGAAGTGGGGAACCGTCTCGAACGTTACTCCCCATCCCCTCAGCCCCCCCCCCCCCGACCCCCCCCCCCCCAAAAAAAGCCCCGGGCAAAGGAGATTCTTTTTTAAGATTAACCTAAGTTTTAAAGAAATTGAATTCACAAAGCAGTCTGACAGTCGTGCTTCCTGTGACCTAGCAACTCCTTCATAAACCCATTTCATTTCAAAGCCATTCACCTCCCAATCTCTACATGAAACGAATTCGGGGAACAAAAGGTTTTCTGTCTCCGGGCCCCTTTTTACTAACTACCCCTGCTGATATCTCTCTCTCTCTCTTTCTCTCCTCCCTCCCCTCCCCTTTTTTGTGGCTGTTTGCTTTTTTTGTTCTTTTCAATGTTCAAAGTACTTGCAACGTCAGTCTGCGAGGAGCCAGAATACAATTCTCTCTGTGAAAAGGGACTCTGCCAGCACAGGCACCAGGGCTTTCCTAGCCGGCTTCTCACCAGGGCCTCCGAGAGTTGAGTGTCAGCCACATTCAGTGATCTCCTCTGGCTTTGCTGAGGATAAAGGTTAGATGTGACCCCTTAGATGAGGCTGGCCGGTGCATGCCCTATACATCATGGCTGTCCACTGAGCAGTGTGTTCTTTGATGGCTGGCGTTGCCAGCTCCAGCTTTGAACACTGCAGTGTTTTTCCTTCTGACCTCTCTCCTGAAGATGACCCATTAACCCACCAACACTTATTATCGGGGAAACAAAAAAAATGCCCACTGTTTGAGGAGCCTGGTTTAAAAGACCAGTCTCTCCACTGAAGCACAGAACATTCGGTTCAGCCTCATGATTTCTATAGAGAAAGACATCACCCAGGAGAAGACAGAAAGGGTCACCTTTAGCGACTCTTCTAAAGGATGAAGCGGAGAGAGGGGAAAATTCCTTTTCACTGGGTCTCAGGATTGAGACTCGGTGATTTCAGACAATAGCTGTCCCTGAGTGGGATGGACTCCAAGCAGACTACACGACCTGGATGGAAAAATCATCTCTTTTTTTTTTTTTTTTCCTGACCTAGTTGGATCAGAATCAGTTTGATTCCCCTGCCCCCAAAATTCCCAGTGAATTAAACTTTTACTTTTATGATCCAAACAAATAGAACAGGCGAGCAGCTACCCTGCAAAAGTGGCTTCCAGATACAAGGCTCCAGATCACAGTTTAATAAGGCACCGATTCCTTGGACGTGACCCCCTCCCCCCGCCCCACTGGTCATAATGAGGTGGATACACCCATTCAGGCCTCAGACTTGGACTTTGCTTTTCCTCATTTAGCTCAATAAGCCCGAGTGATTTTGCAAGGTCTTTCTGAACACAAATTAAGCATGCAGCATATTGTACTACAAGGATCTTCCTAACAGTCCTACCGTCTTATGGGAGAGTCATTAGTTTGCAGGAAATTGTTTTTGGTGTCTGCCTGGATCAGTCAAAGTCCTTCCCATCTGTAAGATGAGTCTTGTGGCCTCCAGAAGATCTAGATAACATTCCTTTGGCTTCCTAAGCAGTAGGGCTGAATCTGCTTTCTGTTCTGTTTGATGAGTACCACTGAATAGGCCAACACTATCTCACCCCCAAATGCTTTCAGTTTCCAAAGCATTTGCTAGGGCTTTTTGTCATTTCATTCTCTAGCTAGAAAGTTTAAATCGTACTAAGTGGCCCCCTTGCTTTCCTGCTTCTCTCCTCTTCGGTAGACACTTGGAATCTACCTGAAGTTCATTTCAGGGGAGTTTGGATCAGCGTTAGTCACACCGCAGTCGGGTATACTGTGATAGTCTCAACAAATGTCTTAACTTCTTGATTCTGGTGCCCTGAAGTATGACATGGAGAAAATAATAATGCCTACCTGCTAGGTTATAATGAGTATTAAATGAGATAGTGTGGATAGAAGTTAATACTACCCAGCACAGAGTAAGATCTTAATAAATGTTCACTTATTAATGTTCCATTATTAAGTATTGTTTTAATATCTAAATGCATCATATATTATTTTATTACTATAGTATATGACATTATTATGATATGTTATGTAAGCATTAATATTCACTTAATTTTTAATTGTAGCTGTTATTACTATTAGACTCTTGTCAATATTTTAAGTGTGGTAGGCATTGAGAAAAAGGCAGACGGGTGCCCTCATCCGTGTGTCATTCTTTCGCAGGACACTTTGTAATTTAACAAATATCGATTGAGCACCTACCACGTGCTGGGTACCGTTCCAGGTGGGGAAGATACAGGAGCCGCCCACACAAAGCTCCTACCTTCATGGAGCTTACGGCTCACTGGGAGTGGAGGGCAATAATTAAATGAATATGTAATACAGTTTGGAGTGATAAATGCCACGAATTAAAGTTAAGCAGGGAAAATTGCTAGAGGGAAACAGAGAAGGGTTAGCAGGTGTGTGTGTGTGGGGGGGGTGTCTTAGTTTAGAGCGTGGTCACGTAAGCCCCTCTAAGGAGGTAATATTTCTGCTTCAATATGAAGGACATGAGGGATCCATTCAAACATCTGGGGAAAGAACATTCCAGATAGAGGAAAGCGCCTGGAGTGGAAATGAGCTGGGTGTGTTTAAGAACAGCGCAAAAGCCAGGGCGCTGGAGTTGGGCTCCTGGGGGGATTGGGAAACGGGTGGGTGAGACTCAGACAGGTAGGCGGTAGCACTTGCATTTTCTCCTGACTGCCACAGCAAGGCACTGGAGCGATTTGAGCAGAGAATGATGTGATCTGTTTCTCTGTTTTTACCCTTTGTTTAAACACTCAAGGGCAGCAGGCTATTAGTTAAAATACTGAGCTCTGGTCTTAACACAGCTTACATAATGCAGATAGTTGTCATGACTTTATTAATGTTTAGCTGCTTTATTAGTACTTAGTTATTTAATATGTTTCCTTCAAAGCCCCCTGGGGAAACACAAATTCTCTCACTGAATAGAAAAACAGCCCCATCCCCGCCTATTACCTGAGATTTTTGGATGCCAAAATCACTGTTTAACCTGTGCTGTGTAAACATTGCCGATTGGTTTATGGGACCGCCCTCATACCCCCACGGGTAGCCTCCTAAAATGGGCCGGGATGCTGGGGCTCGGGTCCTACCCTGTGCTCGCCAATACTGTGTCCGCCCGTCAGCCTCGCCACCCGCCTGCTTGTCTGTCAAGGGCTCTATCTCCCCAGACACTGATACAGGCAGGAGCGAGGGGGAAGTGGCACCAGATGCTGTCCAAATGATTTTCCAGCCGCCATGGCCATGGGCATGGAGATAGCAAAAAATCGTGTGGATGCTAGAGAGAAGAGATTCTCCTATGCACAACTTGGGGGGAACCCATGTGGCTGCTCTCTAAAAGTAAGGGCAAAGTCAGAACAAGTGAGGGCAGGAAGTGACCTCGGGAATCTAGCACAGTCACCTCTAAAGCGGACGAAACTGCTGCTCTGAGGACTGGGTGCCTCACACAGGGTGCCTCCAGGTTGGCCGGCTCGTAACAGCGATCAGCGTTTCAGGTCCATTCTCTGTCTCTCTTGTCTGATCTATTCCAGTCATTCCTTTGTAGTTTCCCCGGCCCGCCATCTCTCCCTGCTGGAATCTATATTCCACGTTGCTACCTGTTTACTTTCTAGAGTACAGAGCAGGACACGTTGCTACTATGATTAAAAACCGCTGGGAATACTTCAACGCCTTTACAAACAAAATCTGCAGACTTTTTGGCCTGGACTGTGATTTGGGCCCACCCTTCCTTTCTGGCCTCATCTTCTCCCATCCCCCCTACCCCACATCCCACACTCCAGCCAAACAGGGGGGACTCACAAATTCCAAGACACCCTTGTACTCTCCTGAGTTTGCACAGATGGGTTCCTCTGCCTGGCAAGTCCTCTCTTCTCACTTCAGCTGTCAGGCGGAGCCCCCACACGAACCCTTTTGTGGTTCCTTGCCAACCGCCCCCACTCTGCCCACGTCCTCCTTTCAGAACTAACTCCTCCCTCCCTTCGCTCTGCCCCCATTGTACTTGGAACACAGTCCTCTTATAAGGCCTTTCCACATTGTGCCATAATCCTGGTTGATCTCTGCTGTCCCAGCTTCAAGGCGAACCCCCCAGGGACAGGGTGGTATCTTGTTCATCTCTGTGTCCCCTGCAGGCTTCTACTTTGCAGGTACTTACATGCCTGCTGAGTGAATGAATGAATGAATGAATGCGAGGACAGAAGTAACATCAAAGGATGTATGTTATCTTGAGGTTCTGTGTGATGCTCAGGAAAGGAATGGAGAAAACTTTGAGGGCAGTCGTGGGGTTTGCATTTGTAGGAAGTGGAGCTAAGATGCAACTTTCCAGAACCAATTCCAGGCCTATTGCCAGTTCTGGCTCCCGGACATGTTTTGGTCTGAAAACTATAGCTTGTAGGCCTCCTGTCTTTGTACAACCAATGAGCTAAGAATAGTTTTTACATTTTTCTATGGTTGGAAAAAAAAAGTACAAAGAAGAATGTTTCATGAGATGGGAAAATCCTGTGAAATTCAAATTTCAGTGTCTATAAATAAAGTTTTATTGGAACGTGGGCACCCATTCCTTTACATGGTATCTTTTGAGCTCTAATGGCACAGACTTGGGTGGTTGTAAAAGAAGTGGTAAAGGCTTCAAAACCAAAAAAAACCCAAAAAACAAAACAAAACAAAAAAACCCACTATTATTTGGCTTTCCACAGGAAACGTTTATTGACTCATGCCCTAGAAAAGTGCAAGATATATCTATCCTCGGGTTCAGACTGGAGTAGAGGTCCTTGTATATCCACAGAGAAACAATCTAGAAATACCCATTCTAGGGCCATGTTTCACCATTTCTAGTTTGCTATCGGTTAAAAAAAATTCTACAAAAAACAAAGTTATTTCCAAAAATAATTGGAGGCAGCAACTTTTCAATCCTGTAAATCTCCGGAAACCTTCTCAAACAAAAGATGAGCCACGGAGAGTTTTCCAGCTGACCTTTCAACCTTGATTGTTGAAACCCCCCACAGGTGCCGGGCCCTATGCTATATATCACAAACGTGATTTCATTCCATATTTATCTAATAGGGCAACCCTGCGAGGTAGTTTGGAGCATCCTAATTTTACACGTAACATAACTTGAGACCCAGAGAGGTCATACAACTTGCACAAAGTTACAGGCAGATGAGTGCAGGTCCTGTACATGGAGACAGGCTCTCGGGCTCCCGAGTCTGCGACCTGAACCACTGTGCATACTTCTCCCCAGCATCCTCTAACCCCATTTGTCAGTCAAGTCACTAAGGTAGCTTCTCCACCAGAGCGGGACTGAACCCAACTGAGGAACGATCTGTACATTCGAGCCCCACTTGTGTGGACTGTCCCCCTTTATCATTGTGTTTCTCTAGATTCCATCTTTACCCCGGCTTGTACCCTGTCTCCTTCATGAGACCTTTCCTTTCCAGTGTTGATCTCTTCCTCACCCCACTCTCTCTTCCCTCACCTGTGCCCTAGGTTGCTACTTCCCTAACCTGACCTCCCTGAAAAAGCAATTATGAAGGCTTAGAGATTCAGTGGACCTGAGGTGGGGACTTGGAATCTATCCATTTAAAAAGATCCTCAGATGATTCTGTACATAGCTATATGGGTACCGCTTGTCATTTAGTGCTTAGGTACTGCCTTTACTGTTTCTCCTGCGAGGAGGCACTTCTTCTCCACAGTGAGATTTCAAGCGACTTGTAAAAGGGGATCCTGTCTTGTTTTTGCTGTCTCCCCTTCTGCATTTATGCAGGTAACTGAGTCTCATCGTACGTCTTCTCAAAGCCCTGAATCATTTCCATGCTCACAGCCTTTACTGACGTCAACGTGGAAAAAATAAGTCACTTTTCAGCAGGCAGAAGAAAGAACATCTCTCACTCCAGGCAATCGCCCTTTTTTTATCTGTTGAGCTGGTCAAGCTCTTGGAATGAATGAAAGTCTATTATTAGAGAGATGTTCCAGATACAGTTTCTAACACTTGCTTCTTCGTGGGCTGGGGAAAGGAGATCTCATTCACTTTCTCTCCACTAATAGTCGGTAAAAGAGACTCACGAAGGCCATCCCATCCTAACCCTTCCCCCCACTCCCCTTTAACAATTATTAATATTATTGTTATTATTATTTGAAGTTTCTCTTCCTACCCCCCCCCCCTTTTAACAATAGTGTCTAAGAGATCCCCAAACTACTTCTGACTTGGTGCCTCCCTGACTTATTTCTTCTTCTCACTCAGTAACGAGCCACCTGGGATGGGGTGGGGCTCTAAACAACAGAGAATAGGAACGATTCCTCTAGATTTTCTCTTTATTGCATGACACGGTGGATTCCCACACTGTGACAGCTTTACGAGGTCTCACTGCCCCCTTTTATTCAGCCAAGTTTATAAGTGTGTCATTGTTATTGCCCTTTTAAAAATATGCCATCCTCTCCCTCCCCCCCCACCCGCTTTTCCCACTGCCTTCTGCCCTCCATCACAGATTCTTTGAGGTGGCTTTTAATTTTCCCAAGGGGGAAGTGCTAAAATGGAGAGTGTCTTAGACCCCAATCAGTCCTTGATAAAGCATGAAAAAAAAATACATGTAATCCTGTGTCACTCACATGCTACTAAAAACCTACAGAGACCCCTGTATATTGCCCCTGGCGACTAGACTTTTGAAAAACTGTGTAATTGTGACGCTTTTGGTGTTTTATACATATAGACATAATAGTGTTATTATAACTTTGGAATCCTTAATTACTAACCGCCCCCCCCACAAAGAACTAAAAAACAAAACAGATTAAATTACATGTCAAGTCAACTTGCTCCACTGTAGTAAAATATGACGAGCAATGATGAGGCCCCGCTTGAGCATTTAGCATTTTCTTTACTCGAAGGATTTGGGGGGTTAACTCGGGGGCGAAATTATGAGAAAACCAAGTGGGCAAAGGTTTACATTTCTACTATTTATATGTATCCCGCTGGGCACAGGAACGATGTTCGGCGGAGCAAAAGGACTTTATTAGTTAAGATTGTGCAGACTGCCTGGCACGGCGTTCTCCTGTTTTCTCTACCCGCGAGGTATCCCCTTATCGCAGGCTTTGGTTCATCCGAACAAACAATTTGTTGTCCGAAACTGCCCCGCGAGTCTCTTCTGCTGGTAGAAACTGCAGCCCGTGGATCTTTACAAAGGTCAAGGTGATCTGCCACGACCCAATAGACAGAAATCCCCTGCCATGGTGGAGGATGGCCTGTTCTTCCTGAAGGCACCGCCAGACACAGTAACATTGCTCTGTAGTTCGTATTCAGTAAGAGGGGACAAACGCACCAGGCTTCCTTCTTGCTCGTGTCTGTTTGTTCTTTGTTCTTAAGTTTGAAGTCTTCCTGTCCTCTCCTTGCATCTGTATCTAAGATGTGACGCGATGTGCTGGCGCTTTGCTGTCCCCTCTCCCCTCTCCACTTTCTGCTCCTGTCCAGGTGTGGTAAACAGAGGGGCTTGTGGACCACGCGCCTGGATGAGGCCGGATGCTCTGTTTCCAGTCTACTCCTCCAGGCACACGGGCCATTAAGGTTCACCTTCCACATCCGGCATCCAGCGTGGCTCCAGGTGGAGGTGGGGGCTGGAGATGGAAGCCGAGGTGGGGGGGGGGGGGGGGGAAGAATCAGGGAGCATGGCGGGAAGGAAGGTGTTTTAAAGACCTGATACCCGGTATTGAGGAGGGCACCTTTTGGGATGAGCACTGGGTGTTGTATGGAAACCAATTTGACAATAAACTTCATACACTGAAAAAATAAATAAATAAAAATAAAGACCAGATACCCACTTTCCTGGAGGCACAGGGGAAACTATTTCTTCAGGGTTTGGAGATGCATTTCCCCCTCCCCCCCCCCACCCCGCACTGGCCCCTTAAAAGGGACCAGCTGACCCAGCCCTCCAAGGAAGCCGGCCTCCTGTCCCTTGCTGCCCTCACCAGCTGAGGCCAGCGAGTGGCCAGTGGGCCCTGTCCCAGGGCATCGGGCCTGTCTGGCCAGCCCAGGCGGCCGCCAGCTGGCGCTGATGAGCGAGGGGAAGGAATCTGAGTAATGCAGGGCCTTGGGGGGTGGAGGGGGGAAGACAGGATAAGAGGAATGTGGGGACACAGCTCACCCGGCACTGTTCAAGCCAAGCTTTTGAAGAGCTTGATTCATTTCAGAAAGCAAACAAACTTCTCCAGCTCTCAGCAATCTTTTATTTTGTCTGCAAGACGAATGCCTCTCCAGCGTGGGCGGGGCACCGGGTCGTGGTGGCGGAGACGAAGGCGTCCACCCTTGCCATGCGGCGTGTGGACAGCGCGTTCGTTTCTGCCCACTGGGGCTAAGAAATGCAGAGCAGCTCTCTTCCTGGTACGAAAAGCCGAAGGGGAGCCCTGCTAATCAATGAACGTGTCCAAGACCTTAAGGCTCACTCGCTCGCACCGCTAGGGTTTACAGATGTTGAGTGTAAGTTCCCTTAATTTGCTTGTGTCCTGGCACCCTGTGACTTCCAACTAGGGAGTGGAGAAGAGGGGGTGTTGCAAAGATTTCCTCGAATGCCGGTGCCTGCGGTTCTCTCGATTCATGCTCTAACCAGCCTTAGGAGCTGCTGGTCTTCCGAAGGGTGGAGAGCCGGGGGACGAAGCAAAGCTTCTTCTGCTCTTTCTGCAGAACCGTTTCCCCCACTTTAGATTTTGTGGTCTCAGAGCCCCTCTGCATCTTCAAAAGCCATCTCCCGTGCAGTTTTGGTCGCTGGGAGGACAAGTATCTTTGCTCCTTACTCGGACAGCGCTGGGCATTTTCTTCTCTTCCAAGCCCACTCTGGGACTCAGCTTCCCGCTCTCCCTTCTCTCGTTTTTACCCCCAGTCTTTCACATCCTGCTCTCTACACACACGTTCAGGTCTTCCTCATCCCAAAGACAGATCCACAGTTCCTTGTTCAAAACCCTGGAGGTCAGACGAGTTTGTGGAATTCTGAATATTTCAGGTTTTAGAACCAGACTTACCTATCCCCCATACTACGCAACTCCCGGTGAGACCTGGGCCAGCATCCAGTCTGCAAACTCGTTCATGTTCCACCAGGAAGACGTACATATATTCATGCCAACTGGGGTAAATGAAGAATATGCACTGCCTCGGGCCGATCCAGGTCGGGTATTGCCACCAAATGAGTTACGAAAGAACTGTAGACCTTTATACCTGATAACGGTGGATAGGCGAGTGTGGATACAATCCAGTTCCTCCAAATCTTCCCTTTGGCACCTCTCCCTCCCCCAACATCAAGCCGGGCGCTCTCTCTCTTCCACCTGCCACGACCAGAGGGCCAGAGTGAGCAGTCTGAGGCCTGGCCTCCCGCCGGACCTCCTCTCCTCGGCCTCTGCCATCCATCCCACGGACCACCCTTCAAGCCGGCGCCTCTCAGGCCGTCCACAGAGAACCACCCGTGCCTCCCATGTCCCAGTCCATCACGGGTCAGTTGGACTGTAAAATACTTAACGCGTCATCAGAAAAACGGAGTACAAGAGACATACGACGTATAAGCCTTGTCCGTTGTCTTTATAATTAAATCTAACGATATAAATGGCCCCCGTCTAAAAGCTGTCAGGGCTGTGAAGTACTCGCTGGCCGCCTCACTCTCGCTGTGGACCTGTGCAGTGTGCGGCCTGGCGGCTGGGGGTCTGCAGGTCACATTTGGAGGGCCCGTGCAGGGGGCCCTCCTGGGCCCTTGGCCTCCCCTAGCTCCTGACATTTCCCGTCCCCTCCCTCCCCCCACCTCTCTTGAAGCGGCCTCCTCTCCTGGCCTCCACGGCAGCCGGCTCTTCTTCCTCTTCTCCTTCCCTCACCAATACTTCAGGCCCCTTTCCAGGTAGGCTTTCCCCCCCCCAGGTTCTGTCCTCACCCTGCATTTTCCCATTTTCTATCTCTCGTTCCTACGTAGATGAAAATCACGTCTCCTGACCTGTGTTCTGAGTCCCAGAATCTCACCTCTTACCGCACCCAAATAGTCCAGAGGTACCTCACTCACTCCTCCAAGTCACAGATTGCGATGGTTACTTTTATATGTCAACTTGGGTGGGCCACAGAGCCTAGATACTTGGTCAGATAGTAGTGTAGACATGGCTGCGAAGCTATGTTGTAGACGAGAATGACATTTAAGTCAGTAGACCTTGAGTAAAACAGGTTACTCTCCATCCTGTGGGTGGGCCTCATCTAATCAGGTGAAGTCCCTAAGAGACAAAGTCCCCCTGGGAGGAGGGAATTCTGCTCCAGCCTGCCTTTGAACCTGAGCTACAGCATCAACTCTTTAACTCTTCACTGGGTCTATAGCCTGCCGGCTTGCCCTGTAGATTTTGGACCTGTCAGCCTCCACAATCATGTGCCTGTTCCCTAAAATCCATCTCTCTCTCTCTTTCTCTATCTGCACACACACACACACACCCTATTGGTTTATTGGTTCTGTTTCTGTGGAGAACTCTGGCTAATATTCATATGAACTTGCTATTGAAACAATGTCCGTTTCCAACTAATCTGCCTCTATTTATGATGCTGCTTTTGTCTAAGGTGCCTAGAATTGAAAGTTCAGACTGATCTTTTGATTTTTTTCCCCACTGTCTTCGCACATCCAATCAGCCCTGTCAGTTTTACATCCTCAATATTTATGGCATAAATACCCTCCTTTCCATTTGTCTGCTAATGAAGATTCCCCAACAACCACCCAGACCTGGTCTGTCATAGAAGATATCCTCCTTTCCACAATGACAGGCCCAAGAAATTGGCATGTGATTCACAGAGTCAATCTGAGATCTTTGAGATTTTGTAAATGAAGCTTGGGAGATAGGGGACCTCTCTTTCTTTGGATCATAGTCTGTAAACCTAGGTTTGGTAGTGAACTTCTTTTCCTCATTGTGCAGAGTGTCTATAGTAAGGGAGTGAGTCCACATGAAAAAAGAAGCAAAGATATTTGGAGTAGTGGAATAGAGAGAACCCTGATGCTGTTGTCTCTGCCTCTGGATCAAGCGATACCTGATGTCCATTCTTAGACAACCCAATTCATAAGGCAATAAACACATTTTCTCCCTAACCTAGTTGGAATTGAGCTTCTTTCATTTTCAATGACAGTGTCCCGATGAACCCTTTTGCCAGAAAGTATCCTCCTAAAGGGCGACGACTATACCTTATTCATGTGTATCCCCTAAATGTGGCACCACATTTAGGAACATCTTGGTCTCCGTGTTGCAATGATTCCCAGCTTGTCCTTCTTAAGGTACCAGCTACGTTGTGAAATTGCGTGTGAGAGGAGAAATGACAGAAAGGAACATTTTCTGCGGCTCCTATGATGGCAGAAATAGAACAGAGACTTATAGATGAGGAACTTCCCAGGGTGATGGTAGCTGGGGGCGTGGTGGCCCAAATGAGAAGCAGATCCACCTTTTGATTTTAAATTCATTGATTGAGATGCACACATTTCACTATGAAAGGAGAAGCAAGACATATTTTTACTGTGAGGTGTGGGGTATCAGTGTTTTGTCTACCTACAGATCCGTATAAATATTTATTTTATATTGCCTTTCCAATTAACTTGTACTTGCTAATCACTGCTGCGATTTCACTCATCCGTCCACCAGTGCTTACTAATTGCTCAACAGAATGCTAGGCATCATGGGAATTACACAGATGAATAATACCCAGACGCTGCCCTTCCTTCTTAAATACCTATTACGGTAGCGGCCAAGGGAACTTCATGAAGATAAACTTGTGTAGAAAAGAAAAATCACACCGTAAAGTTATGTAAGTTTCTATTTTAAAATCATCTGGTTCTAATTTACTAAATTTAATGCTTTAGAGTCAATGCCAAAGTGCTACATTTGATTTATGGAAATACTTTAGCACATTTTTCCATCGCGCTCTTGTACAATACATTTACCGCTCTTTTGTTATGGTTAGAAAGATTATGGATCTTAAAAAAAAAGCCCTCTTTATGAGCTTGCTGATATTTTATTATAAAATACCATAAGATGGAATAAGCAGTCTAGTAAATAATAATACTGACTTAGGAGCATTTCACATGGTTTAGCTTTATTTGTGTGTGTGCGTGTGTGCGTGTGTGTATATATGTATATATGTATATATGTATATATATATATATATATGTATATATATATATATATAAATTTAACAGAGAGGTCTGGAAAATGGGTGTTTAATAACTTTGACTTTATGCTAAACCACTTCTTTTCAGGGTAAACAAGTACTTGGCGGGGGGAGGGGGTGGGTAATATAAATGGCAGTCATACTCTTACTACACCACTAACAAAATAATAATGTTAATACCGAAGGATACAGAATGTCATAGACTCAGACTTCTATCACCCCAAAGAAGGGGCTTACCAGATATCCCAGCCAAATGGAATTTAAGAATATGGACATAAACACCATTGGTGTCATTGACCCAGGGTCCCACACCTGCCAGCAGGGCAGTGGCGTGAGGTTTCAGGAGATGCCAGCTTTCTCTGTTTCGTCTGCCCTCTCTGACATGTTCCCCCACTGAAGAGGCAAAGATAGATCTGCCCCAGGTTCCGGAAATGAACCACCTCTATGTGGCCTTCTGGGCTCTGGGCTCGACCAGCTCATCCGGCATGGCAGTTTGGTGACTCCCCTGTGACATTTTGCTGAAAAACCAAGACTTCGTGTGTCAGCCTTTTCCCTGAAGCCTCCCAGACATGCCAGCGAAGGCTGCCCTGGGTCTTCAAGGTGGTATTTAAAGCCCGGGTATATTCATTTTGTTCCCGCTTTACCCTGGCTTCTCTCGGCTTGCAAAAAATGAAGGTTTTTACACTTCACACCCACATAAAATAAGATGCCTGCCTAGGAATTCCCCCTGCACCCTGCAGCTTTGTATTTCTTTAAAACAAAGAAACCTCACTTCTCTCAGAGTTTAGTCACCTCTCGTAAATGAAGAATTGCAAAGGCCAGGCCAGTCAAAACGTTTCCTTTCCAACAGGCGATCTTTACGTCGTTATATGGTGGGCCACAGGGGTTCCAATGAGTCGGAATGAATGGCAGGTCACTGTCCAGCACGGCTCAAGGGCCTCGAGCTCTGTCCTGCATCCTCCCGCGTCCAGGCAGAGCTCGACTAGCAAGAAACGATCGAATGTGGCACTTCCCTGTCTGGCCAAGACCTGTTCTCCCCTGTCCTCTGCCCTGGAGTCAGCCTTCCCATCTCTCCTTGAAAACACTATAATAAGAAATGAAATGAAAAAGACAACAACGAAGCAAAGAGAACAACGTGACCTCTGACTCCTTCTGGAGGCTTCTCTGGAGTGTGTCTCACTTTACCTCTTCAAGCCTATCAGTTGCTCCCTGACACTAAGCTCAAGCCTCACCTTCTCCTTGAAATGTACTCCAGCCTCTACGGATGAGACCTTTTCCAGGATCCGTGCTACGTTCAAAGGTGGGTGTGACACATCCTGGCATCACTGGGTATCACTTGGGAATCCCTAGCTATGCCTTGCTTGGTGGCAGGTGCCTCACATCTGCATGACAGTTGACCTTGGAGGTAGGCAATCCCCTCTGTCACTTAGCCAATAGTCACAGGTTTTTACTGACACACAATTCACATACATACAATTCGCCATTTTAAAGTGTACCCTTCAGTGATCTGGGGTATATTCACGGAGTTGCAGCCCCATGGTCACTGATTCCAGAACATTTTTTATCACCTCGAAGAGAAACCCTCTCCCCACCAGCAGTCACTCCCCATTTCTCTCTCGTCCAAATCCTGGCGACCATGACCAGCCATCTAATTTCCGTCTGGCAAGAGCAAGTGATAACTGACTTCATGCATTTTTTTTTTTTTCCAGCACAATTCCGAAAGCTGGCACAAACACGAGATTGCTCATTAAAGTCTCTGTCTGCATTTAAAAGGATTGCTTCGGTTGCGTGAACACATACATATTTAATACTTGCAAGGGAATGTGGAGTGATAACAACCAAAAAATGGTAATTAAATACAGAAAGGGAAAGCAGAAGTTGGGAGGGGGTGTTGGTGAGTCGAAGAGAGTTGGGGAGTGAAAGCTTTGGAGAGAGGAGAGAAATAGGTCTTGCAGAGACAGGGAGGTTATTCTCTTTGTATTTACAACGTAGGGTCTGATCATGTGCCAGATAAGAACATTATCTAATCTCTGCAACGATCAGGCAGGAGTTCAGAATCCTAGGCTATCGATGAGGAAGGGTCCTGATGTTCAGAGAGGTGAATGCTTTGCCCAGCACCACCCAGCAAGGGGTTCATCAAAGCTTGCTGGCTTCAACTCTCACGCTCTTAATACTTTGTTATTTCCTTTGAACACTGTGGGTCTACGGATCTTCCAACTGGTCTTAAAAAAGTACCCTGATGAGAAAATTGCTATGCTATGGAAAACAGCCAGGAAACAGGGACAGGTATGCAAACATTTTCCCAGCCTGCACAGGAAAGGGCGTCAGCTGTTCTCTTAGGCTGCCCAGGTCCTCAGGCTCTGTGGCCTCTGCAGAAAAGCCATCAGAGCTTCTGGCCTTCTGTATCCCTGAGGCCGCTCTCAACCAGAAGCAGCTTCTTCTGGGCCCCAAGACCAGCTCTCTGGTTGGCACTAAGCCTCCTGAGTGCCAGAGTTCCTTGGATTTGCTCCAGCTCTGCCAACTTACTTGATGGGACACAGAGGTCCCAGCTTGCCCCTTGGGTGGCCCAGCTACCTGCACGTGGCTCTGCGATGGGTTGGTCTCTGAGGACTTGGTCAAGTGACATGGCGGTCTCTCCTGCCAGCTACCTGCTGTCACCTACACCTGGCCATTAAATAGTGATGCTCCTCAGGGCCCTGCCTTTCTCCCTTTGTTTTCTCTCCCCGGACAAATGCCACCCACTCACCATGCTTCCGTAGTCACCTAACCACACGCCAGTGACTCCCCAGTTCTTATCTCTGCGATGGGTAATTTTGTATGTGAACTTGGCCGGGCCACCTCGTCCAGATATTTGGTCAAACATTATTCTAGGTGTTTCTGTGAGAGTGTTTACGGTTGTGGGTGGGGTTCATGTAATCATTTGAAGGCCTGAGTTGAACAGAAGGCCTTCGTTCCCCAAGCAAGAGGGATTTCTAAGACTGCCTTTGACTGCACTGGCTTTTCCTGGTTCTCAGCAGCTTGTCTTTGAACTTGAACTACAACTCATTTTCCTAAGTGTCTCCCATCAGATTGTGGCCTAGCCACCCTCCACAAACACGTAAACCAAGTCCTTCAAATAAGTCTCTTTCCGTGCATACACACATCCTATTGGTTCTGTTTCTCTGGAGAGCTCTGAGGAGTACAATCCCCTCGCACGTATCTTTTAAACTATTCACATCCCTTTGCACTGTCTGTCCCCAGCCATACATCCCAGGCCACCGTCGTCACTCCCTGACAGCTTCCCTGAGCCTCTGTGCATCCATTTAGGCCTTCTATGCGTTCTCTTCACTGGGACCACCGAGACTTTTTGAAATGGCAAATCCCACTATGCTTTTATGCTTAAAAGGGTCACATCCCAATTTTCTCAAGGAAAAGTAACGACACAAAAACAAAACAGAACCTAAATCTCTAAGCTGGCCTGTAATAGTGCTTCTCAAAGTCTCTCAAGCACGCCTGTGTCCCACAGCTCTTGTTTTAACGTTTATTTATTTTTGAGACAGAGAGAGACAGAGCATGAATGGGGGAGGGTCAGAGAGAGAGGGAGACACAGAATCCGAAACAGGCTCCAGGCTCTGAGCTGTCAGCACAGAGCCTGACGCGGGGCTCGAACTCACGGACCGCGAGATCGTGACCTGAGCCGAAGTCGGACGCCCAACCGACTGAGCCACCCAGGCGCCCCCCACCACAGCTCTTGTTAAAACGCAGCTCTGATTCCACAGTCTGGGGGAGGCCCAGGAATCTGCATCCCCCACAAGCTCCCGGGGGATGATGGAGCTGTTGGTCCATAGACCACTCTTAGAGTGTCAAGGGCTCAGAAGACACAACATGGTCGGGCCCCTGCCTGCCTCTTTGGTTCCCTCCCTGTGCCTCTCCTTGAAGGCAGGGCTGCGGACATTGGCCGTTTTCAGTTCCTCCGGTGCCACACGCTGTCTCTCATTGCAAGGCTTGAAGCATTCTGTCTCCTGACTCTTGCTCAGAGTTCCGGATCCATCTGAAGTACCACTCTGCACATTGTGTTGGAGCTTCCTGGTTATACACCACCATTGCACACCACGCTTCTCACGTTCATCACACATATTTCTTGTTCAAAGTCAAGCTTTCTTGCAAGGTTATAGGCACATGAGGGCTGGAGCCATGGCTGTGTTATTATGGGGTGGGGCTTAGCATAAAGAGCTAGGCACCAAGATATATATATATATATATATATATATATATATATATATATATATATATATATATTTAATCACCCAGTAGGTCAGTTGGTCACTCAGTGAGTATTTATTGAGTCCTATAGCACTAGGTTTGACTGTGAGTGACAGAAAGCCCTAGAAGGATAGGCTTAAACAAAGTAGAAGTTATTTTCTTCTCATTTATTAAAAGTCTGGGGGCACCCAGGTAGCTCAGTTGGTTAAGTGTCTGACTCTTGATATCAGCTCAGGTCATGATCTCACGATTGTGAGAGTGAGCCTCGTGTTGGGCTCTGTGCTGAGTGTGGAGCCTGCTTGGGATTCTCTCTCCCTCCCTCTCTCTCTGCCCCTCCTCTGCTGGTTCTCTCTCAAAATAAATACATAAACTTAAGAAAAAAAAAAAAAAAAGATCTGAAAGAAAGCAGCCCAGGGCTGGTTGAGGGCTTAAAGACTGCAGGGACTCAGGCTCTTCCTATTTTGTGCTTTGCTGTCCTCAATAGAAGGTTCAAGCTTGCTCAGCTTCTAGCCATAGATCTGCACTCCAGTCAGCAGGAAGGGAGAAGGAGGTGAAGAAAATGTGCCTCTACTCTGGAAGATGCAAAGGGACCCTCAGCTCATATCCCATTAGCCAGACCCTGATCCCATGATAACAACTACCTGCAAGGGAAGCTGGGAAATGTAGTTTTCATATTGGGTGGTCATTCCATGACAAAGGAAGAGGAGAATGAGCATTAGAGAAAGACTGTTAGTGTCAGCCACAAGTACCTACTGCATAATTATGTATAGTAGGTGTTTAATATCTATTTGCTAAATGTGTATGCGTCAGGCTTTGTCTGCCTGTCAGGATAGCCCTCTGCTCATGACAGATAGTCATACTGGGTCAGTAGGTTGTATGTTGCATTTCTTTCCCCATGCCCAGAGGTTGTGTTCTTTCTGCTGGTGTGGGCTTCCTCTTAGCTCCTACCACTGGGTCTGCCTTCCTCGTGCACAATGTGGTGAGTGTAGGCATCATGGTGAAGGGCCTGTCTGAGGCTCCAGCCAGGACTGGGTCTTTCCCAGCTTTTTTTCAACCTACAGTGGTGCCTGTGCCATGGCCAGCTGGGTCCTGATGCGGGCCATGAGCCCTTCCTCTTCCCGTCCTTCTACATGAAGAGAAGTACAAGTGGATTTGGTGTGACCAAAGAGTAGCCAAACATCCCACTCGTATGTGTTTCAGAGATAGGAAGGGAGGGAAAAGCCAGGACTTCAAGAGGAAAGGGCCCCTGCTGGTCATTTCCCCAAATGGCCATTATTCTTGGAGGTCAAAGACGGTGTCAAGTTGTAAAATTTTGCAAAATGTTGGTTCTGGATGACAGGTAAAGCCCCGTGACAAGCATAGTACCCAAATCCTAAATTCAGTTTGACACACCATGAAAAGAAAGACAATTGTGTGCTATTCCTTGTTGGAATCTCCACCTGCCACCCACCATGAGTCTCCTTCTCATGGTGGGCTCCATCAGGTCCCCTTTTCCTTAGCACATCGTGTGCGTCCTTAACACACTGAGGAGGAGGGAGGCTGCTAGTGCCTAGAATCATTCGGAATCTATCAGAGGGTTTTGCTGCCAGGCTTAGGCCCACAAGTGCTCAGAAGCCTCCTCCCCAGCATGCTGACATTCACCCAGTGGGCGGCCCTCCTCCCCAGGTCCCCAAGAGAGATCTGCTGCTGAGTCCAGCCACAGTTTGTGAGTTTGACAATGATTATTCCCTGGGGGTAAGTGCATTGAGGAATTCATTGTGACTTTAGCTCCGAGATTCTAGAAGCTTCATTCCCACCTCTGCTCTCCCAATCCTCTGAGCACTGAAGCCTTTCTTTCTTTCTTTCTTTCTTTCTTTCTTTCTTTCTTTCTTTCAAAAAAATTTTTAATATGAAATTTATTGTCAAATTGGTTTCCATACAACACCCAGTGCTCATCCCAAAAGGTGCCCTCCTCAATACCCATCACCCACCCTCCTCTCCCTCCCACCCCCCATCAACTCTCAGTTTGTTCTCTGTTTTTAAGAGTGTCTTATGCTTTGGCTCTCTCCCTCTCTAACCTCTTTTTTGTTTCTTCCCCTCCCCTATAGACTTTTCTTAAGTTTCTCAGGATCCACATAAGAGTGAAAACATGGGGTATCTGTCTTTCTCTGTATGACTTATTTCACTTAACACTCTCCAGTTCCATCCACCTTGCTACAAAGGGCCATATTTCATTCTTTCTCATTGCCACGTAGTATTCCATTGTGTATATAAACCACAATTTCTTTATCCATTCGTCAGTTGATGGACATTGAGGCTCTTTCCATAATTTGGCTATTGTTGAAAGTGCTCCTATAAACATTGGGGTACAAGTGCCCCTATGCATCAGCACTCCTATATCCCTTGGGTAAATTCCTAGCAGTGCTATTGCTGGGTCATAGGGTAGGTCTATTTTTAATTTTTTGAGGAACCTCCACACTGTTTCCCAGAGTGGCTGCACCAGTTTGCATTCCCACCAACAGTGCAAGAGGGTTCCCATTTCTCCACATCCTCACCAGCATCTATAGTTTCCTAATTTGTTCATTTTAGCCACTCTGACTGGCGTGAGGTGATATCTAGGTGTGGTTTTGATTTGTATTTCCCTGATGAGGAGTGACATTGAACATCTTTTCATGTGCCTGTTGGCCATCTGGATGTCTTCTTTAGAGAAGTGTCTATTCATGTTTTCTGCCCATTTCTTCACTGGATTATTTGTTTTTCAGGTGTGGAGTTTGGTGAGCTCTTTATAGATTTTGGATACTAGCCCTTTGTCCCATATGTCATTTGCAAATACCTTTTCCCATTCTATTGGTTGCCTTTTAGAGTTTACCATCCCTCCACGTTTCAAAGTTCTCATTTGCAGATCAGTTTAATAAGGCCTTTGGCTCAGCCGCCTGGTTAACGACATTGAAATGGCCCTTCTTACTAGATTGAGGAATAAAACCACACACCTGCAAAACCACACACAAACTTTAACTCTGACTATAACTGTGAGTCCACGTGCTGTATTCTAATTCTCTAGGTACTGTGCCCAGATCTTCCACCTGCGGAAATGTCTCCAGAAATTTCCCACTCTAAGGACATTTTAGGAGATGATGGGTTATATGATAAGTGTCTCTTTAACTTGGATTTTAAAGGAATATAACCTATGATGGGAAGAATAAATGAAATCCTGTAAAAAATAAAGCCCTACAAGAATTGTCTGGCTATTCCATTCTTTCAATCTGAATTCTGCCAATATGAAAAAGTTAATTCAAGCTTAATTAATTAATTCAACCTGATTCGAATGTTTTGGGGAGGGGGGAAGGTTTTCAAGTCCAATAAAGGAGTTTTGCTGTTACGGTTGTTGTTTTGTTTAAATCACCTCTCTCAGTCTGTTGCCTTCTCTTAATGGGACACCTATGATGGGGACTGATACTAACATCGGGGTCCAGGGTAGTTAAATGAGGAGCTCAAGTCCATGCTGGAGAGGAAATAGCTTCCTTCCTTGTGAACAAGTTACGTCCGGAAGCACCTTCAGCTCTCCAGGTTCTGTCCTCCCTCCAAGGTGGGCCAGACCCGTATCAGGAGCCCAATTTTGGGGGGTCAAACAGCTGAAGGCTGCTCGTCCTCTGTAGCATTGATTTCCGCAGGCAGCAGGGCCGGCTGGACCTTGACTCCACGCTTCCCGATTTGGGTCCAGTTCCCTCCTACTCAGTAGGTTCCAGTGCCCCGTGAAAGTACTGAGCCTCAGAGACAGGCATTCACCTCTGCAGGGATTCAGAAGCAGAGCTGCAAGGGGAAAACAAGGCAGAACAGGGAATAGGCCTGGTCTCATGGAAGAATACGGTCCTTTTCTCAGGTGTTTCCACAAAGAAATGACCCTTTGTATATTCTAGACGTCCCAGAGTCCCCCACTAATTTCTGTGACTCAATTCCAGGGGTATGTTTGCCGTGGGCCCCATGATGCTTCCTGCCTCAACACCAGCATGCCGCGTGCGTGTGCGCATGCACAGGTTCATGCATCTGTTTGTGCAAATGTGCATGTGTGTGTGTGTGTATGGGGGGGGCGAGATGAGGGGCACAATTCTCTCCTTATCTCCTGCTCTCATTTCACACAAATGCCTTTCCCATATTGAGTGCTTCCTCTCTGACCCTTGGTTTGAGGCTGTGTTATTTGATTCCTGTCAATCACAGGTTGCATTTCGATCTCCTGCCCTGAATTAGAGCCTCATCCACTATCCTGGCCGTGGTAGGACCACCTCTGCCAGATCTTCATTTCAGGTCTGGCCTGGGAGCCTTGGCAGTGGCTGTCAAGGCCTCTCCAGAGACAACTGGTATTCTCATTTTCTACCAGCCCAAGCATGTCGTGAACTTTCCGGCCCGGTGGCAGCTGAGAATACAGATGAACACAAAAATCAAAAAAGGTCCTTGGAGGCTCTAAGAGGGTGCCAATCAAGTAAAAGGGCAGTTGGTTCCTTTTGAAATATCTGAGCCAGCTCTCTGGTCCCTACCTCGTGGTAGCTCATTTATCTCTGTTTATTTGGAATGCCTCAGCAAACCTGTGCTAATACAATTCTTTGAGGGTCTGAGTGGGCCAGTCTCTTCCTTTAAAGGGAGTGAGACAAATTAACACATGCACACAGGCGCCCCCTGCACCCCACCCCACCCCCGCCCCAGCACACACACAATCACAGATACGCACTAAAACATGATTCATTGCAAATTGGCGTTAAAGACCCTGGAAGTTATGGTTGACCTTTCCCAGGCCTCCTAGAAGCACCCCCTCCATGGTCAAAGAAACTCTATAGAGAAATAGACATCTTAGTTCCATGCCACTTACACTGTTTAATTGTGCAGAACCTTCTACACATGCCAAGCATTGCTACCTTAATATGCAAAGTTGGAAGTGACAAATATTGAAGAGAAACTCATTCCTAGCCTGGCCAAGTTCTAATTTCCAGAAAAGAGCTCTGTTTCTCAAGTACATGGTTTGCTTTTGTGTGTAAATTGGCTTTGTACTCTAGGGTCAACATATGCTTGAAAGAAAAAGAAAGAAAGAAAGAAAGAAAGAAAGAAAAGAAGGAAAAGAAAAGAAAGAGAGAAAAAGGGAGGGAGGAAAGAAGGAAGGGAGGAAGGAAGAAAGAAAAGCTAAAGACAGAGATGATAAGAAAGAAAAGACAGAGATGATAAGAATACATTTCCCCCCTCAATTTCAACACAGAAATCATTTTTTTTTTTTTTTTTTTGGAAAACTGGTCTTTGAACTAGATGTTTTTAATGCTAGCTGATGGTCACCTAGGAGCATTATCTTCTGGGGAAACAGTAGGAACACAGGAATGTTTAAGATTGTCTTAATGATCTAAGATTCTTGCGCACAGCTGAGTCCCAAGGAAGCTGGGACATGTTCTTTCAAGAACCTGTAGACAAGGATCAGGTTATAGTCAAAGAAAATGCACCGACTTCAGTCCTAATAAATTCTCATTTAGTTTCTCATCCAGGCAATGCCCTATTTTGGTTTTTGTCACATTCACACATGAGTATGGTCACTCAACTCACAAAAACTTGTCATATCAAACTGAGTTTTAAGTCTTGTTAATAATAATTTTAAAAATGTCTCACCTTGCAGGATCATAAGGGAGGAAAAGATAAGATGAAATCAAACAAGACCTCCCCAGTTATAGGAACATGGCCTCCTCCACTGAGGTTGTGAGGTCCACTGTACCAGTTGTGATTTCTGAAGGACAAATTTGATCAGGGTAGACGGCTCCTTCTTCACTTTTATTTCTTCCTCCCTGAGAAGTCTTAGGTCTCCAGGAAACTTGCTGGAGAAATATGCTTTTTCATTTCCCTGCACAACCCCATGTTCTGGGACAAACACAAGTGATGGTGAGCTACATTGTGAATATTCGTGCTCACCGACCCAGAATGTTCAAAAGTGGCTTCCACTTTTCCACTTTTTTTAATGTAAAATTTTGCGTATGGGAAACTACGGGATGATTTTGGAATTTAACTCTCCATCTTCTGGAGGAACATTGTAACAACAATCACCAAAGGCTATTCCCTCCTCTCAGACATAATAGGCAGTGACCTGAGTATGCGTTGAGTGCATATGTAAATATGTCATCCTGAGGATTGTATACAGAGAATAAAATAGGTCCATTACCCTCCCTTTCAGACAATGGTGATTCAGGCAGGTTATATGGCAGCCATGGTGAATAAACATTGAGAAGGATTACATTCATCTGATCACTTTGTACTGGTATTGATTTTTTTCGTGGATTGTCATTTGGAAGCACCCGCTAATACCATGGAATCTTCGACCGTATGTTAAAAGCATACAGTAAGGTTGTTAGATAAAATACAGGATGGCCAGTTTCAGTGGAGTTTCTGACAAATTATGAACAATATTTTAAGTGTAAGTAGATCCCATTTAATATTTGGGACAGGGGCGCCTGGGTGGCGCAGTCGGTTAAGCGTCCGACTTCAGCCAGGTCACGATCTCGCGGTCCGTGAGTTCGAGCCCCGCGTCAGGCTCTGGGCTGATGGCTCGGAGCCTGGAGCCTGTTTCTGATTCTGTGTCTCCCTCTCTCTCTGCCCCTCCCCCGTTCATGCTCTGTCTCTCTCTGTCCCAAAAATAAATAAAAAAAAAAATAATAATATTTGGGACATATTTATGCAAGAAAGTATTTATTGTTTACCTGAAATTCAGACTAACTGACAGTCCTGTATTTCTGTTTGCTAAATGTGACAAGCTTACATGCAGAGAACCAGTGCTCTGCCATGACAGCCATCTGAAACAAGAGGAGAAATCCCACGGGGGCCTCACAGATGATAGAAACTTCCTGGTAATCAGAAGACGCTCACAACATACCTAGTCTCTCTCCTGCCGCAGGGAGAGAACTTCTTCTCATGTCTGTTCTGTATCCTGTGTGAGTAGCTGAGTGCGTGGGTCAGCACTGGCATTAATGTTAGAGTTGCTACTTGTGATTATTCCTGTCGCCAGAGCTTTGACAAGTGGCATTTCGGTTTACCGAATACTTATTGAGCACGTACAACTTTGCAGAACGGTGTGCTAGGAGGAGGCTCTTTTCTCAAGGAGTTTAGAATCCAAAATGAAGAGTAACATGTTGACAACTGATGCCAATTTAAAGCAACATGTGAGGAGATACAGAGGAAGTGTGACGGGGATGAGTAAATTCTGTGAGGAGTGGGAGATGAGAGAGGGCTTCATGGAGGAGAGTAGGTGAACTGAGCTCATGGGGAAGGAAGAATCTTGTGTGGGCAGATGTAAGCCAACAACCTCCCGTGCCACGAAGATAGAACCACTAAAGAGACAGAAATAGGAATGTGTGGTCAGAGTCCCTATTCCACCCGAGGAGGGAATGAGTCATTCGTTTGTTGACTAGATCTTTATTAAACACCAATACATACATTAATGTAAAATTGCACTTGTGTAAACAGCAACGAAGAAGAGACACACAGTCCCAGGAAGGGTAGCGTAGGAGGAATGACCCAGTGAGGGTGGTCGGACATAGTCTTTGTGAGGGAGACAGTGGTTGAGTTGAGCTCTGGGAGGAGAATAGAATTAGCCAGGTGACCAGGGGTGGTGACGGCCTGGGAGGAAGAGGGTACACGACAGATAAAATAGTATGTGCAAAGGCCCCGTGACAGAAGGAAGAGGGAGGCATTCAAAGGACTGAAAGAAAGTTGCTGTGTCTGGAGCATAGAGAGCATGGTGGGATATTATGCCTGCCAGGGAGTAGGTAGCAGCTGGATCCATGCGAGGCATTTTGGAATCTTTTAGGGAATTCTATCATAACCCCCTGAGCCCTATAGAGTCATTCTATGCTTCAAGTAGGAATGTAACATAACTGATGTTGAGTGGGAAAGAATGACTGGCTATACTGGTGAGAAGAGACCGGAAGGAAACCAGATAGCTGTGAGGAGACCAGTTAGGAGAATACTTTAGTAATTTGGGCAAGAGTTGAGGGGAACCCATATACCCCAGCTTTCCTGATGATTTTTTTCTGCCTCATTTTCAGAGGAATCAGAAATAGAAGCATGAGGCCTCCAGTCAGCATGGCCACAGAGCACATGGGGCTTGATGGCCCAGCAAGGTGGGAAGAATTCCACAGGTCTCCACGTATCATTACTGCTGGAGGTAGGGCGCGGGGTATCATAACTGAACAGTGGCAGTTCAGCAGAGTCCCGAGTGGATATTTTAGGCCTCAGAGGCATCGGCTGTTGGCTGTCAGAACCACCTTTCCTAGGCCAAACACCTGCCAAGGTAGAGCCCCAGGTGCTTACGCTGTTGAGCCTCCTGTTGAGGCCTTCAGAGTCCTAGCACTTTGCCTCTCCCATTGGTTCCTCTCTTCCCAGGTGTGTCTGTGGCAAGAGAGCGGGATGGTTCTATGACTCTTGGAACCTCTCCAGCCAGTTCTAAAAGCACAGGGGCACTTCTGCTGTTCTTGGCCTTATTCACCAAACACTGGTGATGCAGGAGGCATCTCTTTTGCAGCATCCTTGGATATGTAATTCGTACATTACATGCTTGTTACAAACTCTGGGAATTCAAAAGAACCCCTTGAAGTAGGCTTTTAATATCCACAAGCATGAATTGATGTAGGTGACATCATGTGTTGTTCACACTCGGAGCAGCCCCCGTGTGGGTGACATATTTGCTGACCTCCCAACTTTACCACAGGCCAAACCTCCCTTTGAGTAGCACTGGCCAACCTCTGGCTATGTTGGACTTGTGCTCATGAATACCAGGAAAGAAGGCAAAATTTGTTAGTACAGTGGGTCACATTGGCTCCCGGGCCCTTGGAAAAAATGCAAAGTATGGCTGTTAGACTGCTGGTTCTGGACAAGTCCTATTTTGGGCGTTCCATCAACCACGTGGATCTTACTAGAGGTTAACAGACCCTTCGAATGGTGCAGCCCAGAGTTTTTCAATGTTGACACTAGGACATCTGGGCTGGGTAACTCTTGGTGGTGGGGCTGTCCTGTGACTGTAGGGTGTTTGGTAGCATCCTTGGCTTCCTCCCAGCTCTGACAACCAAAACTGCCTCCAGACATCAGCAAATATTCCCGAGAAGGCAGAATTGCCCCTAGTTGAGAACCCCCATGTACTCTACCTTCCTCATTTATGCCACGGGAAAATCAGGACCCGGAAAGGGAAGGATAGCTTTGGAGGGTCCACCATTCCGTAGAAACAACCCTGGAACGAACCCACAGGTCTCTGGAATCCTAGGCGGGGTCTATCTCCAGGGCCCCCCAAACAGATGATTATTCTGAACAAGGTTGTGTCTTTCTGTCCATGTCCCCCCTCCGGACACTGCTCCTTTCCCCTTCCCTTTTGTCCGAAAATCTTCTTGTGTCCTCTTGCTCCTGAGGTCTTACTGGAAGCAATGAGATGTTCGCTAAGTTGAATTTCAACCCGACAGAAGAGTAGGTCCCAAGTAACGTTCCAAACAGGATGAGAACCGAATCCTTTCATCTCTGCCTTGCCAGCAGTCCAGCAGCCCACCAGGTACAATATAGCTGCCGGGTGTGTACTTAGTGTGTGTGTTTTGTGTGTGTGTGCGTGCGTGTTAATCGGCTAGTATGACAGGTTATCTTTATATTCCTTGTCTCGTATCCTGGTGAGTGAGATCTCGCGTGTGGACAAGTGTCCTTCTGTCCGTCTTTTGCTTTTAGAACTGACTCGTGTAGTCTTTGTTCACACGAATGTATAAATAACTGGCAATAACTGCAAGTGATCATTTTCTACAGAGTTGGCATATCCCGAAAGAGGAAGCGTACAACTTCCAGTGGTGCACCACCGCGGACCTTTTCTAAATGAATCATGTCAGAGCAAAGCCCAGGGTGAAGGCCGACAAACTCAGACTGCGCTGCAGCAAGCGTGTTGCTGACACAACAGTCCATTTCTTGGTGTAACCGCATTTTTACAGGACTCAGGGCACGAGGCTATGGGATGCTCTGAGGGTGCTATGTGCCGAGCAGGGAGGCTCAGGGGGTCGCCCTGGCCACTACTCCTCGCCTCTCGGCATTTTTCTCACGTCGGGACCATGTGAGAAAGGGGCCCCGGCACCCCAGATGGGCCCTGCTCTAGAAGGTGTCATTGCTCTTCTCTGAATTTCACCAAGAGCAGGCCTCACTTAATAATCAAACACGTTTGCTATCCAGAAGTTGAAGGGAAGTGGTTTTGTGGCTTTTTGTGCATTCTTTACATTTAAGTTTTGTGTCACTTGGTTATTGACATGAAGAAGCGTTTTTGCTGTTTGACCTCTTTAGAAGCTCGTTCGCTCTCTGTGTGCTTCTCCCAGAATCTGGACCAAAGGTTGAAGGTTTGGAACCACCTGAAGCCATGCAGGCAACGTAGGACACCCCCTTGGTGACCGTGCCCACACTTCCCAACCAGGGTGAGTGTGAAGCCGACTGAGGTCATTAAACTCTCAGAAGGGGTAATGTCTATTCAGATTGCAGGACACAGAGTCATAAACCTTTCAGTGCTGATTGTGCCTCAAAGTAACGTAAAGCTGGTGACCGTCTGGGGGAAAGGTTATTTATTACTTCATAGGCTTCTGGCATCGCCGATGTTATTTCTAGAAGAGCTGCAATATGAAACCAGAAAACGCACACCTCATTTCTCTCTGTTGGCACTTGGTGCTGCTGCTGTTTTTTTTTTTTTTTTTTTTTTTTCTGGAGTGGGGGGGGGGGGTCCAGTGGAGTCTCTTTGTGCAGGATGGAGGGGGGACCTGGAAACACGACCCAGATCTGGGCAGTTTGTGTGAAGGAGCCAGACATGGGAAGGAGGTCGGGAGGGAAACATGCTTGGCCTTTTGTGCTCCGCCAGGTAGGTAGGGTGTCCCTTCCTCCCCTCTTCCCGTGTCCCCAGGCAAGCTGAGAAGCCTTACAAAATAGAACCCTCTGCCAGCCCAAGGGATCCTCCCATTACCTTTGCTCTGAGAGCCTTGCAGGGAGTGCCGTTTCTGCAGGGAAGGTATGTGTGGAAGGCGCTCTCTCCCTGGAACCCTGTTACTCAGAAACATTTCCCAGTTAACCCAAGTTTAATGACCTTTCTGCCCCGAAGTCCCGCCTGGAAGAGGGGCAGAAATGGCAAATCCCAAGCTTTTCAAAAAAGCAAATTATTGGGGCACCTGGGTGGCTCAGTGAGTTAAGCATCCGACTCGGTTTCGGCTCAGGTCATGATCCCACGGTTCGTGGGTTCGAGCCCCACGTAGGGCTCTGTGCTGGCAGAACAGAGCCTGCTTGGGATTCTCTCTCTCCCTTTCTCCCTCTGCCACCTCTCCCACTTGGGTGCTCCCTGTCTCTTTCAAAATAAATAAGTAAACTTAAAAAAATTTAAAACAAAAGCAAAAAACTTTTTCAGATTCTTGTAATTCAAGTATCTGATCCTTGAAAACAACAGAAACCCATGAAAGCTCGGTGTGATAGGGCAGACTTTGAAGGTGAGTTTTTAGTCCTGTCCACCCCAAAACCAGCCTTATAAGGGAGTGCCTCTGTGAATAATGTTATGGGTACATACAGTAATTTAATATTAGAGCTGTAGGCATGCTTTTCTATTAGCAAAATCGACTGTATATACAATGGAATTTTGTTTGCATGCTCTTACTCAAACCAAAAAAGATACCCCACAGAAATAACACGCAAACATGTGTGGTCTGAAACACATCCCCTCCCCTTTCCGTAACACTAGGAATAATCGACATAATTTCTGATTTGCTGAATGATAGGGGCAGATACTATTTTAAGACATACTGAGCAAATATTAATATTAGCCAGCCATTTTTACGTTTAGGATGAGGACATTGAAAGCAACACCAACATGTCAAAACTTTGAGAGGTCAGGTTGGATGGTCACCTAAATGGTGTGGTGTTTAGGAGCAGGGTTGCAATGATGGCCCCTTTGAAACAAACAAAAACAAACAAAAAACCCCATAGAAACAATCTATCTTCCCTATCTGCTTGCCTAACTGTTGGGGATGGTACCATTAGGAACTCTTTCATTTAGCTCTTCTTTTATTTTTTATGTTTATTTATTTTTGAGAGAGAGGGAGAGAGGAGAGAGAAAGAGACAGAGCGTGAGGAGGGGAGGGGCAGAGAGAGAGGGAGACACAGAATCTGAAGCAGCTCCAGGCTCTGAGCTGTCAGCATAGAGCCTGACGTGGTGCTCGAACTCCCAAACCACAAGATCATGACCTGAGCAGAAGTCAGACACTCAGCTGAGCCACCCAGGTGCCCCGATTTAGCTCCTCTTTTAAAACACAGGTAACCCAGGGTGCCTGGGTGGCTTGGTCGGTTAAGCATCAGACTCGATTCTGGCTGAGGTCATGGTCTCTCATGATCATGATCTCACGGTTATGAGACTGAGCCCCACAACAGGCTCCAGGCTGAGCATAGAGCCTGAAGATTCTCTCTCTCCCTCTGCCCCTCTCCCTCACACATGTGCTCTTTTCTCTCTCAAAAAATCGAAAGAACAACAACAACAACAAAACAAAGGTAACCCTATAAAAGGGCTAGTAGTCACTTATATTGTGGAAATACCAAGTTCTTTCTATTTCTCCAGGCCTAGCATAGTCAGCCATATGTACCCAAGAGTTTAATACGAGGATTAATAGTCATGATCACGAACAGAGTGGAAGATGTACATTGAAGAGCTCCCCAAAGGCCTTCTTCCCCCTTGCAAATCTCTGCCTTAGCAGACCCCCAAACTGCCCTGTGGCAGAAACACCTGGGAAGGCAGTAGTAGAGCGAGGCGGACTTAGAATCAGGTGGAACAGGTTTTCAATCCAGACTCTCCGCTCAAAAGCTGTGTGCCTTTGGGTAGACGATGATGATCTCTTGCCCCACTCACTGCCCGCCCCGCTGCCGGCTTTGAGCAAAGGGCTTGCATCAACCAACTGACTGACAGGACTGGGGCAGGCATGGGAACACGTCTGGAGGGTTCTTGACCCCTTGAGGACCTAGGCATCTGGAAGTGGTGTTGAAGAGGAAGAAGATGCCGTTGGCTAGTCATGGAATATGAACTATTTCTCAGTTATCCTGGGGGTGGGCTTTCTTCAAACCTATCAGCAAACATTCTCAGTGCTGAAGGATATGTGGTATTGGGGTGTGTGTGTGTGTGTGTGTGTGTGTGTGTTGCTGAAGAATTCTTCCTGGAGTTGGTGCTGTATAATTTCCAGCATTTGATTGTGCCCTGGTTGTCTCACTGCGGGGACAAAGCATGCAGTGTTATGAGTTGTTTCTTCATTATTATAAAAACAAAGCCAGTTGGAAAGTTCAGACACAGCCTGAGATTTGTTGGGGCTACTAGCTATGTTCTTTTGGACGAGATTTGAGAAGCTGAGCACCCCGGGGGTGTAGGACCGTGATCATTAGTGACCATAATGATAAATAATGATAAAAATTTTTTAAACCCATGATAAAAAGTTTACATTTGCATTCCTCTTTTCAAGTCTCCTAGCATTTTCATTCAGTGTCTTGTTGGCTTGTGTAACAACTCTGTAACATAAGCTCAGTAAAGGAAGTTAGTAGCTCCATTTTATAGATGGGAAAACTGAGTCTTTGGAAGGCTTAGTAACTTTCTCAGTAGTGCTTTGCAGGGCTAGGATCAGAAGCCGGATCTTTGGATGCTTAGTTTATGCTAAAAATCAGTCATCGAGGTAGAACAGCTTATTCATTTTTTAAACCATATGTTCATTCAACATATATTTTATTTGCCACAGGTCATATAGGGCATTAGGAATACAAAGATAGGGGCGCCTGGTTGGCTCAGTCGGTTGAGCATCCAACTTTGGCTCAGGTCATGATCTCACTGTTTGTGAGTTCGAGCCCTGCATGGGGCTCTGTGCTGACAGCTTGGAGCCTGGAGCCTGCTTCCGATTCTGTGTCTCCCTCTCTCTCTGTCCCTCCCCTGATGGCTCTCTGTCCGTCCCCCTCTCACAAATAAATAAACATTAAAAAAATTTTTTGAAAACACAAAGATGAATGTGTCGCAATCACTGTCCTCAAAGAACGGTTAAATCGTATCTTCTCTTTTATAAACTGTACCTGGTCTATAACTTTAACTTTCCTAATTAAAAAAATGGGGGCCGACTACCTGGCAAGTTTGTCTATTTTGATGGGAATGACTGGAGAGATTACATGGACATCGGTCATGGAAGGTCCAGGATATGTCGTGGTTGTTGATAACTCATACCTTGTTTTTATCTCAGTTTCCCTGCTTCCCCGAATTCTTGCTCCACTCAAATCCCCAAATGGGCTAAGTGTGGGGAAGGAAATATCACACCGGCTCAGGGATGAGGCCTACAACCCACCACACAGCCACTGCTGTGATCCGTAAGACTCTTGTCTCGTCCTGAGGACGTCACATTGGGAGCTCATCCCCTTGGAAGACACCTCCACCTTAACCACCTCCCCAATTCCTCAGCTTCATCTGACTTTGAAGCATTTCTTTTAAAGAAATAGACAAAGCAAAAACCTTCAGTATTCTGGAGAGTTCCCCAACATGGAAAATTGGCAGCAAATATTTGCCCGGACCAGATTTGCAAAGGGCTGTGGTTTAATGAGTCCCTTTGCCTTGCAGCCCGCTGGCCCAGATTCTGTTTGCTGAGAGTCCATGGTGCCTAAGCTCTGGCTCTCAGATGTCCAGGGTAGGGCAGGAGGAAATTAACGAGAAACTTCCCAGAAGAGAGAACCAAAGGGGCTTTGCTCTAAAGATTTCCTTTTTCTGCCTCTTGAAAATTTCTGGCGGCTGCATCGCTGACAGGCTTGTGGCAACATTCTTTTGGCCCAGGTAAATGTTTGCTCTCTTTTTTTCTTCCTACTTTGTGCGTTCAAGAGCGTATGGGTCTTGATTCCCTCCCTGCCCTTAGGTGGAAACACGCCGTCTACCCTCCTTGAGTGTAGAAGGAAAACATAGACTTTGTTCACTCCTCAGATTCTCTGCTTGAAGCAAGTTTCGGAATGTATGTGTGGTTAAGACTATTCTGGAACCTGGCTACCATTCCACAGTTGCAATTTGGCTTCAATTGTTATCTCAGGATAGTGTTCTTGGAGAAAAGCATTTCCATCCACACAGCCCAGAAAATCAAAATAGAAAACTGTTGAGCTAAACACAATATAGATTTGTTAAAATAATAAAATAATTTAAAGCCTAGCAAATACATGGAAAAGAGGTTTGTGGAGGAGCGAAGAAAAGTGACACTCCTGGACTTCAGATAGATGTGGTTTTGTAAATCATGACATCTGCTCTATCTGAAGGTCATAAATAAAATCAGGTGACATTTTAACATATAGAATCATCCAGTAAAGTGTAAACTCTGTGCCAGATTCTCATCCAATAAAATTAGAGGTAAATGATAATAGAAAAGAAGTTATTCCATTTTTTCCCATTGTATTCCTGATGGTGAAAATCTTGGATAACTAATAGCAGAGCAGGAAATCTAAAGGAAATGAACAATAAGTCCTTGGCTAATTTTTAATTCTCATGATTGCATGATATGCACAGCGATTGCATTTTTGGTTTTGAGGCCATTTTAAAACGATTAAACATATGCTCAGTGTGGGGTACGTATTCCAGATAAACCATTGTTTCAATGTTTAAAATCATTTAAATCAGATAATCAGGCAGGATTTTGTAGCTTTTTTTTCTTTTTCTTTTCTTTTCTTTCTTTCTTTTCTTTTTTTTTTTTTTTTTGCAGGGGGTGGTGGTGGTGGTTCTGATTAAATGTAAAACAATTCAAAGAAGTTCAAGAGTCTGGTCTGCATGATTAATAGTCTGCAGTGGATATTAGAAATCCAGACAGACTAAAGGCAAAATGCCTTCCTCTCGTAGACAGACTGTATTCTAACCTCCAAGGACCCTGCATATTTAGTCACTCTCTCAATTCAACTGCCTTTTGCCAGCCCGGGCTTCACTGGATTAGAGAGTAGTGGAAAAAACCCCTCCCAGGAGTGATCGTATCAAATTCCCCGAGTGTTTAATCTGTCTGGCACATGGATGGCCCTCTTGGGCTGTGGAGAATGCACAGCACAGAGCCGTCTTGGGCTGGCGTGCTTGTGCTTGGAAAGTGAAAGCAGGCTGTTATTTTCTCCTCCCCAACTCGCATTCCTGGCCTTCGACATCATGAGGCCATCGTTTGGTTGGAATGGAAGAGTGTGCGTTAAGGTCACACGTGGAAAGGTTCATTTCTGTCTGGGACATTTACACAGGAAGCCTCTAACCAACCTCTTGTGGTAGATGGAGGCCTATCCTCTTCACAGAAAGGAAGCTCATTAGTTGTCACCAAAATTTTAATTTACGGTTCCTTACGCCTGTACCCTTGCAAACCATAGTCAAGATGAAGAGCAGCCCATTTTCACCAAAATAGTCCACGTAGAGCATCTCCTACTTTTAATGGGTTCAGGTCTAGACTTTGCCGCTTATTAGCTCTGACCCTGGGCAAATACCTTGATTTCTCTGTGTCTCAGTTTCCTTATCTTTCAAACAGGGACAATAACAGGACCTCTGTCCTAGGGTTATTGTAGAAATTGGACAAGACCACTGTGGGTACAACTTAAAGCAGTTGCCGTGTACGTAAGAAGCGCTCAGTTAATATTTATTACTATTATTATTAAAGCCCTATATCCTGATCTTTCACTTACTTTTGGTATTCCCTTACGCATCCTTTCTTTCGTGAGCCCTGGAACATATTAATAGAATTCTCAATATATCCCCTTTATCAATAAATATTTGCCAAATGCCATCATGCGTAGGGCATTCTGTTTCGAGAGGCTTTTGGACACAATCTACCAAGTTAACTATTCATGCAGTCTGGCCTTTCCGTGTGTATAGTAGATCGAAAGACAGTCAAAATTTGGGGGGGGAGGGAGACAGTAGGCAAGAGTAAACCGGGTGACACTTGAAGAAGTTGGGAGTTATCTGCCCTGAAGGAGAAGAGCTTAATACTGGAACGTCAGTATGGAATCATGGGATAAATAATCCTTGGTTATTTCATATGCACATATTGGGAATGAGTGGGGATGTTAAGAGTATACAGGGGGACCTTTTGGTACCCATTAGAGTAATGAGGTGCACCCAAAGGGCGGAATTCAATTACAGGTCCTGAGTGGGGAAATTAAGCAGAAGGAAGACTGGAAGAGACAGAAATGTTGGCTAGGAAAGGGGAGGAAGAGATGGTCCTATGCCTTCTAGATTCCATGGGAAGAGAATGGGAAGAAGGGAAAGAGTGGTCACCAGTGTTCCTTGGAGGTGAGCAAAGGGCAGTGGGAGAGGAACTACGGTCTGCTCCTGTTGTCACTGTCAGAGATGAAGAGGTGACTGTTCCTGGTACGGGGTAGAAAGGCAAGAAGAGACTGGCCCCAGAGCCTGCAGGCTTCCTACACCTTCTGAATGGCAGCAGTGACCACTAGGTGATCACAGCAGGTGTGGGCTCTGTAATTGACTCCCTGAGAGAAGGAACCAGGGTGCTGGGTGGAGCCATCCGTCCCCAGCATCCAGCATGGGCTCAGAGTAGGAACCAGCCATCTACTCCGGTAGTCATCACAGAATGGTGTCTGTAAAGCTTGAGGGCAAGAAACGGTCACCCAAGAATTGAATCTCTGGCCAAATTGTCCTTTGAGTATGAAAGCAGCAGGCAGAGATCATCAAGGGTTGAAAAGCTCAAGAAATACAGCATCTGTGGGTCCTTTCTGCAAATAAAAACTGTGTCTTGAAAACCAATCCAGCCAAATAAAAAAAAATGAATCAAAATAAAGAACTCAGGAACTGAGAGGCTGTGGATTCATTTAAAATAGAAGTGAGACCAAACAACCGTAGGAAGTATGGCTAAAGAATAGAACTAAAAGATCACAGGTAAATATTATAACTAATCCAATTGGGGATGGGAGGAAAGGGGTAGGAAAAAATATGGTAACTTCTTTTCTCATCTTTTCTGTGAGGGAATCAGTAGGTGCGACTTCACGTTGGAAGGGACAGCTTAAAAATAACAATAACATCAGCTCTTAAAATTTTGCATAAACATTTTCTTAATTTAGGGAGCTCTTTTAAGATGGCGAAGAAACATTGATCTGAAATTCATCAGCCACTTCAGTTTTTAGTTTTTCATCTGAAAACTCAATCGAATCCTTTAATTTAAAACTGCATAAGTATAATCTCATTTTGTAAACGTCAATGTGGAATCATGGGATAATTTATCCTGGGTTATTTGGGATACGAACTTCATATATTCATCTGGCTTTATACCTGTATAAGTACCTGGAAAGATGTCTGGAAGAATGCCCGCCAAATATCACTAATGGTGATTTCTGCCTGGGTAGATTTTGGGTGATTTTTAAATGTTACCAAAATTGTTTCCTACATTACTTGAATTTTTCAAGGGTATTTGCTGGACTTTAACTTGTATTTCATTCTTTCAACAAACCTCTACAGAGAGTTTTCAATTTTAGTTCTCTAGTGTGTGTGGATGGCAAAACTTTTGTCTTAGAGCTATATCCTGGGATAGTAATTTCAATCAATTAATGTGTTGTCCTTATGACCAGTCATGTTGGCGGGGAAGTTGTTTAAACTAAAGCTGGTCATCTTTTTGTAGAACAAGAGGCAATTCCTTTGGAGGGCTTAAGAATAAGAAATTGGGGGAGAGGTGTCATTGGTACAGATGAAATGTATTTACTAAATAATGCCCTAAACTAGGCATTGTTCTCAACTGGGTATGATTTTGCACTCTCTGCCCTCTGGGGAACATTTTAGATTGTCATAACTGAGGTGGGAGGAATGTATGGGGTCCAAGGATGCTACTAAACATAAATGCACAAGACAGCCCCGACAACAGAGAACTATCTGGCCCCAAGTGTCAATAAAGCCAGCATAGAGAAAAACCGCTCTAAAGTCTTAGAAAAGAAACCGTTATACAGACAACTAATTCACTCACAAGAGTGAGCCCAGAGGCAAAGGATCCTATTTGAAGATGAAATCTCTCTAAGAAGCTAAGTTGATTCTTTCTGGCCACTAGAGTTTTTAGCCGAAGTACGTTTATTAAAAACAACCTCTCTGCTGTTTATTGGGCCCTAATTAATCCTTAATTACAGTATCAATTTGTTTGTCACCGAGGGATGAGAAATTGTCATTGTAATCACGGGAGTAAGTCTAACCAAGGGTCGATGTAGTTTTCAGTGGTACCTTTAGTACCAACTCGACTGAGCCAGTCTCCGATCTTAATCTTTACAAGCCGAGCAAGCCCAGCCAGGCTATTGGACATCTCTGTGAAAACAGCGGATGGTCCAGATCGGTTGCAGGAAGCAGGAAGTTAATGCAGGAAGACTGGACCCATTTTGATATACAAGCGTACCCTCTCCTCATTCGCCATAAGGACGAGCCATCAACAGATGGAAGCAGGTTGGCATCAGTGGAGTAGAGATTCTGCTCTCAGCCCAACAGCTCTTACAGCACCCGTGCCAAAGAAAACCTCTACATGTTGGAATTACCTGTCTGGCTCGTGACTACAAACAGCCCTCACAGAAAAATCTCAGCATCTCTGGCTGCTGTTCTCGGGACCTCTTCCTGAAGTCAAGATTCCTTGAAGTCAATTCCTTTATTTGAGCCACAGTCATTTCTCTCTGGCCAGTGCTTCCTGCAGATGTGTCTTTTCAAGAAACTAACCCCGGAAATGGCTTGTGACATACCGTCTGACTCTCACGAGCAAAGAACAAATTGGCTCTCGGGCTCGTTAGATGCCAGATGAACTGATGAACTGAGTTTTTGGTCTGAAGCCTTGATAAGGTCAGACGTCTTTGCAAAAAATAAAAAGCTACCACTTCCTTGGCTTCAGGCAGGTGGTTTTCAAAGATCTTTTCATAATGCCTCCACACCTGTACATTGACTCAACTCTATCGTATGTAGCTTAAGAACATAGACTTGGCTTTATGATAATATAGAGTCCTTTGGTACTGGGGAGCAACGTGGGTATCCAGGGTTGTCAGAGGCATTGGCTTTCAGCTGCATATGCCGATTGCTACGTACACTATCAATTTACAACAGAGGTCCTAGGGGGCAAGAGCATGGGTTGGGGGGGGGGTGTGGGGGCAGCACTGAGGAGCCAGGACAAGAAAAACATGCAGCTATTATGATCAATGATTATTGAGATATGGGTCTTGTCTGGGGGGAGGATAATTGCTTTTTTTCAATTATCTTCCAAAAACTGATCCTATCTGAATATTTTATCTGAGGCTTATGATAAAGCTTATTTCTAAGCATATGCCACAACCATAGATTGCATTTAAGTAGAGAAACGTAAGAAGGGTAAGGGGCTTTGCCTTACAGGAGTCAGTGCCCTCGACCACAGCAGTGAGCCTCAACTCTACAGTCCCTGAAAACATTCTCAGTTCACCCTGAGCCGATGAGGCTCAGAAGACAGACAGTTCCGAAGACAGAATGAAAATTAATTTAGAGCAAGAAATATTATTGCGGAGGAAGTCAGGACTCTAATCACATCTGTGCTCTGCTAGTTCGTGGGTATGTGTAGCTGCGTTTGTTTCAAAACATTACTGTATTTGGGGGGGGGGTGGTTACTACAAGTGTATTTTGATGAGCCTTTACTATTCTACATTGTATTTTGGCCCTCTAAATGGCCTTTTGGGCACGCCGTTTAGACATTAACTGACTAGCACACCCCAGGCTACTGCATGAGGATGTTGCCTACCTCAGCTGTTCAGTTTTGGTGGTGTTGTCTTTTTGCACTGATACTTGTGCAATTGTTTGACTTTTTTTTTTTTCAGTTTCAATCTTACTATTTTACGAAAAGTGGAAACTGAAGCGATACGTGACATTTGAAACTAGGAGCCACACACATAGATGTCGTTAACCTAATGCAACTGAGTCTTTGGACCAAGCGGGCACAACTTAGGCTTCCAGTAGGCACTTGCCATGAGAAAGAATGAAAACAAAGAACATGGATGAAATGCTGAAAATATGCTGTCAACTACCGGGCTAAAGGATTTTCATAGTAAACTTTAGCTGCTTGAGAACAACTTGCTCCTTATAAGACAGAAGTCTAATGTTGGGAATTTTGCAGGCAATTTTTAGGAACAATTATATTATGGGCAAATCTTAGAGCTTTCTAGGATCTAAACAAACAAACAAACAAACAAACAAACAAAAAAAGCCCCTTCTCCCCTGAAAGTTTTCTCCCATACTCAAAAGGTCTGAAAAACAGTGGGATCGTATCCCTCTAGTCATATTTCAGACAGAAACCTTAAGACAGATTCTTAGGGCATTCTTTTCTCTCCGTCCAGTATACTCCCTTGCCCCCATGAATGGACAGGGACACATTCTTCCACTCCCTGTATGCAGACCCATGAATTCTACCATTCTTTTGCAGACTGGCCTTTCCCCGGCAAGATGCAATGTAATTGCCAATAGTTGCAAAGTGATATTTCCTGGACAGACTTCTGTATTTCCTAAGTCTCCCTTAGCACACATTTACAGCCTCACTCAAAGATGGTTATTCCTGGTCATAGGTAAGTACAAGCATTTTGTGTTGGTTTTCACTAGATTTTCTTTCTTTGTTTCTTTCTTTGTTTCTTTCTTTCTTCCTTTCAAGTCTATTCATTTATTATTTCTGAGAGAGAGGGAGAAAGCACAAGCAGGGGAGGGGCAGAGAGAAAGAGGGAGACACAGAATCCAAAGCAGGCTCTAGGCTCCAGGCTCTGAGCTGTCAGCACAGAGCCTGATGTGGGGCTTGAACTCAAAAGCCACGAGAGCATGACCTGAGCCAAAGTCAGACACTTAACTGACTGAGCCATCCAGGCACCCCTTCACTATTTTCTAGGAGGATCGCCTTTCCTGACTTTATCCTTAATTTGGATTCATGTATCATTGTTCTCTCTGGCCTGACTAGTCCCGAAAGAAATGTTAGTTTCCTACTAAAGATGGAAAGTGCTTGTAACATTTGGAACCTCAGGTATTTTATATTATCACTAACAAAGACGTCAGTTATCACTAATTATATTACATTTGTGTAGCACTATATTATTTACAAATCATTTTTTAAAGTTTATTTATTTATTTTGAAAGAGAGAGAGTGAGCGAGCAGGGGAGGGACAGAGACAGTAAGAGATGAGGGAGAGGGAGTGAATCCCAAGCGGGCTCTGCACCATCAGCATGGAGCCCCATGTGGGGCTCGAACTCACGAGCCCATGAGATCATGACCTGAGCCGAAACCAAGAGTCTGACACTTCACCGACCGAGCCACCCAGGCGCCCCACGAATCATTTTCACAGCCAGGCCTTCCTGCTCTCTGATTTTGTATCTGGGTACAGGGAAATGGGAAAGAGGCAAAATAATCCCACCATTCCCTCCAACAGTCCTGGTGTTCGTACCAGCAAATGCCCCTGCCCTCGGGTTAGGCAGTCATCCCTCAGCCCCATCTAGCTCCTCTTCCAGCAGCGGTGGGGAAGAGACAATCTTACATGGCATTTTTGAGCTATTCTGCTGAGTCTAGAGAACCTAGAAATAAGCATACTTTCAAGTATTCTGGATTCTATGTATTGATCTTATAATTTAACTCTCAGGTGGAAACCTTCTTTTTCTGATTTTCCAATGAATCTAGGGCACCTTTCAGGAGATCCCACATACTCGAGACATAAGCCAGTATGTCAATTTACTAATTTGCCATGTTTTTATTCCTTTCTCAGTGACTTGTCTATTGTTTGGGGGCATCCCTTTTTCAGAGTGGGGTATGTGGGTGGAAGAATCAGGTATCAGGGACATGTATGGAATTGGGGAAAACAGACTTGATTTCAGGCTCAGAGAGATATTTGACCTGAGCCTTTGAAAAACTTAACGGGAAACTCTTGAGCTGATAACATACCTCTCCAATGCAAAAACACTTGAAAGAGATCTGTTCAGAGGGCCCCGTGAAGGATGTTGATTAGTCTTAGAGACTTAGAAGAAGGACAATCAGAAGTGTGATCCCATGGGCTTGCCCACCGTCTGGGGGAAGAGGGGAGCAGCTGGGCACTCTGGGACTTTTCAATTGCAAAGAAATCCATAATGTAGAAACAGCTAATGGGAAGAGTATAGTTATTAGACTCTATTTTTGCCACTGTTGGTAAAATTATTCCTATTATCAGATGGATGCCTTGGGATGTTTTGACCCAATTCTATTAACCTTCCATTGATTGAGGCCTCTTGTTCTGATTCCCAGGACACCCATTCCCCTTCTGGTTAATACTTGGCTTTTCCCTGTAAGTTTTCAGGTAGGGATGATGTGAACGGCCAGCAACCTGTTTCTTATGGCAACAGTTTCTCAAGAGGAACCAACAGATCGGCTTCTGATTGTGGCAGAGCTTCCCATAGAGTCCAGGGAGATAATCACACCTGTGTGGTTGCTTATTCTGGTCCATTGTATTTTTAGTAAGTTTGTCATTCTAGGGGATACCCTAAGCACATCTGCATTTTGGTTGATGTCACCCACGAACACAGATAGGAGCAAATTTCTGGGATTTCAAAGCAGAGCACCAGCTCTTTCTGGAGGTACCAACCATCGTGGGTTCTACCTGACTTTCCCACCTATTATTTTTCAACTGATTTCTACAGGTTGTGTGCCCGTCTCTTCTCCATTTGGTTAATCTGAGTAAATTCCTGAGGGTCGGGTTTGTCCTGGAACAAAGATGAAACTTTTTTTTTTTTTTTTGACTTGTAGGACTTATGGTCGAATGTGGTGACCACACCTGGAAACCCGAGGCCAGCGCTGGGCTGGCTGGCCCCTCCCCTCTCATTAGCATCTCTGTTTCCTTGACCTCTAACCAAAACGTGGCAAATGAAAAAAAAAATGAGAGGACATATTTTCTGGGACACACATGGCAACAGGAGTAACTTATTTTGTTTGCTGAAACATGGCAGAAAATTAAAATGGATCTTCAATTAATTGGCATTGAATTATTTTCTGATTTATAAATTATCTGGTAGCAATTAAAAAAAAATTTTTTTTAACATTTATTTATTTTTGAGACAGAGAGAGACAGAGCATGAACAGGGGAGGAGCAGAGAGAGAGGGAGACACAGAATCCGAAACAGGCTCCAGGCTCTGAGCTGTCGGCACAGAGCCCGACGCGGGGCTCGAACTCACGGACCGCGAGATCATGACCTGAGCCGAAGTCGGACGCTTAACCGACCGAGCCACCCAGGCGCCCCTCTGGTAACAATTTTAATGTAGGTTATCTATCAGTGAAGGTAAAAGGTAGCAAATATACATATAAAAGGCATTCTGTTGTGAACACCAGAGAAATAAAAGATCATACATATAAAATAAGACTGGGTTAAAGCTGTTGCCTTTTAAGGGTAATAAAGAATTTTCCAGTATTTGGGAACGGGGGCTACATTTATATTTATTGCAGCTGGCCGAAATGGGAGTAGTCTATGGTATCTTAGTTCCTTAACATAGCTTCCTTTAAATCTACTTGAAATTAGGAAAAGAAATTTTACTTGTTTATAACAAAGTTCAGTGAAGTTGAAAATTGACATTAAAATTTACAAATTTAAAGTAAAGGCCCACATTTCTGAAATCCCTTGTCACATGAAAGTGGTGCTCTCTCTTCTAGCTTTTGAATGCTTTGTGTAAGCCTGGGCCTTTGAATTTCACTGCAGTTCAGCGAATCTAACCCATTCATTACCAAGGGTGTCCTTTGGAGGTTTTGGACCGGGATGGGGGACAGTCAGGAGGTGGGGGTGGGCATTAGCGATGACTTTGCAGGGTAGACCTTCTGGCTTCTAAACAGCCTTCAGTGGAACGCCCGTCCTGCAGTTCTGTCCTGTGCTCTGTCTGGTTAGGTCATGGGCATTCTTCTTGCTGTCAGGAACAGTATGGACAGTCAGTTTCTGACCTTTGATGTCTTAGGCTCTTTAGAGGGCTGATGAGATCTTTGGGAAGAGGATGGAGAGAACTGTAGCTGTCCCAGTTATTTTGGTCCGTTTTTATTCCCAGGGATACATTCAGATTATGATGGCAAAATGCATTACTTATTAATTGGTTTGGGCCAGGTTACATACTGAGATCATGCTCAGGACAGATGACTGGAATTTTCCCCCAAGGACTTTCCTGAGAATAATGTCTTTGCTTTCTCTCATTGAAACCTAGGGTAAGCCATAAAGAAATAAACAAACACTCCCTATTGATAAACAAAGAGAAAATATGCCCCTGGCGTAAGGGGCGTGCCATGAGGCTCTTTCTAGCATTCTGTCAACTTCAATTAACAAGAAAAGCTACAGTGTTCATTACTCTTAGGTTACAAAATGGAAAGTGATTATTAACTGCTCTTAAGGGGAACTGTAATTACTGTATCACCAAACGCAGATAAGAGTATGCTGTTTCTCCTCTGCCTTCGCTTTAATGTGCTGGAGATTCCAACATATCTTCACACTGTTCTAGTTTAAAGAGTTTCCAGTGATCCACTATGCACCCAGGAACAAGAGCAGCACTTCTCTACCTAAAATAAACAAGTAGACACTCTTAGGAGTGGAGTGGAGACCTTGAAAGGTCTTGACCGAGGCTTAGTTGTTAGTGACCCAGTGGTGAAGCCAGGAAACTCTGGGGCACTTAACTTTATCCTGAATAGCAATCAGTGTCACGTCTGCATTCATGAGCTCAAACGGTCCTAGAGACTCAACGAGCTTAAGTGGTCTGACTAATCAGGTGACTGGGAAGGGCTCATTCCCCCTGGCTGCGGTCACCCTCGTTATTCATTTTGTGTGAGGGAGACACGGATGTCTGTATAACTGTGAACCGAGCACGTCAAGAGTGTGTTCAGTTCACATCAGCGTCTTTGCATTTTGTTGTCGCTGTTAACCAAGAAGCTATAATGTGTTTCTCTGCTGAATATCCCAGTTAAACTCAGGTAGTGAAATAACTGAATTTGGAGAAATCGCCAAAGTACTCCTGTGTTAACACCAACTTAACAGCCTACCAGACTCTTACTCGAAGGGCTACTGAGGAATCCAAAGAGGGAAGTCAATGCAAGAGGGCTGCTTGAGGATTTCAGGAAAGGCTTCTAGGAGGACGACAAAGAATTAGGTAACAAAGGGGGGGTGGGGTGGGTGAATGAGGGGTGGAAGTCATCCCAAGCCAAGGTGATGGTAGGAGGAAAGACAAGCTGTTAAGAAACAGCAGTGGAGCAGTGCTCTTGGTTGACGTCATTTTAAGAGTTCAGAATCCTGGAGAGCCTGGGTGGCTTAGTTGGTGAAGCATCTGACTCTTGATTTTAGCTCAGGTCATGATCTCATGGTTGGTGGGTTTGACCCCAGCCTCAGGTTCCATGCTGACAGTAGGTAGCCTACTTGGGATTCTCTCTCTTTCTCTCTCTCTCCCTCTCTTTCTGCCCCTCCCGTACTAGCTATCACTCAAAAATAAATTAAGAAAAAAAAAAAAGAGTTCAAAATCCTTTGCTGAACCATTTTCCCTGCTTTAGCAGCCTTTGGCAGGGCAGAAAGTCCTGCTCAGGCAGTGTGAGCCTGTCCCAGGTTGCAGAGGGATTTAGTAGCATGGCTGGATCTGGGTCATAGCAGTTAGCAGGTGCAATCTCAGCTCTTGCACTCCATGGGGGGCAAGTGTCCCCCAGGAGAAGAGTCAACGGATGCATTCTAAGCAGTTACAAGTTTGCACCTCCGAAATAAAACAAGGGCCCCATGGGGAGGGAGGGGGCAAATACAGAACTTCGAGAAATCAAGGTAAAACTTTTTTTAGCTTTATCCGCTTTATTTTCACCGTCCTGTTTTTTGTCCACCCTCACTCTGGGTTGAGAAGAAAAAAGGCAGAGCCAGTACACTTTGACAGCAATGACATATGACGGTATCTAGAGCTTCATTACCGAGGAAGTTAGTTATAGGTTGTCCATTCTGGTGTTTGGATTCCTCCCCATCCTCCTCCCCTCCCTCCCCCCCATCTCACTTAACCGTTTTCTCCAGCTGTTGTTGGTAAGGAAATGATAAACACGTGCATAGCTTAAGTATGACAATATTATACAGAGTGCATTTTTGCTGCTGCTAGATAAACTAGGCTCATGTATTGTAAAACCACAATGAGCAAGACACATCCCTTCCCTGAAATCGCGTATTTCCGTCTGGCTCTCCTATTGAGATATTTCCTCCTGCACTTCCTAGGTGGCCCCACCACAGAAGGCGGTTGCCATATCAAAGGACAGTTCAGTGAAGAGCTGGCATGCAAAAATCCGGAAGACTGTCTCCTTCTGTGTTCTTCTACTGGCCCTGAACCTGGGGACTCCGTCTACCCTTCTCTCTGGAAGCTGAGACAAAGGATCTCCGCAGCTCACGGATTGCTCGCTTCGTGCACGACACAAATCAGATCTAAGCACTCCGTCCACCCTCAGGTCTTTCTTCGGCCGTCACACACTGTGGCTCCTCCCTTCCGCCAAAGCCAGGTGGAAGGAAGGCGAAGCTGGTACCAGGTGTCACAGTGACATTCAGCACTGAATAGAAGATACACTTGCTTTTGAAGTTTCAACAAAACAAAAAGATCCTCTCCTATTTTTCAGCCTTTTTGCTCCATGCACAATTGAACGCAAGTTGATCTGGATTGGCCTTCTTAGTTTGCCTTTCACTGCCACGTTTCAGATTAAGGTTGGATGTATGAGCACGGGACAAAAAGGAGAACACCATTGCCTGAGGCGTTTACTTCAAGATGGTTAACTGGGCAAGTTCCATTCTTCACTAACGGCGGAAGGCGTGTTGTTATCTCATCCCTCCCTATTTCTGGGCTGCTCGGATCTTTGCACTGGCCTGGCACCGGCCGTGGCTTCCCCTGGACGCTGGAGGTGGGTGACCAAGGTGCAGAGCCTGAGGAATAAGGCTGTGGAGGGGGCTCCAAGTTCGGGAGAGAAAAGCCATGCCTGGAAACTGCAGTTGAGAGCACCATTTCTGTATTTCTGGCTTCACCCTCTTGCACATTCTTCAGCGTGCAAAGGGGAGCATTGTTTATCCACGCACATATTGGACTCTTGTTCCTCTTATCTGGTCTTCGTAACTGTCTGCTCGATTTTCATTTCTCTTCCCCGTGGTTTGATTAATTGCTTCTCTCTTGACCCTGAAGACATGGGCTTGTTCATGCCAAAACGCTGACCCCCACAGCGATGTGCCTGGCGGATGAATAGATCTGCCACACGGTCCTCCTTGTCTTGGTTAGCGACAGATCATCAGAGGGACTGTTGGCTCTGTGCTGTGGTGGGAACAAAAGACGTCCCTGTTGCTCAGTTGTTGTCTAGCTCGGTCAAGGAAGCAGTTTCTTTGGTGTAGGCAAGGTGAAGTTTTATTGAAAGAAGTATCCAAGATTACAATATTGTCAATTAAATAGTCATTTGATTGCTTATCTGCCTTTCTTTATAAACGTGAACTTGGTGATAGATGTATTCCTGAAAAATGTGTATTTTCAAACTTTAAAAAAATTGAGGCACCTGGGTGGCTCAGTCGGTTAAGCGTCTGGCTCTTGATTTCAGTTCAGGTCGTGATCTCGTGGTTTGTGAGTTCAAGCCCCACATCGGGCTCTGTGCTGGCAGTGTGGAGCCTGCTTGGGATTCTCTCTCTCTCCCCCCTGCCCCACTCTGTCTCTGCTCCTCCCCAACTCTTTCTCTCTCCCAAAGTAAATAAATAAACTTAAAAAAAATTATTATAACTACTAGCACAGAGGTGCTCTTTAAGACTGGTTAAATGAAAAAAATTTAAGTGAATAGTCCCTCTTTAGTTTCTAAAAAAAAAAAAAAACAAGTATACTAAAGGTTGAATTTGCTTAAAGCAAGGACAACCTGAATTGTGACACGTGTCACGTAGCATCACCAAAGCTACGAATACTTTGGAGGTGCGAATACTCCATGGCTGTGCTTATCTGGGTCTATTTACTCAGGCTGCGTTTTACACAGTCCCTGAATGCGGTCAACCAGCTACTTCTGTCCTGCTGGCAGATATCTCCTGCCAGTGACTCAGTATGACTTTATTTGAGGTTTGGAGTAAATGTTATCAGGGTTCAAATGACTCGAGGCATTGTTCGTCCGACTGGAGGCAGAATCGACGCCCCGTGACCTTAAGCACACCTACCTGTGAGTAGTTCTTAGCACATCATTCAATACAAGGTTGTTCCCTGGAAAATGACTCTGTCCATTTAGACACACTTTATCTTCATGGATGTGACTCCTATGTCTGATGAGGGAGAAGTGCTGTGCACAGGGCACACTGTGGCTTGCTCATGTTGGATGGGTTCCTGCTTCATTAGCATTTTGCCAGGGTGAGCCAAGAGAGGAGGACGACAACATTAGTGACACTTCAACATCCAAATGCGCTTTGCCTCCTTTCTAATGATGGGATTTAGCCACGGACTCCAATTAAATTGCAAAATGCTATGGCACTTATTGTCCTTGACAATTTTCTTGAAATGTGTTCCAAGCAAAATCCAAATGTCCCTTTGAGACTAAATTCTTTGTCTCTTCCTACGTCAAACCTGAGAACTAGGTTAGAATTGGAGTAACAATTTGTTAGGAACTTTTTGAACCTACCCCAGTTTACCCATAACGTGGTCTTCCAGTTTTACGGGAGTAATGACAGAGAGTTTTCTTAAAATGGGACGTGATGAAGGGGCTAAGTAATCTGGTCCTTGTCTAGGATGCTCCATCATCTGGGAGGGTCTGTGCCGTGTGTTCCGAAGGGTGATGAAGACCGTGCCCCTGAGATCCTTCCCAGACCAGAATGGGACACCCCAACTACCAGCTCAGTCATCAACCCTCAGTGCAAATGGTGCTACACTCTGGGGTGTGATTTTGCCAAGGAAGGTGAGTGACCCTGTAGACAATGCTTCCTGTCTCAGAATTACTCGTCGGTCCATTCCTGCTCTCCAGGAGTATGAAAGCCTATGATTTCCCATTTTCCATTAGTTGGTTACTCAGTCAATTCATTCATCCACATTTCACTGGGCCTGCTGAGCCCATAACACTGTGCTCCATGTTGGAAATGCCAAGCCGAACCCTGCATGTTCTCTGAGAGTGCACAGTCTAGCGGGATGAGGCATCTGTGTGTGCAGGCAGCAGGCACAGCCTCTTTGAGAAGTGCTGTGACAGAAATATGGACATGGCATCAAAGCAAATAAAGCAGGTGTCATTATGATGAACTAATGGTTGATTTGTATGCCGACCACTATGGGCTAGAGCTGAGACATTCTTCAGAATCACTCATTGCTCAGGATTGGACTTTGCCTTTCCTATGCCAGTGACACATGTGGACAGATGGGGACAGGAGGAGGGGGCTGTTCTTGGAGGTATTGGCTTTGTTATAGTGTCTACCCTGAAAAAAATGAGGACTGAAGATACAAGGCATACACCTCATCCTACCTAAATGGGGAGTTATTTTTAGACAATTTCTACTTTAAGGTATTTAAATCTTAAGGTATCATCTCGGAGCACCTGGGTGGCTCAGTCGGTTAAGCGTCCGACTTCAGCTCAGGTCATAATCTCACAGTTCGTGAGTTAGAGCCCCGCGTCGGGCTCTGTGCTGATGGCTCAGAGCCTGGAACCTGCTTTGGATTCTGCGTCTCCCTCTCTCTCTGCTCCTCCCCCACCATGCTCTGTCTCTCCCTCTCAAAAATAAAATAAACATTAAAAAAAAAAAGACATCATCCCAAGACATATCCTTAGATATGGACGGATAAATTGTTAGTAAATTTGTGGATGTGTCATGAATTCAGGATGTCAAACAGTACATCTGAGGATTTGGAAGTGGGAGAAATTTTTCAGCCACCAAAGTTATGCATATGGAAACAGAGACACACGAGGAAATATAGTAAAAATCCCACCAACATCAACTGAAATGGAAATCACCTGGGTAGAAAGAGTCTTAATTAAGGGAAATGCCTGCATTACAGATTAAGAAAAGTTTTTTTCACGTTTATTTATTTTTGAGAGAGAGATATAGAGTGTGAGCAGGGGAGGGGCAGAGAGAGAGGGAGACACAGAATCCGAAGCAGGCTGCAGGCTCTGAGCTGTTGGCACAGAGCCCAACACGGGCCTCGAACTCACAAACCGTGATATCGTGACCTGAGGCAAAGTCGGTGGCTTAACCGACTGAGCCACCCAGCTGCCCCTGCATTACAGATTTTAAAAATGAACCCAATTATTATTATTTACGTACTACTGAATTGGCATTCATCCTTTGCCAGCCTACGTTATCGGGGTGGGAGCGTGTTGCACGTGTGTGTGTGCACATGCATGCACACTGTGTCCTCCCTCCTTATCTAAAATGCAAGCTCCTGCATAAGGAATACAGTCAATGATATCGTAACAGCCATGCAGTGGGACCGATGATGGCCATACTCCTGGTGAACAGGTCTAGACTTGTCCAGTCGCTAAGTTGTCCCCGTGAAGCTAACATAACCTTGTGCATCTGCTACGTTAAGAAAAAGTGCAGACCTTAACAAAAACATACAAATAAATAAAAATAAAATGTAAGCTCCTCGAGGGCAGGGATTCATCAAATCCCTAGGACCTATGTGTTGAGCGAGTGCCACTGTTCCTGCTGCAGCTGCTTTTGGCCCCTCTGAACCCAAATCAATGGTTAAAATCCTGCCAACTCAGACCTGAGCAGGTGTCTCTTCACTTCCATCCCCAGCTCCTTCTGGGGACATTGGCACATCATTATGATGCTTTTGCTCACAGGCCCCTGAGTACTGGGAGGAGGACAGGAAGGGTTTCATCTTCTCTCTTGCCTCAGAAGAGCCCTGTAGTAACGTCTTCCAGGCTTCTGAAGGGGAACAGAGCCGGATGATGGCTGTTATGATAGCACAGTGTGTATGTGATGGAAAGCATGAATCCAAAGGAATTTGGAATGCACATAATGGAGTAATAAGGATGAATAGTTCCATTTAATCTGGTAAAGGAGCATCTAGTCGGAGGATCTGGAAAAGGCTTGATGATGTCAATGAAGACAGGGTCACAGCAGGGTTCCCAGGGCAACCAAGTGCATGTATCAGCACAGTATGAAAAGTTGCCAGGGCACCCGGCCGTGAATCCAAAAGTTAATCATTTTCATTTGCAATCAGGTGCAGTGACAAAACATAAAGGGCAGTCACACTGCCTAGATGTTTACGGGGAAAGCCACCAGTCCCCGTGAGCACTGCCTCTCACCCCTTACACTTAGAATGGAAGTTGCCGGAAGACAGGGGCTTCTGCTTCCGCTCACGTCACTCAGTACTTGACAGGTAGCGAGACTCCGAGGGTTGGGGGGGGAGGGGGGGTGGTTTCGTAGGGCAAACGCAAACACAGCCGAGAAAGGGCCACTCGAGTAGAAAGTGGGAAGTTGGAAGACTGCTGTCTTTATTGGACAAAAGGTCAACATTCACGAGGGAGGGGAAAGAAGTGGTGTTTGGGGGTGGGGAAGGGATGGGAGAAGAAATTCTTGAGCTGCAAATCAGGCTCAGGAATGTGGCTCAGGGAACAGAGGGAGTGAAGGAGGAGCTGTTTCTGACACTTTCAGGCAGGGGTGGGAAAGAAGCTGAGGAGAGCAAGTGAAGTGAGGGTTCGGAGGGCAACACTGGCAGCTCCACAGGGCTGAGGGCAGAGCAAGACCCTGCAATTCCCATCAAGCTCATGCCAGTGCTCTGATTGGACTTTCGCCCGCAGCCATGTTGAGCCACCCCAGTTTGGTGCTGAAGGCCTGTGGTGATGGCACCTTTCTTTCCAAACGAGTGTGGCTTGAGGGGCGGCACTCTGGATTCTACAGCTGACGCATGCTGAGTAGATGCACCCCCTCTAGGGCAAGGAGGACTCTCTCTGGTGACTTCCCAGCTCATACAACAATTAGTAACAGCAAACTGTGCTGGTTATTCTCTCTCGACCTCCCTGCCCATTCTGATTATCTCCTTCCTTTTGTGCTTGGCTGTGTGCTGCAGGATGCTGACCCCGCCCCGGAGGGCCTCTTCCCTTCCACTATCTGGGGCTCAGCCAATGGAAGGCAGCGGGAGAGAGAGGTCGGGGTACTTCTTCCCTGTTCCCTCCCTGCTCCTTCGTCTCCTCTTAGGCAGTTACCCTGTGTCTCCACAGCCTTGGCTTGCACTGGATCCTGGCAACACCACGTCCTTCTCCCCTGCTGGCCTGGGCTGGTAACAGCTTCCTAGCATCGCCCTTCTCCGGGAGCTGCAACACCCCTGCTTTGTTCCCTTAGCCGCGCCCACATCTCGTGTCTCCACTTTGACTACCTGAATGCCGCATCCCGAACTAACAGCACTAACTTTGTGAAGTGTTATTACCTGCCAGGCTCTAGGCTCAGTCCTCTGTGTGCACTAACCCCCTGAATCCTCCTGACACTTTATTTTTTAAAATTTAAGTCCAAGTTAGTTAACATATAGTGTAATAATGCCGGCACTTTACTGATGAGGTTGAGACCCGGAAAGATTAAGCCACTTACCCAAGGTCACAAGTAAATGGCACAGTCAAGGTCTGATCCTGTGCAGCTGCACACGAGACACCCAACACTAACCCACCGATCCATTCTACCCCTCCCCCTCCTTAAATCACTTCCTCGGAGCACAGCTAAAAAGGAGAACACGAGACCCAAAGAGCTCCAAAACACATCACAGAAAGGTTCATGTACTAAAGCTTATTCATAGGAAAATCATTCGGATCATAATTCACTCTTATTTTCTGCCTCATTCTAACAGGGTAGACTATTCCTGTTCCGGTGGGTCCCAGCTTTGGCCGCACAAGAGACTCACCTGGGGGCGGTTTAAACTATCCCCTGGCCCAGGCCATGCCCTAGACTAACGAAATCACAACTCTGGAGATGAGACTCAGACGTGGATGATTTTTTTAAACACCCAGGGGATCTCAGCATGCTGCAAAAACGTAGCCCTCGGCAGCAAGTGCTAGAAAGCAAGGCCTATGGGTGAGCAGGCCTGGTTATATAAATAAAGAGTAATTGCTGACAGCTGCCTGTAGGGAGGGCACAGAGGAGTTATGGAGGGTTTGCACAAGAACCAAAGCAGGGCGGTGGGGTGGGGGAAAGCATGATCTGGGTTCATCTAACGCCTGGGCAAAGTGATCCAAGGTCTGAGAACATCTTGTTTTCTTATTATTATATTAGAGTAATTGTCCTGAGTCACTTGAAAGGCTAGAATTATTGTCAATATGCTTTGTTTATCGAAGCAAGGAAAATGTATACCGTTTAGAAAGCTTTCCACCCCTGAATATGCCAGCAGTAAGGTTATTCTTAAATAGGGTAACTACAGGTATCTGGAAGACTCACTTAAAATACAATATTTTCGATTGATCTGTAGATGCCAAGTGAAAGAGGAATCGAGGTGTGACGGCACATGTCCATCAAAATACATCCGCTGACCTTTAGCAGAGGCTAAGTTCACCTGCTCCTAATTCATGGTCCCGGCTGACATTTTCATGTGTTTGGGTCCTATCGTTGGTGATTGCATAGAGAGGAGGGCTCCTCAGGCCGTGGTAAGAACACAGGACGGGGCCAGTGGTTAGTCCCCTTGGAAATGGTCTTGGCACGGGGAAAATGCAGGCATCGTGTGGTTCAACGTCAGACGCGGTCTCCTAATTGTTATTGTTGGTTGTTCCTTTTGGACTGGGGTTAGGATATTCCAACAATCTGTTCCTGACGGCAGACCAAACAACTTTTATTTCTTTCTTATGTTCTCACGGTTGGCTTTCTTGTTTATAGGCTTGCCTGTGAAGAGCGGGTGTTGGGGTGTGATACAGCTCGCATGCAGCCCCACAGCTGGTGGGGGTCCGGTGTGGCCCGTGGGCTCGCTGCTCCCCGCCATTGGCTGGGGGCTGTGCACTGACTGAGAGAAATTCAACAAGGGCCATTCCTCTGTGAGCACAGAGCCCCTCCTCTCTCTCCCGCCTCTCCCCCCCCACCCCTGCAACTCTGCTGCCACCAACCCCTTCCCTCCCTGCCCTCAAAGAACCCTGGTACTGTTTTTGTATTAGCTCACCATGAAACCAAAGATTTCGGCCCAAGTGTAAGGGGAAACTTTGGGCTGTGGCCCCTCGGGAAGGTCTTACACCAGCTAAGTTTCTCATCTGTGGCACGTCATTCCTTGTGGCGGTTACTGCACTGTGCCTTGTGGGATGTTTAGTGACATGCCTGGTCTCTACCCCCTAGATGCCAGTAGCACTCCCTGAAGTTGTGACAATGGAATCGCCAGTGTCTCCCACTGGGCAAAACTGCCTCTGGTGGAGAGGCGCCGTGCTAAGGAGAAGATACATGGAGACCCCAACCTTCCATCTCCAGTGGACACTGGGGTCAAGGACTAAACTATACTTAATGACTTTTGCCCTAACACCTGACTATGTCTTCCATCTCAACTTTTGTCACAGGGATGAGGAATTAGGCCTGTTCTATATAGATCCCCCCACCCCTTCCCTGGGTTGACTGGGATATTTCTAGAAGCCAGAGTTTCCCTAGGTGAAACGAGTGGCCTCAGAGTGGCTGATCTTCCTTATGGGGCAAGCCAGATATCCTGTTTGTTCTTCCAGAACCTTCTCCACTCTTTTCTGTTTTGTGCCTCAGGGTCTCACCTTTGTTTTCTAGTTGGAGGGAGAAAGGGGGTGAGGCAGAGCATTTATTCCCTAGCATCCTTCATCCTTCTAGGTGGCTGTGGGTTGGCTGGCTGTGCCCCTGGACCAAAGGTCTCAACTCCTATTGGGATGTGGGAAGGGAGGCATCTCTCATACTAGCCTGGACTGATGCACTATCCCGTGGTTTTGCTGTGTTCTGCTCTCACTCATAGCTGAGGCTGGCATCAGATCCTCTGAGTTCCTTCTAAATTAGGATAATTTGGATAGGTCCTATACTTCTCTCTGGAACCTTGTCTAATGCACAAAGTCATGAGGATTTGACATTGGAAATACATGAACTTTCCAGATCTCTTCTACCCCCGGAGTCTATAATAGTATGGTTGTGTACGGCTATGTGCTCCCTGCTAAGATTTGTGTAGGCGTGAGTTTGTGACCCATTCTGGTTTAGTTGAAGAGGGAATTCTGTGGGGAGGCTACTGGTAAAGTTTCCTCTTAAAAAGAGACGAAAATGGTTGTTCTCTTTATCCCACCTGTGGACGGTGTGAGAGGATCTGGAGCTACAGCAGCCATCTTGCTGTTATGAGAATAGCAGAGTCCAAAGATGAAGAAACCTTGGATCTTCTTTGTTTTTTAAGTTTTTATTTGCTTATTTTTGAGAGGGAGAGAGTGGAGAAGGGGCAGAGACAGAGGGAGACAGAGAATCCCGAGCAGACCCTCCACTATCAGTACTGAGCCTGATGCGGAGCTCCAACCTGTGAACCATGAGGTCAGGACCTGAGCTGAAACCAAAAGAGCCTGGCTCTTAACCAACTGAGCCACCCTGAGGCTGAAGGGGTCTTGGTTCTTGACGACATCATTCAGCCAATGAATTAACCAAACTCAGAACTACTCTTCTTCCAGAATTTTATTATGCAATAAACGTTCTTATTGTTCAAGCTCATTTTACTTGAGATTTCTGGTACTTGGGGTGTACCCTGAAGTACTCCAATGCCCTGTTTTAGGTGTCCATCTCATTTAACCCACTAATAAACTGGAATCTTTTGTTTGGACCCCCCTTTTCTTGTTGGAATTCTTTTCTTTTCTAGCAACAGTCACCACCCAGGTGACGCCACTTGCTGCTGTAAATTCCATTATCATGCAGACACTCATGACTCCAACCCCATATACACAACTGCCCACTTGACCTGCCCCTGGCATAGCTAATGGACGAGCCCAACTTAACATGTCCCCAACAAACTATTGGTACGCCCTCTTCTTCCTCAGCCTTCTGTATCTCAGTTAATGTCATCCTCTTCTTCTCCAGGCCAAAATATTAGAGTCATCTGTTACTCTTTTCTTATTCCTTTGTTTGAAATGCTTCCCCTACATCTAATTGTTTAATATTATGTTCCAAACATTTGTTTCTTACCTGTCCTGAGCACGTCAGCCCGAGTGAGTGCTCAAAAACAAGTCAGATCTTGTGACTCCCCTGCTCCAAACCCTGCAGTGACTTCCGTGTCCCTTAGACCACACACACTCTCCAAAGTCATCATGCTGCCCTGCAATGCCCCATATGTGTTGTGCCCTAGACCCCTCTCCAGCTAACTCTTTACTGCAACCATATGGCCTCTTTATTTTCCTCAAACACGTCGAGCAAAATGACCTTCACACTTACCACTCCCCATTCTGGAATATTCTTCTGCCAGCTTGCCTCACATCGCCTCACTTACTTCCTTTAGGCCTTTGCTGAATTGTCACTGCCTCCGAAAGAACTTCCTTTGCCACCACCTAAATTAGCATTCCTTTTCATTCTCTGCCTCTTTGCTCTGCTTTATTTTGATTCTTGCAATTCACCACCCCTTGACGATTTATTACATATGTGTTTACTGCTTATTATCCATCTCTCTGACTTGCATATGAACTCCGTGGGAGCAGGGATTTCGTTTTGCTCACTGCTGTGTCTTCTGCACTTAAGACAATACGTGGCTGTGGTAAGATTTGCTGGGTGAATGAGTGACTCAAATGGCACCATCCCCTTAGGGTACAGCAGAGAGCTTAAGTGGAATCTTAGGTTACAGAGAAGGGAGAAGAGCAGCTAAGATTAGAACCCAAGACTTGACTCTTCTGGTTTGGGGCTCTTTCCATGACACTGTCACCTACATGAATAAGTTCATGATCATTTTTTTTCTTCAAAGGTAATTTGCAATTTTACAGGGAACTGAGTCATCAAGTGCAGACATGGGTTTCCAATTAGGCAGCTTGTGTCAGCAAACTAGAAGGGGAGATTTTGTGTGTGTGTGTGTGTGTGTGTGTGTGTGTGTACAGGGGTGGAAAGTAGTGGTGGGGGGTGACGAGAGGTGCACGGGGCCTTCCTGGGTTTTGAAATCAGATCACATCATAAAACTACCCCATAGAACCAGTCTATATGTAACCTGGACACTTCTCTGCCCTATAGCAAGGGTCAGGGGTAGAGTAGGTGTATCATCAGGAAGGAGTCAGCTTTCTAAAGATGTTGGAAGTGATGAGAGAGAATGATTTATACAATCTCTTTCAGACTTCTAGATCTCAAAATGGGTGGAAGAGAAATTAAGGAAGCTAATGGTAAAGCTAGCTGTGGGAGATTTGCCTACATGTTGAGATCCTGTGTTGGGTACGTCTGAGGCAAACTCTCAAATACGACATTCAAAGAGTAGAAAGGGGAGTCTGTGTTCAGTATCAGGGTCAGGTCTTTTAAGAACAAACCTCCTAGAGCACCTGGGTGTCTCAGTCAGTTAAGCGTCTGATTCTTGACTTTGGCTCAGGTCATGATCTCACAGTTCATGAGTTCGAGCCCTGCGTTGGGCTCTGTGCTGACACCATGGAGTCTGCTTGGGATTCTTTCTCTCCCCCTCCCCTGCTGCCTGTCTCTCTCTCTCTCTCTCTCTCTCTCTCTCTCTCTCTCAAAACAAACATGCTTAAAAAAAAGAACAAACATCCTTCCAGCAAATTCAATTCAGCCTGTGATACTCAAATTGATGTGAAGCATATGTGAAGGTGTTAACCAGGTAGCCTAGTTTGTTATATAAGCTAATAATTAAATCTACCCTTTATCGGTTGCTTACTATGTTCCAGATGCTGTGTTAAGTGCCGTTAATGATAAAATCAACACCCATTGCTAACATTTATTTTTTGCTTAAAATATGACAAGATATTTCTAACTGTTTAGCAAGCTCATCTTACCCTCATGAGGGTCCTTATGAGGGAAGTACTAGTATTTTCTGCATTTTGCTGATCAAAAAGCTGAGTTGAATAGGGATTGTGTATTTCCGAAGATTGCTCAGCTCTAAATGGTGGACCTGGGATTTGAACCCAGGCAGTCTGAACCATGGCCTGTGCTATCTTAAACTGTATACTTGTGCTCTCTCATTTAATGCTCAAAATTCTAGGAAATAGGTACTATCATCCCCTCTTTATAGTCCCTGAATTGTATTGCTGTAAAACAATACTGGGGCTTAAGACTCTGGTGCCTTTAGCTCGTCAGTCTTGAAGAAACTGGTTGTTCTCCTTTATAGTTTGTGACTGAGAAATGTTTACAGTTCTCTATGCACTACAAACTAAAAAAAATTCTGCCAAGAAAAATTAAAGAAGATATAAATAAGTAGGAAGATAGAATTTATTCATGGATCAGAACACTCAATATTGGTAGGATGTAGTTCTCCTCAGACTGATTTATAGAATCAGCACCATCCCAATCAAAATCTCAGTAAGCCTTTTTTGTAGAAATTGACAAGTGGATTATAAGCTTCATATGGAGACACAAAGGACCTAGAATAGCAAAAGCAAAACAAAACAAAAGAAAAAAAGAAAAAAAATTTACAAAAGAAGAATCAAATTTGAACACTGGACTTCAAGACTTATTAGAAAGCTACACGAATCAAGACAGTGTGTTATTGGCTTAAAGATAGATAGTTAGGTCAAGGGAACAGAAATAACATATATGGACAATTGATTTTTGACAAAGGGGAAAGAAAATTAGGTGGGGAAACACGGTTCTTCCAACAAATGGTGCTGGTACAACTGGATATCCATATAGAAAATAATGAATTTCAATCTATACCTTCCATCATGTAAATATTAACTCAAAATGCATCAGAGATAAATGTAAAACCTAAAGCTGTGAAACTTCTAGAAGAAAATATAGGAGAAAATGTTTGTGACCTTGGATTAAGTGAAGATTTCTTAGCCACCACACTGAGAGGCATAGTCCATTAAAAAAAAGTTAATAAATAGGACTTCATTACAATTAAAAATGTCTACTCTTCCAAAGACAATGTTAAGAGAATAAAGACAAGCCAGACACTGGAAGAAAATATTCACGGTACATACATTTGACAAAGCAATTGCACCCAGAATAGATAAGAAACTCTTGACACTCAATGATAAGAAAACAACCCAATTAAAAAATAGACAAGATATATGAATAGTCATTTTATTAAAGAAGTCTTCCAGAGGTCAACTAAGCACATGAAAAGATGCTGAATAAAACCATAGGAAGGTATCACTGTGCACCTATCACTGTACAACTGTATGGATGGCTAAAATCAAAAGAAAAATCGAACCATACATAGTGTTGGCAGGGATGTGGAGGAACTAGACTAGAATTCTCATGTACTACTGATGGAAACATAAAATGGTACAACCACTTTGGAACACAGTTTGTCAGTTTCTTCGAAAGTTAGACACACATCTACCATGGGACCTACTCATCCATCCTAGGAATTTGTCCAAAAGAAAACAAAGCACACCCAAAAAACAAATAATCCAGTGAAGAAATGGGCAAAAGACATGAATAGACACTTTTCCAAAGAAGACATCCCGATGGCAAACAGACACATGAAAAGATGCTCAACATCACTCATCATCAGGGAAATACAAATCAAAACCACAATGATATACCACGTCCCACCAGTCAGAATGGTTAAAATTAGCAACTCAGGAAACAACAGATGTTGGCAAGGATGTGGAGAAAGAGGAACACTTTTGCACTGTTGGTGGTAATGCAAACTGGTGCAGCCACTCTGGAAAACTGTATGGAGGTTCCTCAAAAAATTAAAAATAGAGCTACCCTATGACAGGGCAATTGCACTACTAGGAACTTACCCAAAAGATACAAAAATGCTGATTTGAAGGGGCATATGCTCCCCAATGTTTATATCAGCATTATCAACAACAGCCAAATTATGGAAAGAGCCCAAGTGTCCATCCACTGATGAATGGATAAAGAAGATGTGGTATATACATACAATGGAATACTCTCGGCGATGAAAAAGAATGAAATCTTGCCATTTGCAACAACATGGATTGAACTAGAGTGTATTTTGCTAAGTGAAATAAGCCAGTCAGAGAAAGACAAGTATCATATGATTTCACTCATATGTTGAATTTGAGAAACTCAGCAGATGAACATAGGGGAAAGGAAGGAAAAATAAGATAAAAACAGAGAGGGAGGAAAACCGTAGGAGACTCTTAAATACAGAGAACAAACTGAGGGTTGCTGGAAGGGGGGATAGAGGGTGATGGGCATTAAGGAGGGCACTTTTTGGGATGAGCACTAGTGTCACATGTAAGAGATGAATCACTGGGTTCTACTCCTGAAGCCAAGACTATACTGTATGGTAACTAACTTGAAAATAAATTAATGAAAAAGAAAAGAAAAAAAAGCACGTGTCCATGCAAAAATGTTTATGCAAATGTTTATAGAACTTTATTTCTAATTGCCTCCAACTGGGAACAATCCAGGTATATATCAACAGGTGAATGGATAAACAAACACACTGCTGTCCACTCCTACAAGGAATACTACTCAGCAACAATGAGAAAATGAACTATTGATACACACCACAACATGAATGAATATCAAAATAATTATGCTCTGCAAAAGAAGCCAGGAAGAAAGGGCATATATTGTATGTTTCATTTATATTAATATCTAGGAATTGCAAACTAATGTATAATGGCAGAAAGCAGATTGGTGGTTTCCTGGGGATGGGATGGGAGGTGGAAGGGCAGAAGGTGGGATTATAAAGGAACACAAGAGGGGCACCTGGGTGGCCAGTCAGTTAAGCATCCAACTCTTGATTTGGGCTCAGGTCATGATCTCACTGTTCAAGAGATTAAGCCCCACATCCAGCTCTGTGCTGACAGCCTGCAGCCTGCTTGGGATTCTCTCTCTCTGCTCCTCCTCCGTGCATTCTCTCTCTCTCTCTCTCTCTCTCTCTCTCTCTCTCTCAAAATAAACAAACATTAAAAAATAATTATTAAAAAATATAAAGGAGCACAAGAAAACTTTTGGGGATCATGGATATGTTTGTTATTTTGATAGTGACGATGGTTTTACAACTGTATATGTGTGTCAACATTATCAAAATGTACATCTTAAATATGTGTAGTTCATTGTATGTCAGTCATACCTCAATAAAGCTGCTAAAAAAAACCCCCAGAGAGTTAGCACTTACAGACTTAGGAATATACGTGTGAGGACACAAGAGTATACGAACCCTTCCCTAGGTACACAGGGAGACACAGACACACACATGTGCACACACACACAAATCTAAAAACTCGAAGAGACTGCGGATAATGCTCTCAAGTTTTCAGGCCATATTCTTTATCCTCTTCATTCCTGCCCTCTGTGTATAGTTTTATACATAGTTTTATTCCTAGGTTCTGTAGTAGAGCCTTCTGACTTTATTTTCACTTCAAAAGGCTTTGTGTGAAATCTAATGCCTTGAGTGCACAAGACTGCAGACAGAACTGTGGGGTTGGGAGTGGAAAGGGACAGGGGTAAGATGCTAACCTATCACCCAGCAGGTGAGAGGTGCCACCTAACCTTTCAGCTTCTGGAAGCTGAGTTTTGTAATGAGCTGTCACTGTATTTATCACCTAACAATTACTGCAATTGGATAAGGTGCGAGAAAACCTGGAAAACATTACTCTGTCAACTATTCGGTATCTTTGATGAAGCTGTCTGTGGCAGGGTCCCAGATACAATAGAAAATCGGCACGCGGCCTGTTAAAGTGGTTTAGGTTCTTTCCTTCCCTTTATTCTGCAGGCTGCTTCCGGCTTACAATATGGCAATTGTTCTGTCAATTATTAGAACATCCTGATCTTGACTTTACGTATGCTTCCGTCAAAATTGCATGGGGCTGGTTCAGTGACAGTTCAAGAAGAGCAGAGTGAAGCCTGAGCTGTGGCTACGTAACAGTACTGCATGCCCAGGTGGACTCCAGAAGGTGGTATTTACCTTGAAGAACACATCATGGTCTCAGGTCTCTCAGGTTCATAAAAGGGATTTGGTTGGCGTGCTTAGGGTGGGACCAGCTCATAGCCATCAGATACAATGACAGTAATTTAAAATAATAATTACAACTGGCAGATAGACCAGAAAGCATTGAGACAGTTCTGTCATGAGGAACCAAATTATCACAGGGTTGCCTGGTGTCTACAGAATCAGAAGAAAAGGGCTCTTAATTGATCTTAGAATGTTGCTGTCAATGGCTTGGGCACTCTTGCTCCTAACAGAGATAGTCTCATCAAGGGAACCATAATGCTTTGGCCAACATTGCCAAGACTGTGTCTTCTTTAGGTGCTTCCATGTTGATGGACTGTGCCATCCAGAGGGCCTCTATGACCCTCTGGCTCTTTTTCCTGCTCTTTTGGTTAACCAACTCCTTCATTCACATAGTCTTAATCCAAATAGTTACAATGCAGTTAGTAAGTTTTCTGCTTACTAACTTATAATCACATGTGCATCCTTCTCATTACCGTACCCCCAGATCAGTGGGGCTGAAGTCTGAGATGCTTTTACCCCTTCTATTTTTTTATATATATAAATGGATGGTTTCTTGGCTTCCTTCCACAATTGGCCAATTACGTCCTTTCTGTTTTACTAGGTTTATGCACTTTATGTATGCCTTTCACTAGTTTAACTCTGAGAGCTGCCTTATTTCCAAGTTCTTTGGAGGTACCTAACAAGCCTGCCTCCATTTCTCTTGCTCACCATGCTGACCATTGATCTGAGTCCAAGCTTTGCCATAAACTATCATGGGATTCAGCAAATCCATTCGTCTCACTCGCTTCATTGTGACTGTTAGTAACGTGGACACAAGGACACAAGTAACGTGGACATCCCAACTCACAAGGATGAAAAATTTTTATAAAAAAGGGGAAGTATTGAGAATGAGGTAAAAAGATTGAAAAATAAAAGCACATGTAATTACATTCTGCACTATTTTTAATACCTTATCTGTGAATCTAGGAAATGTGATTGTGCTTTGGTTAAATGAAGTAATATAATTTGGCACTCACTCTATAAATCTAATTCTATTATTACTGTTATTTATGTATTTTATGTAATAAAATACATTATGTGTAATAATGTTTAGTTTAAATCAGCTCCTTAGTTTCCAGCCAAGTGGCATGTATTATTTTTATTTCTTTTCCTTCCCTAAAACTGATGAAAACTAACATAAAGCCTTTAACGACTCAACATCAGAACTCCAGGTGAAAATTTTAAGATTCAGGCAAAAAATCCAGATATACAAACTTTGCGATGATAAAGTCAGACTTAAAAAAATAGGTATGTAACTGAGGGATCAATAGACATTGATATAGATGGTCAGAAGTGTGGCAAAGGTTCTGGGGTGCCTGGGTGGCTCAGTTGGGTAAGCATCTGACTCTTGGTTTTGGCTCAGGTCATGATCTCGCAGTTCATGAGATCGAGCCCCACATCGGGCTTTGTGCTGCCAGTTCAGGGGCCTGCTTGGAATTCTCTCTCTCTTCCTCTCTCTCTTCCCCTCCCCTGCTTGTGCATATGCTTAGTCTCTCTCTCAAAATAAATAAACTTAAAAAAAAAGAGAAAGAAATGTGGTTCATCCGGATTCCCACACAGGAGTTCTTTCCACTCGGGTTTTCCACTGTTCTCCAGATAGTGTTTAGAACCTGTCAAAGAGACCATGCCTGCACCCATTTCTTTATCCTCTATTAGGTATTTTCTGGAAGTCTCTGTCTCTTCTCATTTGAACTCAGCCGTGGGGAGGAAATCTTTCAAGACATATCCTCCATGAGCCAACATAATGGTTACAAACCAGGCTGACCCCATCCAGACTTTCTCTCCCTATCAGCTGTCTCCACCCTGTAAGCTATCTTGACAGAATCAAGAACAATATGCAAGGCTTACTAGGTGACTCTTGGCCTCTGAAGAAAGCTTTACAGTGTATTCTGTTTCTATTTTTCTTGACTTTCCGCAAAGTAATTTTATATCCTTAGGAGCCAAGAAGCATTTCCCATAATTAGGGTTTGCTACTGGCGCTTCCTCCTTGAAACATTCATCTGTCCAGCTCTCAGATGGACAAGACTGCATCGGAACTGTGGGTTTTGGAGCAGGGTGGTCGTAGTCCTCCTCACCCTGGAGTCCTGGGTAGAAAGCTCTAGAAACAATGCTCCAACTGTATCTTGAGATTTTATGAGCCTTTTTATACATTAATTGGAACTAATAGGAATGGGCAAGAGGCCTTTTGGCCAGCACTGAATTGAGCTGTCACTGATTGGCTCTGTGTAACTCTGGGTCTCGGTTGCCTCAACTGGAAAACACTCGAAGGCATTGAAAGCAAAGGGGCATCTAAGGACTCTCTGAGACAAACACTATTAGCATCTGTGCACTTGTCAACGTTTGTCAGCCATCTCTGGATCACTGGAATGCTGGTGGACCAATTCTCCACTTTCCTGGCCTGCTTGCTAAAACGTCCCATACCTTTTCTCTTTTTATCTATGCTGCTGGAAAGGAAGGACTCTGAGATGGTGGAGCCACATGGTGGAAGACGCCCAGATGCCTGAGGATAGCTGCCCAGGAGAGCCAGTGACGATCACAGGAGTGAGAACACAATTGTATTGTGCTGCAATGCCAAGGTTATGGGGCTTACTCATTACTGCAGCTCATTGTAATACTAACCTGACTAATGTGTTCTTCCGGCCCTAAAAGTCTGTGTAGCTAAAGAATGGCAGAGTACAGGGCTGAGTCAGAAAGAGATGTGAATACAAGAGAGAAGCACTAGATGTAAAGCTACTACTTAATTGGATGTTGTACTCAAAGATGCTTCTCTAAGTGAGCCAGGGAAAGAGCAAAGGACTCTAGGTAATATTTAAACGTTAGGGGATGCATGGTTCCTCTAGTGTAACGAGGACTCAGTGTGTGTTACAAGGCCCTAGTCAAACCCAGAGGAATACTTTTTAAAAGAAAATAAAGGCAAGTTGTAGGGAACCCTCCTTCATCGATAAGAACACAGAGTAGGTCTAAGGATAGAAGAAGCTCACCAACTCCCGGACTTGTGGTGTTAGTATGGAGACAATGAGCACAGAGCCGTCTTGGACTTCTCGCTGATCATAATGCTTCTGTTGTGCTACTTCTAGAATTTTTGTTGTTGCCATAGGGAAAGGGACCACTTCTGGGTGGCTGCTGATCATTTGGGAAAAACAGACCGTTTCTCTCATGTTCTCAGTTTAATCCATTTTCAGAATGGATTCCCACAGATAACGCTTTCGTCTTGACTTATTTTTACTGAGTGAAAGTACCATTTTCAAGAAACCCCCAAAGCTTCATATTTTAGAACAAATGAGGCCTCATTCTGTGGGAAAAGAAAGCCACAGAAGACACTGGGAAACCACATGGCCCCATGTTAAATCAGGGGAAGTCTGGTAGGGATGTGAAAGCCCGTCTGCGCTCAGGGGTCACTTTCTGTGTTCCAGCTCCTGTTTACTTTCTGGACCCCGGTCAGGTGTCTTTTTGACAGTATAATTTCTGCAGCACAGATGGGCTTTGTGATCCCTAATCAAACACAGAAAGCCTTTAGCAATCCCATCCAGAGGAACTCCATTTACCTTGATTTAGATGAGAAAGTTAAATCTCTGTCCAGACGGAGCTTCTTTGCAGGACACGCAGCTCTTACACCTGCAACTCTGAATATGCTTCCCATTTTCCAGACAAGCTCAGGGGATCTGCATCCCCCAGTAAAATTCCTGTCTGCACTAAATTGCCTTGTAGTAGTGATTTATACCTCAATAAAACTACATCTTGAAAAGGAGAATTGGTTTGATTCTATAGCTGACATAATTTATGCATGTTTTAGCTTTGGAATGCACAGTATTTGTACAAGGGGAGAAGTCTTTGTGATGAGATGTGTACATCTACATCCACAGAACTAAATGACAATGAAGACAGCGGAAATGTCCCCAGGCATCTAAGCACTGAACTCCCATTCTTACTGACACAACACCCACAGCCTCAAGCAGGGGGCCTCAAGATTTTCCAGGTATCAGAAACCCCCATGGGGCTTGCTAAAATTACACATGCCTGGTCTTCACCTTAGACCTCCTGATTTAGATTCACTGTGAATGGGATCCAGGAATCTGTTTTGACAATCTTCACCAGTGATTCTGATCACACCAGAATTTGAGAAACATCACTTCTCAGCCTTTTGGCTAAGATCAAGTGCAGAATTTGAGAAACATTTTCCCTCACGTTACGAGATCAAATGTCTATTTCTGGTTTGAAATTGGTTACCACCGATTAATTATTTGCTTAAAGAAAGGGAAGGAAACGTACGCTTTTGGAATGCCTTCTTTGCCAAGCATGTGCCCGACACCCTGAAGTGTATTTTTTTCTTTGAATCTTTCCAACAGTCTAACAAAGCTGGCTTACTTACCCTCATTTTGCAGAAGAGACATTGGAGATTTGGAGAGGGTAAAGAGTATTAGTAAATAGTGGGGAAGAGAGTTGAACCCAGATCTCTTTGTCTCCAAATAGCATACTTTTCCCATGAGGCCATATACCCTGACCATTCTGCTGGGCATTTTTGATGCACCCAGAATTGGGCCAAGTGTTTTAGGGTTCATAATAGGTCACCGTTTAAACTACTGAGAGGTATTATGAGAAATTTCTTAAGAAGATGATGGTAAATCTATTCATTCACATGGGGAACCTCTGCTTCCTTATACTGTAGACACCCAGTGTACCGACCAGAGACTCCACTTGACTGAGCAATCCTCTGTCAGCTCCCAAAGACCGGGTGATTGGCAACTCTCAACTGAGTCTGCCTGAGATTGTCCTCAGCTGAAGAGAGCCTGTTCATGAATATCATGCCTCTTTCCTGGGGGCAGCCTACACCCCATGACTAGTCCTTGCAGGAGTAAAATGGCCTAGTGCCCTTGCTTCAATTCCCAACAACTCTCCACATGCCTGGAGAGTTCTGTGGTCATCCTGGGCCTTGACCATGACTTCACTGCAGTCCCCTTATGCCTAATTCTGCTGTCTTCATTGCTTGTAGGTTTTCCTGAGAGCATCTACCATAAACCCCTGCAGGCCAATCTCTGTCTCTTCAGAGTCTGCTTCTCTTAAGAACGTGACCTGTGATGTTGTTAGATCTAATTTTCCTTGTGGATAAATTATGGTTATGTTCAGGCAGAGTAATGGGCTTAATCGTGTCCCCCTCCAAATTTATACATTCAAGTTCTAGCCCACAGTATCTCAGAATGTGACTATATTTGGTCTTTTAAGACGTGGTTTGGATATAGGGCCTTTAAAAGAGCATTTAAGGTAAAATGTGGGTGGGCCCCAATCCAATATGACTGGTGTCCTTATAACAAGAGGAGATTAGGATGCAGACTCACATGGAGGGAAGACTGTGTGAAGACATAGGGAGAACTTGACCATCGACCATCTGTAAACCAAGAAGAGAAGCCTCAGGAAAACCAGACCTACTGACACCTTGATCTTGGATTTCCAGCCTCCAGAACCATGAGAAAATAAATTTCTGTTGTTTAAGCCATCAGTCTACAGTACTTATTATGGCTAGCCGAGCAGACTAATAAAGGCAGATTTAGAGGTACTTCTTCATTTCAGTCCCTATTCTTTCATCTTCACTCTCAAGGAAAAACCTTGGAAATCTGAACAAGTTAAGCTGTCCTTTAAGTGTTGGGACATAAGGTATTCATTCTCAGTACATAAAGTTTTCATATTCCTTAAAATATGTTAGAATAATCAAAATACTATTTTTAAGGGCTGAAAAAAGAGTATGTGAATTACTCCACCTCATTGCATCTCCCTTTTTGGGACTTTACAAACCTAGGGCAGGTGTAAATGCAGTTTGATGACTATTTTAGACCTGGGGTGAACGTGTATTTAATCGGAAAAAAAGGACAACATTTTCAAGTCCTGTCAATCGATACATTTTGACCATCCGTGAAGCAATAGTCCACCTGGATTTTTCTTCTTTAGATGAACCATGACGGACCATGTCCAACTGCCAACTTCCTGCCCTAGTATAACGGGGAAGACTGAGGAATGTCAAAAGAAGACGTTTGCAGTTTAAAAGGTTTTTATTGCCAGTGTTCTTGTTTTTCTGAGCCAGCTTCTCTATCATCCCCAGTGGTGCACTGGGAAATATTAACCTACCAGCTCTCTGACAGTGAAACAAAACAAAATACCCTGAGTTATAGTCTGCCAGTTTCTGTAGTGTAAATACCCCCACTATGGCAACTGTTGAGTTATCTACATGAACTCACTGTGACGCATGGACACAGTGGGCTCCAGGAAGCTGGAACCAGCTGCCTCCAGCACATCACTGATTCATGTAGAGACACAAAGGAAGACTGCCCACTGCCCAGCCTCTCTGCAGCTCTCAGATGGCCCCCCAGGTGTGAGCACGGGCTCTCCACCTTCCCTCCACATTGGTATTTGCAGTCAGCTCGGGGCTTGCTTTCACTTGCTGAGCTTTTTGGTAAAGGGCTTGCTTTTAAGAGTATTTATAAGGTTAGCACAGGTTTCCCCGAAGGATGTTTCTGGCCATGACCTCACAGTGTCCTCATTGTGGCTCCCCAAACCAGAAAATCACAGCAGAGGGGGTTCAAAAGAGCAACCAAATCTAGTCTGACCCAGATTCCTAGAGGCTCAGTCTCTCAAGGCCTTTTTTACACTCTGCTTGCCCCATCTTCTGCCTCTAGTGATTTCTTTGAGCCGTGTAGACTTTACTTCCTATGTGCCGTAGAACTCTGAGTTTCACTGGAAGCCTCTATTGAGGGTTTAGTATGTGCCAAACATATTTGTAAACAATTTGCATGCTTACTCATCACAACAACCCCTCCCAAAAGGTGTTATTTTCACCCATTTTATAGATGAAGAAACTGATGCACAGAGAGGTTTAATAGTTTGTTAATAGTTTGTCCTACTCCTTATTCGTGACAGGGCTGGGATTCAAATCAGGCGGTATGGCTTCAGATCAGGATCTTTAGCCAGCACCCTGTCCCCCAAAGACCAGTAGGGATATATCTTTAGAAAGCATTGACGACAAGGAATCAATGCTCTTTTTTGCTATTAGGTGATACTTGTAATTGCCAAATATTTCCATTCTACCTAGTCTAGTGTGAAGTTACATGTAAGTGTGAATGCGTGTGTGTGTGTACATGTGTGTAATATTGAAATACAGTTCAATCATAAAAAAAAAACAACAAACAACCCACCCAGAAGTGATGGAATTAAGGATCCAAAAAGACCTTGGACTTTGAACAGATAGTTCTAAAGCAAATTAAAGACTTCAGGTGGTCGAATTATCTGGTTTTCAGATCTAGAATACCAAAAGTTGAGAATCAACATGTATTTGAAATACCACAGTGCTAATGTTCATTGCAGGGACTCAAATGGAATGAAATACTGGCTTGCTTTAGAGAATTGCTAAGTTTTTTTTTTTTTATCTCAATTGAGTGAAACTGAGTAGGTCTAAAAAAATGAGGAGAAACTAGTTTTATTTCATTCTTCATTAAGAAATTATTTTTTTTTATTTAAAAAAATTTTTTTAAGTTTATTTATTTTGAGAGACAGAGAGAGCAGACAAGGGCCAGAGAGAGAATCCCAGGCAGGCTCCATGCTGTCAGCACAGAGCCCGATACGGGGCTCAAACTCACGAACCGTGAAATCATGACCTGAGCTGAAACGAAGAGTTGGACGCTTAACCAACTGAGCCACCCAGGCGCCCCAAGAAATTAATATTCATGCCTGTGACTTGAGGAATCACAAATAAGTGTAATTTGCTCCAGTTTGAATTCATACAGTAGTCTTCTCTTTATCCATAAAGAATACACGCCAAGACCCCTGGTGGATGCCGGAAAACACAGATAGCACTGAACCCAATATACACTATGCTTTTTCCCATACGTACAGGCCTATGATAAAGTTTAATATCTAAATTACGTACAACAAGAGATTCACAGCAGCAGTAGTAACACAGAACAATTATAATGATATACTGTAATAAAAATTATGTGAATGTGGTCCCTGTCTCTTACTGTCCCTTACTCACTCTTCTTATGATGATGTGAGATGATCAAATGCCTAAGTGAGATGCAGCGAGGTGAATGACATAGGCATTGTGACAGGGGTAACTACTGACTTTCTGATGACACTCAGAAGGAGGGTCATCTGCTTCCAGAATGCATCATCTGCACTTGACCGTGGGTAGCTGAAATTATGCAGAGCAAAACCCCGGGTAAGGGGGGGACTACTGTAATTCAGTTTGGTTGACGCTTCTGAAATGTCCAATTCTGTGACAGAATTCTGTATCATAGGATCTTAGGACTAGAGGGACTTTTAAGAGATCGCTATTTTAAAAACAATTACAGTGATATGGCCATTTGGTTTTTAAAGACTCCCCCGCAAATCCTTTTATTTCTCATCAGAATGTTTTAAAGACACATTTGCCATTTTACTTGACTTCTAGCCTTTCTCCTGCAAACGAAATATGGCGCTTTTTGGATTGAATGACTGCCCAGTTGCCTTCTGTTTTGTCCTGATGGTCAGTTCTCCATGTGATACAGACAGCAGATTGTGGATCCCAGCACATCAGGGAATTAACCTTTCTTCCTCTGAGCACACATTGCTTCATGTGCGTTTTCTCATTTAATCCTTAGGACAACCTTCCTGTGTCCATTTTATAAATTCAGAGACAAAGATTAAAAAGAGTCAGGCAACTTGCTCCCGGTCACTCTACTGGCTCAGCATAAGAGTGACAGAAGTCCAGCTCTGCCTGACCCCAGGGCCACTGCATCATGCCATGCTGCCTGCTTCCAAGTCAATGAACAGGGGCATCACACATCACTTCTTCGACTTAATTTCCATAAAACTTTTAGGAAGCCTTGGTTAGATGGGCGAATCAACTATTTTAACCCTAACCTCCACCCCAGGCCGAATTGACTTTCTTGTGGAATGACTGTATGGAAAGGGGATGGTTTAGCACTGATGGGCAGAGAGAGAATGGAGGCACCAGAGACCTGGCTAATCTAACCTAGGTGATCAACTTCTGAGTTGTCAGTGAGTGTAACTTTCAGACTTGCTTGGGAACTGGTTATACTAAGGGGAATATTCTGCCTTTATTCCAGAAGACTGCCTCCCTCGAGATTTCTGAGTGGAAGAGGATTTCCTGTGGGCAAAAGATCCATCTCAAAAGATTCACCGAACAGAGCAAAATCCGGTGACCTGAAATTAGCCCTTTAATTCCAAACATAAATTACAATCCTGAGTGAGGATGGAACACCATTTGGATTATTATTTCACAGGAATGAGTCTGAGTTGAACTGGACAAAAAGGAAGTGCATGAAATGTACGTTGATTCCAACACTACTCACCCTTGCCCACATTTTCGCAGGTGCTTCTCTCCGTGAAGCCAAGGAATGTTGGAGTTCCGGATCTTGAAAAGGACAATTCCTGTTTTAGTCTCCTGACCAGCTTCTTTCTTTTCATAACTCTGTTTAAAGAATACACGATATTCTCATGCCAGTGTGTGACATTATGGAATTCACAGCTTCTTGAATCTGAAAAGAAGTTAAAAATGCGAAAATGGGTAAACCTTGGCAGAGGCTGAGACACTTTTTATCACTTAAGAATTGCATCATAGCAGTTGGAAAAGCCAAATCCATACTCCCATGAATGAAATCCATCATTCGTTCATTCATTCATTCATTCAATCACGCAACCAAGGAAAACATTTATGGGACCCTCAGTACGTATTGGCTGGAATTGCAAAGAGGCATAAAATATGATCCTGTCCCCAATGACCCCACAGTCTAGTAGGACAAACCAAAAATATATAGTTCCGTAAAATGCTACAGTTACTTTGATAGAATATGAAGTGGACCTGGTGAGGGCATAAAGGAGGGAGAAGGGAAACTTGGGGTGGAGTCTTGAGTGATGGGTAGATATTTGCCAGGTGTTTCATATTGGGACAGAATGGTAGAAGTGAGTGAGCCTTCATTGTCCATCGTCTACAATTTTAGTCCTGCCATTGACTGACATTGACTTCACTTGTTCTTCCACCCCCCCCCCCCCCCACCCACTGCTTCATTATCCCTCTTTATGTTGTTGCTTTTATCATATTGAAGCCACCACATGTCCCTGACTCTACCTCTCATCAACAGCTCGAGAAGGTCACTGCAGCCATATGCTTTTCTTGTTTCCCTAAAATGAGGAAAACTGGTGCTTTGGCAATGTGGCTTTTAAACAGCTTAGATGCAAAGCCCAGAATTTTGTTTTTTTGGGGAAAAAAGTTGACTGGGCTTTTGGTTGGTTAGTAGGGGCCAGATTTTCACTTCCCTTTCATCATCTCACTGCTATAAAGTTCAGTTTGGGGATGGTGTGTGTGTGTGTGTGTGTGTGTGTGTGTGTGTGTGAATGCGTGTGTACCCATATGGACCATAGTTGAAATATATATTCTTAGAAAAGTCCTGATATTTAAACCACATGGGCTACACAGAAATCTCTTTGAGAACCGGGAATCTGAATCTTTGTGAAAGGAAAGTGTTTTTCCTATCAAGGATGAAAAATCAAAACCAAATGGGTGTTTTGAAGTGTGGAGCAGAAAAATAAGGACTGTGTCTGGCACATAGTAGAAGCTTAGCAAACTAATGAATTTATCCAGCTGCCCTTATGGGGAAGGGAAGGCTTCTTAGAACTGCTTTCCAAACAGAGGATAATTGGGAGTTGGTCTCTTTTCACTTCTGCTAGGATGGGAATAGCTTCCTGTAATTTCGGTTTGATAAACACAGTATTTAAAATCTTGGTTAAGATGGGGAAAAGAGAATTTTCCTCTGAGGCGCTCTGCAGTGGCTAGGCAAGAGGACATGGCCCCATGACTCATGTGCACTGCCCGAGCCCATCCATGGTCACCGAAGTATCTGGGCCCCAGATGGTGGAGAAAACCAGCAGTGAGAGTTACTATGTTTCCAGAATTGTCTCCATTTCTCCCTGAGGTATTCCTGCCTTGAGGCATTTTAACTGTACAAGGTGTCTGAGCTTAAAGGCAAGCATTCAGAGCTGATACAGAGGGATCTCATAAATGACAGTATCAGAAGCAATAGGTGAATAGATAGACAGATAGACAGATAGATAGATGATAGATAGACAGATAGATAGATGATAGATAGATATATAGACAGATAGGTGATAGATAGATAGATGATAGATAGATAGATAGTAGACAGATAGATAGATTTCATTAATTCTTTATTGTGAAATATAACACACATACAGAAAACTATATAAAACAAATGTAGAGCTTAATAAATTGTCATAAATTGCCTTCCAGGTTAAGGCACAGCATACTGCCAGGACCCCAGAAATTTTTCAGGTCCTCTTCCCAATACAACCCCTTTCTTTAGAGGCAATACTACCCTAAAACCCATCCCATGGACCTTATGTTGAGCCTTGTGCTTTTAGGCTTCTAGATTTCCTCCAGAAATATTGCTTTCCCAGGAGAGAGGAATCTTTGAGGTCAAGAGGCCGTGTCCACCTGGAACCTATGTCTCCCTTTCTAGATCATTCACCAAGCACTGGGACTTTGGGATTCCCTGTCCAAATGATTCTGAGTCCACTTTCTGGCCTCTTCCTCAGGCCCATCTTCCCAAGAGGTGGCCTAGGGGCAAATATGTGCGGGAGGCTGCAGATGAACATACATGGACACAGGGGCCCTTGAGGTATGGGATGGGGCAGACATGGAAGAAGACGGACGGCCTGGGAGTCCGAAGGCCACCTCTTCTTGTGCCACACGTTCCAGTGACAAGCTCTAAGCAGCCCAAGAATCCTAGGGTCCAGCCTGGTCTTCCAGATTGCCATGAAGATGTTATTTGTCAAGGTGGAGGATAAAGCAGCTTTTATTTCATATAGTGTTAGTTTAACTGACTTTAAAATATTTAGGCCTAGGACGATGATCTGTAGTTCTCTATTTAAGCCCCACAAATGTTAGGGGTGATCCTGCTTAAAGGTAACTATCCTGACTATCATGGTAATCCCCTCCTTGCCTTTCTTTAGACTTTACCCCTTAAATTGGCATTCCTATACACTAGAGTCACTTTTGCCTATATTTGAGCTCGGAAAAAATAGATCATACAGTATGTATTCTTTCATGTTAACTGCATCCGCTCAGCATTATGTTCATGGCATTCGTCCATGTTGTTGCCAACAGCTGTAGTCTGTGATTTTTATTGCCATATAGTATTCCAGTGTATAGATACCTATCCATTTTAATGTGGAGGGACAATTGAGTCATCTCCAGTATGAGGCCATTGTGGATAATACTGCTATGTAGACCTTTATCTATTTCTGTTGTCCGTATACCTAAGAATGGAATTTTCTGGATGATAGATAGGCGTTTATTTTATTTACTGGAAAACAGAAGCGGTTGTACTAATTTATATTCTCACCAGTGGGGTGTGAGGGACCCCACTGCTCCTGACAATGTTTGGCATTTCTTTTTAGTTTTAACCTTTCCGTACTAGGAATATTTCAGTGTCCTACTCAAAAGTTTCTTTTTCTTTTTCTCCGCAGTGATTTGTTTCTGAAAATACTGAAGTGATTCTAGGAGCTTAGGGTTTCAAATTGAGTGCTAATAACATCAGTAGAGGTATATAATAATACCAATGATATGTGTAGTAATATCCACAGTTTTTATTTGAACTATGGCAGCTAAGAGAAGATCTGTGCCCTTGGAAGATTCACAGCAATGAAATCCAAACCAATAGGGATGGCCCACTTTAAAATAGCACTGATTAGCAGACTGACCCAGGGGCTGAACCAATACACTAGACAGGCAGGTGGTATTGACCTCTTCCTTCCATAGAGGCACACATGTCCCCAGAGCATGCTCTGACAGTTGTGGCAGCACTGGGCACAAATGACCCAGCTGGGGCCAGTTAGGACCACCCTAGAGGAGGAAGTTCAGCTGGGGGAGCCCATCAGCTTGTGGCTCGTTAGCATGTCACATCTGGCAACATCTGTTCCTCCAGGAGGCAGCAATAACCATGTGCTCTGGTCAACAGAAAGCAAGGGACATACACCAGCCTCTTGTGCAGAAATGAGCAGAGCCTCCTCACTGCACACTTTCTTCTTCACCTACTCGTGTCCCTGAGCTTTCTCAAGTCACCTTCCCCTTGCTCATATCCTCGACCTCCTTGCCCCTTTGTCCTTGTAATGCACCCTCCTGGACAAAGCCCAGCTCTGGATGTACTCAACTGTTTACTTTCTCTACATCAATCGCCCAGCTGTTGAGCATTGCCGAAAAAAACCACTCACCCTGCAGATGGTGCCACTATAAACTTTGGTCACCCATGCCATCTGGGCCCTTGTTACTGTCAGGCAGCCCCTTTCTGTTCCCCCTGGTTTGCTCACCCTCTCATTTCCCCACCTTTCTATTCTAGTAATAGATCCCTTCCTGTAATGATGCAGTGGGTGCATACTCTAGACACAGCTGGCTCTGGTCCATTATGCACAGGACTATTTCAAACTTTTCTCCACTCTCCTCAAGTCCCTGTTTCAGTGCCAGTCCCTCTGCTGAACCCTAGTTCCTACTGAGCTGTAGTTTCCACCTCCATTGTCAGCCCCAGCAGGCAGTGTCTTCTCCTGCTTCATGAAGAAAGCTAGAACCACCTCAGGTGAACTCCCTCGACTTCTCTCCTCCTCATCTGCTGATTCATTTGGTATCCAAACTCATCCCTTTCTCCCGCCCGCCTCCTTGTGACAATAAAGGAAGTGTCTCTCCTCTTGTGCCAAAACCTATCTCTCCATCTGGCCTCAATGCCTACCCAGGGACATATCTCTATGTGCCTGACATATCTCTTTCCTGACTTCTTCCCAGTAGTTGTCAACTATGCTCACGTCTTTCCCTTAAGGAACAGGTATCAGAGACTTCCTTGTTTGGCCAAGAACATCCAAACAGGACAAGAAGCAATGCTACGGATTGGATTGTGTCCCCCTCCCCTACCTTCCAAATTCATATGTGGAGGAACTAGTCCCCAGTATTTCAGAATGTGACCTTATTTGGAAATGGGGTCATTGAAGATGTAATCAGTTAAAATGAAGCCATGCTCTTTCTGGATCTCACTTTCCTCATCCGGGACAAGAGGAGTTGGTAGATTGTCATTTCTGTGGTGTGCAGAGATTGTCATTCTGTGGTGTGCTCCCAAAATCTGTGGGAGCAGAGGTGGCACATGAGAGAGGGAGATAAGAAGCAAGGGTTCTGAGCTCTGCACTTCTCCTTTGGCCACAGCCATTCCAGTTTTAACTGGTTTCAATTTGGGGCTCTTGGTGATATTTGGCTTTAAAAAAAACACTTTGCTGTTTAAAAAATGAAATACAAAATTTAAATCTGCTGGCTCAGGTGATATCTCAGATCCTTTCTCACCACAATAGACTATGATTATAAGATTTTGCAAGTCAAAGCTTATGGGTTCGACAAACGTATTGCACAGATTTTTCTCAAAAAGGCTTGATTTAATGAAATCTACTTCTTGTCAGTAAAAGAAACTTGATAAAAGACTTACTAATGCAATTTAATTTCTAAGCCTTTTAAAGAGGTTCATCTAAAACTTTACACATTAGAAAAGCAATCTTGGGCCACCTGGGGGGCTTAGTAGGTTGAGTGTCTGACTTCGGCTCAGGTCATGATCTCACAGTCCATGAGTTTGAGCCCATATCAGGCTCTGCACTGTCAGCGTGGAGCCTACTTGGAATTCTCCCTCTCTCCCTCTCTGCCCTTCCCGCCATTCTCTCTCTCTCTCTCTCTCAAAAAAAAAAAAAAAAAATAGAAAAGCAATCTTATTTTGAGCACCATGTGTTGGAATTTGGGGGTTAAAAATATGCTCACTGCCCACCTGGGGCTGAGCCCTGTGTGCGAACAAGAGCCTGTGCACGAACAGGATGTGCAGCTAATGAGTTCTTGAGGGTAATAACTGTGGCTGCCCCATCTTTGTTTCCCCAGGACCTAGTTTGATATCTGGTGCACAGTGGGTGCTCAGTAAGTATTTGTTGACTGAGGCCATATGCTGAAGTAAACTCCCTGAAGCTCTGTGAGAAGTCTTGGTGATAAAAAACAACAACAACAACAACAACAACAAAATAGAACTTCTTTCTAAAGGAAGGAGGGGGTGAGGTGGAATCCACCAAGAGATTAAGAGGGGGCAGTGCTCTTGACCTAGGCCTGGGTAAAATGGCAGGGTTTCTGCTTGTAGGACAGTTACCTGCGGGATGGGGTAAGCACAGTGGAGGAAGGCAGTCCTGTGACTTCCTCAGACCCGTCTGTCTTAAGTTCCTCGTTTCCGGGCAAATAGTTTCATTTCCTATATGGAAGCCAGTGGGCCCCCGAGTCTACATTTTTCTTATTTATCCTTGGATGTTTCTCTATGTGGTATCTGAACCTTATATGGAAGGACCTGAAATGGAATCCTTGAGGGGAAAGGACCTGGGGAGCTACTAGCAGAAACCAGGTTCTCCAACCTTCTCTATCTCCCATGCCGCCATATACAGCTGGCGATGTTCGTGGTAGGGAGTGCCCTGGAAGTCAGGAGGCCTGGGCCCTAGTCCCCATTGTGTGTGACTTTGGGCAACTCAGCCATTTCTCTGCCTGTTTCCTCATGTGCAAGATGAAAAGCCATAAAAGTGTGTGCCCTCAATTCCATATGTCATATAGGTTATCACCTGGATATGTAATTGGTCGGACACCAGGAAAGGCATTATTGACCATAAACAGTATCTTTCTCTCTCCGTCTGCATGTCTCAGTCTATCTCTGACCCTGTCACCCTTGGTGATGTTTCTACTTTGCTGTGCCTTTTAGATAAGGCCTTGGAGGTGCCAGTGAAATTGCAGCACTATTTAATTAAAAGGCACAGAAGCTAAGCATTTATCAGTTGTGAACATCAAAGATGTTATGCCTTCACCACCTGGGGAGTATCCTGAGGTCAGGCTTAAGGGCAAACATGTCAGAAAGACCCTCATCAGGAGACTGGGCAATGCTCCCCCAGAGGAGGAGACCTGGAGAGAGAGGAACAGAGCAGGGGCTAAAACCAGCCGGGTGCCCCTTACATTTCCGCGTAAACGCGATTCTGGAACTGGGACGATGCACTCAGTGGAGCACACTGGCCTTCCACTGTCTGGCTGCTGACAGCACCTGAAATAGAGGCCTCTGGAAACTACGCACTTACTAAGTTGTCTTCCTTGGGAGTTTTATGTCCCTGGGCTGTGGACCCTTTCTGAGATGTTGCTTGCCAGCTGATGGAGGCCTTCTACCGTATTGGGATTCACATAGTTTATTTGGGTAGGCAACTAAGACAGAAAGAGTTAATTAAAACCCTTCATAAAACAGTCCATCAGCCACCTGCTTGCAGAGCAAAAAGTCAGATTCTTTGCTGTGCTTTGGCAGAAAGATTGTGTGCCTCAGCTTGCCCTTGGGCCTCATTCAGGATTCTAACCAGGTTACCTAAGAAACTTCTTTTTAGTTACGGTATATATTTTTTCCATTTGTGTCAAAACGGTAAATAAATACCCGTGATCTCGTCAGGCCATGCCGAAGAGGAATTTGTCGGGGATTTAATACCCCAATGCATCGGACACACTGGCATTTGGCTAAACATTCAAACTGGGTGGTTTGGCCCAGTTGCAGCCATTTAAATGTTGGGGTATAGCCTTTCAAGTGACCTCGGTTCTTTCAGAATGATCCCTGCAAGGGACTGGCTTTTAAGTGAGTTGGAAATTCCCAGGTGTGTTCTCGAGATCTACGAAACAAGCCTTCCCTTTGTTGCAAATGGGTAAGACTCAGTAAACAGTGGGACGAACAGGGCTGTGGGTTCATCCAAGGGCACATCCACACGTGCACCCTGGGGGCATAGCAATGAAGTAACATGTGTTTTAAGATTTTTTACAAACATCAAGATACTCCAAACTGAGGCCAAAACCCTGACCAAGAAAGAGGGCATGGCAATGATCGTGAAATAAACGAGGGTGGAAGTCGGAGTTATGAGGTCCTTTAAACCCTTCTGCGCTTAGGTAATGTCTTGCTGAGCTCACGGCCCTGATTCTTTTCCTGGTCTCTGCCAGCAAATTTTCAGGAATCTCTTAGCAGAAGAGAGGACATTGCTGCACCTTCCACTCCTGTGGAGTTCTTGGATGCTGTTTACAGGGACTTTCAACTGCCTTCTTTCCCCATCTGGTATTAATTTTTATTTCTTTTTCTTTACTAGGCTCTGACTCATCTCCACCCAAACTTTCAGGTTTCCTGAAGGCTTGGTTCCCCAGACGTTGGCGCCCCACCCAGGTAACGCAACTGGCCACGAAGAGAGAACAGTGTCTGTCCCCAGTCTCGGAGAACGGGACCGTGATTTATTCAGTCATCCAAGTCAGAAGCAGAGAGGTTTTCGTCAGTGCTTTCTTTATGGTCACTGCCCGCATCGCCTCAGCAATGGGGTCTTGCCCTTTCTATCTCCTTAAGGTCTCCTTCTCACTGCCCCCCGCTCCCTAACCTGCCATGCCAGCTCCCACTGTCTTAACTCTTGCTGCTGGACCACTGAAATTTTCTTGCCACTTTATCCTCAAGGCAAAGGGGAAGACTTTGAAAGCTTTTAACTGGGAAGTAATGCGATCACATTTCTTTGTCATAAAAATCACACTGAATCCAGTGGATGAATTGGAAAGGCGGCTGGTGTGGAGGTGGCGAGAAATCCATCACAGAGCTTTGCTAAAATCCAGATGCAAAACCAGAGGGTCCCCATTAAGCTCAAGACAGAAACAATGACGAGCAAGTAGCTATTTAGGCAGTCGGGGGATAAAGTGTAATATCCGATTGGAATTCGAAGGTGAGGTTGGAGGGAACGTTTGTAATAATTGTCTCCCAGATAGAAGTGGAGGAGATTGGGTGGATGATAGCATCATCCTGAGAAATAAAATTCAGAATTAAGTCGGGGAGCAAATGATGAACTTAACACGACATGTTAGGTTCCAGGGTCATGTGGGGAAGGTCATGTGGGGAGAAAACCCATAAGCAGTTATATATACAGCTGACGTTTGAACGGACTGCAGACCTTTGGATTTGTTCCTCTTCATATTTATATGAGCCACTTCCTTACACTAAATCATAATATCTATAGCTATATATCCATGCTACTACTGCTGTGTCTGTGGAGGACCCTGACTAATATAGCACAGAATGGAGAAGAAAAGAAAAGGAACAAAATAGGAAATAAGGCAAGAAGGGAGAGCGAAAGGCAAGTGTTGGATGAATGAGGTCCATGGGAGCCTACGTGCTCTGAAAATGCAGGGAGAGGGCGGGTGACTGTCTAGTTGTCTGTAATATCTGATGGCATCGGTGACTCACGAATGTTATGTAACCAGAATTAGCCTTCAGACTTTGCTGCCTTGGAGGTTATGTCTCATAAATGCGGGACTGCCTAGCTTGGCTTGTTTTCATGTTACTAAGGGGCCGTTGCTAGCATAAGTTCATACTCAGAAAATGGAACCCTCAATAAGATTACTCAGAGTCTTGGCTGCCTTCTCCCTGGTCATTTTATCTTTAGGTTGAAAAAAGAAACAGCTCACTTTCCTAAAGTGACATTACACATCACTTTGAAATATGCCCTATAGGCGAGCCCTGAAATCTGTTGGGTTCTTTTTTTTTTTTCCCGATACTCATGAAAGAGACACTTTTGTTTTAAAAAATGTAAAAAACTTTCTCTGTTTGCTTTACTCTACAGATCTTCTTTGATACGCCAGTTTTTAGGAAACTACCTGCTGAAGAGAACCTGAGGCAGAGGTGAAAATTTGCCCAGCTCACCCCATTTTATTTCTGACACAGCGATGGGACAACCTCAGAAGCCAGGGAGGTGATTTCAATGAGAGGTTTATTGGGCACAGAGAATTTATTTGGTTTCTGCTCTATTTTTATGATATTTTTTGTTATTAAAGTAATGGTGGTTGGGGCACCTGGGTGGCTCAGTCGCTTGAGTGTCTGACTTCGGCTCAGGTCACGGTCTCGAAGTTTGTGGGTTTGAGCCCCGTGTCGGGCTCTGTGCTGACAGCTCAGAGCCTGGAGCCTGCTTCGGATTCTGTGCCTCCCTCTCTCTCCACCCCTCCCCACTCACAGTTTGTCTCTCTCTCTCTCTAAAATAAGTGAATATAAAAAAATTTTTTTTAAATAAAGTAATGATGATAAGCCATTTTGTTTTGGGGTTGTCGCACACGCCATTTGAAACATCTCCCCAGCTCAAATAGACACCCTTGGTTGTCCTGTTCACTCAGAGGTCGGTTCCAGATTTCCGTTTGGGCAACACGGTTGCGCATTACTGTTCACAGCTGCCTGGACCTGGGATGAATGCCTGACCCAAGTTTAGACCCAAAAGTCCTTCATACACAAACACACACACACGCACACGCACTGAGTCACTCACACAGCCCCTCTCCACATGGGAACTTGGGAGCATAACGGCATTTCTGCTTCTGGTACCGTGAGATCTATCCTTGTCCTGACAATGACCACCTCCCTCCCTTCCCCGCTATCCTGTGAAATATTATAAGAATGAGACTGGAAATTCCTTCCCTGTGATAAAGTCTACTCTTCCTCAATACTCAGCAATGGAGAATAGGCCTAAAATGTTACTGTGTCTGAGGCAGATAGAAAACTGTGACTCAAAACTCACACTAAGGTATAGAAACCTCAAACTGTGGGGCTCCTGGGAGGCTCAGTCGGTTAAGTGTCCGACTCTTGATTTGGCTCGTGATCTCATGTCAGAAACTCAAGTCTGCAAGTCTAACCTGCCTCCGCCGTTTTTTTCCCCCTTAAACTAGATCTGAACCTTGGGAGATCCTCTGGAGCATTTGCTGAATTCTAATGGGAACTGAGCCCTCCAAATATTCTTCTTCTTATGGTTTGCTAACATTTTTTTTCCTGGAAACACATCATACTGAGATGTCTTGTAACCCTTGTTTTCCAGACTATTTGAAAAGCTAAAGTATGCAGACATCCAACTTCCGAGCTGATCCAGACTTTTCATGATCTAACCAGGGTAGGCACTGATTCCAGGGAAGGCCATGGATTTAGACCATCTGCATTAGAATCACTGGGAGCACTTGTTTAAAGTCCTGGTTCTTGGCGGGGAGGGGTACCTGGCTGGCTCAGTTGGCTCAGCGGCCCACTCTTGATCTCAACTCAGGTCATACCTCATGGTTCATGAGTTGGAGCCTCATGTTGGGTTCTGGGCTGACAGCATGGAGCCTCCTTGGGATTCTCTCTCCCCCTCCCCTGCTCATGCAAGCTCTCTTTCTCTCTCTGTCTCTCAAATAAATAAATAAACATTAAAATCCTGATTCTTGGGACCTGTCCTAAAACTATCTTCTGAGTCTCTGTGGAAGAAGGCCTGGGAATCTGCATTGTTCACGATCTCCACACCCCTCCCCTGCCCATTCCCGGTGATTCCTATGTGCAGTAAAGTTGAAAAGCATTGGTAGAAGTGAGAAGGTCTTAGATTAGCAGCCAAAAAAACTGGAGTTCAAATCCATCTACTACTGGGGTGACTGGGGTGATGTTGGGCAAGTTACTTCGTAACTGCCAGCCTCATTTTCCCATCTGTAAAACTGGATATGGCATTTTATAGGAGTTATCTATACTTTTTCCTTGAGGATTAAATGAGATAAGACATATGACAAGGCTAGCAAACACTGAGGTCTTGCCAGGTATTCGTACACCATGCCCTAAGAGAGAGAAAAAAAAGGGATGGTGAGCTTCCAGTAATCTTTGCAGACCTTGAGATGCATGTTTTGCAGCAGTTTGCAATGGCTCATGTAACTCCTTCTGGATGGACAAGAACAAGAAGACTTATCCATTAAGTGGCTTTACTGCCAGCTAAGGCCCTATTAGCATAACCAAGAGGGAGGCGGGGATATTGTGCTCTCAGGAAGATGAGACCCTAAAGAGACGCTTTCAGAAAAAAAGATGCAAGTTAACAGACAAGTGGGATAAGTCAGGAGCACCCGGGTGGCTCCGTCGGTTAAGTGGCTCAGACCATGATCTCACGGTTTGTCGGTTCGAGCCCCACCTTGGGCTCTGTGCTGATAGAGCCGGGAGCCTGCTTCAGATTCTGTATCTCCTTCCCCGCCCCTCCCCTGCTCACACACACTCTCTCTCTCTTTCAAAAATAAATAAGCATTATAAAAAAAGGGTGGAGTAAGTCAGCTAAGAGCACATAGTGAAAGTGATGTCTTTGTAGGTGTGTTCCTCAGCAGGGGCCACATACTCTAAGTCACTGACTCACTAAGGGCGATTATGCGCCCTAGGGGACACGAGGCAACGTCTGGAGACATTTTTGATTGTCACAACTGGGAGACACTACTGGTATCCACTGGGCAGAGGTCAGGTGTGCTGCTAACCGTCTAATGGTGCATAGGACAGTTGCTCACACAGGGGATTATCTGGCTCAAAATGTGAATATTGCCAACGTTTAGAAACCCTGCTGTGAGTTAACACAGATGACTGAGTCATGAATGACAGAAGGAGGCCTGCAGGTGGCTTACACACCGCCCAAGTGACAGTCTCCAGCTGCTGTTATTGCAAAGTCTTATGGATGCACCACGGGACCCAGTGGCCTGCGAACTGACGGGTCACCATGACCGCGTTCCATGTCACACGTTCCACGGGGCCAGTTTCCAGCTCGTTTCCACAATGAAGCCATGGGGACAAGCATTCCTAGAGCTTTGGAGAAGGGGAAGGGATTGCTCTCTGCAGGAGCGGGAGAGTGATTGTCTCATTTTCTACCAGGAGGTTGGAGCGGTGGGAAGGATCTGGGAGGGAGGTTGCCCCTCGCCGGCCCATGACAAGTACCTTCCACACTTACAGGGATGCCACTGGGGCGCTCAGCATTCTGGGATGCGATCAGATCCAAATGGCCACTGGTTTATGATAACCTTTGCTGGTATCTTGCCCCTCTGTGTGATCCTTGGCTTTGTTTCATGGACTTCTTCCAGTGCCTCCAGTTTAGTGACTTGGGTCTTGGCTAACCAGAGCTCCAACTTTGTTCCCTCCACTTGATCCCCTGTCTCTTCTTGTCTCCTCTTTCCTGACATGCCTTGTGCTCTAGGGCTGTAACCTCTGAGAATCAGTCTCTTTGGTTGTTCTGGACTCCTCCTGCACTAACTCCCCTGGGTGCAGGCCCAGCCTCCTAGTTTTCTTTCTCTGGGCTCCACCCATGTGCCCTGGGGTCTCTTTAGCATTTTCGTACATGCTGTCTTCCTGCTTGCCGGGTCACCGTCATGGTATGTGTGACCCTTCTCAGAAGGACCCCAGGCTGGGTTTAAAGGCTCTGTTGCCACCATATTAAAATTCTTAATAGTGTTTTTCTTTGAACTTGTATGTTGTAAGTGAACTCTGATGGGACAACAGAGCACGCACAAGAACACGAGAGATGCATACAATATGAGTGTCTGCCTTTTCTCATGACTCCGTGCTTGTAGCGAGTTTGCCGGGAACCGGGATTCCAGGGGACCCACATGTGTGGCAGTTGGCGATTCAAAAGGAACACCACTGGTGGTCTTCCACTGGTTAAGCTGGGAGAGGGCGGGACACTGGCCGCCCCCAGAGGCCACACTTTCCTTCCGAACCAAAACTTGCTTCAAACACAGAAAGAAAGGAATGACATGCTAAGACATACCAATGACCAAAATACCCTTCGTCCATTCGTACTGACGTTACGTCCCTTTACTAGCTAACCCTGAGCTCCTTTCCTTCCTATCCTTCTTTACCTTCTAAGCCAAAGGTGGCGACTGTTAGTATAATGGGTGTGATCAAGAAATGACATAAAAGCAGCTGAGTTAGTTTTGCGCAGCTTTTCCACCCTGACGGTGAGAACAAAATATGCAAATTGGGTAATTTTGGCGATGAGCATATGAGTTAAACGCTCTCGTATTTGCATTTACAACCGGCATCACACAATGTAGAGATGAAAGGTAAAATTCACGCTAATAATTTAAAATTTAAATGTCCCTCTTCTTAGAGCGGCATGAAATAGCAAATTAAAAAAAAAAAAAAACAAGCTGTGACAAGTGAAAAGAGAGACTGTGGATGAAAGGGAAACGCTTTTATTTCAGTACCTCTAATGGCATCTTTTTCTTGCTTTAAAAAAAAACTGGGTGCCTACATTTCCATTTTGCACTGAGCTCTGCCTGTGTGCTTTTATTTTCTAAGACCAGAGCCAGTGTCTCTTCGTGGGCGGGCTGTGCTAAGCCTGTAGGAATCCATTGGCCTGTGTGCGCGGACAGCAGGCAGGATGTTCCCTGGGAGCAGTGCTGACCCAATGGCTGAGAGATTCAGGGGTATAAATACGGCAGCTCCGGTGAACCCCTCCAGGACACTGAACCCAGGCTCCCCTGGGGGTTACCAAGCCAGCCGCTCTGTGACTTCCTTTGGTAGCACCCCTTTGCCTGCTCCTTACCTTCATGGTCCCACTGCCTGGCCAGTTTTTCCTGGGGAGATCTCTGAAACGGTCACTTTCATTCAACCGAAAACAGCATCTCTACGTCTCCTGAAACCCAGGACCTCTCCAGCTGAAACATTTGAGTGCGCTGTGGGCAAGCTCACCTATCCTTCCCAGTTCTATGATTCTCTCTGCCAAGGCCACGGGTTCGGTAAGGTGTCAATGATCACGTGCCTCTGATCAGGTGGTGGGGTAGGAAACAACACTACGGACATGCCCAAAGGAGCCCGCTGTATATGTTGGTTTCTGAGGTTTACACTGGAACGTTTGACACCAAAAAAATCTTTCTGTGCCGGTCAGAGGGCATTTGTAAAGCACTTTGGAGAGCTGGCCCATCACGGACTACTCTGCCACCAAGCAATGTTCCGGGCAGATCTGGGCCGAGACCCAGATGATAGAAGACTGAATGGCTCGGACCTCAGGGGGATGTGCTCTTTTGACCTAACGATCTTCTCGGTGCCACAACGTCTCCAGCTCATCGTGTTTGCTGGGAGACAGGGGAGCAAAACTTACAAACAACAGGCTTTGTCCTACCTTTTTAAATTAGTCATAATCCACGCTGTGAAAATCAGGCTGAAACTAAAACAAAAGTTTACCAGTGGAAAAAAGACAGTCTCTTTAACAAACGGTGCTGGGAAAACTGGACGGTGACGTGCAAAAGAATGAAATTGGACCACTTTCTTGCACCATACACGAACATAAACTGCACATGGATTAAAGACCTAAAGGTGAGACCTGATATCATAAAATTCCTAGAAGAAAACAGAGGCAGTAATTTCTTTGACATTAGCCATAGAAACATTTTTTTCTATATATGTCTCCTTGGCAAGAGAAATGAAAGCAAAAGTCAACTATTGGGGCTACATCCAAATAAACAGCTTCTGCACAGTGAAAGAAACCATCAAGCAATCTACAGAATGAACGATATTTGCAGATGATATATCTGATAAGGGGTTATTATCCAAAATATATAAAGGACCTTTACAGCTCCACAACCCCGAAACATGGGGAAAGGACCTGAACAGATGTTTTTCTGAAGAAGACATACACGTGGCCAACGGACACATGCAAAGATGCTCAACGTCACTCATCACCAGGGAAATGCAAATCCAAGTCACAATGAGATATCACCTCACACCTGTCAGAATGGCTACACTCAACAACACACAAAACAACAGGTGTTGTTGAGGATGCGGAGCAAAAGGAAGCCTCGTGCAAACTGGTGCAGCCGCTGCGGAAAAGAGTATGGGGTTTCCTCGAAAAACTAAAAATAGAACTACCATAGCATCCAGTAATTCCAGTCTTGGGTATTTACTTAAAGAGAATGAAAGCACTAATTCATTGATAGATGAATGGATAAAGAAGATGTGGAATCCATCTTGGAAGACATATTCCATACATACGTACAATGGAATATTATTCAGCCCCCCCCCCAAAAAAAAGAAAGAAAGAAAAGAAATCTTGCCATTTGCAATGACCTGGATGGAGCTAGAGAGTATAATGCTAAGCAAAATAAGCCAGTCAGGAAAAAGACAAATACCGTATGATTTCTCTAATATGTGGAATTTAAGAAACAAAGCAAACAACCAAAGAAAAAAGAGACAAACAAAAACCAGGCTCTTAAATACAGAGAACAGCCTGGTGGTTGCCAGAGGGGAGGTGGGCGGGAGGATGGGTAAAACAGATGAAGGGGATTCAGAGCACCCTTACCATGTCGAGCACTAAGAAATGGGTAGAACTGTTGAATCACTGTATTGTGTCCCTGAAACTAATGTAACACTGTATATTGACTATACTTCACAAAAAGTTATCCTCTTTTTCTCCTCATCTAGGTACATGGTTACTTGAGCCATCTTGGAATGCCTTCTTACCCTCTCTGCCTGGAGAATTTTTATCCACCTTCGAGAATTCACCACAGATGCAAATAGCCTCTCCTTACGTGCCACTTAACGTCCCAATGTAAGTATTTGTGTGTATATTTACTACCCTTCAGTTAGAAAGACCTTGATTCCGAATCTTTATCTTATTAACTTTTGAGGTCCCACAGCCTTGTGCAGCACTTGGCCCGCGACTGAGCTCAAAAGGCTCGGAGTAGATAACCATAACGGCCGCTAATATGAGCCTGGCACTATGATAAGTACTTTATATGCATTATCGTCTTCCACCTTTCACACCAACACAATTAGTATCTGTAAGGTGGAGGCCGGTATCCTTATTTCACAATTGGGGAAGCTGAGGCCAAGGAAGGTTAAGTCACGTGCCTGAGATCACACAGCCTTCTTAGGGATACAATGGAGTCAGACCGAGGTTTGCTAGCACGGGAGACTGCGTTGTTCACTGTGGAGTGAATGAAGTCCGTGAAGAGGTATTTCCAAGGCTGTCAGGAAAAGTACTCATTACAAAGACTTGTCAGTACAACAGCCTCTTCATTAAACAGGACAGCCAAGGGGCGCCTGGGTGGCTCAGTCGGTTGAGCGTCCGACTTCAGCTCAGGTCACGATCTCACGGTTCGTGAGTTCGAGCCCAGCGTCAGGCTCTGGGCTGATGGCTCAGAGCCTGGAGCCTGCTTCCGATTCTGTGTCTCCCTCTCTCTCTGTCCCTCCCCCATTCATGCTCTGTCTCTCTCTGTCTCAAAAATAAATAAAACATTAAAAAAAAAAACAAAAAACAGGACAGCCAAGTTCCTTACATTAAAAAAAAAGCCATTTTTACGGCCCACCTCCGCATGGAGAAATTTTCATCGTATCTAGCTTCGCCCAAGTTCACCGAGCTTTGTTATCAGAAGGCCTTTTTTTTTTTTGCACAAGTATTTTTAGCTCCTGTGCAAGTTAAAAGCAATATAGTAAACCAAGCACAGCTGCAGAACGAGGCTGCCCTCAGCTCATGATCACAGCTTGCTGCAGGGCCCCACCAAAATTGCATTGTGTGCTTCCAGCACATAAGAAATTCCTGAGGGTGGTCCTGATATACCAATTAAAGACGCTGGTACTTTTGGCCCCGTGGGGCAGACGAGGAAAAGGGATTGATTTTGTTACGAGAAACACTTTCTCGATTCTTCCTAACTTTTATTGTTCACTGGGGTATTTCAAAGTGTTATCAAAGAATACGGATGCCATATTTGAGTTATCTGAACGTGCTGCACGTGCACAGCCTAATGGGTGGTGTTTTACAGTGTATTTCTTTTCAATCCAGTGTGGATTCATTTAAAGCAAAAGTCAAAAAAAATTCACCAGCTTCCCTGCTCCTGTCCCCCTCCAGCCTTTGTCATTGAGAATGTGGGAGCATGTGGGTAGCTGTGCATGGCTTGGTCAATATCAAGACTGTGGGTTCGCCTGGGCCTGGTTGATCCTATTCTTGGGGTGATTTGCTTCCTTGTCTACTCAGGAACGAAAGGCCCCAGAGTTCAGGCAGTCTGGACTTGACACTGTGATTTATACCCACCCAAACTTTGAGGATCACTAGATTGCAAGAACACAAGAAACGGACTCAGATAGGAGGAAAGGTGTGTGAGAGCCACAAAAAAGAGAGAAAGAGGAAGGTTGTGTAGCAGAAAAGTAATAAATTGATGGTTAGGAGACTTGAGTTTTAGGTAGGCTGCCCACATCATTTATTATCCAAACGGAGACTTTTTTGAGAGTGAGAGGGATTACTGTTGATAAGTGTGCTAGGACAACAGACACAGATGGACACTGTCCTGGTGTGGTGTGGTCACAACCAATCTAGGCCACTGGCTAGCTGTGTAACCTGCAGCAAGTCACTTAGTGTCACTTAGTATCTCTGGGTCCCAACTTCTTGCAATGCACTCAGTGGTGGTAGAGATACCCCCTAAGTGGTGCTGGGAAATGAGTGTGTTAGGAGGCACCTGGTTGTGACAGTGACTGAAGGCAGTCTCCCCTAGAATTTTGTGCCCAGAATCTGGGAATGCTAATATGTCCTGTTATAACCCTTGAGATCACTGTCGCGATGAACAGTCAGCCCACTCAAAGTGTTGAAATTATCCCCGCTGGGAAACACCAACTAACAGAATGGCTTTTAATTCTTCTTTAAAAAAATTTTTTTTAACATTTATTTATTTTTGAGACACAGAGAGAGAGAGACAAAGCATGAGCAGGGGAGGGGCATAGAGAGAGAGGGAGACACAGAATCTGAAGCAGGTCCCAGGCTCTGAGCTGTCAGCACAGAGCCCGATGTGGGGCTTAAACCCACAAACCGTGAGATCATGACCTGAGCCAAAGTCAGATGCATAACCAACCCAGGCGCCCCAGCTTTTAATTCTTCTATATAAAGAATTCTTAGACATGGAAGAGGGCTCAAGTCACACTGGACAAACTTCCATGGTGTCAGGCCATTGGGCAGAAGTTCCAGATGGAGCAGGTTAATTTTGATAGCCCCTGGATAAAAGCAAAGAGCATAGGTCACCCAAGAAGACACTGTGCAACCCATCCTCACCCCAAGATAAAGTATAAAAAGTATTCTATGGGGTGTTTTTTTTTTCTTTCCAGGTTGACAGAACTGTTGAATAATTGTCTTCATTTATTTATGAGATGGTTGACATTGTCCCTCAAAACAGAAAAACAATTGGAGCAACATTAAAGCCACAAGTAGGCAGCTGACATAGTGGTCCTTTGTCTCTGCTTTGCCTTCTGTGATAAACTTGGACTTCTCCTGAGCTTGGTTCCATTCATTTCAGCTAGAAGTGTGTAGCAAACAAACTTTCCACCGGTCTTCCCATGGAACGGTGGATTCAGCTTTGCTGTGAGTTAGTGGCCCCAGGGGGGAGAAGGCCGAGGACTCCCTCTCCAGAAGATGCCTCTTAAAAGGAAAGAGGTCATTGACAACTCACAAAGGAGGCTGTGGCCATAAATATTTCAGAATTTGGCTTCCTTAGTATCTTAAATAATGAAAAACATTTGCTTGCTTGAGACTTCTAAGTCCTCCAGTCTTTGGATTCCACCCTTAGTGTCTTGCTTCAGAATTCCATGGCGAGGCACAAGCATGCCATCGTGGTCAGGAGCAACGTGTACCACGTAAAGCATGGGTCAGAGAGAAGTGCTAAGCTCTCAAGAGGGCCCAAAGACAAACACATACAGGCGGCCTAGTGCATGTCAGAGATCTGCGTGAGGGCAAACATCTTTATGACTTTGGTCTTGGGAAGAGAGACCCGGCCTGGGATTAGAATTTACAGCTGACAAGCTGCTGATGAGGCAGTAATGGCCATTTAGTGCATGAATGGCCACTTTGGGAACAGGGGGCTTAGCACACCAGGCTGAAAATCTGAGTGAAGCCGGGGGCAACCCCATTCACCTTTGCTGGAATAAGTTAACTCACCCACAATCTGTCTCTTGGGCCTTTTCTCTGCCTTCCTTTGGATTTACAGCCTTCCCTGCAGTTCTTTAGAGCTTTGAAACACATGACAATTTAGCATCAAGGGAATTTCCAAGACCAGGGGAAGAATATCTTTCTTGGCTATAAACGTCACTCTGACATTCTCCTCATCTGTAATGTTTCAAGAGCACTTGAAATGTGCACAGCCTGCCCCCTGCAGAGTCCCCACCCTCTAAAAGCTCACAACTTCCTGCTCACAACTTTCCTTCTTGCTCACAAGAGTGCTTACAGATGTCTCCCGCTCCCCAAAGCATCAGCCAACTTTAGTGCAGTCATTCTCAACAGAGAGCAGTTTTGTCCCCTAGGAGGGGACATTTGGCCATGTCTGGATTATTTTTGATGGTCACAAGCGGGAGAAGGGTGCTACTAGCATGTAGGGGATGGAGGCCAGAGGTGTTTCTAAATACCCTACAATGTAAGGATGGCCACCCACAACAAAAAAGGACCCAATCTACAATGGCAGTAGTGCTAAGGTTGAGAAATCCTGCATTAGGGCGGGAGTAGACCACCTCTGCATAGGCCAAGAAAGTAATTGTCTAAACTTGCACTATCCAGTGGAACTTTTGGGATAAGAGAAATGTTTAACATTGGTGCTGTCCAGCATGGTCACCACGAGACACGTGTGGTTCTTGAGCTCTTGAAAGGTGGCCAATGTGGGTGAGGAATTGAATTTTAAATGTTATTTAATTTTAACTAATGAAATTGTAATTGTCCTATGCAGTTAATGATTACTATACTGGACAGTGCAGGTAGGTCCATATAATGGGGGCTTGGAAGCACCGAGAGATAGCCTGTCCTACCCAGTTATCTACTCTGCCGGTTTATAACTACAATTCTTCAGTTAGACACTCCTTTTTCAGCTAAGACTTTGACCCATACTGGTATCACGTTATCCTGGGAGGGAGATGACCTTTAACTTATAAAGAACTGGTGCTGAGTTTTAATATGACTAATGGACCTGCAAGATGTTTTGACAGGATCCCAGACAGCTGAAGGCTCTGACCTGAAGGAGGGGACACCATGAGACTGAGCGGCAGACTAAGAGGGAGATATCTAGGATAAACTGGAGGACGTGAAGTCATGGGCTAGAGGTAGCAAAAGTAACCTTTGCTCACTTTAATCATGTGCATTCTATTGAGAAGAGAAGCCAAATACTCACCATTCCCATTCAGACACGTGTTCTGTGAACACCAGGACCAAAGGGCAGTAGGAAAGACAAAGAATATGACAAAGACGAGCCTGTCTCCTGTTCTCCTACATGCTTTTAGTTCTTAGACCAAGTCTCCAAGTACTGAAGTAATATGGTGCCCCCTCCCGTATGTAAACCCAAACAAAAGCAATACTGAACCACAAAACACAACTTTTTTTTTTTTTTGACCTGCTTACAAAATTCTGGATAAGTCCATCAAAACCATTTGTTTTGAATTCTGCTGGTGCCTTAAGCAAGCAAATCCCTCCTAGTTAATCTAGCCCTGCTTTGGGGATTGAGTTTTAGGGCCTATTTTTACATAATCCATTGAATGGCTAGCTTATGATACAATTTGCATACATGGAATATTGTGTACTCACTGTAAAAATTTCTACAGAAGTCACCGACCTCACTGGGTAAGCTACATCTATCTATATTTCTTGATATTGGGGGAAAATACTAAGTAAACTAAATCAGAGCGGGCCAAACCAAACCCTGTCTTCCTAAATGTTCCTTAGGGCTCAAGCTGGAGCTCGTGGTGGCATCCGTTTTGGTGATTCCCACGGGGGAACAATGGGAATCAAACTGAAAGAGTAAGTCCACCAAAGTTATATCAGAGATATGGGGATTTTGGCATAAAAAGAGCTAAAACAGCAACAACAACAACAACAACAAAAACAACAACAAAACAATGAGAATTCCTCTGCTCAGAAACACAGAGTTGAGAGAGATGCATAACCCAGAGAATAGATCGTTGTGAGTACTGATTTGTTCACAAGTCTCTAGTTTGCCTGAACATGGCAGAGGAGAAAGTGGTATGGTGGGGAAGGTAGGTATATTTAGGACAGTGAAAGGAAGTTTTTTTGTCCTAGTTCACATAGGTTATTATAACAAAAAATACCACAGTCTGTGTGCTTGTAAACAACAGAAAGTTATTTGTCACAATCCTGGAGTTTGAAAGTCCAAGATTAAAGCACTGGTAGATTTGGTATCTGGTGAGAACCTCTTTTTGGCTCATAGACATATTCTTTGTATGTCCTCGCGTGAAGGAAGGGACAAGAGATCTCTCTGGGGTCTCCTTTACAAGGGCACTCATCCCATTCATGCGGGCTTCATCTCATGACTTAACAACCTTTCAAAGGCTCCACCTCCAAATACCATCACACTGGGGATGAGTTTTCACTATATGAATGGGGAGGGTGCAGACATTCAGTCTTCAGCATTCTGCCCCTGTCCCCCTGAAATTTATATCCTCTTGTATATAAAATACCTCAATTGATTACAATAGCCTCAAAATCTTAACTTTATTCCAGCAGCAATTCAGAAGTCTAAACTCCAAAGTATTATCTAGATATCATCTAAATCAGATACAGGTAAGACTCAAAGTTCATCCTAAGGCAAATTCCTCTCCAGTTGTGAGTCTGTGAAATCAGACAAGTCTCCTGCTTTGCAAATACAGTGGTAGGGCAGGCATAGGATAGACACTGCCATTCCTACGGAGAAACAGGACAGAAGAAAGTGGTGTCAGGTCCCTTGTAAGCCCAAACTCTAATAGGACAAGCAGTATCAAACCTCAAGCTTCAAGGATAATAATCTTCAGCTTAGCGCTCTGCTTTTCAGGCCACTGGGGTGCCAACATCACTCCATGGCTCAGTGGGACAGCCCCTCAGTATCTCTCAGCTAGGGCTCCATCTCTGCTCCCGCCCCAGTTCTCTGCCGAGCCATGATCCACCATGGCTTTCTGCTGGATCCCAGCAGCTCTCCCCACATGGCCTTGTCCATGCCATGGTTCCACTGGATACAGCCCAAGTCTGGGGCTCTCTGTGGCCCCACCCTTTGAAATCACTCTGTCCCTCAAGGCTGTCGTAGGAGTAGTATCCCCAGTGACCTCTGAATTGTTTTCAGGGTCATCCTTTCATTGTCTTAGAGAACTACCCCTGGCTTCTGTTGAGATGGCTGATCCATACTAACCTTATCAAATAGTCACCTGGCCACACTTCCAGTGTTCTCATCTTTTTGCAATATAGATAGGCTGAGAGTTTTCTAAATCTTTAAGTCCTGCTTCCTTTTTGTTTAACCATCTCATCTTTAAATCTTTTCTCTCTTCTCGACTTTTACTATCAGCAGTCAGGAGGAGCCAAGCTGCACCTTCAACACTTTGCTTAGAAACAGTTCCTCTAAATATTTAATTCCATCACTCACTAGTAGTACGTTCCACAACACTAGAACAAGAACACAATTCAGCCACGTCCTTTGCCAGTAGGTAATAAGGATGGCCTTTCTTCTAGTTTCCAATAACATGTTCCTCATTTCCATCTGAGACCTCATCAGAATGGCCTTTACTGACCACATTTCTACTAACATTCTGCCCATGATTACTTAGGTATCCTCTAAGAAGATCAAGGCCTTCTCTGCAATTCTCCTTTTCTTTCTGAGCCCTCACCACAGTCACCCTTAGTGGGACATTCTTGGCAACGTTTGCTTTTTCTAGCATGCACCCCAAAACTCTTCTACACTCCATCACCTGGTTCCAAAGCTTCCACATTTTAGCTGAATTTATAGCAGCACCCCACTGCTCAGTAGCAATTTCTGTGTTAGTCCATTGGGGGAGCAATAAGAAAAATCGTACATTTCTAGGGCATGCGGGTGGCTCAGTCGGTTAAGCATCCAGCTTCGGCTCAGGTCATGATCTCACAGTTTGTGAGTGCCAGCCCTGCATCGGGCTCTGTGCTGACAGCTCAGAGCCCAGAGCCTGCTTCGAATTCTGTGTCTCCCTCTCTCTCTCTGCCCCTCCCTCACTCATGCGCTCTCTCTCTTTCTCAAAACTAAGTAAACATTAAAAAAATGGTGCATTTCTCACACTCGTGGAGCCTGGGAAGTCCAGGATCAAGGCAGATTTGGTGTCGGGTGAGATCTCTCTTCCTGATTCATAGACATCTTCCCACTGTGTCCTTACATGCTGTAAAGGACAGGGGAGCTCTCTGGGGTCTCTTTTATGGGAGTACTAATCCCATTCATGAGGACTCCACCCTCATGATCTAATCACCTTCTAAAGGTCCACCTCCTAATACTATTACATTGAGGATTAGGCTTCAACACATGAATGGAGGGGGTGGAGGGACACAGACACTCATTCTATGGCAATTACTTAATATAGTGTAATAGTGGCGGTAGTGCGGGGGGTGGGGGGTGATTTAAGAGCTTTTTATCCCAGTACCAAAGGCTGCAGAAATAAAGAGCTCAAAAGATGTTTAAATATAAAATGGCAGTTCCATAACGAATCCTTGATTAGAGAAAACTACGGTACTTAAAGCTAATTTCTTGAGGCAAGCACACAAAGGGGCTTCATCTCTTTCCCATAACGACCCCTGTGCCATTCTTCAAAACAGAACACTGGGCCAATCTTGCCACTAGCCTTTGGGTTTGTCTCCTCTGGCCATACATGCTAAACATCATAACTGAGTTTGAAATTAAACCATACTTGACACAAACAGCGTTTACAGGCTGAGAAACATGATACCTCCCTGGATGGAAGTGGGAGCTTCTTGGTGGAAGCAGCAAGCCCAGGCATATGGGGTGGGGGGCTGCAGTTCAAATGCACTAATAGCTGTTTTTAAACTGATCCACTCTAAGTCTTGAGAGTGTAATGGCTGATTATTGGGTCAACAAACATGAAAAGCTTTGCCATTGGCCCATACTTGGACCAGAAGCGACATGTCTTTCATGAGCATTTAGGATGAAAGATAGAAGATTAAAAAAGAAAATGTTGGTAACAGTGAGCAGAATAGGAGGGTCTTTTTAATGTGTGTTTGCCTTCCGAGAAAAAGCAGAGCAATAAGGTCTATGCAATGTCCTTGATATTTTTTCATCTCAGGGTTATAAGCCCTGAGTTACCTTCCTGTTTCCGTCACCAGACCTGTGGGGTAGTGTTTCCAATCAGACTTCCAGCTTTTAGCTACATGAGATGATGTTGTCACTCATATGGAGTGGTGCACTGAACACTGGTTCAAGGCATAGTCCACTGAGTATGAATTTGACCATATAATTCCCCTTTTTAAAATCTTTAAAATTCACCTGTGGTCTCCATTACCTCCAGGCTGGAGAGGGGAGCTCACTGTCCACATGTATGCCTCTGACCTTTGCTCCCATCACACTGAGATCTTTCTGGTTCTCCAAGGACTCCATGGTTTCTTATAACTCCACCCTCTGGCACATGCACGTCCCTCAGACTCATTTGCATCTTCTCTGTGACAACCTCAACAGTCCTTGAATTAGATTCTCTTCTGCACTCCATGTTTAACTTCATTGTAGCGCACATCGTGTCCTATTGAAATTACCCCGCAACTTGACTATGAGATCCTGAAGGCCAGGGGTGATGCTACGATGCAGTCATCCTTGGTTCCCCAATGCCTAGCACAGTGCCAGACACAAAAGTAATATCAGGTTAATAAATGCTTAATGATGGAATGGGTGAGTTTCAGTGAGTTGTAAATAATAGAGGCCTTTTCAACCTAGGCACATCCCATATTTTCTCTTTGACAGAATAAATGTTATTAGAGAAGTTAATACTTCCCTCATATCAGCTCCACATAGTTAAAGATGTAGTTAAATCCCATCAAATAAAAAATGAAAGGAGAAAGTGAGAACAGAAGTAATTCATACATTTCAGTCAAGGAAGGAGGGATGGAAGGAAGGAAGGAAGGAAGGAAAGAAGGAAAGAAGGAAAGAAAGAAAGTTTTCCTTCTGAAAGTCCCTGTCAGATGCAAGAGAAGAAATTATTTATATTTTGTTCTGAGGCTTGATCCATGAACCAAAAAAGAAAAAAAAAACCCAGAAAGTGATGGAATATATTATGTTCCATCCATGAGATTAGAAGAGGGATGTCTTTCAGCTCCCAATCCTTCAAAACACACAAACTGTATTTCAACCAGAAACCTTTTCTAAAGCAGCCCAGGAGTGTGGGAGTTGCATTAGACAATGGAAAGCAAACTGAGCCTAACATGAAGTGCCTGATTAATTAGTCTGTTTATCTCCCAATACCTCCCCTTTTCATTCCTCAGAAATGAATAAGCTTCATTATTCACCTCCTTTGGACTTACGGTGTCTCACCTGCAGAGACGCCTCTCTTGCAAAAAGCCACTCCTTCTCCTCCCGTCTAGCTGTGGAAAGACCAAGGGAGTGGTAAGACAAACAACCCCTCCCAGGATGTGGGGAAGACATCAGGTGAGTGACAGGTGCAGAGGCCGGGCCAGGGCCACACAGCCTGGAGAAGTTTCCCCTCCTGGCAGAGAAGGCTGTTTCTACTTGCTTCTTTGCTCAGATTGCTCATCAAGTGAGGCAGGGATTTGGGCAGCCCGCAGCTGTGTTTAGGAGAACATTTGCTTTATCTACCACATCCTTTGAGGATTTCATTGCAGACCATTTCATCTACCTTAATGAATGCTCTGGCAGTTTCTGAACATGGGGCTGTGTCTGCATGCCCCGAGCGATGGTTATTTTCACCACTGTTGAGATTGAATGGAACATACGCTTGCATATCCTTTTGCCATATCTTTTTCATGACATACCCTTCATTTCGGGCCACAACGAGCAGATAGCCAAAGAGAGAAAGGCTTTAGCTCAAAAGTTGGGGCTGTCCGGGTTTTCCTCCTTCCCCTCATACCCCTTCAGCTAACCCATCACTTGTTGCTGTTATTTAGAATTCTCTAACACTTTTCAAATCTGGCTAGATAAATATGGCACATCCATTAGAAATCAAGTTGTGCACAGTCACTTCATGGAACGAGGAAATATATACAGAGTGGAGAAAGCGGGTTATAAAATAGTTTGAGGAAATGTTTTCATATGTGTATATACATGTATGACTTGGAAAAGAACCTAATGGGATATACACATAAAAATCATAACGCTTATTCCTGGAGTGGAGTTAAGGGTCATTTTAATTTTATTCCATCTACATTTAAAATTTGTTTTCCATATTTTTTACATGGAGCGTGTGTAGTCTGAAAAACTCATACAAAATGCTAAGAAAACAAAGATACATGCAAACTAAGTAGTCCTTGTACTTTCTAGTCCTGTCACTCCTACCAGAGGTTACTGCTCTTTTTATTTTCACCTAGAAATTTCTCCTTGCATGGCACCCTGTCTTTAGTCTCTCCCACCCTTAATTCACTCTCTCTCCTAAGGGTCTTCCTGAGAAGGAAAACTGACCAAGTGGCTTGGGGTTCTGTAGGACAAAGGAGTCCAAAATCCTCAGGCTGAAGATTAAAACACTTCAGAAGCTTGTGTGCATCCAAGGTTCAAATGCGACTCCTGGGTCTCCATTCCAGGCCACCCGAAGGCTGTCTGGGCCTTCTCCTGCTATGAGCATCGAATCCCCTGGGACTCTGCTCTCCCTTCCTCCTCTCTGCCCTGCCCTCACCCACATCATTTACTCTCTGACTCAGGCTTTCCCACAGGAAGCCTTCCTTGGCATCTCCAGGTAGAGTTAGGGGTTTTCTGTCTTGTTCACATCTCCACCTTAGCATTTTCCATAGCAATATCATTATTATGTTATGAGTCTCTTTTCTCCACCTGAAGGGCAGGAGGGTCTCTGTCCATCCTTGTGATCAGATCTCAGGTGAGTGCCACACCCGAGTAGGTGCTTCATAGACATTACAGAGTGAATAAACCCTTAGCTGGTGTGGACGGGGAGAGGGGAGGAGAAAGAATCTGAACTTATTTTCATTGATTTCTTGCTCTGGCTGTAGAAACTGTGATTTTAGTTAATAAGTTTAGACTCTCTCTTTCCTCAGATGAGGAGGGTAAGCCATGCCCAAATTTTAAGGTATTCAAATTGAGGACAACATTTATCCACTTCCTCCATTTGGGGCATGTATCCCATTAGCTGTGCCTTAAAGACATACTGCAAAATGCTACCCCTCTGTGAGCAATATAATTCTGGATAAGTGAAATGTCATTTGGTGTTGTGGGTTGCGTTGTGCCCCCACAAAATTCGTATGCTGAGGTCCTAAACCTCCAATGCCTCAGAATGTGACCTAATCTGGAAATAGGGTTGTTGCAGATGTAATTAGTTAAGTTAAAGTGAGGTCATTCGGGTGGACCCCCTAATCCATTATGACTAATCCAATACAATGTTCTTGGGAAAGGGGGAAATTTGGGCAAAGAGACACACACACACAGGGAGAGTGCTATGTGAAAATGAAGGTGGAGATCATGATGGTGTTTCGATGAGCCAAGAAATGCCAAGAATTGCCAGCAAAGCACCAGAAGTTAGCGGAGAGGCATGGGTTCTTCCCCAGAGCACTAAGAAGGAACAAGCCCCATGGACACCTTGGTCTCAGACTATAAGCCTCCAGAACTGTGAGATAATAAACTTCTCTTGTTAAGCCACTCAGTTTGTGGTATTTTTTTAATAGCAGTTCTAGTTAACGAATATACCCAAGGGCCCTTAAGTGAAGTAATATCAGAGAGGAGGATGCTATCCTAAATGTCCTCTGTTGAACTACCATTGTGCTGGCCAGCGTCTGGCATGATTCTGGCTCTTTTCACAAATAAGAAAAAGAAGGTCCTATTCTAGCTGTTCTGACAATTAAATTGTGGGCATTATTTTCCTTTCTCCTATACTTTTTAATTTTTTCAACTGAAGAAAGCAAATTGTCTGAATTTAGGTATATTTAGAACTAATTTCAAAAGACACAGGATAGACTGAACAATAAGTCTTCTGCTTCCTGTCAGCCCCTGCCATCCACTCCCCCTCTCCAGAGGCAACCTCTTTTATGTCTATGCATATGTATATTTCATTTTTTACATAAGTGATCATACACTATAAACACAATTCTGCCTTGATTTTATCATACAATTATTAGAATATACAAACACGGCTTATTCTTTCTGATGACTGCATGGTATTTTTTTGATAGATATTTTCTGCTTGTTCTTAATAAATTTCTAGCTGACTTTTCTTAATCAATATAAATAGGAAGCATTCCCAAAGTTCCCTTCACAGTCCAGACAGAGTTGATCCTGCCCACTGCTCTTATCCCATTAAAGATATAGATACTCTCTTTGCCACCAAAGTTTGGTAAATATGCTTTAAACTCTGGGAAAGGCTGACTTTCCTTATGTTGTATACAGATGTCTCCAAAGTAAAGCAGCTTGTGTTTGGCATGGGACTGGTCCATAGTGGCCCTGTAGGTCCTATGTCATCAAATGTTTCCCCTCCCGTGGGTTATGCTAGAAAGCCTCACTTGGATACATGTTGGGCCAGATGAAATGTGAGGCCACATGCATTAATCAAAACCTTTGAGTAATGTGTCCATTTCCTTCCTGTGATCCATGCTACTGCACTGGGATTTCAGGAGTCACCTGAGTTCTCTCTGCTGGCATTTTTTTGAACATTACCTAAATTCTCACAGAGATAAATGATAAATGCTTCTGGTTCTGTAAGACTCTTCTTACACTTTTCACCTAATTTCCTAAAATTAGTTAATAAAGTGACTCATTTGTAGTATAACTATGTCCTACTTTATATGGTTGATCCTAACTGTGAACTTAAGGGGATAGTGACCATTTCTAACTCATTATTTTTCACGTTGAGTCTAAAAAACTCTTTAAAACATTAACCGTGGCCAAGATTCAAGTGACCTTCAGAAGCCATAACCTCATCCCCAGTGGGTCTGTGACTTTCAAGTAGGCCAGGCAGCACATATGTGTGATACACATTCATTCCTTTCCAGAATATCCATCCCATTTATTCTTCCAAGTCTAACTGACTGTCTTCCTGAAGTCTTCAAAGATCCCCCCAATGGAACAAATAGGTTTCCCTCTTCATTCAGGATCTGAAAATGTGTATCTCTACTTAGGTTTTGTTTCCTTCAGCGTTGTTTTAAGATATTGTTTCCATGCCAGTTTCCTTTACTAAGCTGCACGTATGCCTTTAGGACCAGAAATGGTCAGAGCAGGAAATCAGCCAATGTCTCCTGAGTGAAGAGATGATCATCACAATCACACATTCAAATTATCAGAGAGTGTTAGTTATCACTTATGGAGCACTCACTTAATACACATAAGTCACCATTTAAAGAATTGTACATGTGTTACCTAATTTAATTGTCTTAACATCCTTTCTGTGATATTATTATCTCCACTTTATAGAAATAAAGAGAGACATTTTAAGCCACTTGCCTAAAGTCATACAGCTAATTTGGTTGTAGATGATATATTCTTAGGCCCTAAGATGTCTATCTTTTCGTGAGCCCTAAATTATACAAACTTGACAAAAACCTGGCCATGAAACTTGTATAATACAGTATTTTAATTCATTTGCAAGTTTAGTCACTTGATTATTTCACTGGTCTTCCAGTGAAGCTTCTTGTCTTTTCCCTTGTTCCCTTGCGTTTGTCTTATAAGGTCTATGCTCAACAGACAGTGTTATCCTGTGCTAACTCAAATTAGTTCTTGGGCCCAAAACTTCTCAATGGCTTTCATTTCACAAGAGTAAAAGCCAGAGTCCTAATAATGGCCTATTAGGCTAAACAAGTTCTTTCCCCATCCCACAGCCTCTCTGGCCCTATTTTCTACTCTCTCCTTTGCTCACTGTACTCCAGCCAAGTTGCTTCCTTGCTGTTCTACGAAGAAGTCAGTGTGCTTCTGCCTCACAGCCCTTCTCATAGGCTTTCCCCCTCTCTGAAACTGTCTTCCCCCCAATACTCTTCATCTCCTTCAAATTGTTACTTAAGAGGAAATTTCTTGGGCTCCTGACCATGATGATGGAACTAATTTCAGACTAGCTCATTTCCTATGAATAATTCAGAAACTTGACAAGGTAGGTGAGGTAAGATCGCTTTTAGATAATGGAAAATAAACAGCACAAGACTTCAGTACCTGGGAGAAAGGAGTATGTGGTGAGCCCCACAGTTTTTCAGCTTTCTACCTAGAGAGCTGAATTTAAGCAAGGCACATTAGTCCCACTGAGCTGAAGAGGCAGGGATCAGAGTTCAAGCCAACTAAAAAAGCTGGAATCTCTGTAGAAAGAAAGCCCTAGAAGTCCGAGTATATCTGTGGGCAGGTCCTCCTTGAGTCCATGGCTTAGGGCTGGATTGTACATGTGCAAACCATCCAAGGCTTACTAAATACCAGCTACTATGGGCTTGATACTGATGCAAATACAATAAAGGTTGAGACGTTCTGGGGGTAAATGTATGAGTATTTAAACTTAAATGAACAAAAATTAAGTGAAATTTAAAACTCAGTTCTTCAGGGGCACCAGGGTTGTTCAGTTGGTTAAGCCTCCAACTTTGGCTCAGGTCATGATCTCATGGTTCATGAGTTTGAGCTTCACGTAAGGCTCTGTGCTGACAGGGTAGAGCCTGCTTGGATCCTCTGTCTCACTCTCTCTCTCTCTTTCTCTGCCCCTCTCCCCTGACCCTTTCAAAAATAAATAAACATTAAAAAATTTTTAAATTCAGTTGTTCAGTCATGCTCACATGTTCAATAGTTGCTACCATATTGCAAAGTGCAGACATAGACCACTTTCCTTAATTCAGAAAGTTCCACTGAGCAATGCTGATCTCGAGACTCTACAGTGTAAAATTCAGTGTCCAGTAGTCAATCATAAATCACTAGACAGGCAAAAACACAAACTAATCAGGATCGTGTCATTCACAGTAAAAAATAAAAGTAGTCAAAAGAAACTGATTCTACAATGGACCAAATGATGGACTTAGTAGATAAAGGCTTTAAAGTGTATATGTTTTATAATATATATTCAAAGAATTAAAAATATATTCATTAATTTTTTTAAGAAAAGATTCCAGTGAGTGAATAAATAAGGAATCTTAGCAGAGAAATGGAAACCATAAAAAGAGCCACATGGAAATTTTAGAATTATGCAAGACCTAAAGTGAGTCACTCATCGAGGGACTTGAGATTGTAGAAGAAAGACGCAGTGAGGTTGGAGACAGATCAGTAGAAATTATCAAAGAGAGAAAAAATATTAAGGAAAAATGAACAGCAGGTCAGGAACCTGTGGAATAGTATCAGTTTAACACATGTGTGATTAGTGTCGCAGAAAAAGAGAGTGAGAACAGAAAGAAATATCTGAAGAAACAGTGGCCAAGAACTTCCCAATTTTTTTTGAAAAATGACTTATAAATCCAAGAAGTTCAGGAAGGACAAAGATAGAGCCCCACATAGGTACATCATAGTCAAACTACAGAACACTAAATATAAAGACAAAATCTTGAAATCAGAGAAAAAAGACACATTACATATGGGTGCACAAAGTTAAGAATGGTTGTTACTTTTTCATCAGAAACAATAGAGGCTAGAAGACAATAAAACAACATCTTTAAAGTTTTGGATGGAAAATCATGTCCCTCCAGAATTCTATAATGAAGAAAAATATTCTTCAAAATCAAAGGTGAAATAAAGTCGTTTTCAGGTAAACAAAATCTGAAAATTAATCACCGGCAGACCTGAACTGCAAGAGATACTAAGGGATGTCCTTTAGTCCATAGGGAAATAATACCAGATGGAAACTACAGAAAGAATGAAAAGTAACAGAAATATCAAATAATTGAGTTGTTTTATAAATAATTGAGTTGAAATATCAAATAGTAGTTGTGGCACATGCATACAATGGACCAACAGTAATAAGAAAGAGTAACTACTAGTAAGTGAAATAACATGGATGGATCTGACTCAAAGAAGCCACACACAAACGATGTCATGCTGGGGGCCCCTGGGTGGCTCAGTCCGTTAAGCATCCAACTCTTGATTTCAGCTCAGGTCATGATCTCACAGTTTGTGAGTTCAAGTCGCACATCTGTGTCTGCGCTGGCAGTGTGGAGCCTACTTGGGCTTCTTTCTCTCCCTCTCTCTCTCTGCCCCTCCCCTGCTCGCACGTGCTTTCTCTCTCAAAATAAATAGACAGAAACAAATTATTAAAAAAAACCCCAAAAGATGCCCTGCTGTATGATTCCATTTGTACTGCATTCTAAAATAGGAAAAATTAGCAAATAATGATATGAATAATATCTGTGGTATCTTGGGGTGGGAGTATGAGATTGTGTATAAAAAGGTAAGTGGTAACTTTCTAGGGGGCTAGAAATTTCCTATAGCTTGATTAGGTAGTAGATGTGTATACTACTCAAAAGTCATCAATCTGTACACTTAAAATGTGTGAATTTTACAGCAAAAAATTATATCTTAATAAGGTGGGTTAAAAAAAATTTAAGTTACCTTCTCTGCAACCTTTCCCTGAGCACCCTATTTAAAACTGTACCCCACTGTTCCCTTCATTAGTTTTCTCCTTAGTATGTATCACTAACACGCTACATATATATATATTTAATTTTTTAATGTTTATTTTTGAGAGAGAGAGAGAGAGAGAGAGACAGAATGCAAGTGGGGGAGGGACAGAGAGAGAGGGAAACACAGAATCCAGGGCTGACTCCAGGCTCAGCTGTCGGCACGGAGCCCGACGTGGGGCTCAAACCCACAAGCCGCGAGATCATGACCTGAGCCAAAGTAGGATGCTTATCCCACTGAGCCCCCCAGGCACCCATATTTTTTAAATTTAATTTGAGTGTTTTTATTGAAGTATAGTTGACACTATATATTTTATTCGTCTTATCTTATCCTCCCTTCTGGAACGAAGCTGCCAGATGCGCAATGGCTTTTCTCATTTCTTTCATTGCTGAACATTGCCAACAACAGTACAAGGCACATAATACCTGCTCAATAAATGTTCCATGAATGACTACATGAATCAACATATGAATAAATGAAGAAATGAGTTGACTTTCTTTACTGGTATCAAAAGTAAGATCGCATACGTACGCTAGAGTGATGCTACGCTAGTATGTCGTGAAACTCAAGACACCAGATTTTAGTCCAACTCAAAGAAAGAAGGGAGGAAACGTAAGTAAAGAAGGTGTTACACACCGACTAAGTACATGAGCAGGAGTTGGCTTGTCACGTGAGATGCTTTACCCAGGCTCTCCCATGACTATGGATGTTTACAACAAATACAACCACTAGACGATAGAGATGTATATAACCAGGGAGTCAGAATAATAAGGAGGAAGGGAGTGGGGTTGTAGTTGGCAGGGACATAGGCAGGTGGCCTGATATTTGTCACTCCAAGACCCACACCACCGCAAGGCTTCTTCCTGTTTTGCTTACTGGTTTGTTGTCATGGTGTTAGTAAGTGTAACTCTCCTAAGTGTATTGATCTTGCGATGGCTGGGCCTGTCCCATCTCTGGCTACCGACAAGTGCTGATAAGCACTTGCAGTGGACATAATATTAGAATATGAATGTGGCCCCAATTCCAAAGATTAAGGCATCTCGTTTAGCCTCAAATTTCAGACAAGTGAGAAAAATCCACCTCGTTCTCTTCCTATCGGAAGGTCCACCCTATTGAAGAGATTTACCTTGAAGAGAAAGACTTCCATCAAGGTGGCCCAAAGTTCAGAAGGGGGTTTACACAAAATTCCAACAGCATCATTCTCCTCTCCTGAGCATCACACCCTTCCAAAGGAAAGGGAAAACTGGATTCCTAATTTCAGGTAAGGGTGTGTTTATGCCATAGTTGATGAAATAAGATTCCAACGTACAGAGCCATGTGGATGGCTCTGACAGGTGTGACCTCAGTGCCACTCCCTCCAAGGCAGACTCCAACCTCCTTCTGCACTGCTTTCCACTGCACTTAGATCACGTAGCACACGGTCCAGCATGTGACCACATTCTGCCGGGGCGCTGGCCAGTATTGCATCTCCTTTACCCACCCCAACGTGAATATCAGTCTCTCCAGCTCCAAAGTTCAGAAAACAGCTACCTTGTCTCCCCTACTTTGTTTATTCTTATCATTGAGCAACAGCAACACATTTCTTCTCTTCTTTTTTATCCCCCACTTTCCCCTACTCCCGTCCCTGCCCCCATTAGAGAATTAGTACCCAAAGAAACTGGGGAGAGGGACTCAGGGGTGGGGATCAGAGGGGCATAGTCATACTTCTCATTCCGTGTCTTTCTGACTACTGGAATTATAAGTCCCAGGAGGCAGCCCTTTCAATGGAAAGAAATGGAATCTGAGGGCATTCTTGTGGGAATGGAGAAGATATCAGAGAAGAAAGTATTTTGTAAAAGATCCTGTCTGGAATAAGGTGGCTGGGAAGGGGGCCTGAGAAAGGGGACCGAGGTGATGCAGGATGGGAAGAGGGTAAGAGTGGGAGTGAAAATAAACATGAAGATACTGAGAAAAGAAAGAAGGAGAAAATATCCACCCAAGGGAATATTGAAGATTTGATAGGGAGCTGCTGGGGGAGAGGGGTGGGAGGTGGAGAAGATGAGCCCATGGGTGCTTTGAAATCAAGCCAAGAAAACTGAGTGACAAGAAGCCATGACATTTATGACTTATTTTGACAGTGTGAAGCTTTGGACAGTGTGAAGGAATTTCAGGGTTTTGTGTTACTTGTGTATGGAGTTATCTCGATTCAGGACAGCGGTGGATGTGATGGAGAACCAAGGACCAAGACAGCAGGTGTGTGCGTGTGTGTGCGCGTGCACACGTGCTGCCTTTGGAGACCTTACAGGAGACTCTCTCCTTCTGCCAGCTTTAGCTCTGCACACTGAGTGAGGATCTGTCTCCCTCCCGTACTGTCACAGTCACAGAGGGTGATGGCTCCATTTCCCAGTGAACTTCAGACCATGCAAGATTGAAGCTGCTCTTAGTCCCCTGTCCCCAGCTGCCGAGTTTCCAAAGAGGTTTTCTGAAGGAGAGATTATCTTCTGTTCAACTCCACAAACAGGTTTAGAAGATTTCTCTCTGAATAGGAAGTGCACAATGCACCATGTGTTAGTTGTAGGTACCAATACAGTGCTGAGCAAAGCAGCACTACTGAAAGGTATTTTTATCTGAGATCAAAAGGCCCAAGCCAGTGTGATAGATGAGGGCATAACCGATCTCCCAGCTCGTCTTGTACCACTGTCCCTGGCTCAAGCCCTCCAGCCCCACTGGCCTCTGGCTGTTTCTCAAGCACAACTTCTGCACCTTCTCTCTGCCTTAAGGCTCTGACCCCAGCTCTCAAGGGTTATGGCTTCTGAGACCTCCATATCTAAAGTGTCTCCTACAATGCATCACCCACATTCAGTTTCCTTATGGCACTCCCCACCTTCTGATATCATCTAATATATCTATTTATTTATTTGGCTGATTTGTGTCTGCATCATTAGAATATAAACTCCATGAGAACAGGAGCCTTGTCCATCTTTTCCAGTAGCAAAGATACTGTCTGGCACATGAAAAGTGCACAATAAATGTTCATTGAATGAATAAAAATGCCCGTTAATATAATATCTGTTTTTTTTTTAATTACATAGAAGGCATTTTTTTTCTGCACTGCATACTGATTCAGTAGACTCTCCCAGTCCTACTATTCTATTCCATGATGGGTACAGTCTTTAAAAGACGCAAGAATGAGGGGACCAGTTAGCTGTTAAGGACCCAGTGAAACAGCAATGCTCTTAATTAAAGAAGCAAATGTCTGTGGTTACTTTTGCTGTGTGGTCATAAGAAGGCTCAGAGACCCCCGTGTGAGTTCAAATCCCTTCTGTTTACTGTGGCAGAATCAATCTTATTAGGATGCACATATTAGGATTTGCAGGCAGAGAGGGCTTGACTCTCTTTGACTTATCTCTACATTTTCTGTTTGTGGCCAGGGCGACTCTCCTTAAGGAACAAGGTTGGGGCTGGGAGCACTGGTGTTGCAGAGGGGATCTGGCCTGTTTGCTAACTGAGCAGCTACCCACCTCAGCTTTTCAAGACTCCTCCACTTGCTTTGATCGCTCAACCCATTAGCTGCTGCAGGCAGCAGTTTGTGCTCAGTGGGGTCCCAGCTCTTGGGTCTTCATGTAGAGAAGGTGTGAAAACCTTTTTCCTCTGTGGGGCCCACACTCAGCCAGCTTCAGAGCCCAGAGCTACTGAGTCAGTGCTGACCCAAAGCTGACTTGTGAAGGGTCAACCGATCTTTTCTATTCCCAGTCTTCCCAACTGCATTTCCATGCCTCCACCCCTTCCTCTCACCCTTCATAGATCCCCTTTTGGGTTAAGGGGCGCTCAGGGTATATTTTAGCCAGCCTGCCTTGCACAGCCCAGCCCTACCTCCAGCCTCCGGCTTCAGTCCGGGGAATACCCCTCTCTGCCAAAAAAAACAGGGCTGAGAGGTACAGTGTGAGGAGGGGCACTGTGGAGACAAAGATGGGGACACCTGGCTACTTGTTTTCATCTTTCTGAGCTGCAACCTGGGGCAATCCCTTCTTTCTGAGACTCAGTTTCTTTCTTTGTAGATCTGTGATGAAACTCCCAGTTTCCCTGCCTCAGAGTATCTCTACATTCAAAAGAGGTAACAGATGGTGCACAGACTAAACGTCTCACCCAACCTTGTAAACTGAGAAGATCACACTAGAAACGTTTAGAAGTAAATGGTTCACAGCTCTTCAGGAGCTAGTCTGGGCAACACAGTTTGATCTACAAAACAACGAATTCATTTATAGTTGGGTTTTAATGGCAGTAAGGGTTACACCACGTAGGTAATATATTTTCATTTATATTCAATCTCTTCAAGTAAATGCAATCTTAAAGAAAAATCATTTAAGGTGAGGATTTCAGGTGTCAGGCTGACCTCTAGAGGCAATACCTTGAGGGAGAAGGGGCTTTTAAACACTCCTGTTCTAATTTTGATGGTTATCCTCTTGGCCCGTATGCAAAGCTGAGCATGCAAAGTCTCAGGTAATTTGGACAGACCAAAGATAGTCTCAGAGGTTGCCATCACCTTTACATAACTAGTTATTTTGCAACTCTTGCCTCATCAAAGCTATGTTTTTCTCTTGGTTTGGTTTCTTTTTCAACTGATTCCAAACTGCAAAGACCAGGTGGACCTGGGCAACCCCAAACAGAAGTCGCGTCATCTGGCTTTGGCAATGTCCTCTCTGTGACTAACTGTGGGAGTAGAAATAGACTCACAGACTTTGGAGCAAATGGGAACTTAGAGGTCACTGTGTCTGACCTCCCTCAATGTCACCAGTCAGTCAGTATGCCTACAGAACACCTACTCTATGCTGGATGCTGGAGTCGGTACTGGAATGGGTAGGACCAAGGTGCTGAACTGGACACTGTGGCTAACCCCTCAGAGAAAAGCAGACAGGAAGATAAGAGACTGGGATGCACAGATAAATACAGTGGAGCTGAATGCTCAGGCTCATGGACTGAATGTCACCCAAGGTTGGGGGGGGGGTGGAGGGAATCAGAAAAGGCTTTTCAGAAGAGGTAGAGTCTTGAAGGAAGAAAAGGAGTAAGCCCAAAGAAGATCAAAAGGTGGCGGGGAGGGAAGAAGTTCTAGGTAGTTTATAGCATGTGCAGGGCAGAGAGATCAGAAAGGAAAAGAGCTTGGAAGAAGAAAAAGAGAGATGGAAAGGGCAAGACAAAGACATAGGAGAAGACCAGGCAAGATCAAGGGGATGTGACCGAGCTTGTTGCCCATTTAGGCAACTGCCAAGAGCCCCCCTCCCCCCCACTGCAGTGTGAAGGTCCAGGTGGGGAACGGTGGCAGTTGAGGCTGGACCAGTAAGCAGGGGTCAGATCAGGAGGAGGCTTCTGGTCCTTGTGAAGGAGGTAGGAAGGTAGAACTTCATCCCAGAGATGACAAGGTAGTCTGAAGGTTTTAAACAGCACGGTGCATTCTAAGTTTTCTTCGGTGGTCCCCCTGGCAGGCAGTTCATTCCACCGTGAGGCAGGTCAACTTGTTAATAAAATGTGTGTCCAAGTGGAGTCCAAAGATGGACTCCAGGAACATCAGCCTGGTTCTGTCTCACTGGTCTGCCTGCCCTTCCTCCTGCAGTGGTCTTATACTGGAAGACTTTTTCTTCTCCCACTTGCATCCCATATTTCCTCCTTTTCAGGGTTAACAAGCTGACCCCTCTACCTCTTCTCATAGATATAGAAGAGCTTCTCCTTGGAAACGTGGGGCTTGGAAACTCCGTTTTTTCCCCTCTTGCCTCTCTAAGTGGGTTGTCTACACCACAGATGCTCAATCGGCCATCCGGGCACAGATGACGCAGATGAGTCCTCTCCTGGTGGCAGTAGAGATGTCTACACAGACACTGGGCCCGGCTGCTTTGTCTTACAACACTCAATCTCTGGCACTGCTTCTTTGACTAGCTAACTCTCCCACTGCCGCTCACTTGGCTCACCACTTTCTCTTCACTCTTGCCAGTTTCCCCCCAAACGGACTCTTGGTGTTTGTTTTCTTAAGCTTCACTTATAATGATTCAGTTTCTTCTTGCTGAGGGTAGATAAATCTTAATCGGGATGCCTTAGCACTCCCCTGGCAACGTGGCATAATGGTAAGAACGGTCTTCAGAGTCAGAAGGATCTGAGTTTGAACTCTGGCTCAGCTGATTAACACCTGTGGGACTTACAGGCAAATGACCTAGCCTGTCTGAGCTTTGATTTCTTCATCTGTATGATGCTGACCGTATCTATCCTTCAGAACTATGAAGATCTGAGATCTTTTAGGTAATGTCCTCTCTACAAAGTGGGTACAGGCCTGCAAGAACTGATGGCTATTAACAATAAAGAAAAATGGTGATCTGGCTCTTCCACTCACAGCTGAATGCCCTGGGTCTACTGCCTTACTTGGAGCCTTAGTTTTCCCATCTCTTAGATGAGGACATCAGCAATTCTTTGGTAGAGCTATTTGAGGCTCCAATGCAATAAACATGTGCAAAGCACCCAGTAGGCCCTAGAGCACAGGTACCTGCTTTTTTCTCTCTGAGGGACCCCTTTCCTTTTAGCCATTATCTCCATCTTTAGGCACTCTTCCCTCCATCTTGGCTGTTCCTGTCAGGGGCCATAAGCTTTTTCTGGTTAAATAGTCTCTGAGAAGTGAGGTTTTCCTTTTTGTTTGCCTAACGTCAGAGTCATTTTTCTGTCCCTTGTTTTTCTCTTTTTATCTCTTTCTGGCCTGTTATGGATTGAGTTCTGCATTCCCCACGTCTCCTGGGTCAGGGGGCGGAGGGAAGTATGTTGAGAACCAACCCTCAGTACCTGTGAATGTGACCTAATTTGGAAATCAGGTCTTTGCCGATTTAATCGAGTTAAGATGAAGTCATTAGGGTGGGCTCTCATCCAACATGACTGCTGTCCTGATAAGAGGAGAACACCATTTGGAGACACGAACACAGAAGACAGTCTGTGAAGACAGAGATTGGAGTTTTGCCATCACAAGCCAGGGAAGCTGGGATTATAGAAACTGGAAGAGGCAAGGAAGGGTCCTCCCCTAGAGGTTTGGAATTAAGTATGGTCAATACCATGATTTCAGACATCTGGTCTCCAAAACTGTGACAGAATGTATATGTGTCATTTTAAGCCACCTGCTTTGTGATCCTTTGTTACAGCAGCCACAGGAAACTGACACCCTGGCCACATTGCTGGTTAGAGTCCACTTGACTGAGAAGTTCATCAATTTGTGAAATAAACATTCTTTAAATTTTTTTGATGTGTATTTATTTTTGAGAGAGAGAGAGAGAGAGAGAGACAGAGCATGAGCAGAGGAGGGGCAGAGACAGAAGGAGACACGGAATCCAAAGCAGGCTGCAGGCTCTGAGCTGTCAGCACAGAGCCCAACATGGGGCTCAAACTGACGAACCGTGAGATCATGACCTGAGCCGAAGTCGGACGCTTAACTGACTGAGCCACCCAGGTGCTCCTGTGAGATAAACATTCTTAAAGCACACCTTTAGAACTGGCAAGTTCTTTACCCAAATTTGGGATATATTATGCGATTACTTGTGAAATAAATCGATAAAATGGAACAGGGTTAGTCGGATCCAGAAGGAACAAAGAGTCACTTAAGAGTCAAAGCACCACCCTCCTGATGAATAAGACAAAGCGACTTGTAAAAGTAGGGAAGGTCTAAAATGGGGGCCAAAGTGGCCACAATTCATAGGTCTCAGGAGGGCTGGCATTTTTGTGCCAATTTAATCTACGATTTCAACTTATCAAAGGATAAGGTTGACAGAGTAAAAATTAGCCACAGGGTGAAGCTTCACTCCTGGCTAAACAGAAGACTAAAGGCATAAAGCAAGTCGCTGTGTCAGAACTTGCAGGACAGTGTGAACTGTGGTTTGAACAAAGCTGAGTTGGCCTGAGTATGAATTACAGGAAGAAAGGAAGGAAGAAGAAGAAAGAGCTCTGGGCTATTTATTCCTTTTCTATGGGACACATTGAAGACAAGAATTGTCACATGTCACAGACCCAGCTGGAAGACGTGGGGCCAGAGAGGGCACAGGGGCATGAGTCACAGCTCCCAATTTTCAGAAGCTCCAAATTTGGAAACCCAGCAAAAGGCTCTTGATAGAGTCTATCTTGATAGAGTCCCTTTGGCTTGGAGGCTGTGAGCTTCAGCCAAATGTTGTACAGGTCTTAAAAATTAGAACCTGTGATGATGGCCTTGGACTCATGCGGCATGACGTTTCAGGTAAAACAGTACTCAGGTCTCAGCTGGGTTTGGGATGGAGGAAACCAGCTGACACTGTTGATGGGATAATCAGACCTGATGGGGGTGCAGTGGCTCTTGACTCAGTTTTAAGACTACAGCGGACTTTCATCTGCCTAGTATGTGTTCCTCCCTTGCTTCTGGGAACCATGTTCTGGTGTTTCTTTGGGAACTCACTCTTCTCTCTTCTCAGTGCCTGCGACTAAGGGCTGATGAGTGCCCATGCTACAGCCAATTAGGATATTCTGTTGTCCTGGCCCCACAGTAATTGGTTTAGGAATGGGCGCATGTCAGCCCAAAGAGTCAATCCTAGGGTCTTTTACAAAAATGACTGAGAACAAGATGCAGTCAGCTGGGTTTCTGAGAGAAGAAGATGTGCACCAGGAGCTTCTGGGGGCCATCTTGGTACCATGTCGGAAGGACCTGTCTGAGTTAGCTCAGGGATGGAGAGAGAGTCCTGATGAGACTGAGCCCCTGTATCCAGCTGTGCCTAAAGCTCTTTTTTGTTACGTGAGCTAATAATTCTAGCCCTGTAGTTTCTTAGGCCACTAGAAGTTAGGTTTCTTGGAAACCTAAAGAGTTCTGACTAACACACAGACCTGAGCAAGGCAAAATAGGACAACAGAGAATACCACCAAAATATGTAGAAGACAGAATATACAAGATGTAATGTATGACATATTGGATCCAAGGGCTTCTAAAGTACAGATGTGAACATAGGAATAGCTTTGAAAGCATTTTAGATAATTTAAGAGTATTTCCGGGGCGCCTGGGTGGCGCAGTCGGTTAAGCGTCCGACTTCAGCCAGGTCACGATCTCGCGGTCCGTGAGTTCGAGCCCCGCGTCAGGCTCTGGGCTGATGGCTCGGAGCCTGGAGCCTGTTTCCGATTCTGTGTCTCCCTCTCTCTCTGCCCCTCCCCCGTTCATGCTCTGTCTCTCTCTGTCCCAAAAATAAATAAAAAACGTTGAAAAAAAAATTTAAAAAAAAGAGTATTTCCAAATAGAAAATGATGGTATTACTCTTTTAAATTCTTCTGGAATTGGGAAATAAAAGTTAAAAAAAAAAAGACCAGTAAACTGAATTCTTCTTGTAGTAATATGGAATCGTGATAATAATAAAATGACCATCCCAAAGGCAAGAAGTGTGGGTTTCATCTGGGCTCTGACCTAGAGCTACCAACTTGTCCTGGTTTGTCCAGTGGTACTGTCCCTGTTTTGAAATTGACAGTCTCCCATTCCCAGAATCACCTTGGCCTGGGCAAAACTGGATGGTCCATCAGGGAGTTCCAGGTTTTCATAGAGTTACAGTGGTCACTGCAAAAGGTAAAAGGGTGGCAAGCAATCTCTTCTGCTTTGGTCAGAGGAATCTCTCTTCTGCTCAAAAAAAAAAAAAAAAAAAAAAAAAAAAAAAGAATCTGGCCATGGCAGTCGGTGGAGCTTCCAACTCTTGATTTCTGCTCAGTCATTAACCCAGGGTTGTGGGATCGAGCCCCATGTTGGACTCCATGCTAAGTGTGGAGCCTGCTTAAGATTCTCTCTCTCTCTCTCTCTCTCTCTCTCTCTCTGTCTCCCCCTCTCTCTCTGTCTCTCCCTCTTTCCCTCCCTCTCCCTCTGCCCCTCTCCCCTGCTCATGCTCTCTCTCTCACTAAAATAAAAAAAAATAAATTAAAAAAATCAAATTAAACATAATTTTTAAAAATTTAAAATAATATGCCTGAGATTTGTTGGGGATAGGGAAACCTGCTCTTTGCAGGACCACCCTTTAGAATTCCACTTTAATATTCTTTGTTACAGGGCAAATGGCTCTTACAGACCATGGTTCCTGCACCTGGCTGATCATTGCAGTCACCTGGGGAACTTTAAAACGACATACATTCCTAGCCACCACACCCGGAGATTCCAACTCAGCCAGAATCGGGCAGAGCCAGAGATCTGTATTTTTTAAAAATCTTTGCAGGTGACATAGATATAAATTATTCACAAATGTTGGTATGTTAACTATCGTTAATAATAAATCACTTTCCACACACCTCACAAATGGCCAAGACGCACCATTGTTTGAGGTACTGTTTCCATTACATATTTAACTTTCCATGCATCAGGAGGGCTTGTTCAAACAGCTAGAGGGACCCCACCTGCAGGGCTTCTGTTTCAAGTAGGGCTGGGGCAGAACGGGCACTTCGCGTTTCTGACGCGCACAGGTAGGCGTCATTGTAGACCATAATAAACTTAGTTGAGTGTCTTCTCTGTTCTCTTGAATGTTCGTAATCATTGTAACACCCCCTCTCACGTCCCCCTGGCATAGTACTGGGTAAATTATTGATGAAACAATGTGTGGGTAAAACGTTTCATTGATGACAGTGACCCTCCCACCACTTTCCGAAGAATACCGTGACCTATCCCCCTTAGCACGTAAGAAAGATTTGTGTTGGTTATCTAAGGAACACTGCCTCATGGGACCTCTGCTGAGGAGAGGGTGGGGAACAACAGGATTTCCTGCTCTGGGATTTAGGAGCTTTGTGCTAAATACAATGAGGTCACTGCCACATTCTGTCCTGGGGCCTCCAGCCATGCACATTGGACTCTCCCCAAGACTCCATTTTGCTTGCCTGTCACTCTCTTTCTGTAAGGCTGGCAGATTTGCTTTTCACCCACCAGCTCCTCTCTTTCTTTAGCTTATATGTAAATGTTCAATGTCTTTATATTTAAACCTATAAATGGACTTGCCAGGACATTTCCTAAACATACTCTGACTGCTGTAACTCTTTCATTTCTGTGGGTAAACTTGTCATCATGTTGGAAGCCCAAGAATGACTACTCCAATCCCTGCTCGGGCTGTGCGGGGCCCCGAATCATGCCTGCATCCTTCGGCTTGTGTTTCTTCTCTGTGGGTGCTGGACCAGCTGTGGGGCACTTGGCACCGTCTTCCCACCCATCCTCGTTAGTACAAGAAATGTTTCTTGTACTAAAGAGATCTACATGTGACCACAGTCCAGACCTCAACCCAGACACACCCCAAACAAAGTTTGGAAAAAAAAAAAAAAAAAAAAGAAAGCCACTGACCACTATTAGCTGCTAAATACGGGAGTACACTGTCCAAGTTCTGCAGGAACATTCAGATCGTGTTTAGGTGGCTTTGTACCTTGTACGTAACTACTCGAAGCAAGAAACAGAGCCCAGAAACCCACAAATAGTAATAATAATCAAATGTAAAGATTCCATCTCTTTATTTCAGACTCCTGCTACCATGATAATATTGCAGATAGCTGTTTAGTCAGTATACCATCTAGTTACCCCAGAAAACAAGACTATGTGCCCCCAACGCAGGAAACAGAGGACCATCCCAGCTCCTCCCTGGAAACAGGGTTTGCTTTTGATCAGGGCATATCATTATGGAGAAATAATCCCTTCTAGGTCAGCTCTACAACAGCAGCCTGGCTAAATGGCCAAGTCTGGGGCAGTGAACAAAAGCGGCCTTCTCTGCCCATTACTCAGGCGGTCCCCATGGGCCTCAGCTCCAGAGGTGACTAGTCAGCAACTAAAAGGAGCAGTCACTCTGCTATTCCACAATGCCAACAGCATGACGGGAACGTTGCCTTTCCCCCCAATGCCATGGTGGCAGAAATGCTTGCCGGTGTGGAACAGTTCTCTGGTGCAAACTGGTCTGGCTTGGCCATGTGTGATCTGGAAGGCTCCAAAACTCTTTCAGTGTGGTAATGACATGGGTGTTGCAGGAAAAACCTCTGAACCTGACTGACAGGAAAATATCGTGTTAGATAATAATAACTAAAACTGAGGGCTGAAAAAGTTTTGACTTTCCCTTTGAAGAGTCAAGTCAGTCTAGAGGGAAATGGGGTATTTTTCTTACAGGCTTTCAGAAACACGGTGGGTGGTGGTGGGGAGGGGTGTGGGAGGAGGGAGGAAACATGGCCTGCAATTCAGTCTTCATGAGTGCCTCTTGACTTTGAATTGAGATGTTGATAGTTTTTCAGTTCACAAAGCGTGTGTGTGTGTGTGTGTGTGTGTGTGTGTGTGTGTGTGATGGTCAGGGAAGGGTGTCGCAAGGAGAAGTTGAAAACAACTCCCACCATTCATAGAGACTGAAGAGATTCAAATAGGAAGAAGTCAAGTTCACACCATTGCAGGCAACAGAGTGAGAAGGCAAAAGTATCTTGGCTTAATGATGCATATTACCACTGCTAGGGGGGAAACTAGGCAGTCCTAAAAGTCCATCTTTTTTATGATGGGTCAGGATCAAACATTTTGTAAGAGACACACTAGTTTGTAAAGCTTTGAGGGACTTGAACGGGCTTCTGTAGATAACAGAGAGAATACAAAGTTCCTGCCATGTGGGAAGACAAGTCCTCAGCAACCTAAGTCAGATGACTTACAGGAAGAAAGCCAGCAAGGATTTCTTTTGGGGTGGGGGTGGAGGAGCACAGGGAGAAGGAAATATACATATATCTTGATGTAGGAAATTGTTGAAGAAGCAGACTGAAGTTTCCAATAGAGCCTGTTTACCCCTGGAATCCAGAAGCAAATGAGCCTTTGCTCAGGAATCTAAGAAGTCACCGATCATGTTCGGATTTCTCCAAAGAGAAATGGAGGAAGAGAGTGGAGGAAGTTTCTACCTAATGGTTCTGGCATTATGAAGACATACCCAATAGGCTTTACAGAACAAGTGCCTGACTGTTTATATTTCATCATAGTCCATATTGGTGAGTTAAACTTTGGTAAATTCACATTAAAGAGATAACTGCATATAAGCCAGTTCAAAGTTATCTCATAAGTTCCCCTCATTCTCCTGCATGAACTTGACTTTTACTCATGTCCTTCTGGACATATTCCTCCATGTTGATGCTTGGTTGTCATTACAGCAGTTTCTCAAGAGCTGCTTCAACCATTGTTAGGCAGAGTTGAAAAATGTTCTGTTTCATAATATCCCAAATATTCCAAATAAATTGCCACGTGTTGTTGACCCCAGGCTTTAGAGAGATCTATCATATAAGGTTGGCATCCAATCTGTTAAACACCATCTTTGTCATGAAGATCTCTAGTCAAGAGAGCTTACCATGTTGGTGCGCCATTTTGTTTCCAGATACCTACTCTTCTGAGACTTGTCTCATGCCACTGAGGGATAAACCACATCTTGAGGCAGTATGGGGGGGAAAATAGGCCTTATGAAATAATTTTCTGAAACTTCTGCCTATATCATGACAAAGGGAGGATGCTCTTCTATCAGCAGAGATGGGTGTGAAATTCACAGTGAAACTGCCCATCACATGTTAGGATTCTGCTGGCTTCAGTTGCCAGTGTGTCACAGAGCAGGGCAACACAAGTCCTTCCCAGCTCCAAGTTCTCTGGTTCCTGGGAACTGCTGTTGGAAGAAGCTTCAGTCTCCAGTGCCACCCAACAGAGAAGTATGGATAGATTAAGGAGACATCACGCAAAAGAAACCTTTCACTCCGGGTAAAGAGGGCATGACATATGAGAAAGGGTTAAACTACAATGCACACCAGATATCAGCAAAATAGCAGCCAAAGGAGAGCAGGATCAAGAGTCTGCTAATAATTTCAAGAGTCTGGGGAAGAGGAGGAAATGAAACAATCCTCACAAATCAGAATGGTGTGGTCACTGCTAAGCCAGGAAGGGGTACCACCCCATGCCTACGTGGATCTTTTGTGAGAAGCTGACATCTTCACAACAGGAGGGCAGTATGGCAGGAAGAGAAAGGGTACACAGCACAGTTTCCCACTCAAAGTCAAGAGACTGGCCAAATCCTACTGATGTGTAAGCTCGTTTGTGTGTACGCACACGAGGCACTTTTTCTTAGTGCCATTTACTTTTGGGGTACTCAAGCCTTATTCAATGAAAGAGTGGAGGCATGATCTCCCGAATCAAGCTTCGTGGTCTGGAAAAAAGCAAACCACTTTTAGCAAGCTTGGTTTTGGGTTTTGCTAAAGGAAACTTTTGTGCTTGGATGGCAGTACCATTGAGGTAGGAATTGGAGGAGAGGGGATCCTGGTTAAAATCCGATCAAACCTTAGATGGTGCCCTCTTTTTACCCTCTTCACAGTAGATGGTTAAGAAATGCGTGTTGCTGCTGAGAAAGAAAAAAAAAACCTGTCAGTTTTTGTTAAGAAACTTAGGGGAACATTGTGTGTCAACTATACCTCAATTAAAAAGAAATTTCCAAATCTAAAAAGAAGGAAAAAAAAACCCATCATGTTTTAAATCACTATAAACAATTAATGATGTAAAAGTGAGGTACTTTGTTTCATATGTGATAATTAAATGTTATAGTCAAAGACTCATATGTCAATTATATGAAAAGATTTCATTAAGGAAAGAATCTTTTGTTGCTATTAAAAAAAGAAACTTCGAAGTGTAGCAAAAAAATTTATATATATAAATATATATCATCTCCACTGATAATTATATATGGTCTAATTATATATGCATATATGTGCACATAAATATATAAAAATATAGTTATATATAAATATGTAAGAATATTTATATATAACTATATAAAAATATAGTTATGTATAAATGTTTAAATATGTTTATATATAAATATATAATCTCCATCGATAATTATATATGAGCTAATTATATATGCATATATGCATACATGCATATATGCATACATGCATATATACATGTATGCATATATATGATCTAATTATATATTCATACATGTCTAATGTATGTATAATAGATTATACGTAATCTAAGTGTGACCCTAAGAAGCAATATCTAATATTAACAAGGGAAGCTGTACATTTGAAGGAGGGAGAAAGTACTGGGGGCTAGGGGCTGGAACATTCAAGAAAAGATGTCAAGAAAGAAGGAGTATGTGAGGTAAGTCTGGTACATGGGTAGAAAGCGGAAATTAGTCTGGACAATGGTGAAGACACAGATATTCAGGGGATAGTTGGGAGATTATATAGGAAGAAAAATGAAGTCTTGATGGATGGTCGTATGCTAACAGCCTCCCATTTCATCTCTCTTCCTGCTTTGTGTGCTCTAGGTCTCCCTTCTTCTCTGCATGTCTTAAGTCCTTCGGTAGCACCCTTGGGCCTAGCTACTAGCAACCAGAGCCGCAATGAATACTTTGACCTCGATGTTCTCTGAGCTTCACTTCTTTTTTTTCTGGGTCCCATGATTTATTCTTCAAATTATGAAAGTGAACAACCCGGGTCACGTTATTCTTTCATTTTAGTTTCCTTCTCTTGCTTGCTTTTCTCACTGGAGGAAGAGATTATGTAGATGTCAAAATTTGGCACTGGGCTGATGATAATCATCCAGGAAATACACACCTACACACTTGGGATATGTCATAAACCACCAAGTCAAAGGTGAACCTCTTTTATTAATAGCAATACATTAGGAATTGAATGTTAAAGGAACAGATCTTTACTGACCATTCACTATGTATAAATTCTATGCAAAGCTTTATAGGGGACAGAAATGACTAAGATGTTTACAAAAGCTTCATTTATTGGACGAGACAGATACATAACAACTGTCCTAATGTTGAAATAAACTATTGTGCCAAGACTCTTGGTTTCATCATACTCTATGATGATATGGCAATCACCATTGATAGTGCACTTTTTTAACCGAAAATTCCTTCCTTACAAAGTTTCTCTCATAGAATCTAACTATTGAGGCAAAATTCAAAGGATTCAGCTAGCCCTGACCAATTTCCAAATCCTTTTTTTGACTAAAATATCCCTCTCAATCGAGAGACTCTGTTTCAATACAGAGGTTTCTCTAGTTCAGCTGAATTAACTTGTGCCACAGCTGTCTACACTGCATTCACAGCCACCTGTGGGATACTCTCCTGCTCATCCCGTTTGCAGAGCCAAAGACATGAAAACCTGGTGAAAGATGAGGTAGAGGGAATTCTGTGATGTAAAATCGTGATTAATTGCTTAGCCCTGGGAGGGGGTAGGCAGGGGAAGTTGCTTTGCCAGGATTTGTGTAAGCCTGAAAACGATGTACAATTGGATGACTTCAATTATCATGTGAAGATTCACCATCTAGAGGTCATAAAAGAAAACTCTTAGAGCATTAAGAATACATATCCTGAAAAAATAAGGGACATCAACAAAGTATAGGGAATTGAGTAGGAGGGAAGGGCTGTGGTAAGTCCAAACTATGCTCGTTTGGGACATTAAAGTACTAGACTCTAGGAGTATGTTTGACCAAGAAGGGCTCCGCATCGTAGTGTGGCATTGTGTGTATTTTGAGGAAATTATCTCTTCCAAACAGTCAGCTACACTTCAAGGTTCCAGCTTCTGTGGGCCTGAGAAGGGAGGGACTTATACCGCCCCCATTTCTAGCTGGGGTTTGAAGGATACTCTTTGGCTTATGCTAGTGTGATGTGAATAAATGCATGAGTGTTTTCTGGTCGGGTAGAAGTGAATTAAGATTCCTGATGGAATAATCTTAGTTTCATAGTTATTCTAAATCTTAGCAACTTTTTTTTCCCATTTAATAGTCATGGCTAAAAAATGTTTAGGGCTTCCCAAGTATAAGACAGTTGTGGGGCACCTGGGTGGCTCCGTAGGTTAAGTGTCCGACTCTTGACTTCAGCTCAGGTCATGATCTCAAGATTTGTGAGTTCGAGCCCTGCGTTGGGCTCCTCACTGGCAGTGGGGAGCTGGCTTAGGATTCTCTCTCTCCATCTCTCTCTCTCTGCCCCTCCTCCACTCACTTATCTCTAAAATAAACAAACTAAAAAAAAAGACACTGTTGTAAGCATTGAATGCATTTTACTTCATCTAAATTCACAACAATCCAATGAGATGATGTACAGAGAAGAGTTAACACAGCAGGTCTGGGGCTGCTATCCTTAGAAAGCCCTGTTTGAAAGGTTGGCCTTTGGCTGGCATCTAGGAGCTTGGATTTCACGAAGGTTTCCACCATTCCCTGATAAGAATGACTTACTGTAGCTGTTTGTAAAAACAATGTGGTTTGTGTTAACACCTGCTCCCCTTTCTGGGGTTTGAAATTTTGCTATGTTCCAGACAGAGGATGCCTTAGTGGCCAGCCCTCAATCAAAACTCTAGCCTTGAGTCTCTGATGAGCTTCCCTGGTAGACACCATTTCATACCTGTCATGACTCATTATTGGAGGAATTAAGCCTATCCTGCGTGACTCCTCTGGGAAAGGATTCTTGGTAGCTTGTACCTGGTTTCCTCTGGACTTTGCCCCATGTACTTTTCCCTTTGCTTATTTCAGCTTGATTCCATTGGGCATAATAGGTCTTAGCTGTGGATATGACTATATGCTGAGTCCTCTGAGTCCCCCTAGTGAGTCATCACACGGGGTGGGCTTGGGGATCCATGGCACACGTGTGTGACATTATTATCATCTCAGTTTTAAAGGTGAGGAGGCGGTTTCGTGGAGAGTTTAAGCAAACATCTTAAGGTCACACAGCAGGCACATAGCACCATCAGGGTTTGAACCCAGGCAGGATAGCTACAGAGCCCTTGTTTCCTCCTGGGGAGCCTCTAAACTTACAATAATAATACTTCCCTCATTGGTGGATTGCGAGTCAAAGGAGATATGTTTGCTCAGAACATACTAAATGCTCAATGAAACTATATCATATTATGAGGCACCAAGCCCTCTATCTCTTCTGCCCGCTACCCAGGAAAGCTACCATATGTTTCCCATAGCTCAATGACACATAGAATGTCTCCAAGAAATTGAAACATCCATGAGGAGGGAAAAGGAAGGGGAATGGTATGCAACTCCATGACTATGTTTTTAAATGTTTATTCTATTTTTGAGAGAGAGAGAGACAAAGAGAAAGAGAGAGAGGGAGAGAGAGCACAAACAGGGGAGGGGGCAGAGAGAGAGGGATACAGAGAATCTGAAGCAGGCTCTGTGCTGACAACAGACATCCCGATGTAGGGCTTGAACTCGCAAACTGCAAGATCACGACCGGAGCCAAAGTCAGACCCTTGACCAACTGAGCCATCCAGGTGACCCAATGACTATTTTTTAGACAAGAATGTTTATAACAAGACTTTTGCTTTATATGCCAAATGGAGCCTCTATGCTTTCTCTCCTCTTCCCTTGCCTCTTCTCTCTCCTTGGGTCCAGCACGGAGGGGCTGGACACTGTGGTGATAAATTCAGCAGAGCTGGCTGGGTGTTTAGGAGAACTGAAGCAGAAGAAGGAGAGAGGGGCTGGGCAGCTTGGGTTGAGCCCCTTTCATCATGGTCACCCTATTTTCTACCACCCGTCCCCCAGACGGGAACACATTGTCTTGCAGCAGAATACCTAACATTCTGGTTGCTAAAATTATTTCTCAATCACCCCTTCCTACATTTCAACCCCCCTAGTTAATGTAGAAACATCCAGTCTCTTTCCATTTGAGGAAGCGGAATGACCCTAGCATTCCACAGACTTATTCTTGCACTGCTTTCAAAGAAAAACTACTCTTTCTGTTCAATGCCTGTTGGCTATATGTCAGAGCAAATGTATGGCAACTTGTTGTGTTGCCCTAGTCGATAGATCCAGATGTCCTACTCAGAGCTGAGCTGGCTAAAGCTCACTACACCTCCATGGCAGAATTTGGACGGTAATGGAAGATGCCCTTGATGTAAAACCTCATCTTCTCCATCTCCTCCTCCGAATCCCTTTCAGTAGGGAAACAAACTTCCTATTTCGTAGGAAGAAATATGACTTACAGTGTAAATGGTGGGTGAGCAGTGGCCTGGCGATGCCGAATCAATTAGATCAAATCCTTCCCTGTGAGCACGTTTTGACAAAGTAAAATCGGAAGGAGCCCACAGATATTAGATAGCTGGAAAGAGGACTTGGTCACAACGAGTGCCAAAAGAAGGAGATGGGACCTACCTGTACAGCAGACGTTCCCATGGGAAATCTTGGCCCTTGCTGGTCAGCAGGATGTAAGCAATATGGAAGAGGTGTAAATAAAGACCAAAACCTCCTATCTTGAAATAAAGTGTATTTTCATCTAAGAAAAATCAATGTCCTCACACCAAAGGCAAGTACACTGTCAGGATCCACTGGGAAGAGTTGCCTGGTCATTGGATAAACTCTTTTAAGCCAATGACTCAGTGAAAAAACCCGAGTTTCAGTCCTAGCTATATCTGGTGCTCAACCTGCCCAACTTTACATGAGTTACCTCATTGATTCTATCTCTATTTCAGTTTCATCATTGGTAGAGTGGGGGATATAATAATGCTCCCAGGATGCCAGTAGACATTGGGTAAGATGATGTGGGTCAATGTGCTGACTGAACTGTAAATTAGTACCTAAATGTTAGCTATGAATGTTTCGCTCCAATAACATTAGCTATCACCAAGACTGAAGAGAAAAATCAAATGTGAAATAAAAACCTAGTTTTCATTGTATTGAGCATTCAGAAAGGAGGGTAGGTTACCTCAAGCGTAGAGCCTTTTAATGCTAAATTACAAATGGAAAGGGTATTGCAATAAACTCAGTTGTATGACCAATCAAAATATTAACTTTTCCTCATTGTAGCAGCTTAATCCTTCCTCCTGGGTTGGTCTGCTAAAAACCACACGCAGCGGTCTAAAAGGTGATTGGGCATCAATGAAGACTTAGGTCAGAGTCTCTGGAGTGGCCAGTGATTTAGTTTCTTGGATTAAGGAAGTCAACACCCTCACCAATGGCTGGATAAAAATAACATTCCTTTCTATTGTGATCATCCTACATCAAGGCAATGTTTGAGATTTAAGCAGCACAGTGTGATGTGCCTGCTACAGTTATTATGTGGTTGAACTTCTAAAACACAGCAGCAGCACAAATGTGTTTTATCAATCTTTGCTGTTGGTACGAATCTTGGAGAAAGCAAAGTTGCGTCACTTCCCAATGCAGCTCACTCTAAAATGGATCATTATTCTAAGGCACTTATCATGCCTGTTAGATTCAGATTCATCTGCTCGGAGCCCTTCACGCCCCTCCCCCCCCCCCCCCCCCCCCCCCCGCTCTGCTCCCCATCATTCAAACACTCTGCGCTCTCTTCAAAAATGCTGCATACAGACTCATTAAGTTCAGAGTAAGCTGCAATTAGTAAGCCTGTCAGCTTCTCTTACAAGGAACTTATTTTTCAGTGGAAATTTTTGTAATGGTTCCTGTCTGATCTTTAACTCTTCCCTGGAGACCAAACTCCCCAGCTCAATTCTTGGCAGTGCGATCCTGAGAGTGAGTGATACCTCTTTGGACCAATTAATTACTGCAATTTCTTAAATTTAGCCACTAGCTGTTTGGCACCTTCCACACAGCACCCCTTGCAAAGAAATCCTGCAGAGCTCTGAAATGCCTGGCCCCCCTGTCTGTACCCTCAGAGATTTGTAAGCCTGGATCCTGGTCCTCAAAATGCCTCCTCAAGTGTGGTCAGGGGTAGTAAGCAAAAAAAAAAAAAAAAAAAAAAAAAAAAAAAAGAAGCCTCTGTGTTTCAGGGACTCACTTGCATTTATTTTACCGGGTGAGGGTGATGAGGTGATTGCCAATGTCTCCCAGCTCAACGACCAAGGGACTGCTTAGAACGTCCTGCGCGTCACCTGGATGTTGCTTCTCCCCTGGGCCCATGGGGCCATTTGCAAGTTGAGAAGCGGGGATAGGAATGTAGGACAACTAGGAATCCCAAGAGATGGAGAAAGGTTTTCAACTTAGAAGGCAAAGCAATGACGATCTGTTTAACTTACAGATAAAATAAACATTATGTCATTTATCAGTTCCTGGGATTCCTCACAAGCCCAGAAAATCAAGGGTTGTCTATGTCTCTAAAGAGGTAAATACAACGATTTTGTTTTTCTGTTTGAGTCACACGGGGGTAACCACTAAAACACTTGGGTATGTTACAAATCAACATACAATGAAAGAAATCATCCCAGTAGTTTTCTGACTTTAAGCCCACTTGAACAAAGTCCCATGCTGGCAGGGACTATTGGTACTATTTCCAACGTAGCTCAGCACGCTGTAGGGAATCCATAAATATTTGTTGACTGGTGACTGATATGCACGCTGATCTCCACGAGGACAAAGGATATCCTCCTTATATTTCATCTCAGTACTTATACCTATGAGCTCATGTTTATCATCTAGCTAATGAAATATCATTTTGACCTTCTTTACAGAGGTGGAGATGAATTTAATTGGGTTATTTTATTCATCCGAGAAGTGTTTGGGTTTTGTTTTTGCACGCTCTTCTCTTCTGGCGTTCTTCTCTTGTCGGACCCTATTCGCTCTTTAGGCCCCTTCTCTTTTATGAAAACTTATTCTCTCTCCTCCTCTTCTTCCTCATACTCAGTACGTACTGAGCATTTAATGTGTCAGACACAGCTCTAAGTGTTTTGCGTATATTGACTTATAGAGCCCTCAAACCCATGTACTGACTCAAAAGAACCCCACCGAGTGAGGTATTACTGCTCTTACCTCCCTTCTGCAGATGAGAAATGGAGAAACAGAAGGGTACAGTGGTAACCTCTTCAAGGCCACACAACAGGAAAGAGGTAGAGGTGGGATTTGAACCCAGGCCATTGGCTCCAGAGCTGCCCTCTTAAGTATTCCACTGGTTATCCAGTCTCCTGGATCTGCCCATTTCCTGAACTCTGATGATCGCTTTTGTTGTTGTTGTTGTTTACAAGAAGATAGCTAATAGTCCTCATTTTATTAAAAATAGGCTAGGGGCGCCTGGGTGGCACAGTCGGTTAAGCGTCCAACTTCAGCCAGGTCACGATCTCGCAGTCCGTGAGTTTGAGCCCCGTGTCAGGCTCTGGGCTGATGGCTCGGAGCCTGGAGCCTGTTTCCGATTCTGTGTCTCCCTCTCTCTCTGCCCCTCCCCCGTTCATGCTCTGTCTCTCTCTGCCCCAAAAATAAATAAAAAATGTTGAAAAAAAAATTAAAAAAAAAAATAAAAATAGGCTAATACTCTATGCTCTATTGTATCTGTTGCTTTGATTTTAGTCCACATTTTTTTGTATCTTTGTGGTATAGATCACCTTTAGTCTTTTTTAACAGTAGCATAGGGATGCCTGGGTGACTCAGTGAAACATCCGACTCTTGATTTCAACTCAGGTCGTGATCTCATGGTTCGTGAGTTTGAGTCCCGAGTCGGGCTCCATGCTGACAGTGGGGAGCTTGCTTGGGATTCTCTCTCTCCCCCTCCCCCTCTCCCCCCTGCCCCACCTCTCAAAATACATAAACTTAAAAACAATTTTTAAATAAACAACAACAACAAAAAAAAAAACCACACACAACACCCCAGAAGCATAGTAATCCGTAAGTGTGGATTCCCAAATTATAATGACGATCCTCCTGACGGACGTTGTGACGGTGTTCACACTTTCGATATCAGGCACAACTGCATTTCAAATCACCGCAAAATAAAGAAACACACGCTAGGTTGAAGTCAAAAAGAGAGTGTTGGGTCAGGTAGCTCTTCCGTGCCATTAAGAAATAAATTATTCAGCAGAGAGAAAATAAGACATAGATAAGGCCAGCACTTCTCTAAGTGGGTATTAATGAAGGAATATTACTGCTGCGGGTATTAACTCATGCATGTAAAAGCCCATTTCTCTGTGCAACACTTTGTTTAACTGTGAAATAGACATTTCGCTGTTGAATCAGGCTGGCAGGGACCCAGGAGGGCCAATCACGGGCCTGCTTGGAGGAAGGCATCACACGAAACAATTCCTGAACTTTTCCTATGGCTGAAGCAAGCAGCCAGCCATATTTTCTCTGAAGACTGCTCAGGCCCAAAACATTCTTTGCTCTGCTCTATCGAGATGAACTCTGCTTTTCAATCAGGCTGTTATTCAAATACTGGAACAGGTCCAAATTTGCTTTCCTGAGGAAAAGCCTGTCTCTGCCTCCAGCATGCGCAGTCCAAGAGGGCGGGCTCCTGGCCCCTCACCAGGGACAACCAGGCCTGGCCCCCATGCTTTCAGTGTGCGAGGGGGGGTGTCTCCTGCCTCTGCCCTCCCACTATCTGCACGCAAGTCAAAGGGACCAGCTTGCAGGTCCCCCAGGAGCGTCCTGGTGCACAGCCACCTCGATGCGCTGCTCAGACCGCCTCTTAGTCCCCCTCACAATCTCCTCATGCTTTTCTAGATCTTTCCCCCTCCGCGAGGCCGGCCATCTGAGCCTCAGCTCTCCCGAGCAGGCTTCCTGACTCAAAGAACTCTCCTTCTTCATGGTGACACTGGCCTCTAACACTCACTTGGTGATCCACTCACTCACTCTCTCCTTCGTTTATCCATCCATTCTTATGCACCTATCAATGCCAGAGACACAGCAGTGAACAAAACTAAGTCCAGGGGAGTAAACAAAAAATAAGCAAATACGCAGGTATTTACAACGGCAGGTGGCGGTAAGTGCAGGTAATGGCGGGAGTGTTGGAGGCATATATATATATGTATAAATAAATATATTTATTATATATAAATAATATATATTTATATATATAAATATATAATAATATATAAATATATAAATATATATAAATATATAATAATATATATAAATATATAATATATTATTATATATTATATTATTATTATATATTTATATATAATATATATAATATATGTAAATATATATATATTTATTATATATATATAATAAATATATAATATATATAAATATATATTATATATTTATTATATATATATAATAAATATATAATATATATAAATATATATTATATATAAATATATATATTTATTATATATAAAATGGTCAGGGAAGACTAGTGTGATAAGGTGTGACCTGATTGCTGAGGGAAGGGGGGAGCCTGGCAAGTAAGACTCAGAAGGTCCTTCCAGTGCAGAAGTCCTGAGTCGGGTGCATAATTGGCCTTTTAGGGGAACATTAAGGAGGCCACTTAGCGGCCTTTTAAGTGTGGTCTTTGCTTTGCAAACAAATGTATGGTTTTTTCCTCAACTTGAGGGTAAGCTTCCTGAGAGGGGGTGGATAATCCGTGATAAAGTGTCATGATGCTTTCTTTCTTCAGTAAAATTCCACTGTCTGAAGTATACCAATCAAAGTTTTTGGTAAGGGCTGGAAAGGGCACAAGGATACTTGGATAGGATTATAACCCCTAGCTTGTGGCCCTCGAATATCCCAGTAAAATACCAATGCTCTTAGAGTGTAAGTTATGCCTAGGCTCATAGGCCCAGAGCCACATACAGCACTTAGCAAGCAGGCACAGGTAACCTCATCACTTTTTAAAAAAATGGATTCTCAGGGAGCCTGGGGGCTCAGGAAGTTGAGTGTCTGACTCTTGATTTCTGCTCAGGTCATAATCTCATGGTTCGTGGGATCGAGCCCTGCATCAGGCTCTGTGTTGACAGCGGGGTGCCTGCTTGGGTTTCTCTCTCTTCCTCTCTTTCTCTGTCCTTCCCTCACTTGCTCTCTCTCTCTCTCTCTTAAAATAAACAATTAAAAAAACTTTTAATTAAAAAATGGATTCTCAGCTCTAAATAAAATGAACTAATCCCTTTATTTCTAATAACTGCCCTTGCTTCAGACAAAATACCAAGAGTGCAATGAAAACAGAGGCCAGTAAAGTAAATAACTTAAAGCAAACAACCAAAGGAATATCATCAAACAGTCCTAGCTGAGCCTTTCCAAATCAGTGCTTCTCAAATCATAACACCTTTATTAAGAGGTTCTTTTATCCATCTTGCCATAAAAATAGAGAAATATGAAAAAAAAAAACTATGTACAAAATAGTTCGGTCACTTTATTTTAAATACAGCTGTATGCAATTGGTTAATCCTCACTGTCATTTATAACTGAATTATATGTACTCTGGAAAGCTGTACAATGGATAGCATGCTGTGTGTGATTGTTGAAATATGTTTATGGTCGTTCTATAATTTATATTTGAGGTCCCTCCTCAACCAGGAATTCCATGAAGACACAACCTTATTATATCCCAGCACCATATTATCAAGTAAATTGGATTTGATTGGCTCATGTTGTATTTGTAGTGCTTCTTGTAGGCATAAATCTTACAAGGGATTTGAATTCCTTGGGCATCTCTTCTGCATGATTTCCTTAAAGATGGGGATTTTGTCTACTTAGCTTCATTGTTGAATCCTCAGTACCCAGCAGTCCCAGTGTCAGTGTCCCAGTGTCAGTACCCAGTGTCCGCCCATAGGGGGCCCTTCACTAATGTTGAGCAAATAACTAACTGATTTTCTGAAATGAGATATGGTATCTGTGATTGCTAATATTATGCATCAACTTGGCCAAGCCAAGAGATCCCCATATTTGATCAAACATTATTCTAGATGTTTCTATGAAGTTACTTGTCAGGTAAGATGAAAATTTAAATTAGTTGACTCTGAGGAAAGCAGATAGCCCTCTATGATGTGGGTGAGCCTCATCTAATCAGTTGAAAGCCTTAAGAGAAAAAGACTGATTGCCCCTGGGGAAGAATTCTGCCAACCGACTCTGCCTTCGCACTCAGCTACAACATCACCTCTTCCTCGGGTCTCCGAGGAACTTGCCAGCTCCATAGAAGCATAAGCCGATTCCTTAAAAGAAAGCTCTCTGTATCGTTACACATATACTCACATGCTATTGGCTCTGCTTGTCTAAAGAACCCTGGCTAATTCAGTATGCCTTACTCATTTGCTCTCTCAATGAATCAGTCAACACATGCTATTTACCAAGAATCATTCTCACTCACCGAGGCCCCACAGCCGCCAAAGCCAGACCAGTGACACAACCCAGATAGCTTGACACAACCCAGATAGCTTGCTTCTTTTTTTTTTTAATTTAAGAGAGAGAGATAGAGAGTGCCCAAGTGGGAGACGGGGGCAGAGGGAGAGAAAGAGAATCTTAAGCAGGCACCGTGTTCAGCGCAGAGCCCGACATGGGCCTCAATCCCACGATCATAGGATCCTGGGATCATGGCCTGAGCCAAAAATCAAGAGTTGGATGCTCAACTGACTAAGCTACCCAGGTGTCTCCCCACCTCCGACAGCTTTTGACCTTAATTTCTCCACTCTGGGTGGAGGACCAGAGAGCATTACCTCCTCAAAGTTTCATTTCTCTTGTGATGCAAAGCACCTGTACATCTCTCTAGAGAAACAGGTGCCAAGAGAACATTGTACTTGTCAAAGCTGTGTTGTGATGGTGTTATGGGAGGCACCAATTTACTACTGTAATTTTAGGGGAAAATACTTCCCAGGGCGATGCTGAGACATTAATAGTATCACTTCCTCTAAATATTTCCACTCTTTAGAGTGAAGCTGTGGGTGGGGAATTTCCGTCATGGAAACTAGCCAAAAGGTTACAAAAGGTTCACGGACACGGTACCACTTGATGTGTGGCAGATAATTGGTCCCCCCATAAGGCTAAGGAAAAGACGAATCTAAAAATACATCAGCTGGAAGCCTCTAGGGGAGCACGGCATGAAATCTGGTTCTCTTGGGGATCTAGCAATGAGATTAGCAGCCACCGAGTCTATCTGTGGACCTGAGGGAGGATGCTTCTGTAGAGTCCATATTCACATAGACCCTCCCACTGAGGGTTTGTGTGGTAGGGGAAGTGGACATTGAGAGTGAAAGCCTTCCTTAATGTGCCTGCAGGAAGCACAGTTCACCCCTGGGAGTATGTTTTCTCTCTGGGAGTCATTTTTATCTCTTTCTTCCTTCCCCTTTAAGGCCCCTCCTCTCCTTTGATGTCTTTTTCCTTCTGGCTCTCGGTTCTCTAATTCATTTACCTCTTACCTCCAGTGGAAGCCTGTTTCTAGCATGAAGCCAGGCCTCACGCCTCTGCTGGTAGTGTTTTGTGCATGAGAGAGGGAGAGATCTGGGGAGCATTCCTGAAATTATACCCTGAGCCTTCATCGGTGGCAATTACCTAGCACTGTCAATGGGGAGAAATGATAAATAGACTGTCATATGTCCACTTGATAGAATGCTATACAGCCATCAAAATAACTCGTCAACACCAATTTGCATCGACGTGGATTAACCTTCAGAAACAATATTGAGCCAGCATGTTCCAGTTATGGAAGGATATATATGGTATGATCATATTTGCTTAAAGTTACCAAACAGGAAAAAATAAACAGCATATACAATACACATAAATTACATATTAATTAATTTTTATATAAATAAATTTAGACATAACTTATAGTCCACATATGATATATCTGTACCTATAGACATATGAGGCATATCTAAAAAGAAAAGTAAGGGAGAATGATTAACACAAAATTTAAGAGAGCAGTTCCCTTTGTGGGGGGCATGGGTAGAAACTGATACAATTGGCTAGGGGCATGAATCAGGCCTCAAGGGTTGGTAAGGTTTATTTCTATTACTATTTAGAAGGTAGGCACGCGTAACATATGCTTCTTTGTAGTATGAAATGTTTTCCGATACCTAAAAATTTTTCCTAAAGTGAAATTTGTGCAGATTATTAATCCTCATTTATCATCTTCCTTGGAAAACGAAGGGAGGGGTTTGGGGGATAACAGCTGCTTATAAAAATCAAAGAGAACGTTAGCGGAGTTATAGACCTCCATTAACCAAAGCTTCCAGTCGGAACCGAAGGTGAAAAAGAATTGTGGATGTACTGATACCTTCACTTGTTACCTCCCTTCACCATTGCTTGACTTACTTCTGACCCCCCAGGATGCTTCCTTAGGGCAGAACCACCATGTAATAGAGCCGGGAAGGGTGTCAATTTCAAGCTATCATCACTGCCTGGATATTTGGGAGCTATCGTGGGTGCAGTGTTGATTTGAATGATCAAAACAGTCTGCGGCAAAGCGTGGCTTGGACACCCCAGCCTAGGACGTCCCTGTCGTTCGTGGCCCTGTGGCACGCACACATGGCAGGTGCTGGGTGGAATGAGACTCAGCTGTGGCCTTGAGGAGCTCCCGCTCTAATGAAGCTCTGCCAGTCTTCTCTCAAAGTCCTGCCTCCTGGTGTCTATCATGTCAGTTGTGCTACCAGCACAATTAGTAACATGATTTTTTTTTTCCTTTCAATCGACTCACTTTTTTTTTTTAACTTGAAGATATTTACTTATACTAAAAGAAAGTTTATAACACTCCTGCAGGTGAATAGCCAGTGCCGCTACAGTTAATAGAAGGTAATCATGGAAAACAGATGCAGGAAAACAAAACTATGCTGGTGAATTTTAGCTGGCTCTCGTTGACTGCTGATGGCTCATAGTCCAAGGCTCCTTTTCTCCTTGTTAAAAAGGTAAATGGCCAATGGTTAGAGAATGTTAAGATCAGGCCAATCTCAAACGATCAGGAGAGTGAAAATGGGAAAGTTTTCTGTGGCAAGGTCTAGTGACAGCATGATTGTATGCTATATCTGTGTATTGTGTACCATGTAAAATTATCCTGTGGTGCCCCACAGTTTGGAAACTTTGATCAAAGGAGTTGCCAGGAGACAGATAAGCGGAAGGAAAATGGAGGGCATTTGGAGTAAGGTGTGATACAGTTTTGCACAGGACATGTTACGTCTAAAGGAACTCTCCCTGGGGCACCTGGCTGGCTCTGTTGGAAGAGCATGTGACTCTTGATCTCGGGGTTGTGAGCCGGAGCCCCATGTTGGATGTAGGGATTACTTAAAAATAAACTATTTTCATTACTTTTTAATGTTTATTTATTTTTGAGAGAGAGAGAGAGAGAGCAGGGGAGGGGCAGAGAGAGAAGGAGACACAGTATCAGAAGCAGGCTCCAGGCTCTGAGCTGTCAGCACCGAGCCCAACGCGGGGCTCAAACTCATGAATTGCAAATCATGACCTGAGCAAAAGTCAGACGCTCAACCGACTAAGCCACCCAGGTGCCCTAAAAATAAGCTCTTTAAAAAAAATAAAGGATCTCTCCCTGTGTACCTGGTTCCTTTCTCTAAGCAGGATCTCATAAGGGGCTGAGGAGGACGTCCTCCATATGGCCCTGAATAGATATGAGGGATATCAAAATGCAGATGCCTAAGTAAACGGGGAACAGTGAGTGACATGACCTGAGTATGCACAGGGCTGTGTAGCAGCTTGAATTTCCCCAGAAGCAGACCCTGACTCATATTCGAGTGCATGTACTTTGTTTGTTTGTTTGCTTTTAAAGTTTACTTATTTGTCCCGAGAGAGACAGAGACAGTGCAAGTTGGGGATGAAAAGAAAGAGAAGGAGAGAGAGAATCCCAAGCAGGCTCCTTACTGCCAGCACAGAGCCTGACACCGGGCTCAAACTCGTGAAACCAGGAGATCAGGACCTGAGCCCAAACCAAGATGCTTAACGGACTGAGCCATCCAGGCCCCCTCAAGTGTGGGTAGTTTAACCAATGATCCCAGGACACCTTGCTGGAGAGCAGGAAGCCAGGGAAGAATCGTGAGAAGGGACGGCACATAAAAGGTCAGTTATCAAGCCGGCTACCCCTGTGGCAACTGAGCTTAAGTTCACGTGGAAACTTTAGGGAATCGGTAAAACATGCGTCTTAGAGTTATTCCACTCAGGTCTGAGGGAGCTGGGATGTTTACGGCCCACTCGAGAGTTGGATTCTGGGCCTTTTCATTTGCCTTTCAGCAATTACAGTGGCCCTACTTGGCTTGGAGAAAGCTCTCAGGTCCTGAGATAAAGACTCAGGCTGTTAGAAGTTAGTCCAGTCCTGATGAGGCCCAAAGGATGTAGGTAGGAAACTGTTTTCACTCCACCCTTCCTCTGCTAGAAACTTCAAAAACGTGTCATGCTTGACCCATACCACAGCATTCCAAGAGGGCTCTTTCCCCTCATTTACATACAGAGAAAGAGGCTCTATCATTTTAGGCATCATTTGCCCAAAGTCAGGCAGCCTGTGTTCTACACCCCTGGTTACGCCTTCCCAGTCGTCTTCTTTTTTAACATCGAGGTGAAATTCACATGACATACATTAGACATTTGCAAGAGGACAATTCAGCGGCGTTCAATATGGTCACAATGCTGTGCCAACACCACCTGCATCTGGCTCCAAAATACTTTTATCACCCCCACAGGAAATCTCCTACTCCGTAACAGCCACTGGTAGCCACCAACCTGCACTCTGTCTCTACTGACTTACCCATTCTGGGTATTTCATATAAATGGAATCAAGTACTTCTTGTGCCTGGCGTCTTTCACTTTACACAGTGCCTTTGAGACTTAACCCTGCTGTGGGATGTATTAGCAGTTCATTTTTTCTTTGGTGGCTGCATAATATTCCGTTGCGTATGGACATACCACAATTTGTCTCTCCACTCATCTGCTGATGGACATTTAAGCTGCTTGCCATCTCAGGCTGTTGTGAATAGTGCTGCTAGCAAAGTGTGCACACATGTAACATATTTGAGTCCCTGTCTTCCGTTCTCTTGGATGCTTAACTAGGAGTAGAATTGCTGGGTCACGAGGCAATTTTGCATTTCTCTTTTCTTTTTTTTTTTTCTTTTATTTTTTTTTTAATTTTTTTTTTTTAACGTTTATTTATTTTTCAGACAGAGACAGAGCATGAACAGGGGAGGGGCAGAGAGAGAGAGGGAGACACAGAATCAGAAGCAGGCTCCAGGCTCTGAGCCATCAGCCCAGAGCCTGACGCGGGGCTCGAACTCACCGACCGTGAGATCGTTACCTGAGCTGAAGTCGGATGCTTAACCGACTGAGCCACCCAGGCGCCCCTGCATTTCTCTTTTCAAGGAACTGTGCTAGTCTTCTTGCGGGGGCTCCTTCTCCTCTAACTTCTATTTATTTATTTATTTATTTATTTATTTATTTATTAAAAAAACTTTTTTAACATTCATTTACTTATTGAGAGAGAGGGATGGAGCACGAGCAGGGGAGGGTCAGAGAGAGAGGGAGACACAGAATCTGAAGCAAGCTCCAGGCTCTGAGCTGTCAGCCCAGAGCCCGACGTGGGGCTGGAACTAACGAACCACGAGATCGTAACCTGAGCTGAAGTCGGATGCTTAACCGACTGAGCCACCCAGGCACCTCATCCCCTACCTCTATTTAAATGTTAGAATTTCTTGGGGCGCCTGGGTGGCTCAGTCAGTTAAGCATCCGACTTCAGCTCAGGTCATGATCTGGTGGTTTCCTAAGTTCCAGCCCCACGTTGGGCTCCGGGCTGCCAGCTCTCTCTCTGCCCCTCCCCCACTCATGTTCCTTCTCTCTCTCCCTCTCTCAAAAACAAACACTAAAATAAAATAAAGGTTAGAATTTCTTGAGATTCGATTCTAAGCCACCCTCTCCTTTCCCATTTGATACTTTCCCTCAAGCATGTATCACCCACAATCATGGTTGCAATTACCAAATCTATGCCAAGGATCCCCAGACCTCTCCCCTGAGCTCTAGATATTGGCCAGTGTCGAATGCCTGACTGACATCTGCATTTGGATCAATTCTAGAACTGAACTAACCCAAGCCTGGTCCCCACCAGCTTCCCCAGTCTCAGTGACTGGCTATAACAGCATCAGGATCCGTTTGAATGTGCAAACCGGGAAACTGGGGGTCATCTCTGACCCTTCCCCCCTCGCTCTCCTTTTCTGTCCACCACCAAGTGCCGTCGATTTTCCTTTCTAGCTGACTTTTAAATTTGTGTAATTCTGTCTCCACTGCGACCACTCTTGTCTGTATTCACGTAGATACACTTGCCTGGCTGACTTTCTCCACCTTCTGATTGGTCTCCCTGTCTCTAGATGTGGTCCCTTTCCATCCGTCCTCCACACCTATTCTAAAAGCCATGGAGAACCCCTCTACCTTCTCCGTGGCTTTTAGAATAAGCAACGTCTTTCATGCTGCACTTTGGGCTAATTTGACCCACTATCCACTCGCCTCCCGCTACACTGGCCTTGATTTTGCCAGATAATTCTGTGGTCTCCTACCTCAGGAAACGGTCTCTGCTGTTCTCTCTGCCTGGAGCATAGCCTTGTGAACTCCTACGCCTTCTTTTCAATTCTAGTCTCATTTTCTTTCTAGAAACCTCCCTGCCTCCCAGACGAGATCAGCTTCCCCCACAATACGTTGTGATCCTTATCGCATTTGTGTAATTAGTAATTAACGTCTGCTTCTCCCCCACGCCCCGTAAACTTTTTGGAAGCAGGGCAATGTCCGTTTTCCTTCATCTTATGTAAGTTTTGACTTAAAAGCAGCTGCCCCATGAATGAACTAATTAATGAGAAATGGTGGAGCTCCAACTCAAAGCTGATTTGTCATCCTGCCCTTTCCACTGCTCCACTTTGCCCCATTCTTAAAACAGGGATGTCCTTGCAGATTGGAAGGAATTTATCCCCAAACTGGAAGGAAGTAGAAACAAGGAGGAAAATCACTTGACTTGTTCCCAGGGTCCTGTCATGGGCTCTTCACACCCACTTCTGGTGGGAACCAACTTTCTTGGGGGGGGGAGGGGGGAAGCTCCTCAAACAGGGGTTAAGAAGACCAGAGCACACACCCTCAGCTCTCATCATGGGCACAAAGGGCAGAAAACCAGCCCGCCGACGTCCACACAGCTTTGAACAACATGCAACGCTTTTCGAATGGCATTCCCTTGAAAGTTGTCCGTGTTTTTCGTTTTGAAATGATTTCACCAAGATGAAAAGGCTGCCTCAATTCCTTTGTGGAAGAAACGCTACCGAATGAATGAATGACTCAAGGGAATTAGTAAATACAGAATAAAGAAAGGATGGAGAAGTTGAGGTGGCCCAGTGCGAACAGGTAGAACATAGTGTGATTTGTCCCCAAGCCCTTAGAGATGATGCTGATGACCAGTTCTCTGCAGAGCCAATCAACCCTGAGTCCAATCCCCAATCACCATTTCCTACCCCTCCAGGCTGAGTCCCAGAGGGACCGAAAATGACATTATGAATGATTTTAGTCCATCATAATGTGCAAGTGACAGCTCACACTTTGAAGTATTGAAATAGGAGAAGCCAAAGCTGAAGGTTATCACAGGTATGCTCTCTGCGGAGGGCAGCAAGGGGGAGGAGCCATCCAGCTTACACACCCGGAAGCACCTCCCCACGATGATTTCAAAAATAGAATCATGTAGGTTTCAGGTTGCTTTAAAGCCAGTGCCTGCGGGTCGACTGGAAAGAATCCTGGAGTCCCTCTTTCCACCTTTGGGACGTGTTGAGGCCCTCTCAGCTCCAGTTCAGGGGTGTCAACAGAGGGGAACACTAACAGATATCTGATACCAGCTCAGGAAGTCAGAGTCTGAGTGAGTCCCACCCCCCGTCAGGCCACAAGTGTCTGAGAACTTACCCAGGGCAGAGCCACTGCTGCTGGATCGTCCGGTCTCACTGGTATTCTCTCCCTCTCCCCAGTCAGGCAGGTGGGAGCTGGGAGCTCAGTGCTGCCTCATCCCGATGCTTGTATCTTGCCCCGGCCACCAGATTCGCTTCTAAAGGCAGCTGCAAGCATTTCCCTACTGAGCAACCACACACATAGACTGTGAACAGGGTTTGTGCGTGTTTTTCCTTCCGGTTGCTGCAAGTGATGTTGTCTCAGTTCATTTCCTCTCTGTGTCTTTTTTTTTTTTTCATACACTGGGGGCGATATGTAGTTTAGGGGCAGGTGAGAAATCTAGCTCTCATCGGTACTGCTTGCTCTTTTGAGAAAGAGAGGTGATCTTTAAATTATCATTGCAATGCCATTCTGCAGAGTGGCATAAACTCCTTTCTAGGCTGCCCGGAGGCAAACATTCAGCTATGTTAAGGCCAACCAAATCGGGGTTTTGTGGTTTTATGGACTTAATAGACTCTAAAGAATTCCCCTATAAGTTGACACGAAGCAACTTTTCATTCGACCAGTATTTTTTGAGTCTGTGCACTGATAGGCACCCTGCTAGGCGCTAGGCACCCAGCTGGAGCATCCCAGCGTGGAATGGAGGCCTAGACTGAGCATGTGGAAAGGACTTTGGAAGTTCCTTAGTCCCAAACCTTTGTCTTCTGGCTGTGCCTCTGGGTAGCCGACAAGTGGTCTGGTCTGAGGCTAACTACCTGGTGGTTACCCTTTAAGCGCCTTTGGTCTTTCTGGGCCTCAACTTCCTCATCTGTAAAAGGGGACAGTCATAGGATTGTTGCGAGAGTTAAATTAGTTACTATATGTAAAGCCCTCAAAGAGTGGCTGGCACAAGTCAGTAGGTAGGCAGGATATGAGGGTTTGCTATCATCACTGGTGGTGAGTTATATTATTATAAGCTCAGTCCTTTGGTTTTTCCTTCTCTTCCCACTTCCCATCCCTCTCTGGTGCCTAGGAAGGGACTGGGGGACAGAGAGGGTTGAGGAGAGAGGGAGATGGTTTGAAGGATCGATACTCCCCCGTGATCAGGTAGATTTCCTGCTCCAGGGTCAACACAAAGAAAAGCACTGCCCTTGACCTTCCCCCTCATCTTTGATCTCCGCTCATAGTATCCACTGCGCTCTTGTGACTTCTGTTTCGTTGCCGTTTTGGGTGTCTTAATATCCTGCAATACTTTTCTGAAATTCAGATCTGTGTCATCTATTTTTAAGTGTTGGGCCGGCCTGAGTCATATGAAGGAAATACTTCACCCATAAGCAGATGCCATATTTAATGTTTTTAACGTTTATTTATTATTGAGAGACACAGAGAGACAGAGCATGAGGGGGGAGGGGCAGAGACACAGGGAGACACAGAATCCGAAGGAGGCTTCAGGCTCCGAGCTGTCGGCACAGAGAGCCAGATGCGGGGCTCGAACTCACAAACCGCGAGATGGTGACCTGAGCCAAAGTCAGACGCTCAATCGACAGAACCACCCAGGCACCGCAGCAGATGCCATATTTAAGTAAAGAAACAAAACACTCTGCTCAATGCCTTGTGTAATTAGGACTTATAAATAAATCGATGACAAAAACATCCATGGTAATCCTTATATAAATATTGCATCCATAGGTGTAATTAGCAACATTCATGGTAAAAGTATCATCTATTTTTTCTTTCTCTCTTCTTTTCCTTAAAACACCACTCTTGCATACATGCTATATATCAGGAACAGTTCCAGATCTGAGATAGAATTATCCTATTCCCCAATTTTTATTTTCTAGTGCAGCATATCCATAACAAATCGAGCAGAGCGGAAGTCTAGACAGTACATATTTTTTCAAAATGTCCCTCCATGCATTTCCCGTTATCCCATATCATGTGCTATTTTCTCCACTAGATATTTAAGCGGCATAAATTTAAGTGTGTCAATTTCGGAAAAAATAATTTCCAATTATCCATAATACCTTGAAGATGAATGCTATCGAGCTGTCTCCATAAGTCAGTGACACCTTAGACATATAAGAAGGCTAAGCTTGGCCTTCATTTACATCAAGCACTTGAGATGGGCAACTTGATTATCCTTAACTCTGTTCCTTTGTCTACATCCCCATGGCTTTCTTTCCCACTGCACGTCCCACGGCTGAGGCTTTAAAATGGAGAGAGAGCATGTCTGTCAAGACGAACTAAGGAGTTCAGACTTTTTCCAAACACAGATCACACTTGTTTTAAAAAAACAACTGAAATATTTTTTTTCCACTTGGAAAGATGAAGGTTTTCTATGTCTGTTTTCCTACTTACGGTCTTAGATGTTTTCCTTCTTCTCTTTTTTTGGGTTTGTTTTCTTCTTTTTTGATTAGTGGCAGATTATGCCATGCGTCAAGATTTTGACAGGCCCCAGATGGCTCTGATAAAAACAAACACCTGTAATTTCTAATCACTCTATCCAATGAAGATCGTGTTTACATTTTTGTCTTTATTTAAACAATCTTCTTGACTGCTCTAATTAACTTCTTCATGCCGGCTCAGTTCGCACCACTGCATGGTTTATAACTACCTGCTAAGCAGTAGCCAAACCCCAGGCAACTGTTTTGAATTTGTCATGGGTATTTGGTCCAAGGAGTGACTGTTGTATGGAGTGAAGTCTGAGGGGCAGGTGGGGGGCGGGGGGGGGGGGGGGCAGAAGTGAGAATTTGAGAAGATAAAAAGTTTAAAAATCCATGGCCGACTTTGTGTGTGTGTGTGTGTGTGTGTGTGTGTGTGTGTGTGTGTTTATGATTCCCTATGCGTGACTCATTTCCCTCCATGACTGAATACAGTATGAGCCATAGGGAATCAGCTACCCACAGAGGAATTTCAATGAATATGCCCCAGAGTTGGTTTGGCAAATTTCAAGAGCAAAGTTGTCTAGTATTATAATGTGTGCTTCATCCCTGCTCAAGAATGGCAGTCAGTCTTGTGGTTTTCATTTTTAGATGAAGAAATTAGAACTCAGAAAGATCCAGTTCGTTTGTCCGTTCAGTAGGTGCTGTGTTCCTACAAGCTCCTATGAGCTTTCCTGGGCATGTTGGTACGTCAGTCCCCAAGACACGGGACCTGCCCTCAAGGTGACCTGGTGAGATAACTATTCCCATTAATGGGTTCACTCAGCCATCAAAATCATTTATCGAGCAAGTGCTATGAAAAATTAAAAATGAACGAGAATCAGCTCCTTCCCTAAGGGACATTACAGGCCAGTAGGCATGGCAAAACGAACCTTATCCACCTTCCTCTTTTGCCCTTACGACCCTCCTTTACCACTTGCAACCCTCCTTTTCTCTTGTTTCAGGACATCTTTGTCTTCCTCCTGTTCTCTCATCAGCCAAATCCCCAGTCCCGAATCCCAGAACCTCATGACCAGCTCTTTAAGCAACGCGCACGCATTAATGTCGATTTCCTTGTTCTTGTTCTTTTGGGTGTTTATGCATTTCCAGCCGTGAGTGGGAGCTCAGTCTACTTTCTCTCCTGCTCCACAGCTACCCAGTTAGCCGAGGCCGATTTGTTTCCTTGCAAATTCTCCCCCAATCAGCTCAGCTAGGCCCCTCAGTCGCTCAGGAGTCTTCTCGTGCATCTCCCACGGACTGTCAAGTCTTCCTTCCATACTATTGCCCACCGTCCATCAACTGTGCGCCCAGCCCTCACCTTGTGCCGCGCCCCGGGTAAGCGCTGATGTGAGCTTCTAGAGACTCCATAGTCTCTGCAGAACTCGGTTCTTCCATCCTCCTGCTCCTCATTCTCTGCGCATTCTCCAACCCTTTCAGCTGTAGCTTCTAGCATTGCCACTTGAGCAATCGCTACCATTTTTTGACGTTTATCCTTAGGAAGTAAGTGGCATTTGCAAAGATGAAACCATTCTTCTAGGTCACAGAACAGCTGTTTGAAGAAATGCAGGCACCTGGAAGGGCCAAAGGAAGAAAGGCCAAATTAGTTTTAAGAGAGCACTGATGGCAGATTTTCAAGATTGCGATCTTGGGGAGCACCTTGGGGAGCATTTAGTCATCTGTCAAACACCACGCACTCACTTCTCCATAACTTGTATCCTGTTCACCTATCCCTCTGCTGCACGGTAACCGTTTTTGGATCCCTTCCTATAATAATTGGGAAAATCTTGTTAGTGTTAATTTGTCCATAATTTTTTTAACGTTAATGTTTTAAAGGGGCACCTGGGTGGCTCAGTTGGTTGAGCGTCCCACTTTGGCTCAGGTCGTGATCTCATGGCTCATGTGCTCGAGCCCCGCATCCCGCTCTGTGCTGATAGCTCAGAGCCTAGAGCCTGCTTCGGATTCTGTGTCTCCTCTCTCTGCCCCTCCTCACTCATGCTCTGTCTCTCCCTCTCTCGCAAAAATATATAAACATTAAAAAAATTTATTTAATTGTTTTAAATCTACAAGTAATAATTTTTTATATTGTAAAAAAAAAAAAAACTAACAGTGCAGGTAAAACTAAAGTGCCTTTGACCATCAGCCTTAATTTCAATCCCCTCCCCTGCTTTGCCCACAGTGAACCCCTGCTATCTGTCTGGTATTTTTCCAAGACGTTTTCTAAGCGTTTACATCAATGTATGTAACCACTGTCAGTTTGCAATTGGGCACATGGGCTGTCTCCCCTTGAGCGTGCTTGTGCATACAAAGAGAACACGAGACTGAAACGATCCTATTACCCTCAGTTTCTGAGGGAACTGTATAAACTGTTATTCTGGTTTCACATGCAAATAGCAATTTGAAAACAACATCTCATTCGGGAGAATATACAAAATAAAGCAACGTTGCTGCCTTTGAGGGTTGAAGAGGTTAGACTCCTCCGTTTGTCTGGCGTCTGTTCATTTGTTTTCTAAATATACAAAAACGCGGATTTCGGTCTAGCTGGTTCGTCTCTGAGTTGAGATTCCCAGGTCAAATGCCAAAGGTCCAGCGGTGATTTGATAAAGTGAACTTCTGGATTTTCCTCTTCGCCCGCTTGACCACTTAGCCAGACAATCAAATCAAAATCGTGCTTCTCCCTAGGTTTGTCCTGCTGCCCCTGACTGTGACCCCAGCCCCAGCTAGGGACCGTCATGTGCTGTTTGTGATCATTTGTAGCCACCTGTCTCTCTACCCTGACTCTTTGTCCTCTTCCTTGAACATTTTCTTTCTGTTCAACCTCAGAACAGCCTCCATTCACAACCACATATGGCGAGATGACTATTTTAAAGATTGAGAAATATATATATGTATATGTATATACATATATTTCCTGATTCCCAGTATTTAAAACCCCTGCACTGCTTTATGGTCCCTCCGGATTTTATACAAGTATTTTACTCTAATACAATAAAATTTAAAAAATATAATAAAAGCTCCAACTTATTCCTCTTCTACTTTCGGTACGACTTCCTGGTCTATAAAGCAAAAACCTTGAGTCGTGGAAGCCCTAAACTTCAGTCCTTCAGCTCTGTCTACCCTCTTGCTTTGTCTCTTCTCTTCTTCCTCGCAGGCTCGACTTTTCTGATAGACGAGTCGACATCCTGGGCCCCCACAGCCACACCTTCCATTTCCTCCTTCCTCACTGCATGCCTACCATACTAACACCCGGATCCCACCCCAGGCCCCCATGGAGACTGTCCCTGTCAATGTCACCCAGGGCATCCTAGGTGATGAAGCCAATAGGCAATACAGAGTCTTTCCCTCTGTGGGCATTTCAAACAACTGATCATGTCTTCCCACTCAGAGCACTTCGTTCGTTCTTTGGGGGACCCTACTCGGCCCTGGGTCGCCCCCTTCATGGCTCACTGCACCTTCTCCACTTACCATCCCCCACGTCTCACCATTGGACTGCATATGTTTTCACTCTCCTGCTGTCTCTGGGTGGGCTCATCAGGTCGCATCTGGTGTGGGGCAAGTCTTTGTCCCCTGCACTCTCCAGTAGCATCGTTATCAAACCCTTAGTTTCTGTCTCAGTGTTGACTGCTTTCACAACATGCCACAGGGGCTGGGAAGCTTAAACAAGAAACAATTATTTCTCGCAGTTCTAGAGGCTGGGAGTCTGAGGGTCAGGATGTCCGCGTGGTCTGGTTCCGGCTAGAACCCTCTTCCTGGTTTGTAGAGGCCCATCTTCTTGCTATACCCTCACCTGCAGGAGAGACAATCTCTTTTGTGTCTCTTCTTATAAGGCACTAATCTTATTATGAGGCCTCCGTCTTCATGACCTAATTACCTCCCCTCATCATTAGAATTACCTCCTAATCATCTCCCCTCATGATTAAAGGCCTCATCTCTTAATACCATCACGCTGGGGATTAGGCTCCAACATATGAATTTGGAAAGTGGGGGCCACAAACGTTCAGTCTACAGCCGTCTCTCTGCCCCCAAACACTGCAAACTTTCTTTTCCTTGCTTCTTCAATTTAACTTGTCACCAAATTCTTGGGGGTTTTGTTCGCGTGTTTGTTTTGTTTTATCTCACATCTTGTTGACCAATTATTTCTGTACACCCTCACTGGCACCACCTTAGACTTTCATTCCTTGGACTGTCACGACAGTTCCTAACTGTGACAACCCTTCCTTTTCTAGCCCCTAATACTTAGCACGCTGTTGGGCACAGGTTGCGTCCTCAAGAGTAAACATCTGCCCAATGCTAGATATTCTTAAAGGCAGATTTCAAAACTTCCCCCAGCTCCCAATTGCCTGTGAAATAAAGTTGAAAGGACTTAGTGGTGAATTGAGATCGATGGTATCCTCCTAGATTATCTTCTGCTGGTCTGCCCCTAAGTGCCAGTTACTTTCCCATCACCCTGAACTGCTCCTTGGTCCCTAATGGTTCATACACTCTCATGACCATGACCTTATAAAAGCCATACCCCTGCCTACAATGCCCTTCCCTCTTCTCCTTGTGGCAGCCTCCTTTAAGACTGTATTCCCTGGACAGATATCTTTCCTCTCTCTGTCACCAGGCTTCTATTACTCTGATTACACAACATCACAATGGTGCGTCTGCCTTCCCCGGACTTCAAGGCTCCTGACGGGAGGGAGCTGTTGCTTATTCATTTTGGGGACTAAACATTTTACAAACTGGTCTATAGAGGTCTTGCATCAGAATCACCCATGAAGCTGGTTAAATACAGATTCCCCAGGCCCCACCCTTGGATTGCTGAACCAGTTTGCTGGGGAGTGACCTCTCCCAGGTAATTCTTATGCATATGAACATCTGAGAATAAAATTACAGTACCCAACAAATATTCGATGAATAAAGACATGAGGAAAAGTACTGAGATCCCTACTTCTAAAAATCTGGTCTACATCCTTCATTTATCTGGGGTTATGTTTTGGCTGGAGAGAGGTCCGGGGAATTTGGCTCAGCCTTGGATCAAAGTGACCTAGTGGGAAACAGCCCTGCATTATTCTCTAATCAGGTCATGCAAAGTACCTATTGTCCTGTCCAAATGCCAAATGAAGTTTAGGGTCATTCAAAGCCCTGAAGATGGTTGGCTGTGATAAGAACTAGCAAATTCTTGCTCAAGTGAGAACTGGTATTACAGGCATGTTCTACATTTTTAACTCACCACAGCCACGTTCTTAAGCTTTAGTGGTTTACAAGTACCTTCTAAGGAGTCTCACTGTCTTATTTGCTATGCTTCTCACCAGTGTCAATAACTCTAGTGTCAATTAGTAGCCCTCTGCTGTTGACATTGGGTGGACGATGAATGAACCCTAAGGGCTTTAGACTTTAGGCGAGACTGACTTGTGAAGGTAGGCAAGTCTTCTTTGGGCCACAAGGTCTCTAAAATGTTCTTTTTAAATTTCATCAGTAGATTTTGAGCTCTGGCAACGTGATCTTGAGATCTGTCCCAAAGCACCCTATCAGGCCTCATGAGGACTCATATGCATCATCTAAATGACCCCATGCCTACACAAAGTACCCTCCATAAATCTTTGTTGGATTTGTTATTTACCAAATAGTTAAATATCTCCGAAGGTACATAGAACCAAAGTGTAGAAACACACCGATACCGTTAGGTAGTGAAATACAAACAAGCGTACCCGAAACATGGAAGTGAAATGAAAAACATCCAGAGTGACTGGAAATTGGTGGTCCTTTGTGGAGGAATTGAGACCTGGGGATAGCACCCAAGAAAAAAAGCAAGATATAGGTTGACAATTAAGCCATCTCCTGGGTCGTTCATACGATATCACACTTGGGCCGAGCCTTAGAAGCTAATTTGTTTATATTACTTCTTCTTTAATATTTCCATTATCTCTTTATTACACAAGTAACATACACTCATTGCTGAAGGCTGAAAAAATAAGTAATTAAAAAAGGTGACATAACCAATGTTACATTGTAGTGTATACTGTTTTAAATGTTTTCTTGTGTATGTGTAGTGTGATATTATAGTACATTAATTTCCTATTGTTGCTGTCACAAATCACCACAGACTTAACGGCTTAAGTGAAAACACATTCATTATCTCATCGTTCTCTAGGTTAGAAGCCCAACACCAGTCTTATTGGGCTAAAGACAGCGTGCTTATAGGGTTGCATTCTTCGGGAGGCTTTATGTGAGAATCTGTTTCCTAACTTTTTACAGCTTCTGGAGGCCTCCCACATTCCTTGGCTCGTGTCCTCTCCCTCCACCTTCAAAGCCAGCAATATTGAATCTCCATGACCACTCTTTTCTAATCCCATCTCCCTTGACCGCAGCTGGGATGTTTCTTCTCTGATTTGCAGGGTCCGTGTGATTAGATTGGACTCTTATGGATAATGTAGAAGCTCATCTCAAGGTCACTGACAATAATATCTGCAAAATCCCTTTTGCCGTATAAAGTAACATATTTACAGGCTCCTAGAATTAAGACATGGATGTGTTTGGAGCCATTATTCTACCTACAGTGTATAGAACTAAAACAAGCAAAGTGCATGGAAGTTAAGTGAGTTACCAGGGGTCACAAAGCTGGTAATTATCGGATCTATTAAACTCTTTCAGAGTGCAAGACTCTGATGCAGTTAGAGTCTCAGCTAATGGATATTAGTGATGAAAGGTGGAGGGAAGAACTACAAAGAATTTGAATGAATGTAAGACCAAGCTTCTCAGGGGCTGGCACTTCATTCTCAGTCTATAGGTGCCATGATCTTGTTGATTTCTCTCAAATCAACATGACACCACGTTGACATCAACAAAGCCACTGCCTGTTTCTGCTGCCACTCTTCACATTTCTTGGATCCTTTCTAGCTCCCTCCAATGGACTTCCTTTACTGCTTTGCTTCCTAGTTTCTGCTGACTCATCATGGCTTCTGCCCACTGCCTCCTTTCCATGGGTCTCTTGGTTTCTGTACCCTTCTGTCACTTGTAGTTTTCTGTCTGTGTGTCACCTTCAAGTTCCTTAAAGGAAAGGATCCGAAAGAGCCTGTTGGTCACTACAGGGCACAGGATACCTCTGTCCGATAGGGGGTTCCCACTGGGTTATCTCATTGGCTGCCAGCCAGTTGAGGGGTGGCTGTCTTCAAAAATAACAAACACTTCCTGGTTCCATCAGCCAGAATCAGAAGGTCAGTTACCACAATCTGCATGCAAGGAATCACGTAGGTTACCTGCCTCAGAATAGAGCCACAAGCAAGTAGTGCAAAGAGATTCTTCTCCAAATGCTAAAATGTCTTCCCAGTGAACCCCTACATCCCTCCATCATACGCTGCAATTGAACCATATCTTGGAACTACAACTAGAATAATCTAGCTGAATGAAAGAGTGTAAGCCAGGGAAAAACGAGAGGAGGAGAGTGGTGTCCAGAACTATTATCGAAGACGAACATTTTGAAAAGGTTTAGGTAACTACTTTCAGTACTTGAGGGCTCTAATTGCTGATCTTGAACAAAGAGGCCACACGGGCTTCTGAAAGTTCTAAAATTATATCATTTTTATCAGTTACTGGGACCTCAAGTTGCTCCCACAAATCACACGGGGTCTTATGAAATACGGCTTTGGAAAGGGGACTCTGCTGTTTCTGAATTTTGTACCCATTTGTTTCTCCGGCTACATTTGCTCTGAAAGGGGAAAAGTGGTCTCAATAACCTGGAAAGAATGAGTCTGAACAAGTTTCAGGAGGAGAAAAGCTCTCTTGGGCATGCCGAACCCTGCCGCCACCACCCACCCCCTTCCTAACGGAAGAATGTTGCTCTAGAAGTTTCATCTGATATTCCCCACAAAAACGTGTGCTGTGGTCACAGCTCAGCGATGCCAACACAAATCTCAAACGCAGCCACCTCCTGACTGAGAATACAATCTGGGCTGTTTTGGGTCTGGACCACGGTGACCAGGGACAAGAGTTGATTTCAAATTTCAATTAATTACATGGGAGGAAAAGGCCATCTGACAGACAGGGTCTTAGCATAAATGCTTTTTCCCTGGTGTCGGAGTATTGAGGTGTTACCGTATAACATGGCAACCAGGGTTTTTTCTTTGTGGTATGGTATTTTTCTCCTCTTCTCGTGCTTTTAGAGAGAATGCCGATGGCATGTTGCTGTCTTAACTTTCCGCACGCTATAATAATACATTGAATTCATTCATTTTTTTTTTTTTTTACTCTGAAATACAGAACATTCTTTAGGCAGTCAATCAAAACATCGTTTCTGAGCTGCTACCACTGTGTTGGAGCTGGGAAGAAACTAGTGGGTAAAAACGTAGGTAGCGTATTGTGTATATTGAACACTTTGGCTACAAATAACACAAACATAGAATCTATAAAGGTTTGGGCAACAAGTTATTCGTTGCCTCACCAAACAAGAAGTCTGGAAGTAGAGGCTGGTTAATTCAGTAGATCAATAAAAGCCTCGTGTCAGCTTTGTTCCCAGGTTTTTGGTCCCCTCGTGATTACAAGTGTCTGCAGTAGCTCTAAGCAGTTGTATTCTCAACCACGTCCAAATGCAAATAAAAAAATAAATAAAGCCAAAATAAAGACACTCCCACTTTGAGTCTCTGCCTCTTTTTGAGGATGATCCTTTTCCTAGAAGGCCGATCTTCCCTCTCCCCCGTTCCCCAGCAGAAATACATTCAAGTCTTAAGAGGCAGAATCGTGTCTAAGCCAATCAACAGCAAGGCAAAAGAAATGGTCATAATTACCCTAGACCAGCAAAACCTGGTTAGGAAGGGACTCAGTCTTTCCTGAAGCACACAGCAGCCCGCTGCCCCAAATGCAATCTCTGTCAGCAGGAGGAAGGGATTAGTTATCGGAAACCAACAGGTCTGCCTCCGTGTGGGACTTCAGATGACCCAGAAGGACAGGCAAAACACTCTCCATGTACGCATTTTTCGCATGGAGTCTAAAAGAACCACGTTTCAGTATCTGCATCGCTACGTAGTAGTGGCAAGATCTCAGGTTAGTTGAAGCTCTCGGAGCCTCAATTTCTGCATATGTAAAACGGGAAATCATCTGTATCTCACTGGGTTGCTGTGAGCATCAAATATATTAGGATACGCAGAGTATCTAGCACCATGGCTGGCCCATAGGAATCCCTTCATCAAAGCTCCTAGGCTGCCTGCAGTCTAAATTGCTGGGTGATTGTTGGCTTGTATTCTGATCCATAAGCACTGTGATCTGAGTGTGTACAGAGGCTTTCACACCTGCTAGGAATCACTGAGGTTCTTGCTACATGCAACGGGCCCTTTCCATTTTCCTCTCTTTCTGCCCCATTGTTCCTCTTGACAGTTCCCTTTGTGAACTCTTGTTTTTCCTGCATTCTGTGACAACTTTCCCTTGGTTTTACCTCTTATCTCTCTAGCTGTTCCTTCCCCTGCTGCCTTATAGGGTCCTCTTTGCTGCCTGCCCCAGAACGGTGTTCTCCTCCTCTGTTGCGATCTCATCTGTCAGAGGCAAGACTTCATCCTTTCCTATATTTTCCATTTCTACTTGTATATTCATGGCACATATTAGATGTTCAGTACATATTTCTTTAATCTGTTATTCAATCATTTGTTCAACAAGTATAGATTGAATGCATACTATATGCTGGGCACTGTTCTTTTGGCTGGAGATAAAGCAACAAATAAAACAGATCAATCCCTGCCTTTATGAATTTACATTCTAGTAAAGAGACAATGAATAAATAAACATCTCCTATGTTAGATGGAGTGAGTGCTGGGGAGAACGTCATGCTGGGTAAGTAGAACGGGGTAGATCTGAAGTCAGGACAACGTCCTTTAGGGTAACTAAGAATGCCTCTTTGATAACACATTTACACAGAGACCTCATAGGAGTGGGTGACCCAACCATGAACCTTGGCAGAAGAAACAAAGAGCACAAATGCCCCGGGGTGGGATTGTGCTTGGAATTTTCAAGAAATCCTCATATAGTCAGAATGAAGTGGTCCCAGGGAAAGGGAAAGAACCAGGGGGCGGCAGGGGAAAGTCAGGGAGGTCCTTATGGTCGGTCTTAGGTCTTTGGGAGTCAAGGCTGGTTTCTAAGATAGAAGCGTTATAATCCAACTTACGCTCTTAGAGGCTCACTCTGACTGCTGTGTTGAGAAGAGACCTAGGAAGCCGGAGTAAAGGCAGGGAGTTCTGTTAAGAGGCAACTGTTAGGAGGCATCTCAAGACTAGAGATGATGCGGGGTTGGCCATAGATGACAGCAATGCAGTGGCGAGAAATGGATGAATTTTGGTTCCACTCTGAGGTGAGGCTAATAGGATTTCCTGTTGGATGTGGGGAGAGAAGGAAAGAAATCAAGGTTAGACCCAAAGATTTTGGGTCTGGCAAGAAGAAGGAGTTATTATTTTCAGAAATGAGGAAGACTGGGGGATGGAGATGAAGAGTTAGACTGGAAGCTCGTAGTGCAACTGTTGACAAAGGTCAGATATACAAATGTGGAGGTCCAGGGAGAGCTCTGGGCTGGTGACAGAACCTGGGGGGTCATCAGCATGTAGATGATATTTAAGCACTGGTGCTGGATGAGATCACCATGGAAAAAGGAAGAAAACTGAGGCCTGAGCATTGGACACACCAACGTGAAGTATGGAGAGAGGAGGTCGGGGGAGGAGGGAAACCAACAAAGGAGACTGAGAAGGGGTGGCCCAAGAAGCGAGGACCACCACCAGTGTGTGGTGTCCTGGAAGGTGAGTGAAGAGTGTCCAGGGGGAGGGGACAAGGGTGTCAGCTGCTGTTAGCAGAAGTGTAATGGGGACTGAGAACTACCCAATGGATTTGGTGATGTGGAAGTCATCAGTGACCTTGACAAAGCAGTTTTGGTTGGGTTGTGAGTGCAAAAGAGAACAGGAAGAGAAGTTGGAGGCAGTTATATAGACGATTCCTTCAAGGGGCTCTGCTGCAAAGCAAAAGAATGGGGTGAGATTGGAAGGAGGAACCAGAGTCAAGGGAGGCTCCCTTTTGTTTTTAAGATAGGAGCTTTGATACACTTGAATGATCATCAAAACTCTAATAGGGAAAATTTTATGAGACAGGAAAGAAGGGAGTGAACTGTTGGAACGAGGTCTTTGAGAAGGATAAAGGGATGGGAACTAGGGTACAGGAAAAGAAGCTGGCTTCCATCAGGGGGTTAGCTCAGCTGCTCCACAGTATTACCGCCTCAAAAATCATTGTTGTTGTTGTTGTTGTTGTTGTTGTTGTTAAGTAAGTTGTATGCAGAGCTTGAACTCATGACCCTGAGATCAAGAGTCACGTGCCTTACTGACTAAGCCAGCCAGGTGCCCCTTGGCATTCATTTTGATTGGCCAGGCAGCCAGTATGGGCCTTGAACTGACACTAGCCCCTCATGCAAGCACATACCCTAGATAGCAGCCCGCAGAGTCACAAGTGAATGCAAGTTCCTGCTATGACTTCCCCAGTAGCCCTTGTGATCGAGTCTCCCCCACCTCCCAGGGCCTTCCTCTTGCGAGCTCCTTAGATAAGACCCCCCGGAACTTACAAAACCCTATTCAGTTTGGTCTGAACTAGCCAATCTCTCCTCTGCTTGACAACCCCAAAGCACTCCATCCCAGACCCCAGGTTCTGTCACTCTCTCCGCCTTGACCTCCCTGCCATGTGCTTCCCCCAAGACCAATGAGTCATAAATCTCTCCACTTCATTGTCTCCCGTGGTCTTTTATCGAACCTTGGCTCACCATCCTGCACCCTGTGTTCCACAGTAACTAATGTTAATTTGACAAAGTCATACAGAACAGCTTCTCATGAAGACTGGAAGACTACTGGTATGGGGTGTGAGTGGATGCGGGACCCCTCTGACTGCTTCTATTTGCTCTGTGAAATAGGAAATAAGGTCATCAACTAAGACTGAAGTCTAGAGGGGAGGTGTTGGATGTTTAAAGAGAAAGGGTAGGGTGTGGGATAGTCATCTTGAAAAATGAATGACTTGGGGCATGTGGTAGGATCACTGGTCGGTAAACCCTTATGAATCAACATTTTCGGCTATTGTGTGTTGGCTCCTGATATCCCTCCTGAGTTCCAAACTCCTATATCCACCCACCTCTTGGCATGTATCCCTTGTCTTCTCCCGGGAAAATTAAACCTATTCTCTCTCTGCCCACCTCCACCCGGTGCTCTTACGCCCCCCACTTCCAAAACAGAATAATAAAACCTTTGACTAGCTCATAAACTGGTGTAAGACAATATATATTTTTTTATTTCCCAAGACTGAAAACACTGGAGGAGAATCGTGGCTTTTGGGGGAATATTATTTGTTGAGTTTTTAGACTTTGGACATCAGTCAAGATATCTGTGAGAGATCCCAGTGGGAGTGGTGAGTAGTTTAGCTGATGCACATCAGTTTACTGACTACCTGGATTGATATTATTCCTCTGGCAATTATGAGGTATGTGGATAGCCCAGTGTGCACCTGATTCACCTGAGGATCTTATTAAAATGCAGATAGTGATTTAGTTGGTCTAATGCTAGGCTTCAGATTCCGTAGTTCTAAAAAAACCTCCCAGATGATACCAATGATACCAGTCCACAAACCTCGCTTTGAGGTTTAAAGGTGAGGAGACAGAGGGGTGCCCGGGTGGCTCAGTCAGTTAAGCGTCCAACTTTGGCTCAGGTCATGATCTCATGGTTGTGGGTTCAGGCCCAATGTTGGGCTCTGTGCTGACAGCTCAGAGCCTGGAGCCTGCTTCAGATTGCGTCTCCCTCTCTCTCTGCCCCTCCCCCACTCGCACTCTGTCTGTCTCTGTCTCTCTCTCAAAAATAAAGAAACGTTAAAAACAATTTAAAGGTTAAGAGACAGAAACCCGTGCAGATCATTTCAATCTAATGTGTTAAATGCTATAATAATAAGGGAGCTGTATGAACATAGGTTAGCAAAGAGATTAAGGCAAAACCATGGAGATTGTTCACTTGCGAACCAAGGAGAGTGTTCTTCGTCCTAAGAAGGATGTAGACCGTGGAAGGATTTGAACATCAGGGTGACAATGCTTGAGCATTTGTCATTTGAGTATCGGGGGTGCAAGATGCTAAGTCAACCATGTGTCAAATCCATCCAGGCAACAGACATAAGGAATGAACAGCGAACTGGGCAACCAGGGTCTTGTCTTCAGGGAGCTTACATCCCGGAGAGGTTAGACAGGTAGTAGTAAGAAAACAAATAAATAAGGTAATTTTAGATTGTAGAAGTGTTGTAAATAATAATAATAATAAGGGTTAATGTGATGGAGCCTCAGGGGACTGCTCTAGTGGGAAGTAGTTGCTAAGCACAGAACTAACCATGCAGTGGAACCCGTTCCGCAGGCCATCTGGGGGAAGAGCATTCTGGGCAGAACGAACAGCACGATGGTGGCCTTGAGTCAGGGGTGAATGAACAGTGAGGCAGGAGAATCTACCAGATCAGTGTGACTAGAGCCTAGTAAGCAGGGGGAAATCATAGGAGATGGGGTCAGAAAGATGAACAGGGGCATGTAGGGGCTATAAAAGATGTCCCGAAGAGTTCGCATTTCATTTTAAATGTGGGACTACAAGATAACTCTTGCTACCGTGCAACCAATGCAACCGATTACCGTGCAACACTGTCGTGCAACCAATTACCGAAACTTTTCTATCTAGCAAAACTGAAACTCTATACCCACTGAAGGACTCCCCATATCCCTCTCTCCCTAGCCCCTACCTTCTGTTTCCATGAACTTGCCCCTCTAGGTATCTAAGTGGAATCAAGCACTATTTGTCTTTTGGGACTGCCTTATTTCACTCAGCATGTCTTGCTGTCCTTTTATGCCTCATGTCAAAGCCTGTCTCCAAGTTGTACTCTGTCCTCACGGTAGTTCCTTTGTCTTCACGTACTGAACTGTCTCATGTAATTTTAAGTACGTCCTCCAAAAAGTTTTAAGCATTTCCTAAGAGGCTATAGGAGGCACATGTTCTCTCTGAAAGAGGCACATCTCCTCTCTAAAACATCAATGACTTACATCTATACCAAACCCACAATTTTTCTTACAAAACTGTATAAAAGAGAATAAATTAATAACTTTGTGCCCCTTCTGTACACACTTTCAAAAAATCAGCAAATCTTCCCAATTCATTCCTCCACAAATTCATCCCAGCCACTCCTAATAGCTGACAACCTATAACGTTTCTCCTTTCTGGTAGACCTTACTTACAAAAAAAAAAAAAAAAAAAAATGGGGTTGTTGAGTATGCCCATGGGTCAGGGGCAGCGTGGATCCCCGGGGCATGCTCAGAACTGTGCTTTAGAAAGAGGACTCGCTTAGCAACATGTAAAGTAGCTCAGAGAGGAAAGAGCAGCTCTTCCGAGATGTCTGCAATTGACATAAGGAGAGTGTGAACAGGGGAAGTCAGACTCACGCTTCCAAAAGAGGCTACAAGAAGTGAGATGAGAAATTCAAATAATACCCAACTCTCATAAGCCAGGCTCAGAGGCTACAACTTTCTCACTAATAATATCCTCATTTTTTTTATTATTTCATTTCATCATTTCATTTCATTTCATTTCATTTCATTTCATTTATTAGAGAGAGAGAGAAAGTGCACGAGCGGGGGAGAGGACAGAGGGAGACAGAGAGAGAATTTTTTTTGAATTAAAAATTACTTTATTCAGTATTTACTCACAAAGTGCGAACTGAGGAAAGCTCCTGTTGTGTTTCTGAAAACCGCGGCGATGAACCCATGATTCAGGAACACTGGCCAATCGCACTACAATTACCACTGCGGACTTCAGCTTAGCTAGGGAATTTTGTTTTAAGATTTTATTTTTTTCAAGGAATCGACAGACAGAGAATTTTAAGCAGACTCCGTGCTCAGTGAGGAGCCCCATGAGAGGCTTCATCCCAGGACTCTGGGACCATGACCTGAGCCAAAATCAAGAGTCGGATGCTTAACCAACTAAGCTACCCAGGATCCCCCACTTTTGAAAATTTTGAATACCCTCATTTAATCCTCTCCACAACCCCACAATGCTGGCTGCCAAAATCAGTTTCCAGGGTTTCAACCCAGACCTCCTGAAAGAGAGATCCAAGGGCATCCGGTTGTCAATACACAAATGCTTCGCGTGATTTTAAATTCAACGGCAGTTGGAATCACCATGTGGGGCTGCATCTTTCCACTCAAAGGAAAGGAAACAGCTCTCCCTAAGCCTTTGGAGCTTTCTTTAAGCTCTGCTCATTAATTGACAGCCCAAGGAGTGACATTTCAGGAATTCCAGGATGAATCCTTCTGGAAAATGCCCACCAGCCAGGTTAGGGAGCCTGCTAAGGGAGCCTCTCTGCTCCCTTCTGGGGTTGGTGTGAAATGTTGCCGGGGATTTTAAAGTAAAGGCAAATCTTGGGGTAGTGTTTAAGCTGCAATCCACATTTGTATTTTAATGTAAATGAGTTTCAGATCCTTCTTGAGAGAAAATTGGGGCTGGGAAAGGATGGACGGTGGTTCTGGGCCCAGAGTTGCAGGGTAAAAGGCTTGAGGGAATAGAACAAGGAAGGGGAAAGGGGAAGGAGGCAGAATCGGAGCACTGAACTTGACTTCCTTTCCCCCCACCCCGACGGCTGAGAGCCCACCCCCTTCCTGAGCAGAGGGCTCCTAAAATGCTGAATGAAGAAGAAGTAGGATATGGTTTTATAACTTTGCATTATCTGTGCTTGATTAGATTCTAACGTGATCTGTGCCTCTGGTTGGTTGATTTAAAATATGCATTTAAAAAAAAGGGGGGGAAACTCTGATCTGCATTTTAACTGCTTTCCCTCCTAGCTGCTGGGCTCTGTTGTGCCCATGAGACCAGAAAAGATTTTGTGTGCACAGCGGAGCTACAAGGTAAAACAGGGATGGCTCACTGACATTCAATTTCAGAGAAACAGGGAGATGAAAGAAACAGGAAAGGAAGGAAAGCCATCACTTACTGAGTGCCAACTGTGTGCCCAGGGCTGTGTGGATGCTTCTCGTGAACGTTATCTCGGGGGCTCTTTATTTTCCTCTGGCTCTCCTTGCATCTCCAGCATTGGAGATCCGCCCCAATGGTGACCACACCTGCTGCTGAGTCATTTGCGTGACGATTAGTAATAACTAATATCTATCAAGCACCTAACACATGCCAAGCATTTTACAGGAATCACCCCCTTGAATACTCTCAAGAGATGGGTCTCCCTTGCCGCCTCCTTTTCAGATAAAGTGACTGAACCCTGGAGATGCTAAGGGATTTGTCTGGAATCAGCAGTGCACAATCCAAACCCATGTTTGGTCATTCAAACATGGCTGCGTGTGTAGCCATTATGTGCTACTGCCTTTTACTTAGAGAGGAAAGGCGCAAAATTACACCTGCTCTGGGTGTAATTTCCTTCTAAGTTTAGGTTTGAGGTCTTCGGCCTCCTTACTCTTCGCCCCCTTTTTCTCCCTAATGGCTTCCCCTCTTCATTTTAGGTTTCCACAGCCTACCTATAATGTTCACACCTCACTATGGCTACCAACTCTTTCCTGAAAAGATTACCCAATATCGTTCACTCATTCATACAAATACTAGCTGTGCCTTCTAGACAGAAATACATTTGGAAACTTTCTTTAAGTATAAAGAGTTGTTTTTTTTTTCCTGAGGATTTTCAGCTATCATCTCAGAGAAAAAGAATCTGTTGTCTCTTTTTATTAAGTATTCTTTTTTAAGCTTATTTATTTATTTGAGAGAGTACAGGAGGGGCAGAGAGAAAGGGAGAGACGGTCGGAGTACAAGAGGGGCAGAGAGGCTGGGAGAGATAGAATCTCAGGCAGGCTCTGTGCTGTCAGCACAGAGCCCGAAGCAGGGCTTGAGCTCATGAAACGGTGAGATCATGACCTGAGCCGAAAGCAAGAGTCAGATGCTTCACCGACTGAGCCCCCCAGGCGCCCCTCTGCTTGTCTCTTAACTGTGGTTTGGAGATGCCTCGGGCTGGCGACTGAAAAATCTGGGTGTGAGGACTTATTCTCAAGGCCTTTCTGCTTACCTGGAGAGGGTGAGCTCTGGCTCACCAGATACCAGAAGTGAGTTCTCTGAGCGATGTGAGGTTTTAGGAACAGATGTCCTGGCCTCGTTAGCTGCGTGGAGCTGTAATTCTGAGAACTTGAGCCTACTGCGACTGAGCACTCACTTCTTCACTGATCAGGTAAGCATGGTCACTTGAATTGGCGCTGGAGACACCCTGATAATCAAGGCTGACATCGTTCCTGTGTCCACAGCATTCACAGTGCAGAGGAGGAGACAGACATTGGTAAGAGGCTTCAAGAAAAATGTGCGAATTTCATCTCCTATTGGTCCTTTTCCTTTCTCTTCTTTCCTTATTCCACTGACATTGTAATTTCTCTCCCGTCCCCTTGCCCCAAGGTTCCCAGATGCTGTGCATGTAGAACTTTCCTTCTTCTCTTGTGCCAATATCCTGTCTTGGACCTCCCTCTCTCACTTCTGCCTAGTGGGTGATGATCATGTTTGGCCCAGCTCACTGCCAGCCAGGAAATCCATGGCTCCTGGCCCGTTTTTGTCTGTCATGAGCTTTTTGTTTTTTTTCGAGACACATAGAATTAAGAACAGCTATAAGAACAGGAACTAGTTGATGGTCAAGTTCATATTATCCATCAATTAATTCATGTATTCATTCAGTAAACATTACATAGCTTGTATCTTCCAGGGATTGAGATGCAGGAAAGGAAAACACATGGCTTCTGCACAGTAAAAAGACTATAAATTTCCAAAGGTAAGGGGCCCCATCTATCTTCTGCATGCCTCCGTCTCTGGTATTTAACTCCTTCACACCAGCTAGAGACTCAAGAAGTCTCTAGACTTGAGCTAGAGACTCAAATATTTGGGAAATAAAAGAATAAATTCACATTTTTATGGAAATGATGAAAATACAAACTATAATAAAATGGATGACCATCCATTCAATAAATATTGATTGAACATTTTCTAACTGCTAAGTACTATGTCAAGCAAGACAGATGCAGTCCTTCTCTGAGGAACCTTACAGTTAAAAATCCACCCAAATAAGTATTAGAGTTGTTTTAAATGATGTGAAGAAGTTCAGGGTTTAGAGAGCAGAAACCAGGTAGGTTTGCCTGGCTTACGCAAAAGCCTTGCAGCCCAATAAAGCTCAAATTGCTTCTGAAAAACCAAAAGATTGACGTGGTTGAAACACTCTCAGTTGGGGGAAAGGGGGGGAGTGGGAAGAAATGAGGCTAGGAAAGAAAGCAGATATTGGATTCTCAGAGCCCGGAGGGCAAGTTAAGAATTCAGGGTTTATCTCAAGAACATTGAGAAGATTTTCCATGATTTTAAGTGGGAGAAAGGTATGGTGAATTTTAATTTTTAGAAAATTACTGTGCTTTGAGGATAAAGAATGGGGGGGGGGAGGACATGAAGAGTAGAGAGTAAATAGACTAATTAGAATGGTATTGCAGTAATATAGGCATGAGAGGATATCCACTTGAACTAGGAAGGTGATTTTGGATACAGAAAAGAATGGATGGAGGTGGGGGGTGCCTGGGTGGACCAGTCAGTTAAGCATCCAACTTTTGATTTCAGCTCAGGTCATGATCTCACAGTTTGTGAGTCGGAGCCCTATGTCAGGCTCCACGCAATGGAGCCTGCTTGGAATTCTCTCTGCCCCTCCCCTGCTTGTACAATTGCACATGCTCTCTCTCTCTCTCTCTCGAAAATAAATAAACTTAAAAACGAAAGTGGATGGATCCAAAATATATCTTGGCTGCAGAATCAGTAGGTCATGATTATTGGATTGCAGATGGGGTGGTTATGACAGTAAGGATGATGGTCAAACATACCTTTTACGTTCCTTGCCTGAGCTAACCCATAAATGCTCGTATTATTTTCTGAGACTGAAAGTATGGGAGGAGAGCCATGCACGTTAGAGGAACATTATTAGTTAAGTTTTGGATGCTATCACTTTGAGATACCTGTGAGAGAGCCAAATGGAAATGTTGAATAATTTAACTGATACACGTTGTATGACTTCCTGGCCCAACATTATTCCTCTAGTAATTATGAGGTGTCCATGTGACCTAATCATAATGCCTTGACTCCAAGGCCACATAACTGATTTGTGGAAAAGCCATGTAAACTTCACTACACCAGTCAAATTCCTTCTCTTAATCTGAGTGGGCAGAAGAGAGACTTTTACATTCTGGTTTTAGAGCTGTGAGGCTAAGTTCAGGGCTGTTGATGAATATGGCCCCTCTGTGGGAATTATGTTGGCTAAAAAAAATAAAGATAATATGCAAACAGAGAAGAGTAGAGGAGAAAGGATCCTGAGGATACCGGAATCTTCTTGCTTCTGCCCCTGGTTTGGTTACATGAGTTAAAAGTCTCATATCTGTCATATCTATTTTTTAACCAATCTCTCTCTTCCTCTGCCTCTCTTTCTCTATGTTTTCCTTTGTCTGTCTGTTTTTGTTTTTTGTTTTAATTTTTTTAACGTTTATTTATTATTGAGAGACAGAGAGACACAGAGCATGAGCAGGGGAGGGCAGGAGAGATGGAGAGACACAGAATCTGGAGGAGGCCCCGGGCTCCGAGCTGTCAGCACAGAGCCCGATGCGGGGCTCGAACTCACAAACCGCGAGATCATGACCTGAGCCGAAGTCGGACGCTTAACCGCTTAACCGACTGAGCCACCCAGGCGCCCCGTGTCTATTTTTGTTTTATCTTAGCTAGTTTTTGGTGGGATTTTATTGCTTATAAATCATGACAATGCTAGCTATCTAAGTAGGCAGCTGGATTCACAATCTACAACCCAGTGAAAGAAATCACTTGTAGATATATTGTTGAGAGTTGTTGTTGATATAGATACAGCATTTGAAGACAGGAAGTGGGCAAGATCACCAAAACAGATAGGAAAGGAAGAGAAGAATACTGATATCTAAGCTCTGAGGAACTCTAACACAAAAGATCCAGGAGAGAAGGGTAAACTCGCAAGGAGATTGAGAGAAATGCCTTAAGTCATTAGAGGAAAACCGGTAGTGTGGTGTCCCAGAAGCCAAGGGTGTTCCAAGGACATGGTGGTCAACTATGTAGAATGCTCAAGATAGAAAAGTATGATAAAAACTGAAAATCAGCCAGGGGCAGCATAGAAGTCATTGGTGCATTAACCAGACATAACCTCAGTGAAGCAGAGACAGAGGTCAGGAGCCAGTTGCAGTGACCAAAGACTAAATGGAGATGAGGAAGTTAAACCAGACTATGGAAACCATTCATGGAAAACAGTAGTCATAAAGGGGAGGAGACAGAGAGGATGGCCCTGGAGAGGGAGATCAGAAAGGACATGGTTTATTATTATTTTTTAAGATGAGAGAGACTAAAGAAAAATTATATTTAAAGATCTATTAGAGCACAGATAACTCTACCTGGATGAGTGGAGAAAGGCCTTCCCCAAGGAGATGGCTTTGAGCTGGATCTTGAGTAAAACTTTTCCAAAGGAAGAAGGCATTGCATGCAAAAGGAAGATTGTAAGCAAACAAGCAATGGTGTGTTTGGAGAATGGTCAGTAGCTCAGTGCATGGAAAATGTTGACCCTGGATTCTGTTAGGAAGAAAGGAAAACCCACCTAAGACCTTTCTCTACCTTTTGTCTTTGTTCTCAATTTCATTTTTAAAGTAATAGGTTAAGCCATATTATCTTTAAAGTCTGTTCCCGTATTAAAATCCATAGTCAATGGGGATCTGTCTTCAGTGTTTTGTTAGATTGATAATAAGGTCCCCCCAAATGAATATTGCACCAGAGATCTTTCCTGTCCTTATATTTTACATTGTGTGGTGAGGGGCTTCCAGGAGGAGGATCAACCGAAGTGGCCCACTTAGAAAAAAAATAATCCTAAAATATCTTTGAATTTATTTTTTAACATTTATTCATTGTTTGAGAGACAAAGAGAGAGAGACAGAGTGAAAGTGAGGGGGTGGGCAGAGAGAGAGAGGGAGACACAGAATCCAAAGCAGGCTCCAGGCTCCGAGCTGTCAGCACAGAGCCCGAGGCGGGGCTCAAACCCACATACTGTGAGATCATGACCTGAGCCGCAGTCAGATGCTTAACCGACTGAGCCACCCAGGCGCCCCTCCTGAAATATCTTTGAAGTCCGCTATGTTTTACCTTAAAAGTTTATGCGCATCCTATTCCTTAATATAGTTGACATGGTTTTATTATTAAAGTGTTATTATTCATTAATGCTCAAAGAAGATGGGCCAGCTTCACCCTTTAGGTTTAAATATTTGCAGATAGTTACTTCTATAAACTCTGAGGAAAGATGAAAGTCCCTAGCTGGCTCCTATTTCCTGCTCCTTTTTCCCTTGCCCATTCACTGGCACCTTCAGAGAGGTGGGGGTGGGGGGGTGGGAGGGGGCGGTGGGGGAGAGGGGAGCTGAGCACCAGCTCTCTACACAAGTGAAATATGGTGGAAACTGAGGCAGAGAAGAAGGGCTCTTTAAGAGTAGTTTAGCTGAATTAATTGATCTTTATAAATGCCCTGGGCCAGGGGGACCCAAGTGATTGCTTTATGAGCCTTAGCCTCTTAGCTACTCACATAATCATATTATTCACAACCGCTTGGCCATAAGAATTTTCTTTACAAAAGAGTACAAAATATAAAAGCCACATGAAATTGCCTGAAAGGAAACACACTCACACACACACACACACACACACATTAATTGGATTCTTGGCAAATGAGTGCAAAAATGTCCCAGAACTGATGACACAAGTTATATTTAGATAACTTTGCCCTAAAATATGTTGGTGCCTCTGTGAATGAGTTCATCACACATGCTACAGACCCCTTTGGCCTGATCCTTTACAAAATATCTTCGTTTTTCCTTTTTATTACGTGCTCAATCGAAAGTTCTTTGTTTTCTGCTTCTGTCTTCATGCATGCCATCCTTCATACGGGCCCTTTTATGCATATGCCCCGCTTGCGTAGCCTGAATGTGTCAATGGAAATTTAAGTTCTGTCCACCATTCATGTAGTATTTTAGTTGATCTCTTGATCTCGGTTTTAGCCCATGAGCTCACCCTTAGGATTCATCAGATTTCCTATATACTGCAAACCTTTGCTCATTCTCCAAAGACCAAGTTGAAGACAAGCACTTTATATGGCATCGCAAAGGAAAGCTAAAGCCACAGAGATCTGACTCTGTGATAAGAGACCTGCCAATGATTAGAAGACCTCACCTAGTTGGCCTTAAAATGGAATTAGCCCAGATGGTGACAACGGGAATTAAGGCACGGCATGGTCCCAGAGCAAACACAATACCTGTCGTTTGGATGCTCTTAATCTCAGAGGCAAATGAGGGAAGTAAGGCTTTCTGAGGCCTAGCCATACATTCCTCAGTGATTATAGTACCAAATACTCGTGATTCAAAGTGACTGCTTATCAGATACTAGAAACATCTTTTATTTCGTTAAAGGATTTAAAAGCGTGCTTGAGGGCCCCATGTTATTGAAATGAATGAGTTTTAAAGTCATTTATACGCATTTTTGAGGCTGCATCTACAGAGTTGTCAACAATGCTGGCCATATATATCATTGGAAGGAAAAGCAAATTTATTTCTAGAAAGCACAGCCTGGATACAGGTATATTTCCTTAGTGTATGCTGTTTACTTTGCTCACAGAATCTCTACCACATGTATATATCCTGGACCCATTTTCGGAACTCTATGCAAACAGGCAGACTTACAACGCTCACTTCTTTGTTTCTAGTAGCCTAGGATTTGGCGTAAGAGTTAAAGTAGATTCTTGGTGTATGTACTGCTGTTAGGGGCTGGGATAATCCAGAGCCCCCGTGTACTCGCGAGATGAGATCTTGTCCCATAAATTATTTCCTATAAAACTCTCTGATGACAGAAATGATCAATTTCTGGGCTTCAGGTATAAGCTTGAATCTCTGGTAACATGCACAAACTCTGATTGAAACTTTCTTTATACTGTTATCATTTGTTTAGACCTTAATGGCAATGAAGATTCTGAAAGATTGTGATGCAGAGTGGAGAAGAGAGCTCAGGTTACCGGGACGCTCTGGGTGATAATGAAGAAAGATTCTCTGAAGGAAAAAATGAATAAACCCTGATTTTTGCTTCATTCCGTAGTCGTGTGTGGGATGGCCTTGCCCTCAGGATGACACTAGGGTAGCTTCTTCAAAGAGGATGAGTTTTCAAACTTTGAGTATTTTTTAAAAAATTTTAATGTCTATATATTTATTTTGAGAAAGAGAGAGAGACACACAGAGACAGAGAGACAGAGAGAGAGAGAGCAAGTGGGGGAGGGACAGAGAGGGAGAACCTTTGAGTATTTTTTTCTGTAAATAGGAATGGAATCCATGGTGTCACAGAATCCAAGAGCAGCTCCCATTTCTGGAGGCCCCTTCTTGCGGGCACGCGCCCGTGGATGTCAATGTGGGCAAATCAACATGACTTCCATTCATCTGTGTCTCTCACACATCCTTCGTGGCTGACTTTCCTGCTGCTGCTTACAGATTTGACTCTTGAGGCGAGTGATACAAACGCTTGCTGCCAGAGTTTTCTTTCCTTCTGATGTCTTTGTCTGGTCTTGCTCTCAGGTTAATAACGGCTTTATACAAGGAGTTGGAAAGTGGGCTCTCGTCTTATTTTTTGGCAAAGTTTATGAAAGATGAGTATTTCTTCTTTGAACATTTAGGATGCACCACTGAAGCCATCGGACTTGGGCTTTTTCTTGGGGAGTTTCTTTGACTATGTGTGTAGAGAAGAAAGTAGTTTGTGGGTTGTCTGATGACCGTTAGGTAGTGACTGATTGCCTAGAGGCTGCGAGAGAACAAAAGTCTTCTTTGTAGGACGATGAAAATATTCTAAAATTAGATTGTGGTGACGGTTGCACAAATGTGTGAATATACTAACGACACTGAGTTGTCCACCGTGAGTGAGCTATTCGGTATGTAAATTTCGGTGACGTTGTTTAAAACATATGATTCTGTTCATCTCCCAACAGTTTGTCTTTTCTGTATACTACTGATTTCTGCTTTCTGTCCTTACTTTTAATTTCTTTGGGTCAGCTCTTCTTTTACTAGCTTATTAAGTTGCCTCCCTCTGGCCCCTTGGGGCTGGCTGAACAAATGAGTCTTATGCTGCAGGTTTGGAGCTCACATGCCTTAAAGATCATGGTCTCGAGGATTAAGGTTGTTGGCCAGTCTGGTCCTACAACCAGCAGATAGCTCTTTCGGATCCTGGAGATGAGGCTGTTTCTACGTGCTACCATTCAAGGAGGCAAAATTCCCAGGAGACAATCAGCAGAGATTTTTTTTTTCCTCAGCTTTTTTTCTCTTATCAGGGGGTTTTCCACCCACTCTCCAGCTCGATTCCCATTGCCACATTGTATAGAATAATTTTAGTTACCACAACCTCAGATGAGCTAAACTGCCAGATATTGGCACCAACTTGCTGCCCCAGAAGCAAGCTCAGATCTTTGTGCTGTGTGCACGAAATTGTCTTGCTTTTCTGGCCCATGTGCCTGTCCATGTAGACGCTTATCGTGTTTTGATATATTGTTTTACTTATTTATTTATGCTGTGCCCATCACTGTTCTTGTTTGAAGAGGGGGATGGCCATACAAAACATGTACTTACTGAACCCATCTTGACGCCTCCTTAGGGTGATTCTTGCTTAAATACAATCTCCCAATTGCTTTAAAAATAACTGAAGGCCAACTGAAGTAAACCCTTTCTTTGTGTTTTCTTAAACTTCAGAGCAGCGTTGTCCAATAGAAATAAAACACAAGCCACATATACACTTTTAAATTTTCTAGTAGTTACACTAAAAATATAAAAAGAAACAGGCTGGGTGCCTCGGTGGCTCCGTGGGTTAGGTGACCGACTCTTGATCTTGGCTCAGGTTATGATCTCGGCTCAGGTCATGATCTCGTGGTTTGTGAAATTGAGCCTCACATCCCGCTCTGTGCTGACAGTGTGAAGTCTGCTTGAGACTCTCTCTCTCTCTGCCCCTCTTTCTTTGCTCCTCCCCATTTGCACTCTTGTTCACTGTCTCTCTCTCAAAATAAATAAATAAACTTAAAAATTTTTAAAGAAATAGGTCAAGTTAATTCTCATAATATATTTTATTTAACCCAATACAGATCTTCCTCAACTTATGATGGGGTTATATCCTGATAAACGCATGTAAGTTGAAAATGTCACAAGTTGAAAATTCATTCAATACAACTAACCTATGGAACATGGTAACTCAGCTTAGCCTACCTCAGACGTGCTCAGAACACTTACATAGCCTACAGCTGGACAAAGCCATCTAACACAAAGTCTCATTTATAATAAAGTGGCTATCTCATGTAATTTATTGAATACTGTCCTGAAAGTGAAAAACCGAATGGTTGAACGGGCGCAGAATGGTTGTCCGTGTATTAGTCGTTTACTCTCCTGATGGGGTGATCAGGGTATCGGTTGTTTACTCACCTGGGAGGCGTGGCGGCTGCCCATGACAGATTATCATACCGAGTATCACTAGCCCGGGAAAAGGTCACAATTGAAAATGCAAAGTAGAGTTTCTATCAGATGTGTATCACGTTTGCACCATCATAAGTCAAAAACCGTACATTGAACCATCGGGGACCATCTGTATGGCCAGCACGCTATCATTTCCACGTAAGATCAATATAAAAACCATTAATAAGATATTTTTCGTCTTCTTTCATACTAAGCCTTTGATACCTAGTGTGTATTTTATACTTACAGCACATCTCAATTCAGAGTAGCCACTTGTCAAGTGCTCGATAGCCATATGCGGATAGTGGCTCCATATTGGATGGTACAGATGCACAGCGTGTATGAAATGATAGTAAATTGAACCAGTACCACTACGCTTTGGACTTTTTGGGACCTTTTTGTTCTAAGAATTTCATTGAGCAATTAAAACGCACAAAGCCAAACGTAGATGGCCTCAAAGGCTGTATATTCCTCTATTATACCTGTCCTTTGTGCTAGCATATTTGGAGGACTTTCCTTATTTTCTCTTTTTGAATTGAGGGAAGAGAGCAAAAAGCCTTTATGGGTACAGATTTCCAGTAGAAACAAGACTCTTTGTGCTATCAATCTCGGAAAAGTGTTTTCTGAAAAATCAAAGTTTTGGTGTTTTCGAGTTACATGAAATGAGAATATATAAGGCTTGAAATACTTGTTGCATTAATTGCCTATAAATTAGTTAAGGAGTTAAACTCCGTTTACTGCCAAAAGACATTCGAAGGTGCTGGAAAGATCAGGAAGACATCAGAAGTGTCAAATGTGACGGAGTTTTATGGGTTATACGAATTTTTTTTGGTTGAGATTAATTTTCAATTCCCCCGTGACAAAGGGTATTTGGTTTTACTGAATGTTGTAGTAATGGTTTTGATAGGCTATTTACAGCCTGACACCCCAAGCATCTAAGGCAGATAGGTAGATCTGTTTAAATGCAAACTTCTTGTCCTACATGTGGGTCTTAGCAACCCTTGCTACTTCTGGGGAAAATAATCCTCTCAAAGTATATTGTTACATTATTAAATCACTTGTCTCCTAAAGCATGAGACCACCTTCTCTCAAGATCTCTAAATAAATCACATTACTTTATCAAACTGCTTATTTACACAGCTTAGAAACACTGATAGTTCATCAACCTCCTGATTTTATGGCCAATCTTCAGACATGCTAATCTGTCACATCTTTTGAAACCCCTTCCTTCATGGGTAATAGTTTTCCCCAGGAATTCCCAATCATGTCATATTTAATGAAAACAATACCAGTAATCACATTGGTACGTAGCCCTTTCCTCTTGGGAATCTCCAAATGGTTTCCAGATTGGTGGGGGTCAGTTTTCAAAAGCCCCTTGTAAAAAAAAAAAGGGGGGGGAGGGGATTAGTTCTCTATCAAGGTGGAGGGGGGAGTAAGTCTCCCAACGAGATTGAATCATTACCCGTGTCATTCAGTCCATCTGTGCTGTATCATTTCCTTTCGGACCCAATGTTCCAATAAGCTGAAGTGCACCTATTTGGCAGGGACCCCTCTTATGCTGGCCGGGGAACCATCATGCTGTCATCACAGCTGGATATGACAGGTTCCAGGAGTTTAGAAATTGTTCTTGACATGGTGGGAAGTATGTTCATGTCCTCGCATCAGGAATGCGTCATTTCCTACGTAGGTGGAGCTGCCCTATTCCCAGCCCTTTCTATCTGGTTACCACGGTTTATTTTCCCCTATGGCGCTTACCACCACATAACGTGTTACATATTTGTCAGCCTTTGCCTTTACCTACCAGCATGTAACCTCCATGAAATCCCCAGCTTTGTCACTTTCGTTCACAAGTGTGTTTACTGCCCAGGCACTTAGTAGGAGCTCAGTCGATGGTCAGTGAATAAAAGAACAAATGTACGTGCAAGAACTTCAAAATGGCACGTGCACTTCCTTTCAAATAGTTAAATGGAGTCAGAGATGCCTAGAATAACATCACGGCGTTGCAGTCTATTGGCTGTGAGATCTTGAGAGAGCTCCTTGAGCCCTCTGGTTTCTTGGGGCTGAAATAGAGTAGTAAGGACCTTGCAGGTTGGTTGAAGACTAGACGTAAAATGCTCAGCTGAGCATAGGGCCTGGCTTGCAGTGAGAATTCAGCCAAGAGTGGCTATCTGAATTTTGAAAAAAAGGCATTATTGTTCCAGTGGTTTTTTACCCGGAGGGTTGTTAGATCTCAGAACCCTAACTTTAACCATGGAGGTTAAGCCTCAGGGCTAGGTTCTATTCCTTCAAGGGTCCAGGACAAAGACTTGGGCCTAGTTACAGGTCCTGGGGGGGGGGCTCTAGGGCAGCAGGAACATGCTTTGCAGGGTTTTCCAGCAAATCTAAATACAGTCTTCAAGGATACCCTGTTCTACACACAGGGGCTGCAAGCCAGCTTCATATTCCAGCCCAGCAGGGACCGTTTCTGAGAAGGGGAGGGGGCTCACGATGCCCCACAGCAGGTGGCTTTCAACTAACAGAAGGGGAAATTTGGTTTAGGCCCCTCTGGCTGGGGGTTATCAAGTTGTCTTTGCTGAATAGTGTCTTGCCCTTATTTGGGCAAGGAGGGAAGTGGGGGGCGGTTAGTGGGGGGGGCGTTCATTCCTACACCCTGATTACCAGTTCCTTCCCAGCCCTAGTGTGGCAAGAGCAGTTAGAGTGACAACAGCTGACTCACCCAGCACAACCCGTCACCTTGTGGGGAAAAAGAGATACCGGCATTCTTCTCTGGAGGCCCTCCTGAAGGACACATACCTCTGAAAGCAAGTGAGTGTTAAGTGCACAATCTTATCTGCTTCTCCAAGCACAGAAAGAATATTTTACCAGCCATTTAAAATAAGTGGCCCTGCAAAAATGCAACATTACTCGGATAAGCATTCCCGGCACCTCCAGGAGTGGGGGAGGAGAGCCCTTCCAAAGAGTTAATAATATAATGTAACAAAAGATAGAAAAAGCCATTTTTAAGTTGTTTGCACTTTTACACATTGTTATCATCACTCAGACAACATTTTTCACGTTAAGAAAAGGGAGGGAAAAGGATTTCAGAGACCGAGCTTGCAAATAAAGATTTCTATTAAAGTATGTATGTGTGTGCGTGGGTCTGCTTGCACACACGTGCACACACGCATGTGCGCACACACACTGACTTCTCTCGGGACTCCTGCACAGAGTGGCCATGTGGGAGCACTGACCCTACAGACTTCGCCAGTTCCCAGCTCCTGCCACAGCTGACCCCCACCCAGGAATGCTAGGAATGTCCTCCCTCACCTTCCCTGCCCCCCACCCGCCCCGGCTAGCCCACCTCCCCAAATCCTGTTCAGTCATCTGGGCTCCAGCCCCAGCGCCTGGAGAATACTCCCCTACAGATTTCACTGCGGTCCACATTCTGCTTTCTCTAAACATCTGTGACATGTTGTGCTAGCCCGTTCTTATACTCGGAAGTTTGTTCTTGTAGCTGGACGAGTGGAATAAACAATCGCGTGGTTCTTGCACAGAAGGGTCATAAATCCTCATACCCCCTCTTCTCCTAATGGAAAGTCTCTGAGATGCCTCCCCAGGACAGGGATGGGACCTAACACACTGCAGCAGCATTTCAAAGCTTCTGCAGTGGTTCCTGTGGCCCCTCCGTGATTAGATGGTCCTGACTGAGCCTGGGTGTCTTAAGCAGGGACCAGGGGCCCAGAGGGCAGAGGGGAGAGAGTGGGGCACTGGGGTGGGAGGGGTGGATAACGCTGGACACCATTCAGTACATTGATGTAAGGCTCCAACTGCTTAACATAAAATTATACCGTGTTAGCATGGAATGGATTGTGCCGTATTCAGAAAACATACGGACTCCTGGGTATTGAAATAGATCACACGATTTTAAAAAGTAATGGTTATTTTTGGAAGAGTGTGTGTGTGTGTGTGTGTGTATGTGTCTGCACGTGCACATTTGCAATGGATTCCAGAGTTATCTGTGGGATAATCAGCAAAGCCCTCCTTCTGCGGCTTACGCTGCTTCAAAGACCCTCCTGGATCCTATTCAGTCAAAACACTCATTGAGCACCTACTCTGTGCCAAGGAGTGTTCTACGTAAGTCAATCAGTTCCCGCCATCCGGGAGGTGACAGCCTTCCAGGAAGTGAGAGAAGATGAGACTAGGGAGCACGGGGTGTGGGGCCGGGGCTGGGGGTTGGGGTGATACCTCCAGCTTGGATGAATAAGATGATTGCAACATTGCTGTGGAAGCTAATTATAGAAAAATTCATCTCTCCTGGGTTATAAACAATTTCCTATAACTATTTTGTTGAGAAATCTAATCTCATGAGGATTTTTTTGTGTGTCCCTTTCCTGACTTGTTTTTGTGGGTGTGTGTGTGTGTGTGTGTGTGTGTGTGTGTGTGTGTGTTCAACTGTCATTGGGATTATCATACACAGAGCCTGCTCAGGAGAAACTTGGTATCCCCCCGAGTCCCATGTCACCGAATCCCATGTCACTTTTGCTCTTTCTCAAACCCTTTTAGTGCCCAGACGCCCCTGCACAGCCCTCCTACCCACAACACATGCACACACACACACAGGCTCATATACCCACACCCTTTGTGGTAGGAGGTCCCCAAAATGCAATGACCTGCTGACCAGGCACCTTCCATCACATTATAGGACTGTGGGGAGAATGGACACCGAGAGGCAGTTTCTCTGTCCTAAGACATTTTATGGTGAAGAGCAGCCTCCTGGGGGGTTCTGGGATCTGTTCTCATTCCCATTCCCACCTTTCCATCAAAATCACCTATGAACGTAATAATCCTTAGGACTCACTTGAAAAAGTACATGGGAAGTCAAGATTTTTTTAAATTTCCTTTCTCTAAAGGTTAAAATGAAAGCAGGGAAGAACAGAGCATTACTCTCCTGGGCCCAGGAGGGATGGGGCCTGGGTGTCCCAGGCCCGGTCAGGTTGTCTGTATGTGTTTCCCTCGCCACAGCGCTCCACGATTTATCCGGTGTATCCGTGCCCGCCTTTCTCAACCACATGGTCAAGTCAATCCAGAAGTGATGCCAGGTGCCCTCCTCACTCGGCAGGCTTCTCTCCCCACCACCAGCTTCTGGTACTCCAGCCATTCCCTCTTCTGAAAATGCTCTGTGTCTCCCCACCTCCTGGTGTCACTCACCTTTGTCCCCTTACCTGCAAGGGGGAGCCTTTCCTGTCAACCCTCCACCAGCTGCACGGGTCCCACCCCTTCTCGAAAGCATTGCTAGAATTCCATCTCCTATAGCCCGCCCTAAGCACCTAAGCCAGGAATGCTCGCTTCTCAGCCAGGAAAGGACTCACTGTCCTCCTGTGGTATTGCTCTCAATTCATGTATTTGACAAATAACTGTTGAACACCCAGTATGCCCCCCACACAAACACTGCTCGGTATGAGAGAGACAGCGATGACCGAACCCAGAGAACAAGCTTTCGGTCCTGTGGTTGGTTGGTTCCCAGACTAGTTGTGGGGTCTTTCTTTCTTTCGTTTTTAATTTATTTTTTTAAATGTTTATTTATTCTTGAGACAGACAGAGCATGAACAGGGGAGGGGCAGAGAGGGAGACACAGAATCCAAAGCAGGCTCCAGGCACTGAGCTATCAGCACAGAGCCCAACTCAGGGCTCAAACTCACAAGCCGTGAGATCATGCCCTGAGCTGAAGTCCGATGCTTAACAGACTGAGCCTCCAAGGCGCCCGGTTGTGGGTTCTTTCTAGGGCAAAACTGGGTTTAATGGTTCCTTCTATCCTCGTGGGTTCTTTCTAGGCAGGACTGGGTCTAACGGTTCCTTCTATCTTCCAGAATCCAGTCAGAATTCAATTGAATGTACTGAACTGATTAATGAATTCATTCATTCTTTTGAACAGTGCCATACAGAGTTGGAATCGACACTGTAAATAACCCCCCTAAATATCTGAGGCCGAATGTGGAAAGAAGAGGCATACATTCCATTCTTATTAAAAACATCGAGCGGTTGTTTTCTGTATCGAATGTGGAATTCTGGTTTTATCAAACACGTCTCGGAGAAACACCCCAGCCCCCAAAGCAGACAGCAGTTGTAAACATCTCCTCTTCCGGCTGAATTCCAGATCCTGACCTGTGAAATGCCAGTTCGTGGAACGGAAGCTAAGCCCCGAGGGTCTTTGTGTGTTTAGACCCGCTGCGTGATGCCTGGTGCCGGACCGGGAGTTAGCTCAACCCACAAACCACCAGCAAAGGGGCTGAAAAAAGACAGGACCCAGGGGTTGGGAACACAGTTGCTCAATGGCCCAGAATCTGGATCTTGGAAGCCAAATTATGGTCAGCCGCATTGTTTAATTATTGACCTTGTTCTCTGGCACACAGGGTCTTATGTGTAGACTCTATCTTTTGCTTTTTCTAACCAGTCTCCTCCATCCCACCAACACAGTTTATTCCAAAACATGGCGAATGGCACGTATACTGGCTTTTTTTTTTTTTTTTTTTTGGCTTAAAACACGGTCAAGACTCTTGATGATGTAAGAGAACAACAAATGAAATCAGCTTATTTCCTTCCTGATTACTACACTGCTTTAAAGGAATGCTGAGGTTTTGTTCGCAAAAAAATACATTGATGATTATGCAACCAGTGAGATCTCCATTTCTACCTTATTTTGTTTCGCGCAGACTCGGTTAAACTTCTCAGCCCTCATATAACCTTCTCTAATCTTGGTGGCTTACTTGACAATCTGGTGAACTTTTGTCACATCCTGAGGCTGGACGTGCATTTTAAGGTATCGGGGAATGGTGAGTTTTGTTCTGAGGTGAAGGAGGCAACATGGCATAGGTTTTCCGTCTTAAATTAGCACAGATCATAGGCTTCTGGGAGGACCATGACGTCAGGTGACCGCAGTGATGGGGCAATAGCAGCCCAGGAATCACAGGATAGCTGGGGAGGACATGGCACACTTCTCCTCAATCCAGCTGAGACTGTTAATGCCCAGACTGGGGAAGAGCTGCATCCCCCTTCTGTAGCATTGAGCTGGGCAGGCCAATGGGTTTCTGGAGTAGCTTCTGTCTGCATGGCTGTGTAATAAGAGGCGGTCTTAGCTAGGTCTGCTCTTACACTGTGTGACGGACCATTATCTGGGCCCTGCTAACTGATCACACACTAGATTGACTAAAGCACAGTCTTGTGGTTTATTTTGATCAAGTCCATGGGCTTTGGGGTGGCGGGGGGTGGGGGTGGGGGAGGCGCAAAAGACCTTATCGGTCGGTTCTTTTGCGTTGTGCATTCGTTTCTCCTGTTAACATTAGCCGAAGGTGTATCATAGACTGAATGTTTGTGCCCCATCCCAAATTCATATATTGAATACCGATGTGATGGTATTCAGAGGTGGAGCCTTTAGGAGGTAATTTGATTGAGATGGGGTCATAAGGGTGGGGCTCACAAGATGAGATTAGTGCCCTTGTAAGAGGAAGAGCCCAGACCTTGCTCTCTGTCTACTGTGTGAGGACACAGTGAGAAGGCAGCCACCTACAAGCTAAAAAGAGAGGTCTCAACCAGATCCTGGATCTTCTCGAAGGGTGATCTTGGACTTCCCAGCCTCCAGAGCTGTGAGAAACAAATGTGTATTGTGTAAGCTGTCCAGTCCAGGGCATTTTGTTATAGCAGCCTGAACTGCCTAAGACAAACTGTACTTGCTGAATAGAAAACTGCTCTCATCTCTAAATATACCACCCTTCTTCTCCATATTCACTGAATATTTCCAGTACGTAATTACAATCTTTTACTGTACACTTGACCCTTGACCAACATGGGCTTGAATGGCACTCATGGGTCCACTCACATGTGGGTTTTTAAAAAAAAAAAAAATTTTTTTAACGTTTACTTATTTTTGATAGACACAGAGAGACAGAGCACAAGCAGGGGAGGGGCAGAGAGAGAAGGAGGCACAGAGTCCAAAGCAGGCTCCAGGCTTCGAGCCATCAGCACAGAGCCTGACATGGGGCTCAAACACAAACAGTGAGATCATGACCTGAGCCAAATTCGGACGCTTAACCGACTGAGCCACCTAGGTGCCCCTAGTGTTAAGGTTTGTTTGTTTGTTTGTTTGTTTTTATAAATACAGTACAGTATTGTAAATGTATTTTCCTTATGATTTTCTTAATAACATTTTCTTTTCTCTACCTTGCTTTATTGTAAGAATACAGAACATAATACATATAACAATATGTATATTTAATACATATATTTAATATTTTAAATATATGTAATATATTTATATAACATATAAACTACGTTTTAATTGACTGTTTATGTTCTTGGTAAAGCTTCCGGTCAGCAGTAGGCTCTTAGGAGTTAAACTTTGGGGGAATCAAAAGTTATACTTTTCAACTGGTCAGCACCCCTAACCCTTACATTGTTCGGAGGCCAGCTGTATTCTTTTAACTGTTCCAATATCCTTTTTCAATCCCACTAGGGTGGAAACTAGGAGAACAGAGTGGAACAGATTCTCCCTCCCAGCCCCGGGAAGGAGCTAACACGGCCAACACGTGGTCTCAGCCTTCTAACCTCGAGGACTGTGCGAGAATAAATTTCTATTGTTTAAGCTACCCAGCTTTGTGGTGCTTTGTTAATGACAGTCCTGGGGACCTAGTACTCACCGCTCCACTTAAACTCTAAATTATCTGCAGACAGGGACGCGGGGTCCTTTATCCCCAAATCTCTAGCAGCTGGCGTACCCACTAGATGGTTATAGAAACCTTGAGCTGCCTTCTCAAGCCAAGTTCTCCTCGGACTTTAAGTTGGGGGATAGGGGTTTAAAAAAAAGGGAAAAATGAGAGGTTGGAATTGGTACATACCAGAATTTTGCCCAAGTTTTTACTATCCCCCCCCCACCCCGACTCCTAAATCATGATGTCTCCTTCTCCACACGCATAGAGGAAAGACTCCAAGATCCAAGGCCGTTCGTCTTTAAAACCATCTGCTAACAGGGATAAGTAAGAACATAATGTTTTCACCCTGTGTCCTACCCCCTCCCTACCCTGGGGTTTAGCTACCCCGCAATTTCCTAGGGAACTCTTGTTTCTTATTATTTAAAGGTTAACTTGAAATTCATTTTGGATGAGAAAAGTAAGAAAACTCTGGAAAGCTGTGCATAGCTAAGTGTTTTACCTTAGGTTAGCTTCTAATTCCAGAATCTTTGAAAACTATCAAACTCAGTGATGGATTCATGTGGTTCCCTGACCAATACAGATATTTGTAATAATAATAATACCAGCGAAAAAGATAGTGCAACCTTGGAATGTTTTCCCTTTACTCAGCTGAAAATTAAACCAGACAGGCAATTACCAAGGTTTTGCTATAATATATAATATGTGTCCACTGCATTTATGGCACATTACATATTACATGGTTATTATTCTGCATTTTCGTCCAATCATCTTATTAGCTCTGGTATTTTTATGTGGTGAATGACTATAAGCTGAAAGTCAAGTGAGGAAGGCACTGGTGGAGAAATAAAAACACAGACTCAGTAAAGTCAAGCCCGTTAAATGTGACCACCACATACAGCAGACCACAGCTGGGGGTGTTGACAATGAACTCTCGACGACTGGAAAGATATTAGGGTACTACGGAGTGCTTTTGTAATGTTCTCCGCACTTAACTAAAAAAAAAAATCAAAAGTGAAGTGTACCGTGTTAAAATAGAATTCACAGTGACTTTAAATATATTTTTCAGACCCTAGAGAACGCCATTGTATATTCTGTCGTATTGTTAAAAGAAAATGAAAACCGCTCTATGAAATTCTAAAAATAAACTTGGACGCATTTTTTACAGCTCATTCAACTGGTTTTCTAAATTATGAGTCATTTGTTGCTTTTGGTGTTTGAAGCCATTTGCCTAGAGCTACATCGAATCCTATTTTGGGGATATGAGTGAAGATATGATGAATTATAATAAATCAGGCTGCCATTCAGATTTTTTTTCTAATAGCGTTCTGTCTTTTCTTTCCTATTTCTAAATTCCCTACACACCTCTGTCTTTTCTTCTGGAGCTAAAGTTTTGTTTTATTTCTTTCTCACTTGCTCCTATATTCCCTCCTTCTCCCTAAAGTTAATGTAAACCATCACCACTGGGAATTCCAGAATTTTCCATCCCAAAGATAGAGTAACGTGGCTTAGTCAAGCAGCTCTGAGGGTAAAATTCAACTTCTTACATTATATTCTAAAAAGTAGGATTTGCTGAAAGGCCTGGGTGGCTCAGTCGGTTGAGTGCCCAACTCTTGATGTTGGCTCAGATCAAGCCCTGAGTCAGGCTCTGTGCTGACAGCTTGGAGTCTGCTTGAGATTCTCTCTCTCTCTCTCTCTCTCTCTCTCTCTCTCTTTCTCTCTCTGATCATGAGTGTGTGCACTCTCTCTCTCCCTTTTTCAAAATAAATAAATACACATTTAAAAAAGTAGGATTTATAGAGAAAGGTTTTTAATTTTTTTTCCACAACATTCAGAGAAAGTGACCATATGAGATGTATTAAAACGGAAGGGCCTGAATACCACTTATTAACACAGTAACTGATGTGTAAGTTGTCGTCAATTTTAATTACATACTCGACCATATATTCTGACTCTGAGAACTAAAAATCACAATGCATATGTTATGAGCAATTATATTGTGACCCAACAAAGGGTCATAAAAGACAAAGCAATCTGCTGAAATATGTAACTTCTTTTCTATAATCACTAGGTATGAGGAGCTAGCTAAACTCAGGATATAGGACCATTTATTTCTGCTCTGTAGTTTAATGTCTAGGTCACAATGGGACTTCAAAGGTTGAACTGAATCAAACCGGAGTAAACCCTTGATCAAAATAAAATATGTAACTGCCTGTTGGAATAGACTGCTCCCTTCCACATGCTTCCCTTGAATTTCAGGAATGTTCTTAGGCAAGACTGGGCCACCCCAGAGAAGGATTATGAAAAAGTGGACACAGAGTCTACGGACTGTGAGGGTGAGAGTGGGGAGTTCTAAGGGGTCCTGGCACCTGCAATGTCCGGTCTCCCTTTCAAGCTTTGTATCTTTCATTCCACCGTTTCCCTAATCCCCTACCAATGCAATCAATGTCTCAAGTGAAAACAACAACAGCAACAACAAAACCCTGGGGCATGTGTTAGCTGATTACTTATCCTTTGCCCAACATTTTGTAACATTCTGAAGGTACAGATCACATTCCCTACATCTTGGTGTCCTCGATAGGGGTCAGTGGCCAAGCAGATGCTCAGGAAATGTTTGCTGAATAGGAAAAATAAAGCAAACAGTTAAAAGAAATTGCTGGAAGGTCACTCCTCGTTTTACAGTTCTGGAATGTGGCTGACAGTCAGAGACCACTGGCCACGTTCTCAGCAGCCCAAGCCCATGTTTCAAGGTAGCTACGGGACACTTTCGAGAATTCCTTGAGATCTTTGAGTGACTTGATCCAGCACCAAGGCACTTTATTGTGGTCCTTTGTTTTCTTATCACTTATTGTAAACGTTGAAGAAATCACTGACTGTGTCACCTTAGCAAATGGAGCTGGTGTATACACTGTATAATGGGGAGTCTAGAAAACCAGGTCAGTTCACAGTGGCTGCTATGATCAGAATAGCTAATGTGGTTGACCAGAATGGATCGTGGAAGGTCACTTGTCTTTTGCCAGAAACAGAAATGCATTCTTGGGTATGAAGCAATGTGTGGCTGGAAGCCATCAGCTAGATTTCTCAACCATCTCCTCTATGGTGCAATGCTCTGTGTTGGAATCTCATAGCCTGAATTCTTTGCAGGTGCAGCCAAGACTCTGTACTCCAGATCAGCCAGGAGTTCTGAGCTGTGTTTAGACACCCAGGTAGTTGTGTAAGCAGGAGTAGAATTCAAGCAGGTGGGGTAACATGGGGTCCAAATCCGCACAAAGTCAGAACCGACGTGACCCCATGTCATGATCCTTCTTGAACATTCTCCCTGTGGGCTATTTGGATACTTGGGATACTTTTATAGAACCCCCTTGTAGACCAGTTGAATGGAAAGAGCATGGAATTTAGAGACAGCCAGATCTGGCTGCAAATTCTGGTTTCTACATTTACTATGCAATCTTGAGTAAGTTACTTAAACAATTTGAACACCAGTTTTCTTGCCTGCAAATTAGAAATTAGACCTATTTTGTGAATTGCTGCTTCAAATGAAATGGCATTACGCAAAAAGGCTTGTATTTTATTTCATGGCATATAGCAAACATGAAATAAAAGCCCTTATTCCCCTTCTCTTCCCCCTTCTCTTTCTATTTTCCTTATTCTATTTATTTTTATTTTATCTCTATGACTGGGCTAAGTGTGGAAGGCTACGCCCATTCTACATACAACCAGAGGTGATTCAGGATGCTAGGCTTCCTCCTGGCTGTGTGTATGTGTGTGTGTGTGTGTGTGTGTGTGTGAGAGAGAGAGAGAGAGAGAGAGAGAGAGAGAGAGAGCATGTGTAAGGGAAGAGAAAGGGTTTGGGTGGAGAGGGAAGAAGACAGACTTTTTAAGGCGTGGATATTATCTCGTACAGCAGAATGCCTGAATTCCTTACCCCTCACCTTCGACCTCCTGCCTCCCACCAGCTAACACTCCTGGAGCACAGAGTTGATGATGTTCTTGGTTGGGATTGCTCTCTCTCTGTAATCTCTTCCATCCCCACGCCCTGGGAGGGTCAGAAGAAAGAGAGGAGCAGTATGTGGCAAATGAACGTCTCTGCACCCTCATGGAGACCACTGTCAAGTTCACAGGCCTCGGAGGGTTACTGGCTTCTTGTAATTCCTCACTTCACCCCCTCTGGGGAAAGGAGGGCCACTTGGGGGCTGTACCAGGCGGGGCTCCTGAGACCCACCTGGTCCAAGGCCTTTCTCTGGGCCACTTCACCATTCCAAACACTAATCAAGGAACGGTCAAGAGGAACACTGTGGGAATTAATGATATAGAACGTCACAGATAAGAAAAACGCAGGATCTTGGGCAAACGACTATAACTAGATCACCAAACTTCAGGTGTGAGCAAGACGTGGGTAAGCCCAAAGCTAGAGGAAGATGGCGTGCATCCCTCCATTCATTTACGTATTCCATTAAGATTACTTATCCAGCCCTTTATTATGTGCCAGGCATTGAGCTAAAAGCCGAGGCTACAATGGTAAACAAATCAGATATAGTCCTCGTCCTCATGCTTGTAGAGTCTGGTGTGGGATCTTGCAGCCTACATAAGTGAACCTCCGTTTCATAATTATCGTTTCATTACTAGGGCAGTGTAGCAAATTATCTCCAGGTCTATCAGCTTAAACTACTTTCTTATGCCCACGGCCCTGCAGCTTAGGAATTTAAACAAGGTACGGGAGCCCATGATGTCTGGGCCTTAGCTGAGAAGATGCAGTGTTGAGCATGACTTAACGGCCAGGGGCTGAAATTAGCCGGAGATGTCGTCACTAACTTGGCTGGCAGTTGTTGCTTAACTGTTAGCTGAGAACACAGGTAAGTGTCCTCTCCAGTGTAACAGTCTTAGGGCGATGGGCTTCTCACACGGTAACTGGCTTCCCCCAGAGCAAGTGTCGAGACAGTAACACAAAAACGCTTCAGGGCCTTTTCTGATCCAGCTTTCGAAAACATAGACCATCATTTCTACCATATTCTATTGGCTTCTAAGGCCGGCCTGGATTCTGGGGAAGGAGAATTAGGCTCCTCCAACTTCTTCCCTCCACCTCTTGATGAAGGACAGCAGGGTAAAAGCATGTGGGATCAGAGATACAGGTGTGGCCATCTTTTGAAAATACAGTGGCTCCAAAACACTGTGAAATAAGTGTTATGGTATGGTATTGAGGTTCAGTGGAAGTTAGCGAAACAAAGACAGTGTCAGTTGAGGCTGCTAAAACAAACATTTGGGAGCCTTAACTTACAAACATTTGTTTCTCACAGCACTGAGGACTGGAAGTCTAAGATCAGGGTACCACCATGGTCAGGTTATGGTGAGAACCCACTTCTTGGTCTACCTTCTTATATTCTCACATGGCATAAAAAGGTCTAGCTCTCCTCCTTATCTTCCAAGGACACTAATCCATCTTGGAGGTTCCACCCTCATAACCAAATCATCTCCCAAAGGCCTTATCTCTGAATACTGCCCTTTGGGGGGGGTTAGAGTTTCAGTATATGAATTTTGGGGGCAGGGGGAAGGACACAAACATGCAGTCCATAACAAAGAGTATATGAGGAACAATATTTTAAGCCGATAGACCAACATGGGCAAAGGCCCAACATCTGGTGGAAACCTAGGCCATTATGGAACTGAAATGATTTCCATATGACCGCCTTATTGGGTGTGAATGTGGTGCCTCATCAGGCAGTGTGGAATGGAGATAGCAGAGAGAGGGAGGCTAGCATGCACATATGTGTGTGTTCCTGCAGGATTAAAAAAAAATGAAGTTGGAGAGGTAAGCAGGGACCAGAAGGTCCTCGTGAAGGTCCTGGTGAAACATCCTAGGGAGTTTGAACAACAGTCAATGACAGGCAGAAAGAAATGTTATCTGCATATAGAAAGGCCACTATAGGCAACATAGAAATGAGAACAAAATTCAAATGTAGGAAGCCTTTAATTGTCCGGTATCCAAGTTCTGGAAAAGATAAGGATGCTTACCTTGCCCATTTGGAAGAAAGTATATGGTGCTTTTTTTTTTTGGTCACATTTATTATTATTTTTAAAATTCAAATGGAAAGTGCTGTTCCCTATCCCCAACAAGCATACATCAGACCCATGGATCAGACACTCCCCCTCATCAACCTATAGCATTTTCACGACACATGAAAGACTTTCTTGATTCCTATTAAAAGCAGCAGTGCGCCTAAAAGATCACCGTAATGCCTAATGTTAAGCATCATTAATTGCCAGTATAATTTTTCATAAACATGGAGAAAATCTCTTCAAGAGGCAATGTAAATCCCCAGTCACCATTTTCTCCTCTAGAAAGGATCAAACTTTCTTCAGGAAGGGAAGATGCTGAGTAGGAAATGCATCATTGTAAGACATTTTATGATACTTTGGACTGTGTGGCAAATGGCTATTTACATGAAACCATTCATTTCCTGCAGTGTGGTTCCCAAGTGTTTGCCTTCTTGGAACAATGACGGGAAAATTCCTAACACAAGAAGGACTATGACGACAGCCCTACTTATGTGTTGCTCTTACTAGTCTTGGAAAATGTCCCATTGTCCTTCATGCATTAGATGAATCTAAAATAAGCAAGAAGTCTAGACAGTGGAAACCATATATCAGATCTATGTTTTCCCCCCATTACTTAGTATTGTAAAGTGGAAGGCACTCAGGATCCTCTAGTCTGATGAAAGACAAATTAGGAAAATACACAAGGGTAAAAAATATATATGTTGGGTAACAAGTCTTTGGCTACTTTCCTAGTTAATTATCAGCTACTTCAAGTCTTTTAAAGAAGTGAGTGGGGTAAAAATAATACATAAATGAATAAAATTGTGTTAATCAAGTTTGAAAGCAGCTAATTTCTAATGTGTCTTCAACCTTCAAGACTGCTATCTGACCAATTTTGATTATATCCAGCAAGTGTTTATTGGGCCCAGTCTATGTGATCCTTTGCCAATCTATGTGATGCCACACCAATCTATTTTGTTAATTACTACATCTCAACACAACAGACGTTTCACATCTTTTTATTTGGACAAACTTTGGGCACGCTTACTATTGAGTGTTCATTTTCCTTTTTCCATTTGAATGCCCTGATAACTCAAAATTAATTAGTGGCCTTCAATTTTGTTCTTTCCCACATTTGCTTTGGATATTCTGGGTCATTTGGATTTCCAAATGAATTTTTGAATCAGCTTTCGTTTTTTACCAAAAAAAAAAGTCTTCTGGGATTTTTATTGGGATTGCACTGACTGTACATAGCAATTTGGAGAAAATTGATTATCTTCGTAATGTTGAATCCTCTGACTTACAAAATACATATCTCCATTCATTTCATCCCTCTTTAATTTCTCTCAGCATGGTTTCATAGTTTCCAGGATACTTCTTTTGTCAGATGTATCCCTTTTTTTAATGTTTATTTATTTTTGAGAGAGAGAGAGAGAGAGAGAGCACAAGCAGGGGAGGGGCATAGAGAGAGAGGGAGACATAGAATCCAAAGCAGGCTCCAGGCTCTGAGCTGTCAGTGCAGAGCCCAATACTATAAGGGGCTCGAACCCATGAACTGCAAGATCATAACCTAGGCTGAAGTCAGATGCTTAACCAACCGAGCCACCCAGGAGCCCCCAGATTTATCCTTAAATATCACATAGTATCATGCTATTGTAAATGTCATTGCTTTTCGATCTTTCAATTATTCATTGCTAGTTTACAGAAATATAATTCACTTTTGTATATTGATCTTGTATACCGAAACTTTGTTCAACTAACTGATTGATTCTAGTACCTTTCCTGTAGACTACACTGAGTTTTCTACGTAGACATTCATGTTGCCTTAAAAAAAACCAAAAAGATTTTATTCCTTTTTAAAATGATGCCTTGTCTTTCTTCCTCTTGCCTTATTACACTGGTTAGAGCCTCCAATATGGTGTTGAATACAAAGGGGTGAGAGCAAGCATTCTCATCTTTATCTTCATATCGAGAAGAGCATTCAGTCTTTTGCCATTGAGTTTTATGGTAGTTGTAGATCAGTAGATGTCTTCTGTTGAGTTGAGGAAGTTCCCTTCTATTCCTAGTTTCTAAAGAGGTTTTAATAGAAACAGATGTTGGGTTTGTCAGACCTTCCTACATCTGCAGGGATGATTATGTGGGTTTTCTTTTTTGGTTTGGTGAATTACATTGATAGTATTTAAAATGTTAAACCAACCTTGCATTCCTGATATAAATCTCACTTGCTCATAATATACTTTTTTATTTTTTGTTACATTTGATTTGTTGTATTTTTAAAAAGAATTCTTACAGCTAAGTTAAGGAGAAGTATTGATCCAAAGTTTTCCTGTCTTGTAATATTTTTATCAAAGTAATTTTAGCTTTACAGAATGAGTTAGGAAGTATTCTCTTTAATTTCTAGAAAAGTTTGTGTAAAAATGGTATTATTTGCAAATGTCTGGTAGAATTCATGAGCCCTACTTATATGTTGCTCTTACTAGTCTTGGAAAATGTCCCATTGTCTTTCATGCGTTAGATGAATCTAAAATAAGCAAGAAGTCTAGACAGTGAAAACCGTATATCAGATCTATGTTTTGCCCCCATAGGCCATCTGGGCCTAGAATATTCTTTATCAACTACAAATTGAAGTTCTTTTTATAGATGTAGAGGTATTCAGGTCTATTCTTTTTTTATTGAGATATAAATGACATACAATATTGTATTAGCTTTGGGTGTAAGCATAATGATCATATATATAATATATAATAATAACTGTATAGTATGTCATATATACAATATCATATATATTATACCTGAATTCTATATTGCTGAATGATTACCACAATAAATTCAGTTAACATCCACCACTAGACAGTTATAATTTTTTCTTGTGATGAGAACTTTTAAGATTTACTCTCAGCCATTTTTGAACATACAATAGCGTTTTTAACTACAGTCACCATGCCGCACATTATATCCCAAGAATTATTTATCTTATAACTCTAAGTTTGTATCTCTTGAACTCCTTCACCCACCTCTCCATGTACTCTACCCCACGCCTCACAAATCAGAGGGTTTAAAAAAAATTTTTTTTGATGTTTTATTTATTTTTGAGAGAGAGAGACAGAGTGCAAGCAGGGAAAGGGCAGAGAGAGAGACACACCGAATCCCAAGCAGGTTCCAGGCTCCGGGTGGTCAGCACAGAGCCCGACACGGGGCTCGAACCCACAGACGGTGAGATCATGACCTGAGCCGAAGTTGGACGCCCAACCAACTGAGCCACCCAGGTGCCCCATGAATCATACGTTTTTTTTTTTAATATAACTTCTGGGAATGGGCACTATTCCTCAGCCTGTGTGAGCTCAGGAGCTCTTTCCTCTGACCATTTCGGGTTGTTCATTCTCTAGCTTCAGATGGTTTCCTCACACACATGCGATTATTTCTCAGCTGACTACTGGGGGAGAACCTTCTCTGGACTTCTGCGTTTCCGTCTGTGTACAGCTCTCCTCCCCTCAGTGTTCTGTCCTGCGACCTCTATCTGTCTTGGTCTCCTGAGATCCTCAGTCTCAAATCAGACTCCAGTAGGCTGTACTTGAGCTCTCTCTCTTGGTGACACAGCCCAAAATGAGACCTCGCTCAACAAGCTGGAGTGACCATAGGACTTACTTTACTTGTTCCTTTTCATTCAGGATCACTATCTTCTATTACCTGATGTCCAGAGTCTTGAAAACTATTGCTTCTTTTTTTTAATGTTTATTTATTTATTTTGAGAGAGAGAGGTCGGGGGAGGGGCAGACAGAGAGGGAGACAGAGAATCCCAAGCAAGCTCCACACTGTCAGTGCAGAGCCCCATGTGGGGCTCAAATTCATGAACCGTGAGATCATAACCTGAGCTAAAACCAAGAGTCGGGCGCTTAACCGACTGAGCCTCCCAGGAGCCCCGAAAACTGTTGTTCCTTATAGGTGTGGTCTGTGTTTCTTTCCTCCCCAGAGGGGAGAACAAATCCAGTCCCCTGTTACTCCATCTTGACTGAAAGCTGAATTTCTTCTTTTTTAAAGCCATGGCAAAAACGGGTTTTTCTACCACTTTACCTGAACTTAATCCTAAACATCACAGATCAGGGTTAGCAATTAAATACAGAATTAGCAAACTAGAAAAATGTGAAGGAAGTATTCAGAATGTAGCACAGAGGAAACAAGAAATGGAAAATTAAAAAAAAATTATGAGAGACAATGGAGGTAGAATGAAAAAGTGTAAAATATTTCTTGCATGCCCCTTTTTCCTCCTGGGATTAGTTTCCTTCCTACTAATGTACATCCTGTTTTCATTCTCTCAGTGATGGAAAGTCCATGATTTGTAAATTGTCAGGCTCGATCTGTTTGAAATTGTCTTTATTTCGCCTTGTTCTTGAATAATAATTGAGCTAGATAGAACTTTCCCGGTTGACAACCACTTTCTCCCATTACTGGAAGGCATTATTCTGTTGCTTTCTGGTCTCTTGTAATGCTAATGAGAATTCTGCCTTTAGTCTAATAAAAGGTAATCTACCTTTTATTCTGATTGCTTTTATTTTTTTTAATTTTTGATGTTTTTATTTATTTTTGAGAGAGAGGAAGTGACAGAACATGAATGGGGGAGGAGCAGAGAGAGAGGGAGACACAGAATCCGAAGCAGGTTCCAGGCTCTGAGCTGTAAGCACAGAGCCCGACACGAGGCTCGAACTCGTGAACCGCGAGATCAGGACCTGAGCCAAAGTCAGATGCTTAACCAACTGAGCCACTTAGACACCCCTATTCTGACTGCTTTAAATTTTTTCTTTTGTTTTTAGTATCATGCTGCTTGTTCCTGACCATTCGTCAGAATTTCCTTCCTTTCTAAGACTGAACGATATTTCATTGTAGGTATGTGCCACATTTTGTTGAAATTCTTAATTTTTTTTTTAAACAAGGATTCCTGCATTTTCATTTTGCCCTGGCCCTGCAAATAATGTAGCTGGTCCTGCCTTTATTCTATCACATGAGAGTTTTATTGGAAAAGCTGTAAAAGAATACAACATCGGAGGCATTCATAGTGTATGCTTTACAAGATGATTTTACTGGTCCAAGAGAAAATCACTCAGAGGGTTAAGCCCTTCACAGATAGGCCCAGTGTGCCCTGCCCTGTCCCCCAGTTCTCAGGTCGATGTCCCCCTGAGGGGGACTTTCTTTTGCAAACCACCAGAACGTGAACCTTCATCTCCCTTTGGAGAAATGCGCCCCATACTCACTGGCATCAGGAATGTCCTAGAATCCCCTTGCACCCATTTGCACACCTGAACCAATGCGATCCTTAGGGCAATCGCTTGCAGCAAGACGCTTCCCCAGTTAAGCCAGAGTATCACTGGGAGACAGGGTTTTTGTTTAGGGGCAGTTCGGGATAAATGTTGGCATTCCAGGTTCAGCGCTCTTTGAGATTTCCCTGGTAGTGTAATGCACAAACTTGCTTTATTCTTATTCTTTCTGGGTCATCTCATAGGTAACTATTCTCTCGGGAGAGACATGAAGTTTTCCAAACATCACGACCAAGATCCATGCTAGGGATGAGAAACATTTCTCTAATTACAACATAGTATAGTGTGCTCTCACTGCTCCCTTGAGGGGATGGCGATATATATGATTATGCACTGAAGTGACAGGCTGCCCTTTGTCTCCTTCCTAATTCCAGAACTTGACCAGAGACCCAGAGCACATAAAAAAAACGAGCCCTAGTACATGTAACTTTTTCTAACAACAGCCATTTGCTTTTTTGGTGCCTCTCCTCGGGCCACACAAAGACCTAGTGGAAGCTTTGACATAAGGGTTTTTTGGTACCTTACACGAATGGCATTCGTAAGCAGAGCATTCCGTGCTAAAAAGTGAATCAGAATTAAAGTATTTTTCTAATTTAAAGCAATTCCCAGGGTAAGAGGATAGGATAATTCAGGTTATGTGTGTGTGTTGGGGGGCGGGGGATGGAGGTACTGCTCATAACATGTGTTTAGAATGAATGAAAACATGTGAAATTGAATTGGATGACAAAACAACCCTTAGAGAAAAGTCTGTGAGGTAGCTGGAATTCTAAGTATAAATGAAAGAGGTCAGACCTCACTATAATAAAAATGAAGCTCTGGCTACATGATTACAGCTGGTGTTTTTGATCTGGCTGTTAAGGATCCCACAAATAGTTGAAAAGCAATTTAATTTATTAATAGGTTGTCTAGAACTGAGCTGACCAGCATGATGGCAAGTGGTCACAGGTGGCTCTGAGCCCTTGAAATGTGCTACAAAGTGGACATTTCACACTTGAGTTTGAAGACTTGGTATGAAAAAAGGAGAACGGTACGTATTTCATGAATATTAACAATGATAGCATTTTATACACATTGGGTTAAATAAGATAGTAGTTAGATACACTTTATATCTGCTTCTTTTCGCTTTTTCAGTGGGGCTACTAGAACGTTTAGAATCGTTTAGAATAGTGTACGTGGCTTAAATTACATCTCTGTTGAAGAGCACTGGTCTAGAATCCATCTAGTTTCTGATACAAACCCACTTAGTTTCAGACCTTTGGTTTTCTTGGATTTACTCTCATCCTGAAGATTCATCCCATTCTGCACTGGCAGCTTTGGTCTCAGATGCATCATTTGTTGGTACGTGACCCCCGCCCACCTCTACGTCTCTACAAATCATCTTCTGCACACACTTCGGGCACAGGGAGAATCTATTTCTTTGAGGAAAATACCCAAATTGATGTTCTAAGGTGGCTTTTTTTGTTTAACTGAAATTCAGAATAGAATGAGGAATGAATTGTGAAATTTGGCAGAACTTTTCTTTTCAATATCAGCGAGTCTGTCAACCGTGCTATAAAGACAGACATGACTGGGACGCCTGGGGGGCTCAGTCGGTTGAGTGTCTGACTTCAGCCCAGGTCATGATCTCACGGCTCATGAGTTCGAGCCCCGTGTAGGGCTCTCTGTTGACAGCTCAGATTCTGTGTCTCCCTTTCTCTGTCCCTCTCCCACTTGCATTTCCTCTCTTTCTCTCGCTCCCTCAAAAATAATAAAACATTTTTTAGAAATTAAAAAAAACAAGATATGCATGACCGAAAGCCTCTGATGTCTTCCTCTCCGTCCTTGCCAGAGAAGAAACAACTCATGAAACCAGAGACAGCACTTGTGCAAAAGCAGGATTTCACTAGGTTTTATTCTCTAGCAGGCAGCTAACTTGTAATGTGAGGAAGTGCACAGAAAATGCTATGCTCAGGGTACCCAGGGAAGACTTAGTTCAGAGACTTATTTCGTCACGTCAATGGCTGGAATGAAAGGGCAGACAGAGGAGAGAGGAACAAAGAGAAAGGGTCATAAGAAGAACATATTTTGTAGGGTTTCATTACTTAATGTATGTTAAGAATATACCGTATGCGTTAATGTTTCATTTTTTGAGCAAAAGTTTTCCATTTTGAGAGTTGGCTGATAAATGAGGAATGAATGTAATTTTACAATATTTTGAACATTTTAAAATTCATTCTGTGTTGTGTTGAACAAAAGATGTAGCAAAGGAAACGTAGCTAACTCATTTGTATTTTGTAGTTTATGTAATGACACTGAAGTATTGAGCATATACTTTGAGCTTAGAATAAATATATATTGTTGTGTCCCCAAATTTTGGATTCATACTTTTCTATGATCCCATTATTTAAACATACAAACTTATTTAGGGGTGCCTGGGTGACTCAGTTGGTTGAGCGTTCAACTCTTGGTTTCAGTTCAGGTCATAATCCCAGGGTCATGGGATTGAGCCCTGCATTGGGTTCCATGTTGAGCATGGAGATTTTCTCTCTCTCTCTCTCTCTCTCTCTCTCTCTCTCTCCCTCTGCCCCTCTCCCCCGTGTGCACTCACACTCTCTCTCTCTTTCTCTCAAAATTTTAAAAATTTATTTAGGATTTTTTTTTTTTAAGTTTGGAAGCCTATTTCCTGACCCCACTCATGGCCTGCGCCTGAAATAACTCCTGATAAAATACAATGTTACATTTATTTTAATGCTTCTAAAGTAAATGGTGACGCTGGTGTTTCCCAGCTAGGTGAATGAACAGCTTTATATAGCCTAGATGAAATGCTGCTTACCTGACTCTACTAAATGTGTCTTTAATGTTGAACCAGCACTACAGCTGTGGTGGTGATTATTATGAAATTCAATCTAAACTTTATATCTAAGAAACCTTTCATTGTCTGTCTGAGGACTTTCTTTCTGGCCACTGGAGCACTGATGTTCTGCCTTGTGCAAAGGCTGAGCCGTAAGTGCCCGAGAATTCAAACCCCAAGAAGTCACTCACAACCCATGTCAGGTGAGGATAAATCTCACAGTTTTCTTGCCCTTTAGTTACTGTAGTTGAGGCAGATTCTGTCCCAGCACTCCATAGATTTTATCACTTGGGGATATTGTTAAAAATTCACCTTCTGATTCAGTGGATTTGGGGCTGGAGCTTGAGCTGATGGTAGTGATCCACTTAGGGTAGGAAGGTTTTTTTTTTTTTTAATATTTATTTATTTTTGAGAGACAGAGCATGAGCAAGGGAGGGCCAGAGAGAGGGAGACACAGAATCCGAAGGAGGCTCCAGGCTCTGAGCTGTCAGCACAGAGCCTGATGTGGGGCTCGAACTCACAAGCCACAAGATCATGACCTGAGCTGAAGTCAGACCCTTAACTGACTGAGCCATAGGGTAGGAAGTTTTACACAATCCCCCGGCATTCCCCCACAGAATTAAGCTCCATTTACCCTCAGTGGGAAGTTGCTTGATTATTCTTTGGTTTACTTCCCTTCTCTGTTTCTTATCCCTTCCCTTACCAGTGTTTGCTATTTGCATTGAATCCTTATTTTAAGGGCTGCCTCTGGGGTAACCCAAACTAATGATACACATACATACATGTGTTGATATCGTAACGCCTACTTCTATCTTGATATCTAAATCTCTCTAGATTTATTCTATCTATCTATCTATCTATCTATCTATCTATCATCTATCTTGAACACAGCAACACAGTGCAGCCTCTTATATCCAGCAATGGAAGCATTAGAAGAGAAAAGAGAAAGGCATCCAGGAGAAGCTGGAAAGAGAAAGCAGATCGTCACCAGCTAAAGTGACTCTTTTCTTCCTCCTTATGTCATTGTGAAAAAGATTTGATATTGTGGACCTCTGGTTAAAGAAGACACCATGCAGTTAGCTAAGGCTGCATAGACGGTGCCCCTCTAAAAGCCCACGGAGTGATAGCTGTTCTACTCAGAAACGTGGGTAAAGACTTTTTGCCCTATTCTATTATTCAGGACACAGTGTCGAGAGGGTTGGTCATGGCGGGGGTGGGGGGGGGGAGGTCATGGAAAGAAGGTAGGTAAAATGTTAATCTTGGAAAGGACATGAAAGCAGTGAAGCAGAGAGACTCCAGGTCAGGTGGCAGGAAGGCAGTGCCACACCTCCAGGCTCATGGGTCAGCTCCGGAAAGAAGAGGAAAATTAGCAGATGGGCTTGGCAGATGTTCACCCAGGATTCTTTAGTGACTTTGTGCAACTCATACAATGTGTGCCACTCATCTTGTAGAAATGTGACTGAGAGCAAAGTTCTGGACTTTCTGGGCTCAAATCCCAACTCCTCCCCTTAGTTTTGCCACCTTAACATTTTATTCAAGCCCCTTAAGCATCAATTTCCCCATCTCTGTAGCGAAGACCATAATGCCTATTTCATAGCATTGCGATGAAAATTAAATGAGATGTTTAATAAACATTAATTAAACGTGTGTTTAAATAAATAAAACACGCGTGTGTTTATTATCACATTCAGGGAAAGCCACTGGAGTGGTATCACACTGGTGATGTGAACCAATCCCAGGTATGACAGCTGAGCATTCCCATCGCGGCTCTTAGCTGTGCATGACATCCCCCGCCCTGGGGAAGTCTTCCCTTGAGCAAAGCAAACACCTGTTCTCGGTGAAATGCAAAAGGGAAACTTGGTTTAAAGCTCTTGCTTCCTCTTCTCGTAAAACTTTGCGACCCCTGCTAAAATAGTTCCTGGCAAGGCCACTTCCAGTTTCTCAAGTGCAGAAGAGAACCAGTGATCCGAGATCTCTTACGGCAATGGCTCGGTCTTGACCGGTGCTGCCCTATCTGCGATTCTGGAGGCTTAAAGACAGGCAGAATCACTTTGATTTTGCTGTTAAGACCCAGTCTTCCCACCCAGTGACCTCATCATTTGCTGTGGCTTCTCCCCAGTGCCCTGACGGCTTAATATTCTGGAAGCAACCTTTCGGAAGGCCAAGGACAGGTCAGCTCTGAGGATTGTGCAAAAGAGAATCGGTCATTGTACTAAGCTGTTTGATTCTGGTACTTCTTTAATCTCAGTGTTTTGAAAGCCTTCCCCTCCTTAACTAAGGCCTGCCCCAGCCTCTTGAAGGGCCACAGAAGGCGGATGCTGATGGAAATCACAGACGTGGCCAAACCTCCCTGGCAGCAGTCTGGTCAGAGGTCATTTGGCCCTTTTCCAGTTAACAGCTGGCACTCAGTTTTCAGAGAGGCTTCTACTTTTCAAGATGGTTTGAATCAAGAGACATTCAGAGTCAAACACCAGTCACTTTGCATTTCATTTTCTGTAAAGCCAACTAGAGACTTCTTGACAGCTGCCCTTTTGAAATAAGCTTGTAGTGGTGGGGGTGATAGGTATCAGAAACAAAGTTTCTTTTCATGTGTCTGTTAGCCATCTGGATGCTGCTCTGGAAAACAGAGTGGAGGTTCCTCAAAAAATTAAAAATAGAACTACCCTACCACCCAGCAATAGCACTACTAGGAATTTATCCAAAGGATACAGGAGTGCTGATTCATAGGTTTATAGCAGCGCTTTCAACAGTAGCCAAATTATGGAAAGAGCCTAAATGTCCATCAGCTGACAAATGGATAAAGAAGATGTGGCTTATATATACAATGGAATACTACTTGGCAATGAGAAAGAATGAAATCTGGCCATTTGCAGCAACGTGGATGGAACTGGAAGGTATTAAGCTGAGTGAAATAAGTCATACAGAGAAAGACAGATACCATATGCTTTCACTCATATGTGGATCTTGAGAAACTTAACAGAAGACCATGGGGGAACAGGAGGGGGAAAATAGTTACAAACAGAGAGGGAAACATGGCATTGAGAGGGTGATGGGCATCGAGGAGGGCACTTGTTGGGATGAGCACTGGGTGTTGTATGTAAATGATGAACCACGGGAATCTACCCCGAAAACCCAGAGCACACTTTACACACTGTATGTTAGCCAATTTGACAATAAATTATATTTAAAAAACAACAACGAAGTTTCTTTCTGAAGATTCTTTCTGAATTCTTTCTGAATTATTGTTGTTTCAAATTACACTTCAGTATGCCACATGATAGATGCCCCCCCCCGTGCGCACACACACACACACACACACACACACACACTGTCTCTCTCTCTCTCTCTCTCACACACACACACACACACACACACACACACTGTCTCTCTCTCTCTCTCACACACACACACATACACACACACACACGGGAGTATGTAGGCAGTCAAGAAGCATAAAGAATTTATGCTAATGTCTGAATGAAGGAATTGTTGTTACTAAAATAGATTCCTTTTTACACTATTCCACTATTATGAAGAATAATCATTTGTTAATTAATATGCTGGCCCTGAAGGTCGCTCTCATTTGTATTGAAACACAAAATGTTTATCCTCCCTTCTCCTTCCTCCCAACTGGGAAAACTAAAAGATACGTAATTCACACGTACTTGTGAAATTCAAACACATTTTTAAAAAATCCATAGGCAGTAAGTCTAAGCTAAAGGATTCCTTCCTATTGAAGCCACTGACCATAGAAATCTAAATAGGTCCTAATTAATTAAGAGACTCTGCCATTCTTTTCTTGGGCTAATTACCCAAGTTCCAAAACACAAACCTCACATTCATACACCATGCAAAAACATGGGTGCAGATGCAGAGACCCTGGGGTGGTGCCTAGACTTCCAACGATGCCATCAGAAATAGAAACAGCGCGTCTGACAATTATGTGATCTAACATCACTGCCCTATAAGGAAGATTTTCCTACTCCTGCCTTTCCTCCCACAGGTAAGGGGATTCAACAGGGTGGCCACCGAGGAACACACACTTGCGTTTTCTCCACAGGTACCCTTGAATACAAGAGTCATATTTGTAGCTCCCCTAGGAAAGAATCAAAGGTCAAGGGGTGGGTGGCCCAGGCTCTTGTTTGGAGTGTGGAGTGTAGACAACAGCTGCAGTGTGTCAGTGAGATTGGCTGCTGATGAGAAAACGCATTGACGATTTCAGTTAACCTCATAGATCAGTAACAGAACACCGTCCCACTGAATCAGGGGCCACCGCGGCAGCCAGAGTTGGTTTCACTGAAATCAGTATTGTTTTTTTTTTTTTTCTTTCATTGTGGTAAGATACACGTGACATGAAATTTATGATCTTAACCATCTTTAAGTTACAGTTCAGTAGTGTTAAGGACATTCATATGGTTATGCAACCCATCCCCAGAGATCCCTCTCTCTGGTAAAAACAAAGATCTGTACCCATTAAGCAATAACTCCTCATTTCCAATCTCCCCCAGCCCCTGGAAACTACCATTCCACTTTCTGTCTCTGTCCATTTGATTAATTTAGCTATCTCATATAACTGGAATCACACGGTATTTGTCCTTTTGTGACCGGCTCATTTCACTTAGCATAACATCCTTAAAGCTCATCCATGTTATTGCCTGTGTCAGAATTCTTTCCTTTTTTTTTTTTTAATTTTTTTAATGTTTATTTATTTCTGAGACAGAGACAGAGCATGAGTGGGGGAGGGGCGGAGAGAGAGAGGGAGACACAGAATCCGAAGCAGGCTCCAGGCTCCGAGCTGTCAGCACAGAGCCGGATGCAGGGCTCGAACTCGTCAACCGCGAGATCGTGACCTGAGCCAAAGCCGGACGCTCAACCGACTGAGCCACCCAGGCGCCCCAGAATTCCTTCCTTTTTGAGGCTGAATAATATCCCATCATATGGCCAGACCACATTTTCTTTATTCATCTGTTTTTTTTAAGTTTATTGATTTATTTTGAGAGAGAGAGAGTGGAGGAGGGACAGGGAGAGAGGGAGAGGGAGAGAGAGAGAGAGAGAGAGAATCCCAAGCAGGTTCAGTGCTGTTAGACTCAGAGCCCGCATCGGGCTCCATGCACAAACCATGACATCATGATCTGAGCTGAAATCAAGAGTCGGAGGCTTAACAGACTGAGCCACCCAGGGACTCCTCACTCATCTATCGATGAACACTTGAATTGTTTCCGTCTTTTGGCTATTGTGAACGATGCTGCTGTAAACACAGGTGCCTGAAGTCAGTATTTTAAATTACCACAGTAGAGGGCTCATCTTCCATTTCATGACTAACCTACTCTCTGATCCTCAAGTCATGTATTTTGTTGGGAGTGTAAAATTGTTCTGATTCAGGGAGCCCTTTTGACCCATGATACTCACTGACATAGCTGAGTGGGGTTAGGGAACCTATGGGCATAGAGCAGAAAGGAAGCTAATGGGTTTATGCGTCTGTCTCAATTTTAATCTCTGCCTCCGTAGCACTAAATTTTAATCGTCCAGACTATTCTAGCCAAAATATACCATATGAGAAATATTATCCAAGAGTTCTGCCCTTACTGATATCAGTCGTGGCTAATACTGGCACAGCACTTAAAATATTTCAGACATCATTCTTAGTGATTATGCTATCAGCATAGCTGTTTTACTAATGGGGAAATGACTCCAAGGGTGGCTAAGCATCTTGCTGAGTGGCACACAGGTGGTCAACGTTGTTATGTGAACCCAGGTAGTTTTTGCCCCAGAGTTCATGCACTTCACCACTATACTACCCTGTAACTCATATATGGACATTTATGGAGAGATGTATGTGTGTGTGTGTTTGGGGGGGGGGTTGTATCTAATTGTTACTTTTTGACAAAAGGCAATGAGAGAAGACAGAACTTCAATGGATATCGCTAGAAAAGAGTGCAAGAATGTATGATAGGAAGTACTCTGGTTTTGTAATTGAACAAGGCTCGTTACCCCAGCTCTCCCACCAGTTGTCTGGTAACATTGACCACTGGTTTTATCCTCGTGGCTTCAGTTTTCTCATCTGGAAATAGGATGGGGAAATGGAAATAATCATATCTACTTGACTTAGTTGCGAACACTTAAGGGATTGTCTATAATATACTTGGCTCATGGAAGGTACTCAATATAGGTTAGTTCTCTTAAGTCTTATGAAGCAGGAGAAGAAAGTGATCTCAAAATATGTGTTTTCATAAGGACATGCTCTGCATAAACACATTCGTCATAAACACACTCTATTTTCCTGTGTACAAGGGCACTTAGGAATTACATTGCCTCCTCTCTCTTTTGCATTCTGCTAGAGTCGAATCAGAAATACGAGAGACATGCTAAGTTGGAACTCTAGTGGTAGGTCCTGAAAAAAATCAACCCCATCACTTTAACAGGGGAAAGAACTCCAAATACCACTATGTTGGACATTTGTCATAAATCAGCCTTCCATGCCAGCACAGGATGTACCGCCTCCCAATCTTGACTCAAGGCCATTGTTGTGCAATCGTATCTTGACAGCTGCATAACCATTTTTGCCTCTTCTCTTGATTTAATGTTTTAAATGGTGTAACAATTTGAATAATAGAAAGTACCATAAATCCGTTATTTTACTGATAAAAAAATACTCACATGGAACCTTATGTATTACTTGTCTAGTAAGTTGGATTAATTCAAGAACAAGCCTTCTGAGCTCAGTTGATTCGAGAACGATCACCCATCGGAGAGTTGCGCTGCGCAAGAAAGACTTCTTCACATTGCCCCAGTACTCTGCTTTGAAGATACGCACAGTAAGGCACCGAGGGGACCGGTGGGACATGCGTGCAAATCCAAGCCTACCAACTCTCAAAAGAAAACTTTCCCGACAGCAGAGGAGTGTCTTTGTAGAGATTAAAAGATAGCGTACATCCCTAGGCGGATATACTTGCATCTTTACACGTGTATGTAAAACAAATATAAGTTTCACACTGCTTCCCACCTACCCACTGTCTTTTCCTTGTAACATTTTCCTTTGAGCAAAAAATTTAACTCCAAGGGCGCCTGAAGTTAAGCTTCTGACTCTTGATTTCGGCTCAGGTCATGATCTCGCGGTTTGTGCGTTCCAGCCTCGCATCCGTCTTGACTCAGTGCCATTGTTGTGCGATCATATCTTAACGGCCACACAATCGATGCTTGGGGTTCTCTCTCTCCCTCTCTCTCTGCCCCTCCTCCACTCAAGCTCTCTGTCTCTCTCAACAGAAATAATAAACTTAAGAAAAGTTTAATTTCTCAGTCTGTTTTCATTCTATGATTATTAAGGATTGACTGCTGTCAGGTCAATTTATTTATTTGCCAAATCAATGGCAAGTTTAAGCAAGCTTAAGAAGTTTCGGAATTGTCTGTAAGGTAGGTTCCATTTTCCCACCGGTCCACTAAATATCTCGTCATTGACATTATCGGAGGTTCCAGCCTAGTGATAGAGAAAAACATTTGATTGGATTCAAAAAGCAGGAATGGAAGTGTGTGTGTGTGTGTGTGTGTGTGTGTGTTTAACAGTGTTATTTTAGAGCAGTTTAAGGGTCACTGCAAAACTGAGAGGAGGAGACAGAGGTGTGTGGGGACAGGCACAGCCTCCCCCGTTATCACTGTTCCACACCACGGTGGTACATTATTACAGTTGGTGAACCCGTATTGATACATCATTACCCAAAGCCCATAGTTAACTCTTGGTGGTGCACATTCTACGGGTTTGAACAGATGACATGTGAATGTATAACGTGTGGTGACGATGGCAGTGTGGGTTGTTTCTCCTTGGTGCCTTCTTTTTGTTTATTGCCTGAGGTGACAAAACGCAGGTCTAGCATCCAGTTAAGCTGCATGGAGGGCTAGCGATTTCTGAGATGCAAGAGTTAGCTGGGAAAACTACCGTCTTGTAGAGTTGGGTCAATTCTTCCTACTTCTAAGATGTGGCTGCCAGCTCTGCTGTGTGTGTGTGTGTGTGTGTGTGTGTGTGTGTGTGTGTTTGAGGTAGTTTATGCTTTCTGATGTCTTTTCTTGAACAAGTAGTTTCCTTCTTGGGGGTGGATGGAATGTCTTCCGCCAACACTTAGGGCAGATTACATTTCCCCCTTAGTCCGACTCTGCTTACAACTGCCCTTGAACTATTCGGTTACCACACTGAGCGGCATTAGAGCAAATGCTCCTTGCTGAGATGAAACCAGGCATGAAATAGGGTGGTGACTGGTTAAGAAGCTGAAATGAGTTTTGGTTCAAGGTGAGAATTCACAGGCCTTGGTCCAGTGAGCCATGTTTCCCATGCTTACATATCTGTGAAACAGCTGTTATAAATTGAAACTCTGAGAAGTTTTCTCAGCAAAATTGAAGATTAAAAAAAAAAAATCCAACTCTCCCTCCCCCCTCTTCTGTTGACATAGAATCCTCACAGCTACCTTTCCTCCTTGACTTGAGTACTCTGTGACACTCCTGTGTCCCTAAGAGCCAGCTTCGTAGTCCTTGAAATTCGGCCACCATTTTGAACACGGATTTTTAGAAATAATTTTTAAAAGAGGAAATGTTGTATACCTTTGTAGCTTGATCATTGAACTTGAAGTTCATGAGCCTTACTCCTATAAATTTTTTTAACGTTTATTTTTGAGACAGAGAGAGACAGAGCATGAACGGGGGCGGGGCAGAGAGAGAGAGGGAGACACAGAATCTGAAGCAGGCTCCAGGCTCAGAGCGGTCAGCACAGAGCCCGACGCGGGGCTTGAACTCACGGACCTCGAGATCATGTCCTGAGCCGAAGTCGGATGCTTAACCGACTGAACCACCCAGGCGCCCTGATATAGTTTATAAATCATTTCAGTTCTTCATTTGTATCACCCTTTTGCCTTTTCCTTCTGCCATTTTCTTCTATTTTCTACTTGATTGCCTTCCTGCTCTTTATGTCATTTCTATTTTTTTTCCTCAGCATCTCGTGTTTATATTTCTCCCTGGGGTATTTTTTCAATTTTTTTCTTTTCACCTTTTTTTTTTTTTTTACTTTTTAATTTTATTTTTATCTTTTCCCTTAATTTTAGTGACTATCTGTTATGCAACTAGTTCAGACTGAGGAGTGAGCTAGGTACCTGAAGAATATAATGAACGCCTTTGCCCTTCAAGAAAATTGGCTCCTTCATAAAATCTGGCACGTCTCCCTTAAATAACTATAGTAGAAAACCAAGTTATTTTTCCCGGCTTTGTCTTACTGTTCCTCCTCATTAACTGAAAAAGAGCCAATTGAATATATTTTTTATTATAAGGAACAAAAAAATATAACTTAAATGTTTTTTTTTCTTTTTTTTTTTTACCTTTATATGGTACCCAATTGGTTTTCTGCCTTTTACATCAATGGGCCTTGGCTGGAAAGAAACAGTTTCTCCATCTCTGCATAACTCCCTTTGTTTTGGCACAAGAAAGATGTTAAGAATAAAGGCCAGGTGTTGCAGAGACCCTCTTGATTTATACGTCCTCTCATTAAGCCATGCCATACGGTCGGCTTATATTCAGACACCCGATGGTCTTTCTAACCGTGAAGTGTATAAACCAGGGGTCCTCAAACTTGAGCCTACTCAGAATCACCTGGAGGGGTTGCTGAAGTACGCATTCCTGGCTCACCCCCCTCTGAGTGTCTGATACAGCAAATCTGGGGTGGAACCTGAGAATTTGCTTTTCTATCAAGTTCAAGTGGTGCTGCCACTTCTGGCTTGGGGACCACACCTTGAGGATCACTGCACTGAGTTGGATTTCAGAAGGTTACGAGACAGGTGAGTCAGTAGGGGGTTGGTGGCGGGTCTATTCACCTATTCTCAGTGTTTGGGTTCTGAGCGGTGAAACTTATCATTTTCTTGGTCAGGTTTATTCCTAGATATTTTATTCTTTTTGGTAGTTTGGCAATTGTACATGGGATTGTTTTTCTTAATTTCTCTCTCTGTGACTTTGTTATTAGTGTGTAGAGATGCAATCGATTTCTGCAGGTTAATTTTTTATCCTGTAACTTCACTGAGTTTGTCAGTTTCCTCTAGTTTTTGGATGGAGTCTTCAGGGTTTTCTCTATGTGGCATCACGGCATCTGCACATACTGAAAGCTTTTGTCCTTCCTTACCGATTTGGATGCCTCTGCTTTCTTTTTCTTGTCTGATATCTATGGCGAGGATTCTAGTACTGTGTTGACTAGCAGTGGTGAGAAGAGCCTTGTCTTGTTCCTGGTCTTAGAGGAAAAACTCTCAGATTTTCACCGTGGAGCATGATGTTAGCTGTGGATTTTTCATTATGTGGTCTTTATTACGTGGAGGTATGTTCCCTCTAAGCCTCCTTTGTGGAGAGTTTTTGTCATGAATGGATGTTAAAGTAAACCTTTACATCAATGTATTATGTAATACATTGTTCTTATTTCAATGTTCTTCCGCTATGAGTGAAGAATATGATTATTCTCAACCGTCAGAACTTCCATCCCTGGTATGGATCCCAAGGGCAGGAGGACCCCCGCTTAGATGCTGCTTAGCGTTTGCACACTTCTCTCCATCTGCGTCACGTGCCGCTACACAGATTTGAGGTCAACTCTGACAATATTGTTTTTCTAAGCAAAGGAGCAAAAACACGAGCGTGACTCAGATTATAAAATGTTGACTTTGAAGACCTCCGGCTCTTACTGTTTTTGTAATTTAAAGAAATCTAATCCTCTCAAACTGCCCTGCTGTGCTGTCCCCTGACGTCATGTTTGTCTGGGCTTTGGATTCAATGTTAAGATCATGGTTTAAAAGAAAAAGAGAACGGCCCTTTTAAAAGCCAGAGTTTCTTTTAGACCCAGGCTGAGGACCGACCAGCCACGGGGACGTACATCCCTGTGCACGCATGGATGGCGTGCACACGTCTGCCAAGGCACGTGTGCAAGCAGGACTGGAGACCTCTGGTGCGACCCAACTCACAAAGCATCCCAATACATTATTGTTCAAGATTCCTGAGGGTTAGGGCACCTGGGTGGCTCAGTTGGTTAAGCCTCCGACTTGGGCTCAGGCCATAATCTCTCATTCCTGGGTTGGAGCCCCGCATTGAGCTCTGTTCTGACATCTCAGAGCCTGGAGCCTGCTTTGGATTCTGTGTCTCCCTTCCTCTCTGCCTCTCTCTCTCTCTCTCTTTCCCCAATTAACATTTTAAAAAGATTTAAAAAATATATTCCTGAGGATCAGCTTGGCAGATGGGCTAGAGACACAGGAAAGAATTTTAGAATTTAAGAATTCCTGCCAATTATGTTCAAATGTTATTTAATAAACTCGAACTCCAAGACAACAGTTTCATTCACTTGTTGATTTCCAATGCACCCCAGTAATAGCAGGCTTATTGCAGTGGTTTCTAAATAAGAACCTCTTTGGTTTTCTGAGACAAACTGGAAGCTATTACAATACTTTGCATTTGAACCACTAAAAAAAAATCATTATGAGTACTGGGACTATTTCACTTACAAATACTATACTATTTTATTTACTCAGCAGACTTAGCTTCAGATCCCAATTCAGTAGTGCAGAGAACACTTCATTTCAATGTATTTAGTCTGTCTCTGTGTAAGTTGGTAGTTTATAGAACTGAAAAGATCCTGACACATACACCTGCCTGGGACAGAAGAGATTTTTTACGTTACAACTAAAGGACAACTATTTGAGAGAAGAAAGAAAAAGAAAGAAAGAAAGAGAAAGAAAGAAAGAAAGAAAGAAAGAAAGAAAGAAAGAAAGAAAGAAGAAAGAAAGAAAGAAAAAAGGAAGGTGGGCAGGAGGGAAGAAGGAAAGAAAGAAAAGAAAGGAAGAAAGGAAGAAAGAGAGGAAGGAAGGATGGAAGGAAGGAAGAAAGAGAAGAAGAAAGGAAGGAAAGAAGGAAGGAAGGGAAGGAGGGAGGAAGGAAGGAAGGACGGAAGGAAGGAAGGACGGAAGGAAGGAAGGAAGGACAGAAAGAAAAGGAAAGAAGAGAAAAGAAGCAAAAAGAGAAGTTGAATATGTTATATTTCTTATTAAAAGGAACAAAAGGAAAATCTAAGTGGGCTTTTTAAAAAACTTTATGTGATACTCAGCTGATTTTCCACCTTTTCCATCAATGGCTCTTAGCTGAGAAAAAAAAAAAAATCTTTGTCCCTGCTTTACTCCCTTTTCCGTAGCATGAGGAAAATCTCAGGAATCAGGTGCAGGTGCTCCAGAGACCTTGTTGGTTCATCTGTCCTGTCAGTCAACAATGCCATCTGGTGAGGAAGGAAGCCCCAACTCTATTCCAAAGTATCTTTGTGAATTTTCTCAAGACGCAAACACCGCAGGTCATACCGTGCACTGTCTTCGTTGGTTATTTGAAAACCTCGACATTTTGGGGACACAGACAAGAACGGAATTCCTTGTCCCAGAACTAGGTCAACCCAGAATAAGGTGAGTCTTGCTTTCCCTGTGGACCGTTTGTGACCTGTTTCGATAAGTGGCATGTAATCTACCTGGCCGCACACAGTTTATTTGCGATCATTAAGTGAAGCAATAAAGGAAGGGGGGCTAAGGATACGTACTCAGAGATAAAAGCCAATTTCTTTCACTGAGACGCCCCACTAGTCCACGTGTTCAAGAACAACCCACTTCCCATTTCTGTACAATTGTGGTTTCATTAAACCCCAGTTCTGCCTTCCCAGTCATTAGAAGCTAAAGATACAGGGAACATTTTTCATTTTATTCCTCTCCTATATATGATTTTTCATATACAAGTCTTTGCAACTTTACTTGCTTTCCTTTGCTAATATTGAGAGTAAACGCTGTGAGAGTGGGGCAGAGACAAAAGAGCAAACTGAAAAGGGGACAGAGACAGGGTGGAGGGTGACAGACTTCTTCGACAGACAAAGTGCCGTCAGAGAAAGAGCCCAGCAGAATGATTTCAGACGTAGAGGGAGATGACAACAGGGCACCCACAGTGAATGGATCAGAGGCCAGGGACTGACGGACTACCTCCAGAAAAGCCAGAGTGAGGCATGGCTCCCAAAGTCAGAGCCAAAGAAAGACTAGTCAGCGGCTCACAGAGGTGACCCAGGGAGACGACTGGAATAGAGGCTACGTACAAAGTGCTCTGAGAGCTAGCTGCTCTCCCCTGGCTGTGGACGAGAATCACCCAGAGCTTTGGACAAACGCCAGTGCCTGGAGAGCTATCTGTCTTTTATAAAACAAACAAACAAACCTTAGTAATATATATTGGTAATTGGTAATTGGTACCTGTTTTATATATATATATATATATATATATATATATATATATGTATACACACACACACTGTATATATGTTTTAGATATATATAGATATAGATAATAGGTACCATCAGTATATATATTATACACAATAATTTATATATAAATATATAATATAATTATATTGTATTATGCAATTATATATTATATATAACATTAAATATTGTATATACATATATAACATTTTTAAAGTTTACTTATTTTGAGAAAGAGAGAGAGAGGACATGTGTGCAAGCAGAGGAGGGACAGAGGGAGAGGGAGAGAGAGAATCCCAAGCAGACTCCACACTGCCCAAGGCAGGGCTCGATCTCACAAACCCTGAGATCATGAACTGAGCCGAAATCAAGACTTGGACACTTAACTCTCTGAGACACCCAGGCACCCCACATATATAACATTTTTTAAGCAAAACCATAAAATTTCAGGGTAGTGGTTGCCTCAGGTGCAGGCAAATAGATGAGAAGCTTCTAGATAATAACCTCCTTAGAGGTTACAAATCTGCTTCTTCAGTCAGGTGGTAGGTTCACAGGTATTTGTTAAATAATTAAAATTAAGTTGAAAGAGAGACATGCGTGGACAGTGTTGATAGGAGTGTGCCATGAATCATGAATCAAGATTTGAACTTATCAAATTCTAAGCACCTGGGACCTGAATGTCAAAATGCATGACTAATGCAAAGAGCTGACCCTCAAATATTCTGGTACAAATGGTATGAGGTGAGGCCCAGGCATCGGGATCTTCTAAAAACTTCCCAGTTAATTCTAGCGCACAGCCAGGTTTGGGAGCCATGCTGGTGTAAGAACACAGAGGAGAGGGGGGCGCCTGAGTGGCTCAGTCGGTTGAGCATCTGACTTCGGCTCAGGTCATGATCTCACACTCACGAGACTCACGAGTTTGAGCCCCGTGTTGGGCTCTGTGCTGGCAGCTCAGAGCCTGGAGCCTGCTTCGGATTCTGTCTGTCTGTCTGTCTCTCTCTCTCTCTCTCTCCGCCCTCTCCCACTTGCGCTCTTGCTCTCTCTCTCTCTCAAAATAAATAAACATAATAAAAAATTAAAAAAAAAAAGAATACAGAGGACAGGGAGCCACTGATTTCCCAGGGGACAAGAGAAAAGCAGGTCTGGGAGGACTTCACGCACAAGGTGATGTTGAAACTGGGCTTAAAAGCATGAATATAATTTTGACAATGCACAGGGTATTTCTAGGCAGAGGGAAAACCACACCTGGTCCCATGAGGTACAAGAATTCAAGGCATGCTTGGAACAACAGAACAGCATGCAGTCAACAACATGGAAGGGTGGGTGGGGGAAGGGGTAGGAAAGAAATGAGCGTGGAAAAAAATAGATTGGGAGCAAATTACATACTGCCTTGAGTGCCGTGTAAGAAATCCGAATTTTGGTGCAGGCAGTGGAAAATCATGAACATTTTTGTAATTGAAGAAGTGATTTTGTTTTAGAAAAGATATCTGTATTCCAGAAATATAATTTGTGACAAAAGCATGGAAGGGGGAAAGCACTGCAAAAAGAAATCGAAAGCAGTAGCTTTACTAGCAGACTATCTAATAGACCAGATAAAAACTAGAGTCTGAGTTTTAAAAGTGGCAGTGAGAACAAGCCGTGGATTTGAGATACATTTTGCAGAAGGAATTTGCTTGACTAAGAAAGAAAGAGGAAATGAAGATGATGCCCATTCTTCTAGCATGGGAGACTAGGTGGGTGGTAAAACTTTTGAGGAAGCTAGGCAAGAAAGAGAGGAATCTGGTTTGCAAATGTTGAGTCGGCGGTGTTTAGGATAAAGGTGACCAGTAGTAAGCGGGGCTGAGGTTCAGGCAAAGAGCCCAGGTAGAGATACAGATCTGGAAGTACTCAGTCTAGAAGGGGCCCAAGGAGAGTTTTGAGTGAGTGAAGTTGGCAGTTAGAGAGACCCTGTGAACCACCAGTCTATAAAGGGTGGGCAGAGAGGGGAGGGACTAATGTCAGAAAAAGATGGAGAAAAGCGTTATCAGAGTGTAGGGAAACAAAACAAATTAATTTCAGAAATAGATGGCCAAGACAGTCAAGGGAGAAAAGTTAGAGACAGAAGAAAGGGATCAAAGAGGAAAGTGAGGGGCGCTGGGTGGCTCAGCTGGTTAAGCGTCTGACTCCCGCTCAGGTCATGATCTCCCGGTTTGTGAGTCCGAGCCCCGCGTCGGGCTCTGCGCTGACAGCTCGGAGCCTGGAGCCTGCTTCGGATTCTGTGTCTCCCTCTCTCTGCCCCTTCCCCTGCTCACACTCTTGCCCTTTTTCCAGCTTACACTCTGTCTCTCTCTCTCTCTCAAAAGTAAATAAACATTTAAAAAAAAATGAAAGTGAGTTGGCCTCCTTAGTGCGTCATTGAAGAATCTTTAAGAACAGTCTAGTTTGGTTAAGGAAATGGTTTGACTTCCTGTGTCGTAGGGTGGGTGAGATTTAAATGAGTAGGGAAGTGAATGGGACTTTCCAGTGGGAAAGATGATCAAGATGTAGAATTGGAAAGAGTCAGGTCCCGGGGGTGGGGGGACTAGAGGTTGGACGTGAACACAAAGGGTTGTGGTTATAACTTTTGAAACATACAAAGGAGAAGAAAAGAGATTAAAATACACACACACCAATGATGGCGGCAATGTTAAGTTGGCTGGGTTATGGGAGGTATTTTTTCTTTCTTCATATTTCCATGTTGTTGTTTCACAATATTTTTGTAATTCTTTTACCTCACTTACGTCCTGGAGGATGAAGTTTGTGTTTAAGAGCCACATGAAGGATGAACCTTAGAAATGTGTAGATACCTCTTCTAAGATAGGGAGCAAGATGGTAAGAATTATCTACAGCTATTGATAATTTTGAAAGCAGAGGCAAAGGAATTTAGGAAGCCCACCTGAGATGGTTGTAATGGAGCTTTTCTTGCCTTTCCAAGTGGAAATAATGACCCTTCTTCTACATTCCCTTTGCCCTACCCATCCATCCATCTATCCATCCATCCGTTTGCCTACATGGTTGGACTACACTCATCTCATATCTATACTCCTATAGTCCGCTCAAAGCCCATCCAGAGCCAAGATCATGCCTCATCCATCTTTGTTTTCCAAAAATTCTGCCCAAGTCCTACATCACGGCAGGTGCTCAATAAATTCTTACTGAGAATACAGACTTTTCTTGGGGGAAGAAGAAATTGGGCCATCTCCAGGGAGCGAGGGGGTAAGAATGGGTGAGAGACCTTGAGACAACAGATGCCGTTCTGAAACAACTGTGCTGGAGAAGAGGAAGGTGTCTGGCGAAGGATCCATATGAGGGTTGCTGGGTAGAAATCTGCATAGAGGAGCCGGGGATGTTTTACCACATTAGTTTCAAAGCAGCATTAGTAGCAATGAGGTAATTGACGCAGGCACACCCTTGTAAGAAAAACAATCCAAGAAGAGATTGAGATGTGATGCTTTTGAGGAGATGTGAGAGGTACCCAGCAAGTTTCCTAAGACCGCCTCTCAGGCGCTGGTGAGTTCTGAGCCTGAAACCCGGGCACATATAATCCTCCCTCCACCTGGTTGGTGCTCCTCAGCGTGTCAAAGACCCAGATGCATGAGCCTGTGACCGCCTCCTGGCCACCTGGCACAGGAACAATCAAAACGCCCCCTCTGCTGGCAGAAGGTCACAGTCCAAGATTACAGGTAAAGCAAAGGTCGCAGGCACATGGCTCTCGAGGATGCCAACTGGCTTCACCGTGTCGGGTGATTTCTCACACTCCCTTCGCCAAGTCGCCTGTTTTGTAACAGTTCAGTCAAGGGTTTTACTGGAGTAGACAAGCATGAAATGAATTTTCCAGAGAAGTTTCCGAAGTGGGGGAAAGTTCATGGCTCAAAAGTACGGGTGGGTAATGAAACAGGACTGTGAGCTTCTGTTTTTCTTTATAAAGAGAGTTCTCCGGGCTTTCAAATCTGACTCTAAACCTCGAGCTGTATCCTCGACTCGAAGCCCATGTTATTCTCTGACTCTGCCGTTGGAAATTTGTTTTAGGCTGCCTCTAAATTGCTCGAGTTGCTTAACGCTGGTTCTGTGCAGCACCAGGATATTGTTTGGAACATGCCTGGGCTGGCCTCCCTTGCTCTGGAGACCTCTGGTTTGTGATTCCTCTCCAGCCCAGGTCACGACGACCCAAAGGAACTCACCGAGAGCCAACTTACTGAAGCTTGCCTTAACCAGCTGGTAACCAAGCATTATCAGTCTTTTTTTTTTTTTTTAGTGTTTATTTTTGAGACAGAGAGAGACAGAGCATGAACAGGGGAGGGTCAGAGAGAGAGGGAGACACGAACTCGGAAGCAGGCTGCAGGCTCCGAGCCGTCAGCACAGGGCGCGACGGGGGGCTTGAACTCATGGACTGCGAGATCGTGACCTGAGCCGAAGTCGGAAGCTCAACCAACTGAGCCACCCAGGCGCCCCTATCCGTCTTTATTAGGCTGCTGTTTGTCATCAGGACCTCATCTTTCACTTATCTGAAACCAATACTCAACTTTTAAGCATGAAGGAAGAGAACTCCGACAGAACAGGCCATCACTTTCTGCTTTGGCCGTTACCTACTCAGCCCTGGTCTTTGAAATAGGAACACACACAAACCAACGTTAGGTTTCCAGATGAGGAGGAAAAAAATCAAATAAAAGTAGAAACACAGTTCTCTAAAACAAACACATGCTGGCTCCACCATCTGACCTTCAGTAAGTTATTTAATAGAGATAAACTCTATTAACATCAGCCCCGTCAGAGTACAAACCCTTGATTGATTACATCTTACATCCTTACTACAGAAACAGCATCGTAGTTTGACTCCAAGCTTACCTCCTTGCGACTAACCCATCTTGCCTGATAAACATCAAGCGTTCTCTTCTTAAAACACACTTCCTTCATGACACCCTTGCTGGAAGTTTCCAAGAGCTTCTGCCACCCCACTCGTTATGCACCTGGAGTTCAAAGCCCTGAAGCTTCGTTCCTTTTGTTTTTTTTTTAAATGTATTTATTTATTTTGAGAGGTGGGGGCCATGGGCAGGTGAGGGGCAGAGAGAGAGAGAGAGAGAGAGAGGGAAAGAGAGAGAATCCCAAGCGGGCTCTATGCTGTCAGCGCAGAACCTGACCCAGGGCTCGATCTCACGAACCCAGCCGTGAGGTCATGGCCTGAGCCGAAATCGAGAATCAGATTCTCAACTGACCGAGGCACGCAGGTGCCCTGTCATTCTATTCATTTCTTACAACTACGTAAAATGTTCCTTGGTTCCAATCAAGGTACCCTTTTAGGCTTTTCCCTGGAAGTAGGGAAGTCTCACATCTTTTTCCAAACTTTTTTGTGCGTTTGCTTCTTGGTATGTCCCCCTTCATACTCCCTCCTCTGTGCTCTTCTTTCTGCATCGAAATCCTATGATTTAGCAGAATATCTTGCAGAAGTCCAAGCCCTTCCGTAACATGATTCCCAGCTTCTCCAGTCCACACTCACCGTTAGCCTTTCTGAGCTCAGATTGCACCTGTAATCCTAACCGTGGTTTCACACTTCTCAGAGCTGAATACACACTGCAAAGTGTGGAAAACCGGAGTAAATGGTAAATAAATATTGACTATTATTTTCTCGCTTGCACACAGCCCAAGAGACTGAGTTCAACTGCTCAAGCTAGCTCAGACGCACCAGCTCTTCATCAGACCCTGCCTTTCTGTCTCTCGCCCTCCCTCTTCTTCTGTTTCTCTTTCCTTCTGATAAAAATATTTTACACAGGATCTTTTATCTTGACCCGCAAAGTTTTATATTCAATTTATCATTTGCCCCCTAAAACATTGGAGAGGTACTTCTTTTCTATTTTCTGGCGTGTTGAGTGTAATGTCTTAACCCGACCTTCGGTTTTTGTGGGCATTTCATCAAGTCTGGATTTAGGGCTGCTGAGCTGTATGCTTGAAACAACACACCTGCTAGTTGCAACTTTGTTTCACTCTTTACTTTGGAATCACACACACACAAAAGTAATGTGCCACAAAACACAGATGGTTTTGTATCCATTTATATTATGAGCTTATAGCATTACATCAGTGTTTTATAGATACAAGCTCATATCTCAAGGTATTATTGCAATGAATTCCAAGTCAGCATCTTTATTTTGTAATTCTTGGAATAGGAAGAGTCAGCAACGCATAGTCTTGGGACCCATGTATTTGAAAATAAACAAATTCTAGGAGTTCTAGGATTTCAATAGTTGAAAACTGCATCCAAGCAATAGCTTCCATAGCTATGGCCACAGTCTGAATTCAGGCCAAATAAAATTCACAAAAGGGAGAGAAAACAGAAAAGATTAGATTTTGCTTAGTGAAAGTCTGATCGCTCTCATAACTCAAGCTTTGGTTATTCACCCTCATTAAGGGATATACTTCTTAAAAGCTAAAACACAAAAGCTAGCAGCTCCCTCTAATCTGCTAAATTTCTACATCCTCTTTGAACACAACTTGAAAAAGAAACATGTTCCTTAGTCTAACAGCCAGATATTTTGTCAAGGAGTAGATTGGCAGGCAATCAAGGAAAAACAAATGGTTTGAATAAACTAAAAACTCATTCATTCATTCATTCACTCATTCATTCATTCAACAAATACTTATTGAACACAATTGAAGGCAGGCATTGCTCTAGGCAACAGTGATGCAGCTATTAATAAGACAGAGAAAGTCCCTGCTCTCAGGGCACTCACGTTCTTGTGGGAGATGAATAATGACAAATGAGAACAGGTACAAGCCTGTAATTACAACTTGTAGCCAGGGCTTTGCTGGGCAAGAACTGGGTGTGGTGATGAGAGGTAGGACTCCCTTTGAACAAAGTCATCAGGGAGGTTTGATCTAAGGGAAACAGTAACCTATCAGTTAAGAGCTGACAAATAAGAAGGAACGAGCTATGCAAAGGGATAAAAGAGAAAGGATATATGAGGATCCTGAGGTGGAAAGCGTAGTGGCATATTGGCAAAAAGGCAGCCAACGTGACTCGGATAGAAGTGAGGGAGAAACGATGTAAGGTGACAAGGAGTTAGGTAGGGGCCAAGTCAACTGGAGTCTTGCAAATTGGGGGAAAGAGGTACATTTTATTCTCAGTGCTTTTGGAAAGGAGATACCTGGATGGTTTTAAGCATGGCGATGACAAGATCTGATTTATATTTTCAAAACATCTCTCCGGTCGCTGGGTGGTAATGGATTGTAGCGGGGAGAGTGGAGGTAGGGAGACATTCAGAGGCAACTGCAATCACCCAAGTAAGTGATGATGGTGGCTTGGGTTAGCATGCTAACAATGAAGGTGGAATGTGGTAGACAGAGTTGAGATAAATGTGGAAGAGAAAGCCCCCAGACTCACAGAGAGAGTAGAAAAGAAAACTCAAGGCTTGAGCCCTTGCCTGGAGAGAGACGTCGTTATCTAAGACTGAGAGGCCTGGGGGAGGAAGCAGTCTGGAGGGTAGGAGAAAATTAACGTTATCTCTGAGATGCGTTTTTGGAGAGCCAAATGGAGATAATGAATACAAAGTCGATATATGGTGTGATGGAGAACCTGGGATGGCATATCTAGCAATCCCAAGCCATAGGACAAGGTTATTTCCTTAGAGAGGTGATGTAGGTAGAGAAGAGGACCTAGAACTATCCTCTGAGGGCCCTCCGTTAGGTCCAAGATCAAGCTGAAAGGAGAATGCACCAGAGAAGACGTAAAGAACGCCAGAGACATATGAGGGAAACCAGGTGACTAGAGACTCAGAGAAGTAAGAGCTTCCAATAAAGTGGAACAGCTTCGTTAAAAGATACTGAGTGAGGAGCGCCCAGGGGGCTCAGTCAGTTTAAGTGTCCGACTCTTGATTTTGGCTCAGGTTGTGAGATCGAGTCTCCATCGGGCTCTGCGCTGACAGCCTGGAGCCTGCTTGGGGTGTATATATATATATATATATATGTATAAATAAATATATATATTTATATAATAAATAAATATATATTAAATAAATATATATATAAAATAAATAAATAAATAAATATATATATAAAATAAATAAATATATATATAAAATAAATAAATAAATATATACATATATATACATATATATATATAATCTGAATAAAAGGGCTACAATTTGATTTTTAGAATTCCTAGAATTTATTTATTTATATTTATATTTTTATATTTTTATATTTATATATTATATTTATATTATATATATAATTTATAGATATTTATATAATAAATATCTATTTATTTATATAAATAATATCTATTTCTATAATAAATATCTATTTATTATATAAATAATATCTATTTATATAATAAATATCTATAAATTATATATAAAATATTATATATAATTTATATATTACATTTATATAATAAATATATATAAATTATATATATAAAATAAATAAATATATACATATATACATATACATACATACATATATATATATAATCTGAATAAAAGGGCTACAATTTGATTTTTAGAATTCCTAGAATCACAGAGCAGGGATATAAAGGGTCTTTAACACGCATATCCACGAATGTGTGGCTTCAGTTTCTGCCTCTCTCCTACTTATTACTTGGAGCAGCTCTTAATCAGACAGGAATCTAAAACTCGTTAAAGCATTTTCAAAGCTTAACCCAGCTTAAAGGTGAAAGCACATTCCCCAGACCCCAGACCCTCTTCCGCCTTGGGAAATGTCTAAAACAGCTCTATCTGCACAAATGAAACAGGTCTAAGTGCAGAGAATGTTTCAAGATCAACTTACAACGCTGAGGAAACACCTAGAAAGACAGCCTAGAAAGAAAACGTCAATAAAATGAAAGGAAGAAGGGATATGTTTTTAGAACGATTATTCAATTATTGAAAACTCCTGACACATTAAAGATGTAGCTTAAAAGTCATGATTCCGGGGCACCCAGGTGGCTCAGTTGGTTAAGCATCTGACTCTTGATTAGGCTCAGATCATGATCTCACGGTTTGTGGGATCGAGCCCCAGGTCAGGCTCTGCACTGACAGTGTGGAGCCTGTTTGGGATTCTCTCTGTCTCTTCTCTGCCCCTCCCCTGCTCGCGCATGCTATCTTTCTCTTTCTCTCTCTCAAAATAAATAAATAAACTTTAAAAAAACATCATGATTCCGCCACACAAGTAAGAGGAAGGCTTAGATCAAGGAAGGTCCATCCCATTGAGCCATTAGGACCGTATATAAAAGGAAACGTGTTGCATGGGGACCAATGGCTACACAGAGAATTGTACATTTTGCTGCACTTGAGATATAGGGAATACGAAACTTGGCACTTTCTTTAAACATGAGTAGGTTGAAATGGATTTAAAAATAAGATGCTGCCCTGAAAAAAATGGGTTTCCTACACTGTACACCTGTAGCTAATATTACACTGCATGTTAACTAAGGCATTTAAATAAAAACTTAAATAAGTGAAAAACGGATCAATAGGGACCCTCTTGTTTCCACGTCCATCTCTGGTCCCTCTCCAACCTGCCACCACCACAAGAATATCCCTGTTCTCAATCTTATGATCTGAACTGCATTTTCTAACCCAAGGCGTTTGTCCTCAGCAAGTTGCCAAAGACCAGTGCGTGGGGTGAGAGTGGTGGGTTAGATGTGGATTTTAAAGATAGTTTCAAATTTCTAATCATGGGCAAGTCACTTCTCCACTCTGGTTAAGTAAATAACCTCTCCCATTTTTAAAGATTTATCACTCTCTGGTTGTTCAGCAGTGACCTTGTTGCAGCTGTCACGATCATTGATTGAAGGTGAACAATTGAATAGGTGAAGTAGGTGTTGGGGATTAAGGAGTGAACTCACTGTGATGAACTCTGGGCGATGTCTGGAAGGGTTGAATCACTATATTGTTCACCCGAAGCTAATATTACACTGTATGCTAACTAACTGGAATTTATTTATTTATTTATTTATTTATTTAAAAAAAATTTTTTTTAACATTTATTTATTTTTGAGACAGAGAGAGACAGAGCATGAACGGGGGAGGGGCAGAGAGAGAGGGAGACACAGAATCGGAAGCAGGCTCCAGGCTCTGAGCCATCAGCCCAGAGCCTGACTCAGGGCTCGAACTCACGGACCACGAGATCATGACCTGAGCTGAAGTCGGACACTCAACTGACTGAGCCACCCAGGCGCCCCGTAACTGGAATTTAAATAACAACTTTAAAACAGAAAATAAGGGGCGCCTGGGTGGGTCAGTTGGTTAAGCATCTGACTTCGGTTGAGGTCATGATCTCACGGTCCGTGAGTTCGAGCCCTGCGTTGGGCTCTGTGCTGATGGCTCAGAGCCTGGAGCCTGCTTCCGATCTGTGTCTCCCTCTCTCTCCACCCACCCCCGCGCTCTCTCTCTCTCAAAGATAAATATACGTTAAAAAAATAAAAATAAAATAAAATAAACAGTTGGATCCCATTTTAATGCATCATTGTCTTTAATTAGGAGGTTTTATACATTTAAAAAAATTTTAATGTTTATTTATTTTTGAGAGAGAGAGAGAGCACACACACAAGCAGGGGAAAGGCAGATAGAGAGAGGGAGACACAGAATTCAAAACAGGTACTAGGCTCTGAGCTGTCAGCACAGAGCCCAAAGCGGGGCTCAAACTCCTGAATTGTGAGATCATGACCTGAGCCAAAGTCGGACGCTTAACCGACTGAGCCACCCAGGTGTCCCTTTATACATTTTAAATAGGAGCTTTAGATGAATTTGTTGTTTCAATTGAGAAGTTCACTGAGAATGCCCAGGTAGGAAAGAAGACAAATTCTAAGAGTCACATATAATTGATTTTTAACCTAGATAACGTGCTAATACTACCTTGAATTTTAAAAATGAGTTTATTTCTTCACCCTCAGCGTTTTGTTTGTTTGTTTGTTTGTTTCTGCCATTCATACATTCATTCACAGACATCCCTGAAAAAGAAATAAAGGAAGTAAGGAAGGACGGAGGGAAGGAGGAAGGTTTTTCTTATCAGTTATATAAGAATATAGTAGTTATCCCAACAAAATAGCTGCTCTTTATAAAATTTATCAGTCAATATTCAGCAGGAGTTTACCTGAGATGCAATTAATATTGATTGTCACCTTAGCTTCAAGGACACTAAATGTTTGCTTGGTCAACCACAGAGTCACAAGCAGTAGGTTCCACAGCAGTAGCAAGCTATGTGCCCCTGAAATGAGAGACGTCTGTATTCAATGCTTTACCTATTGGCAGCCTAGAACTCCTTAGATTCCGAGAACCTTTCAGCCTTAGTATAGCTTTCTCTTTGCTTCTAAAAGATTGCCTCTCTCAGAGGCCAGGGTAAAGTTCCAGCAACATCAACAAATATGTCACTTAAGAATCTAGCTTTACAACTTGTTATTTTGCTGGATATATGGCATTCCAGTAACCATGGCTATGCAGAAAATGTAGAGGCATGAAGCCACCATTTATTATGCTCGTGAATTCCGTTGGGCAAGAATGTGTCCAGAGAACAGTGGGGACAGCTTGCCTCTGCTCCATGATGTCTGGGCCTCAGCTCACATAATCTGAAGACTTGTTCCTGCAGCTTGTCTGGAGGTTGATGCTGGCTGATGGCCATGAGTGTAGCTGGAGTTGCCGACTCAAACACCCACGTGTGGCCTCTCCTTTTGGCCTGGGCTCCAAAACGTGATCTACAACACGGCAGCTGGGTTCCACAGGTGAGGGTCCTGGGAGAAAGTGAGGGGGGTGGGAAGGGAGAGGGAGAAAGAGAAAAAGAGAAAGAGAGACAGACAGGGACAGAAAGAGAAATGGAGGGAAAGACAGAGAGGCAGAAAGGCAGGAAGGGAGCGCGAGATGGGAAGGACAGAGAAAGCCAAGCAGAGGCTGTATGTCTTTTATGATCTTATCTTGGAAGTCACTCAACTCTGCTTCCCGGGTGTTGCGTTCATTAGCAGCCAGTCCCTAAACCCTGTCCATATTCTCCACTTCCCAGTGGAACGGTGTCAATGTCGCATTACAAGTAGAGCAGATGGGAGGGGATATATTTTTGTGGCCATCTTGAAAAGGTACAATCTGTGAGGATGGGCGATCCGGGTTCAAACTAGTTAATGGGCTTGTTCTCACCGCATCTAGAGAGCTTTGCTCCTCTCTGCCTAGCGTAGTGAGAGATGTTTTATTGTTCCTGTTTCTCAGGGACAAAGGGACAGATTCTTGCAATCAAAAGAGCCTGAGTCTGGAGTTAGTGCTTCACCTCTTACCTTGGAATTTTCTATGGAAAAATCTGCCCTGAAATTATAGTAAACTTCAACAGATTGCTTAAACATGAGGCTACACCAGCTAGGAAAACCAAGAAAGAGTGATGAAAATCAATGCTTTTGCCAAATGTTTAAGAATATTTTTAGGACTGTATTCAGAGATCTCAATATTTTATGTTGATGTATAAATATACACATACTGATTTAACGTTCCAAATAATTATGGCTTGTTTTCTTTTCATTGTTCTTAGGAAATCTGAGGAGATTTTTGCTCACGTAAAATTATATTTCAGAAGGCGGCAAAGAATACCATCACGATTCAAGTAATAGGATAATGTTAATGGGTTGAATAGTGTCCCCCCACAAAAAGCTATGTTGAAGTCTTTCCCCCTAGGACCTCAGAATGTAACCTTATTTAGAAAGAGGGGCGTTGCCGTTATAATTAGTTCAAATGAGGCAATAGTCGAGTAGGGTGGGCCCGATGTGACTGGTGTCCTTAGACAAAGAGACACTAAAGGAACATGGCCATGTGAAGAACAGACACACCGGGGGAATGTCACAGTGGAGCCAGAGATTGAAGTGATCCATCTAGAAGCCAGAGAATTCTTGGAAGTACCAAAACCTGGGAGAGGCAAGAAAGGATCCTTCCTCAGAGGCTTTGGAGGAAGCATGACACTGACACCTTGATCTTGGATTTCTAGCCTCCAGAGCTGTGTGACAATAAATTTCTATTGTACGAAGGCACCCAGTTTGTGTATTTTGTTACAACAACTCTAGTCAACTAAATAAATCTTACTTCTTCCTCTAATAAAAAAAGATTAATATATTTCTAGCTCCATTGGGGTCTGGACTGTAGACATTTCTCTTAGGAGAATCATGATATTGTCGTTTCAGGTTTGGCTTCCAGCTTCTGTGACAGGTTTTTGTTACTTTCTCCCAATGGAGAATGAATGTCTAGATCTTCTTGGCCACCATTTTTGCATTTGAGGCACCGATACCAATTCTTTGTCCTTCATGAAATCTTTCTCAACGTTTCCAACAGGAAGTGGTCCCTCTCTTCCCTAAACTTCCAAGGTGCCCTGTCTGTGCCTTAGGTGGCATTTTCACTTGTCCTCGTGTGCCTATGGTTATTTACGTGAATGACGTCTTCCTTATCGGGTAAACCAGCGGATGGAAGAGTTAAGGTTTGGATCTTAGCATTTCCCATTGCACTGAGCACAGCGCCCCATCGTGAGTGAGTGTTGCGTAAATATTTAAATACTGACTGAAAAGTTTTATGAGATCGGAACAGATGAAGGTGTCTGTCCCAGGGCAAAACTTGCAAGTATGTTAGGATTAGGTGATTACAGTGCAGCCCCTTTTCCCCCAGACTCATTGCTTTTCATGGCCTCGGACACCACTGAGACCAGGCTCCCTGTGAGTGCTGAGTGCTACCCCTAGATCTCTGTGACGAGGCATCCTCTTTTCCTACTCAGCCCTTTCATTACAACAGGGTTACATCTTTCACTGCCCACCCTGAAAGCATGAGCTGGGTGGAATCACATGGCTAAGAGCATGGACTTTGGTGCCAGATAGGCTGGGTTCTCTAGTATCCCACTCAGATCTCTCTCCAAAGAGCCCACTATAAGAGGTAGAGCCCCCTGTCCCCCCCCACCAGCGGCTGCTGGGACCACTACACTAAGCCATTCATGCTGCACGAGGAATTCTTCCAACCTTGATCCAAGATTCCTCATCCATCAGCCTGTCTGAGACTTTTGTCAGTGGTCCGAGGCTTCTCCTACCCAGTGCTTCCTTCTTTACCTTCTGGCATAGATATCACACCTGCATCTTGGTCTGAAGCCTGCCCTTGCCCCCTCCTCCTGTGTCCGCTCCCTTCATCCTTCATAGGCGTTTCTCCCAACGAACCTCACGCCCATCTCATGTCACCTTGGCCTTTACTCCCCAGAGGACACAACTGGATAACAGGTTACCCATTCCTGCGTGTAAAGCACTGTGGACAGTGCCCGTACAGCAAGCACTCTGTGTTCGCTGCCTCGAATTCTTCAGCGCCTGACGCTGAACAGATTGTTTGATCAACGTGTGATCAACGTGAGAGCCCCATGAGAAGTAAACGCCATTGTTATCTCAATTATCAGTGGAAAGTATTTCAGGCTCCGTGTTATGTGAATAGCGTTAATTCTTTTTTTTTAATGTTCATTTATTTACTTTAAAAGAATTTTTTTAATGTTTATTTATTTTTGAGAGAGAGACGGAGACCGAACACGAGTGGGGGAGGGGCAGAGAGCGAGGGAGACAGAGAATCCAAAGCAGGTTCCAGGCTCCGAGCTGTCAGCACAGAGCCCGACGCGGGGCTCGAAGTCAAGGACTGTGAGATCATGACCTGGGCCGAAGTCGGACGCTTACCTACTGAGCCACCCAGGCACCCCCATTTATTTACTTTTGAGAGAGAAAGAGAGCTCGGGTGCTTAAGTGGGAGAGGGGCAGAGAGAGAGAGGGAGACGGACGATCTGAAGCAGACTGTGCTGACAGCAGAGAGCCTGATGCAGGGCTGCAACCGTGAGAACCCAAGCCCAAGTCCACCGCTTAACGGACTGAGCCACCTAAGTGCCCCAATAATAATCCGTCACTCCCCTTGATGGGTATTGCTAAATTCTTAATCCCCAGATTGTCCTGCGGATAGCATTCTGAAACTACTCTAGGATAATTTAGTAAGCTCCTAGGAGTTCCATTATTATGAAAAAAAAAAAAAAAACCCTAAAAGAAATGATGTTACTTAAAGTCCAATCTTTTCTTCTGCCGATATTCACTTGTTCTTTATTTACACTTTGGTAAAAAAGAATTGCCCTCATCCTGTTTATGACAGTTGGGGGAAAAATCTGTCTCTGCTTCTTCTTCATTTCTCTAGACTAAACATTACCAGTGCTCCTAATGTTCTTTTTTTTTTGATCTTCATTTCCAAACTATTTATCACTTGTGCTCTCTTTTCCTGAATGGTCTCCAGAGTTCCAAAAAGTTGCGCCACGCACTGAAGAAACCTCTCCAAAGGGGTTTAAGCGATTGCAAATAGAAACACCAGGAGCGCTGCCTGTCTTCCCCCAAACGACTGCGATTAATAAAATCCAGGGGACGCAGTTTCTTCCTTTAATTTACAACTTCACTGTATTGGGGGGAAAACAGTAGATTAATAAGGAATTAAGCGGAGGGGGTTGTGCATCTGGATATGGTTCATATAAAAGAAATTCAGCATGAGGAGTTCCTATTTTTAATTGCTGCAAGGTGCGTATGTTTATCATTGTTAAAAAGCTAATTTGAGAGGCTTAATATCAATTAATTCACATATCATTTGCTGGTAACCACACAAGTAAGAAAAGTCTCAAGGGCCAGAACTTAAATTAAAATGTGCTCTAAAGTTTCCCTTTTTTTAAGAAAAGAAAAAAACCCCCACCAATTAAAACCAGTATTTTGCTCTCTAATGCATCTTTTTTGGCAGTTAAACTATTTTACGGTGCCAACGTGAAAGCCTTGATTAGAATGCTTTGTCATGGATCCTGTTTTTAAGTAAGCACTACCTGTTGTGTTACTGAGTGGTCCTCATGAAAGAGGCCTGGCTTCATTTCTTCTCTATGTGCTGGAAGGCAACATAAAGCACGGTTTTCAAGGCCACCCGCGCCCTGACCTTCAGCATCCACAGCCGAATAATCACAGTCTGTCCAGACTTGACTGCTACATATCCTGCTACATAATCCTGCTACATTTGCTGGTGTTTGTGACGGCCAGTCTAGGCCACAAAGCCACCTGGTTCACCACACAATGCCTGGCACTGTGTCAATCATGCCAATCAGTGGAAATAAGTCCAGAAGCTTGAATTTCACCGATAGAATTGTGCCTAAAACAATGGGGTTTCTGAGAAATAGCCTCTGGGCATTTCAGCTTTTTTTTTTTTTTTTTTTTTTTTTGACATTGGGATTATGCTGAGATATCGCCCAACCTCCCAACCCACTAAGCTCAGTTAGCCAAGCCTCCTTCAGATTCAAAAGCTCTGCATTATCTCTAAATAAAATAAATGGGAGACACCACTCGGAGAGGGAAATCAGAGATTTAGAACACCCTGGGAGATGACAATAAGAGTGGGGGGGGGGGGGGACAGGAAGGCTACAAGACAATGAGTCTTAAGGCTCTAAAACTAACAAGGGCTGTGCTTTTAAAAGCTTGTCACTTGAAACCTACAGGGGATTGAGAGGGAAAATTAGTTTGGCATTCAGAGGCCCGTAATGTTACGAGAAAAAAAAAGAAAAAAGGCCTAAAAGGTACACACGCTCAGAAAAAAACAACAGAAACTAAAACTAAAATAAAATGTAATTACAAATCACTTAAACTCTGCCACCACAAATCCCCCAGCTGTCCCAGATTCTCTCATCAAAGGAGGTTCTGGGAGACAGTCAACAAATCAGAGCAGTAAACACCAATGAAGAGGTCTCCCTGGTTAAATTTGGGCCTACTGGTCCAACATGGTGTCCCGTATGTAAAAATCACGCTGAAGTCGCTTTGAAGTGTCTACAACCAATCATTTCCCCCCAGTTAGAAACCAAGGGAAGAATGGGGGAAAAATGGAAAATAATAAAAAAGTCACTACTAAGGTGGCCCAAGAATTGTTGGATTTTACAAGCAGCCATTAAGTCATCCTTTCCTTTCAGATGATGGACTGGATTCCAACTCTGTGCCCTTGATCTTCCCATCATCCTTCTCTGTCCTATCTAGAAACCCATGCAAGTCAAATTCAGGGGTGTGGTAGGTATGAAGACCTCTGGGCTGAGAATGGGTACCCCCTAGAGCCTGGACCTAACACCCATACAGGCTGGGTGATGCCACACCTCAGATTCTTCAGGAGTAAGGTTACACTGGATGGTTCACAAGAGGGGCCATCGCAAAGTACCACAGACTTAAACAACAGACAGCTCTGACTTATACTCTGACAGCTCTGGAGGCTGGAAGTCCAAGAACAGGATGTCAGCAGGTCTGGTTTCTCCTGAGGCCTCTCTCCTTGGCTTGTAGGTAACTATCTCCTGGTGTCCTTACATCATCCTTCCTCTGTATGTGTCTTTGTCCCAATCTCTTCTTCTTCTTCTTTGTTGTCAAATGTTTATTTTTTTTTTTAGAGAGAGAGACAGAGAGTATGAGCAGGGGAGGGGCAGCGAGAGAGACACAGAGAGAGAGAGGGGGGGGGGTGGAATCCCAAGGAGGCTCTACACTGTCAGCACAGAGCCTGATGTGGAGCTTGAACTCACGAACTGCGAGATCATGACCTGAGCCAAAATCAAGAGTCGGACACTCAACCGACTGAGCCACCCAGGCACACCCTAATCCTCTCTTCTTTTGAGGACACCTGTCATATTGAATTGGGGCCCTACCCTCGTGATCTCATTTTACCTAATCATCTCTTTAAATGTACTATCTCCAAATACACTCCCATTCTGAGCAAGAAACAGAATTGTGCAAGGCTTCTTTTAAATCATTTGTCGAATTGTTGTATTTTTTCATAAGGATACAAGAGAAAGTGCGGAAGATCTCAGCCATCTCTAGCAAGACTCTGTGGAGAATGAAACATTTCCAAGGTTCTGGTCATTTCGTTTCTTCAGGGGAGATAGCCATCGTTCTCTGCGCCAAGTGACTTCAGATGACAAAGTGATCTGCCCCTTCTGTCCCTACCTCTACTGCTCCAGTGTTACTTGAGTATCTCTGGTGTCTTTGGGTTCTACCTCCTTGACACAGAGGGTGAGTAGAATGGCCAGCCAGCAGTCCGAACACACTGCCTCTGTTGGGGGTCTGCTGTGAGGTCACCCCATGGGCCATTGGTTAGCCTAGTGATGGCTGATTCCTGTCCGCTGTCTATCTCGGGTCTTCTCCACCTGATGATGAGACCACAAGGCTCTAAGTAAGGTGACTGATAGCTGGGGACTTCCTTTGAAAGGACATTGGGTGTTCTGGGTACGTTAAGATTTCATAAAAGTAGACAACGGATCCAGCAGGCACCTTACTAAGTATTCCCAGTACCTCTCACCTCTTTCTTTCCATTTACCAAGAAGCTACGTAGTAGTTTACATTCGCTGCCTTCACTTTTTACCTTCATTCCCTATTATCCTAATACATGAAATCTTCTGACTTCAGAGCTCATTTTCTTTCCACTGTAACTGGAATTATCTTCCAGCTTCAATATCCATTTATCATTTTCTTCTCAAACCTGCTGCTGCACTTAAAACCATTCGTTGAGCACCTCCGCTAGCAAAGCCCCTTACCTTGGCTTCTGTGACTGCATTATTCAGGGGGGATATATTCAGGGGGGATCATTATTATGCTGGGGGATGGACAGCAAGCTGTAGGGCAAATCCTGGAGTCAATGGACCTGGATATGAATCCAGATTATCCCCACTGCTTAACATCTATGTAGCATTGTGTATGCTAATTCCATTCAGTTCAATAACTTTATTTTTGTGTACCTATTATATTTGTGATGGCTCTGTAATGGGGAAGAATTCCAGATAACACCAGGGATTGGATTTAGATGAGTGGGGAAATAGATGTGAAGAGAATCAAGCTTTACTTCTCATACTCAGATGCCAAGATCTGTTGATTCCGCCTTGATAATATCTCCCACATTTATTCCTCTCTATCTCTATTACCCTGGTAGAACACCGCCCCTACGCCCCCCTCCCCTACCATTGAGCTAACTTAGTGGTTGGCAAACAGAGTCCTGAGCAGCTCTCGGAAATCCCAGGGAGACCCTCAGGGGCTTCTGCGGGTGGGAAAGCAAGAAAGCGGTATGTCTCTTTACGATGTCCATTCCTGCCTCCTGAATTTTAAGAGAGTCAGTTCCACTTTTATCTGTTTAATGTGTTTTTTTATATCTGAAGGAAATGTTTTCTATTTAACTTAAAAAGAAAACTACTGGCCCACATATTGATTTTGTCTCATAATTGGCCTATCTTTATAGTACTTCTCCTATAATCTAGTTTATAGTCAGCTTTCAGAATATTTCAAGCAAAGGACACTTTTGCTCGTGTCATTTTCTATTGCCTGGAAATGCAATATTAGACACGGTAGCCATTCTCCATAAATGACTATTTAAATTAACGTAAAGTAAATGAAAAATGGAGTTCCTCAGTTGTACTAGCCATATTTCGTGCTCCATAGCCACACGCACCTAGTGGCCGCCATACTGCCCAGCTCATACTTGGAACATTTCCATTACTGCAGATATTTCTGTTGGACAGGCTGGCCTAGATCACTATTGAAACACTTCTGACCGGGGCGCCTGGGTGGCGCAGTTGGTTAAGCGTCCGACTTCAGCCAGGTCACGATCTCGCGGTCCGTGAGTTCGAGCCCCGCGTCAGGCTCTGGGCTGACGGCTCGGAGCCTGGAGCCTGTTTCCGATTCTGTGTCTCCCTCTCTCTCTGCCCCTCCCCCGTTCATGCTCTGTCTCTCTCTGTCCCAAAAATAAAAAAAAAAATTAAAAAAAAAAAAAAAAAAAAAAAAACAACAACATTGAAACACTTCTGACCTTGGCTTGGCACTTAAATCTACCCTTTCCAAACCCATCTGCTGCTGTCTTCCTCGATGTAAATCCCTTATTAGACTGAACTGTTACCAAACATATATGCTCGCTTCCTGTCTTCATGGTCCAGCTTACCCAGCTCCACTGAGGTTCCCTTTACCCAATCACTGTATGCTCACATCCTACTCCCCATTTAGGGACTCTCCTCCATGAAGTCCTTTTGTAAGTTCCCCAACCCAAAGCAATCTCTTCCTGCGAACTCTCATGGGATCTTAAATGAGGCACTCTACTGTCATCTTTCACCAATTCTTCTAGAATTATAACTATCTGCGCATATGTTTTCGTTCTTGAGTTGGTAGGGCTTCCCCCAGAAGCTGATTCTAAGACAGGGATTCAGATGTAAGTAGTTTAGTTGAGAGGAGATCCCAGAAATCTCCAGTAGGGGGAGAAGCAAGTCAATAAAGGATACATTAGCCATTCAGATCCTACCGTGGGCAACCTGAGCTCAGTCCCATTGGGGGACATTGTCAAACACAGTTATCCCACCCTAGGTCAAAGACGTTGGGGTATTTATTCACCAATGCATTTTCCATGTTTTATTTGAGGTCTGTTTCCAGGGAAAATAATTCCTGGGCATTTCCAGCTTGTCCTACATACAGGCCAAACACACTTGACCAGAAAAGAAAATCCCTCAGGCAGAGAGCTGTGGCAGAACACCAGCTACGTCTGCAAACTGGAAGGTACGTCCTCGAGGGCTGAGGCCATCTGGGTCAGTTACGTGTGCCTTCCTTAGTCACCTAACGTAGGCAATCAGTAAACAATTGTTCAGCGAATGAACAATTCCACACATTATCCCAAAGATATTGGACACTAGAGAAGAATTCTTAGTGGAATCTGATGGTTTGGGTAACCCAGATAATCTCCGAACAGACTGATACTTGGGGGTTTTTTTGTTGGCTTTCACATCGGTACTTATGAACCAAAGATTGTAAAAGTGTGGGAATTTGCTCAGGTAAACCGTAAAGGAGCTCTGGGATTGCTTCAGAAGCTTCCCTGGGTAAAGGAGGCTGTATCCAGAAAGGAATCCTCAGTGGAACAGCTACAGCACTTACCTTTGACCCTGATAATGCTTTGCCACATCTGTCAGAGGGACTAGACTTCATTTCATCAGTGACTGGGCAGGGTCCATCTTCTGTGTTGGTCAGGAGAGATAAAGGAGAAGCATAAAAGTTGGGAATCTAGGAGGAAAGCGTGTGCGTGTGCGTGCGTGTGTGTGTGTGTGTGCGCGCGCACGTGTACTCACGATCATTGCTGGCATACAGGACATCCCTGTGCCCGGCTGAGGGCAGTCCCACCCCCTGCACCGCCCTGAGCCCACAGTGGGGCGGCTCCGGCACAGGCCCCCTCCCACCCGTAGATGACTTTGCTCCTGACCCTCACCAACAAGAAACCACGCGGCGTTCGGAGCTTCTAGGTCAGCAGTGCTCACGGGGCCTCCCTTTAACACACCGTTAATAGCCAGTGTAATGCCCTCAAGCAAACCTGGCATACGGCCCTGACCTTCCTGCTGTCGTCACCCATTTCTGCACGTGAAACATTGAAAGAGCAAAAGTGAACTTTCAGTCTCCCTCTCTATTTATTGCAGGGTTAACTCCCACCAGTTCTGTCCACTGCAATTAATTAATTGTGTCCACTTACTTCTTTCCATTTTAATGGAACCGTGGCTTCCAGGGCAACTGATGCCCAGGGCCAGATCTTTGGAAACGCAAGGTGCAGCTGTGATTTCTGAGAAACATGAGAGAAAACAGGGGTGAGGGACTAGCCCGGGAGCTGATAGCAGAGATTCCCGGAGGAGAACCAGAAACACTAGGAGACCACTCTTTCCTGTGTCCAAGGGCATCTCCAGTGATAATATCAGGGGCCCACCTTACGCAGTTAGGTGTCCCCCAAGATGAGGGCAAAATTGCAACAACAAAAAAATCCAGTGAACAGTGTATAAAAGACCAGGCAGGGTGAGCCTGCCATACTGGGTCCCAGTCACCAGGCTAATTCGGTCCCCCAAAAGGAGCCTGGTGAGAGGTGGGACTAGACAGCTGGCCGGGTAGAAGCTAGCACAATGTCAAAGCTGAATAAAGGCCCAGATGGTGATTCCATGTGTAAGCCACGTGGTAGAATCATAGCCTGTGGGCTATAATTTCCAGAATGCTTGTCTTCTTGTCCCAGCTTGACAGTTACCTGGGAAAGTTACTCAATCTCTCTCAGGCCTCAGAATCCTCATCTTTAAAATGAAGACGGTAAAAGCGTCCGCCTCAAGGCTTGTGTGAGGATGAAAAGTATAACCAGATCCTAAATACTTGGGGGCGCTGGGTGCCTGGGTGGTTCAGTTGGCTAAGCGTCTGACATCCGCTCAAGTCATGATACGGTTCGCGGGTTCAAGCCCCGCATCAGACTCTGTGCTGACAACTCTCTGTGTTGTGTCTCCCTCTCTCTCTGCCCTTCCCCTGCTCCTGCTCTGTCTCTCTCTCTCTCTCAAAATTAAATAAATATTTTAAAAATTAATAGCTGCCTGGGGAGGGCTACTATTACTATGGATGCAGGATCTCAGAAGATAGCTCTGTGCTACCCCATCCCGGGCCAAAATCTGCAATAAGGGCATTTAAGGATGTAACAGAAATCAGAGTTGTCGCTCACTCACCAAGTCCTGACTTACGCACTAGATTTGTAGGTTGCAGGTTTACAGTCGCTTACACAACTCCAAGTTGGTCTGAGCACTAGCATGAGTTGGTGTGGGCATCAGTGGGCCTCAGGTTTGGGAAGGAAAGGCAGCATGGGTACAGGATTGGGGCCTCATAGACTTTTCCCGAAAAAAAATCGTGAAATAAAACTGGGAATAGGACAGCACAAGGTATAGGAGATGTGAAAATGGTCGGCCCGGAATAATTTGAGAGACACTCGACCACACCATCTCCAAATACTCCTTGTGGTCCCACCCCACAGAATTCCTGCGTGGGATTATATCTTCTGGATGTCCTGAATAGGCAGCAGGGAAGGAGCCTTCTCTCTGGATGGCGATGATTGAAATGCATCCTTCACCGCGAAGCGGAGAGATTCAGGGGTGCTGGTGCGGGGACCCGCTTCACTCTGTTCTATCCGTTTATCGCCATATTGGTGAAAGACACGGAGATGGTCCCTGTGGGGACAGCACATGAAACAGAAAGGGTTTCCTGGTTGCAAATAAAATCGTTTGGATTTCTGTGTTGACGATAGAGTTCCTTATTTCTTGGTCAGCATCGCGCACGTGGTCTAGCAAACCTCCCCCAGTACCTCCTCATGATTATAAGCCCAGACAGCAGACCCTTCTAGGCGTGCCACCACGGTGAGCTCTCCCTCCTTCTGCTGCCGTCCCTACTTGAACTCTGAAGCAGGAGGGGGAAATACCAAACGAATCCTCCCCTACCGGAGCCAATCTTCTCACAACATTAGAATTTGAAAGGCTTCTTTGAGTAGGTCTAAGGAAAGGTGGTAGGCATGTGCCCAGCCTTCCCAAACCACAGTGAGGCAGAATTTGGTCAGGGTTGTAAAGGGAAAAGGAAAAGAATGTGAGGACAGGGGTCCGGCGAGGAAAGGAGGATGGCCAGGCCCTTGGAGAAACTATCTCCCTCCAGGTGGTCAAGGCTGGAGCCAGTTCATTAGCACCTGCTGTCAAAAAACTCCATGTCTGATGGGAGAATGTTGCAAGACCCCTTGCTGTAAAATTACAGGAGGAGGGCACAGCTCGCGGAACGGAGGGGAAGTCAAGATGTGCGGGCAGAGATGGGGTCAGCCTGCCCTTAGCATTTGTGGGTGGAGCGCGAAGGCTGTGAAATATGCTAGTTTCTTACAGAAAGGGGCAGACGCCTGAATGTACTGGTCTCGTAGCTGGCCTTCTGCTTTGCCCGGCCCTTCCAAATCTCAGGAAGCTGCCTCCATCATACTAGAAAGCTGCATCCAGCGACTCCGTCCCTTGGAAACAGGCTCCTAGGAAAACGTTCGGCCCTGCTTAAAGATTCTGAACCCTGCCACGATCCATTCCAGATTAAACTACTGCAAAAAAAAAAAAGATGTAAAGACGAGGTGCCAAAGTACTCTTCCCATCGGAGAGTTCAGCGGATCGGGGCATATCAACAGGGCGGGCTGGAGGGGCAAATGGTTTATGAGAAGGAAGTCACCCAGAGGGAGGCATATAGATCCGGGCCTTTCATCATTTTTGGAGGGGTCGGGGGGGCATGAGTGGCTGCTCAGGCCTCTGGACGGCCGAGCAGCCCCTCAGAGAATTGAAAAAGAGCCCTTGAAGATGAGCCCTAGGAAGTGGCCTAGGCATGGAGGGGTAACAGCCATGGGGACACGGGATATCTACCTTAACTCAGCCTAGTCCATTCACTGTGCCGGCAGCTACAGAGGGCATGGAATGAAGTGGCATTCATGGCTGGGGAGTGCTAAGGGGCATTTCAGCGGCGACCGGAATCTTTGCTGCCAGCATCAGTGACCTGGGCACCCGGCCAAGCAGCCTCTAGAGTGCCATGGGCGTGTCACCGCCGCAATTCAGGTCTACAATGTGGCCTTGGAGAGCCGAGAGGGTTTCTGAGGAGCGTGTGCATGAAACTCCCTGGGAATTTCCAGAGCTCGCCTGGAGGGATTGGAGCTGCTCTGAGGCTCTGTAATCTCCAATTTGTGGTCAAGTCAAAGAGGACAGCGCTTGCTATTGCCAGTGTGTTAAAGAAAAGCATGTCCCGTACACAACCCGTGAGCACAAAATAGTGCGACATTGCCATGAGTGATACCTGAAAATCAGTCTCGTCATTTATAGGCATCTGAAGGGTAGGAACGTTATTCTCCTGACTTTGCTGCACGTAGAGTCTGGCTTGGTTTTCTTTTCATCCCCAGCACGAAATAGGGTATGTGTTGGTCACATATCCCATTCTCCTTCAGTTGTCCTTGTGATTGATCAGCATGATGGAGGGTCAGCTGGAGTCAGGGTCACAGGAGACTCTCAAAGAATCAGCTCTTCAGAGCTCGATTGTCCCCCAGCCCAGCCCCCTCTGATTTATACTCTACCAGGCTGCAGAGTCCTGACCCCGCGGTGTAACGCTCGAATCCGATAAGCTGATCACAAAACCTTCTTTATTCTCAAGACCACTGCTCCGTTCGAGCCCTGCTGTCTTCGAGTCACCTCAGGGTAGGGGCGGCCTTCAGGAGTGACACAGAGACTGGCAGACTGTCATCGAAAGTGCAGGCTGCCAACCCTCTCAGGTTACGAGGAATGATTATGGGTAAAGTATGCTTTGAATGTGGGAAAAGGGGGAGACTTAAAATGTATTTGGCTCAGACAATTCGTTTTAAGGGATTTAGTCCCCAATTCCTTGCAATCATAATCATGGCCCATTTTCGCAGTCACTAGACTATCCAATCCTGTGTATACAAAATAAAGAACTCTCAAAAGGGGAAACTTTAAAAATGCTAAGTTACAAATGTTATTTGAGACACCGTGAAACAGTATTATTGGAAATTAACTGCAGTGGAGAGCCTGCTTTTCTGTTTCTAGATATGGCAGAGATTAGGTACAGCGTTGTTTAGAAATTGGAGACTTGCTGATCCCTTCGCTTTTTCCGGGATTAAAGAGAAGATAACCTGCTGTGTTACATTTAAAGTGGAAACAAAGGTGGTGACTGGGGGGAGGTGGAATTTCCTTGTCTTTTGTCTGCACACCCATTTAGCACATCTTATTTGGCAAAATAAGCTTCCTTGTTTTTTAGGATGTGTTTGCAGAGTGTTCTGTCACACAGCTTCCTAATTATGCCAGTGCACGGGTTCTGAGGCCTTTTTTCCCCTTCTGCCAAGTTCACCTTCTGCAATGACAGTGAAAAATTAGGGGCTGGCTCCACCTGGTGCCTTGGCTGGAAAACTGCACCTGCACGTATGTGGCCCTCGATCGAGATGGAGCGCCCTCTAGTGCGCAGAAACAGTAAAACTACGCATTAAACGCTAGTGGCTAATTACCCATTAAAAATACTGAAACTACAAAATATTAAAACTACGGGAAAAGGCGATCAAGTATGCCCTTCCCCCGAGCCAGGCGTTGTGATAAGGACTGTGTATTGTTGCGTTGGTTGCCGGTTGCTGTGGCTTGAAACACTAGCCCTTTGTTAGCTCCCACGGTTTCCTGTGAGCCAGAATTCAGGAACAGCTCTGTCGGGTGGTTTCTTACCAGGTTGCAGTCAGACTGCGGCTGGGGCGTCGCAAAGCCTCCTTTGATTACATGTCTGGTGGCGGGTTGGTAATACTGGGAGAGCCGCGGTAGCAACTTCCGGCACCTTTCCCTGTCTCCCCTCCCTGGTATTCCCCAGCATGACCAGACTGCTTTCCTGTTGGCTCAGGGCTTCCAAGTGGAAAAGAGAGGAGAGCCAGGAGGAAGCTGCAATGCTTTCTCTGACCTGGCTCCGAAGTCATCCTGCGTCATTTAGGCTGTGTTCCACTGGAAGAGGCAGTTACTGTTTTTGCATCAATAGTGTCTTTATGATTCCATTTTATCTCCACCATTGCTTGTTTTTTGTTTTTTGTTTTTGTCTCTTTATAGCTTTCTAATGATTGCCCTAGGTTTGATAATATGTATATATCTTTTTTAAACATAATCTCTACACCCCCACATGGGGATCAAACTCACAACCCCGAGATTCAGAGTCATATGCTCTTCTGACTGAGCCAGCCAGGCGCCAGGATAATTCCTATATATCTTTAATATTCACATTCTATCTTCAAATGCTATAACATTTCATGAGTAGCTTAAGGATCTCACAACTTACAGCTATATACTCCTGAGTCCCTTTTCCCATTCTTTGTGCTATTGTTTTTATAAGTTTTAATTTAAACATTCTATAAACACACACATGATTATTATTTTTGCTTTAGTCATTTAATTATCTTTTATTTATTTATTTATTTATTTTTTTCAACGTTTTTTATTTATTTTTGGGACAGAGAGAGACAGAGCATGAAGGGGGAGGGGCAGAGAGAGAGGGAGACACAGAATCGGAAACAGGCTCCAGGCTCCGAGCCATCAGCCCGGAGCCTGACGCGGGGCTCGAACTCACGGACCGCGAGATCGTGACCTGGCTGAAGTCGGACGCTTAACCGACTGCGCCACCCAGGCGCCCCTCATTTAATTATCTTTTAGAGCAATTATCAATTTAAAAATGTTCTTTAACAAATCAGGAGACCAGAGATGCTGGAGAGGATGTGGAGAAACGGGAACCCTCTTGCACTGTTGGTGGGAATGCAAACTAGTGCGGCCACTCTGGAAAACAGTGTGGAGGTTCCTCAAAAAATTAAAAATAGATCTACCCTATGATGAGCAATAGCACTGCTAGGAATTTACCCAAGGGATACAGGACTGCTGATGCATAGGGGCACTTGTACCCCAATGTTTATAGCAGCACTTTAAACAATAGCCAAATTATGGAAAGAGCCTAAATGTCCATCAACAGATGAATGGATAAAGAAGTTGTGGTTTATATACACAATAGAATACTACTTGGCAATGAGAAAGAATGAAATCTGGCCTTTTGTAGCAACGTGGATGGAACTGGAGAGTGTGATGCTAAGCGAAATAAGTCACACAGAGAAAGACAGATACCATATGTTTTCACTCTTATGTGGATCCCGAGAAACTTAACAGAAGACCATGGGGGAGGGGAAGGAAAAAAAAATTAGAGAGGGAGAGAGCCAAACCATAAGAGACTCTTAAAAACTGAGAATAAACTGAGAGTTGATGGGGGGTGGGAGGGAGAGGAGGGAGGGTGATGGGCATTGAGGAGGACACCTGCTGGGATGAGCACTGGGTGTTGTACGGAAACCAATTTGACAATAAATTTCATATTAAAAAATAAAAATAAAAAAATAAAAATGTTCTTTATATTTACCTTCTATATTTGCCCCAGGGAAACAAAACCATTAGAATATTTATATCTATATCATCTATATCTGATGTATATATATAATATGTGTACATATATACACATATACATATACATATACATATATATATATATATTTACACACACACACACACACACACACATACAGACAGTCCCCTACTTACAATGGTTTGACTTATTATTTTACAACTTTATGGTAGTGTGAAAGTGATATGCATTCAGTAGAAACCATACTTATAATTTTGAATTTTGCTCTTCCTGGGTTAGCAGCATGCAGTGTGATCCTGTCCCACGACACTGGGCAGAGAGAGCCGCTGGATCAGGAGGGTAAGCCACCAATACTCTGACAGCCATTCTGTACCCATACAGCCACGCTATTTTTCACTTGCAGTACAGTATTCAATGAATGACATGAGACCATCAGCACTTTCTTATCCAATAGGCTTTGTGTTTGGTGATTTTGCCCAACTGTAGGCTAATAGCATAAGTTTTCTGAGCATGGTTAAGGTAGACTAGGCTGAGCTGTGATGTTAGGGAGGCTGGGGGCATAAAATACATTTTCAATTTATGACACTTTCAATTTGTGGTGGGTTTATTGGGGCATGACCCCTTTGTAAGTCACGGGAGATCTGGAGAGAGAGAGAGAGAGAGAGAGAGAGAGAAGGAGGATTTATTATGAGGAATTGGGTCACTTGGTTATGGATGCTGAGAAGTCCCATAATCTGCTGTCTGTGAGCTGGATGCCCAGGAAAGCTGTTGGTGTATTTCCGGTCAGAATCTGTTTCCAGGATAATAGTCTTTCTGCTAAAGTATTTCTGAAAACTTTCTTTTAGCACAGGTGTGCTGGTAATGAAGTCTCTACCCTTTGGTTTGGTCAAAACAATATTTGACTTCATTTTTGAAAGGTATAGAATTCTAGGTTGATAAGGTTAGTTTTCTTCCAGTGCTTTAAAGAGGTCACTTCATTGCCTTCTGGGTTGTATAGATTCTAATGAGAAATCTGCTGGAATTTTATTTGGACTGCCTTCAAGATTTTCTCTTTATCTTTGGTTCCCAGGAGCTTGGATATTATGTGTGTGGATGGATTCTTTTTTCTCACATTTATGCTGCATGGTCTTCCCTGTACATTTTGGATATGCATATTAAGGTCTTTTTTTCCTTTCGTTAGCTCTACAAATATTTTGTCTGCCTTCTTGGTTCTTCACCTTGTATGCCATCTAAGTTCTCTTCCCCTCATGCTTTGCCCCAGGTGGGACAGTGCCTGCCTTCCTAGAAGGGCCTGTCTTTCTTTAAATGTCAGACTTCTTGGCTGTACTGCAACCTTGCTTCTCTGATGGGGTCAAAAAGAGTTATCATTTTACAGACTATCTGGCATTTTCTTGTTATTATGGTGGGAGTGGTGTGTTTTTCCAAGTTTTTACACCTTAAGGACCAATGAAACTTACCACAATTTTTTATCTTGCTATAATTTAAAATTTAGATAACAGTTGGAAAAATGACAAGAGAAACTCCCATATAATCTTCACTCAGATTCATAAGTTGCTTATATTTGCCTCATTTGCTTTATAATTCTGTCTCTCTGCCTCTCTCTGTTTATAATATCTGTAGCTATCTATATCCATATTTATATATCTTATGAATTATTTGGAGTCATTGCATCTTTTACCCTAAATATTTTGATGATTGTTTTTGTGAGCACTTTTCCTCATAAACGATCATATATTTATCAAAATCAAGAGCATTAAGAACATATGTCAACTGTAATCTATATCTAAATTTTTTCCAATCTTCTAATAATCTTCTTTTTAGTGGTTTATAGTTTGGTCCAGGATCTAATCATGCCCTTAGTTCTCAGACCACTTCAGTTTCCTTTAATCTGGAAGAGTTACTCAGCCTTTCTTAACTTTGACATATTTGAAGAATAAAGGCCAGTTTTTGTGTGGAGTGTCTTTCAAAGAGGTTTGTCTCTTGATTGGTTACAGATTCTCATGAGGCTTTGGCAGGGATGTCGCAGAAGTGGCCCGTGTCATTCTCAGGGTGCCGTGCCAGAAGGCACCTGATGATAGTTTGCACTAATATTGGTAATATTAACCTCATCACTTGGTTAAGGGGGTGTTTCCCAGGTTTCTGTACTGTAAAGCTGCTATTTTTCCTCTTTGTAATTAATAAATTATTTATGGAAAGATATTTGGAGGGTGTGCAAATATAGTATTCCTCGTAATTTTTTTCACTTATACTTTTATCATTTTTGAGAAAGATAGAGAGAGACAGAGCGTGAGTGGGGAAGGAGCAGAGAGAAAGGGAGACACAGAATCTGAGCTGTCAGCACAGAGCCTGACGTGGGGCTTGAACCCACAAACCATGAGATCGTGACCTGAGATGAAGTCAGACGCCTAACTGACTGAGCCCCCCCCAGGCGCCCCCATTGTTGATTTTTTTTTTTTATTTTTTTTTTCAACGTTTTTAATTTATTTTTGGGACAGAGAGAGACAGAGCATGAACGGGGGAGGGGCAGAGAGAGAGGGAGACACAGAATCGGAAACAGGCTCCAGGCTCCGAGCCATCAGCCCAGAGCCTGACGCGGGGCTCGAACTCACGGACCGCGAGATCGTGACCTGGCTGAAGTCGGACGCTTAACCGACTGCGCCACCCAGGCGCCCATTGTTGATTTTTAAATCCATTCTATCTTTATTGACATCGTGCTTTAAGGAGGTGAGTTCTCATCTCTTTCAATTATTCATTCATTTATTTACTTATTTACATCAGTATTGACTCGTGGATATCATTTTATTCAGTGGGTTATGATTCATTATGGCTATTATTTATTTTGGTGTTAAAATCACATATTTGGCCAGCAGGAGCCCCTCTGAGTTGGCTTGCGTGTTCCTTTTACAGATCCCCTCATTGCTTAAACACTTCCTTACTTTCCAGAATGAGAAGATTCTCCAGGTGTATTTTGGGCTTTCCCGGCTGTAACCCTGCGACCAGTCATTTTCCCAAGAAGTTCTGGCTTCTTTTAATGGAGAATGATATTTGGAAACCAAGACCTTGGAGCTACAAGTGCTTATTGCTACTAGCATATTGTGTCTAGGCCCTCTTAGTGGACAGAGCTAGTGTCGCCCGTGGATGGACCGATCACAGCCCCTAACTCAGGAAATGGACCCGTGAGCCCAGCAGTGCTGCTGAAGCCACCTGCTTCACCCCTGGGAATCCCGAGGGGGCTGGGCAAATTGGAAGCGTAGCTCCTGGTTAGGTTGTAAACTTGTATGAACTCGTTGCAAGGGAAACCAATAAATAACTCAAGAGATGAGGGTTTGGAAAAGAAAAAGAAATTTATCTCGGGTGCCGGCAGCTGGGGAAGGTGGCAGGCTCGAGCCTTAACAACCAACCTCTCTGCCTGCAAGATGGGACATCTAGAGTCTTATAGGGAGAGATCCAGGGTGGGTACGTGCAGGAGAGCAGGCAGAGAGTGCGTGATCCTACATGGAGGTCCGGTAGATATTCAGCCCAAGATCATGGGCAAGGAAGGGGATTTGTGGGGTGTGGTTTTCTAGACATTCCTTTGCTATCAGCGTTTTTCTGCTCTGGCATTTGGAGGAGACTATGCCTCCTCATTTTTTGAGTACTCGGTTTCTCCTTCTTCTTTCTTTTAATGTTTATTATGTGTTTTTGAGAGACAGAGTGTGAGTGGGGAAGGGAGAGAGAGAGAGAGGGAGACACAGGATCTGAAGCAGGTTCCATGCTCTGGGCTGTCAGCACAGCTGACATTTCAAACAATGTCTAGCATGTAACAAGCACAATGCATGTTTGCTGAATAAGCAAAATACTATTGCAACAAAGAGTCTGCAGCTTACAATAAGGGAGCTGTGTAATTTTAAAGCTAAGATCTGCTTACTACTTCTATTGAATCACCAGCTAAGGATGTTATGATAAGAGTTGTCAAGACATGAGAGGGAAAAAAAAAAAACAAAAAAAACACTTGGAATGCTAATAAATCGTTATGTTCTTATAACTCTTACAAAGACCTAAAACCCTTTTAGGTGTTCATCTGGTCTTTGAAATTGGTGGGGGGTATGAATTACTACCACTATATTTATATTATTAAGACCTTCAGTTTCAGCAAGATAGTTAAAAGTAAATATAGGTTACCTGTCCAAAACTTAATGGAGAAGAACATTTTTGTGGCCCCTGGTTGATATTCTGACACCTGAGATTTACTATTTTCAGTTGTCTAAAAGCAGTGGGTAATCAAATTTGTTGACAGGTATTACTATAATGCCACTAACTGTCTTGGCAAAGGGAGAAGATACACGAGTTGAAATTTGATTATGCAGTTGCTTCAGAGTCATGTCTGGAGTTGTTCTTCTTTTTTTTTTTTTCTTAAAAAAACCCAGAAACTATATCTTTATTCACTTTTATATATCCAGTATCGAGAGCATAGGAGGTCCTCAATAAATATGTAAGAAATCACTCAATGAATAAATAAAATATTTTATGGTGGCAGAGTAGGGGGAGATATACTTACCATACTCTTTGGCATATGATGTAACTAAGTAAATATTTCTAATCCTAGTGAGAAGCTATGGCAGAATAGTTTCTGGAGCCCTGGAAAAATATCAGAACACTTGGATTCTGGCTATGGATCATCCATTTGTCATCTTGAAATCTTAGGTAAGTCATAATATTTTAAGATATATGATCACAATAAAGCCACTTCAAAGGTTATTATGAAAGCTAAGGAAAATGATAATGCTGATGATGCTGATAACATATTACATTTATTGGGGGCTTACCACTCCTGCTTATTTTTAACACTCCTGTTTATTTTTAATTTAATCATCGCAAACGCCCATGAAGTTTAGTATTATACTTCTTGAAAGATGAAAAAACTAGAGTTTAGAGAGATTAAGCAACTTGCTTAAGGCCACACTTGATAAAGTGGTAGAGCAACATTTCCAATCCAGGCGTCCCCAATGCCACAGTACAACTGTAATTGTTCTTCTTCCCAAAAGTACGCAAAGAATATCAGAATTTCTGACAAATATTAAATAATCGCGTTGTGCTAGTTCCGTCCACTTTTCCTTCTATGCTCTCTGAGGCCTAATGAACTTAACAAACACCTAAAACATATTATGCCATAAATCTGTGTTTCCAACTCAAACTTCCTTTCTGTAAACTCAATAACTACACATCCGACCTCCTTGAATGTCTTACAGGCATCGCAGATTCAAGATAGCCTCAACCAAACTCATTACTTCCATGTTAAATGTGTTCTATCCATGGTCTCTGTATCAGTGAATGGCATTGCTTGGGTACATTGCCACTAATCCAGAAGCCTAAAAAGGTACACGGGAGTCCAGAGTTTCCTTGTTGTCCCTAATCTCTTTCAAGTCTTCATAGCTTATAGATATGCTATTTATATTCGCTAACATGACGGATGGCAAATATTTCTTATTGAAAATTCAGCTTGAAGAATCATTTCCCCTTTAGATCTTTGTAATACCAATTAAATAGTATCACCTCTATTCAGCTTTCATATCTGTACATAATGCTATTCTTATATTTTAGCATTCTATATTTTAGTGATAAGCAAATCTTTTTCTCCAACAACGCAAAGCCCATTAAAAGTTTTCAGAGGATGGAGGTGTTCTGCATGTGTTCTATAAACTACCGCGATGGACAAGGTAGCAGTAGACTCTAAGCTCTGGGAGGGCAGACACTATATCTTTATTCACTTTTATATATCCAGTATCAAGAGCATAGGAGGTCCTCAATAAATATGTAAGAAACCACTCAATGAATAAATAAAATATTTTATGGTGGCAGAGTAGGGGGAGATATACTTACCATAAACACCAGACAGTTGCTACACGGAAGTACTGGGGAAACCCATTCATAAACCTTGATTTCTCAGTGAATGAAAAGTTAATGCAAATAGGTTTCCAGTAATGGAGAAATAGTTTCTATCAAGTCAACCCACTCTCATATAACAGGTATAAACTCTATCTGAAATACAATAATCTAATGGCACTCCAGAGGAACTAAAAGAAACTGGAAGCACATCTACATTGGAAAAAAGTAAATGGCACAAGGTAATTTTCTTGTTTTCATATAGCTTTTTGTTTCAAGCTAGGCCTTAGCGGCAGCTTGCCACTTGGCTAAAATTCTAATGAAAATCCAGTCTTACTGGCTAGGAGAGCCATTGGACAGAGTCTGGGGAGACAATACAGCTGAAAAGTGAAGAGGAAAATCCTAAAAAGTGAAAGCCATAGACGGGGTGGGGAGAGGGGGGTTCTGTATATAAACTTGGCCCAAATCTTTGATTGATCCTTGAACTGCATACACATAGGATAAACTCCAAATAAGCCAATTAAATTGTTAAAAAAATATACTGAACTGAGTTTTCAGCTGCTCCACTGCAGGGAAAAGAGTTTTGACAGAGTTTGAGTCAAAGTCAAATTAACCACCTGCTCAAAACAAAAACAAAAACAAAAACAAAAACAAAAACAAAAACAAATAAACAATGAAAACATACTCTTCAGAGAGACATAACAGAATCCAGTGTCTCTCCAATGTATTATTCACACTGTTCATGCCGTTCAAAATTACTGGACTTAGGAAGAAACAGGAAAACGTGATATAAACTCAAGACAAAGGAAGTAATTGGAGACAGATCTTTAGATGACCCAGATGTTAGAATTAGCAGACAGAATTAGTAGCTGTTATAATCTTCTCAAGGATTTAAAGGAAAACATGCTCATAATGAATGAACAAATAGAACAACTTGGCAGAAAAATTAAAACCACAAAAAAGAAAATTTGGTAAATGGAAAATAGAGTATTTGAAATTAGGAATTCACAAAATGACTTTAACAGCAGACTGAAACAAGAAGAGTCGGTAAACTTGAAGACAGAGCAATAGAAAAAAAATCTAATGTGAAAAACTGAAAGAAAAGATTGGAAAAAACGAACTGTCAGTGAGCTATGAAGTCACTGTGTAAAGTTTAACACAGATATACTTACAGTCACAGAATAAGAGAAGAGAGAAAAAATTTGAAAAAGTAGTGGTAATAATTTCCCCCAATTTGGTGAAAAGTATAAATGTACACATATAACAAGTCCAGGGAACCCCAAGCAGAAAAATATATACAAAGAAAACCATGTCTAGGCAGGTCAAAATCAAACTTCTGAAAACCACAAATTAAAAGAAATTCTTAAAAACAATCACAGATTAACCACAGATTAATTTATTACATGCAGTGGAGTGATGCAGATTAGTGATTTCTCATCTGGAACAATGGACAGAGGGAGATAGTGAAACGACATTTCTAACGTGCTGAAAGAAGAAAAATAAGTCAACCCAAGGCAGTGAAAATCATCTTCAAGAATGAAACTGAAGACATTTTCAGGTAGATCAAAACCAAGAGAACTTTTATCAGCCAACTTGCGTACCAAAAAATTTAAAAAGAAGTTCTTCAGGGGAGAAGAAGGGACCCTCAAGTCTTTTTTAGAAGAGAATGAAGTGCCAAAAATGGTACATGTGTAGCAATAAAAAAGATTGCTTTCTTCCTTCCAATGTTTTAGAAATGTGCATGATTGTTTAAGGCAAAAACTATGACAATTTATTGTAGGATTTAAGATTAAATACATACAGTAACTAAAAAATGAAGGAGTTAAAAAATCTGTATTTTAAAAAAAGTTATTATACTTTTTGAAGTTTATTTATTTGAGAGAGAAAGAGAGAGTGCACATGTGTGCGTGAGAGCAGACGAGGGGCCGAGAGAGAGGGAGAGAGAGAGAATCCCAAGCAGTTTCTTCTAACAGCATGGAGTCCTGCCCAGGGCTCGATCCCACGAACCATGAGATCATGACTTGAGCGGAAATCAAAAGTTGGGCACCTAACTGACAGAACCACCCAAGTGCCCTAAAGGTTATTATACTTTATAGGAAATAGTCCAATATTAAATCTTAGTCAACTGTGAAAAATTAAATATATGTATTGTGATCCATAGACTGGACACTTTAAATAATGCAAAGTGATGTAATGGCCAACACCCTTTAGAAAAGAATTCTTGAAAAGATTCTCTAAACCAAACGAAATTAAGAATGTGGAATCAGAGAATCAAAAAACAAACACAAAACAACTGATAGAACCAATAGAAAACAATAGTAAAATGGTTGGCATAAACTCGTATTAATAATTGGGTTCAATATAAATGGACTAAACAATCCAACTAGAAGTCAGAAATTCTCAGAGTAGATAAAAGACAAAGACCCAATGTAATTTCTTTGCAAGAGATGAACTTTATTTACTTTTTAAGAGATGAGCTTTAAATATAAACACATAGATTGGGTGAAAGTAAGTGATAGAAAAGATAAATCATGCAAACAATAAACTTAAGAAGGTTGGAGCAACTGTATTAACATGAAATATAATAGATGCCAAGGCAAAGAGTGTTACCAGAGAGAAGGAGAAAAATATTAGAACAATAAAAGCATAAAGTTACAAAAACACATGATAATCATACATGTTTATGCCTAACATAAGAGGTTCAAAATACGTTAGATAAAAAAATAACATAATTAAAGGGAGAAAGAGTCAAATCCACACTGCTAGTTGGAGTTTTCTCTTAGTCACCAATAGAGCAAATAGACAAAAGGTCTAAATAACACGATCAGCCTCCTTTACTTAATTGACATTTACAGAACGCAACACCTAACAACTGCAGAATAACATTATTTTTAAGTGCACATGGCATGTTAACCAAGATAAATCATACACTGGACCATGAAATAAGTCTTAATACATTGAAAAGGATTGAAAAAATGTGGACTATGTTTTCTGACCACAACGAAATTAAATTAGAAACAAATAACGATGAGATATGTAGGAGAAATAAAACCCAAATGTTTGGAAATTAAACAACATACTTGTCAATAATCTATGGAATAAAGGGGGAAAATTACAAGATACATTAGAAAATATTTCAGGGGTGCCTGGGTGGCTCAGTTAGTTAAGTGTCCAACTTTGGCTGAGGTTATGATCTCAAGGTTCGTGAGTTTGAGCCCTGCATCGGGCTCTGTGCTGACAGCTCAGAGCCTGGAGCCTGCTTCAGATTCTGTGTCTCCCTCTCTCTTGGCCCTTCCCCTACTCACGCTCTTGCTCTCTCTCTCAAAAATAAACATTAAAAATAAATTGATAAATAAAATATTTTAAGCTGAATAATAATGAAAACATAGCATATCAGAATTTGTGGGATATAGGTAGAGCAGTGTTTAGAGGGAAATCTATAGCTTTAAAAGCCTAGGTAAGGAAAGGATAAAGGTATAAATCAACGACCTAAGGTTTTATGGTAAGATCTAGAGAAAGAAGGGCAAAATATATACACAGTAAGTAGATGGAAATAATAAGGAAAAGAGCTCAATGAGACAGAAAACATGTAAGTGATAGAGAAATTAAACACGTATATAAGTGTTTTTTGGTTTTTAAAAAATGTTTATTTATTTATGTATTTATTTAGAGACAGAGGGTGCCTTAAACAGTTTTCAAAGGTAATGTCTGTTGTAGGAGTATCTGTTGCTTTGCAGGTGATGAAAGATATTTTTTTTTTTTTTTATCGATCACAACTGCTTTAGAACTCGATGGAATTTCTGTCCTCTTTCAGAATAACAAAAGGAGAAAAGGCAAATGAACTAAAGGAAATTTGCCGTTCTCAATGTATAGGCAGGTATGACGCTTTTGAAGTTTTTGTGCAACTCCTGCAAATACTTTTTTATGTTTAGATGGTATAAATAATGATGTAAATGTTAGATGGAATAACTTCATAGCTGGTTGAACTTCTGTTCTTTGTAACGCATTAACAGATTTTGTTTTAATTACCATCATTGTTGTTCATTAAAATGTCCTATTTTTGGAAAGCGCCTTTGGAAAAACATCTCCATGGCCACTCCTCCAAAGTCTTCTTTGCAGCCAGCAGATTGACTTCAAGAGTTGCATTTCGTGACGGAATGGAAAATAGTCAGGTTTATTATAAATTTTGGTTTGAGAAGGCCACAGATTCGGCACCACTTGATATTTAAGTGACATTCCCTTCCTCGGGGCTTAGCAAGATACTCAAGAATCTCAGGAAGTCATTGCAAATTGCTGTAAAGAAATACTTGGTGTTCTAACACTGAAGGACATTATTCAGGACCTTAAGGATATCATCTTCGAATAGTACCTCACAGGTCTTAAATGCTTACCTTTTGGTAGCCTCATAGACTAGCTCGCACTCAACATCATGCCTACATGTATGGAAGTACCTTATCTAATCCTGATACACTCTCTGCCAAATTTCTTGGTTAGAGGGCGAAGCCAAAACATAGAGGAGAAGGCATAGAGCTTCCACCTCCCATGGAACGAGGTCCCTACATGTCTCACTTCCAGATCATTCTTAATGTCTATGTATTGCAGAAGAGCCTGTATCTTCTTCCTCGATGAGGTTTGAGAAGGAGAGCTCTGAACTTAGATGGAAACATCTTAAGCGTATCTAAAAAATACTTCAACATACCAGAGGTCAAATAATTTTGCTTAACAAAAATCCTGAAATAGGGGTGCCTGGGTGGCTCAGTCCATTGAGCATCTGACTCTTGATTTGGACTCAGGTCCTGATCCCAGGGTCATGGGATCGAGTCCCACATCAGGCTACACACTGAGCATGGCACCTGCTTAAGATTCTCTCTCTCTCTCTTTCTCTCTGTCTCTCTCTGCCCCCTCTCCCACTTGCATTCTCGCTCTCTCTCTCAAGGAAAAATTAAAAAAATAAGCCTTTAAAAACAAAAATCTTGAAATGAAATATGATCTTGACTTAATGGTAGACACATATATCAAGTTATACATTTAAGTCAGAGCTTCCAAGTACTTAAAAAATCACCAGAAATACCTAAGAGAGGTTTTGAAAAGAGTTTTATCCTTATATTTGATATTTGGAAGAAATATCTGTTATGGGTACGTAGGTCACTAGCTATTTGCTCCTGGGCCTTCCCCTGAATTCAGCAAACATCGATAAACTTCCTGTTAGGTGGCCACTGTCTGAACTCTCATTCTTTGAAGACCTTTCTTTTCAGAAGACAACACTGAAAGAATGTTTCATTTCTGTGTGATTTCAGTTGGTGGTACTCTGGGGATATTTTAGTGAAGTCATTTTGAACATAACATTATTTTGCCACGTACTAATCATCAGGCATTAGTTTCCAGTTCTGTAAAGAAGTAAATATTGGCGAGGTAAGGGGAGAAGGAATATATTTTATAGAATATTACGGTAAAGCTCAGGACCGACCGTTGACTAATAGGTGTTTTAGTATGTTGTTATAAGTCTCTAATGGGAAGTTAAGGGCATTACCAACAAGTAGAATTGTGAGCTCCAAATCACCAAATAGAGATTTAGAAATAAATCTCTGGGTAGATTTTGTCTCCATTAAATGAGTATAAAGAGAAAAATGAAGTTTGAATAGAAAGCAATTCACTGTTGTTTCACATCTGATCCTTATTTACATTCGTTTGTTCAATTTATACCTTAAGGAGTCATAAAAATTTTTCTAACAGGTGTACATTGAACGCTTTTGTATCATGGTCAGAGGCTAAGATAAATGACCATATATTTGTTTCCTTTCCATAACCATATCCCCTACCTTGTCTTGGTTTATAAAAATTACCCGGGGAAAATAGAAATTTGTTGTTTTCATAAAAATAGTATGGTAATTATTGTGTTATATTTGGTGAGAAAAACAAATTTTGAACAATGTATTTTAATCTAAATAAAATGTGAATTTTGTTTTTTAAGAAAATTACCAAATAAAAAAGAAAATTACAAAAAAATCCTTTATAACCTTAACAAAAACAAACTCTTTATCAAACTCTTTAACAAAATATTGGCAAGTGAAATCTAGCAATATATTAAAAGAATGATACACCCAACAAAGTAGTTTATCCCAGGAATTAAAAGTTGGTATCACATTTAAAAGTCAATCAATATTATTCATCATATTGGCAAAATAAAGGAACAACACCATAGAACCTTCTCAATAGGTGCATAAAAATCACTTGACATATTACAAAGTTCATTTCTTATATAAAAAAAAGAGTCTAAGTGGAAATAGCAGGCTACCTCCCTCATTTGATAGAGAATATTTATGTAAATATTTATGTAAATCATATAGTTAATATAATGCTCAATGGTGAGGTACTATGTGTTTTCCCTATAAGACTGGACACAGGGCAAAGATTTCCCCTCTTAATGTTGTAATGGAGGTTTCAGCCAGTGGACTAGGGCAAGAAAATGAAATAAAGAGCAAATATGTGTTTGGGTAGAAAATTCTAGAGAATGTATAAGCAACTATAGAACTGATAAAGAAATTTTTAAATATTGCAGGATATGTGAACAATATCCTAAAGTAATTTTTTTATATAATATTGATTTGCTGCTAGTAAAAATTTAAAATTCCATTTGTGATAACAATAAGAAAAACATAAAATACTTAGAAATAAATTAAAAACATGTAAGACCTCTCCACTAAAAATTATAAAACATTGCTAATCCAAACAAGTGGAGATATATACCATGTTTAACGACTAGAAGACTCAGGTAAATTTGAAAAATAAGAAAAGGGCTGGAGGATTTATACTACCTGAATTTAAAATTTACTAAAGCTACATTAATCAAGACAGTGTGATGCTGGCATAAAGACTAACAAATACCAATGGAATAGAATACAGAACTGAAAAACAGACTCACACTCATATAATCAATCAATTTTCAGTGAAGTCACCAAGGCAGTACAAGAGGGCAAGGAAAATCTTCTCAATGAAAGGTACTGGAATAATTGGATATTCAAGTGACAAATGTTTGCCCAAAGAGAACCTGAATTTTCTTTTAGTGTTGCTCTTGTCTAATATACTAATCCGATGTATTATCCTTTTCTACTTACACATTAGTAATGTGATATCAGCTAATCAAAGCACTATTTCCACCATCATAGTAAGATTCCCACTGCAGGACTATTCTTTATCTTTTTATAAAAATAACCTTTTTAAGTTACAACAGCAATAGTTTTTTCATTAACGAAAGTTCCGATTTTAAAGTATAAAGTAAAAAAAAAAAAAAAAATGACCCATGATCACACAATCCAGACATTTTGAGGTCGTCCTTCTAATCTTCTATATATAATGTCATAAAATGTGTATAAAGCATTTGCAACCTAATATTGTTTTCCATGTGATTTTCTTTTATTCAGGACTCCTTAAGAGTGTATTATTTTTGTTTGCACGTAATGTGACAATAATAACTTTCATTTCAACATATTTTCATGACATTTATAATTGCATTTTCTGAAGACATAAATTTTAACTGCAAGCTCGGGGTGCCTGGGTGGTTCAGTCAGTTAAGCATCCGACTTTGGTTCAGGTCATGATCTCACGGTCCATGGGTCCGAGCTCTGCGTCAGGCTCTGTGCTGACAGCTCAGAGCCTGGAGCCTGCTTCAGATTATGTGTCTTCCTCTCTCTCTGCCCCACCTCTGCTCATGCTCTGTCTCTCAACAATAAATAAATGTAAAAAAAAAATTTTTTTAACTGCAAGCTATACCCCAATTACTCTTCCAAAGGACATCTATTTCTGGAGTATATGTTAGATCCATAATGACTCTTCTTTTCTGGAAACTGCCCATTTCACAATCACCTACACACAATGTAACTTTGCTGTTGAACAAGCATGGCTCAGAGAAGTGATCATGGGACAAATTTTGTTTTAAATTTAAACTTTAAATTGATTTTGTCTGCTTAGTTCTTCTCTTGTCCCTGATGAAATTTAGGGAAGGTCACAAACTGAGCATTTCAAAATTAAATTTAATATCCTGTCACAAGAAAAAACACAGAAGCAGTCTCTAGGCAGCCAGATTTACAGTAGATAACCTGTTCTAAGACCACAGTTGACTATAAATTGCTGGCAACATGAATAAAATGGGCCAATTATACTCTCACCCAGGAATTTCAAAATTAAGCCCAGAGTAAAGCTTGCCTCTTTATGTGGCTCACAATTATAACCCACTTTGTGGACTGGAGACCGGAGTGAGGCGGTCTTTAGAGAGAAAGAAGCAGGAGGAAATGCAGAAAGAAGCAACAGTTATGGACCAAGAGCATTTCCTGGATTCTGTCAGCTGTCAGTTGCTGGTTTCACTTCCTTCCAGAATGCCAGTGGCGTTTCTGACTTGGGGTTCTTTGAAACCCCCAAATTATTGCAATACCCAAGTCCCCAGTTGTTTTTGTCACACTGCGTTTCTGCTAAAGAGGCCCCAATAATACAAAACTAAATATGGATTATGGGAGGTTTCGTCCACCAACCCTGTTCATGATTATGACAGTCTTTGGCTTGGCCCATGGAAGAGGGCCCTTTTCTGATCTATTTCCTCAAAGGTTCATGTTAGCTTTATAGTGCCCCTTGCTAGCCACGACTTATATGCCCCCACGTTTCCTTACTCACTACTTACATGGCCCTGACTTACTAATATGTTCCTTGCCACTCACTACTTGTATGCCTCCTCCCTGCTCACTCACTAAGATGCTGAGTATAGAGTCGCTCAGATCACCTCTGCTCTTTTGCAGCTTCAGTGTCAAACTTCGATGTGTATTTTCCAGAAGTGAGAGAGTACGTTGTCAGAAAATGCACAGGATTTGATATTCCGTGACTCCTTCGGATTAGTTTTTAATTTGAATCTCTTTGTGCTGTTCCCAGAAAGGCAATCAAGTTTTGTTTGCCTGGTAAGTATTACCAGTAAGTATTTCTGAGGTAGTCAATAATTTTAATTTTAATAATTTTAATACTTTGGGGACGAAGCACCTGACTTTTTTTGGCCTCCGAATGGCAGTAAGTTTTCTCTTCAGAAATTTTGCCTTGGCTGAAGCACAAATTGACGTATTTTTAGTGACTCAGGCAAACGCAAAGATGACATTCACTCACCTTGCTAAATAAAATTTTTTCCAGTGTTACCAATATAATTGTTTTTTATTTTTGTTGGTTCCAGATAGCAGTAGACTCAGGATCACCCCAGGTGTCTCACAAGAAGGCTGGATTCCAAGCTACCCATCCCCTTCCAGTCTGGGCTCACCTGACCAACATCATTTTTATTGGTTAGTGTAGTTCTAAGGCCATGTCTAGAAAACCAAAGACAGTAGAGAATTAACACAACCCTAAAGTGTCCTGATAGGTTTTCCTCACAGGGCTTGGAAAATTATCTTTACAATTCGTGTTGCAGACTCCGTCTGCCCTGGGCGAAACACTTTTAGCTAAGAAAGCGAGTTTGCAGAGCATATTTGATTTTAGAGACTTGGTTTCTCTTCACTCTCAAACTGTTGTGAAACTTAATTAAATGAAGGTAATCAAACAAAAAATACTTACCAATAAATAATCCACATAGTGCTAGGTGGTGTAAATGTTATAAGAAACCATCCCTCTCTGTGAGATATGGACTTTGCCCTCTGTCTGGTAAAGTAGATGGGAAGAGATATAAAGCAACAGTAATAAAACAGTGCAGAGGGATATATATGCTGATTTTTAAAAGTTCTGAGGAGAGAGATGGGAAAAAGTAAACATAGAAGCTCAGTACAGAAGACACAGAGAGAGAGAGAGTACACATTTTGTATTTCTGACAATTCTTCTGTCATTCCTTTCTTGGGGCTTAACCACAATGACCTAAAACTTCAATGGTCAGAGAGAACTTTCTAGAAAAGTGGGATTGGAGGTGGGGCCTGAAGGAGGAGACAGGATTTGAAAGGATAAATTGCCAAGTGGACAATATACGCCCAAGTATGGAGATAAGGATCCACTCAGTTTTGCGGAGAAGCAGTTAATTTTACTAGAGCATAAGTGCATGTTGGAAGCCATAGGAAACAAGAGTGGGTGAACATGCTGGCTAAAGAGAAGTCAGAGGATTTTATTTTATTTTATTTTATTTTTTTAAATTTTTTTAATGTTTATTTATTTTTGAGACAGAGAGAGACAGAGCATGAACGGGGGAGGGGCAGAGAGAGAGGGAGACACAGAATCGGAAGCAGGCTCCAGGCTCTGAGCCATCAGCCCAGAGCCTGACGCGGGGCTCGAACTCACGAACCATGAGATCGTGACCTGAGCTGAAGTCGGACGCTCAACCGACTGAGCCACCCAGGTGCCCCGAAGTCGGAGGATTTTAAATATAAGGAGCATAGGGAATTGCTGAGCAGAGAAATAACAGGGTGAAAATCGGGGGTGGGGAGATTAGCTGCACAAAGGCCATGAAAGATGCATGGGAAGGGTGGAGACTGGAGCCTGGCAGGCTAACTAGGGCATTGCTGTAGTAATCCTTCCATGAAGCAGTGAGGTCATGGACTGGGGCCGTGTCACTGCAAATATAGTGGTTTAGTTTCATTCTTTTGCGTGCAGCTGTCTAGTTTTCCTAACATCGTTTATTAAAGAGACTGTCCTTTCCCCATGGTATGTTTTTGGCTCTTTTGTCATATATTAATTGACCACATATGTGTGGATTTGTTTCTGGGCTCTCTGTCCTGTCTGGTCGGTCTATGTGTTTGTCTTTATGCCGTACCGTCTTGATTATTATAGCTTTGTCATATGGTTTGAAATCAGGGAGAGCAAGGCCTCCAGCTTTGTTCTTTCTCAAGATTGCTTTGGCTCTTCAGAGTCTTTTGTGGTTTCATACAAGTTGGGGGGGGGTGTTCTATTTTGAGGGGAAATGCCATGAGAATTTTTTATAGGGATTGCATTGAATCTGTAGATGACTTTGGGTCACATGGGTATTTGAAAAATACTCTTCAATCCATGAGTATGCCATATCTTACCATTTATCTGTGTCTTTTTCAATTTCTCTCATTAACGTCTTCCAGACCACATACTTCAAAGATTTACTATCATTTATATTACCCTTCAAGAGAAGATACTCTGGAAAGCTAGATTCTTATTCTAATGACATTGTCATTACTTAAAATACTTTTTAATTTTCTTCCAAACCAAGTTATGAACTATGCAGACAAAAGTGTCACCACTTACGTTACACCTCACTTTTAACATCATAAGATTTTCCCAGGCTGGTCACTCAACTGACATTATACCAAGTAACTTCTGATTATTTCCAAATGACAAATCCAGCCTCAAATGGCAAACATTAGCACCATTGATGCGGCATTTTTAAAAAGAGTGCTGTTTATTAAAGTTAGCCTTAAATACCCAAATATGAAGAAAAACATTCTGATTCCAAATAGAAAAGCAACCTTATGGGCATAAATGCTTGACTTCAAACCAAGAAAGCTTTTTCACATAACTTTTTAAAAGTATATGTCAGTCTTTTCCCAGATTCTTAAGTAGTTATCCCTGACTGGCTACTTTTACTGAAGCAATGACAAAATTTTCAGGGATGTATTTCCAACTGAGGTCAACTCAGCAATTTCAAAGTAACTGACCAATTTAAATACATGCATTTATTCCTTCCTTCTCATCCATTAGCCCTCAGTATGTATGAGAAGGAAATGGCCCTATTTTTCAAAGTCTTACAAAAAATAGAAAGGAATAAATAACGATTTCAAAATGCTTCATAATCTATTCACATCATGTTCAGACTTTTATTAAAAAAATTTTTTTTAATGTTTTATTCATTTTTGAGACAAAGAGTGAACAGGGAAGGGGCAGAGGGAGAGGGAGACACAGAATCCCAAGCAGGCTCCAGGCTCTGAGCTGTCAGCACAGAGCCCGATGCGGGGCTCGAACCCACAGACTGTGAGATCATGACCTGAACCGAAGTTAGACGCTTAACCAACTGAGCCACCCAGGTGCACCAGTGTTCAGACTTTTAGAAATGAAGGACAAGCAAAAGGAAAAAGGGTCTTTCATTTGCCCCCACTTTAAGTAACTTCCCCAGAGTTTCCATACCAAAAAAAAACAAAAACAAAAACAAAACCCCAAAATCAAAGCAAAACAAAACAAAAAAACCCCCAAATTATCATTACAAAAAACGTCACTTTGTTTGAAATGAGATCTTTTTAAATACTCCTCTTAGTACACATGGACCATAAATTTTTCACTGCTGATCTTCCTTCTGGAGTAAATGAAAATGCTTATTTATCCTTCTGCATTTTGTGCATCATGTTTCACGGTGAAATACTAAACTGCACTTTATTTAAGCTTGGAAATCCAGGATGAATACAAGGAGGTTGAAATAAAAGAGGAGGTTCCCTTGGAAGCCAGACCTTGAGAAACAAGAAATGCTCCCTGGTTGCTCAGAGGAAGTTGCATTTTATTGTGCAATTTATTGCTTACACACAACCCTTGGCCTAATTCTGAGAGATGCCACCAATTCAACTGTTGCCCAAACACAGTGCCTTGCTCAATCAAAATCTGTTCATTTGATTTTTAAGACACGGTCTTCCTTTCCTTTGGTCGTTGGTAACAATAAATTAAGAGGCGGAACTGAATGCCCTAGTTGATACAACATTTTCTCATACTTGGAATTGAGTCACGTGACCTGGGCTGTAAGGAGAGCACTGATTTATCCTATCCCACTCTTATAATTCCCTCAGCATTTATGCAATATGTATGTGTATATACATGTACACTTACATTTTTATATATTTATATATTATGTAATACATAAAATATATAATAGATATTATTCACATTATGTGTAATACATATATGTATATGATTATATATATTACTGTGCATATTATATACAATATATATATAATCATATACATATACATACCTTTATACGTAAATAATAATTTGATTGTATATCATATATAAATGTATGATAATACAGGTTAGATATGTGTGTTTAAATTTTATTTTTGTTTTTATTTATTTCTTTTATTTTTTTAATGTTTATTTATTTTCGAGAGAGAGAGAGAGAGACAGAGCATGAGAAGGGGAGGGGCAGAGAGAGAGGGAGACACAGAATCTGAAGCAGGCTCTAGGCTCTGAGATGTCAGCACAGAGCCCGATGCAGGGCTCAAACTCACGAACCTTGAGACTGTGACCTGAGCTGATGTCAGACACTTAACCGGCTCAGCCATCCAGGCGCCCCTAAATTTTTTGGAATGTTTGTTTATTTTTGAGAGACAGAGACAGAGCCTGAGTGGGGGAGGGGCAAAGAGAGAGGGAGACACAGAATCTGAAGCAGGCTCCAGGCTCTGAGCTGTCAGCATAGAGCTCTAGGTGGGGCTCAAACTCACGAACCGTGAGATCTCAATACTGATCCGAACTCAAATACTTAACTGACTGAATCACCCAGGCGCCCCTTTATATGTGTATTTAATATGCATATATTATATATGTATATTTTATATATAATGTTAGTGTATACTCAGTCACAGGTTGTTTTTCACCGGTTTTTTATTGTTTCTAATGTATTATTCTCCCTTAAACCTATGCCGAGGTCTTCAAGGGTAGGAAAAATGGCTTCTTTGAAAAAGGATTATAATTAAAATAATGAAAGAAAATTATGAAAACTATTAACTTGGGTTCAAACTTGTGCTTTTACAATGGGCCCAATATTCTCATTATGTTCCCAATTGCCCCAGATATTTACTATATGAACTTGAAACAGTTATATTATCTAAGATGGCATAAAAAAATGGCCACTGAAAAATTTATGTTCAGAGTTCTTGCTTTTCTTTAATGCAGCAAGATATTTCCAGTTGAATTTAATCTACTATGGTAACTTAATCAGATGGAACTTTAACAGGGCATGACGTAGCAGGGTAACCTTCATTCTGTAGGCGATACAAAAAATTAGGCAGTTGGAATGGGTAGAGGATGCTGGCCTGGATGAGTTAGCAGCATTCTGTGATAAACTCAGATTGTTTTGGACTGATAGAAAATTTGGATCACCTAGATTTGATTATTAAACTGAGTTCACCAGTAAATGCCAGGAAATAAAGTCACTGGAAACATCAAGTACAAACGAAGGCACTCCTAATAGGAACAGTATTGGAGTATTAATTAGGTTAGCTAAACTGATAAAACAAAACTCCCACAACACTATAGCTCAGCACTGAGAAAGTTCAAAGTAGGTTCCAGATCAACAGGGGTGCTCTGTGCCCTGTTCTGTGCACTCTTTCAAGAACCCGAGCTGATGGCCGCTTTGATGTCTTCAACCTGTGGCTTTCCAAGCTGCTTGGGTATCACCAGCCCAATGGGTCAGAAAAATGAAAGAGTGTAAAGGGAGGTTATTTATAATAAGAGGCTATAATAACCTCTGGGAGGTTATTATACGCCAGGCCAGGAAGGGGCACACATCACAGCTGGGCACATTTCATGGCTGTCCCTAACGCTGAGGAAGTCTGAAGAACGCATCTCACTGCATGCCTTCGGAGGATGAGAAAAAGAGAATTCAGTGAATAGCAGATGTCTATGCCACAAAGGTCATACAACAAACAGGTCTGATTCTATGGTTTCTGTAAATTTCAAGTCTCGGAAATCTTACTAAAATAAGTCGTTTTGGGGAGTAGCAGTTAAGTTTCAGGGAGCTGAAGTCAAATGGCATTAGGCTAGGTGACCTTGGCAGGTTACTGGCTGCTCAGAGCTACACTTCACTCATTCGAAAAGTAGAATTACAGCAGAACCTTCAAAGAGTGTTGTGAGGGTCATAGTCCAGCCCATGGAAGACAGAGAGTGTTAAATAGTAGCTTTTAAGCTGTTTGTAACACTTCCTCTTTTCATTTCAGAGCTGCTTTCAGTAATATGAGGGATGTCCCTTCTGCTGAATATGTTGTATAACCCAGGCGTCTTCAGATCTCCTGAATTTCTTGGGTTACCTTTGTGAGGGTTCATTTTATGTGTCAACTTGACTGGGCCATGAGGTGCACAGATATTTGGTCAAACGTTATTCTGGGCGTTTCTGTGAGGGTGTTTCCAGATGAGATTAAGGTAGACTGAGTAAAGCAGGTTGCCTACACTAATGTGCATGGGCCTCATCCAATCAAGTGAAGAAGCTGGGGGGGCTCTTTCTCCTGCTCTTCAAACCACAGCCAGAGGACTTTCCTTGATGTTCTCTCCGTTGATGCCTATGTCCCCGTCCAAGTTCTGTGCTGTCCCAAGCCTGGGCCAGGGAACACGAGAGGAGCCAAATATAGGACACTAATGGTCTGTCCGATGGCACTTCAAATCCTGAGCCCCAGGGTCATGAGCCAAAGTCAAGAGGTGGACACTCAACTGACTGGGCCACCCAAGCACCCCTTCCATAAACATTCTTTTATTTTATTTTATTTTATTTTATTTTATTTTATTTTATTTTATTTTATTTTAGAGAAATGGAGTACATGCTCTGGGAAGAGTGGCAGAGGGAGAGACAGAGAAAATTTTAAGCAGTCTCCACCCTCAGCGTGGAGCCTGACATGAGGGGCTCGATCCCACGACTCTGGGATCACGACCTGAGCTGAAATTAAGAGTCAAACGCTCAACCGTCTGAGTCACTCGGGCACCTCCATAAACATTCTCAATGTCAATGATGAAAGAATAGTATGAAAACGTATAGAGTTGGGAGGGAAAGAGGGGGAAGGGAATGCTTAAGTACTCAGATTTCCTCACCTTTTGTAGCTGGGTTGAAATGATATTTAAGGTGGTTAAGATTTAGAAAGAATCTACAGAAGAGCTAATACCAGTGGTTGCCTGAGGGGTACCAAGTGGTACTTGGGAACAGGGTTCAAGAAGACTTTTCACTGAATACGTTTCACATGATGAGAGTTTTCAGCCATGGGAATGTATACATTAAAAAAAGGGACGAGAAGAAATAGAAGTAGATGCTTGCCCATCAAGAGAATCCTTGAGGCACCTGGGTGGCTCAGTCGGTTAAGTGTCCGACTTTGGCTCAGGTCATGGTCTCATGGTTTGTGGGTTCGAGCCCCATGTCAGGCTCTGTGCTGACAGCTTGGAGCCTGGAGCCTGCTTCGGGTTCTGTGTCTCCTTCTCTCTCTCTGACACCTGCCCTGCTTGTGATCTTTCTCAAAAACAAATTAATTAATTAATTAAAAAAAGAGAGAATTCTTTACAAGTCCTTCTTGCATATTCTTTAGAAGAAATATTGTTCAGAAAGCTGGCATTTCCATATGGTTTTATAAAAATCTATTAATATTTAAATACACTAATAGTAAAAAGCTAGCATTAATTGAGTATTTATAGCTCTCAGACTCCATTCTGAGTGCTTATCTGACACTCACATTAGCCCAAGGAAATATTAAAATAAAATATGTAATATATAAATGAAGAGTATAAATAAATATACATGTATTTCCCATTGTATGAGGAAATTGGAGATTAGAGAGGTTAAGTAATTTGCCTAACATTAAATGTTCACATCTGGAAAAACAGTCAAAGTAGGATTAGACCCGGGTAGTTTAGCAGTAGAAGTAAACAGTGGAAAAAACATACAATCTGCTATAATCTAATGGGGAAGAGGAGGGAAAACATATGTAAAGAAATGGAGGTAAGTAGTTTTAGGATTGTGTGGAGTGGGTCAATAAATACATTCCAAACAGAAGATGATGTGCATATATATCAGTGATGGTGATAGAGATTATCATAAAAAATAAAAACAGAATTTACCCTTTTAAATTATAAGGAATGCACAGACAAAGCAAAAGAAATACAAACTATACTAATTAAATACATTGTTTTAAAAAGCAACAAAAATAGAAATCATAACATAACTGTGATACAACTAATACCACATACCTTTTATAACAACAAATAGAAATGGTTTAGATTCCTCTATTAAAATAGCCTCATGCAAGGGAAATTGAAGCAAAAACGAACTTGGGGGACCTCATCAAGATAAAAAGCTTCTGCACTGCAAAAGAAACAATCAACAAAACTGAAAGGCAACCGAAGGAATGGGAAAAGATATTTGCAAATGACGTATCAGATAAAGGATTAGTATCCAAAATCTATAAAGAACTTACCAAACTCAACACCCAAAAAACAAGTAACCCAGTGAAGAAATGGGCAGAAGACATGAATAGACACTTTTCCAAAGAAGACATCCAGATGGCCAACAGACACATGAAAAGATGCTCGACATTGCTCATCATCAGGGAAATACAAATCAAAGCCACATTGAGATACCACCTCACACTGATCAGAGTGGCTAAAATTAATAACTCAGGAAACAACAGATGGTGGGGAGGATATGGAGAAATGGGAACCCTCTTGTCCTGCTGGTGGGAAACTGATGCAGCCACTCCTGAAAACAGTGTGGAGGTTCTTCAAAAAATTAAAAATAGAATTATCCTACAACCCAGCAATAGCACTACTAGGAATTTATTCAAAAGATACAGGAGTGTTGATTCATAGCGGCACATGTACCCCAGTGTTTATAGCAGCGGTATCGACAATAGACAAACTATGGAAAGAGCCCAAATATCCATCAACTGATGGATGGATAAAGAAGATGTGGTACACACACACACACACACACACACACACACACACGCACACAATGGAATACTACTTGGCAATGAAAAGAATAAAAACTTGCCATTTGCACAACATGGATGGAACTGGACTGTATTATGCTATGTGAAATCAGGCAGAGAAAGACAAGTATCATATATTTTCACTCATGTGTGGAATTTGAGAAACTTAACAGAAGACCATGGGGGAAGGGAAGGGGAAAACATAGTTTCAAACAGAGAGGGAGGTAAGCCATAACAGACTCTTGAACACAGAGAACAAACTGAGGGTTGATATGTGGGTGCAGGGGAGGGCAAAATGGACGATGGGTATTGAGGAGAGCACTTGTTGGGATGAGCCCTGGGTGTTGTATGTAAGTGATGAATCATGAGAATCTACTCCCGAAGACAAGAGCACACTGTATATACTGTACATTAGCTAACTTGACAATAAATTGTATTTTAAAAATAAATAAAGTATTACCAATACTGTTAAAATATTTTTAAAAAGTCTCATGGCATATCAATCATAAAGTCAAACTCAACAACAGAATCCCTGAAAGTTGTTCAGAAAGTTATTCAGAAAGTTGAAAAAGAAAAGACAAAATTATGCTTGGCAATGGTGCCTGGATGGCTCAGTCGGTTAAGTGTGCGACTTGGGCTCACGTCATGATCTTGTGGTTTGTGGGTTCAAGCCCTGCGTCAAGCTCTGCGCTGACAGCTCAGAGCCTGGAGCCTGCTTCAGATTCTGTGTCTCCCTCTCTCTCTGCCCTTCCCATGCTCACATTCTGTCTCTCTCTCTGAAAAATAAATAAACATTAAATTTTTTTTTTAATTATGCTTGGCAAATACAAGCAAAAAACATTTCTGTTAGAGCCAGAACCTTAATATTAGATAAGATTAAATTAAATTTAAAAACGTCTATACTACAAATTAAGACATTTTTAATTACAAGGTGTTAACCTTAAAAATAAAACTTCCAGTTATTTTACCAGCAAAAACGGCTTTGTTTGGGAATTAGCTGTTAAGCAAACTTAGGCAAAAACCAAAGGCAAGTGGGCTGAATAAAGGAGAGGAATGCTCTTTATAGAGCAGAGGGGAGGCTGATATAAACAAAAATTCCATTGGAGTAAACTGGGAGTTTTAAGTGTAGTGGATCCTCATTGGCTGGGCTGTTGCCAGGTTAGGAGGAAAACCTTTCTTCCTCCTGCTGGGATAATAAAGCAGTGTCCATGTGCAAGGTCCGTCTGATGACAAGTAGTAGGGCCCCAGGGCTCCCCTGATCCAACCCCCCGACTCCATTTTAGTGACGTTTCTCTTTATTAATTTTCACAAAAGAAAAAATCATAATCAGACTCTAATAGACTTGAAAAATATAGAATCGAAATTCATAAAGGTCAAACCATAAAAATAGGAGAAATATGTACAATTAGAGTATCGGTAGGAGACTGACCTCACTCAGCCTGTATTGGACTGTCTCATCTGTTTCAATTATTTGTTGCTTCTACACACCCATCCTTCCCCTCTTTACTTGTAGGTAGAATATATTTCTTTCTCCTATTCACTTCGGTCTTGATCATGCAACGTGCTTTGGCCGAAGGAATGGGAGTATGTGCATGGACCATATCTGTTCATAAACTTTAAGTGCACCTGCTTAGCCTGGAACTGACAAACTCGTTCCCTCCAGCACTGGGATCAGGGTGAGGTGGGTGAGGTAGGATCATGAAAGTTCAGGGTGAGACTCTGTTTCGTGTAAACATTTTGACATGTTGTTCAACATGGATTTTTGTCTTAATATTGATGTTAAAAATATTGAGTGAGAATGGCATTTATCTTGATCCCTGAGTTTTTGGAGTCCTCTTAAAATTTGTATCCAAGGCAAGAGCCCTGGTTGTGACCCTAGTTCCTGCCCTAGACCATGAGCACAGCCTGAACCCAAAGGGTGGCTTCTTCTCCAGTTCTGCATCTGAAATGAAAAGGCCCGGAGCTGGACTGAGCCAGAGCAAGCAGGTACCAGGGAACAGCAACTGATCTTCAGTTCTCACGCACCACAGACAAGAAACGAGATGTATTGTTGAGCCAATGAAAATTTGAGTTTGTTTGTTACGCAGCATGGGCTAGTGAAAATCTAAGGTACAGCCTATGTAGATTTAGCACATAAAAGTAAGATGGCGAAGACTGTTAGTAACACAATAAATATAGTAGATCTTACTCATGTATATACCACACTATTCCCTAAAAATGGAATACACCTTTTTGTGTACATACTCACTTACCAAAGTTAACCATACACTGGCTCATAAAGAAAACGTGAATAAATTCCCCAAAGTAGAAAATAGTATAGATAACATTCTTCGACCACACTGTAAAAGCATTATGAACTGCTAATAAATATAAAACCTCCTCCCCTAAAAGTCAAAAATGAGAAGGGAGTCTCTCTTTGAAGTAATTTTAAAGTAGACATCAAAACGAAAGTGGCAGAATTTCTGGAAGGTAACAATAGAAAATGTTAATGGAACATCATATCTTGAAAGCCACAGGATAGACCTGAAGTAGCACTCAGTGAACAAACTTAAAATACTTGTACTTCCTAAGAAACAAGTAAGAATAAAAGTAAATGAATCAAACAGCTAACATAAAATTTATAGAAAACAACAAAACAATGCAAAGGAAAGCAGCAGAAACTGATAATGATAAAATTCAAAAAAATGTGAATGAGTATATAGATACATGAAGGACTGACAAATATCTCTAAGACCCAGTTAACTGGAAAAAATATAAAATGAACAGCAAATATAATTGAGATAAAGTGAGGGAAAGTGTAAAGTCACAAAATGAGCAATGTGTTGGAGAAATTAAAGGAATTACAGGAGGCGTTGGTTAACTCTGAAAATTATTTTTCAAAATGGTGTCAGAGAGCTAAAAATAGACCAAAATAAAAAAATATATAGGAAAAAGGATCAAGAAGAGAAAAAATATCCAAGTATATTGATTGACCTAGGAAAAATAATAAAAAGTAAAAAGTAAAAATAATAAAAGTAAAAAGTTGACAAAAGAACTGCTTCCCCAAAGCATGGAGAGCAGTTTTATGGTTGAATTGCTCCAAACATTTAAGAAAAAGAGAAGCCCACATAAGGACAGTTTCTAAGTATTTTGTATAAAGCCAATACAAAATTAATTAGAAAACAAACGAACAAAAAAACCCCTAAATCAAACATGTCTCTAAACAGAACTGCAGATCAATCTCACTTATATCAATGGTGCAATTCTAATAAAAGATTAAGATGCAGAATTGAGTAGCATATTAAAGGAATGGGAAGGGGTGCCTGGGTGGCTCAGTCAGTTAAGCATCTGACTCTTGGTTTCAGCTCAGGTCATGATCTCACAGTTGGTGAGTTCGAGTCCCGCGTTGGCTCTCTACTGTCTGCATGAAGCCTGCTTCAGATCTGTACCCCCTCACTTTTTGCCCCACCCCAGCTTGCGCTCTCTCTGTCTCTCTCAAAATAAATAAATAGGCACTTTCCATAATTTGGCTATTGTTGAAAGTGCTGCTATAAACATTGGGGTACAAGTGCCCCTATGCATCAGCACTCCTCTATCCCTTGGGTAAATTCCTAGCAGTGCTATTGCTGGGTCATAAGGTAGATCTATTTTTAATTTTTTGAGGAACTTCCACACCGTGGCCATGACCAAGTGGCATTTATTCCAAGAACACAAAGAGAATATATTAGGAAATACATTAATATCATTCACCGTGTACTTACAACCAAAGGAAGAATCACATGGTCATATCTATAGATGCTGAACAGACATTTTCAACAACTTTTCAAAATCAAAATTCTTAAAATAAGAGATCAAGATTTCTCAATTTACACTACTCTCATTTGTAAATTAGACATGATTCCACTAAAAATATAACCAGTAACATTTTTAGAATTAGGAAGCTTATTTTATTTTACCTTATTTTATTTTATTTTATTTTATTTTATTTTATTTTATTTTACTTTACTTTTTAGGAAGCTGATTTTAAAGTTTCCCTGGGATAATACACATTCAAGATTAATCAGAAAAAAATTGAAAATGAGTAATAGACAAAAGGGAACTATTTCAGGTTTTGAAGGAAATTCTACTGTTAAAGAAAATAAAAACAGGGTAGTACTGACACATGAACAGACGAATAGATAAAACAATGAAAACCCGAAAATAAATCCAAGTATATAAAGAATTTGATACACGATATAGCTGGAATTTTAGGTAGTTACATATTTTAGGTATTTAGGTGGGAAAATGATGGATTTGGGGACAACGGTACCCATCTGGAAAAAAAAAAATTGGATTTTTACCAAACTCCTTACATTAAAAAAATTCCAAGTGGACCAAAGTTGTAAACAAAAACACCCATAAAATATTTAGAAAACATATAAGAAGGTTTAAAAATAAAATCTGAGAAAGATTTTCTCTTTTAATGTTTGTTTATTTTTGAGAGAGAGAGAAAGAGAGAGAGAGAAAGAGAGAAATTGGGAGGGAGATCCGGAAGCCAAACCAGGCTCTAGCTTTCACCACAGAGCCCAAGGCAGGGCTCAAACTCATGAACTCTGAGATCATGACCTGAGCAGAAGTTGGACACTTAACTGACTAAGCCACCCAGGCGCCCCAAGAGGAAGACTTTTTAAAGCATGAGTGAAGATACCATAAAATGAAAGCCTGACAATGTAAATATCAGAAATTTCTGTATGACAAAAAAAATTATTAAAATTAAAAGAAATTGACAAACTTTTTGGAAACAATAAATGAAATGCATATCCCAAAGATTAATTTGTTAAATGTATAAAAGCCCTTACATATAGTTTTTAAAAGATAAATTATGTGAAAGGAAAACGGGTGAAAGTCCCTAGAAAAGGTAATCCAAAAGTTCCTATACACGTAAAAAAAATGTGTAACCTTACTGAAAATCAGAAAAATGTTAATTAAAATACAGCGAAATACCATTTTCACCATTTTGATCTTGGTATACAATGCTTTGTGATGTTTAGCTCAATAGTGAAATAATTTAAGAACTGAAATGTAGTGTAGATTATGTATCACAAATCTACAGATGCTGTTTAGTTAACACATTATTTTATGTTTTTTTAAAAAAATATTTGGCCTTTCATCTATAATATGACCAGGGTATATGCAGGGTAATTTGTAGACACTGATTTTTAGGGTGAAAACTGCATCTCATATGTTGTAAATGCAGAAGTGTGTGTGTGTGTGTGTGTGTGTGTGTGTGTGTGTGTGTGTGTGATTTTAGCAGTATTTTTCTTCTTATGCTCATATTAACCTTCAGAGTATGAATTCTCGGAGTCCAAATATTATTATGTATTCTCTTTCTAAGACTTGGGATAATAAATAAGGTGGTAGAGGGAGGGCACAAAAATAAGGTGGAAAATAGGACTGGAAGCATTGGCAGTTATCTGTCTGTCCTGCCATCTCAAACATGCCCCTCACCCTTCATGACTGTGGATGGAGGTCATATCCATTGCCAATATGGATCAGCTTTTCCTTTTCTGGGCAGCCCCATAAAGTAGCTTGACATCCTAAGTGTGTCGTATCTTACTGGGGAAATAAAACAGGACACACCTTTGTATTTCCTGGTCCCAGAAATTTCAGCTTTTTAAATTCCCAAGGTGGGCAAATTGGAATGATACAATTTTAGTAGGTAGACTAACTACATTTAGAACGTGAATTTCCACAATGTCATTTTGCGGCATTGTTTTTAGAATTAGAGCTTTTTGAGAAGGAAATAGTCTTGTACTTTGTTTCTCTGATTTACTGTGATGGAAAATGTCTCTTGACTTTAATAGGTATGCTGAGAAACATTGCAACATGTAAATTTCAGTGCAGTAGTTATTTTAGAATAATAATTATGACTGCTTCTTCCTTTTGTTTCTGTCATTTCTTCCAATTGAATTTTCTTTTCTTCAAAAAATAACCAACAGTGCTCTCATTTCTGTGTGTGTACAAAGATTTGCACAGCCTTGTATATGGATTGTGAAAATAAAATAGTCTAATAGTGTTGAGAAATTTCAACTCATCCTTGTGACAATTGAATCTATAGTTTTAATTTGACACGGGGCCTAGCCTAAGGAAGGAGGTCTGTGTTATTGTTACTTAAAGGACACCAAAAATTTCAAGAGAGAGATACTATCATTATTCCCATTTTAAAGCTAGTAGGTAGGTGCTGGAGCCAGTGTTCAAGCCATATTTTCCAGGTAATCAATCTATTGAACCTACCCCACCACTCAGGGTTTAGAACCCAGTGAAATGTGTAAGAACATGAAATTAGGTTGCCTACATAATGTGACTCTGTGCTATAGTCCTGGATAGCAAGAAAGGACGATAATAAAGTGAAGGGAAAAAACCCTCAATAATGTTTTTCTCCAAGGATCAATATCATTTTATATTCCAATTGATTTTGAGAGCTTTCTTCTGAGCCCTCTTTGGACAATTAATAGGATGCCTAAGACTTATGGATGTTCCCTTATCTGAACGTAAAAAATAAACCAAGAACTGTTTATTTCACACTCAAGAGCACAAGATTGAAAGACACCTCCAGGGTTTGTTTCGTGTGTTCTCTGACTTCTGGCAGGAATGTGACTCAGCCATTCCTTGATTGTTATATTTACTCAATATCAAAAATCTGCAAGGAAAGAAATTATACAACCTCTACTTGCATTAACTCAGTTTTGAGTTTCATAACTCTGGCTATTGGGGAAATGTTCAATTCTCTCAAGAACATAGGCTTCCAATACAGTAGGTATCATTACCTTTATCAAGGCAAAGACAAGTAAAATGCAATGCATTAGCCTAGAGTAATGACCTTAGTCTCCTTAGAATCCTATAGATTCTGCTTAGCATAGAACATTATGGATAGTAGGTGCCAAATAAATGCTTATTAAATTGAGCTGAAAAGCAGTGGGAAAATTGTCAAGTTATGAAAGCACAACTTGAGGCTTCATTGCTGCGTCTTACTTTCTCAATTCCTGAAGTCACTTAGATTTAGTTTTAAAAAAATAAATGGAGTGGCGCCTGGGTGGCGCAGTCGGTTAAGCGTCCGACTTCAGCCAGGTCACGATCTCGCGGTCTGTGAGTTTGAGCCCCGCGTCAGGCTCTGGGCTGATGGCTCGGAGCCTGGAGCCTGTTCCCGATTCTGTGTCTCCCTCTCTCTCTGCCCCTCCCCTGTTCATGCTCTGTCTCTCTCTGTCCCAAAAAAAAAAAAAAAAAAAAAAAAAGTTGAAAAAAAAAATTAAAAAAAAAATATATGGAACAAAAAAATGCTGACTTTTCTATGTTCGTTCAATTATTCATTCAGCAAATATTTATTGAACATCATGTGCTAGGCACTGCCCCAAGTTCTGAATATTTTAAATATATGTATTTAATGAATGCTACTATGTGTATATAATAGTGTGTAACCATAAGAACCCTAATTGATTCCGTGTTAACTGACTAAAAGTTCCTGATGTGAGAATTTAATGAGCTGTTGCTATAAACCCTTCACAGAACGTGATCACATTCTCTAATATCACTAATCAAATAATGCCAAATCTTTTAATGTTGCCACCAGGTAACCTGCACGTCCCCATTCAGCACCTTAAATTATGGAGTTAATTAGTGAGTTGAGAAAGGTAATGTCATAGCAAGAAAGAATTCATAGACTAGGAATTTCAGAAACTAGGCTCTGAAGTGGCGTCACCTACGTCAAATCACTTAATTCTGCAGGATGAGTTCTCTACCTGTAAAGTGAAATGAATTAGAAAAATGTTAAAGCCTCTTTTAAGTGTCATATTCTATGATATTAAATTGATTAACATCTAATACTTCTAAATTGTAGAGGAAGATAAACTCCACATTATGAATTTTGGCTCAATTCCAAATCATGATGCAAAAATTTCCCTTTCTTGTGATATCAGGCAGGTAGTGCATACATGTGTACAACGGAGGGGTTGAAAAAGGAGGGGTGCAGAGAGCTGCCTTGTGCATATTTATGCTATCGCCAAAACTGAGCTTTTATTTTGCAAGTTAAAAGGTTTCAAACATCAAGGAGGAGTTTAGTTCGCTGTGGTTGTAATTTAGCTCCTCCGGCTAATATTGGATACAGAGAAAGGCAGCAAACCCTGGGAAGAGAGTCTATCTAGTTTCAGTGGTAGGGGGAAAAAAATAACGGGAGACTTTCACAATTTAGATAAAAAGAATACCGCAATGGGAGAAAAAAAAAAAAAAAAACTAGATCAGGGGATGGCGTGGAGGAGTAGGACACCTGCCAAGCCTCGTATCAATCGGTGATTTCAGATGCTAGAGCGACGGGAGGCCCAAGTTCTTGCTGAGGGAAGAACTGGATGAAGATAAAACGGGTCTATTTCTGTTTTAGTGGCTTAAAAATGCATTCCGCAGGTAGTGACCTATCCAGACCACCTGACTTACTTAAAAAAAAAAAAAAACCCGCAAATAAATGAATCTAAAATGTTGAGATATTTACGCCCTTTAAAAAAAAATAGTAACTTGTACGCAAACATCTTTATCAAAAGCATTTTATTCGAGGCCGAAGATCTGAAATGCCACAGAATCCATCACACGGATTTGAGCACCCCTCACACCACCGCAAGGTGGGTCGGGCTGCCCCTCAAGCTGGGGCTCCAGCATCTCGCAGCATCTCGGTGCCTCGCTTTCCCCGGGCTACGACTCCAGCTCTCACCAGGCGCGCCCCCAGCTCTCACCAGGCGCGCCCCCGGGGCCTGGGGGCGGGGAGGGAGTGGAGGCGGTTCCCTCGGAGCACCCAATCAGCAGTGGGGCCGGGCGGTGGCGCTAGTGACGTAGGCCGCGCTTCCCTCCGCCCCACTGCGGGCCGACGCCGGGCGCCGTCAGCCGCGCGAGCTCGCGCGCGCGCGGGGAAGGGGGAGGAGGAGGGCTTTGGGGGCCGGCCGGCAGTCGGAGGGCGGCGGGTCGCGAGAAGGGGGAGAGTGAGCATGCGCAGCGGCTCCGGGGACGGCGGGGGAGGTGGGGACCTGTGCGCGCGCGCACGAGCGGCCCGCCGGCGGCCGCGGGTGGAGGGGGCGGTTCCTCGAGTGTCGGCGGCCGGAGGGTGGGCAGGCTGGCGGCAGGTGCCGCCGCGGCCGCCGCCGCAGACTCCTCCGGGCCTCGGGTCTCTTCGTCCTCCGGCGGTGATGAGCTGGGCTCCGTCGGGGGCTGCACCTGCCGTCTGCCCATCACCCCGGGCCTCCCTGCGTGACCTCGGCCTCCTCGCGTGCCCGGCCCCCGCGGCGCGGGGCTGCCCCTGAGAGGGAGCGACAGCGGCCTCTTCCGCCCCGAGTCTTCGCTCGGGGGCCGCGCGGGGAGAGCGCCCGGCCCCCTCCCCTCCCCCGTCCGCCGTCCTCAATGTCTCCCCGGCGGGGAGGGGGCTGCCTGGGAGACGCGCTGAGCTGCCCCCCCCGGAGGCCCGTCGGCGGCAGCAGCAGCGCCCGGCCCGGCGCCCCGCAGCCTTCCCCGGCGGCGGCGGCGGCGGCCTGGAGGAGCCGCGCACCCGCCGCCGCCCCCGGAGCCTCGCAGCCGCCGCCGCCACCCGGCGCCCGAGGAGAGGGCGGCGGGCGCCCCCCGGGGAAGATGAAGGCGGAAGGGGGCGATCACTCCATGATCAACCTGTCGGTGCAGCAGGTCCTGAGCCTCTGGGCCCACGGGACGGTGCTGAGGAACCTCACGGGTAATTGATGCGCCCGGGGTGGGGACGGGGATGCGGTGCCGCCCCCTGCCTCCTTTCTCCCTCCCGAAGAGGGGCCGCGCTTCAGCCGCCCCACCCCCGTGCGCGCCCCGCTCTCCGGCTCGCGGCCCCTGGTCCCAGAGAGGAAGGTGTTAACTGGGTGCACTTCGCGCCGGTCCCCGGGGCGCTGCGAGGGTCTGGATCGCGGGCGGAGAATCCCCGACCCCCGCCTCCTGCCCGGCTCGGGGAGGGCTCCCGACGGCGCTGCCTAGTGTAGTACGCGCCGAATAGCGTTAGTGCGAGTCTCGGGCACAGTTCGCGTGGATTTACCAGCCCCCCATCCACGCGCGCACGCACATAGACACACGCACGCACACTCCGCTTCTTGATGCTTAGGTCTGTTTCTTTCTGATACATCTCAGACCGGATACAGGGCTTAAATTCTGTATTCACAACGATCAGATCAGTTTGCCTCACCTGTTAAATTTTTGTTGCTGTAGATGACTAATGAAGTAGGGTGTAGTGGGCCAGAGACTGGGCCAAGGTCTAGTGCATTCTAAGCATTTCAGCTTTGACCGCATTATCTCCTCCCTCCTAGTTCCTATTTCCTTTTGTCTGTCTGTCTCTCTCCCTCTGGCCTCAAGCTGCCGCTTCTGTGACATTTGATTATTTATTTATTTACTTATTTATTATCATTTTTTGTATTTCCCTTCATTCGTCAAGGCTGTCAGGAGGGAATTGGACTTCACTACATTATAATAACCTAAATTGTAGTTGCAAAAGTGAGCAGTAATGCCCATAGATTTTTATCGCATCTGTAGGTTTGCTTTGTGAAGAAACTTCCAGGTTTGTTAAGGTGGAGATTCTTACACTCTGAGTTCTGAGTTTTAAAAATACCCTTTAAAGATGAGTGTTTACAAGAAGGAAATTCGGTTGCAATTTGGCGACTCCTCAGTTCTCTGCTTCTCAGAGAAAAAACTTAGAAACATACTCAGGATTTAATTCTTGAAAACATATAAGGCTAATTTTGGTAGAGCATTAGTATTTTAAAATCCATTACGTCAAAGTGGTTAAGAGTGTGGAGAGTATTTTACAAATATAACCTGTCCTGACAAGGTACACACGTGTGAATTATGTATATTGTCTTGTATATGTATATTTCTCAGATATTTGTAGAAAAGAAAATTGATGGAATTTTATACCACAGATTTTCTTGAGCACTGATTTTCTTGACACTGATTTTCTTGAATGTGGCAACTATAAAATTAACATCGGTTCTGGATTGATTCATGGTGTCCTCACTTTGAATATGTGGTTATTTGCTTTGGAGCAAACTGACCTTACATGATGGTTGAGGGTCAGAAATACGTTTTTATTTCCAAAAAAAAAAAAAAAAAAAAAAAAAAAAAAAATACATCGACATGAAGACCATTTCATGATTCAGTTGAGTTTAGAGATACCTTACGTTCTCTTACTTCTGGCTCTGCTTGTATTTATCCACCATTCATTTCTCAAATATTGTATTGATAGCGTTTGTAGGAGTGAAGTGAAAAGAACTTAAGAGTTTGTATTTGTATATGTTAAGGACTGGCTTAACTCATCATTTATTTAGAGAAAATTAGTTTGGGGAGTCAGAGTAGTGTAAATGTAACTTCCCACTTGGCCAGATTTGCCAATATTTTTAAAATGTTTAATAAGATTCCAGTCATTATAGTGGCTTCCAGTTCTTCAAGTCCCCCATTAGGTTGATAATAGCAGTTTCAACCCAGGATTAGCTCTCATTTCCCCCTAATATCATCTCAATAATCATTTTCTCATCAGACTTTGCCGTTTCATGCAAGATATGCTGAACATCCAAAACTAGTTCCTCAGGTCGGCCTGAGGAACACGGGGACCTCTTTTACTTCCTAAATAATGAGTCTCAATGTGCAAAATTCAGTTTGTGAGGATAAAAACGGAGGGAGATAATAGATTAGAAGTCTTCTTTGCCAGCAGGTCGGCATACCACATGTTAGGAATCACTTCACGTCGAAAAAAGTGGATTCTAAAAGTGGCAATATTGTGATGTGGTTCCTTATGGCCTTTTCATGCTGGTGACCTTAGTGATCCCTTATGTAGCTTGGTCATTAGTCGAGAGATGCTCCCTACAGTGCCATTTAGAATTTGGTCTCCTAAAAACAAATACACCTCCTAGAACAAGACAGCCACCACTTAGTGAGTGCCTGCTGTCTATCATATATATATATGTCACTTAACATATATATGATTTCTAATCTTAATAACTTTCCAAAGTAGAATTACAGAGAGGCCCAGAGAAGGAAATTAAATTGCCCCAAATCCTGTTGCTAATAAGTGGCTGAACTAGGATTTCAACCCCAGGCTTTGTCCGCAGAATTACTCTTTCCGCTTTTTCACGTGACTTTTACTCTTCCTCTTTACTTTCTTCAGGCAGAATGAGTTACTTGCTTCCCCCTGCTACTTCTGCTCCATGTATATGCCTTTATTATTATATTGTTCAGTTATATTATAATTTTTGTGTCTACTAGACTGTGAGCTTTTGGAGGGTGAGTCATTGTCATAATCAATGGAATTCTGGAATTTTAGCATTCTACCTAGTACATATAAAAATACTCAATGCATGTTTTTTGAATTGCAGTTCCAAAATAATACTTAACAGTTGCATGCTTTAAACATTCTAGTTGCATTATTTTCCAGACACGTCTGTTGGAGTGAATGTGCTGTTAATCAGGAAATGAGTCGTTTAAGCAGCTTTTATGGATTGGTGGCCATACCTTTAAACCACACATATGCCTATTAAATGCACTTTTTGGGGCTAGTTACCATGTGTTCTTATATTTTATTTAATCTTTTTAGTAATCTGGAGAAAGATGATTGTTTATCCTTATTTTATGGATTCAGACATTGAAGCCAAGAATAATTTGGTTAGCTCTGATAGCTAATATGTGAAAAATAATTACCTTTTTTCAGATTATGGTAACACATTAACTCAGAAGGCATATAAAGTTGGAGCTGAGATGGCTAATACAGAAAAAAGCGTAGTGTAGAACCAGACTGATTTGGATTTAAGAAGTGACTGTGTGAAAGACTTATAGAAATCTGGTTAGTAGGAATTCTGGTTAATTAAAAACAAAAAACAAAAGGAGAATGTATTCTCATTTCTATTTCTTTTCTTTACACAAACCAACAGGTGTTATTTATTCTTATGTTTGTATTTTATCCCAGACATGAAGCAGGGAAGTTTTTTTTTTTATGTTTTTTTTTTCTTTTTTGAGGGAGAGAATGTGAATGGAGGAGGGACAGAGAAAGAGAGACACAGAATCCGAAGCAGCTGCAGGCTCCGAGCTGTCAGCACAGAGTCCGATGTGTGGCTCAAACTCACAAACTGTGAGATCATGACCTGAGCTGAAGTTGGACGCCCAACTGACTGAGCCACCCAGGCGCCCCAGCAGGGACGCCTTTTTTGTATTGACTTTTATTTTTCTTAGAGACCTTTAGAAAATAGTCTTGTGTATGTATTACTTTGATAGAAATAAAATTTTTAAAAAGTGATAATAAAAAAAAAAAGTGATAATAAGAACCAGAAATTAGAACTAACTTTAGAGCTAGAAGTTATGTAGTTTGACTACTTCATTTTAGAAATAGTGACACATCATCATGGAAGTGACATGGCTGGGGCAGTTAGTGACAGAGACAGGCCTTGGGATGGTGTTCACTGACTTTTAGTTCTGTCCCTCTCGCTTGATTCCACATAGATTCTTAACTCTGGCGCGTCTGATGATAAATCTTAATATACTTAAGAATAGCCTGGCAGTATTCGCCCCAGTGAGCCTAAGAGTGTGTGAATGCAACTAAGTTTTGGCCAGCAAATAAAAGATACTGGAATATGGAAGATATGATTGAATAATAATGCTTTCCCCAAACTTGAAGTTACGATTGCTGGTGTAAAAGTTAGTGATCCATGTTTATTATATATCCAGTTTTAGAAATCCTACCAAATTTGGTCTATTTATTTTTTCTCCTTCCTGAAGACCTAGTATAGGGATTGCCTGTAGAACAGATTCATATCTGGAGACCCCATCCCTTCAGTTAATCGCCATTGCTAAAGTTCTGTATTCACCACTTCCCAAACCGTGTAATTCACAAGATTCCAAAATTGTTAACTGTGTGTAGGTTAGATGCTTCTTCAGCTTACCAAAGTAGAGATAAATGCCTTCCCCTATGAAATAGTTTTTCATTCTCTCCATATGTTCTAACCCCCCCACCCCCGATCTAAAATTATAGTCTATGAATGTACTCTTTCCATTTTATGGGTAATTTGACTTAAAAAAATAATCTACAATGAAATGCATTCCTCTGCTTTACTTTTATTTTCTTCATCTACTTTGGCTTCCAACTTTGTGTTCTGACCCAAATTTGGTTGCTAAGAGTTTAGAGGAGAATTTTTTGCTTACCACAAGGCAGGATCCCTAAGCCCGTGGGTAAACACAGAGCCAGGCTGGTATTGGGAGAGGGATAACTGGTCCCTGAGAAAAAAGGCACAGGCTGGCCTCAGGCTCATCTCCTTTCTCACTGCCAGCTGCAGATGTAGGGCGGGTGCTCCTCTCTTTCTGTTGGTACAAACATTGAGAAGCTGGGGATTCAAACTGGAAAGAAGGTCAGATGTCTTTGTGTATAAAATATATATGTGCTCATTTTTCTGTTAAACATACACTTACAGTAAGTTCCCTTTTAGATTTTATAGTTGCTAAGCTACTGTAGTGTTAATACTGACTGTCAGCAAAAAAATAAAGGGGGGGGGTAGTTTGTATCTACTGTACGTAGTTGGAATGGTTCACACTCACATGTATAGCCAGCACCCTCAGTATGTTCCCAAGTAGGTATGCATCTTCTGGGGTGCTCTGTGCCCCAGCTTCTCATTGGGTTAAGTTCTTCCTAAATGCTCTACTATAGGAGGTTTTTCCTGAAATATAGGTGAAAAATTCCTTACTCTTTTGTGGTACAGAGCCAGTAAATTAGTGGTGGTATGATTCGTACTTTATAGGATTTTGCTCTTTGGAAATTTTGCCTGTGTATCTTATTGAGAAAGAAGCTACTGTAATTTTTCAAAAACTGGAATTGTCATCTTCAGGTTCTTTCTTAATTTCCATCTCATTATCTTTGACTCATGCATCTGTATCCTCTGGCAATACCAAGTCTGACATCCAGGTGACATTTCTTAAACCTAAAGCAATTTCAGGACAAGATTTAGGACTGGGTAAGCTGTAATTGTGACTCGTAGCTAACTACCAGAATATAAACTTATCTGTGCTTTGTTTAGTAATTGAAAGGAAGGACTGGAAAAGTAAGATAATTCACGAGGAGGAGTCAAAATGACCAGAGCTATTTTTTCTTGTAGAAAGGAAGCCTAAACAGAGGAGGAAGGATGGGTCGGGGATGGGGAGGAGTCACTGGAGCCAGGAAAGGAAATTGGGATTAAGAATAGTTAGATGTAAACTATAAAACTCCTGGAGAAAACAGAGGCAGTAATCTTTTTGACATGGGCTGTAGCAACATGTTAACTATGTCTCCTTGGGCAAGGGAAACAAAAGCAAAATCAAGCTGTTGGGACTACACCAAAATAAAAAGCATCTGTACGGCAAATGAAACCATCGACAAAACGAAACAGCAACCTATCGAATGGAAGAAGACATTTGCATACGATCTACCTGTTAAAGGATTCATACCCAAAATATATAAGGAACATAATAAATAAGAAGAATGAATAATCCAATTAAAAAATGGGCAGAAGGCCTAAACAGACATTTTTTCCAAGGAAGACATCCAGATGGCCAACAGACTCATGGAAAGATGCTCAACATCACTCATCATCAGGGAAATGCAAATCATAACTACAATGACATCACCTTACATCTGTCAGAATGGTAGAATCAAAAAGACAAGAAATAACAAATGTTGGTGAGGACGTGAATAAAAAGGAACCCTCAGGCATTGTTGGTAGGAAGTAAATGAGTGCAACCACTGCGGAAAACTGTGGAGTTTCCTCAAAAAATTAAGAATAGAAATGCTGGATGATCTAGTAATTCTACTACTGGGTATTTATCTGAAGAAAATGAAAATGCTAATTCAAAAAGATACACGCACCCCTACTGTTACTGCAGCATCATTTACAACATTTATTTACAATAGGCAAGATGTGGAAGCAACCCATGTGTCCATTGTCCGACTGATGGACTGACTGATGAATGGATGTAGAAGGTGTGTATGTATACAGTGGAATATTCCTTAGCCATAAAAATAGGGTGAGATCTTGTCATTTGTGGTAACATGGATGGACCTCGAGGGTATTACGCTGAGTGAAATAAGTCAGACTGAGAAAGACAAGTGCCATGTGATTTCACTTACATGTGGAATCTAAAACCAAAACAAACCAATAAATGAACAAAAAGAAACAGGCTCGTAAATGTAGAGAACAGTCTGATGGTTGCCAGAGGGGAGGAGGATGGAGGGATGGACAAATGGGTAAAGGGGAGCGAGAAATACAGGCCTCGGGTTGTGGCATGAGTAAGTCACCAGCCAAAAGGTATAGAAGAGGGAGTATAGCCAATGGTATTCTAGTAGCATCGTATGGGGACAGATGGTGGCTACAGTTGGGGGGAGCACAGCATAACGTATAGACTTGTCCAGTCACTGTGTTGTGCACCTGAAATTAACATTGTGTGTCAACAACACTTCAGTTAAGAGTCAGATGTAAGAAGAGAACCCCCCCCCCCCGCCCCAATACAGCGTGTTGAATTTACCGTAGTATCAGATGAAAAATTCTAATAAATTCCAGAAGTCTTAAATAGTTGTGTTCATTGAATATTCACTGCAGGCCCAATACTGTGCAAAGCATTTTGCACGCATCTCTTTTCTTATAATTGAAGTGGCCTCGTAGCTTGCCGCTTTATTAAATGTATACGATTAGATCAGGTACCATAGGCTAGTTGTGTTTTTAGTGACTAAGTATTCCGGCAATAAAAGTTGGTCATAGAATAAACAGTGGCAGTGGAACCATTTGAAAAAGATCTCATTAGACTCTCAAATTCCAGTAACCTTAGGTAAATAGATTACACTTGAAAAGGAGATTTTTCACCAAACTTGGTACAAGTAGGAAGAACCAAACTTTTACATGGGTCCAGTTGAATGCATTCTTATAAATCTTGGGATATGATCTAGGAGGTCTTTTGTAAAAGTGAAGTGGTATAATGGAAGCTTTTGAAAAGCAGGGGATACCTGTATACTAACTACTCTTGCCTAAAAGTGTCTAGCTAAGATGTTTTTGTCAGGGTTGTGACACTGGATTTTCATGATAAAATTCCTCCCTTCTCCCATTTCCTACGGTCGATTACTTTGATACAACATAGTTTCTGAACCTTGCTGCCTATCACAATCACCTGGGTCTGGTTAAAGGTACAGATCCAGGATCCCAGTCCATATTTATGGAATTGGGATTTGGGGAACAATCCTATATTTTTAAATCTGAAACTACATTTATAGCTAGCCCTTCTGGTGATTTTGTTATTGAGAGCTCAAGGATGGGGGACATCCGATTTTTAAAAATTAAGTTTCATTGTGATCAGTTTGTAGCTGTGTTGTGATATATAAAGCAAATTAATATGGAGTATTTAGTATAACTAAAGACTTATTAAACTTTCAATATAAATGACTCATTTATTTCCAAGAGGTTGCTGAAACCCAGTTTTTAAAAAGTGACTATCTTTTAATATTATTAATTATTAATAATATTTTACTGTTTTAGTGATGTTTTCTTTATATGTACTAGCGATAGAGAATGATTCCTGTTAAATGATAGGATTTTGAAAATTCGAGGTGGTTTAGGTATGTTACATCTGAAGTATATGAGAGAATTAAACATTAACAAGATTTATGTAAACACTTAGATAATGTTATTGGAATTTCCCCTACAGAATAAGTGGGGTTCTGTTAGATTTTTGTATGCAAATAGAGTCTAAAGAAGCAATAGAATCTCGAAATTTATGGGTCAAGAAACTTGGTTTTATCCTTAAATGCTACAGATTGGTTTTTGTACTTTAGACAAGCCACATTATTTCCCAGACCTTGGTTTCTTCATTGGTAATACAGTCTGATGTTGGCAGTTTTCATGTTGATGTTAAGAGAAGGCTGATTTAAAAATTAGAAAGTTCTGAGAGAAAAGTTTAGTAACTATGAGCTAAGAGAAACACTTACCATTTGCATATAAACTTGTTTCTTTAATCTTTAAAATTAAGAGATTTTTAAATTTCTTCAGAGCTTCTTCAGGCCTTTAATAGGGTGAGGTTTAGGACCTAGAAATTCTTTGTTCTTGGAACATCATTTAAGAACTCTTAGAATTAGGCCTTTTTTTTTGTTTTGTTTTTAAGTTCATTCTTAGACATTTACTGTGTCATTTTGGTGATAATTTTATCTTTTTTTTCCAACTACCTTATAAAGAATTTTTTATTATGGGAATCCTAAGACCTACATACTCATCATCCCCTTTCAGCAGTTATTAAAATGTGGCTAATCTTGATTCACTTTTTCTCTTTCATAGGGGAGGGGAGAGTCTGGAGTATTTTATTTAATTAATTACCTAACTAATTTAAATTTTATTGAAATTCATGCTAGTTAACAAATTATGTACTAATGGTTTCAGGAGTAGAATTTACAGAGGGCACTTGTTGGGATGAGCACTGGGTGTTTTACGTAAGTGATAGAATTAGGCCTTTTTTAAAAAAAAATTTTTTAATGTTTATTTTTGAGAGAGAGAAAGAGAGGCCCCGAGTGTGAACAGGGGAGGGGCAGAGAGAGAGGGAGACACAGAATCCAAAGCGGGGCTCCAGGCTCTGAGCTGTCAGCACAGAGCCCGACGCGGGGCTTGAACTCACAGACCGTGAGATCATGACCTGAGCCGAAGTCAGACGCTTAACCGACCGAGCCACCCAGCCACCCCAAATTAGGCCTTCTTAAAACTTGGTTTAGGAAACTCTGGATTCGGGATCGGAAGATCCCTTCTAGTTCTGGAATTATGTCTTTGTTTTATTTTGTTTTGTTTATCCTTGTGCAGTATGACTGCTTCCTCAGGATCACTGTCAGTGATAGCCACAGTGTGACGGTCCTGACCATGCACGTCCATTACTTACTTGCTGAATTTTCCTGGTTGTGCTTTTATTTCTGAGCTGTCACTCATTTGGTCCTTTATTTAGATTTAACTTTAGGAATTTGTCTATATTGAGAATTTCATTATACGCTCGTTGATGTAAAAAGTTCATTTTTCAGTGTTCAGTGTCAATATCCCTTGGAAATACTGTATCATGAGATTGTAAAGCATTTTGACAATTGCTGAGAAGACGTTTTAGATCAGTAACTGATTCAAACAAACATGTTGTTACTGACTTTTTTTCTCTCTTTTTTGGTGTGGCATGTATAATTTAAGATACTTGAGGACCCACAAGTGATGACAATTAAAACCATTGTGAAATGCTGTGTTATAATTTCATAATAGATTCAGATTTTGACACTTAATTCTTACACTTTTGTAACTGAGTAGCTAATCAATTATGAGGAAGAACAAATTGAATGACATCTTTTAGGAAGACAGTGCTATGACTTGAATATAGAGCAGTTTTTTAACTATTTTAAATAGCCTTAACCTGATTTCTTTAAAGCAATGATACTCTGATTGTTTTAAATTAAGAACTTGCTTTTCTAAGAAATTTCTTTTAGTATTCAATGATAAGTACTATAATTTACAGTTTGAAATTATATAATTAGCTGGAAAAAGGGTAATTTCGTAGAAGTGGGTAATAACACAAGTGTTGCCATAAGCTTTGAGAAGGGCGATATATTAAAGCAGCTCTTGAAGGTGTCACAATTAAATTTAAAAACTAGTGTTTTTGCTTTCTTTAAGAAGCAGAAGCAGACAGCTATTAAATATTTACAGTAGATGTAACTTCTGTGTTAAATGAGGTTTCGAGTGGACAAATGCAGCAGCTTATTTTTAAGTCTGGTTAATATGTTAAGAGTGATTAAAAATAGATGGCCAACCAGACACATGAAAAGATACTCAACATCGCTCATCATCAGGGAAACACACATCAAAACCTCATTGAGATACCATGTCATCCAGGTCAGAGTGGCTAAAATCAACAACTCAGGAAACAACAGATGTTGGCGAGGGTGTGGAGAAACAGGAACCCTCTTGCACTGTTGGTGGGAATGCAAACTGGTGTGGCCGCTCTGGAAAACAGTGTGGAGGTTCCTCAAAAATTAAAAATAGAATTACCCAAAGACCCAACAATAGCACTACTAGGAATTTATCCAAAGGATACAGGTGTGCTATTTCAAAGGGGCACATGTACCCCAGTGTTTATAGCAGCACTATCAACAATAGCCAAGTTACGGAAAGAACCCAAATGACCATCAACTGATGAATGGATAAAGAAGATGTGGTTTATACACAATGGAATACTACTTGGCAATGAGAAAGAATGAAATGCAGTTGCCATTTGCAACAACATGGATGGAACTGGAGGGTATTAATGAGAAGTGAAATAAGTCAGAGAAACAGATCTGTGTTTTCACTCATATGTGAAATTTGAGAAACTTTAGACCATGGGGAAGGGAAGGGGAAAAAATAGTTTCAAACAGAGAGGGAGGCAAACCATAAGAGACTCTTAAATACAGAGAACAAAGGGAGGGTTGATGGGGGAGGTGGGGGAGATGGGGCGGGGTGATGGGCATTGAGGAGGGCACTTGTTGGGATGAGTACTGGGTGTGGTATGTCAGCAGTGAATCCCGGGAATCTACTCCTGAAGCCAAGAGTACACTGTATATACTGTATGTTTAGCTAACTTGACAATAAATTCTATTTGAAAAAAATAGTAAAATAAAAACATCACTGCCAAATTAAAAAAAGAGATGATTAAAAATAAGGAAAATATATTCTATGTTTTAACCTTTTTTGTTCGTTTCTTTGTGTAGAGTTAAGCTTCCATCTAGTATCATATTCCTTCTGTCTGAAGAGCTTCCTCTAATAGGTCATGGAGGTGCTCAGGTGGTTCATTCTCCCAGCTTTTTTTCTTTCTGAAAAAAAGTCTTCATTTCTGAAAGCTTTTCCTTCTGAATATAGGTATCTGGCTTTACAGGTTTATATTTTTTCCTCTTTCGGTCTTTGAACAATGTCGCTTTATTGTTTTTGTTTGATAGTTTCTGACGGGATGTTTGCTGTACTTTTTATCTATTTTCCTCTGTATGTCATGTGTTTTTTCCCCTCTCACTACTTTCAATATTTTCCCTTTATCTTTGGTTTTTATTCATTTCACTGTGATGTATCTAGGTGTGGGGGGGGGGGGCGCTTATTTTTATTTTATTTTGTTTTGGTTATTTTGGGAAGTCTTTATCTTTGCTTGAGATTCTCTGAGAGTCTTAGATTTGCAGTTTGGTATCTTTCATTATTTTTAGAAAATTTTCAGCCACTATCCCTTCAAATATTTTTCTTCTCCATTCTCTTTTTCTTCTCCTTCTGGGACTCCAGTTTCACATTATGTTAAACCATTTGAAATCATTCCATAGCTCTTAGATGGATGGTTCCTCTTTTCCCTCCTCCTCCTCCTCTGGTCCTATTCTTTTTTCTCTCTTACCACAATTTGAATAATTCCTATTGGTCCATTGTTAAGTTCACCGATTCTTTGCTTAACTGTGTCAAGTCTGTTGATGAGACCAGTTAAGGAATTTTCATCTCAGATATCATGATTTTTGTTGTTGTTGATGATGATTTTTTTTAATTTCCAGCATTTCCATTTGCCTTTTTCTTGGAATTTCCATTTTTCTGCTAAAATTCCCCATGTATTTATATGAGTTTGCAGCCTTCTCCATGAGAGCCTTTAACGTGTAAATTACAGTCATTTCAACATCCCTTTCTGATTGTTGTAAAATCTGGATCATTGCTGAGTCTGGTTCTGTTGATTGCTTTATTTCTTGACAGTAGATTGTTTTTCTTATTTACCCTCATTCTATCTCCAGTATGTTTATCATTTGGTTAAATTAAATTTATTTTTTTTAATTCAGACATGGCAGTGAATTCTCCTGGGGCCTTTCTTGCCATTGTTCTTCTTGTTCAGGCCTCTGTTTCCCATAAGATCGACTACCTATTGTGCCCTGAAGAGCCCAAGGTATTAGAATATATCCCATTGAAGTACCATTAACTAATGATTCAAAGTGTCAGCTCTTGCTAATATATGAAAGTACTGTACAAAGTTAATTAAAGTACTGCAGTAAATATTTTCAGCTTTGCAGACCATATTATCTCTGTCATAGCTACTCAGCTTGCTTTTATAGCATGAAAGTAGCCATAGGCAGTATGGATGAGTATGACTGTGTTTCGGTAAAACTTTATGGACGCTGAAATTCAAATTCGGATTAATTTTGATGTGTCGTGATGTACTGTTCTTTTGATTTTTTTTAACCACTTTGAAATGTAAAAACTATTCTTAGCGCACAGGCTATACAGAAACAGGTGGTGGGCCAGCTATGGCTCATGGACCATACTTTGCTGACATCTGATTGAGGGGACTTTTTCAACTTTTAAATGCATCATCCCCCAGAGAGTCTAATCAGCCACCTATATGGGACATATCCCCAAACTGAGAAGTCACTGATGTTAGAAACTAAGGGCTGTGGATTCCACACCTTAGGTTTGCTGGAATGAGAACAAAGCTTGAGATAACCTAATGTGAACACAGACTGTTTAAACATATAATGTGCACCATTTCTATAAAGAAGGTAGAAACCACGAACAGTTTCAAACTATGGGCTTACTGGTATGGTATTTTCAGCTTGGGGCATAGACTATGTTGAGTACACAGTTAGGGCTCGGTATCTGTTGGTTAATGATTTTATTAGAACGGTCAAATATCCTCTAGAGGATTAAAAAATGTGTTTAGTATTTGTCTAATGAGATGGTTTTGTTGTTTGTAGGACTTTTGGATGTTTTAATAAATTTCTCTTAAGTAACTTTAGCCTAGAGTAGTGATTTCTGTCTCTGTCTCGTGTTGTGATTGATAGAGCTGACGGCAGTGTTGCTGTTTACGTCCTACCTCCAGAGGCTGCTTTCCTTTTCTATAGGTTAAGTTTTGCGAGCAGCCTGGGTTGAGAACCTTTGGCCTAGTGGGGCGTCTTCGTTGATGAATTTTAGAATCAAAACTATTTTTTTAAAGACAGTATGTTTGCAGCAAAATTTGTATATATGTACATATATATATACATATATATGTACATATATATATATGTACATATATATGTATATATATATGTATATACAGGCAGGTGCTAAAAATAATGTATACAATAATATAACCCATCTCTTATCTCTAAAAGATAGCCACTGTTTTCTGTTGGTGTATTTTTCTGGGCATATACAAACATCCTTCAGCAAATAAGATCATACAGTAGGTATCATTCTTTGACTTGTTTTTAGTCAGCTAGTATATTTTAAACATCTAGAGAAAACCATTTCTCATAAATAATTTTGTCCAAGGATTCAAAACAAAAGCACAGAAGATAATTTTGAGCAACTTGGCAACGGGGGCTGATGAGAGACAGAGATTGGGAGCAGGGCTATTTCTAGTCTCGTTTGGAGGCCGGGACACATCACAGTTCTCCGGCAACAAACACAGTGCAACAATCCAGGCAAAATTCGTCTAGGCTGAAGCTTATGGTAGCCTTGACTGGGAAAAAATAACGAGAGGACTTCAGGAGGTGTGCCCAGGAAGAAGGAATATTTCCTTCCAGTGAATTAAGGTGATTTGTACAATGGCATGCTTCAGAGTTTTCTGTTTTGTGCATTGTATTTTTAAAATTTTGTTGTGCATCTTGCTTAGCACCAGCCAAGGCTCCCTCTGGCATCCTCTTTCCACTGTTGCTCACTTTCTAGAAGGTTGGATGCGGCAGATGGACCAGTGGGCCCGTGGATGTCTACGTTAGCTGTGCGACCCGGGCAGTTTCAGAAAAGGTGGCGATATGCCACACCTGTCCTCTTAGTACCTGTCCTCCCTCTAGGCCTCGCGGATGTATGTTCTTGCTCTGCTCTTAGGATACTGCAGTTCTCTTTGCCTGAACTAGCCCAGTAGGTTTCCTGAGTTTGCCAATAGTGAGCAGGGGCCTTAGACAGACTTGCCTTATGCAGAGTAGATCAAGGTCTTAGGTCCTGTCCGCTGACCGGGTTGTGTGCATCTAGCGGGGAATTGACAAGAATAGTAGTAACCTGAAACCTAGGTTAGTTGTAGATATTCTCAGCGGAGTTCAGTGTTTTCCACGGTGAATAATAAGGTTTTTAAAAAAGAGTGAGAAATGTGAAAATAAGTTTGAGTTTATATAGTTTGTGCTCAGTCTGCCTAAGCGATAACCCTGGACTGGTCATGAGAGGACCATTTGAGGTTCTATTTTAGCTGTATAATGTCTTTGATATCTTGGGGCTTTATAGACCATTAAATTTACATTCCCCAATGATTAGGTCAATTTATGGTTGAGGCCGAGAACTGTATAGTCACTAGGCAGACACCATTACTTGTAATGTCAAATAATCCCTCACTCATACTGTTAAATATAGTCAAGAAATTTTTCGTTCTGTTTGTATTTCAAGAACAACATAGATCTGGTAAGCTGTCCGAACGGGGGTTGGGATCTGAGGCTGATTATTGACTTCTGTTTAAGAGTATGTGCCTGCTGCTGTAGAACCTTTCCTTATCTCTGAGCTCCCTTGATGAAAATGCCCCGCTCCATATTATTATTCCTTTCTCTTCCCGCTTTATTAGGTTCACTTCGGAAAATTATATATTTTAAAATAGAAATGCCTTCTGAGCAGGTGAAGCCTTTGTGTCCTTAAAGCATTTATTATCAGCTGAAGCCGTTTGTTTGGGAGTGACAGTCCAGAAGCACGCTTTCCCTGAAAGCTGGCAGAGAAAAACCTTAAAAGGCAGGCTTTGTCCACTTTTCCTTAATGACCAGCATCTGTCTCTTAGGCCGTTGAGAAGCAGGCCCGGCAATTCACCACACACTGGAAAATACACCTGCTGTCTTTTTCTCCAAATGATTTCACATTATCTGAGTCCATTCTGAGTGTTGATTCTTAAGAATTTGGCAGGGTGGAAATGATTTTATTTTTAAAATCTGTTTTCTGTGTATCCTTTTTTAAAAAAAATTAAACTTTTTACTTTGAGAAAATTATAGATTCACATGCATTTGTAAAAAATAATACGGAGAAAACACGTGTACCTTTTATCCAGTTTACACAATGGGAACATCTTGGCAAACCACGGTGTAATTTCAAAACCATGATACTGACATTCATCCATGAACCTCATTCACATTTCACCAGGATTACGTGTATATGTGTACTTACTTATGTGTGTGTGTATTACATATTTTTGTACAGCTTTATCCCTTGTGTATGTATCCACCACTGCAGTCAAAATTCAGAATAGTTCCATTGCCACAAAGGTCCCTAGTATTAGTTTCTTACATCCACACCTTCCTTCCTTAACGAGCTTTTTGCTTGTTTCTAGTCATTTGTGGGCATGACTTAAAAGAATCATCTTTTTTTTTTTAATTTTTTTTTTAACTTTTTTTTTTAATTTATTTGTTTTTGAGGAAGAGAGAGAGACAGTGTGAGCAGGGGAGGGGCAGAGAGAGGGAGACACAGAATCAGAAGCAGGCTCCAGGCTCCAAGCCATCAGCCCAGAGCCCGACGCAGGGCTCGGACTCACAGACCGCAAGATCGTGACCTGAGCTGAAGTCGGACGCTCAACTGACTGAGCCACCCAGGCGCCCCAAAAGAATCATCTTTTAAATTTATAGCCACTTAAAAAAACTTATTTAGTTTTTTAGTGTGGTGAAAACATAAAATTTAATCATCTTAGCTATTTTTAAAAAACATTTTTTTAAATTTATTTATTCTTGAGAGAGAGACAGAGCATGAGCAGGAGAGGAGCAGAGAGAGAGGAAGAGACACAGAATCCAAAGCAGGCTCCAGGCTCTGAGCTGTCAGCACAGAGCCCGACGCGGGGCCCAAACTCACGCACCGCGAGATCATGACCTGAGCCGAATCCGGACACTCAACCCACTGAGCCACCCAGGCACCCCGATCATCTTAGCTATTTTAAGTGTACCCCTGAGTAGTGTTACGTACATTCACATCGACGTATAACAGATCTTCATATCTTTTTCATCTCATAAAACTGCAACTCTGTACCCATTAAACAGCAACGCCCCAGGAAAGGAGTACTTTCCTTTTTAAGGCTGAATGATATTCTGTGTGCACATGCAGCCCACTTACTGTTCATTCATTCGTTCACTGGTGGACATTCGAGCTGCTTCCACTTCCTGGCTGTTGTGAATAACACTGCTATGAACACGGGTGTGATCCTGCTTTAGATTCTTTTGGATACATACCCAGAAGTGGAATTACTGGATCATATGGTAGTCCTTTTTTAAAATTTTTGAGGAACCACCGTCCTTTTTCCATAGCAGCTGCACCATTTTACGTTCCCATCGGCACTGTATATCTGTACTTGAGTGATGTTGGGATGAACAAGTTTTAATTCTTCCATTTCTGTTCCCTTTATTTCATGACTGTTTTGTTGGCCTTTCCTTCACATTTGCTAGTGAACGCTAGCACAAATAGCAGATATTTTGCATTATAGAACGTTTGCCCACCAAGGATGATCCTCAAGGTGTCATCCAAGCATTTTGATGCCCGCTCTTTCCGGTATGAGTAACAGAAACCTTACCTGAACCAGTTTAAGTAAAAAAGGCATTTGATTACAAGGAAACGGAGGTGCTACCTTGAATCTAAGGGTAGTGATGTGGCAGGCTTTGGAAATCACGGGAGTAAGGGACCGGCTATCTCGTTGAGGGATCCTCCATCCTTCCATCCTGTATCGCGGCTTTCCTCACGTGCTGATGAAATGGCTGTTCACAAAACCTTCGGCCGCCCAATGACTGAGATGCTGCCGTGGTCCCAATCCAGAATTCCTGGGGGAAGGGAACGATTGGCCCAGCCGGGACCAGTTGCCTGCCATGATGTTCTTCACGACAGACTTGGTGAGGGAGACGGAGTCAACGCGAGGACCCGGCAAAGCCATCAGGAGATGTGTGGATTGACTGGGAGGCAGCAGGTAGCCAGAAAGAAAGGGAATGAGCAGAGAGACAGAATGAAAGGTGTGCTTATCAACCGTAACCTAAAATGGATAGCAACCGAGGACACATTGAAGAAAGGACAGTGGTGCTTGGAAAGGTCTGGGTAAGGACCGTTAAAATGATCTGAGGCAAAGAATTAAAAAAAAAAATTCCGAGTGATGCTTTAGTATATAAAGTTGAAAGCCAAGAGGGGAATTGCCTGAAATTCTTCAAATCATAAAAGAGAATCACTGACTGATTTCTGGAACGATTTGAATTAAGGAGTAGATTTCAGAAATGTCTTAACACTGTTATTTAGTGTAGAACATAGAAAATGACATGTCAAACAGCAATTCGTTAACTTTGTTCCAAGAGCTCTGCAAATATATCAGGGGTTCGTCAGACACATTGATGGATTATAGCTCGATGATGGAGACATTTAGAGGAAATTAGAATGTAGCCTTAACCTTCTGAAGTCCTGGAACTATTTCCCCAGCAAGCATTAGTGACGATGATAACTGCCAAGCAGTGGTTAGTATTAGTATTTAGTGATACTACGTATGAGGTACTGTACTGGGCGCTTTTATACCTGTTACCTCACTTAACCCTCCTCCAGACCGTGGGGGCTCACCGTTTGTTAAACCGAATTTTCCCGGGTGTTTTCAACTGAATTATTAACACTCTGCTTTTCCTTTCAGAGATGTGGTACTGGATCTTTCTCTGGGCTCTCTTCTCCTCTCTGTTTGTCCACGGTGCTGCAGGAGTGTTGATGTTTGTAATGCTGCAGAGACATAGGCAGGGGAGAGTAATCTCTGTCATTGCAGTCAGCATCGGATTTCTGGCTTCTGTAACTGGAGCGATGATCACTAGTAAGTTGATTTTGTTTTGTTCAAGGACCTAATTGTATGTGCACCTAACGGTTCTAGTAACTCTGTTCTTATGATACATGTGACGGTAGTGTAATCTTCGTGTGGGATATTTTCAGCCCTGATCACACTTTTGGAAGGAAAGATCAGTTCATTTATTCATCGAACAGATAGTTTTTGTGCTTCTGGGTGAAGACTCGTTACACAAGGTTTGGTGGGAAATAGAAAAACTTGTAAACGTTGGCAAGGGGTGAAGAAATTCACAGGAAAATTTCTCGTCTAGTGGATGTAGTTTTTGCTTTAAAGGAACTCCCCGTCTAGTAAGGGAGAGAGGTAGGCACACAAATTTGACTTTGGTAATTGTCATAAAAAAAAAGTGAAAATATAGCCCATAGTTCCTTCACGTTTTCTGCCTGTGACTACAAAATAAAACCGCACTTTCTTCTGAAGCACAAGTTATTATGACACGAATGTCCCCTGACCTAGTAGAAATTGGCCCCTTGAGAAGGTCCCCTGGCCGCGTACAACTTTGCTAGTGCACCGCCCCGTGTGCATTTCCTACAAGCCCTCAGGTGCCTCCCCTCCGGCCGTTTCTTAACACTGGACGGAGGCCCCAGCCTCTGCCTTTGGTTCAGCGAGTTCTAGCTCCTGCACCGGTCGAGCCAGGACTCAGCTGCATCCTGTTGGGACCGGAGGACACTGAAGCCGCTGCCAGGACAGGGCCCTGCAGACAGTGGCTGCTGGGCTCTGCTGCCGTTGGTTTCTGTCACAACCAGTGAATAGTGGGGGCTCCCGTTGCCCTTAGTTTCCGGCCTCCATCCGTCCCTCTGGGGCGGCTCACTGCTGCCACAAGAAGGATGTTGAACTCTCTGGTTGGTTCTTAGCCCTGGAGAGAAGAGTGAGTCCTTTCCTTCTGTAGTTCGAAGGCCTCCTTTTGTAGCCCACCGTCACCTTTTCCCAGAGTGACCGGCATACCTCGCACCCTGGGAGGAGAGCCCTGTTTCCATGTCTCTGCCTCTGTCCCATGGCACTGATATGACAATCATGAAATAGTTGTTTTTTCATCCTTCATTTACCGTCTGGTTTTTCTGTGTTATTCTGTATTAGGTTTTCGTCGTTGCTGCCCGCAGCCTATAACTTTATCATATGGCATGTCGTCCATTTTGCCACAGAGAGGCCTTATGATTATTAAAACATTTTTAATGCTTATTTATTTTTGAGAGAGAGAGGGAGAGCATGTGTGGGAGAGGGCCAGAAAGAAGGAGACAGAGGATCCGAAGCAGGCTCTGCACCGTGAGCACAGAGCCTGATGTGGGGCTCGAACCCACAAACTGTGAGATCATGACCTGAGCTGAAATCAAGAGTTGGACACACCCAACTGAGCCACTCAGGCACCCCTGCCACTAAGAGGCTTTAAAACAAGTACTCCAATTTAGCTGAAGCACAGGATATGCATAGTAAAGGAGTAGAGATTCAGCTGGAAAGACCCAGTAGAGCCAAATCCTAGAGGATCTTGGAAGGTGAGCCAGAAAATTTGGGCCTTTTTTTCCTGCAGGGCATGGAAAACAAGAGTCTTGAATGGGGTCGGCAAGGGACAAAGCAGTCCAGTGGAAAAATTTGTTTTAATAGATGATATGTGTAAAGGACCGAGAGAGCGCTCTGAAAGCACCTTCGTCCCCACTGGATTCCCAACAACAATAAAAGGGTACCCGGATCATAATAGATACTCAGAAAATACTGGTTGGGGGGATAGATGGAGTAGGGGAGGAAGTGCAGAGGGAAGAGAGGAAGAAACGGGGGAGAGAAGAAGGGAGAAGCAAGGGGAAGGAAGAGGGATTGAGAGGCATTGACTGCGATCTGAACTTGAGCCTGGGATCTAAACTAGCTGTGGTTGGAGATGACCTATGGACAACGGCAAAGGGAAAAAGTCTGAGTTGGTTTTATTCACTGTGGTGTCATACAGAGAGGCTTGAAAGGGACTGCCAGTCCTGTGCACCACTGTTATAATTGTGGACCCACCACCAGAGGAGGGAAGAAGGGATAGCTTGTTCAGAGGTTGTAAGTAGTGTGTGGATATACGTGTGTTTACTGGCATAAATTATTGTAAAAGGTTAGAGAGCAGGAGAAATGTCCTTCTATTTCCATTTATCTCTGATGATGCATCTGTGTGTGTATTACCTACTTGCAGTTCATCCAAGAATAAAATAAGCCAATGATTTTAGAGACGGCAGTCTTATATTTTACGCCCTTAAAAACATAAATAGTCTGGCATAATTTCAAGTAAAGATTCCAGGTTACCAATAAAACATTTAAATTTCTTCTGGCTAATCTCTTGACCTGGAGATACTTGAATTAAGAAAACTAGCCCAAGTGTGAATATTTTAACTATATTTATGTTCTCAATGTTTGTGTCTGTGCACTCATAGCTGTATATTCAGGTCTGCAGACGATTGATTAATATCTATTCTGAATGGGAAAATTGGCTGAATATAGATACATCTATTAAATTTTGCTACTTCTTAGATTTTATTCTGAATACAGTGATCTTTCATTTTAGTTGGTATTTTTTTAATGTTTATTTATTTTTGAGAGAGAGAGACACACACACAGTGTGAGCAGGGGAAGGGCAGAGAGAGAGGGAGACAGAGAATCCGAAACAGGCTCCAGGCTCTGAGTCAGCACAGAGCCTGATGTGGGGCTTGAACGCACGAATGGTGACATCATGACCTGAGCCGAAGTCGGACACTCAGCCGACTGAGCCACCCAGGCGCCCCTCATCTTAGTTGGTATTAATGAGAGTTGGGAGAAACTGGGTTTCCATATAATGCCATCAGCTGGCAGTGTAGAGCTAATTTTAGCAAATCTGAAGGTATAAAGTGACATGTCTTTGTTCTGATCACTAATGAGTTTGAACTTCTCTTCCCATGCTTGTATATTTAGAATTCTTTTCCTGCAGATTGCTTCCTTAAGTTATGTGTTTACTTTTCTTGGGGGTTCTTCTTTTCTTCTCATTAAACTACAGGTGTTTCTTACACACTTGAGATACGGGTCCCTTGTTGGTTTTGGATTTCGCAAGGAACTTCTCAGTCCTTTATCAGTTACCTTCCTCTAGAAATCCTTAATTTCCATGTGATCAGCTCAAAGAGCGTTTTGCCTTATGGTCTATGATTTAATTTAAGAAGTTCTCCCCCACACCAAGGTCAAAATATATGCTGATATATTTTCTAACATTAATTTTATAATTTTACCTCTGATATAAAGATCTTTACTTCATCTAAAACAAGAGTCAGTAAACATTTTCTTAAAGGGCTAGATAGGAAATATTTTTTTAATGTTTGCTTGTTTATTTATTTGGAGCACCTGCGAGTGGGGGGGGGGGAGGGTGCGGCAGAGAGAGAGAGAGAGAGAGAGAGAGAGAGAGAGAGAATCCCAAGAAGGCTCTACCTGTCAGCCGATGCGGGGCTTGAACTCATGAACTGTGAGATCATGACCTGAGCTGACATCAAGAGTCAGACGCTTAACTGACTGAGCCACCCAGGCGCCCCTGGATAAGAAATATTTTAAACTTTGCAAGCCAGGTGGTCTCTGTGACAGCTCTTCGGCCCTGCCATTGTAGTGTGAGAGCACGTATAGACTTGTGTAAATGAATAGGCATGGCTTTTTCCAGTAAAACTTTATTTACAAAAACAGGTGCCTGGCATTCAGACATAATTTCATCAATTCCCGACTTGGGTCATGGTGAGTCTCATTTTGGGTTTGGTATTAGACAGCATTCCAGGTATTTCCTCCCACATAGTAAGTCTGTTTCTACCACACCACCCACTGGAAAAAAATGCATCATTTCCACACTGATTCACCTTGTTTGCGTATTATGTTCAAGGTACAAGGGTCTGTCTCTGAACCCTGTTCTGATTTGTTAGTCTTTTTATGCGTTCTTACAGCAAGGTCACATTTTCTTTATCGCTATGGTTTTGTGGCATTTTGCATCTGGTAAGGCTAGATTCCGCTCATTTCTTTTCCTTCTCAAAGTCGGCATAGCTATTTATGGGCTTTTATTCTTTCATATAAATGTTAGAATATGTCTACTCAGTTGCTCAAAAAGTATAATTATGGTTTTTATTGGGATTTAATTGAATGGAGAGGTTGCTTTGGGAAGAACTGGCATATTAAACTGTTCCACCCAAGAACATCTAATGGATTTCCATTTATTTAGGTCATCTTCTAGTCTTTTGTTAGAGTTTAAAAATGTTTTTCTTAACAAGGGGGTTGAATACTTTTGGTGAACTTAATTCTCAGACTCTTCCTATATTATGGTGGTTGTGCTTGGTATCTTTTGAGGACATTGCTTAGTTTTATTGGTGTAGAGAAACACCGTTCCGTTTTCTTTTTTTTTTTTTTTAATTTTTTAAAATATTCACTTACTTTAGAGAGAGAGAGACAGAGCGTGAACATGGAGAGGCAGAGAGAGAAGGAGACACAGCATCAGAAGCAGGCTCCAGGCTCCAAGCTGTCAGCACAGAGTCTGACGGGGGGGGGGGGGGGGGGGGGGGGGGGCTCGAACTCACAAACTATGAGATCATGACCTGAGCCAAAGTCAGACGCTTAACTGACTGAGCCACCCAGGCGTTCCAACACCGTTCAGGTTTTCTGAATTAACCGAAAGATTAACAAAGCAAAAAACTGGCTCTTTGGACAGATACTAAGATGAATAGATTGCTGGCAAACTAATTTAAATAAGTTGAAGGCAGAAAAGTAAAATATAGAACAAAATAGAATAAATAACTACAGACTCAATAATGTAGAATAAAGAAATATAAAAGCTTTTTGAACAGAGATATATTCCTAAATATAAACTGTCAAAATTGGCATAAGAAGAAAGAAAATATGAATGGGACAATCAGTATATTTAAACAATTGACATGTTGAAGACTTTCTCCTCCCAAAGGAACTCCAGGCTCAAATGGGGCTCACAGAGGAGTTCTACCAAATTTTGACGGTTTAGTTCCTGTTTTATCCAAATTATTGCAGAAACGGAAAGAGAAAAAGCTGTGCACAGCTTATTTGCTGAGGCCGAAGTAATCTGGGTAAGCAGCATAAAGAGTGCACAAGAATAGGAGGGTATGGGCTCATTTACCTCGTGAGCGTTATCCTAGGAATGCAGAGATAATTTGGGATCACAAATGACTATGGCTGTATGCCAGGAAAACACGATTTATGGAAACTGAAATTTAAATTTTGTGTAATTTTCATGCATCATGCAATATTCTTCTTTTGACTTTTTCAAAACCATTAAAAAATGTAAAAACCATTCCTAGCTCCCATGCCGCGTCCATGTGATGCGGGGTGCAGGCTGGACCTACGGACCACCGCTTGCCAGCCCCTCATCCGACCGCACAAGCTGACGGAACCCACGCTGTTAAAACCAAATCTGCCTTGGCCTTCACGTCCACTCTCTCTCTCAGGAACTATGGAGGGCGACCCGAATCACTTTCACTGGTGTGGCGCCGTGGGCCCTTTGTGTTGTTGGATATTGACATCTTCTGTCCACTGGTGGCTCTTCGTCTAGTCTCTCCTGTCCTTGTAGGTTCATATCTCTCACTGGCCTCCACACCATCGCAGCATTGCTCTCCCCACTTCATCCTCACTCTGCCAGCCTTCGCTAGTCCCTTGGTCCTCATGGGGTCTTTCCTTATTTCTAATTGATTCTGTCTGCCATTGTTGGGAGGGGCAGTTCCGAACATGTATCATTTACTTCAAACATCCTGTTTTACTTGTGTCTTCTTCATTCTTGCATAACTCAGCCTTGTATTTCCCCAAGAAAATAAAGACCATAATATTTGTATTCTTTCAACTGGCTAGTGTTCAGCCAAATAGACCTTAAAGAGAGTAAAAAAACTAAAGCTCAAATTGGGGGGAGGACCTTTGTTAGCATATATAAATATAGAAAGATTAATATCCAAACTATATTCTAGAAACCCTACGAATCAAGTAAGAAAAGGACAACTCAGTAGAAAAAAGGACAAAAGATTTGACAAATGTTTTATGGGGCGATTAGGTGGCTCAGTCAGTTGAGCGTCTGGCTTCGGCTCAGGCCATGATCTCACGGTTCATGAGTTTGAGCCCCCCATCAGGCTCTGTGCTGACAGCTCAGAGCCTGGAGCCTGCTTCAGATTCTGTGTCTCCCTCTCTCTCTCTACCCCTCCCCCACTCACACTCTGTCTGTCCCTCTCTGCCTCTCAAAAAGAAAGAAACGTAATTTAAAAAATTAGAAAAAAAAAAGATGTGACAAACATTTTGTAAAAGTAGAAAACCCTACTGGCCATTGATACGTGAAGAAGAGCTCAGTCACATTAATTATTATCAGGGAAATGCAAATTAATCACAGAGATACCTTTTACCCATCAGACTGACAGAGATTTTAAAAAAAAAAAAAAAAAGGTACCAACTGCTTCTGAAGATCCAGAGTAACTAGAATATAAATTGGTACAACTTCTTTGGGAGACAGTTTAGCATCACCTTAGCCAAGTTGAAAATGCCCGTAACATGAGACGGAGCAGTCCTACTTTCACCCATGTGATGAAGAGAAACTTTTGACTGCTTATGTGTGCCAAGGGTTGCACGCAAGGATGTTCACAGAAGCAGTGTTTGTCATTGCTCAGTATTGGAAACAAAGGTCATTGGCAGTGGAATGGATCAATTGTGGTATATTCATGTGTCGAATTCTATGCAGTAGCGAAAATGCATGAATTATACCTACACCACACGCACGATACCTTTCAGACCTGTAAGGTATACAGTATCCGTTTACAAAAAATTAGTTTATTCAGAAAGCTAAGTCATATATATTTTTAGGACACAGGAAGGTGGTAAAGCCAAAGAAAAGCAAAGGAATGATAAAAAACAAAAACAAATACAGGGAGGGAATGGGACGTGACTGAGCAGAGTCCACGGGAACTTCAAAGGAAATAGAGACGTTCTTTTCTTCAGCTGGATAACAGTACTTGGGAATTTGTTATTTTATAACCTACACGTAGTTTTATAAATACTGTTTCCTATCTGCTCACTATTCAATAGCAGTGTTCCCAAGTCCATTTAAGAGGCACACGAAATTGTTTGCCTGCAGATCTTTCAGATCGAGAATTCCACTGACGCAGTCTTTTCTGACCAGTGCTTCTGGGTGTGAAATCATACAGGACTTCTGCACATCTGCTTCTTTTGGAGCGAGGTGGTAACTTCCAAACTGGTCCCTAGCTGATTATCCACAGGAAAGAAAATGAAAATTTATATTCTCATTTGTTTTATTCTCTGCATAACACTCTTTTGACGACACCCCCAAATCAGTGCTCTGCTCAGTCGTAATCCCTACTTTCAGTTTGGTATGTATCTCCCCAGATTTCTATTTACTTATCACATTTGTTTGTATTTTCCTATAGACATGTTTACATAATAGGTGCACTTACATGCGGGTGTATGTACTAGTGGAGAATATATAGTCTTGTGTTCCATTGTCTTTGTTGCATAAATGACATGTCTTAGGTCTTTTCTGAGTTGGTTCATAAAGTTTATATTTTTCCTTTGAAATTGTATGGGTTTCGTGGTGTGGACTTGGTATAGTTTAACCACTCCAGGCTGATGGACTTGGGTTCTTGCTTTTGACTTTGTGGAGTTTTAGGGTTTTTTGTTTGTGTTTTTGTTTGGTTTTTTGTTTGTTTTGTTGTGTTTGCTTTTACAAAAAGTACTGCCTCGGTTATTCTATGTGTGTTTGTGTGTGTATATGTGTGTCTGTATTCTGGACATTAATCAAGTATATTAATCAAGTGTTCTAGTCTGTCCCTTGATGGGTTCTGCTTATTTTTGTGTAGTCTTTCAGCAGTCCTCTTTTCCTAAGATCATAAATATATTCTCTTATATTTAAATTTTTTTAGCATTTTTATTTATTTTTTGAGAGAGAGAGAGAAAGAGAGAGAGAGGGAGAACATGAGCGGGGGAGGGGGAGAGAGAGGGAGACACAGAATCCAAAGCAGCTCCAGGCTCTACACGGTCAGCACAGAGCCCGACGTGGGGCCTGAACCCATGGACTGTGAGATCATGACCTGAGCCGAAGTCGGACACCCAACCGACCGAGCCACCCAGGCGCCCCATATTCTCTTATACTTTAAAATTTACATTCGTAGTTTCGTTTTTAACATTTTGTTCTTTAACCCATCTGAAATTTATCCTGGGGAGCGGTTTGAAGTAGGGACCTAGATTTATGGCGTCCGGTGGCAGCCACGTGTTCCGGCACCATCTGCCGAATGCCGAATGCCCCATGGGAAACACCTGTCTCATCCACTACTGTGGCAACTACCAGCCAAAGTTGAGAGCGCATCCTAGGACCGGTCACTCTCCCAAGACTTACCAAGCATCACCTGTCCGTCTTCACACGCGCCCATTTTACAGCTGAGGAAACAGGGCACACAAGAGGGGAAGTGATTGCCGTGGGTAGCACATTTGGAAGGTGGTGGATTGCAGACTTTAATCCACAGGTCTAGCTCCAGAACCCATGCTCTTCGCACCATGTAAAGGTGTGAAGAAGTTTGACTTGACAGATTTGCTTCCCATTCCCTAGGCCGCTGGAGCTAGTTGAGTGCTCAGTGTTTCCTCTCCTTTGGATCATTTTTGAAAACTTCATGCTGGAAGGATGGAGGCCAAATGGTGTTTTTAAAATTGACGATAGTCTTGGAAATCTGGGGTAAATCCTCATAAAAGCAGAGTATTTCTCAGGTTTAATATAATTTCTGATAACAGAGAAAGCATAAGATCTTGACAATTTTTTAACGTTTGTTTATTATTGAGATGCAGAGCACGAGCGGGGGAGGGGCCGAGAGAGAGGGAGACACAGAATCCGAAGCAGGCCCCAGGCTCTGAGCTGGCAGCACAGAGCCCCACGCGGGGCTTGAACGCACCAACCGTGAGATCATGACCTGAGCCAAAGTCGGACGCTTAACCGACTGAGCCACCCAGGTGCCCCAGATCTTTACAATTTTTAAAGACTGTTATCCAATTCTAAAATTTGAGCATATCACCAATTACACTAGTGAAATTTGTTACTTGATTAAGCAAATGCAGGTGCCATTAGAAGTTTTATTTAATGTTGAGATGATAATTATTCACTTTATGATTTTCTGAATTCCTTGTTCTCTTTTTCAAACAGTGTCAATGTGAAATGATAAAATGCTTTGGGGATTTACAGCCAGACTCACCTAGATTGAAATTCCAGCTCTTGTACTTAGTATTTCCACGGGCTAGTAACTGAGCCTCTGTGAACCTCTGTTTTCTGTCTTTAGGTAATAATACTCTGGAGTGGTGTGGATATTTAAACCAGGTAATATTTGTAAAGGCACTATCAAGAAACATAGTATGTAGGAAATATGATATACATTTTAATGTCCTTCTTAAAAAATGTGTCTAGGGGCGCCTGGGTGGCTCAGTCAGTTAAGTATCCGACTCTTGGTTTCGGCTCAGGTCATGATCTCACAGTTCGTGAGTTCCAGCCCCGCGTCGGGCATTATGCTGACAGTGCAGAGCCTGCGTGGGATTTCTCTCTCCCTCTCTCTCTGCCCCTCCCCAGCTTAGTCTCTCTCTCTCTCTCTCCCTCTCAAAATAAGCAAACATTTAAAAATGTGCATATAAAGTCCTTGGCTTAGATTAATAATTTGTTTTTCCCTTGTGTATCGCTTTAGAGAAATACGGTTCCTTTTATTTGGGAGATTTTAAGAGAAGTACAGAGATAATTCTTAGCTAATTTTTATGAACAGATTTCTATCTCAAATCATTGTCATTTCAGTGTCTCTGAATCCTCTACTTCTGGTCTTGCTTTTTGTTTGGTCATTCTAGGATAGAGAGACGGTTTTTTTCTAGAGGAAGGTTTTAAGGCCATCTCAATCTGTAAGAAGGCATACTGTAACTTAAATGTTTCATTATATGTACTATATTAATAAGGTGAAGTATTCAATCATATGGGCTCTGCGACTCCTGGGAGTTCTCTCAGGAATTCTCCTGGAGAACCTCTGGGATTCTTTCATTCTCAGAAGTGTGCATCATCTAAACATTTCTCCCAGAACAGGTGTTGAGTTCATCTTCCATTTTTATTAGATGTCAAGATACTAGTCTCTAAATAACTTTACAGGTGTATGCTTTATTAAGAACTGCAATAAACTACTTTATATGGTAGATTCTGAAATGTAGCAGTCTGCTATTCTGATTATCTTATATGACACCTAAGAATTAATTTTTTAAAAAATTTCTTAGTTAATTTAGAATTTTGATTAAGTTTTGTAATTTTCTCTTTTCACTAATAATTATTAATATATTGCATTGTATGTTGATAAAAGTGGTGATGTCTGGCCAGTTCAACGCCCAGGTGAGAGATTCCAATAGCAAATTATTCCTTTTCTATGAACCTGTTCGGTGCCTAGTGACAGCGTGTACTATAAATACGTATTTACAGTTGAATAGGAAAATAAGAGGCCTGTCTTGCAGTTACGTGACGTGGTAAAGCGTGACTTTTACCCATCCCCGGGAAACTTCCGCGGACGGCTCACAAAATGAGAATGATCGATTGCTGAAATGCAAACACCGACGTCGCCTCGGAGCAGGGGGTCACGGAGGGAATGCGTGTGTGATCTTGTTTCTCTGCCCCTCTCTCTTCCAGGTGCAGCCGTCGCCGGCATCTACAGAGTAGCAGGGAAGAACATGGCCCCCCTGGAAGCGCTGGTGTGGGGCGTGGGACAGACTGTATTGACATTAATCATCTCCTTTTCAAGGATCCTCGCCACACTCTGAGGTTTCGGTGGGAATGTCTCACATCACCGAAGGAAACAGATGTACAGCTTCTCAGAAAACGGCGTTGTTAACGAGCGGGAGTGAAATGGTACCCGAACGTGGAAGGAGCCGGGTCACAAGCGAAGGAAGGCCTTGAGCTGTGTGCAAAGATCGCCCTCTGGTGTTCAAGTGATTGCACTACCGCACTGCACCTTACGTGCCTCCGTCCCGGGCCAGGCGCATTACACTACCGGAAGCTACGAGAGGAAGCACCTTGTTTAGCTGCCAATCAGGTTAACACTGGTGTTGAATCATCGTTGTTAACAGTGTCGTGTTAAGTTACAGGGACGTTTGGAGGAATTGATATATGTGCCAAACTCCTCTTCTTCTTTTTTTGTTTTTTAACATTGATCATGTGACAATTTGCAAGTGTAGATGTAGACGAGTGCTGTGAACCACATCCGACATGAATTCAGGTAACTAGTGAGATTTTTGTCGTGTAACGCTAAATCCCGTATGAGTGCTGAATACCGGATCATTTAATATGATAGGGAAATTACTTGATTTTTCACGTTGAGCGTTTCTGGGATTTAGGGCTTTAATATGTTTAGGCATTATTGTTATTTACTTTAATTTATGTGGAAAATAATACTTAATGGAAAACTAGCTAAACTCTTTTAAGGACTCAAAGTAGACCTGTAGGGTGCATCCTTTCCAGTCACTTAAATAACACTCTTTTAATAGTTTCCCTCCTACGAAACTATTCTGTTGATATGAATTCAGAAACTTTATGGGTCACACACGTTGATTGTAGTTTGTGTGTCATGAAAATATAATTTGGAAATTTTCTTATAACCTTTGTAAGAAAAGAAGTCTGAAATGCATGTTGCATTCTTTGACCCTTCTAAAGAAAGTTTTTGCCATGTGAATCATGGAGAAAACATCTTTATAACTAGTATCTTGGTGGGATTATATTACTTGTTGCACATATCTTGATTTTTGACAAAACATACACAATCTTTAATCTTTCATTCTGGAGTATTAACTATATTTAAAGAGTGGCCTAAATTAGGCTGTGAAAACAAAAAGCCTCATTTGTAGATAAGTAACAAGTAAGTTATATACGAAGAGTAACAAACTATCTTACTTTGGGCATGTGGTAACATGATTTCGCTAAGTAAAAATTGGGGTATATAGTACATAATTTTAAAATTTGGCAGTTAATCTCAGCATATCAGTACAGTCCTGAGCATGTAGTAGAGTGATTCTGTTGTTCAGTTCTTGTTTTATGCTATTATTTACATTTACTAGAATGAAAAAGCCCTGAGCATACAACACTTTAAGAGATTCTGGCAAGATGTAATTGTTTTTAAGAGTACAGGAATAAGGGAAAACACAGAGCCTGGTTGAATTTGTCTCCTACTGAGATTTTTAAAAATACCAGGTATTCTTACAAATGTACTAACTCAAAAAGCCACTGCAGAAAATATCTTAAGGGCAATCCAGAAAATAATCTGCATACTCTAGCCTCACTGTTTTATAAATGATTTGGTAAAAAGTAGTTTTCTATTAGGTCCTGTTCAAATGTAAGAGCTTCATTGCCCACACTACTTCTGTCCACCAAAAAGCAGAATATGTATGCATGATTTACCAGTAAGGAGTTGGGGTAGGGGATACTTTTACCAGTATGGAGGCCAATTTGGGGGGTTTACTAATGCTGTGGCTTGGAAATCTGTTTTAAAAAAAAAAACCAATAAGCAACTATGCATCCCTAGAGATCTTTGGAGTAGATCTTAAAATTGATTCTTTTTATTATGTACAAGCCTAGAATTATGTTCATGTGTTCTTTCTATTCCTGATGTTTTCCCAAATTAAATGTAGGCATACATTTCCCAAGTCGGTTTGATTTCTCCGTTTCTTTCAGACTTGAATTGTGTTCTTTACTTTGCCTATTCTGTCAATAATTTCAAGTGTTCATATTCTTTGAGAGGAATTACTGATAATGTGTTTACATTGTTTCAGATCTATCTACAAAATGGGTATTTATTTCAACATATGGTTATTTCATGATTTAGGAAAGTTATCATGGTAAGGGAATAGGGAGCTCATGGTTTGGAATCCAAAATTAGCCACATTAAATCCATCAAGGTGTGGACCAAAGAGATTTTAACTCCTGTTTTTACTCTGGAATGGAAGTATAATTGGATGGAGAATAATTAGTCTGCAGCTGCCCCATCAGGTTGCTTCACGTGATGAAGTGTGTGTGTGTGTGTGTGTGTGTGTGTGTGTGTGTACTTTGAAACATTAGGGGAGTTTTTGGTTTCTTTGCTGTTTTTAGTTCTTTCCACTGGGATTTTGTGCAACTGTCCCTCTCTTGATGTTTTGAAATGCAGCTGAATAGAGTGAATTGATGAAATTGTCTTAATAGCTATTTCTATGGCGAGATTTTTTTTTAATCGGTGGTTTTCCTACAGAGACAATAGACGCTTGATGATATGTATCTACACACACGTATATATCATTACATACATATATCTAAAGCTGCTATATATGAATATAGTCTAATTGGGAAGCTTTTGTTCAGTGAACGCTTTTCATGTTCTAGTGGAGAATTTTGTATGTTTGTTCAGTTGAGTGATCTTTTAAATAGGTAAGGATGTGTGAGATTTTTGAATTTGGGGAAATTTTTCTTGGTTTAGTCATGCTGGAGACCCTTGTTTGTGATATGACAGAAGCCCTTATTGATGTATTTGGGTGACACCTTCTTAAAATTTATGTGTGATCTAGCAGTAAACTTTCTATGTGACATATGCGGGAAGGAAGGGGGAAATCCTTCAGCGTTTACACTCCTTATTTAAAAAAAAAATGTTTATTAAAATACCACTGACAGGGAAATCAGTTCCCCAAAGAAGAGACCTCTGGCCCAGTGCCCAAACAAATTCTTATTTAACAGACTGATGAGAACTGTCCATAGAGCAGAATTAGTCGGGGGGCGGAGCCATCTAAGCTAGTAAGTAATAAGTCACCCTTTTAAATGCGAGAGGTGCAAGGAATCTGCACTGAGGGGTGACTCCACTGGTTGCTAGGAGGAGGAGATTTCTAGACGGCGGCCCTGTTCGGTGTTTGCGGCTTAGTCTCTCTTACTCTGGATCTCAGTGGATACTAGCCAGTGTTACGGTTTATTACCCAGTATACTTTCTTAGTATTTGCAACGTAGGTTTCCACGGCCCAAAGTAAGGGTCTGTTTGTACTTGAAGTGAGAGCTAAGGAGATGAGCTGCCCTGTATAGCATGCATTTGTGATATAAGGAAGAGGGGTAAGTTAAAATCAGTGTTGTCCAAAAGGTCTTTGTTAGAGAACATCTAATGAAGACATGAGCGGGGCCGCCATGTGAAGCCGACACTCACCAACTGACTCAATTTTGTAAATGTTTTTTGGTGGATCTGCTATCTTCAAAGTGCTGTGCTGAGTATTTCCTGTAGTAAGTACAGGGCTGACCGAGACGGATCCTGCCCTTGAGTCCTCCAAGAGCCGGCAAGATGATTACAAATCCTAAAAAGGTTGGGACACTTGGCTTCCCGAGTTTCGGTTCGAGAGCTCAAGTCCTGTTCCCTCCCCTCAAATTCTGTTTTTCCCAGCTTATCCACGAAAGGAAATATCTGCAACTGAGATCTCATTACTGGGGCAGAGTGGAGAGAATACTAGACTCCAAGCCAGCAACATCGATTTGAATCCAGGGCTCAGCACTTGTTGATGTTTTGTTTGTGAACGCGAAACAGTACATGTCTGGTAGTAAATGACCAATAGATAGTCATTAGAATTTTTTAATTACATTTTTTAATACCAACTGAATACGTTGTTTTATAAAATTCATCTATTTTCTTCAATTTCCACCTTTTCCATGCATATACTTTAAGAAGGAAACTAAAAAGTGTCTCTTAATAATCTTGCTTCCTTTGCCTCCTCTCCATCTCTCTCTCTTTAAAAGTTTTTAAAGTTTATTTATTTTGAGAGAGAGAGAGAGAGACAGAGAGAGTGAACAGGGGAGGGGCAGACAGAGAGAGAGAATTCCAAGCAGGCTCCACACTGTCAGCACGGCCCAATGCGGGGCCCGAACTCACAAACCGCGAGGTCATGACCTGAGCCGAAACCAAGAGTTGGATGCTTAACTGAGTCCCCCAGTCACCCCCCTCTCCCCCTCTTGATTTTGAAAATCAGCAGATACTCCTCTAAGACCACTTCTGGGAGTTGGTGGTGGTGGAAATGGCCAGGACCAGCAGGGTTAAATTGCCAGTCGTGTTCACCACTAGTTAAAAGAGGAAAAGGGTGAGGTAACCGGCGTTGACTCCTTTGCCTTATCCTGCTCACTTCCCTTGGATCATTCAGGCAACATTCACTGAATCTCTCCCACCTGCAGCTTACTGTCCTGGTAGGGACGGGAAAGGGTGTCCTTTAGGAGTCCCATCTTTCCAAGCTGCCGCCCTGGCCTTTGGGCTTCCTGTGTCGGAAAGAGAACTGGGCCTCAGTGCCCACCAAGTCCTTCCTCCCACGGACCAAAGGTGCTCACGCCCAGCCTGTTTGTTTCCAACTTCAAGGAAATACTGCTGTTTTTCATTTATGTCCACTTTATAATTCAGGAAGTCACAAGATGCTAAGAATATTGTCTGAAATATTCTCAAACGACTTCACTCTTGCTACTAAAATGCTTTCCTCTCAGAAAAGTCTTAATCAGAATCTCTTCAGAGAGTCCTTACCTGCTTGTAAGATGTGAAGAACATGGAAAGTTAGGAAGAAATTCTGGTAGGCCCAAATTACGGGGAAGTTGGCAATAAACTTGCTGGGCAGCTGCATCAGTTGTTCCTTCTAAGAACCGGAGGTGAGACTCTCGGTGCTGACAGTTGGCTGGTCATCCGTCAGACCAGGTGGCTCATAACGTCCCCGAACTCCCAGTCCTTCTTATAACGTCTTGCAGGGAGACTCTTCAGGTGCAAAAGGACATTATTTGATTAAAGATGAGAAAGTTTTTCAAGCACGTGGCAGCATTTTGTAGCAGCGGGGTGTTTAAAGATGGGAAGAAAAGCTGGGAGGTAACGCAGGAAAGCCTGGGTGCGCGCGCTGAAGGCCCCTAGGTGATGTGAACACAGCTCCCCCTTGTGTTAGGGTCGTAAACTACACTGTGTGAGTCTGTCTCCTGCACGTTGAAACATGCTGTTTATTTGTGAGGCTTAACTGGCCACAGAGCATTTGAAATCCTAGTACATTTGTGTGTGTGTGTGTGTGTGTGTGTGTGTGTGTGTGTGTGTGTGGTAGGTTTTCCTTTCTCATGAAAGGGTCTCTGTTCGGTGTAGGCAATACAGTGTTTTTGAGGAGGCTGCTGAAATAGTTATCTAAAAACATATCTGTGAATTTGTTTGGGGAAGTAGTGATTAATATATAAAGGATTTTCAGTAAATGTGGGGATGTACCAGTTAATATTTTATTAATGGACAGGAACGCCCACATTCTTTGAGTGAACTGAGCTCTGAGCTGTAACTGTCTTCTCTCCCGCGTTTAGAGGCCTCACTTTTACATTCTTTGCGGCCATTGCACGTATGTTGAACTTACATAATAACGCTTTCTGGATTTTGAGAACTAATTTTGAGTTTCTTAAAAACCTCCCTGTCCGTTCCATACAGATGTCATGTGTTGTAGTTTAAACATACGTACGGTGTGTTCATAGACTCAAAAGCGCTGGTTTAGAAGAAAATGTTCTTAACACCTTATGGGTAGGTATGCAGCTGTAACCTTACCGAAAAATAAATGCTACAGGCAAGCCAAGAGAGCATGAACCTCTTACATGTTGTTTTAGATTACACTCTGCACCTATGTAGATGTTCCTTCAGTGGTAACATAACTGTCCCCTCTTGGGGAACGTCTTTAGGTGTGCAACTGAAACTAGAAAGCAGTGTCACACATACATATAGAAGGAGGAACTATAATTCACACTTACCATAACCGTAACACGTTCTCTCCTAAATACATACTGATAATTGCTAAAGATCATCTCTCGTTTTAGAGCCCTGTACGAATGAATATGAACTTGGTAGTATTGCTGCTGCCAAGTTACTCTTGTTTTTAGATGAAAATATTTGCACATCATCACTAAGTATCTTGGGGGAAGGAACATTTAAAAGTTTTCTCCACGGAGAGCAAAATAGAGGCACTTGTTGGAAAAGTAATTAAAAGTGATTTACTTTCAATACTGGATGAGTTGATGGTCTACACTTTCTTGGTATTTGTGATATCAGATGCATCTACGATGGGGAGTTTTTTTTTACAGTTTTGGCTCTCAACACACACACACACACACACACACACACACACACGAGCTCTGTATATTTAGATGAACAAACAAAAGTGCACAGTATTTTTCATTTTAGTCCTATAACTTGGTAAAATTTGTAGGATTCTACCATGAAGTATTAACCCCTGACTCTAGTCATTCTAGGACAAGGGGATCAACTTCACGTTAACCAACAAAACTGTCTTGATTTAAATAGCAAAAATATAGTTTACCCGAGAGGTATTAAAAACTCACTTTCAAATTGTGTTAAGTCTCAGACCACCGATGAATCATTTAGCAAAACGGTCCAGTTTTTAAAAGCTAAATGATGCGTTAGTGCCTTGCAGTTAAGACACGTTTGCAAAGTGAATGTGGCAGGATTCAGGATTGGCACACTGTCACTGGAGGCTTAGAGGTTAGGGACGGCGTAATCGAAATTACTCCTCGTGGTTTGTAAAGATCAGCCATTTTGCCGTTGACTCTGACAGATGACAGTTCTTCTCATTACGCTTTCGTGATGTGCTATTGGTCTGTATCTTTTTCTTTTTTACAAGAAAGCTTGAGCTGGAGAAAAATGTAGTCCAGACAAGTTAACGTGGGATTTTAAAATTTAGTTTTGTTGGAAACTCGAAATTCTGGTGTGAGCAGTGTCAGTTTTATACTGTAGTTCAAGGGCAGACACTTTATGTAACCTTTAGGCATACGTTTACCATCAGGGATTTATTTTTACTATAGAAATACTTAATGTACTGTGAAGTTCAAAGACGGGAAGGATACATGTTGAACGGGGTAACGCGCAAAAACAAAGGCATACGTGATGAAGTACCCTACATTATGTGAACACGGTCTCCCCCTTCTGTTAAGACTGTAAACTACACTGTATGAGTATGTGTTTGTATTGTGCATGTTTACATAATACATTTAATTTTGAAGGATTATTTTCAAGACTGTGTTTATGTATAATACCTAACAAGCTGTAAATATTGTATACTATTGATTTTTAATTTTATATAAGCAATTTTTTTATTTCCCAATTCATGTATAAATCTCATTGTGTACATAGCGTAATTTCCTGGACAACACAAATTTTGCAGCGAACTTGAATTATCTCAATTGTGGTAAGCATCAGGTTAGCCTTAGAGATGTCGGTCTTGGTTTTAAATTCTTTCTCACCACTCATTTTCTTCAAAGGGCAGCAATAAACTTAACATGTGAGTTATTTGTGACGATAGAAAGTTGGTCTGCAAAGACAAGACCGAGGTTCCAGCCCATTGCTTTCAAGAAAAGATGCACAATTGATATCATCCACTGTCTAATCACAGGACCGTTTCCGAGGCCCATGTGTCTCTCCTCTTTGTAATCGACAGGGCGAACCCTTTCCCGACACACACATGAAACAACTGTTAAAAGCAACTCCAGAACTTCAGTGTTGTCATTACATGAAACTTACTGGGTTAAAAATTTGTAATATACAGTATTTTAATAAAATTTCTGTATTCAATTTCATGCACTTATATATAAATAAACCTGTCTTTAAAAGCTTTATGGGGCGTTTGACTGCTGATGACAGAGCTTTTCAACTCACTCCCTGTAGTCACGAATGTTTTCTCGTACCCTCCTGTCAGTTCTTCTGGGCCGGTTCTGCGTGCGGGTTTTGGAGGGGCACCGAAAAGTAAGCGAGAGGTCCTAAAGACAAACTCGGCTGACTTTACAGTTTTGCCTAGGACCAGTTGGAGGCCACATAAACATCTTCGTCTAAGAACGATTGTCTTGAAAGGCACACTATTGCTTTTGTTAATAAATGGCTACCACTTACTGAGTGCTTATTATGGCTTCAGATACTTCACGTTCATTCTTTAACACTTTCCGGGGATTCTTTAAGTGGATTACTAAGGTTTGCTATGGTAGTCCTTCACAGACAAAGCATTTGAGAAACTTCTCAAGGTCGCACAGCTAAAAATGCTGTGCTGGGGTTTTCTTACTCTATTACCCATAGTTTCTGCACTGTGCTATATCGGTTTCTACAGAGCATTCTGGGAGCTCCTACCTGTAGTAAGATAAAATCTCATTCTTGACCAAGACCAGATGGCATTCTGGGGATTTGAAAAATTATCGACTCAGGATTTGTATCATCAAATGTAATGAATATTTTGAATTTTTGTTAGGGATTTCTAGGGGCGAGGGCTAGGTACCCAATTAGGCTCATCTGTTCTCCTGCCTGAGAAAAGATCGGGACCAACAGAGCCAGTCGCTGTAATTGTTACGAGCCCCGCGGGAGTAACAGCTAGCTAACTTGAAAAACTATGCCAGCAGGGGCGCCTGGGTGGCTCAGTCGGTTAAGCATCCGACTTCGGCTCAGGTCATGATCTTATGGTTCATGGGTTCGAGTCCTGCTCTGTGCTGACAGAGCCTGGAGCCTGCTTCGGATTCTGTGTCTCCCTCTCTCTCTGCCCCTTCCCCGCTCGTGCTCTGTCTCTCTCTCTCAAAAATAAATAAGCGTTGAAAAAAAATTTAAAAACTGTGCAAGCAAAGTGGAGGTGAACTTTTTCACGTACACCAAGATATTCATGTAATTACTGAATTGAAATGTACTTTTTTTCTAGATCGCTTTTTCATTCAACCATAAGAATTATAAAATTATTATTCCCTTCCGTCTTAAAAAAGTTCTTGAGCTAAGTATAAATCTTGAGATTAAAAAGGCATTTTCAGGGCGCTTGGGTGACTCAGTCCGTTGAGCAGCCAAGTCTTGATTTCGGCTCAGGGTTCCTGGGATCGAGCCGCATGTTGGGCTCTGTGTGGAGCATGGAGCCTGCTTGGGATTCTCTCTCTCTCTCTCTCTCTTTCTCTGTCTCTCTCTCTCTCTCTCTCGCTTTCTTTCTCTCTCCTCCCCCTTCCCTCTCCCCCACTCGTGCTCTCTTTCTCTCTCTCTCTCTCTCTCTGTCTCCAAAAATACAAGACATTTTCATTTTGATTCTATTATCTTTGGCTCTTGAAGTATTTTTATAAATGGGTAAACTATCTTTGGGAATTTTGCTATTTACCAAGCATGGAAGAGGAAATGTCAGTTTCAGATTTATTGCCATGGGTGCAGAACAAGAGCAGAAGGAAAGCTAACCTGGGGGAAGGATGCTCAGTTATGGCACTGAGCTCCATGACAGAGAATGGGTCGGGGTCACACTTGTGGAGGAAGACTAGCCCAGACTTACTGAATAGGTACTTAATGCCACCGATATTTTAAAGTTGAACCCTTGTTAATTGGTTTTAAGGTACAGGGAGAAAGTTTAGCGGGACCTGTTGACAGATCTTTGAGGAGTAGAATTTGGGTTCACCTCCAGCTTCTAAGGGAATCTTAACAGAAGAATCTTCCCCATTCCACTGTGCTTGTTGATCTGCCATTAATTTCTCCATTATTCGTTGTTATCAGATATCTTTCTTTCGGCCAGTTTTGTGAAGAGCTTTCAGGCTCAGAGAATCCTGGGGACGGATTTGCAAAATGGAATCCCATCAGTTGGTTTTCTTGCGCAGCGAGAGTTTCATCACTAGGTGGCGCAGTGGTTCTATCTTATTTTCCCTGCTTTTGTCTTCGCCATTACCTGCAAACTCCACGGGCGCTTTTGGATTCCTTTCCGTAGGATACATCTGATGTTCATTGTTTCCGAAAAAAATACGCGTGAGGAAATTAAATATGAGAACAATCAAGAGCTACAGGTTATCGCCAACCAATTTAACTTGCCAGAGAACGTTTAAGATCGCGTTCAGGGATTATTTGCAAATCAGAAAAGCACATTAATTGTACGATTTTGGTAAGTCATCAGTCTGGACCTTGATTTATGTATTTTTCTCAAATTTGTTATTCTGACTCTTAACACAAAATGTTTTTTTTTTTTTTTAATCTAATAGCCAATATTGTAGTAAGAGTTACAGGGTTGGTCAACTTGTTGGAAAAAAAAAAAAAAAAAAGCAAATACACCAGCGTAACGCTATGGGCCTTGTATCATGAGACTGGGTTTAAAATTCCTGCTCTGCCATTTAGTATTTGAACTTGGCCAAGGGTTTTCACTTCTGTGACCTTTAGTTCTCTCATGTTGCACATGATGGGTGCTCAGCAGACACTCTGTGCCATTGGCTTCTCCCTCTTGTGTACTGAGTGCACAAGGAAGGGGATGTCCTTCTAGACTTTGTGCTGAGTTTTGGTAGTAAGCCCGGCTAGCTATGTGTTTCAAAGTTTGCGTACAACACACAGGGCATTTCCAGAGAGGGCTTCCTTCACGTTTAAACTGTCCCACGGAACCGTGTGCTGCTTTGGCAGCAATCTGCTGAGGGAATTTTTCAGAAACATACCTCAGTAGCAAAGAGCCTGGTTAGGAAGAAAAAAAAAAAAAAAAAGAAAGAAAGAAAGAATGGCTAAACTTGCCCAGCAAGCAAATTCCTTGCATTCCGCAAACCAAATACGTACAAGATGAGGAAGCCAAAGCAGCCAACATAAATTAAATCCCCCCCCCCCCCCCCCCCCCCCCCCGCCCCGGCGATGGCTGTGACTCTCCTGTCAGCTGTGCCCAGAGCCCTCAGATCCTGTTGTGAGCGGGGGTTCGTGGCTTTGTTTATTGTTCTGCAGAGACAGCCTGTAGTTCAAACTCAGGGAAGTGTCGGTCTTTTCAGCTCTAGAGTTTCAGACCTTAAGAGCACAGAGGGAGGGAGGCAAACCGTAAGAGACTCTTAAATACAGAAAAGGAACTGAGGGTTGATGGAGGGGAGGTAGGGGAGAGGGGAACATGGGCGACGGGCACTGAGGAGGGCCCTTGTCGGAATGAGCACTGGGCGTCGTAGGGAAGCGGTGAACCACGGGAATCTACCCCTCAAACCAAGAGCACGCTTTACACACTGTTATGTTAGCCCATTTGACAATAAATTATATTTTAAAAAAAAAAAAAAAGCCTCCTTACACAGGGTGGTCTGCAGAAGCCATGCAGAGAAACATGCCCCTGCGCTCAGAGTCCTTGAGAAGTCGAGACTGAACTTCAGCGACCAGAGAAGGTACCAACCAGATTTTCATAAAAAGACACTTCTCCCCTTCCCTTTGCTTATTTTTTTTCCAGGGGAATTGGCGTTGGTGGGTGAGCCCAACTTGGGATACAAGACACTTGTGTTATCTTTGATGCCGCAAACAGGAGGAGGGACAGAGATGGTGGGAGATGTAGGGCTGAGGGAGGGACATTTTTGAGAGACTTGGGACTTTGGAAAGCTCTGTGCATGTTGACTGACTGGGAAGGGATCAGATCTGGGACTTCTCCCCAGTTCTGACCCCTTGTGCACATGAGGCCCCATCTCTCTATGCCAGTTTCTTCTGGAAACAGATCAGCTTCTGTTGTCTTCTCTTAAATGCAGGTTGAAACTTTCAAGGGGACAGCATCAGTATAGATCCATCATTCGCGGACTTTCACGGACCCAGATGACTTTGGAATCACGAATTTGACATTTGCCATATCATATCTGTTGTAGTTCCAAGCTTTAGTTCATCTTTAGATTTCTTATTTGGAGCTTGTTTAACTTGGGAGGCTTTTTGCAAGATGAATGAGAAGGGATGAAATTTTCAAATCTAGAGGCACCTGGGTGGTTCAGGCAGTTAGGCGTCTGGCTCTTGAATTTGGCTCAGCTCATGATCTCGCAGTTCATGGAATCAAGCCCTGCATCGGGCTCTTCATGCTGGGGAGCCTGCTTGGGATCTTCTCTCTCTGCCCCTCCTCTGCCCGCCCATGTGCACTCTCTCTCAAAATAAAAAACATTTGTCGGGGCGCCTTGGGTGGCTCAGTCGGTTGAGCGTCCGACTTCGGCTCAGGTCATGATCTCACGGTCCGTGGGTTTGAGCCCCGCGTCGGGCTCTGTGCTGACAGCTCAGAGTCTGGAGCCTGCTTCAGATTCTGCGTCTCCCTCTCTCTCTGACCCTCCCCAGTTCATGCTTTGTCTTTCTCGGTCTCAAAAATAAATAAACATTAAAAAAATAAATTAATTAATTTAAAAAAATAAAAAATAAATAAATAAATAAAAATAAAAAACATTTGTAAAAAAGAAATTTTTAAACCTGAAGTATAACATTTTTTTACAAGTATTTGGAGGAAATACGTAAACCCTTATTATTAATAAGATAATCTTTAAAACATTTTTTTTGATGTTTATTTACTAACTTTTGAGAGAGAGAGAGAGCATAAGTGGGGGAGGGCCAGGGAGAGGGAGACACAGAATCCGAAGCAGGCTTCAGACTCTGAGCTGTCAGCACAGAGCCCAGCATGGGGCCCGAACTCATGAACCTCAAGATCATGACCTGAGCTGAAGTCAGACGCTCAACCGACTGAGCCACCCAGGTGCCCCTAGGGTAAGCTTTATAATAATGTTGATATTCAACTTTTACTCTGAAACCATTTTTCACACCTGTGATCTCACTTTATCCTCATAATTTGCTCTTATTTGAGGAAAAGATAAAATGCTTTAATTTTTTTAAATGTCTTCTTCTTCTTCTTATTTTTTTTTTTTTAAGTCAAAGCCATTTACCTGAATAAACACAGGTATTTTATGGGCAGCTCTTTGGACAAATGCTGATAAGAGCAGACTGGGAATGGCCACAGCATCCTCATTGCCTGGAGTCAGGTAATCCTCAGAGGCCCAAAGAGATCCCCTTGAAAACTGATTACTTCTTGGATAACCCACGACTAGCTCATTCTTCTTCCACAATGCTTTGGCTTAAGACATTTTAAGAAAGGATGCAGAAGGCCCATATGTGTTTACTCGAGACCTTATTGGGGAGTTAACCTGTTCTCTTCCATCAGAAATATCTCCCTTGCGATGAATGTGTTTAGTCCTAAGACTCACACACCAGTGTTGATAGAACGCTCATGTCAGTAGACGTGCCGCCATCTTTAACTAAGGCTTTCCCAAGAGTTAGCTCAACCAAGCAGGCCATGACTTTCATAAATAAAGTGGCGTGATTGTCAAAGATTCTTGATTCACCTTAACGGGTTCATTGCACGCCACAAATTACCTGGACTGGGAAAGTTGCCACGTCAAAGCAAAACATTGAGTCTGCCTAGACATTTTGCGTTCAAAAGAGACACAAAGACAAAGGTGTAGTTTGGGTATCATAGGGATGGGAAGTAGGGACATCCGTGCTCCAGGGACATCCTTAGATCAGGGCCTGCAGGATGTCAGCAGCGGGCTCGTTGGCTCTGATAGGAAGAGTCGACAGCACGAATCAGGATTAAGTGAAAACATATCCACCCGTGACATCAGGAATCCGTTTGTGGCATTTGAAATTGCGTTGGGAAAATTATGAAAAGCTCGAACCAAAATTTAGATTACAACAGTGCCCATAAATAAAGATAGGCTCAACATTCTGTCAGCTCCTTCACATGGGAGGAAACAAGAGGCAGAGATCATAAATCAGTGAATAAGTCCCAAGGAATTTTTGCCTGACATTGAAATTTGCACCACTTTACAAATATTTTATCTCTTAAAGCGTTTCTTTCTCAAATGTACATCAATTGTCTTCACTCGCTGCCGTCTCTGGAAGGGGAGCAGAAGTGGTCCAGTGTCAAAGGATTTCTTTACATGCAGAATACAGAATTGAGATGGATCAAGAAGATAAGATTTTTTTGGCAAAAGAATAGCCCCCAAAAGTTTACAAAATAAGCCCTTGAAATAGGTTTTGTCATGGGGGTGCCTGGATGGCTCAGTTGGTTAAGCGTCTAACTCTTGATTTCAGCTCAGGTCACGATCTCACGGCTCATGAGTTCGAGGAGCCCCGTGTCAGGCTCTGCACTGAGTGTGGAGCCTGCTTGGGATTCTCTCTCTCCTTCTCTCTCTGCCCGCTCCCCTGCTCTCATGGGCATGCATTCTCTCCCCCCCCCCCCCAAAATAAATAAAATAAACTTAGAAAAAAAGAGAAAGAAACAGGTTCTGTCATAGGATCAGGGCTTCTTCCATATGCTGAAATGAGAACGATCAAGCTAGAAATAACTAAGAATTTTTTTCTTAACTATCCATTTAGTGTCTTTATTATTAGAAAATATCCGATGTCCACTTCAGAAATACATCAAATCATTTGGGAAGGTTCCAGTTTTTGGATGTGTACCTCAAAAAGAGTTCTGTAGTTATCTTGGCTGTGGATAATTCAGCCTGGACTTCTTTTGTCCAAAGCTACCAATAACTTGGGCTTTTAAAAAATATTTATTTATTTATTTATTTATTTATTTATTTATTTATTTAATATGTAATTTATTGTCAAATTGGTTTCCATACAACACCCAGTGCTCATCTCAACAGGTGCCCTCCTCAATACCCATCACCCATTTTCCCCTCTCCCCAACCCCCCCCTCCATCAACCCTCAGTTTGTCCTCAGTATATTTAAGAGTCTCTTGTGGTTTGCCCCCCTCCCTCTCTGTAACTTTTTTTCCCCCCCTTCCCCTCCCCCCTTCTGGTCGTCTCTTATAACTTGGGCTTTTCATACAGTAAAACTTTGGTGAAATAAGGCCCAATTCCCAGTCTTGCAGTTTTTTGAGCCACAAGGAAACATGGGTTTCACGTAAATATAAATAGCATTTATTAAGTGTGTTCCAAACATCGCTAATTGGGAGAGGCTCTTGAGAAAAAGAATTCCCTGGACAAGTAAGTGATAAAACTTTGCCTCTGTATTCCTGACTTGCAGAGTCACAACTCACACAAGCATATTAAATAAGGACTTTGCAAAGCTCTAAGAACCCTATTTGGCTTTGCCTCGTTGCCGTGAATGTTCTGAAACGTGTCTAGGGCAATAAGAAGAAATCTCACTAGCTGACTCTGTGGTCTTCTGGAAAGCACTTCCAAACATTTTTAAATTTCTACCTGGTGGGGGGCGCCTGGGTGGCTCCGTAGGTTAAGCATCCGACTTGGGCTCAGGTCATGATCTCGAGGGGTGTGGGTTCCAGCCCCCCGGTCGGGGCTCCATGCTGACGGTGTGGAGCCTGCATGGGATTCTCTGCCCTTCGTGGGATTCTCCCTCTGTCTCTGCCCCTCGCCCACTCACGCATCCGCTCTCAAAAATAAAAACAGAACTTAAATAAAAAAGTTTTTTTTTACCTGCTGTGCTCATCCCAAAGATGTCTGCCTCAATCACACTAAATATGAAGTAGAGTTTTAATATCTGAGTCTTAACCTAAGTTTTTGATCCCCACCACCCCGTGCCGCTCCTTGCTGGCTTCCGATATATGCTGACCTTCCGATTCCTGGTCCTCCTCCCGGTCTCTGGCCGTGGGTGCCTTCTGGGCCTGACGATGTCACGTTTGCCAGATGCATGTCAGGCACTTCCTAACTTGTATGTCCTTCTGGGGCTTCCCTGTCCCCAGTCCCCTGGCTGGCATTTACTCTCCGTGACCTACTCATATTCAATGGGACCTTCATGTAAAATTCAAGGTTGCATCTGGCAAATGTCAAGTGAGGGGGGCAGGCTAAATGTCACAGCGTTGCCAGGGGCTGGGAAGGTCAGGGGCGGCTTCGCGAGGAGGAAAAGGATGCACACGGATAGTGCAGGGGGAAGAAGAGTGGAAACCCAGGTGGCGATCGGGATGTGCAAGAGAGTTGCAGACAGGTGCGGGGGAAGCAGGAGGCAGCAGAAGGTAGGGCTGGGAGGCTAGTGGACACCACACGGAAGAGCCCTGAACTGGGCCCATGAACTTGAATTGTATCCTCTAGGCAGAGGGAGCCATGGAAACGTTCTGAGAACGGCTGTAAAAGCCCATCTGCAATGAGAGGGGAGGAGAGGGGTGGGGTCCTGGCGCCTTCCCATCCTTCCTGTGTCTGCTTCTAGCTACTGGATGACAAAAGCGAGGGCTTTGGGTCCAAACCCTCCACCGCGTCCCTCCTAGTTTGGCCACTTAGCGTATGATCTTGGGAAAATGACTTCATATCTTTGTCACTTAGCGTATGGTCTTGGGAAAATGACTTCCTATCTCAGAACCTCAGTTTCCGCACGTGTGAAACGATTTCAAGGTACCTCGTTGGGGACTAGTTCTTGTCCGGGGGACGAGTTCAGGCCTCGAAAAGGGACTGTGCTCTGGGAATAAACCACGGCTACAGATGTAGCTGGGAAAGCTGTGCACCTGGCCAGCGTCCGCAGCTTGCACAGCCCCGTTTTCCAGAGACATCGATGGGCTGTGCGGGCCCGTGGGACCCCCTGAGCCCGCACAGCCCTAAGGGCCCACGGCAGAGATAATCCTGCTGCTGGGGTATTTTTTTCCTCTTGAGTTGCTGTGTTAGTGCGGTTGCCCAGGAGCCCCTCCACTCTCTGCTTTCTACATTAGCAGGAGAGGCAGCCTGAACTGTCCTTAAGAGAAAAGCGGCCACCTGGGCTGGCTCTGGGGAAGGACTTCTTAAAACCCAATCTGCCCAATTACCTCCCATGCAAAGGAGACAGTCAGACGGAGGTGAAACCAATTGACCCCGACCTGGCAGTTTTTGCCGAGAACTGGAAAACTGAAATCCCCTCGTGGCTTTTCCCTTCCTTTTTTCTGAAGTTCGTTAGCCGGGGGAGGGACTGCCGGATGGGAATTGTCTGTAATAGCTCTCACCCGGACACGACTTGGGGCCCAAGGTGTTGCAAATAAGTAAAAGTAGGCTCTCGTCTGTGAGGGTTTATTTTAAACAAAAGACACTTCGTAAGTAGTTATTAGCGGCCAGCATTTTACGTTCCTTCTGTCCTTATCCTGTCTCTCCACCCATCGGGATTTTTCTAAAATTGGTTTTAACCCCTCACCCCAGACTCTCACTTTCTGGAACTAAAGGCCTCATCTTACTCTCTCCTCATGTGTAGCTTCTTTATCAAGTCCCTGTGGTCCCTTTATCAAGTTCTTTGGTCCCTTGTTCCCGCTCCTGTGTGTCTGACACCCTCCAAGCACGGCACCCAACACTGTAGCCTATGGGGTGAGGGGAGCTGTGCCCGGACTTGGTCTTGAGGCACTTGAGTAGGCTCTGAGTTATAGGGGAAAAGCCAACGGAGAAGGAGGGAAAGATAAGAGAGACAGAGCCGGGGATGGAGGGAGGGAGAGTGAGGGAGGGGGAGAGTGTAGCCCATAGGCTACAGTGTTGGGTGCCGTGCTGGGAGGGTGTCAGACACACAGGAGCGGGAACAAGGGACCAAAGAACTTGATAAAGGGACCAAAGAGACTTGATAAAGAAGGGAGGGAGAGAGAAAGAAAGGGAGAGAGGGAGGAAGGGAGGCAGAGAGAGAAATGGAGGAGAGAGAGGGAGAGAGAAGGAGAGAGAGAGGAGAGAGGAAGAGAGATTGAGAGAAAGGAGAGGCAGAGAAGGAGGGAAAGAGAAGGAGAGGGGGAGGGAAGGAGGGAGAGAGACAGAAGGAAAGAGAGAGAGGGAGGGAGAGGAAAGGAGGAGAGAGAAGGAGAGAGAGAGAGAGAAGGGAGGGAGAGAGAGACAAAAGGAGGGAGGGAGAGGGATTGTTGGGGCAAAGTCTCAAAGGAAAGCAGGAAAGAGAGGAGATAGCCTTTAGAAGGTCGCACATGGTGGGAGAGGGAGAAAGCATTGGCCTTATAAGGTGTCTCTTGCAATGATATGGAAGAAAGGGATAGAAGACTGTGTGTGTCTGCAGGCAAGTAGGTACTGTTGATACAATATCTGTATCACCTTATTAGGAAATCACCAGACACACCCTCCTAGTGGAGAATGGCAATCTCTTTGCCTTTAAGAAGGAAGAGCCTTGGAGCTTGGGTTGGGTCTTGCTTAGTTCAGTGATCTCTCTGGGGGCCCCTGATATGCCTGTTGACTGTGCATTTTCTGGTCTTGTGGGGCCTGGGGTAACTTTCATAAAGAACATTTCAAGTCAACACTTTCATTCTTGTGTGCCCCCAGAAGCCCAAATCCCGCTAAAATTTTACAGGCTGTATTTTGTCTCATCAACGTCCCTACTGATTAATTGCATTTATAATGAAATATCAGATCTTTCAAATGAACTCGATACCAGCGGGATTGTTAGAATATCTTCGTGGATTTACAAATAGGTATTTAGGGGCCTTCAAACGCTAGGCAAGAAGCAAACTACACAGAGCTGGATCAATAAATAGTTTACGGAGCAAATCATTTGTTTTTAGTGTAAACTGGTAGAAAGTTCCTCAGGAATGGTCTCCGCGGTAGGTGCACAGAACATTTTTCTCTGTTTTATTACAAACACTAAACAGCTTAAAGCTGCACTAAGACCTTGGGGATCCATTAGAGACATATGTTATGAGCCGTAGATTTAGATAACAGTATCCTATCAATGGAAGTTTCTTGAATTTGACAACCGCTGTGGTTACCTAAGAGGGTAGCTTTGTTCTCGGGCCAACACTGGTGTCCTCGGGGGTAAAGGGACGTAATGCGTACAATCTGCCCTCAAGTAGTTTAGGAGAAAATATATGAGGATGGGGGGGTGGGGTCTGGCTTCATGGACTTCGGAGGATTCTTGCTGAACTTGGACGGTGCAGAGACAAACACAGAAGCCCAAACGTCAAAGCCTAGTTGAGAAGAGAGTTCAGGAGAACCTGGACTTGAGTTTGGTCCAAGAGAACTTCTGTCAAATGGCCAGCAGTGGTTTACAGAAAGAATAATGTGAATTGAGTTGAATGACAAGAATGAGTTACTCTCTGCAATTAGCTTCTTTTACTCTGTACACCCTTTACTGCCAAGGCTGACCTTGACCAAACTTCAGTTAGGCTCCTCGGAGCCCTCTTTTCGACTAGGCCTCCAGATTGGCCCCCTTCCTGGATTTGGCCTTCCCAGCCCAGACTTAGCAAAGAATCCTGCGAGGTCATCTGGCAAGAGTGCCCTCATCTTGACATGTCCTCTGAGTAATATCGACCCACCCCTCCCCTCCGCCCTCCTTCCTTGGGTATAAATCCTCATGTGTCCTTGCCTTATTCAGAGTGGAGCCCAGTCTCGCTCTCCCTTCTGCAATAGTCTTGGGGAAAAAGAAAAGCTTTCATACCATTTTAACAAGCATCCGAATAATGTTCTCCTTAACAGCACACCTTGGGTCCCAGGTCTTATTTTTATGGAAATGCTGAGACAGCTCCCAGCTTGGATGGAAGTGCTTATGGATCTAACAGGGAGAGGGAGTGTTCCACGGGAAGACAGGCGTGCAAACAAGTAAATGGCAAGTTAAGAGCTGTAACGGTGGTTGGAATCAGCTGCTGTGGGAATCCAGAAGACAGGAGCATTTACCCTGAGCAGGTAAACTGAGCTGTGTACTAAAGAAGGGGCAGAATTTTGCCAAGTAGAGACACAGAGGCAAGAATATTCGAGGAGGAGAACTTTGAATGGGGTTCTTCCATGTCTTGGCTCAAGCAAGTAATTCCGCTGGTAGGGACTCCAGGTACTATTTGGGGGTCCCCCTCAAATCACTCAATGGGGCGCTCAGCTGCTATGTCTACCCTCGGGGGGTCAGGTGCACGGGCATCTGGAGACCCTGCCCCAAGGGAAATGCTCATTTCCACAGCCCGCATGCAACAGCGCCCTGCCCTTGCTGTTATAAAGGGATTTACTAAAAAGGAACTTTGGCCCTGTGGTTTTAAAGGTCAAAGGAATGTTTCTCTCTTCCTTTAAAAATAAAATCTTTCTTTTGGTTCTTCTGGAAGTTACGGAGAAGACCGAAGGGGGTGAAGAGGGAAGGAAGAAGGACAAGAGACATTTGGCACTGGAAAATGACTGGAAAATGACTCCCTGCGTATGGAAAATGTTTTAGTAGTTTCTCTGAGGCAGGACTTGAAGCAAAGAAATCATGCAGAAAAGCACATGGAAAATCAAGCAAAATATTTTTAGCTAGTTGACCTTTTTTGTAAGAGTAGTATCTCCTTTATAAGGAAAAATTACCCGAAGAATGTTCTGGTACTAATAGTTGGAAGGGAGGCCAGAGTGGGAATAAGCCAGAGGTAAAAATAACCAAGTTCATGGTACACGTTTGTGGGGCCTGGGGGCGCAGCACCCCATCTTTCTGAACTGGGTGATACTGGGGCTCTGTTCTTGCATCTGGTGTCACTGCCTCCCTTGCCCTGCCGGGACGTGTCTCAGAAGCACGGCTCCGTTCTCAAATGTTCCCTTCCAGCTCCCTCCCTCCCTCCCTTCCTCCCTTCCTCTACTCATTTTTCTTTACTGTGTTCAGGAAAGGGCAGCACCTGGGAGGTGGTCTTGAGAACACAGTCGTGAGAGTCACAATGGTCTGAACTTGAGTCCAGGCTCCGCCTACTCTATGAGTGACCTTGGGTAAGTTACTTAACCTCTCCGGGCTTCCGTTTCCTCATCTGCAGGCTGGGAAGGATGGTAGTACCCACCTCACAGGGTGGGTGGGGATGGTTAAAGGAGAGAACAGTACGAGGGAATTCTCAGGACAGAGAGGGGAGCTCTGTAGAAACCAGACTGACCGGCCGCTCGAGGGGAGAGGAGTAGGAGATAAGCCAGCTGCTGGGGACGCCCCATCCGGCTCTCATTTGTCTTTCGTGCTTTCTGGGTTCATGCCAGCACGCCCTGGCTTTACTCTCTTGTACCTGGGTGGATTGCTCTGACAGAATAAACTCTGAGCTAATCCCACTCTGGGTTCGGCCACATTCTCTGCTAACAGGTTCTTTCTCAAAATCTGCCACTGGCCCTGGAACAAAGCCAACGCCAAGTGAAATTATGACGCATATGGGGCTTGGCTCTGCTCTTGTTTTGTTTTTGCTCCTCTCTACCTCCTCTTTCTGCAGGTTTCTCCACGTCTTCCCTGTCCCCAGTACCCAGGGGTCTTGCTGTCTAGACGCCTTTACTGAAGTACCTTGTCCAGTTCCGTCTTCTTCCTCGTTTTCCAGAATGGCTTTTCCAGGCAGCCTGCCCCTGCTGTCATTTCCTGGGACAGGAGATCCACAGGTGACCAATCCACGCAGGTGACCGCATGAACGGCCTCCTTTTCCTGGGGCCTGTCTTCTCATTTGGATGTGGAAGGCACACCTCTTCCAGGGAAATGGTAGGCACACATTTCCAGCACACCCCCAGTTGTACCCATCACGTAGGAATTCCTTTCTCCCTTGCAGTTAGGTTGGCTCCAGCCACACCGGGGTCGCGACTCTCAAGAGACCCTCAGCCGCATAGAGGGCCGCAGGGCCGAAAGCCAGACAGGTCACAAAGCAGAGGTGGGAGTGTGGACAGGCCATCCTGAGACAGTGATCTGGTTGTACCGGGGGTTTTCTGAGTCCAACTTTGCTGCTTGGAACAATTCCTGGAATGGATACAAAGTCTTTTCCTCTTCTCGGAAAGTCTCGTTGAACTCACCAGGGCGGCTGGAAAGGAGTGACCCTCCAGGGTTTGCATGCTGGGATTTCAAGGGCTCTGAGGGGTCTAGATATTCCGTGTATATTAACATTCTTTCCTCTTGAGTAGGTAGGGATTTCCAAGACCTTCTTTTCCCCAAACCTGCCAAGACCCAGCCTCACCTCTAATGGCCCTCCTCTCACTCAGCCTTGACCTTGGCCCATCCAAGGGGGCCCCCTCGGCCCCCCTCACCTGCCTGCTTTCTTTGCTTGTCCTTTCCTCCTTCCTCTCCCCTCTTTTAAGGAACGACCTTTTCCTCTGCCTTTTGAAGGCCAAAGCCCTAGTCTCTGACCTTGACATTGAGTCCTCCTGCAAACCCCACTGACTTGATTCTATTATCTGTGCCTTTTCCTTTTTTGTCTTCTGATGCTCTCCCTACAGATGACTACAAATAGTCTCACATGTGTGCAGTCTTCTCGAAGGGGAAAAACCTATGCCCCTTCCTCCTTTGAGAGGCTGCAAGCCTCCCTCTCCCTGCCGACGACAAAGGGCTTAGAGGTGGCATTTGCACCACAGCCCGCTCTTGCTGAGCTCACATCCCTCTCCTGCCTCCACAGGCCTCCAGGATGCCGAGCCCAAAACGCTCTGGGTCACTGTCCTTATCCTCATCTCATCCCTGCTATGCTGTCGTATCCCCTTCTTGAAACTTTCTCTTTCCCCATTACAGTGGTGCTTCTCCACTGTGATTTTTTTCTCTAGCTCTCAAGATCATTCTGTTTTCTCTACTGTGTTCTCTTCTCTCTTCCTCCTTCTCAATGTACAGCGTCTGTCCTGGCATACATTCTGTTTTCTTTCTGTATACTCTTTTTTTCCCCTCCCCACCGTCTGTCCATGACATCTAGATGGGCACGTTAAAGCCTTACTTCTTCCCTTCCTCTCGTCTGGTCAAGAGGTGTTTATTAAGCATCTTCTGTGGGCCAGTCACTGTACCGGGACATCGAAAGAGCAATTACAGTGACACGTGGCAAGGGCAGTGAGAGGTACAGGGCATCTCGGTACAGAGCTCCTGGGAGGGCCATCTAAATCACCACGGGGCTGGGGAAGATGAGGTAAGGCCTTCCCTAAGGAAGCAGCCTCGAGGGGAAGCTCTGAACAAGCTGGAGAAACGAAGGGTGGGGACGGGTGGGGACAGTGTTCGGGGCAGAGTCTGCAGGATCCATGCGATGGAGCCTCAGGCATTTCTGCCGTCTCTTCACCTCTGCTCCGTTCTTGTCTGCTCACATCTCCGCCTGATGAGATGTCCCCTTGTGACAGACACTTCAGGCAGGAGGGGTTCCCGCCCCTTCCGTGCAGATCTCAGGAAAAGTCACATCAGTATCTTTCTCCCAAGCTTCCATAACGTCGTAGCTGACTGCTCTCGTTGGCCCACCCTTCACATGGGCTCCCCCTCTGCAACATCTGTCCTGTCCTTCCCCAACTGCCGTTGGCCTGGAAGAGTCCCCTGTTCTTCTAGCCCTTTCTTCTGCGCCGAGGCCTCCAGTCTCTTCCTCACTCAATGACCCCACATACTTCTGTTGACAGATACTTCCCCGAAATTCGTTGTTAGTCATTTCACCCGTTTCCTCAAAAACTGTCAGATCACCATAAAATAACTTACCTGACTCTGACGTCATGCGCTTTCGCCATCTGACTCAATGGAATATTTCAGCTTTCTCACCGTTCATGTCCAGTGTGGGGCCCGGGCAAGGCCGCGTGGGTGTCGCGACGGGACTAGGCGTGCACTCTGCTTTTCCCCTCCAGGATTTGCACAAACAGTCCCCCTGTCTGCAATACCCTCCTTTTCAATGAACTTTTTAAGAATACGTGTATTACAAATATGAATGTTGACAGAGTTCATCTATGTTGTGGCAGATGTCAGAATTTCCCTCCTGTATAAAACCGAATGATATTGCATCGTTTGTATAGACCGCGTTTTGTTTACCCATGCATTCGCTGAGAGACCCTTGGGTTGTTTCCACCTTTTGGCTATTGTGAATAGTGCCGCCATGAACACGGGTGTGCAAACATCTGTTCTCGTCCCTGCTCTCAATTCTTTTTGGTATATACCCGGAAGTGGAGCTGCTGACTCATAGGATAATTCTATTTTGAATTTTTTTGAGGTGCTGCCATATTGCTCTTCAAGTAACTGTATCATTTTACATTCCTAACAAAGGTGCACTGGGATTCCAATGTCTCCACATCCTGGTCAACATTTGTTATTTTCTTTCTTTTTATAAAAAAATTCTTAATGTTTATTTTTAAGAGAGAGAGAAAGAGAGAGAGAGAGAGATTGAGCACGAGCAGGGGAGGGGCAGGGACACAATCTGAAGCAGGCTCCAGGCTCTGAGCTGTCAACACAGAGCCCGATGCGTAGCTTGAACTCACGAATGGTAAGAACGTGACCTGAGCCGAAGTTGGATGCTTAACAGACTGAGCCACCCAGGCACCCCTCTTTCTCTTTTTTTAAATAGTAGCCATCCTAATGGGTATGAAGTAGTTCCACAGTCTCCTTTTGAAACCCTTTTGGATATTTTGAAATATCCTCTTAATATTAGTAGATTATTTTCGTATCTTTATTACTTAATGTTAAAAACAAGACATACCCATTAGAACAAATTCAAAGAGGGGCACCTGTGTGGCTCAGTCGGTTAAGCATCTGACTTTTGGTTTCGGCTCAGGTCATGATCTCATGGTTCGTGGGTTCCAGCCCTGGATCAGGCTCTGTGCTGTCAATGTGGAGCCTGCTTGGGATTCTCTCTCTCTCTCTCTCTCTCTCTCTCTTTCTCTCTCTGGCCCTCTCTTACTTGTATGGTCTCTCTCTCCCAAAATAAATAAACTTAAAAAAAAACATATTCAAAGATTCCCTTAAAAAAAACCCAAAACCAAAATCAAAACACACACACACACACACCAGAAAAACAAAACAAAACAAAAACCCTGCCAGGCATTGGAGTTGCTATAATATTCCTTTGGCTGCTCTTCTCCAAACCTTTCTCTAGTCCCAAACTTCTTTGACATCTTGCTTCTGTCTTCCCCACCAGCTGCACCCCTGCATGTGGGAATGATGTTGGCAGGCACGCACCTGCTCAGTTGTTTACAGTATGCCCATTCCCACTGGTTATTGCCTGTGCCTTACTGGTCACTTGATATTTAGAATATCAGTCTTTGCCTGGGAGTCCTTTCTCCTGGATATCTCAAGCTCACGATAAAGTCAGAGAGAACAGGCTCTGGGGCAGCAGCCATGAGCCAGGGGAAGCAGCTACCCTGAAGGACTTCTCATTTGGCTCACTCAGTAAGAATCCCTTTAAGACCCTGCCCTGTGGGTCCCAGGTGAAATGAAGTCTTTCTCCCCCATCTCTTCCTACTTCCTGCTGCCAATGGAAGTCCTGTCTTCTTCTTCTTTGTGCTCCCACAACACTTTATTTGGGTCTGTAATAACGTATGATTATTCATAAACATGCTGTTCTTTATTAGTTATTTGTATATATCTATCCTCATCACTGGAACTGTTGGGTTTTTTGCTCTTTAGCGAGGGCCAAACTGTGCATGTAATGGACATAAGATAAACGTTACCCAATTCACCTGCTTCGGGGCTATGGCTGTGGAAGGCACCGGTGATTTCATCACTGCACTCGTTTGAACACGCGTGCAGTATTGAACTTCTCCAGGTTTGCCCGTGTGAGTTCCAGCGGCAATAGCCAGACCGCTAGTGATGTGTGTTTCCAGTGCTGACTGGAACCCTGGATCTGGACTGTGGCTTAGAAATGACACCGAGGGTTGCTTCTTGGGGTCTCTCTGCCACCGAAGTCACTTCCCGGGACAGACTTTCTGCACCCCCAGGGGTGGGGGGAGGCAAGAAGCTGTTATGTCAAGACAGAAAATGGCGATGGGGAATCCGGTTTCTCTTCTGAGATCATTCTCATCAAGACCCATTCTCAAGCCTTCACTCAGGTTGACGCACAGGCATCTGGCTGGAATCCAAAGGCTGGAGGTTGCCATGCGTGATGGCTCACCCACAGTGCCATGTGGCTTGTTCATGGCTGGACCTTGAAGTCTTAAACTCTGGCTACCCGATCCAGGCAGGGAATTGTCTAAGAGACGTAAAGGTAAGGGACACTCCAGGGCTTACCCTGGAGGGCTGGGTCAGAGCTCATACCAACTAATCAGGAGTGCAGAGCATGAAGTGACAAAGAAAAGGAACAGAATAATCAGGAATTTGTCCTCATGAACGGAGGCAGTGGCCAAATGACTTGTACTGTATCCTGGTAGGACAGTGCCATGGAACGTGTAGGACACCGTCTGAGGTTGGGCAGACTGTCCACGTAAGTATGCGGAAGCTGTCTGCGCTAGATAGTTGATGGCACATCGGGACGGTCACCCAGTCGTGGGGGACTGGGGTTGAGGTGAGCTCAGCACTTTCTCACAGGGTAGCTCTAGTCTGAGTCCCTGACACTAAGCTTTTGGTTGCTGAGGCCTCCATTTCAAAGACGGTCATCTCGGATAAACACACTGCCCACCACACAACGAGATAAAGAACCAGGCCACCCTGCCCATGAATTCCCCGTTTAGAAAGCCCCGAGTGCCAAAGATAACAGACTGAGTGACCCTGCTTTTCCTTTCCCGTGCTTTGATTTCTGTTCTTATTTTAAACTTGCCAATAAAGGGTGAACCCGAGAAACACTAGGCACCCCATTTTTGACCCCAATAAAGCAAAACCCCAGTTCTGGGCTTGCTCTCGCTCTCTCTCCCTCCCTCCTTCACCCCCCCCCCCCCCCCCCCCCCCGCCGCCCATGATCTCACTCCGTGGTCTTAGGCATGCTCTGTACCCTCTAGGACATGTGTGTCATAAACTTTTTTCTTTTCAAAGTTCCTCGACGGCCGTTGCTGAGGTGCGTCTTGTAATCGTAACAGGGACCACGAGAGCCAGTCCGGCCACAACACTGGCTCAGGTCAGGGCCGTGTCCGTGGGGGCTGCCCCAGCAGCGTGGGTCCAGGTGAGGGCTGCGGGCACACCTAGCGGACGGTGTCGCCACGGAGAGGCCGAGGCTGACCCTCGACAGTAGCCTCCAGAGAGCTTCCGTCTGCAGCGAGGAATGTAAGCCCTGAGAAAAGCAAGGTGACCAGGACGACTTAGGCCAGCCAGGACAGCGAGAAAGAGCGGGAAAGGGGAAATGGGAAGGGAGAAAACGGGTGGCTCAGAATCCGAGCTGCGTTGCATCATGTGATAGGTGTCAGGGTTAGAAAATGGCTCAGAGCAGGAGGGTGTCTGAGCGTTTTCGCCTATTACACTCCCTAGACCTTGCCTTTTAAAATCTTACCATGCCTATTTAGAAGGTTCTGTGGAAGAATAAAGTAGCATAAAGACCCACTCTGCCTCTAAGCTTACAGCAATTTTTATCAGCTTCCAGAAGCTTCCTTTTTGAATAATCTCTTAATCACCTTTATTTTAGGAATTGGGAATAGGTAACATAACTACAAAGGACTCATCCAAAGCCACAGATAGGACTCGGACACACACAACCCTATCCACCCCTCCTCCACACCCCCCCCCCCCCTCCGCCCCAGCCTCCAGCGCTCCAGGGCAGAACCTTCAAGGTCAGGTCTCATTTGGAGCTTTCCCGTCAAGAATCAACTCCTGTTCTTGGCCTGGCTGCCCTGAGGGCGGGGTGCAGGAGCCCTGGGAAAGGAAAAAAAAAAAAAAAGATCCTAACACCACTTGTTTTGATTCTCCCAACACCCCCTCTCCCCCCGCAGCCGCTTTCTCCCACTGGAGTTTGGGCACTCACGGTTCCATTTGTTCTCATACAAAGGGAAAAATAGATCTGTTTTGAGTTCCCGGTGTACCTGACTCAGTTACCTGACATTGGGGTGTGTTGTTTTTTGCGATGCCTCCAGCTGTACACATTCCTTTCTGGGGTGAATGCTTTGTAGAGACATAAACAGCCAGCTAAGCTGCAGGGAATAAACCTGGAGCTGACTTTTCTTTCTTTGGAGTTACATTCCTGCAGAGATAAATATACAGAAAGACAGATTATAAAGGAGGAAGGACGCCCTGTCAGCATGGGGGCTCCAGAGAGAACAAAAGGGTTATCGGTGCAGAGGCTGAAAATAGAATAGAAAGCTATCACGACTGGGGAAACACTGGAGGCCTTCCTGGGGAACCACCTGCAAAAAAAAAAAAAAAAAAATCTGAAAGTCCCAGGAAAACAAGACCCGGGTCAGCTCAAGTGAAAGCCAAACTTGAGAATCCGTGGCCAGCTAGATAGCCAGAAGATGGAGAGGAGAGAAGTCATTGCCTTCGAGTTCTTCAAGTTTTGCTCTGAGCAGGGCGCGCTGGACCCGGGGCACAGGGTTTATTCAGAAAAATGCAGTGGGGCTGGGGCAAGTGAGGACTGGGGCAGGTCTTCGAAATGGGCCACGCTGACCATTCAAACAGACATGGCAACAGAACTGCCAAGGCGTGCATGTTTCTAACACAATACGTGGCAGGTTGGTTTTACATTTAAGACTCTGTAAAAGCTGCTGCTCACCCCCAGCCCCTTCAGTTTGTTTGTTTGTTTGTTTTTGGCAAGCTTGTTTTGGCAAGCTAGAATCCAGTGAACCGAATCAAGGCTGTCTTCAGCTCTGACTCCGTGCAATCTCTCTATTCCTTTGCAGCTCAAGCGGCTAGTGAAAACTGGGCTCCAGAAAGGTTATTTCTCCTCTGTGTCAGTGGGTGGTTAACCTTTGAGTCAACCAACTCTGCACCGACGTTCAGCGTCCTCCCCTCCCCCTCCCCCTTCCCTTTACCTTCCTTTAATTCGAGTACATTTTGTCCAGAGGCCACAACCTGGTTTAAGATCCAGTGGGTCGCCTGCCCTCCAGAGACGGGTGCTCAGCTGAGTGTAGGGAGTTGGGTGAAACAAACCCAGGAAAGGGAGGTGCCCTTTTAAGAAACCTCAGCCTTCTGGTTAACATAATAATGAGGCCATTATGCCTCCTAGGGGGTCTCTGGGCTTGCCCTAGGGTTTCCGAACAACAGAAGCCCGCAGCTAGAGATTCAAGCCCTGTACCTCCTCATCAGTGTGCCAGGGCTGAATGCCAGGATGGGTGCCCATCCCAGGGAAAATGGCTTCAGTTTTAAACACCTGTCATCTAAGCTCTTCCCCCTGCCCTCGTAAAATCTGCCCGTTTGCTCTACAGACACCTCTTTTGTCAAATCTTAATTAGTACCTGGGTCGCTGAGCCGTCCATCCTCCAGAAAGTACCCCCCCCCCACCCCATCCCATACCAGCCCCACCTTCCATGTATTTCCACACTGACCAGTCATCTTCACCGGTGTCCGGTAAGTATCTGAAGCTATTGGATTTTGAAAGTGAGACGGATGCCGTCATTCACTCTCATTCATTCATTCACTCACTCATTCATTCACTCACTCATTCATTCAGTTCATTCATTCATTCACTCATTCATTCACTCACTCATTCAGTCATTTATTCACTCATTCATCCATTCACTCATTCATTCATCCAGTTCATTCATTCACTCACTCATTCATTCAGTTCATTCATTCATTCACTCATTCATTCACTCACTCACTCACTCAGTCATTCATTCAGTTCATTCATTCATGTATTCCTTCACTCATAATTAATTTTGAATGTCTAGTATGTGCCGGTCACTGGCCTGTGTACTTGAAACGCGTGGAAAAACAACAAAACTTGTTGCCGCGAAAGCTCACGTTATAAGGGAGGGAGGGGAGCGTGGGAGACAGATGGCTAACAATAAACCATAAAGACATTGGGTGGCACATTAGAAGTTACAGAAAGACAACAGAAGCAAAACTAGAGTAGGTAAAGGGGAATCTGGTGGGCAGAGGGAGTGGGGAAAGGAAAAATTTTTTAAATTTTTATTATTTTATTATTTTTAAAATTTAAATCCAAGGTAGTTAATACATAGTGTGATAATGATTTCAGGAGTAGAATTTAGTGATTCATCACATACACGTAACACCCCAGTGCTCATCCCAAGAAGCGTCCTCCTTAACGCCCATCACCCACCCATTTAGCCCATCTCCCCACCCAACACTCCTCCAGCGACCCTCAGTTTGTTCTCTGTATTTAAGAGTCTCTTATGGTTTGTCTCCCTCTCTGTTTTTATCTTATTTTTGCTTCCCTTCCCTTATGGTCATCTGTTTTGTATCTTAAATTCCACATATGAGTGAAATGGTATGATATTTGTCTCTCTCTGGCTGCTTGATTTCACTTAGCCTAATACACTCTAGTTCCATCCCTGTTGTTGGAAATGGCAAGATTTCATTCTGTTTGAGAGCCGAATAATAGTCCATTGTATATATATATACTATATCTCCTTTATCTATTCACCTGTTGATGGACATTTGGGCTCAGGAAAAGAAAAATGTAGTAACATTTTCAAGTGCAACTTGAACTCAACTTGTAAAACAAATGACAAATGAACATTGATGTTCCCTGTCATGAAGAATAGGGGTCTGGCCAATAAACAAGTATCGGGCAGTGGTTCACATATCACTGTCTGCAGAATCAAATTTTATATTCTGCAGATATTTATATTTATTTAGAAACCGATATTCAGAATATCATTTTATGATTATATACACACATATATGTATATGCATATACATATACATAATAACAGGTGCTGTAATTTAATTTAAAAATGTACCATTGGGGCTCCTGGGTGGCTCTGTCGGCTAAGCGTCCGACTTCGGCCCCGGTCATGATCTCATAGTTCGTGAGTTCGAGCCCCGCGTCGGGCTCTGTGCTGATGGCTCAGAGCCTGGAGCCTGCTTCGGATTCTGTGTCTCCCTCTCTCTCTGTTGCTCCCCTGCTCGTCCTCTGTCTCTGTCTCTCAAAAATAAATAAACTTAATTAAAAAAAATTTTTTTTACATGTACCATCAAGGTGCTTTGATACCTCTTTCAAATCAGGTAGATATATATTCCCATATATATGAAATTTCTAGTTGCCCAAATTGTCTTTTTGTTTCTTCTGGAAGAACTTGCTAACACGATCAGCTCACATCTCTTGGTAACATGAACAGCAGAGGCAACTTGCTGCCTTTGACCCTGTTCTGCTGATCAAGCTTGAAGCAACTTCATGCTGGCCTTCAGCCCAAGGTGGCTTTTGGGGGCAAAGGTAACTTCAGGCAACAGGGAGTGGGTGGAAGGGAGGGGAGGAAGGGGAGAGGCTGGCCCAGCAACAGGAGACTCGTGCTCCCAGTAAAGGAGGATGGAACAGGGGAGCAGGGCGATTGGCCACACATCTTGTACACTTCATTCAGCTCTGCACCCCAAGTCAGAACCCCACTTTCTGGTTTCTTTGAAAGTATTTAGTGCACAAATAAGCAGATCGGAGATAAGGAATGTCCAGTCATTGTTCAAGGATTTTCTGGAATTTGAAGCATTGTGACTTTTGTTGTTTAGAAAGGCTTTGGTTGCCTGTTTATCATCCAGCGCAGGCTCATGAATAACTTCCTGGGGGACTGGCCCACATTCTTGGTCCTGTTGGCGTCTCTTGCCCAGCAAGGCTCACTCGGGGCGTCTTCCCAACATCCTGTCTGAGAACGACCTTCTTTTCTCCACTTACTAAGCTCCGAGTCCTTATTGAAATGACCTCCCGCGCAGGAAGGCCCACTGTGGCGCCTGGCAGGAGAAAACAGTTCTGGTTTCTAGGAAGTTACACACACACACACACACACACACACACACACACGCAAAGTCTCGTTCAGAAAAGGCAAAATGTTTCTGTTCCTCTACAGGGTTGATACGGAAAACTAGCAGACATTCCAGCAACGTCCAGAACAGAAGGTAAAGACAGGTGCAGGGTACACAGCTGGAAGTCAGAGAACACAACAAGCTTCGTGTCCACAGGCACAGCTGCCTTAGTGACCCCGCCATGCGGATGTGGGCGCTTAAACAAAGCCAAGGGCATACGAATGTGTCTCGTGGGTATGCTCAGGCTTGAAAACTACTCAGTGGAAAGCTGGCAAAGTGTAAGCATTTCAGAGAAAGATAACCACGGAACTTATCTTAGCATCTAGGTAGCATTTTGCTCTTGCCCAATATGTTCTAAAGCTGCCGGGCTTTTTTCACTTTTCCAAGTGGGGCCAGTGAGGGTGAGGGGAGCCCCAAAGAGAGAGACGGGTTCTTTAAATTCATCCTAGGTCCTAAATGAGACCTTGCTAGAACACGACAAAAACTATTAGGACTCTGGTGACCAAAAAGTTGTGCCTTGCCCTTGGTCAACTGTTGGGTCATCCGTTGGTTGTGATGCAGGACTATGATGCCCACTTCAGATGTTCAGTGTGCCTCATCCACTCTCCGGGCTGGTGATGAGTGCTGGTGTCATGGGCAGGTGACTGGTGCCGGGGTCCAGGTTCCGCTCTCAGACGGGACCCACACCTTCTGTTTTTACACTCTGCTGTCACCGTCTTGAAATTCTTTTTTTTTTTCATTCTTTAATTTTGTCATTTCTTTTTTATTTGAGAGAGAAAGAGAGATAGCATGCAAGTTGGGGCAAGGGGCACAAGGAGAGAGAAGGGAGAGAGAGAGAGAGAGAGAGAGAGAGAATCATAAGCAGGCTCTACGCTCAGCACAGACTCTAACATAGGGCTCAATCCCAGGACCCTGGGATCATGACCTGAGCTGAAGTCAAGAGTTGGACGTCCAACCGACTGGGCCACCCAGATGCCCCACCATCTTGAAATTCTTAATAATGTTATCTTTGAACTTCTGTTTTGTAAATGAAGTCCAATCGAATGGCAGAGGATTCATGTGGGCTGAGTAGTTACATGCAATATGGATGCCCATTGGTTCTTGTTCTTACTGCCTATTTATTTGTGCCATTAGGGATTCCCCCATGATCATGGAATTTCACAGGATTCATGATGTGCCAGAGCCCAGGGAAGACTTGAAACAAATAGGAGGTAAGCATGCCTATGACTAAGTTGGGAGCAGGAAAGGAGGAGGGGCACCGACTGTTCTAAGTGAACACAGAACTTATTCAATGCAGGAAGAAGGCAGTGGTTTTCTAAGAAACACAAACGAGCACAGAACCATGTCATGTCCTTTCTTACTGTTGTTTCTTCCCCGTATTAGCCAATACTTGGGCTGACGATGAAGGCAGAGAAGGAATTGGAAAGACAGAGCAAATGATACTTGTTTTTCTTTTCAGTTCTTTCTTGCTCACCAGTAAGCCAGAGGTCTGGACTGTTGGAGAAAATGTGTGTATGTCATGAAAAGAAATAGAGACAGTTGAGTTAGTTTTTTGTAGCATTTCCACTGTTTGGGGAAGAACAAAATGAACTACAAATTATGAATTATGTAATTCTGGTGATCCTGGATATGAGTTACACACTCTTACATTTGCATTTAAAACTGGCATCACACACATAAAGAAGAATGGTGAAATTCAGGCTAAAAATGAAAAGTTTTCATTTTTCTTTATTACGGTGACATAAACAAGTAATAAAAACACCATGGCAAGTTGAGAGATTGCAGAAAATCTCTATATTATAGTACCTTAAACCACATTTTCCCCCCTTGCTTTTAAACAGTTTTCATTTTGGGGCATCTGAGTAGCTCAGTCTGTTAAGCCATGGTTCATGAGATCAAGCCCCATATTGGGCTCTGCACTGACAGCTTGGAGTCTGCTTGGGATTCTCTCTCTCTCTCTCTCTCTCTCTCTCTCTCTCTCTCTCTTTCTCTCTCTCTATTTCTTTTTCTCCCCCTCCCCCAATGTGCATGCTCTCTCTCTCTCTCTCTCTCTTAAAATAAATAAACATTAATTTTTTTTTTTCATTTTGCTCTGGGCCCCACCAAGTAGGTAGCTGATGATAAATATAAAAGTTTGTAGAAACACCTAACGTGGTTGTTAGATTCAACCCTGATCATAGTGTTCATAGCACGTTTAGTTAGGATTTCATTTTAGGGATTGTCTTTGTTTAGATTCCCCCAGAAGGACACCCTGAGATAAAGATTTGAGTGGAAGTGATGTATTTGGAAGACGATCCCTGAAAACACCAATAGGGAAGTGTAGGAGGGTGGAAAGAAGGAGAGAGAGAGAGAGAGAGAGAGAGAGAGAGAGAAAGAGAGAATGGAGGCAATTAACTGTATGCTATCAAACTAGTTACCTTTGTGGGGAACTGGAATTCGATCCTGCTGGGAACCCCTGGAGACAGTGGTATCCCACAGTTACCCCAGATGAAGACCAAGGGAGCTGGGGTATTTGTCTTTCAACTTTCCATCTGTCCTTAGAGGAAGGCTATTCTTGGGACCATTAATTATATATAATTTCTGGCTTGTTCTGCTCATGGCTACCATCGCAGAGTATTGCAGGTATGGGAAGGGTACCAACAGCATCTACGCCATTCGTCAAGCAATAAAAGATCCTATACAGATCAGAGATACCTGTTAAAATGACTAGTGAGACCAGTGGAGAAAAAGAGACAAAAATAAAACAATGATGAATCTTTGCTCTGCCTGGATGAGGCTTCAGAAAAACACAATCATAAGAGTCCTTATAGAGAGGGGTCCTAGATGATGGCATTATATGTATTTCTGTGAAGAATGAGATGAAACTTTCAGGACAGTAGAGAAATACAGTGGATCATAATGGAGGTTGCAAGTTCATGTGTAGCTAGCACAGATTTGCTAAGGAGAGCCCGCAGTCCATCAGGAGGTCTGGAAAGAGAATCTTACCTTTGTGCCACTCACCAAAGGCCAGCGTCGGACCTTATGACGAATTTAGTCTTTGATGACTTTGGCCTGGCTTGTGATTTCCCAATGCCCCAGGGGTCTGAGATATACTGCCCAGCCCCCCGAAAAATCCCACTGGGGCATAAATGACTGATACCAGCCCAACGTATGCCCAGCTCCAAGCTGATTTACTTTTGACCTTTCCCCCTGCTCCCAGAACTTAATTATGTTTGATTTCGCGGTGTTTTGAAAACTTCATTGTATTTTAATGGATTTCTCTTAATTTTATTTCTTCACTTAATTGAGAAACTCATTCCTGGGCAAGTTCTCTGTCCTCTTTTCTTACTCTCACGGTGCTCAGCCTCACTGGACACGGAATAGGGGAGCAATGATTTCTTGCTGATTAACCAACTCCCCCCGGGGTCACAGAGCATCACTGGAGGCAGCTGCCGACAGAGGGGGACGGTCCTGGTGGGTCCCCCACAAGCTTCTGAACTACAGGCCCAAACTAGGTCAGGACACACACTATCTGATGTTATGTGGGGTACCTGGGCTTCTGAGATGTATCCGGGAGCTGGGGGAATGCGGAAGGCGTAGGGCCGCTCCCAGGAGGGGCCGAGATGCCTGCAGTGATGGGAGTTGAGGGGCTTGGCGTGGGCTGTCCAGGCATCATGGGACCTGGTACCTGACCTGGCCGGGGAGGATGAGTGGTGGCATCTGGTGATGCATCAGAGGGTAGGGAGGGGGCTGCTGATGGGACATCATGCCAGGGTGCCCTGCTCTTCCAAGTGGTGCCAGGCCAGGTCCTGCTGAGTGCCGGTGCCCCTGCTGAGGGTTCTGTCCGTTGGCTGCCGAGCTCACGACTCGGGGTATGCCTGCCATGCCACGTGCAAGTTGTGGCATGCAGTAAACACCTGCTCCTCTGTCCTTCCGAAGCCTCTTTCTCCACGCGTTTCCTGCTCCTCAAAATGTTGAAGCCGGACCCCCACTTTCTTCATTTGTGTCTCAAGCAGGAGAGCGACCGGGGACTTGACCTTCCTCTCCTCTGTGGCAGCCAGGTCTTTGGTTTGTTTGCAGCAGAGGCAGGAGCAGCTGTGTGGTTGTGGCTCAGAAACGCCGCGTTCTGCGTCTTCTTCCCGAGATTGCGTTCTAGTGAGTTCCTGGTGCTCTTTGCTCGCCTTTCTTCCGATTCAGTATCCTCCCTGACTTCACTTTCTTGCTCTGTCCCACTGATTTTTTTTTTTTTATTTTCTCCATCTTGTGTCTTCTCGTCTTCATCTGCTTCATTTTCTGTCTTTGTTTTCTGCCTTTTCAGGCATCAGTGTCTGTTTCCATTTTTTTGTTGTTGTTGTTTTTTCCCTCTCCAGCTTCGCTGGCTCAGAGTGTCCCATGTCAACCATACAGCTGCCTTCCTGGCCTGGGGCACTAATGGGGGGATTTGTGGAATGATGTGGCAATTGAGGAACTCAGCTGGGGGCAGGAAATTGCTTATACAGAGAGTCAACAGGAAATACGTGTGGATGGCCAGGTACACAGCAAATCCTCATGCTTTGCTTTTGGTGAATGCACATGAGCACTTGTGAAATGTAATGTTGGTAAAAAGATAGCAGTTGAACCAATGCCATTGAGAGGAGGAGCCCATTTTTTCTGAATCATTTTGGTTTTAAAAGTTCATATTAAGTGAACAAAGCGTGAGAGTACATGTGCATTCACTTGCCTGAGCTTCATTTGATGTTTTTAAAAGACCAGACCACTTTTTACTTTTTTAAAAATACTTATTTATTTTGAGACACAGAGAGAGAGAGACACAAAGGGCGAGTGGGGAGGAGCAGAGAAAGAGGGAGACCCAGAATCCGAAGCAGGCTCCAGGCTCTGAGCTGTCAGCACAGCGCCCGAGGTAGGACTCAAACTCACGAGTAACAAGATCATGACCTGAGCTGAAGTCGGACACTTGACCAACTGAGTCCCCCAGGTGCCCCCATGTCTTACTTCTTTATTCACTTTTCACCGTTGCATTCTGCTGGGCCTGGGGTTTGATTTTTACCATATATACAAGCTGACAAATTAGTTGTTAGTGTCTCCTGGATGCCGGCAGAAGCTACGAGACTCTCGGCTCAGAGAAAAAGGACCCTATCATCCATGGTGTCACAAACAACATAGGCCACCTCTCACCAAGGAAACGCAACATGGCCCAGATGGATGCCACTCGGGGGGGTTGTATGTTAAGCGACACAGAACGTAGGGGATCCACTACAAACAGTAAGATACCTCGTCCCTTGGTCAGGAAGAGGTGTTGCCTCATTTCTCAAGTGACCAGCTTCAAAAACAGTCCTGAAAAATTGCCTGGGTAAAGGGTGGCAGGCCTTGCAAGGGTGGCACACCAAGTAAGAGGTGGAGGAGATATTAAAACTCCCATTCGATGGGGCGCCTGGGTGGCTCAGTTGGTTAAGCGGCCGACTTCAGCTCAGGTCATGATCTCTCGGTCTGTGAGTTCAAGCCCCGCGTCGGGCTCTGTGCTGACAGCTCGGAGCCTGGAGCCTGTTTCAGATTCTGTGTCTCCCTCTCTGTGACCCTCCCCCATTCATGCTCAGTCTCTCTCTGTCTCAAAAATAAAAATAAAACGTTAAAAAAAAATTCCCATTCGAAATGCATTCCTTAAATTTAAGAAGATAGAAGAAGTTATGAACGTATGGAAGGAAAAATGCAACATTTAGTTTAAAATAAAAAAGACGAGGGGGCCCTGGGTGGCTCAATCGGTTAAGCATCTGACTTCGGCTCAGGTTATGATCTCACGGCTCGTGAGTTCGAGCCCCATGTCGGGCTCTGTGCTGACAGCTCGGAGCCTGGAGCCTGCTTCGGAGTCTGTGTCTCCCTCTCTCTCTCTGTTCCTCCCCGACTCGCACTCTGTCTCTCTCTCCCTCAAGAATAAATAAACATTAAAAAATATTTTTAAAAACGTGAGTCACCTAGTTAGGTATGAACATTCCATGTCTGAGATACGATTACACTGGATGGCTTTAATAGCAGAGTAGACACAGTGAAGGAAAATATTAGTGAACCTAGGGACTCAGCAGTAGATAACTTCAAAATGGAACACGCGAGAGGAGGGGCCCCTGGGTGGCTCAGTTGGTTAAGCATCTGACTGTTGATTTCCGCTCAGGTTATGATCTCACGGTTCGTGAGATCAAACCCCCGCATCAGGCTCTGTGCTGAGAGAATAAAGCATGCTTGAGATTCTGTCTCTCCTTCTCTCTCTCTCTTTGCCCCTCCCAGCTCACACACTCACTTTCTCTCTACAAATAAATAAATAAACTTTAAAAAAAGGAAACATACGGAACACACAGAGGAAAAAAAAAAGATGAACAAACGTCAACGGAAAATCAGTGGGCCCTGGGACAACCGCTAGTGGGTTCGTGCATGTGGAACTGAAGTTGAAAGAGGGGATAAAAAGTGACTGAAAACTTCATACAAATTGTAAAAACTTTCAACTCACAGGGCCAAGAAACTCAACAGAAATCAAGCAGAAAAAAATGGAAAAAAAAAAAAAAGACTCTAAGGCACATCATAATCAAATTCCACTCGCGGTGGGGGATGAAGTCCATGAAAAATTTTAGTATATGTGCTGCTGAAGCGAGCACAGTCCACGAAAATTTTGAAAATTTAGAAAATTTAGATTAGATTAAAAAAATCTTGGTAAAGGGAAAAAGCTTAGGATTAACCAAAGGAAAAACATACACATTATATACAGAAGAACAAAGGTGAGAATCTTAGAAGACTTCCCTTTGGAGACAGTGCAAGTTAGAAGACAATGGAGCCTCACGTTGAAGTACTGAAGGAACAAACCAGCAAAGAAACAAGTAACTGTTGACCTGGAATTCTCTACCAGCAAAAATAACCTTCAAAAACAAAGGTAAAATAGAGACTGTGTCGGACATATAAAGTTGAAAGAGATCATCACTGGTAGACCCATGCCATAAGACATGGTCAAGGAACTCCTGCAGGCAGAAGGCAAAAAACACCAGATAAAAAGCTGGGTCTATGCAAGGGAACGAAGGACGTCAGGACCGATGTCTGTTCACTTCACCCATGACATCAGCTCCTTCCAATAGCTCCCCTCCAGTTTTCAGTCTCCATGCAGAACAGAAATGCCTTGGAAAGCCCTTAGTTCTCAGCACTGTGATGTGAACAAGAAACATGGTTTGTGCTACAGGTCTGAAAGAAGAAAGATAGGAGAGAAGGTCGTTGAACTTGGAGGGGAGCGCGGCTGAGGAAGAGAGACCCCAAAGGAGAATAGCCCTTCTTTGTAGCCAGGGACAGAGGATTAAAGTTCCTGTGTGTTTCCTTCTGGGAGACGCTGGTAATCTTTTCCCTTATGGAGATTATAAATAATAGAAGGAGGTGGTGGTGAATCAGAAGAATTTAGCAATATACAGTTTAGAGTCGACTTAAAATTTTGCATTGGTATATTTGAGAGTAGCAGGAGAAGTAGTTGGACTTTGGAGGTATTGGGAAATAGAGACAGGAAATTAAACTGCAGCCCCTGTAGTCAAAATGTGCATAGACTTAACCCCCACTGCCGTTCTCAACCCAGCTTTACCTTCCTGAGAGTAAACGTACGCAAATTTCTCTCTGTGAGTAACTGCTTTAGGTGTTATTGAACACCCAAAGATGCAAGGCAGAGGATTCTGCCCTCAAGGATGTATTTACAGAGATGGCATATTCCCCTCCCATCTCTCTCCCTTGCATCCCACTTATTTCCTTTCTGTTTTTATCTGTCTCACTCCGTACCCACAGACGGAATAAATTCCAGTCTGGAGCCACAAATGATGGATGTTAAAGAAGTGATGCAGGCCATTGTTTCAGAAGCAGGGGTGGGGGGACGGTTCAGGGAACATTTTATGGATGAGAGAGGTTTTACGCTGGAAAGAAACGGGAATGTGATGAATGGAGCCAGAGCATAGGTGCCTTTCTGTCTGGGAAGATAAGGTGTTGAATGGTAGATCTGTTGGGTTTGAAGAGTGGATGGCTACTTACTTTAAGTAGGCTGTTTATTCCCCAAATAAGTCTGATTCAGAAGGGAAGAAAGGCCATAGATACACATCTGTCTGTAAGTTTCCTGTGGCATTGAGGTGTCTCAGAAGGGAGTGTGCCTGGGATCTCCAAGAAGAAGTCAGGAGAGAAGGGCGGAGAGGTCAGTGCACACATCTCAGAGGTAAGAGAGGAGCCAGGAGGGAGATGCTGTGGAATCAGAAGGTCAAGTGTGTCGAAGCCTGGATGGTGCGTGCCATATCCCATGATGTGGAACAGAGCCTGAGGGCAAGCCACCAGACTGGGTGGCTGAAAGCGGGACTGAGAGCAGGCAGCTCCAGAAAAAAGCCAGATCTCGGAGGGCTGGGGAGGAGGTGGGCGAGGTGGGGGCAGGGGCAGGGCCACGTAGGCCCAGATGGAGACTTTGGGCAAATTCAAGAAAGTACTCGCCTGCGAAGACCAAGTAGAAAAATGTGCTTTTTTTTTTTGCATCAAGAAAAAGACATCCCATTCTCTGGAAGATGCAGTCCTGTGCCCCTTGCCTTGGCAAGTGGATTCAGGACTGGATTCAGCCATCGTTCATCTCTGACCCAAGTGTCCCTGAGCAGAGGGTAACGTATGGACTGAGTACGTGGTGATTCTGTGTAGGGACACACAGCACAAAGTGCTCACTGAAGGCGGCGGATGGTACAGGGAATGGCAAAATAGTAAAATCATTCAAGGGGCAGAAGAGGGCCCAGAAAAGGGTTGGAAAAGAAATCTGTGCATCTTTCTAGGCACAAAACTATGTCTCCTGCCCTTCCCCTGCCCCCCCACCTTTGTCGGTCATTTCTACGCCCACGGATTTCAGAATTGTTTAGGAGGAGACACCCATGTGTGATGCCAATCATGCTATTATGGGCTGCACTGTGCCCACCCAAAATTGATACATACCTCAGAATGTGATTATTTGGAGTTACAGACTTTAAAGAGGGAATTAAGTTAAAACGAGGCCATTAGGATGGGCCCCCATCCAATAGGAATGGCGCCCTTAAAGAAGAGATTAGGACACAGACAACTCAGACTGGACACAGTGAATGTGACAACACAGCAAGGCAGCCCCCTCTGCAAGCCGAGGAGAGAGGTCTCAAGCTTACTGCCACCTTGATGGTGGACCCCGCGCCCCTGAACTGTGAGGGAAGAAATTTCCGTTGTTCACGCCTCCCCAGTCTGTGGTACTTTGTGCCGGCAGCCCTAGCAAATGAAGACACACAGTCGGAAAAAAATTTCGTGACACAACTACGACACACACCTAGTCCCTTGCTAGGGTTTTGGAAAGTGCACAGTGAGCCTCACGATAGCGTGTGCGTTAGCGAGATGCCATCAGGGTACCTGCGACTACACGTGCACAGCGCTCGGCGCATGGCAAGTGCTCCACAGGTTAACTCTTCCTCTTGTTTTCCCGCAGGCAAGAACAGCTCCTTGAGGACCAACATCACCATCTCTTCTGCTTTGGAAATGAACCAGAAGTATTTATCCCGTGGCCCTGGTACGTCAACCTTTCACTTTACGGAACCGAACCGTGGGACGTTGAAGTCCAGTTAGGGGGAAACCAGACACACAAGGGAAATGATGAGGGAGGAAGGCGGGTCTGGACCTTGAATGCTTGCTGTGCGCCAGGCACTATGTCCTGCATTTCCTGTTACGTCTGTCTCATTTTAATCCTCCACAGAGTTACGAGTGGGAAGTCTTTGCCTCTTTTTGGTAAAGATGTGAATATTGATTAGCAAGAATCAACCCAAGTGCATGGGCATCAAACCCACATAGGCGGTGACTGTTAGAATAACCCTGCCACCACCCCCACCCCGCCTTGTGACCTTCCTGATAACCTTGGGAAGCAAGGGCGGACCTACTGTTCACACTGTTTTATGTATTAGGAAAATACGACCCAGGAAATACTGGATCATTCACGTACACACTCGATGTCAGACAGTAAGTCAGTTCTTAAACCCACTGAGGTGTTTTGGCTGTTGATCTGATAACCAGACATTCAGATGCCGTTTAGATATTCATATTCTCAGGAAGTGACTCTCAGGATGGTGTCCCTGCACTGCGGGTGGCTTTGACTTTGACACGGGGTTTTGGAATGCTACGTTTCTTGTGTGAGATGGGGGCCCTTTGGTCACAATGGTGTCAGCCATCCTCTGACAGTAGTGGACCCAGCATGGGTTTGGGGGTCAGAAGATAGAATCCTGGCCCTGGCTCTGCCACAGACTGGCTGGATGACCTTGGGGACTTGATTCTTCCTAGTCCTATGTTTCTCCTCCGTAAATAGAAGACACAGTGCTTCATGATTTCTGAGACTTGTTAAAAAATCTGATGCTGTGCATCAGAATCGCTGAATGGCCCCGAGGCACTGGTAAGAAGCCCACAGGCATATGGAGGCAGAGATTTGTCCCCTGTCATCTGACCAAGAAGGGAATCCCCCACCATGGGCAATTCCTCTTATGGCTCCAATTGCATGGCGCAGACATGATGAGGCAGCCAAGTCCTCATTAATGTCATGATTACAGTGACAAGTCTGCTGGGGGCCTGAAGGCACCCGATTTGCCCTCCGAGTACTTGCAAGTGGAAATCCTTCATGCGCTCTCTGGCCACAGAACAGAGAGTCCTAGAACAAAGCCTGTTTTGGTCTTTTGTCTTGGCGCGGGGTGAGACCGTATCTCCAGCATAAACTACGCTGCTTGTATTGTTTTCATGCCCTCAGTAAAAAAGGAAAACACAACCAAGTGGTTTGGTTAGTTTTGGCATGCACAACTCAGGGTGGGAAATTCCCTCCGATTCTGGCTGATCACCCAGTATTTAATTTTTAAAATCAGTGTGTCAGTTCCAAAATACCAGAAGTTCTTGCTGAAGGGTATTCACAAAGAATGGGACATCCTGGTGTTTGGAAAAAACATTCCAGTTCGTTGGCATCACGGCACTTACTGTAATGTCAGCGATAAGAGCAGTGACCACACGGCGGGGTAGGTCCCTAGGGACTCCCTGGGGGAAGCCTCTCCATTTATGGTGAAGACGTGGAGAGCTGATGTGTGAACGTGGACAGCTTGTGCCTGGGGTAGCACCCGAGGTGTCCCGGGGTTGAGATCAGTGAGCCCCAAGGAACTGCCTTCAGCCTCAGGGGCCATGGGTCCTTGCCCACCAGTTATCCCATCTAGTTTTGAAGTCCACTGTCTGCTCTTGGGCAGACCTTGGGCCTAGCTTTGGGAAGCTTCTGACTTGCTGGTTTGAGGTGCACCAACTTGGGGGGCCTCTAGGTTCTGCTTCCCAAGTTAGAGCCTATGACTTGGTACCTTGCCTGACAATGGTCTCGTCCCCGGCAACCCCCACTTGGGGCCACAGACATCATGCATCGGCATCCACGGGGCATTGGCTAAAAGTTCAGCATTCAACCCCACCCTGGATGTAGCGAATCCGACCCTGCATCTTAACAGGAACCCCGGGGTGATTCATTTGCACGTTTCAGTTTTCCAAGCCCCGTGCTGGAATACCTTCAATAGAGGCGTACCATCCTGTACACCCATGAGACAGATTAACCATCTGCTTAGTTTGGTTGTAAGAAGACTTAATTCAGGAAGCTTGATGGGTACAATCAGAACTTCGCCTAGATATAGATAGATAGAGAGAGAGCGATGATGGAGATAGAGATAGAGAGGTAGAGATAGAGATCTCCTATGTATATGCACACACATACATAAAAAAGTCATCCATGATCGTTTTTCCATATGCTTTCTGAAATAGCACAATTAATACCAGACAGAGTGTGCTAAAAGTCTTTCTGGTAGCAGCTCTGAAAAGTATTTTGCCGAGGGCAGGACAGCAAGGAACCTTGTGCACAATCAGACACCATAAACCAAATGGGAGTCCAGATGGCCAGCAACCTCTGCTTTCCTCTCTGCTTTCTTCAGGTTTCTCTGCCAACTCGAGGGCACACGTAGGGGCACGTTGAAATGACCCAGGTCCTTCTGGAGTTCCCAAATGTGGCTCGCGGGCAGTGGGCGGGGCCGACTGAGACCCAGAGGCCATGGGAATTGCTGGAGGAGGAGGTGCTAAGGGGCCGGGGTTGTTTCTGAGGTTGCTGTGCAGCAGCCTCAGCATGCTCGAAGCTGGACGTTTCATTCCTTCTTGGAAGACGAGGTCATAATTCAGTTGCAGTCATCATTTTCCAGTTCCTCTCTAATATTTATGTGAAAACGCCTTTACTTGGCTTCCTTGATGCCCGTAAATGTCATCACCCTGGGGCGCCTGGGTGGCTCAGTCGGTTGAGCGTCCACCCTCGGCTCAGGTCACGATCTCATGGTTCGTGGGTTCGAGCCACACATCAGGCTCTGTGCTGACAGCTCGGAGTCTGGAGCCCGCTTTGGATTCTGTGTCTCCCTCTCTATGCCCCTCCCCCACTCATGCTCTGTCTCTCTCTCTCTCTCTCAGAAATAAATACGCATTAAAAAAAATTTTAAATGTCATCACTCTGAAACTTTCTAAAAGTAAAATACACACACACACACACACACGCACACACACACACACCTATACATACACACAACACCTGAGTTCAACAATGCCGATGGCTCCCAACTTTTTTTACACACTAAACACCTACCTGCTTACCTTCTTCTTTTGATATTCCCTGATTTAAATCGTGGTCCTGCAAGGTCTGGGGTCCCCTCGGTGACCTGTACTTGCCTGCATTGAAGAGATCTCGTCTGATGAAGTGACATAGTCGTAAGCCAAGGAGACTGTACCCTTTCCTCTCGCCTGTGGGGTTTGGAGAGTGAGAATTGCCTCCCCTCCCCCGCTTTGTGGGACCCACGCTTCATTGTTTGTCTGTGTACAGAATTCCGATGCTGCTGTCACGAATTGCCACCGATTTAGTGGCTTACAACAATGTGTTATCTCCTGATTCTCAAGGTCCAAAGCCTAAAATCTGTCTCACCAGGCTGAAGTCAAAGTATCACAGGGATGGCTCCTCCTGGAGGTGCTAGAGGAGAACCACTCCCGGCCTCTTTCCACTTCTAGAGGCTTCCAGCACTCCTGGGCTCACAGCTGCACCCTCTGACCTCTGCTTCATCATCACGCCTCTCAAGATACAGACCGTCCGGTCTCCCTCTCAGGAAGACCGTGGTGATTACATTGGGCCTCACCAGATAATTGAAGATAATCTACCAAACTAAAGATCCTTAACTGAATCATATCTGCAAAGTCCCTTTAGCCATATAAGACAACCTAGGCTTCGGTTCTGGGGATTAGGATGGGGCGTCTTTTTTTTTTTTTTTTAAATTTTTTTTTTTTAACGTTTATTTTTGAGACAGAGAGAGACAGAGCATGAAGGGGGGAGGGGCAGAGAGAGAAGGAGACACAGAATCGGAAGCAGGCTCCAGGCTCTGAGCCATCGGCCCAGAGCCCGACGCGGGGCTCGAACTCACGGACCGCGAGATCGTGACCTGAGCTGAAGTCAGACGCTTAACCGACTGCGCCACCCAGGTGCCCCTGGATGGGGCGTCTTTAAGGGGTCATTCATTATTCCATCTACTACAGCCTGAAAAGCAGAACGACTGCAATTGCGACCCTTCAACATCTTCGACCAGCGAAGGTGGATACTTACTTATCACCCATGGCTTGAGCTGCCGGGAATCACACTACATGACGATTCCCAGACACCTCGGACGGGGAGGTAGAACCACACTTTTGATAGACTTTAGAGATGTGTTTTTCCTGGAATGGAGTCAATTCGGGAAAATGAGAAGGTATGTATATGAAACAAAAAAGAATGTGGAGGCTTAAGAGAATTTAATTCTCATGATCCCATCTACTATTTACTGAACGTTTACTATGATCCAGGCACAGTGCTAGCTAGGTGCTCGGCAAACATTATTTCATTTACTCTGCACAAATGGCTAGGAAAGCAGGCTTTGGTGTTTGTGTTTTAAAGGTGAGAGAACTGAGTTGTACCAGTATTCTGGGCTATTTGTACAGTTTTCATCCTAGGCAGGTGCCCAGTGACCACTACTTGTCAGGAGAGACGATGTTTTTCTGAATGCGGTTTTTAATGACTGGAGTTACCTTCCCTAATGAAAGTGTATTTATAGACTTCCAAGAAACCCTGCTGTTGGTAAACTTGGCCTAACCCTAGAGCATCAGCAGAATGAGTCCAGCCATCCTGAGAGAACACAGGGCTTATTTTGCCTGTTGATGTATTATTCATTACTTTGCTTTCCCGACTCAGTTGGCCAACAGCCTACTGGGTCTGCTTGACTTTGATCAGAACAGAAACCATAGAGTGTCTCGCTGGTTAGAATTCAAGAGCCTGCTTTAGAATACATTCATATTTGATGAACATTTCTTGAATGCCTATCATGGCCAGTGGGTTCAGCTGGGTTCCTGGAACACAGCTCAGTAAGAGTTGGAAATACACCTCCTACATCAGCGTAGAGGGCAACTCGCTTCAAGTGATAAGACAACTCCATGGTCTGGCTCCTTCCTTTTTTCTCTGACCTGCAAGTGAAGAGCCAAATGACTGGCCCCCAACCTGGTTTTAGTATGTTCACCTCTTATTCTCCAGCATATGGAAGTTCGGTTTCAAAATATGTGTGGCTTTATTGTCAGCCTATACCCACCTGTCGCAGACTTTTGTGTGTCCCGAGGAAAGAATAAAACACAAAAGTGTCATAAAGAAATTTAAACTTTTACTCCGGCCAATCTTGACATTTGTTAGCTTAGACCCAACTGGTGGTGAGCTGGAGTCAGTGTTTTCTGGCTCTGGAGAGTCAAGGGTATGTATGTCTTTTCAGGTCCCTGTTCCGGGCTTTAGTAATATCAGGATCATTCCTTGAAACTGGCCTTGGTAGTGCTGTGTACATGGTGAAAATCTGCAAACACTACAGATCAGGACTTTCTCTTCTTCTTCTTTTTTTTCGGAAGAGACAGTTTGTCAGCATAACACTGTCACCCACATACACATGGTGTGTGTCAATCACAGTCAATTAGGGTAAGTAATCAATTAATTGGATAAAGAAATATTCATGTTTGTTTGCACTGATAGGTTAATAGTGCTTAAGAGAGCAGTATATTAAATTCATAGGGCTGATGCTAGCCATCAGCCAGAATACGTTTCCATTTGCCAGACGAGAAAATGGAATTAATCCTGAGCAAGAGGAGCTCTGTATCCTTCTTGAAGCATGAGCCACGTTGGTTCCTCTTGGAGGTTATCTTTATGTTTTCTTCCTCAGAGTTTCAACCCTTGGGATTCAAAGGCAGTGGGTATCTGCAGGGATGGGGTCTTTAAGGCTCCACTGTGGTAGGACCAGGGGAGGCAAAGAGAGGGAATAAACCCAGGGTGCGTGGGTTTTGGTGGACACGTTGAGACAGCCTCTGCCTAGACTTGTAACAACAAACAAGAATATCAATTTCTATTTTTCACAAGACCTTTATGAGCTCCAAGGAACCGTCGTGTGTTAGGCATGGAGGTCCTAGGCACAGGGCTGGGGTCCACCGCCGGCCCTTATGGGGCTCTCAGTTACGGAAACTCCTATGACACATGGGTGGACATGGTCGCAGGAAAAATCCAAGAGAGAGGAAGTGTTTGCATTCTGCCAGGGTTGTTCAGGAAATCATCCTTCCATGGCTAACCATACCAAATGGATTAATTTGTTTTAAAAATTTACATAAGCAGAAAATCTATCACAAAACAGTCTGTAGGAGGGGAGGCTTTTTGTAATTAGCATCCAGAGAACATACGAATGTTTCTTCTGTCAACATTCCCCTGCTCTGCACTTCCTGCTCTGGTTGCTGGCCTCAGCCCCACACTGAGCCTGTTGAAGCATGAAGCTGGGGAGGTCAAGCATTTCATATGGACTAAATCACAGATGTCACTTTCCTTCTTCCAGCCCACAAGCCACTGAACCATGTAGGGCGAAGGTTAGAATTATAGTTCTTGGCGATTACTCTGTGTTCCCGGGAGCAGTCTTGTCTCCCCATGTCCCCCTGGCCTCCACATGTCACCCCCCCCCCACCCCAACCCTGCCCCATCTTATAACAATTCTTGCAAAAATAAACAAACGGGAAAGATGGTGTAATTAACAGTTTACATATGAACTCTGGTATGTTGCAAAAGCCAAGTTCTTGTGTCCAACAACCTAAGGTGAATCTGGTTATGTGTATTTGATGTAGTAGCAGCTGGAAATGCGGTTTCAGATTCCAGAGGGCCTCACGGCAATGGTTGTAGATTAGGGTAGCACATATTTCCAGCCAGTTTACTGGCCTCCCACTCTTTCTCCTACAAACTTCTTCGTCATTGCTCCGAGGCATAAAGTGGCTAAGAGTAACCTTCTTTACTCTTTCTCCCAGGCCCCTAGAAAGAGTTGTTGAGGCTTGACAAGGGTGAGTCTGGCAGCAGAATATATCATGCAGTAGAGTCAAGGTCGGGGGCAGAAAGACCACCGAGGATTCCCCGTGTCGTGAGGCATGGGCTAGATTGTGATAACACTGGGCCTAGAGAGAGAGAGAGAATGAAAGGCAGAATGGAAGGGATGGTCGTTATTGACTGGACTTAGGGATTCAAGTATGAGAAAGAATCGACTGTGAGTCCAAGGGCTTGAGTCTGAGACATGGGAGAATGGGGATCCCATTGACGGAAGTGAGGAGGAATAAAATGGGATCAGTCCTGGAGCAATGAATACATAAGGGAAACATTTGGATGGTACCACTATTGCTAAACATGGGTTTTGTGGTACCAGCCCATGGATCAATGTCACAGTTACCTCCATGAAAATAAATACTAACGAAGCATGGCCCCACCCAATGCAATTGTGCCGAGGGCTGAAGGGAACAAAATAAAAAGTGTTTGTGACGCCCCCACCCTGACCCCAGCCCAGAGTCTTATTGTCCATGACAGGTTACTATTGTTGTACATCAATGGCCTATTGGGACGGAGCAAGATTCTTGGCAGCCACCCAAGTAAGACTCTCTAGAAGCTGAGTGAGACCACCTGGAAAGTTTCAATCCCAAAAAGGATTTTCCCAAGTCATTCACTTGGGAATTAAGCCAATTGAGCATCTTGTAGGCCAGACACCAGGTTTAGCCCTCCAGGGACAGAGTAAATGGGAGAGGCCCAGTCCCTCCACTATGACCACACTCAGGGGTCCTTTAAGACTATGCTCACGATAGATTGTGTATTGGTCTTCTCGAATAGCCATAACAAAGTACCACAGACTGGGTGGCTTACAAACAGAAATTTACTTCTTCACAGTTGTGAAGGCTGGAAGTCCAAGGTCAAAGTGCCAGCAGGGTTAGTTTCTCCTGAGACTTCTCTCCTTGGCTTGCAAAAGGCCATCTTCTCCCTATGTCCTCACACGATCTTCCCTCCGTGTGTGTCTGTGTCCTAATCTCCTCCTCTTAGAAGGCCACCAATCCTATTGGAGTAAGGCCCACCCATATGACCTCATTTTACCTGAAATACTCCTTTAAAGCCCCCATCTCCAAATATAGTCATATTCTGGGGGCTGGGACTTCAATATATGATCTGTTCCCTATCTGCCTGCCTTGCCAAGGACTCTTCTGTGAAATTCTGTGTAAGAACAGCACTAGACCACCCCCAATCCCAGGGAAGGCCAACTCATGAGCATGGGGACACTGACATGTCTGAGCTAGCTATAAAGATCTTCTGACCAAAAAGAAAACCTATCTGCAGCGTGGACAGGCCTATCGCTCTGCATAGGTATCTCTGCCTCTTGTCTCTTGAAATTTCTGGTGCCATGGGGCTTTTGTTCACACAGAAGGAGCGATTGGTGAGAGGTGGTCATGTGACTGACCTCAAGTAGACCAGGACACCTAAACTTCTGGACCTGTCTCTAGCTCAGGAAACGGAGGAATTCTTCCCACTTCCTTAAAGGGTCTTTAGGTTTTTGTTTTTTGTTTTTTGGTTTTTATTTTTACCTGCTTCCAGGTCCCTGAAGCATTCCCCTTCCCCCATCCATCATTGACATACCACTTGCCCATTTTGTCCTCGGCATCCATGATTCCCTGCTATTCAATATAACATGAGAAAAAAATCTCAAGTGTAACTCAAAGACCCAACTTGTATCGGCTATTTCCAGTTCTATTTAGCATGACAGCAAAATTCTGCTCTAAGGACTCTTCCGGACTTTGTTCAGAGAGTCTTCTTGTCAACTGTCTTCCCTGTGTTGCAGCTACCCAAACTGAAACTCAGTGACTCCTTGGGGCTCATGGAATTTCCCCAAACACAACTCAGCTCTCCTCTGATCATATTTCCTGTGCTCACGTCCTTTTTACCAAACTCCCTATAAAGCTTTCTGACTTTTCTTTAAGCTCACAGGTCTTTGTAAACTTTCTAAATATCTTTGCAATTCTTTCCTACAACTACTGGGAGTTCCCAGCCCATCTGGGCAGTATGGAATTCAAATTCATGGCTCCATGACTCAACAAATAGCAGCACAAGATCATTTGATCGAAATTAGACAAGATTACTCTAGCCCTAAACAGAATACATCTGGTTGTGAATACATCTATGATTGGGGAAGCATGGGCTCACACATGCTTGTGGGAGAATGTGTATACATGGGAATCATTTTCCTCTAGAAAGATGCGTCCCATGAGCTTACTAGATCTTTTTATTTGTTTTCAAGTTCCAATACCCATGCCTGAATTGCTGACAAAAACAGATCTTTTCCAGGAGGGCTGGCAACAGTGTTTAAAGCCCATAAAAATCAGACAATAGGTTGTTAACATTGAAGCCAAGTGGTAAAAAGTTGACAGAGTCCAGGGTTAGGCTAAGAAGTCATTTCCAGCCCTTGTTGCAAAGCCAGCATGGGATGCTGCAGAAGACTGGCTTGGTGTTAATGCTCTTTTTATGAAACTACTTTATAACTTGATTATTTAAAAGGAGGGAAAAAAAGTTATTTCCTTGTACAGTTGAGAGTACCTTCATGTGAACACTTTAGACTAACTTAAGTCCATTTCCTTTGTGTACATTTTGTAATTAGGAAAACTCTTGGCACGTTGGCTTCCCTGGAAGCAGACTCTGAGATGGGGATTTGGCTGCAGGGGTTTGACTGGGGAGCATTCTCAGGATCAATGGGAGGAGAAGTCACCACAGAGTCTCAGCTGATCCTGAGGGTAGGAGGGGCTGTAAAGCAGGAATGGCCCTTCAGAGATGTCCTGAGTTCAGGAGATGGACCAGGCATTTACACCCTGCATTGGCTATCAATTGGATGAGGTCAATACCTATTCAGAATTGAGTGTTTGGGCTCAACACCTAACTCTTTCTCCCTTCCTTCCTTCCTTCCTTCCTTCCTTCCTTCCTTCCTTCCAACCTATTTATTCTGGGCTCTTTTTTTTTTTTTTTTTTTCATTGAATAAGAGGGTTAAAGAGAGGGAGTTGTTGAAGGTGATTCTTAGATTTTTTCTTTGGGAAGGTGAGCATGTGCCAAGGAGGAAGACAAGGGACTCAAACCTGGCCATGTTGACATTGAGGGCCTGTGGGATATCCAGGTAGAGATGGATTGCAGGTGAACAACCAAGAAGTTCTGGGCTAGAGATAGAGACTGGGGAGTCATCAGCCATATGACTGGGTAAGACACTGTAGAAGCGTGAGAAGAAAGGACGGTCAAGAAGACTCAAAGAACATTTTCCTCATTAAATCCAACTTGACCTCCCCCGTGCCTGAGGTGGGCTCCCCCTTCCCATCACTTCCTCCAGGGCTTTCATTCCTGTCCCCTGATTTGACCCTTGCCATGGACGTCCTACTTCTATTATGGATTTCTTTTCTCCTCAAGGCAGGTGAGCTCTGTGGTTGTATGAGTCCTGATGCTTGGTGGGCCAACGTTGACGCTCCCGTAACCTTCTCCCTCTCTCGTACCTCAGTTTCCTCAGCTTCCTCCAAGGTGTGTCCATTGCCGCTCAGCAAGAGAAGATGGTGGGAAAACATGGAATTAGTGGGGCCTGGCAAGAGCAAGATGGGGCCCCGGCAGAAGATTTTGGAGAGCTCTGTCAGATGACAGGATGGGACACAGACACAGAGGTAAAGAGAGCTCAGTGACCTGAGGTCTGTGGTGGACTCCAGATGAGGAAGTTGTATGGAGCTGGGGGGACATTCGTTGGGGGGGGGGGTATACTGACTAAGGTGATCTCAGGGGCTCAGGGGATTCCCAGGTTAGACCAAAATAGGGGGGGCTTTGATTCTCAGCCCTGCCAGGTGGAGAGTGGGTGGGCAGATAGGGGGGAAGAGGGGAAGGATGTGAGGAGGAGGACTGAGCGTGCTTGAAACATCCTGTTAGGATCATTCTGGAACTTGGGGCAAGTCAGACAGGTGGCCAGTAGGGAGATGAAGGGGCGTCGCAGGGGAAGTGCTGGCTTCCTTTCCTGCAACGGATGCTGCTGCTTCTGTTTCTTTCACTGCCCCCATCTGCTGCTGTGGGAGCCAAAGTTTCCTCCTGCAGTTCAGCTTTTGGAGAAGGACTGAGGACCCCTCCGTAACCACAGACCCCTGGGCCCCAAGGGCGCGTCTAAAACTCCCCTTTCTGCAGGAATACGGAACAGTCACCCAGGGCCTGGGCCTAACGGCATTTCAGTGACCCTATTGCGTTTTCTATTGTGGCCCCTCGAAGATACGCCCGCTGCAACCTTATTGGGAATAAGTCTTCATGTAAGGTAATGCAGTCGAGGTAAGGAACCCATATTGAAATCATGCTCATTTAGGGCGGTCCCTAAATCCAGTGAGGAGAGTCATTATAAGAGACAGAAAAAGAGAAGAGGAAGAGTCACAGACAGGGAACAGCATGTGGTGATAGAGGCAGAGATTGGAACAATGCATTTACAAACAAAGAACACCAAGGATTACTGGAAGTCACCAGAAGCGGGGAGAGAGGCATGGAACAGATTCTCCCTTGGAGTCTCCAAAAGCAACCAAGCCTGTCCGACGTTCTGATTTTGAACATCTGGCCTCCAGAACTGTGAGAGAAATAAACCGCTGTTTAAGCTACCCAGTTTGTGGTAATTTGTGGCAGAAATCCCTGGAAACTTAATGCAGGGTTGGATCTGAGAACTCCTGGTTATCCATCGCTCTGTGTTCCTTCTGGCATGGTTAAGGGAGGGGAGGGGGGAGTTTGACCCCAACTTTAACGTTTATTCCTAGTTTCTACAGGTCTTGTTAGCTGACCGTGACTCTCTCTGGCACAGCTCTAGGAAGACTCACAAAAATAAGTATCCTGTTGGCTGACCCTAAAACCCCACAATGGGTAAGCTCTCGGAGGGCATGCCTCTCCCAGCACACCTGCCACAGTGAATAAAGACACAAATCACAGTTTTCAAAGTGTTCTCACATGTATTATTTTATCCTCAGAGCAACTTAAAGACGAGGGGATTCAAGGAGAGTTACCTGTTTCATCCAGGAGAAAATAGAAGCTCAGAGAACACAGGACTATTATATTTTGTTCCGTTATTTGCTAACACATTTATGATGGAATCAGAGGGGAGTGGGTTATTTGTTCCTCTTGCATCGGGTAGGAATGTATTTGGTAAAAAGTACCAAAAATATCTGCCAGTGGTGGCTTCAAGAAATAAGGATTTGTTCGTCTCATCAAATAATAGTCCAAAGAGACGAGTCCAGCGTTGATGGGTCACCTACCCATGCCGCGTGCCCCCGAGTCTGGGACATTCTGTGGCATGCTTAGCACATAAGGTCCTTCCTCAAACTTGCCCTCCCTTGTTTTCCAGGGTAGCATCTGATCTTCAAGCTGATCAGTGGGGAGAATGGGAAGGGAGAAGAAAAGAAGGTAAAGGGGGACCATAAAATGAAAAGCCCCCCCCCCCCGTGTTAGAAAGGGTCTGCCCTTTGGGTTTAGAAGAGGCCTCCTGCCCAGTAGTATCACCAGCCAGAACTGTGTCACAGGGCAGATTGTTTCCCTAAGGAGGCAAGGTGGGGGAGGGAGGGATGGGTTTTGCTGAATAGTCAGCCACCTGCCTTAACCCTAGTCCAAGCGTTGGGCTGAATATAGAAAGACATGCTTCCTGGCCTAGAGTATCAGCGGAGGCCACACAGGTTGGGATTAGGAGTGAAAAACTCAACATGGTGAGCCTTTCCAGATGTCTTTGTTCTCTGAACTCTGCTTGGGTTAGTACTTGCTGAATTCGCTCCTTTCTCATTTCACCAGTGAAGTCTTAGGGAGGGCTGGTTACTACTTGAGTATTAATTAGTAATAGTCACAGAATCAGTCATGGCGACAGCGCTAGAGTCGTCAACATCCATCTGGTTATTGGACCCTTCTTCCTAATCTTCAGCAACACGGTATGTTGGAGCGAAACAAAGGCGATAAATGTGTCGCTGCTGTTCGTGTGAAAGGTTTGCACTTTGGACCTTTGTAGTCTCCAAACGAAATTAAATAAAAAAAACAGAGAAGCAAGGATGGCAAATATTTTTGCTATGCTGTTTAGAAATTCGTATCTTCCGCCCTTGGCTCATTAGAATAACAATGACAAAAGGCAATAAGAATACTATTTTGTTTCCACCCAGTATGGCAATTTCCTTTGCCATGCAAAGGTCAGAGGCCCAGCTGAAATGCCAAAGAAAAGCCTGTGCTCTAAAAATAACATCAGATCTTTCTGGAGCCCCACAGGAACAGGTGGAGGAAGCCCTGTTTGGGCGCAGGTTTCTCTCTCCCTCAGTCATAAGCTGCCACTCTGCCTTTGCGGTTCAGGATGAAAAGTTCTGGGAGGCGGCTGTGGATCCCGATTCTTTCCTTCCGAGAGAGACCATTTCTTTGCCTGTGAACAAAGGTGGATTTGCCAGGAAGTCCGTGAAACTCAGGCTTTAGGACCCCCGTCCCTGACACAGGCCCCCTTTCTGCAGAGGACCCTAGCAAGATGTTCATAAGTTGCACGCCTTTGACGATTCGTAGAATGAATCTCTCCAAATTCTTCTTTTTTAAAGAATGTTCATCAGGTTGTCTACTCTCCAGGGCCCACAAAACCTGGATCTGTCCTTGCCTCTGGATAACGTCGTTGGCAAACGTTTCTGGGGAGGCAGCACACATTTGTCTTTTCTCCTCCTTTCGCCTTTGGTCCCTGACACGTGGCGTTTCTCTCCTTCATAGGCCTGAAGCTGGCTGGGCCAAGCTGCAATGACAGTGAGTCCTCTGCGGCCAAACTGGGGTGCTTTCTGGCCGGAGGGATGCACCTCGACAGTGGCTTTGGGAAGAGTGTCGATGGAGGGAAGCCAGGTGGAGGAGGTCGGCACCACCGAATTATCGGAAACTGGGCCAAATGCGTATCTTTTAATGTGAATGAAGTCTCTCTGGGGACACTTCTTTGAAACCCCAGGCTGGGGGTGGCTTATCCTGTGCGTGTGTCCCTTGATGCTACGGGTATCAGAAGACCTGGCACGTTATGTTGACAATATCTGCTTCTAAGTTTCGTGTCCCGTGCGAGGCCAGGAGCTCTGTGAGGGCACGTATCTTGTATCTTCTCTGTGCCCCGGACTAGCGTTCAACAAAACAACTGGTAAACAGCAGGCCGGGAAAGTATTTGCTAAGCACGCTCTCTTTCGCTCTCTCTCCCCCCTGCGCCTCAAACAGGTGGTTTATAACCGAGGATGGCGGTACATCTATTGCCTCTCTGGTGAGGCTGTTATAAAAGGCACCGCCTGTACACTGTCCTTCCTAGACTGTGGGGAGTCACCAGCCTTTTGGGCAGCTGCGCTGAGGAATTACTCGTGATTTTAAGGAAAATCAGGATTTTTTCCTGCCCTGACGACAAGGGTTCCTGCCCTCAGCTGTTATCTCCCCATCAGATCTGTCTTCCTTTGGGTAGGAGACTTTTCCAGATTTGGGTCCTGCTTTTAAAATGTAAATATTCTACCTTACTTATCAGTCAATGCCTTCATGAGACATTTAAAGGACACCAGGAAGATTAAGGACTCAGGGGAGGGAAGGCAGCAGCAAAGATAAATGCCTATTCCGTGAATGCCCAGGGTCAACGTCTTCTAAGCTTTGGGGGGCCCAGGCTCACACCCCAAAACACCCAATTCTGGTAGAGCGGCCTTCAGTCCTACCTGCCTGAGATCAGGGTTGGGGCAGGAAAAAAGCCGGGCGAAGGTTTGGCTTTTCCCATGGACCCAGCTGGAGCTGACAGCTTGGTCCCCATTTAACATGCACAACACTGTGGGTCTCTTTGAGAAACACTCAGGAACACGGAGGGGCGGTGGGGGCTGCTCTCACCTGCCCAGTGAGAGCCTCTGGCAAAGATCGGCCACTCAGCAAGTATTTGTTGAGCATCTATTGTGCACGAGGCGTGTTGTGCTAGGTGCTAGTGAATCACTCTGTAAATCGCTTTCTCTGGGTCTTAGTTCACAGGATACCTTGGAATCAGCTCGGATCAGCCAGCGCCGGGAAACTGCTGACAAGCTGGAGGTCAGAAGGGACTAGAGTGTAAGCAGAGGAGGTTTGTGTGTGGCCGCTCACCTCCCTTACAGTCCACGCTTAGTGACCTTGCAGCCAAGCTCTGGAAAAGCTGGGGAAGTGTCTGGTTGACTTGGGGTCTTCGAGTTTCTTGGATCATGGCCGTATTCTCCACACCTGTGCCGGTAGGTCTTATCCTCTGCTCACACAGCCTGACTGGGATGTAAAAGGAGTCCCAGGAAACTCTGAAAAGTGGCTTGTAAAATCAATAATGTGGGCTTATTGCTCTATTCTGGGTGCTGCATATATGCCCACTCTTCATATCTGTAAAACTGGGATAAATCCCATTTTTAGGAGGATTCAGTGAGATCATTACTCGAAGCCCTTGGCCTGTTGTAAGCTCTGATAGAACAAAACTGATAATATAATTAATAATTTTATTTGGTTTAACTACTAATACAAATTGCAATATGCCCAGGGGAGGGCATAGGAAAGGAGCCGCCGGGAATTTCTGAATTGGGGGAAGAAGGTTTTGATGGGGCCGTTTCAGGGATTTCCAGGGGCACAAAACGTCAGCTGGCTAACAAATGACACACTTACAGGCCATTGTTTTAAGGTGTGTGCAGTTTGAATGGGAGAAAGCATTCTTTTTCATGTTCCAGGAAAACTGAAATATAGAAGCAGATCCTGATTGTCTGGACAAATCTCGCCCTCTTATCCATTCTCAACACTCCTGACCCCACCCCAGGGAGGACCATCTTCTGAAATCGCTCTTGTTGTAGAGAAGAAGCTGGACAGAACCTTCATTCCCTGCCCACCCTGGCCAGCAGCCCCGGTCTGGAGAGCAGCAAAGTCCAGAGACCCCTGGCAGACAGAGGGCCCAGAGGGGCTTCTGCCGGCCTTGGCTAAATTCAAGAAACGTCAGGCTCTTGAGGTTCAGGCAGGAGCCAAACTGAGCCCCTCCACAGACAGGTGACTGCTTTGCCCGGCAGGTAGGGCAGCCACATGGTGACCCGCCTGTCACTGGTTGACAGCCCCTTGGAGCCCTGACCCTGAGCAAGGGGGCATGAAAGGCAGGGCCAGCAAGGCATCCGGCCACCACGAGAGCCTGTCCGGACTCGAGGGCTTTGGCCTGAGTGTGTGACAATGAGGGCTGTGGCTTTGAACCTTGTCTGCCTTTGGCTGTTATGATGATTCTGGCATCCCTTTGCTGTTGTGTCAAATACGTGATCGTAAACGCTGAGGGTGAGAATATTTTTATTTATTATTATTATTTTTTTATTTTATTTATGTTTCTTTACTTATCTTGAGAGCGACAGAGAAAGCACAAGCAGGGGAGGGGCAGGGAGGGAGAGAGAGAGAATCCCAAGCAGGCTCCACACTGTCAGTGCAGAGCCTGACAGGGAGCTTGATCCCGTGAACCGAGAGATCATGACCTGAGCCAAAGTCAAGAGTCAGACACTCAACCAACCCGGGAACCCCAAGAATATTTTTAGTTAAAACCTAACCCTGTGGGGTGCCCGGGTGGCTCAGTTGGTTCAGTGTCCGACTTCGGCTCAGGTCATGATCTCACAGTCTGTGGGTTCAAGCCCCACACCAGGTTCTCTGCTATCAGTGCAGAACCCACTTTGGATCCTCTGTCCCTCTCTCTCTCTGCCCCACCCAACCCGCATTCTCTCTCTCAAAAATAAATGAAGAAAAAAACGTTAAAAAAAAACCCTAGCCCTGTGCTTTTATTAAAAATGAAGATGAGAAGTGAAGGGTATGGAAACCCCCTTTTCCCCTGGACTCTTGGTGACCACAGCTCCCCTACGTGGGGGAGAAGTGCTGGCCGGTCCGGACAACTTGTGAGCATGGTGTGCTGGGTTACTGAGCTGACCACCACACTGCCTCATTTCTTTCTTCCCTCAATCGTTTTTCCTTTCAACCTGTATCTATTAATTACCGACTCTATGCCAGGCACTGTGGGAGGCACTAGGGGATGCTGGGCACCATCACTGTGCTCAGAGAACTGGCAGTCTGGGCTTGTTGTTTCCATTATTCTTGGCATCTTGTGTGTCCCGATTCTTCCAGTGACACTCCCAATGCCTCATTTCCCCCCTTTCTTTTTAATATAATTGTAAGGTGGACTATTGAAAAAAAAAATGACTGATTTCCCCATGTGGCAGTAAACTGATTATCATGAAAGTTTTGAACAGAACAGTTCCAAAAATAACCTGAACAGAGACACTATGGCTAGAATGATTGCCTTCCATATGATTCCATTGAAGGACACCATTTATTTGGAGACAGGAATTGTGGTGTGTTTGTGACTCAACTAAATGAAAGCCTCTTATTAGTCACACCTTGTACAGGTGGAACCTCATTGCCTGTGTTCCCTGAGGTTCTTTTCGGTTGAACTAGAAACTTACGCCGTGGGACAATGTTTCCATCAATAACAGACTGATCATTAACCAGGGCTAAGAAATCGTTTGTAATCGTATTGTAATATCGGGATTCGTTTACACTTAATGTATTTAACTGATGTCTTCAGTGTATTCTTTCCTTGATAAGTGATAGGCTAAGAACAGAAACAGTCTATCAGCCCTCTTATTTATTTATTTATTTATTTATTTATTTATGTATTTTTGAGAGAGCAGGGGAGGGGCCGATAGAGGGAGAGAGAGAATCTCAACAATGCAGAGCCCAAAGCGGGTTTCGATCCCACGAACCGTGAGATCACGACCTGAGCTGAAATCGAGAGTCGGGCGCTTAACTGACTGAGCCACCCAGGCACCCCTTTCAAACCTCTTCTTGTCCTTAGCATTAAGTTCAGTGTCCGGTAACAAGATGAAAACCAACGTTTGTTCATTGAGTGAATGAAGCATACACGAAGGAGAGACTATGCGTATTTTCAGAGACGTTTTAAAAATAATGTATTTAGTTTTGGTTTTATATATTCAAATTGAATTAGTACTTCAAATGAACTTGAGAAAAAGTTGGGAGAGAGAAAGAGAAAGAAGCAAATAAACACTCTTTGTAAAGCAATCCCTTCCGCTGTCTTCTAGGTTTCTCTGTGACGTGTGTGTGTGTGTGTGTGTGTGTGTGTGTGTGTATTTGTCCCTGTGTGTCTATGTGCACATTTTTCTCGGGTCTCAGCCTGAGTTAGAGAGGGATTGACCCAGCTAGTTGAGGGAGGTTTGTTGGATGCCGGTTTGCACAGGGGACAAAATAGAAGTGGGCTCAGGACCGATTCGAAGGATAGGCACAGATGTGTGTTTTACTCACGACAGGATTGGTAGTTGTGGGAGAGAGGAGACCCTAGGAAAAGAGTATGGGTCTGTCTGCTATGCCGGTGAACACTTTTTCTATCCATGAAGTTTCGCTGTCTCCTTTTGCACTGGACTGGGGGCCCCGGAGAGCTCTGAGCAGGCCCAGCAGAGAGAGCTGAGGAACAGCCCAGTAGGGAGATGAGCTGCATTTATCAGAAAGGTCTGGCTAGCTAAATGCCTTCAATGTTAAGACATGAACCAGCGTTTCCAGAAAGTTCTGGATGCTGTTGCTGCTACATTTCACTTGGGAAAGCATAAGAAGCTCAGGTCACCACCTAAGCCAACCATGGACAGCCTCAGTTTCAACTCTGCCCTCCCAGCTTTTATAGTTTGATGTCCCCCTAGTCCCCACAATGGCAATCTTGGGCAAGTTGCTTCAGCTGTTAGGTCGCAGCTTTGTCATCTGCGAAACGGGTCTTGAAATCAGTGTGTTTTGAGTGCCCTTCCAACACCTCCTCCTCATCTAAGTATCGTTCTGCATGTAACTGTCCTAGACACTCTCAGCCAACCATCTAAAATTCTTCCCCGGGTCCTTGGTCAAAGGGAGAGTTGCCAAAAGCTTGGAGGCCTGCCACCCCCACAGAGAATGAAAATAGCTTGTTGTTTGGAAAGAAAGAGAGGAGGAGGAGAGTCATTAAAGCTAATGATGGAAATAGCAAGTTAGAAAGATACCCTAAGAGGAGAAAACTCCAGGCCTCATTGCCTTGTGGCTGAGGAAGTCATTCTGGTTTCGAAGCCCAGCTTCCCTGGAGAGGTTTGGTGGGGGAGGGGGGAAGACGAGGGTCAGAGGGCGGCCAAGAGTTTGTCATTATAAGCCACAACGGTATCGCCGACTGTCTGAAGAACTAAAGGTCTGGGTAGAATAATATTTATAAAGTAAGCTGGGCGAACTCCACGATGGCAGCCTCATTCCTCCTAAACCGGGCCGCTTCTAGAATTCCCTTTTCCCCAAATATCAGGGAAGAGAGCTGGTCTTTATTGGTCATCAATGAATTAAAAACACATTAACTGTGCCACTTTGAGCACGGGCAATCAGTTCACTGAGGTCTTACTGTTGCATAGCATCCAAATGATACCTTGGGAATGGGAGAGCACCCAGAAGTTTCTGGAAACGCTGGTTCATGTCTTAACATTGAAGGCATCCAGCTAGCCAGAGCTTTCTGGTAAATGCAGCCCCATCTCCCTAGACGTCCTTGTAGAGCCTTCTCTTGAAATAAAAAGAGCTGTAGAGATGAACGGGAACACAGATACAGCAGACCGGGTCTGCTACGGCATACGATTCCTCTACTGCCCGTCCTGGACATCTCTGGAAAGCCCCTATAGGCCTCTGTAAAGTCCATTTTGAAAATCACTTGCGTAGTCCAAACCTCTTCTCCATTCAAAAAGCATTTATGGAGCATCAGCAGTGTGCCACATCTGGGGGCTTGAAAGAAAAAGCACATACGGAAAGTCAGCCATTCCAATTGCTGTCTTCTTTGACGGCGCTCCCCTGTTTGCAGGTTGCCTCGGAAGGTGGTGGCCCCTCCATGGATGAAGGCGAGAGCGGGTGTTTTGCACCATCCACCCTCCTTTGTGAATCTGGCTGAGCTTCTTGGCTGCTGCTTTCAGAGGTATAACGAACCTCAACCCTCCCTCGTGCCCATCCTCACAGAGGGCTTCTTCATATCCACTGCCATCCCATATCTAACGGGGGGACGGTCTGTCTGGGTATTTTCTCATCTGTTCACGACCGGGTCGCCGTGTTGGGAACTGTGAACTGACAATTCCTATTCAAAGTGAGGGAGATCCTGATGTGTGACCACCAAGCTGCGAAAAAATAGTAGGCGCCTTTTGCCCCCCCCCCCGAACTAAGCTGCTGTTGATAACCCGGGAAATGGAGTTTCTTAGTTTTATTTTTGTTTTTTTCCAAGCTTATTTATTTATTTTTGAGAGAGAGAGAGAGAAAGAGAGAGAGAAAGTGTGAGTGGGGGACAGTCACAGAGAGAGAGAGAGGGAGAGAGAGAGAGACAGAGAGAGAGAGAGAGAGAGAGAAAGAGAGAGAAAGAGAATCCCAAGCAGGTTGCACACCATCAGCGCAGAGCTTGATGTGGGACTCGAACCCACAAACCGTGAGATCATTAACTGAGCCGAAGTCGGACGCTTAACCGACTGGGCCACCCAGGCGCCCCCAGATTCTTTATTTTTAAGACTGATTTCAAAGATGAATCAAACTGCCATCTTTATCCGACTAATAAACCAGATGGAAGGTTGTTTCTGAGGACACTCTAAGCCCGGCATGGCTTCTGGTCCTATGAGGCTATGACGCTGAGCCCCCACACAGGTACGTGAGTGAAAATGAAGAGCGCCCTGAAATGGGGCTTGGCATCTGTTCCCAGACAAGTGAGGGAGGGCTCTGGGGTTACAGGGCCTCGAAGGAGACAGATGACCCCAAAGAGGGATAATCTAGGAGACCAGGGACACAAGGATGGTCTGAGTCATTGTTGGGCTGCCTCTGAGATCCTTTCTGTGCTCCCTCCCCACTGCCCTCTTCCTTCATCAGCTTTTATGAGGAGTATACCAAACCTCCTAACCCACTTCTCTGTCTCTTCTACCTACTTTTCCTTCATTCTGCTGTTGACAAAACTTATCCTGCAGCAACAAAAATCTCAATAAATCCATAAGTTACTAGTGATGTTTGTGGGGGAGAGACGGGGGAGGGGGGGAGAGAGAGAGATGGAGAAAGATAAGGAGAGGGGGAAAGAGAACACCTTTGTGCTGCAACACTCCCTATGCAATAAAGCTAAAATTTCTCAGCATGGTGGTCAGTGTCTTTCAGAATCTGACTCCCTTCCTAAATGCCAACCACATGATATCTGCTGTCTCCTGAACACCCCAGTCTCTCTCCTCTATTGTTGTCCATGATCTACCCGTGGCTCATTATGCCCTTCCTGCTTCCTCAGTGAACCCCTCCTTATCCTTCTAGACTCAGCATAAATCTTTCTCCAAGCAGGGTTAGCCATTCCTTTATCTGCGTTTCCACATATGGTGCATGTACTCCTTCATACCACACATTTTTATTCTAATTACCTATTTCTACGCCCATCTCATCCAAGAGCAGGAGTGCCATAAGTCAAAGACAGTGTTCCATAAAGCTGCATACACAGAGCCTAGAACATGGTAGATATTCACCAAAGAATATATTTGTCGAATAGATAAATGGTCACCGTGGTATGGAAGCCAAAAGAGATACAGTCAGGAATTCCTGCATTAAAAACAAACAATCAACTAGAGAATCATGTTTGACCTTTCCAGAACTTGGCTCCTGCAGTAGAATTTAGAGATTACAAACAAAGCACAGAAGGAGCCCATGAAACATGAACATGGTTGCACCACACACTGGGTTCAAAGCCGTGTGTGTATATGTGTGCCCATGTGTACGTGTGTGTATGGATGGAACATAGGTGTGTGTGTGTGTGTGTGTGTGCCTTTTGCTGCCTGGGAATGCTATTTTTTTGAGATGCTCTTGTCAATTGGCTCCTTGCAGTTCCCTGTTCTCATTTTCCTCTTTGCTTGGCCTCATTTTTCCCATATGAAATGTTTCTCTAGACTTTTATAAACTGAATCATGGGCAGGGAAATTTTCCTAACCCTTTTAAACTCATAGTTGGGAAAGAATTCTAAATTCTAATGGCGCATTTTTTTTTTAGTGAAAATATGAAACCTTGACTGTGATAGAGGCTCTTCCGACACTTTCCTTCTACATGAGCTTAATGGGAATAAATAAAAAGCTATACTTTGGTTCACAGAAAACAGTAAAAAAAAAAAAAAAGCAAACAAAAATGGAGCTAGTTGAGTGTGTGTGTGTGTGTGTGTGTGTGTGTGTGTGTGTTTTCCAGATTGCTTTTCATTAGAAAAGGGACATGTGGAAGAATGGAGGTGGAGGACTGAATTTTGAGCCAAAAATGTTCCTACATGCCTGTAACTCTGTCTGAGGACGGGGCTAGGGTCAGCCATTTCTTTCGAGTGGTGCATGAAACCGACATCTTAGATCTCCATGTTGTATGTGTTCGTAGAAGCACAGCCTGTGGGTTTGGATAAGAACCCAAAGGAACAGTAAAGTGATAGAGACACAGCATCCAGGAGATAAGGGGAGAAAAGGCCAAATAACCTCCAGACAGCAGACCAAGTTTCTGCAGCTCACTATTTTATGGCTCACCCTTTGGCCTTTATTTGACCCATGATCCAGGCAAAATGATCCGGGACATTGTCAGTGAGTTGTCCTATTTTATGCAGAGACATTTTAGAGCTGTGTTGAGAAATCAAGGGCCGTAGGAGCAAAGTGATGGCTGTAGCTTGATTAACCCACTAAGAGCCCGGTTCAGGAGAAATCATCAGGTGATTGGCAACTCTGTCTCCCCTACTCCCAATTCCCCTACGCCCTCAATTCCAGAACTTAAGGGGCCAGTGGAGTCCTGACTCAGTGACCAAATGATTGAGTGGATGCATATCAAAGGCAGCTGCAACAGATCCAGGATTTTCTCTACTTCTTTCAATTCCAGAAGAACCTTACTTTGCCTGTGAAACAGACAAGGAACGAAAGCGCTGAGCCAGGGGTCCTTCCTGCATTTTTTTTCCATCTATGAAAACACGTGTTCATATTTATCGCGCTGGGTGCAGAGATGGACCCAGCTGACATGGCTACTGGGGATCTGGTTTGGCGAGAGGAGCTGTCTCTGACATTTTTCAACTTTGGAATCCGTGGGCGGGATAATGAACCAGGCTGTCCCCGAGGCCCATCAAATCTTTACCGCTCAAGGCTATTTCCGATTACTCCATGAAAGAGTAGAGCAGGGGCAAATGGAAATGCATTTTGTTAGCAGAGGGAGATTGATGACATCTTCAACTCTATTTGCAGATTCATAATATTCTCCTGAAAATCCCCGTGCTCAGAGCCAAATTATGCCTTTTTTCACTGTGACCCGTTTTGATAGAACCGTGCAAGGTCATGGCTGGAAGAAACCTTAGAAATCAAACAAATCCCTCAGTTACAAAGGAAACCAAGACCCAGAGAGATGAGACCCAAGGTCACTGAGCTAATGAGCAGGCCTGGAGAGAAAAATGAAGAGTTGCCTTTTCTTTTTAAGGGGTTTCCTGGTCGCTCCACTTGGTGAGTTCATGCTCTAAGTGCTTTTTGTGGTAATACCAGGACGTTTTAGTAAAAAAAGGATTCTTTGAAATACGAAACCAGTTCTCTCCCTGCCAAGATACTTTAAAAACAACAGCAATGAGCTAGGACATCTGTCTATCATTGGGAATTTGGGAGGCAAATATTTTCACAGAGCCTAAGTGTTCAAACAAACATGAGTAGCAAATATGGTCTCAACTTCAGCTGAGCCATTCGAATTTGGACAGAGAAGAAAGAGAAAATGGAAATCGAAGGTGGATAGAAAATACGGGGTTCTGGGACTCTTGAACGGATTACACAGAAGATAAACTTAACGTAGACTCGTTTTTGTTTTGTAAGCCCTGATGGCATTAGAAGTCTTTGCACCATCACTGTTGGCTTCTAGGAAAGCATATACACTTCTAAGTTTCTCCTTTGGAATCTAGGTCTGTGGTGACGACTTGGCAGAGACGGCTGTAGGCGGAGAGGATTGTGCAAGGCTAGGACACGGAGAGCCCCACTCCTCCGCTGCAGGACTGGGGTGGGCTCAGCATTATCAGGGGGCGTGAGCTGGGCCCGGAGGCGCTCCTATAGATCAAGCCAGGACTTGATCAGGCGAGTGGGATCCTGGGTAGGGAGGGGTCACGTATTGGGAAAATGCAGCATGGGAGCAAGAACACCCAGGACCAGGCTGTCCGTCTGAAGTAAGAACCGTAACAGAGGACTCTGGCCCTAGATCTGCTGCTCCTGGTGTGGGTTTTTGGGGGGTGAGCGGGAGCAGGCCAGATGGGGGGAGATAAATCGGGCTCTTAGGCTTCGAGCTTTCAAATGCTTTTCAGGTGACAGATGGAGTAATAGGAGGGTCTTCCAACCCCACAGTGATCCCTTGAGGATCTCTACACCTTGACAGAGTGCATAACCATGAGCTCAGGGAGGTGGGGGGCCTGAATTCTTAACTACCACTTTCAGAGTTGTTGTTTTTTTAATGTTTATTTCTGAGAGAGAGAGAGACAGAGTGCGAGCTGGGGAAGGGGCAGAGAGAGAAGGAGACACAGAATCCAAAGCAGGCCAGGCTCGGGGCTGTCAGCACAGAGCCCAACGCCGGGCTCCAACCCAAGACCTGCGAGATCAGACCTGAGCTGAAGTCGGACGCTTAGCCGACCGAGCCACCCAGGCGCCCCTTAACTGCCATTTTCAGATCCTCCTGCCTAGATATGGGCCAAGGATCCTCTCATCTCTGTAAAAAGGTCAAGCCATTAGCAAACTGTCTTCCAGCTGATGAGGAATATGTGAGAAACTACATGACTGACCTGAGGACCTTCCTTAAAACATAACTTTTCCAGGCCGTTGTAATAATTATTGGAACTGCATTATTAGAGATGCATTCTTAAGCATCAGCGCTAATGGTACAGCTTGTTTACAAAATGTGAAATACTGATAGAGAAACACTGTGTTAAGTCACTGGGCCTTCAGTGTGATTTAACTGAGCCGTGCAGGGACTCAGGGCCCCAGGCCCGCTCTGAGTGAGGATGGGTGGGGAAGGAAAACAGGTTAAAAACAAGGGCCAGCAGGGCGCCTGGGTGGCTCAGTCGGTTGAGCCTCAGACTCTTGATTTCAGGTCAGGTCAAGAGCTCGGAGGTTTGTGAGTTCGAGCCCCACATCTGGCTCTGTGCACACAGGGCAGAACCTGCTTAGGATTCTCTCTGCCCCTCTCTCTCTCTCTGCCCGTTCCCCCCTCACACACACTCTCTCTCAAAAATAAATAAACCTTTTTTTTTTTTTTTAAAGCAAGGGACAGCATTTCAAGAGGGGAGAAGACACCCAAGTTAAGGTTCCCACCTGCAGAGGGCAGTCCTGCTTGTCTGGTTGTGATGAAAACCAGGGAGAGCGTGAGCTGACTCAGTGCGTCCTGGCAGAGGCAGGGACGACAGAGGCTTGTGTTCGCTGCACGTTGTCATCTCATTAATAGAATCCCCACGCATTCACGCAGTGAGCCGGCCTTTGCGATGTCAGTCCGGGGATACAGTCGGATGAGCCGTGAGAGCCGATTCCCCTGCAGCTCAGGGAAGATCGCTGGGTTTCCTGACGTCACTAAGGTCACAGCTGATGTCTTGACCACCTCGGTGGATTCCCAGGAGATTAAGGATGAAACCCGTGCTGGTGGCAGTGGGGAGGTCCATAAACTTCCTGATGTGGTGTTCGCAGTCAACGTTTCGCATGTGCGGATATGGATTTTTGTTCTCCCGGTGCTCCTTGACCTTCAGGGTATTTATTTGTTCAGTGTGTTGCTGGAGTGGTACAGAAAAAAAAATCCACAACCCTTCTGGGGAGAGATCGGGGCCCCCAAGTGAAGAGAGGAGTCTAGGCTGGCAGTCAGGGTGCCTCCGAGCCCCTCTGCTCCCAACCTTGCTTAAAGGACCTACAAGAGGTCACGTCCGGCCTCCCCCAAGTGTGTCCCTTTGGCATACTGATTATTTTAAATAAAAATCACTTAAGAAACAGCCCCTGCAAGAACACTCCAACCCTCTTTTGTCCCCTTGAAAGCAGGAAACAAATCTCCCATATGGAAAATACCTTCCCTGCACTAAGAAGACATCCTTATCACCAAGAAAGCTGTAGAAACAAACCTTGTTATTTTTTTTTTTTTCTAATCTACTACCTCAGCCCGAATTCTGCTAGAATTCCCTACTGATTAAAGCTCTGAAACACCTGTTTTCTTTATCCTGTCAATTCCTCACAAATTCCCTGTCTCTTTGTCTAAAATGTATAAAAAATGGCTGCCTTGGTCATTTCTTTGGGTGTCAATTTCATGATTGAGTCTCAGTGTGCACCTTATAGAATTTTTTTTTTTTTAAACTCCCGGTTAGTCTGTCTCTTGTCAATTTGATTCTTAGTCGTCTGGAAGGCTTCAGAGATTAGAGAAAGAATGTTTTCTTCCCTCCAGAACCTTCCTCAAGGGAGCAGGCTGTGTCACTAGGTGGACATCCACCTTTCCATTTCATTGCTTATTCATAAGACCCTCTAAATGCTCACATTAACAACATTCCGCCCCATGTAAGCCTGCTTTTAAGAAAACCAGATTTTAAAAAATCATTTAAAAGACAAATATGGGGATAGGAGAAATTCTTTACAAAACGACGCAAAGTATTTTTTTCAAAGAGGTTCGACTTATACAATGTTCATTTCCAGGCTTGTTGTGATGCCTGTAAGTTACTTAAAAATACTGGAGTATAAGTCGTGTGATACTCCACGTGAGTTACCCTAGCTTAGGTCAATGCCAGGTGCTAATGAAGACTGGCGATTTGGGATGGGGCCAGCCAAGGTTATATCAGAAAGGCCAGACACATCTTTTACAAAGCCTCCTTGTTCAACTACCATTGCTTCGTTTAATCTTACATCATGTATCAACGATGGGTTTCTATTAATTCGTGTTAATTAGTTCTCATTGGCACAGTTAAAAAGATTCAAGATGTGTAGATTAGAGCTTGGAGGCATTCCTTCTCTCTAACTAAACAGGACCTAAGAATTCACTCAACCATGGACCCATTCCCTTGGGGATATTTGCTTAGCTCGAGCCCCACTCGGTCCTATGTCCAGTCATTGCTTAACAGATGTGATCATGTTGATTATAATGTTTTGAGTCTTGCTCAGGAATATTGCTGTGCCTGTTGTGAGCAAACATTTTACAGGGTGTATTTGGAACCGCTAAAGGAACAGATTGCTGAGGCTTGATTAAGTTTAGACAACCAGTTGATGAACTGTACTGAGCCCGCTTTGTTAATAAATGTTTATTAAATGGACGTGTGTGTATGAGAGTTTAGCGTGAGACTGGCTTCCATTATGACTTGTTGGCAGGGTTGCAGAGGAAAGCTAATTATTGCCCACTCAAATGTTCTTGAAAACGACTGCAACCTACCAAACCCAACTCCCAAAATTGCCCAAGATCAAACTGATTGAAGTCATTTGCAATAAACCTGTTTTTCAGAAGGTTGCTAATTGGGTATGCATATAGACTTTATCTACATGGATTCCAAACGTTTCTATTATTCCAAAACTAGTGTGAGGACAAAAGGCTACCGTTGGTGATCATTTAGTGAGATGAGAAAGAAGGCGTAAAAAGGCAAGTATAAGGAGGAAGCTTCAGGGCGGTCTTCAGAATACAGATCATAAAAATTCCAGAACTGCTTAAATGTATCCTGAGAAAAGTTCGAACTGGATTCTCAGTAGGGTGTGACCGTAACACTTCACAAAATTTTCTACTGCCATTTTCCACGTTTGGCTTGCTTACTACATCTGCCGCGGACCACATCTTTGTAAGTGTTCTCTGAGGACCACCTTTAAGGGAGACAGTTAACAAATGCTCATTTAATGCCTATTGTGACTATCGTAGGTACTGAGGGGGGTAGTGGAGAAACAGCCTCGGTTCTGATCTCAACGACTGGTTGAGGATGCCGACTGTCACAGGCATTAAATAGCTAGCAACTGTGGGATGCCTGGTTAGCTCTGTCGGTTGAGCATCCGACTTGGGCTCACGCCATGATCTCAGGGTTCATGAGTTCGAGCCCCGCATCAGGCTCACTGCTGTCAGCCTGTCAGTACAGAGCCCACCTCATATCCGCTCGTGCTCTCTCTCTCTCAAAAAAAATAAACAAATAAAACATTAAAAAAACAGAAATGACTAGGACCCCTTTCCATGTGTTTTATGCTCAAGGCCATTATCATAATGGAATTTAGAGGCCTGGGGAAGAGGGAGAACAGACAGTCCCTGCCTCAGTGCAGTCAGGTCACCTGCAAACGCGAGGGGTTGGGAGACAAGGGACCCTGTTCTGGACCCTCTGTGGCCAGGCTTGGGTGAATTACATTGGATCAGGCAAGCGATTTATCTGGCCGGTGATTTATGCGGCAGTTGGCAGAGAGAAACCCTGTGCCCATCACCATTAGGTCAAAAAAGTCAAAATTATAACAACAGAACTCGTGTCCCAAAAATGTTAGGCCATGGGGTGGTGAATCCACAGGCCAGGATTAATCTGCAGGTCTGTGTGGTGCTGGGCTAGTGACCTGACATGCTCAGAATCACCCAGAAGGACACTGGAAAATGAGGATTAGTGCAGGAAGGACTGTGGGTCTCACTTAGAACGGGTAGGAAGGGGCTTCCCAGGTCCTTGACTGCCCGTCTCCCCCCGTCCCGGCCTAGTTCTAAGTCAGCAGGTTCCTCTGGTATCAGCTCTGTGGTACCCCCCCCCACCCCGAGCTCGCAGAAAACGGCTGTTATCAGCATGTAAACAAATCACACTAATTTAAAACACTGCTCTCATTGAAATCAAACACAATTAACTTATTATTTTAACAACCCAGTGGAGTCGGCGGTGGAATTTTAAAAACCAAAGAAAAGAATATGATAACTTTAGAGAGTTCAAAGAACAGTCAGGGCACTTTATCAGCACAATTGTGTGGGAGGTCAGTGTTTTTTAAAAAAGGGGGGCAGGAAGGTCTTCAGAGAACATCTGTCCACCCTCCTCATTTGCAGGTGAGGGCACGGAAGTCGAGACTGAAGAGAATCGCCCTGGTTTACTTAGTTTAGAGTGGGGTCAACGTTAGGACAAGACTTCAAGGGTTCCGGGTTTAAGCCCCATGCTCTTTCAGTGAAATTTGGTAACACATTATGAGTATTTAACTAACCTCACGGTTCTGTTTAAAGTTTTGTTGAGCTACAATTCACATCACATCCAATTGGCTCATTTAAAGTATACAGATCGATGACATTTACTGTATTCACAGAGCTGTGTATCTGTCACCACGATCAGTTTTAGGACATTTCCATTACCCTAAAGAGAAACCCTACATCTCTTAATTGTCAGCCCCAAATACTCCCCTTGGCCATCTCTGCATTGTCTTTGGAGAAATTTCTATTCAGTTACTTTGTCCCCTCAGCTTTGGCAACCGCCGATCTTTTTTCTGCCTCTATCACTTGCCAACTGTGGATACCACATACGATGCAATCCTAAAACATGTAGTCTTTTGCGACTGGCTTCTTTCATTCAGTATGTTCTCCGGGTTCACCCACATTGTGGCATGTGTTCGTGTTTCATGTCTTTTTATCGCTGAGTACTATTCCATTGCAATGGTTATATAGCATTTCATTTGTGGTTTCATTAGTTGTTGGACGTTGGCTTGTTTCTACTTTTTTAGCTCTTGGGAATAATGTTGCTAGACCCATTCATGTACAAGTATTTGTGTGGACAAATGTTTTCATGTCTCTTGGGTACGTACCTCAGAGTAGAATTGCCAAGTGACATGATAACTCTATGTTTAACTACTTAAGGAGGTGCCACGCTGTTTCCCAAAGCATCTGCACCAGTTTGAATTCCCATTAGCAGCATCTGAGTGGTCCAGGTTCTTTACATTCTCCCCAGCACCTGTTATTATCAGTCTTTCTTTTTCTTAACGAGCCATTCGAGTAGGTGTGCGGTGCCATCTCCTTGTGGTTTTGATTTGCATTCATCCGATGGCTAGCGATGTTGAGCATCTTTTTACCTGCTTGTGGTCATTTGTATGTCTTCTCCAGAGAGATGTCTGTTCAGATTCTTGTCCATTTTTATTTGGGCTATTTACCTTGAGTTGTCACAGTTCCCTATGTTTTCTAGATACAAGACCTTTATGAGATATCTGATTTGCAAAACTTTTTTATGGTTTTCCTTTCTGTGTGTCGCCTTTTAACTTTCTCAATGGCGCCTTTTGAAGCACTGAAGCTTTAAATGTTGATAGCCTCACGGGCTTTTAAATGGTGAATTATTTTTTCTCTGCCTTTGGGTCATTTATGAACAGACCTTAATATACATGTGGTCATAAGATATTTGCTATAAGACACATGGTGAATTGATCTATAAGAGGTAGTTTTAGCTCGATATAAAGGGCAATAAAAATGGATAGAAGTGGTGAGAAAACAGCCAAAAAATTAAGGTCTGATGCTAGAAGGCATTGTGTGGAGAGGAGCCCTGCAGTCTTGCATATATCTAGGAATCACCCCAGTTGCCCAATACCAAAAGGGCCCTAGTTAATGTCACCATGAGAAGAAAGAAGATGTTAAGAAACAGAAACTATGCAGATAAAGACAATCACAAGAGGTTGCCATTCTTTGTGTCCTCCTGTTGTGAATAAACAGAGCCCCCGTAGCAATGCCCGTTTATTTAAAAAAAAAATTTTAATGTTTTACTTATTTTTGAGACAGAGAGAAACAGAGCATGAGCAGGGGAGGGGCAGAGAGAGAGAGGGAGACACAGAATCCGAAGCAGGCTCCGAGCTCTGAACGGTCAGCACAGAGCCTGACGTGGGACTCGAACCCACAAACCGTGAGATTAAGTCGGACGCTTAACCGACTGAGCCACCCAGGCGGCCCACAATGCCTGTTTATTGATGAAGCCAGGTGTGTGTGCTCACTCCCGGTCCAGTTACTTTACTACACGCACGGAGCACAGGATTTCTGATAGAAGTCTGTGTATTTATGTCTGGGAGAGCAGTTTTATTACACTTGTGGATGGAACCAGGGCTCCAGGTTGTAACCATTACAGCCTGAATAGAATAAAGTTTTTTTTTCTTCTTGTTATTTTCCTTGTCTTTCTCCCTTTACCTCCCCCAACCTTGCCACTTCCCATCTAAACACAGGAATATACTAATCAGGGAAATATGCACTGCTGTTTAGTAAAGGGTCAAATCCATTTGGATGGAATTCTAAGCTCAGCGTGCTAACAATGGCAGGAAACTGGGTCCTCCAGCCGGCTGCAGCACAGAGCTGTGAGCGATAGATTGTGGAAAGAGCCGGCCCTGGGGTATGCTGCTTTGGCGTGCTTTGTGTTTGGAATGCTGCGATTGTTCCAGACACAATGAGGGATCTGTCTGTCCACACAGGAGAAGTTGTAATTACAGGAACAGGAGCTAAATTACCGCTCTTAATTGCAAATGATTCCATAGCGGTCTGTATACAGCTTTGCTAATTTGTCCTCTGGACTGTATAGGAACCGGCAGGATTGTTACTTTAATGCGTTTGGTGATGAGGGGAGTAGACCTTATACCTTATATCCACTTCATCCACGTTCAAATGATGCCAGGATCCCTTCTGATTTACCTCTCATGTTGATTGTGCTGGTGCGGGCCAGTGCACGGTATTGTCTCTACTGAGAGGGACAGGGTGTTGAAAGTCTCACTGCCTTTGGTGTCCTAAAACCTCGATTTGTTGTGATCATAACATCCTGTACAGGAGTCCCCTTGTGTATATCATTGAGAAGCCATTTCCTAATTGGGAAAGAAGGTTCAAATCTGGCCCCGAAACACGTTCTGGAAAAGACAGCAATGGCCGATGACAGTTTGTAGCCAAATGTTATCTCTAAGTGGATGCTGTGAATTAAGGTCTTTGTCTTTTTTTTTTTTTTTTAAGTTTATTTATTTTGAGAGAGAGAGAGAGAGAGAAAGAGAGAGAATGTGAGCCGGGGAGGGGCAGAGAGAAAGGGAGAGGGAGAATCTCAAGCAGGCTCTGCACTGTCAGCTTTGAGATGCGGGGGCTCGAATTCACAACAGTGAGATCACGACCTGAGCCGAAATCGAGAGTAGGGCACTTAACTGACTGAGCCACGCAGGTGCCCCAGGTCTTTGTTTTTTTGTCTATTAGAAAGTACATTAGGAAAATTCACTTAGGATGGCTTATAATGTTATTCGTACGTTCATCCCTCCATCCATTCATTCAACAAATGCTATCTGAGAACCTGCCATATGCCAGGTATTGTATTAGGAATGGGATGAAAAGTAGCATAAGGGAAGGTCTATTCTATGAACTTGCGGTCTCAGTAGGGACCAAAAGATGTCAAGGAATAAAGCAGTGTGATAGCATCATGACAGAGTTATGTCTGTTTCGTGGCCTACAGATAAGAGTGATGAAGAACTTTCCGAGAAATAGCCCAAAACCATCTCCCACATATCATTGCCCAGAATTGAGATGTGGATCGTATCTAAACCAGTCGCTGGTTAGGCCAGTGAGGCCCATCCAAGGAAAAGGGGGTCTGGACGGCTTTCCTTGAGGCACAGGCAAAGGAGAGAGCTGTGGATCCCTGAATAAAACCCAGGCTCTGTCTGAAAGGAGACAGGGGAATGATATCAGGAGACAGCCAACCATATGCACTGCTTTTGACGGGCAGGTCAGAGTGCCCACTCCAGCGGTGGTGCGGAGAATGACAGAGGGGAAGCTTGAAGACAGGGAGACAGTGTGGACCGGCTGCAGTATTTGAGGAGAAGCCATGAGGCCTGACCCCTTCGGTGACAGTTACCAGGAAGAAGAGACAGCTTCCAGAAGCTGGGAGGGAGGAGACTTTATAACAGTGACTCTTCAACGTTTGGGGGGAAACGGACCCTTTGAGAATCCGAAGCAAGCAGTTTTATATTAAATGTCCGGCTTGTGGATTTGTCCTGTTTTAGCATCAGTGTGGTCTCGACAGCAGGGGAGCTGGGCTGGTCAACCCTTCGTGGGGGCCACAGTTCTGGGTTCGGATGGACGCCAGTGATCACATCATGAGTTTGGAGGCTGCAGACAGAAAGAACAAGAAGCAGCATTTTTACCAGGGACTACCTGTGTCATGCTCTGAGGCCCACCCAGCAGATAGGAAAACTGAGATGCCACACGTATCGTTCAACGTCCTGCCTCTAGAAAATGGCAGCTGCCGGGTTTGGTTCACATGTGAATTGCTATGATCGCCCACTTTTTTCTTTCCTGGAATCCTTTGGTGGCCTCTGTTTGTGCAGCTGAAGGAGACACTCACTACCTCATTCCTGACAGTTTTAGGAGCTGACAGCAGAACATTCAAGGAATGACATCAAGTGACTTTCCTCAAGGTCATTTCCTGTCTGTGACCTCTGCAAAGATCACATTCCCTAGCGCTGTTGGGGGCTGGGGGGGGGGGCGGTCACAAACAGACCCTATTCTGGCAGGCAAGGGATGTCTGAGGGAGCTGCAATAGGCGGACGTGTGTGTGTGTGTGTGTGTGTGTGTGTGTGTGTGTACATCCTCTGTGGCATGCTTTGTTGGTGAACACACACCCCACATTTGGCTAAAAACAAACCAGGTCTGCTGGGCGGGATGACTCATGCTTGAAACTGAAGTCTTCGCCCTGAGTCAATAATTCTCATTTTAAAGGCAAATGCTGAGTTCAACAGCTACCGGAGGTTATGCTGCCGGGGGCCACTCTGTGCATTCAGGGGGCTTATTAGAAGTGGCACTTCCTTAGCTCTTGATGGAGGACGTGCTTCGGTGGGCTCTCAGTGCTTCTGCCCCTTGTCCCGTCCAAGTTGCCCGCAAGAAGGGGCACAGTTCTAGGTGCGCAGAGAAGGCGGCCTGGTCAAGTGAACAGACCGTAGGTTTGGAGACGGGAGTCCTGGTGTCACGGGCAGCTTCTGCCCTTCATTACCGCGCAACGGTGGGTCACTTACCACCGGCTCACCTGTGAAACGGACATAACCGCGCTCTCTTGAAGGGTGTTTACTAGACTTGACGATAATGTGTGCAAAGTACTCGGTCACCTAGTAGGCACTTAACACGGGCATCAGGATTCACTTTGCTGCATGCGTTCTGCTTAGCCGAGTTGTCATTTTCTCCCCTCCCACTTTGTTTGACTTCAAGGGCTTTTTTTCATTTCTTTAAAGAGAAAGACACCCAGCTGAGCGATGTAGATTATTTGCACTCTCAGGGGGTTTTTCCTCCTCTCCGGTCACCTTCGTGTTCTGCATTCCATAGGAAGGCATCAGTTAGAGCAAGCGTGAGGACGAAGCAGAAGCAGAAGGCACAGAATCGGGGGACCTCGCGCCTTGTCTCTGGCTCTGCCCTAACTGTAAAGGCCCACGGAAGAGTCACCTAATCTCTTGGGCCTCTGAGAAACGCTAACCACTTTGCTAAGTCTGCGGATGCCTTTCTGTACCGGCCGATCCTTAGGACCAAATTTCCGACGCTCGGCACCAATGAGGTCAGCCTACGAAGAAACACCTTTACCATGAATGTGCCTCGGGAGGGCGAGGCGGACAGGGCTTGTCTCGGCTAATCAACCCACACATTTCCAGGAAAATTACTTTTTTCTCCTTGCTGCTCCTACACATGGCTTGAGCATGTGGGGATTTGTAAACACAGTTGATTTATAAGGGGGTAGATTTCTCTGCAACATAATTCGTGTTAATTATGTCCGCCAGTTAAAGAAATAAGTCAGCTAGTTAATTATGTCAGCTATCCTCATATGAGCTTGTTAAGACACTAAATATCCCTCCTCTAGTCTTTCTCATACTCAGGAATGAATGGTGGGTTAAGAAGTGTAATTTTGGTTTGTAAAACATCAGAGGGACTGACTGGGTTTATTTGTGTTTTACCCAAGGAAGTGAAATGTGAGGCTTTTCGCAAAGGGAAAGCTAGCCAACTGGACGAGTTTGCTTGGGCCAAATGTTATCATGAGAAACATTCTCGAACCTTCCCAGAATCCTAGTGTGTTAAGAGATGGAAGAGGCCTTAGGATTTCTGGGCAATTCCTTCTCCTCTCAACTGTCCTTTTAGCTCAAGAATGCGCTATGCAGAAAGTATATTCCTTAAAAAAAATTTCTTTTAACCTTTATTCATTTTTGAGAGACAGAGAGAGCCAGAGTGTGAGCAGGGAAGGGGCAGAGAGAGAGGGAGACACAGAATCCGAAGCAGGATCCAGGCTCTGGGCTGTCAGTACAGAGCCCAACGTGGGGCTCGACCCATGAACCACGGGATCATGACCTGAACCGAAGCCAGATGCTTAACAGACTGAGCCATTCAGGCGCCCCAAAAGTATATTCCTTTATTTAAAACAATTTTTTAAAATGTTTATTTATTTTTGAGAGAGACAGAGACAGAATGTGAGTGGGTTAGGGGCAGAGAGAGAGGGAGACCCAGAATCCGAAGCAGGCTCCAGGCTCTGAGCTGTCAGCCCAGAGCCCGACGTGGGGCTTGAACTCATGAGCTGCGAGATCATGACCTGAGCCGAAGTCGGACGCTCACCCAACTGAGCTACCCAGGCGCCCCAAAAGTATATTCCTGTAAAGAAAATTTTCAGTTAAATAGTTCTGCGGGAACATAAATCGCCCAAGTGGTGGAGTATCTCAGATGGGATTTTTTTTTTTTCCAGTAAGAAAATAAGAAACTTAAATTCTCTATCTTCTTAGAAATTTGCCCAATTCGTTGTAGGGTTTTTCAGATCTAGCTTGTTCGGGAGACTTTTATGCTCTGTGAATGCCAAGAAGTCCGTGTGAATTTTGCCAGCAGGTGGCACCAAATGTTTTCATTAGAAAAGTAACACTGGAGGAAAACCTCTTTTGCATCCTCTGCTAGTAAAAAAGCCTTTTAAGTGAGCATTGCTGGTTCATTCACCCAAATACAGGAAACATGTGCCTTTCTTATTTGGTGGCTCTTTGGCAATCTACTGTTGCAGTTCAGGGTGAGTTATTTCCTTGAAGTTTGTTAAAAGGGAAGTATGATGAAATTAAAGATGCGAAACGAAGCTTTATTAGAGTTTTGTAGACCAATTAAAATCCAGTCTCTCTGCCGCAAAACCTTCCCTTAACCCCTTCTCCGGGATGCTGAAACAAAGGACAGAAAGAGATCGCGGATGGTTCCATTTTCCCTTGTTATCCTTGCCATAGAATCTTGTTATTTTTTTCGGATCCCAAGCCAGCCTTTATAGTCTGGTTCAACTTTAAGGAAGAGTATCCTACTGTGACTTTATTGATGCAGGCTCTGTTCTGGAGGGGGGCACACTTATACCTTCAGCCATGGGTAGTGAGAAGGATAATATGTTTCTGCTCACCATTACCAGAAAAAAGGGCTGCCGATACTAAAGATCCTGAAAGATAGTGGCGATGTATGCCAAATTTGAATTCTTATAAGGTTTTTTTTTTTGAAATAAACAATGTAGGTACATTCATTTATTCATTCATTCATTTGACAGATATTTTTGAGGGTCTGCCATGCCAAGCATTGTACTTGGGAGACAGGGATCCAGTGATGAAGAAAAACATGTGGTTCCGGCTCTTAAGGTGCTCACCGTCCAGTGGATACTAATCAGGTTAATATTGTCCAATACTAATCAAGTCGCCCTGATGACCTTGCACCAACAAACTGAGGATAGTGCTTTGGAGGAAAGGAACACTGTCCCATGATGCCGCTGAACCAAGGAAGTTGACCAAATTCCTAGATTCGAGCAGAGATGGACACAGGCAAGTTTCCCTATGGAAGTGTCCCAGCTGGAGCTGGCATGTGAAGGGTGAGGATGAATTCATTAGGTGAGGGGGTAGGAAGAGGTGAGATGGAAGGTCAGATCAGGGACAAGCAAGTTCAAAGACCTTAGGGTGTGAGGGAGACTGGAGCATGTGAGACTCCAAGATGCAAGGGAGAAGGGACTCAGTGTTGAAGGGGAGAATAGATGCTATTACATGAGCAAAAACTCGTCATGAGTTTTACATTCTTCTCCGTGTTTTTTGAAATTAAATTTTTTTTTAAGTATTTATTTTTGAGAGAGAGAGACAGACAGACAGACAGACCACAGGCAGGGAGGGGCAGAGAGAGAGAGGGAGACCCAGAATCTGAAGCAGGCTCCAGGCTCTGAGCTGTCAGCCCAGAGCCCGATGTGGGGCTCGAACTCACAAACCGTGAGATCCTGACCTGAGCTGATGTCGGACACTGAACTGACTGAGCCATCCAGGTGCCCCATCTTCTCCATATTTATTATATTCCCCACCACCACCAAAAGAAAGAAAAAAGTCTAACACACACACTGCAAAATTCTATTACTCACCTGATCTGTAGTGGTCTCCTGCTTTTGTAATATGGTTGGCTTGAAGCCAATGTCCAAATACTTCCGAAAAGTTTGGGAATTTTCTTTTCCGCAGTACAGGGACCCACAAGAATGGACACAAGTGCCTCTGAGGAAGGCTAGGAGTGAAATTCAGTACTATCACCTGCAATGCTAGAAAGTGGGTTATTAAGCCTTCATTTGAGGAAGTGTGGACCTGTGAACTGATTGAGATTTAGAAATGACCCCAACCTTCTGATATGGTGGTAGCCTTGATTCACCAAATCTGGAATTTTCTCAGTTATATACATCAAGCTGGGCCAGGAACTCGATGATCAACCTACCGTGCCCCAAGACCTCAGCAGGTCAGTCTTTCCGATGAGTCCTAATGTCTACCAAGGTGAGTGTGTACCTATTTGTATTTGTCTGTTCTAGTGTAATTACATACCCTTTGCCACCTTGGGACGTTCCCGTGGTCATCGCAATCAAGGCAAGTTGCCTTTTCAATGGCAGCATCTTCCTGCAGTACGCCCAGCCCACAGAGAAGAGCCACTGTGTTGCTTTTCAAAGACGTTGGTGTCTCCCTCGCCCGTGGCCATCTCAGGCCCTGATGATGAGATCATCTATGGGGCTACTTCTACAACTGCATTCCTATCTCTTGACATCTTTGAATTATTTTCTTCTCTATTGAACTCACCATTTCCGGCCTCTCAACTTTCCCGAGACTGTACTTCCAATGGAGCCCAAGGCTTCTTCAGCTGACAAGCACTCTGTGAGAACGGCTCTCAGCTGCTCAGCGTAGCATTAGTAGATCCGGAATCATGGGTGATTGTACCCACAGTTATCCTGATCAAAACGATGTTTATTCCTCCTGCCTGACTCAATAGCCCTCAGGATCCCTTTTCTCACACATCGGCAGATCTTTGTCAATATAATTGAGTAACGTCTTGTAAGACTTTTGGTGGGTAAATCTACTGGGTTTGGCTTTGTAAATCTTCCCCTCCCCTTAGGAAATTCTGGGCTCTGATTTTAGTTACATGTCTGGGGATATCGAGGATTGGCACGCAAAATGGTTTGGTGGCGGGGGGGTGGGGTGCATAGAGCATTAAGAGAATCTGCTCTTCTCCATCTGGGAGAAGGTCAGAATCCTTAGGCCAAACATGGAGATGCCTAATCAGACAAGGAAAGAGGAGACTCAAAAGGGGATGCTAAGAGTGGGTTGAGGGTTGGGAAAATTGGAAGTCTCTAAATCCTCCCATATATCCCCATTCCAGTTCTCTTCTGATCAGTGACCTTATACATACAAAAATCAAAAACACAAAAACATTATGTAGATATGAATTCAACTGATAATATAATTGGAGAACTTTATATCACACCTTGCCTTTGATTTTCAACTACCTCAGTGCCATCCGTTTGACATAGACTTCGAAAAATGAGAATAAACAAAGCTGAAAATGCCAGCTTTAAAACTAGGATGACCCTGGGGGTGCCTGGGTGGCTTGGCCGGTTGAGCGTTCGACTTCGGCTCAGGTCATGATCTCGCGGTTTGTGAGTTCGAGCCCCACATCAGGCTCTGTGCTGAACGCTTGTTCAGAGCCTGGAGCCTGCTTCAGATTCTGTGTCTCTTTCTCTCTCTGCCCCTCCTCTGCTCATGCTCTGTCTCACTCTGTCTCTCAAAAATAAATAAATGTAAAAAAAAATTTTTTTTAAAGAATTCAGAGGACAGAGACGTGTGGCTTGAAGGCTGAGGGAATCCTTGCTATAGGAGGTGGGGGCTGAGATGAACCTTGAAGAACATTTAAATAAGAATAAATAGGAATCCAATTTTATCAAAAATTACAGATATATGATGGAAATAAAGATAATAAGTTCCAGGGACATTGACTGGGCTGATTTCATTAGTTTGGAGGAGTAGGACTTAAGGTTGTAGCCATTCTGAGGAAGATGTTGCTAAATTAAGTTTGAAATGTTAATACATGGGGCCATCTGAGTGGCGCAGTCAGTTAAGCATATGACTCTTGATTTCGGCTCAGGTAATGATCCTAGGGTTGTGGGACAGAGCCCTGCGTTGGGCTCTGCACTGAGCATGGAACCTGCATACAAATCTCTTTGTCTCCCTTTGCGCCTCTCCAACTCATGCATGCATGTGCACATGCTCTCTCTCTCTCTCTCTCTCTCTCTCAAAAAAGAAAGTACTAATACATAACTTTAATGCTAACATATCTTCAAGTATAGTGGGAATGTTGATTGCTATTGTTATTTTTTAATTAATAGCACCCTTTCAATTAATAGTAACCCATACCAATACACTTGACCCTTAAGTGCTTTCCACAAACAGTATCCCATAATCTCATAATCTTGCATAATGTCCATTCATTTCTTTAATACTTCTGGGCGTCTGCTCTGAACTGGGCACTGCACTAGGCATGGAGTATATAAAAGTATATCCAATATTGCCCCTGCTTTCAAGGAATTCACAGTTAGTTTTTATGTGAAATGGTCTGTTGAGCAGGAAAAAATTAGGGGGATGAGCTCTGGAGGGAAGTCAGGGCTAAAAACATAAGTTCTGTTCATTGCTGAGATGTGCACAAGGCACATGTGTGTTTTAGAAAGAAAAACAAAAAATAGATTTCGAAGAACAACCCAAAGCAGTTGGAGCCTCTTTAAAAGTTTCCGAGTTGGGGCGCCTGGGTGGCTCAGTCGGCTAAGCGTCCGACTTCAGCTCAGGTCACGATCTCACAGTTCGTGGGTTCGTGCCCCGCTTCGGGCTCTGTGCTGACAGCTCAGAGCCTGGAGCCTGTTTCAGATTCTGTGTCTCCCTCTCTCTCTGACCCTCCCCCGTTCATGCTCTATCTCTCTCTGTCTCAAAAATAAATAAACGTTAAAAAAAAAAATAAAAAAAAATAAAAGTTTCCGAGTCATACACACATATGCACATGAGTGTGTGCGTGCACACACACACACACACAACCATTTTAGCTAATCTTGCAACAAGGAGGTAATGAGAAATGTTACTTTGAGGTCACAAAACTGTTATTATTATAATGTACACATTCCCTTGAATCAGTGGAGTATTGGGTAACTGGAGAAATGGATGTCAGGATTAGATAGGTGATCAATATCTTTTTAATGCTTATGATAAGCTTATAGTTAAATATTTCTAGGCTTGAATCAAGTTTTATCTTCTTAGGGAAATGTGGATCATTTTCTCAGGAAGCCCAGTCTTGGGATAGAAGAAGATATGTTTGGGGCTCATCTCCATTCTTTTAGGGAGACAAAGATTTTAGGAGGAATTAATAGAAATGTAATCTTACCATCCACATACTACATCGCCCAGGGAATTCTTTATCTCATCTTATATTGCAATAGAGCTGACTATGGAGTAAAAGGAGATTTTGGAGCCTTGGAAGCAGCAGCATAGCATGACCTCTAGTCAGGGGTCCTGAAAGTCATTATCATTAAGAGCACCCGGTGAGAGAGTGATCCCCACAGAGATGCTTGGTGAACAGATGCTCAGTGGGGAGGAGAAAGTGAGGAGAGGAAAGGCTGGGGCCAGAACCCTGTGGAAGACTCATGATTAGGGGGCAGGAAAGACAAAGAAGATAAGATGAAATGGAGCAAAGGATGAGCACAGTCTCAGGAAAACATTGAATCACAGAAGGCGAGGAAGAGTTTTCATCGGAGTCAAATAGAGCTAAATGAAAGAACGTGACAGATTTTAAAAAGATCTTAGAGTTGGCTTCTCAAAGTTATTAGTAAAAGTTTGGAAAATAATCTCTGATCTTAACTTTCTGAGATCATCCAGTTGTTTTGTTAGCTGTCTTTTTGTTTCTGGAAGATTCTGAAGAACAAATCAATTTATACATATATACAAATAAATGAGAAATAGGTGTATTTGTTACTTAAAGATCACCTTGCAGAGATAAACGTTGGAGAAAAGAGATGAAATATGAAAGCATACATACGTTTATAACAACTGATAGCAAGTTCAGGGGCTTTCCTCTATCCAGAAGCCATGGCTCCCCTTTGTTTACAAACCGTGGTATTCCTTCTTCCATCTGGAAGTCAAAGCCTTGCCCTTTGAGCATTGTCTCCCAGGACCCTATCTATACCTTCCCAACTGGGTGACCACCCTACACCCACTTATCTTTCTCACCCAGGTACCTTTGCTTACCCTTCACTTAGACTTTCTTTGGTGCATTTATTCAATAAGTAGTAGATGCCTTCTTTTTGCCTGGTAAGGGAGTTACTATTGAAACTCAGATGGCCATGGCCTCTCTTCATGTAAAATTTTGCATCTCATGGGACAGGAAGACATTAAATAATAGCACATATAATCATGTAACTCGGAGCTATGTGCAGAAGAAACTGATGTAATCACATAAAAGTTAAATAAAAGTCTGGACCCAGATGCCCAAGATCTGAGGGGTATGTAGGAGTTAATTTGGTAAAAGGTAGGGGAAGTGTCGGAGGCAGAGAGAACAGCGTGAAGGCCAAGAAGGGAGCCCAGAGCACAGAAAGTGACACAGCAGCACAGGATGAAGTATGAGGAAGGCAGGGGCCAGACTGGGCCATGAGCTGGGCCAGAATAAGGCTTCGATCTATATCTATTTCCTACAGGTAGTTGAAAGCAAGTGAAGGATGTAAACAGAGGAATTACACAGTCGAATTTATGTTTTGGAAGATCATTCTGGGACAATGTACCTGAATAAACATTAGTTTTATATAACAATAGCAGTAAATGAAATTATAAATAATTACACACCATGACTAACTGGGGTTTATTCTAGGAATGCAAACCTGGTTTAATACGTGAAAATCAGTCAGTGGGCATCCACCATGGTAACAGGTTAAAGGAGAGAAATGACATGGTTAAATCAAACAATTCAGGAATAGCACCTGACAAAATCCAACACACCCATTCATGATAAAAAAAAAAAAAAAAACTATCAGAAAAATAGGAATAAAAGGGAACCTCCTCAAACTAGAACAGAATGTTCATAAAACTCCTATTGTTAACATCCAACTTAGTGGTGAAGAACTGATGTTTTCTCCCTAAGGTTGAGGGTAAGGTAAGGATAGCCACTCTTATAATGGCTATTCAGCATAGAACTGGAAATTTTAGCCAGCGCAATAAGGAAGAAAAGAAAAGAAAACGCATATAGAATGAAAAGGAAGTAATAAAACTGTCCCTATTTGCATATTACATACTGTCCACGTAGAAATCATGAGGAATCTACAAAACAACTCATACAGCTATTAAGTGAGTTCTCTGCTATTACAAGATCAGCATACAAAAATCAATCTATATAGTATTTATATATACTAGCAATTAGCTTGTGGAAACTGAAATGAGATACACAATACTATTTACAATCACTAAAGCAATGAAATACTTAGGTGTAAGTCTAACAAAACACGTACAAGATTTATGTGCCTAAAACTACTAGACAGTGATGAATGAAATCAAAGATCTAAATAAGTGGAGAGGGGCACTTGGGTGGCTTGGTTGATTGAGCATCTGACTCTACTTTGGCTCAGGTCATGATCCCAAGGTCATGGGATAGAGCCCCATGTCAGTGGGTGTGGAGCCTGCTTGAGGTTCTCTCTCTCTCTCTCTCTCTCTCTCTCTCTCTCTTTCTCTCTCTCTCTCTCTCTCTGCCACTCTCCCTTGCTGGCACATGCTCTCTGTCTCTCTCTCTCTGTCAAATAGATAGATAGATAGGTCGATAGATGGATATTCCATTTTCATGAAGAGGAAGACGCAACATAGTAACGATGCCAATTCTCCCCAGATTGATATACAAATTTAATATAATTCTCATTAAAATCCCAGCAAGATTTTCTGAAGATATAGACAAGATTATTCCGAAAAGTGTATGGGAAGGCAAAGGAACGAGAATAGCTAAAACAATTCTACAAAGGAAGGGCAAAGTGGGAGGAACTACTCTACCTAATGTCAAGATACCATGTAGCTACGATTATCAAGACTGTTCACATTAGTAGAGGAATAGATGCACAGATCAGTGGAACAAATTAGAGAAACCAAGAAATATCTTCACGTAAGTACACCAACTGTTGTTTGATAAGGATGTGAAACCAATTCAGTGGAAGAAGGATGGGTTTTTTTTTTTTTGGTGTTTTTGTTGTTGTTGTTTTGTTTTTGTAACAAATGGTGCCAGAGCAATTAGAGGTCCACAGGCCAAAAGCTGAACCTTGACCTAAACTTCACACCTTATATGACGATTAACTTAAAATGGAGTATAAATGTGAAGGTCAGACATAAAGCCATAGAACTTTCAGAAGATAACATAGAGGAACATCTTCGAGACTCAGGGCTTCGTGGAGAGTTCTGAAACACCAAAGGCATGATGCACAAAAGAAAAAATATGAATAAATTGGATTTCATCAACATTAAAAACTTCTGCTCTGCAAAAGCCTCTGTTAGGAGGATGAAACGACAAGCTACAGACTGGGAGAAAACATTTGCAAACCACATATCTGACAAGGGATTCTTAGCTACAATATGTAAAGAATTCTCAATGGGCAGCTTCAGAAACAACAACAACAACAACAACAAGCAAGCCAATCAGAAAATGGGCAAAAGATATGAAGAGACATTGGACCAAAGAATATATACAAATGGCAACAAGCATATTAAAAACGTTCAGCCCCACTAGCCATTAGCTAAATGTAAATGAAGACCAAGGCGAGAGAACACCACACACCCTTGGAACAGCTTAAAAAAAAGTGACGATCCCAAGTGCTGTTAGAGATGCAGAGAAAGTGGATCTCTCAGACGCTGCTGGTAAAATGATACAGCCAGCCTGGAAAATGATTTGGTAGTTTCTTATAAAACCAAATACACAGTTCTGCCCCTGGGCTTTTCAGAGAAATGAGGCTTATGTTCACATTCACGCCTGTATACAACCATTCACTGCGGTTTTACTTATGAGAGCCAAAATTAGAAACAGCCGAAATGAATTCATGGAAGTTCACTCATCCATAACATGAATACTGCCGAACAAGAAAAAGGAACAAACCATTGGTACGCAGTAACTTAGATCTCAAGGGCATCGTGTTGAGTGACACAAGCCAGTCTCAGAGAATCACCTACTCTATGATTTTTAAGGAGACCGAATTTTCAAAAAAGACAAAATTAGTTAGAGATGGAAAACAGATTGGAGGGTGAACGGGTTCCAGATGATGGAGGCAGACAGTGGGGAGAGGTAGGTCTGACTCCCAAGAGGTAGCATGAGGGAGGTCTCTGCGGTGGTAAGATAACGGTTCCGTACCTCGATTGCTGTAGCGGTGGTAACGTCAATCTACACACGTGATAAAATGCCACAGGACTAAACCCACACATGGCACCGATGTTAAATTCCTGGCTTTGACATTGTACTATAACTATACCAAATGTAACCATCAAGGAACCTGGGTGCAGAACATGTCGGTGGGTCCTCTCTGTCCTATCTCTGTAACTCCCTGTGAATTTATGAATACTCCAAAATTAAAGTGAAGAAAAAAAGCCCCTTTGGTTGTGGCATGAAGAGACTAAGGGAAGAAATGGTAGAATGGTTCCGGTGCAGGGGAAGCGACAAGAGATCAACTGGGAACTTTCCTCTAGTCATCGCTCTGACGAGGCTAGCAGTGGGAGACATGGAGACAAGTGAACGGAGGCGAAAGATCTTTTAGGGAGTAAGATGGCAAGTATTCCTTTGGTGTTGGATACGGGGTGAAGGAGAGGGCATTGTCAGCAATAACGCCCGGGTTTCTGGAAAGACCACTACAATGATGGTGGTGTAGTCAGTGAGCTAGGAAATGGGAGGAACAGGAGGGGTGCAGGGACTTGGGTGTGGAAATCGAGTCCGCTTTAGACATGCTGGATTTGGAGTGCCTTCGAGACAGCGAGGTAGAGCTGTTGACTCTCAGAAACGCGGAGGTGAGTATGTGGGAATCCAGAACATAGGCTACTTAAAGCCACATTGGATGAGATTACTTAGGGCAAGTACAGCAAGCGAAAGAATGAAGTCCTAGGATCTGTTCTTGAGAAATTCCAACATTTAATAGGCCGGGGAGAGAAGTACAAGCAGACAAAGGATATGGAGGAGGCGTTGCCAGAGAAAGAGGAGAAAAGTTGGAAGTGTCAGGGAAGCTGAGGACAGAATGTCTTGCAGGGAGAGCACGACTCACAGTACCGGACGGTCTGGGTAGTCCGGTTAGATTAGAACCGAAGATGTCCCCTGGGTTCGTGATATGGAGGTGGCCTTACTGAGCGTCTCTTTCCCTCCCAGAGCATGGTGGAGTCGATTAAGGAGGCAGTGGAAAGGAAGACAAGTCTGTATCATTTTTCCTGGCGTTTGGCTGTGAAGGGATATAGAGAGAGCTGTGGAAGGAGGTCTTCATTTGCCTGTTGTTAGCCTGTTTCAGAGAGACGCCAATGGAAGAGGACTGAAAATACACCCGAGTAGAAGTGTATGACACGGCACCTGAGAAGCTCAGAGGCCACAGCTTCCAGAGCACAGAAGTAGGCACATCACAAGTCATTTTTCGGAACCAGAGAGAGAGAAGTGCCTCTCGCTCAGCAATGCCGGGCTTTGCGTTGTAATGGTAATTATGGCACTTGGGTTTGGTCTGTGCTTTTGCACGTGAATAGACGTTCTTTCCTTAAGTTACTGCTCAGAAGGTTACATAGGTTAAATTAAAGTTAGAAGGGACGCTGGCATTGACCTAGCTCAGAGGCTGAGAGGAGTCGCTCCTCCCTATGGTGGGCAGGACTTGGATGGAAGCCACTGGAATCCCTCTCATCCCTGCATTCTTCAGCAGATCAGCACACTTCTTTGAGCCCAGGCTTCTTCGCTTACAACATGAACCATAATGCTTTCAAGAGGAGGGGTCTTTGGGATGATCTCTTTTTGTCGCTACGGCTTGGAAAAAAGATTGTATGTTTCTCTGTTCACGAGCTTCTCGGTTTGAAGCTGACAAGCCTTACAGGGAAATCTGATCAAGCCCCTCGATTACAGTACAATAGTCTGTGCTGCGGCACCATGTTATACTTGGAATATAAACAGCTGACTGGTTTTCAGGTGTCTATTTCAAAAGGACTCGTGGCTCACTTGTATTTGGGCAGGGAGGCCCCGATTCCTTGCCACTTTTGCAAAGACTGAGGCCGACACCCAGCAGCCCGCAGGCCCCGTCAGCAGGGCAGCCCAAGGCAATAGGTCAGGCACCTGTTCCGTATTCCTGCTGTTGCATCCGCTGAGACCAGAGGTGGTGGTTCTGTTTTTCTATTATATCAAGAAGAACTCCGTTTTCTTGAGGGGCCATAGGGTCAGTAGGATCAATTTGCATGCCTTTGTGTGTGTGTGTGTGTGTGTGTGTGTGTGTGGGTGTGTGTTTGGAACCCTGCCCATATAACACTTTCTTTTTTTTTTTAAGTTTATTTATTTTGAGAGAGAGAGAGAGAGAGAACGAGTGTAGGAGGCACAGAGAGAAAGGGAGACAGAGACTCTGAAGTGGGGTCTGTGCTGACAACAGAGAGTCCTATGTGGGGCTTGAGCTCACAAACCCATGAGATCATGACCTGAGCCAAAATCAAGAGTTGGACGCTTGACCCACTGAGCCACCCAGATGCCCTGGAGCCCTGCCAACTTAAAATCTTTATGATATTCTCTGCATAGAAACATCTATGTATACATCTTTTTATGTATCTGTTTTGGCTTTTTGTTTGCTTATTTGTTTATGTTAGGGGTATTTTAAACAATATATTATTATGAATTAATTTTAGTCTTCTATCCAAGTGGTAAAAATAGTCCCAAAAGTTTTCATGTATTCTTCTATCTTCCGCAAATGAAACCATTGTACAACTATCGAGACCGGGAAAGTAAAAATAGTACAGACAATACCACTAATTAATCAACAGACCTTACTCCAATTTTGCCAGTTGTCACATCAATGTTCTTTCCATAACCTAGGACCCAAGCCAGCATTTCACAATTGCATTTACTTGTAATGACTCTAATCTGGGACAGGTCTCCATTGTCTTTTTTGTCTTTCATAACCTTGATACTTTTGAGCCTGTCTCTCAGTGTGGGTCTCTCTGATGTTTCCTCACAGTTGAAATCAGGTTTGTATGCTTCTCTCTTTTAAGCACCGGGTTTTGGAGTTTGGGAGCTGGAATTCATATGCCACCCATGCATCATGCGCCTGTGTTCTTAGCGAAAGGCAAATTCACTTACAGAAAAAAGAATCTGCTTCTGGCTGTACCTCTGGAGCTATAAAATTAATCCTTAATGCAACTAATATAGCACTTATGGTTCACCTCCTGGGTTTTCATGAAATATATTTTTTAAAGGAACGTGAACTTTAAGTGTTATATTGTTTAATGTGCTATTTAAAACAGCTAAGTACCTGAGGGTATCAGTTCTTAAATCCCTATCATTAGTCATCATTAATTCACAGGGAACACAGCTAAATCATCAGAAACTAATGCTTAGACCAATTATTGGATCAACAGAAATTCTTAAAGACTAAACTCACCCATAAATAACTTCATAGTTTAATAGCAACCAATCGTGGGGCACGAAGGGGCTCAGCCCCCAAAAGATTTGCAGGCTGGGTACGACTATTGACGTCTCCAAAATGAGTGTGGGAAGCTGACAGGGGTCCAGAAGTTCTTTCAAGCTTTCAATTCAAATGCCACGTAAAAACTATAACTGGGACAGGAATCAAGACCCAAATTCCAGTCCCCCAGCTTACTATCATGTCACCTTAGTCTAGGAACTCAACCCCACTCATTTATTCCCTCCTTTTTAAAAAAGAGAGAATGTCTTCTGTGTGCTCAGCTCTAAGCCAAGCACAGGAGATCTTATGCCGAATTAAAATAGATAAGGTGTTTGGCCAGAAGGGATAAGGGAAAAGTGTTCTAGGTGGCGGGAACAGTGTGAACAGAGCCATTTGGCAGAAGAGAGCAAGAGTTTGGAAAAGGGACCACGGCAGCTAGATGGCAGGGAAAAAGGGCAACAGAACAGAAGCTGACTTTGTGGTGGAGGGAACGGCGAGACTGTGGGAACACCACAGGGAAAAATGAACCCAAATGGATCATAGAGCTAAATGTAAACCCTAGGCTTACAAAATGTTTAAAGGAAATGGAAGAGAATTCAAGTTGAGAGTCTGAGGTAAGCAAAGATTTCTAGGATGTGGTACTACAAGCAATTGAACACAGAAAAAAAAAATGGTGCAGTGGACTTCATCACAATTTAAAACTTCTGCCTTTTATAACACATTCTTTTTTAAAAAATGTCTAATGTTTATTTTTGAGAGAGAGAGAGAGAGAGAGAGAGAGCAGGGGAGGGGCAGAGAGAGAGGGAAATAGAGGATCAGAAGCAAGCTCCTCACCGACAGCAGAGAGCCCAAGGCAGGACTCGAACCCACGAACTGTGAGATCATGACCTGAGCCGAAGTCGCATACTTAACCGACTGAGCCACCCAGGCGCCCCTAAAAGACACTTTTAAGAGAACAAAATGGCAAATCCCAGGATAGCAGAACATGTGAAAATACTTGTAACCTGAATATGTAAAGAGCTCTCTCAAAACTCAATAATAAAATAAACCCAAACAACCCAATTAAAAACGGGGAAAAGACTTGACCAGATACTTCAGCCAAGAATATATATGGGTGGCAAAAAAAAAAAAGGCAGATGAGAAAATACCTCAACATCATTGTTAGGGAACCACAAATTAAACCATGATGAGATCTCTTCATACCTATTAGAAAGGCTAAAATTTAAGAAGACTTATCATACCAAATGTTGCAGAGGATGTGAAGGGCCTGGAACTCTCCTTGCTGGTGGGCATGTAAAATGGTGCAATCACTTTGGAAAATTCTTGGCAGTTTCTTAAATTAAACATTACCTTATCATATTATCCAGACATTCTGAGGCATTTACTCAGAAGCAATGAAGGCACATGTCCATGCAAAGACTTAGATATGAATCTTCATAGAAGTGTTATTTGTAACAAGCCAAACCTGGAAACAACCCAAATGTCCATCAGCAAATGAATAAATTGTGGTATATCTTTACGACGGAATGCTACTTAGCGATCAAAAGGATTGCTAAATGATTGATACTTGCAACAAGCTGAATGTCCAAATAGTTATGTTGGGTGAAAGAAGCCAGACAAAAAGGGTGTGTACTCTGTATGATTCTATTTGTGCAAAATTTCCGGAAAATCATTTTCTGTAATGACAGAAAACAGATCAGTGGCCTCTTGGCATAGGCAGGGAGGGGGGGAGGGGGTGGCGATGAGTGGAAAAGAAGACTTACAAAGGAGCATAAAAAGACTCTTGGCAGTGATGAATATTATCGCTTGTGTGATTTTGGTGATGATTTTGCAGGTGCAGATGTATGTCAAAAATTATCAAATTATATACTTTATGTGCGGTCTGTTGTTGTGTCGCGTCTATTTTATTCAATTGTATGTCAATCTAATTTTATTCTAGTGTATGTCGATTCTATTCTATTCTACTCTTTGTCGGCCAGAGCTGGGTCATAGGCGGGTCTTGGGCCACATGCCTGTGTCATGGCTGAAACGGAGGCTGGGGACATGCATGCTTGCCTTATAAGATTGGAGGGTTCCCCGAATGCTGCAAGGGTCATCCGATGCTGGATGGCCAAGAATCGCCAACATCAGGAGTCCGGGCCACTTTTAAGCTTACCTTCCATGCCCTTAGCTAAGAAAGGAATTTTTATAAGATTTTTGTTGAGGATCCCATGAGATCATATATGTGGAAGTTGCCATTTTCAGTATAAAGGCAAGCTGTTATTTTTCAAACCCATGAAACTTTGGAACTGAACATTTTTTTTTTTTTTTTGGTCCAACTAAAGTCTTAAAGGAATACACAAGAACTAAATAGCTGAGGAGAAGGCCCCATGAACAAACAGTAGGAGATGCCAGAAGACAGAGAAAGGCCTTAGATTCTAGGTTGTGAAGCAACCAGCAGAGGGCCCAGAGAGAACAGCCCGATAAAGCTGACTCCTTGAAGGAAATTCTTTCTCTGGCTATTTCTGTAACTTTAAAATCTAGTGACGATGGGGGCCGTAGCAGAAGCATTACAGTTAATAAGTTTATACACGTTGAAATCTGACACAGTGCCTATTATAAATAATAAATAAGTTGAATAAGAATACCTTTGCAGCTGTCATAAAATATGTTTGTATTACTGCGTGTATATCCGTATAACACATATTACCAAGTCAAATCTGGGAAAATGCTATCACACCCATCTAACTGTTCTACATCATCTTACGGCACCATCTCGCATTTGCATATCCCCAGCCGCGCGCGCGAGCTGCCGCGCGCGCGCGCGCGCACACACACACACACACACACACACACACAGTTTGTTAACACCAACTGAACTGACTAGATGCTGTAATTCCACACATGACTCCTATGACTTGGCCTTTGCTCTACCACAGTCAACACTGGAAATGGAAGCATTTAGTCTATAGGACACCCAGGGAAAGACCTTATAACTGCATTTAGAAGGTTATATATTTCACAGCACCCCCGGTATACTAACAAAGTAACATTAATTCCTCCAGGTAATTGTTTGCTATGTGTTTTTAGGTAAACGTCTGTATTTTAGAAAAGTTTTAGAATTACAGAACAGTTGTGAAGACAGAACGGAGAGTTCCCGTTCCACACCCACTTTCTCTTATTGTCAACATCTTACATTCGTGTGATGAGTTTGCTAAAGTGAATAACCAGTATTGATAGGTTATCATTAACTAAGGTCCCTACTTCATTCACATTTTGGTGATTTTCACCTAATGTCTCCTTCTGTTCCAGGATCCCATCCAGGGAACCGCGTTACATTTAAGTCATCGGGTTTCCCTAGGCTCCTCTTAGCTGTGACAGTTCCTCTGCCTTTCCTTGTTTTGGATGACTTTGACCGTTTTACAATTCACTGCTCCGAGATTTTGTGGACAGTCCTTCAGCTGGGATTTGTCCATTTTTTTGTTGTGATCAGACCTGGGTTATCTGTTGGCGAAAGGAAAGCCACAGAGGTGACGTGCCATTCCCACACGTCATATCAAGACACATGCTACCGACACGACTTAGCACAGTTGGTGTGGACCTTGGCCACCTGAGTTAGATGCGCTGTGTATTGTGTATTGTTCACTCTGCGATGTAGCAGGTCTGTCTGCCACTTGTTTTGTCATTGTTTTGCTAATATTTTGTCATGAGAACTTGAAAACACACGCCCAAGGTGAAGTCTTAGGTTTTTATAATATTTACATAAATCCCCAAGATAGATTCTACAACTGATCGTTTACTACGCTTGCCTGGCCACACCCCTGCTATCCATTCTGCCACCCATTGCTGTCAATTCATCCTTTTTAAAAAAGTTGTCATTTATTTGCTTATTTATTTTTTAAAATTTTTAAGTTTATTTTTGAGAGAGAGAGAGAGAGCGCGTGAGCAGAGGAGGGGCAGAGAGAGAGAAGGGAGAGAGAGAATCCCAAGCAGGCTCCACACTGTCAGCACAGAGCCCAACGTGGGGCTCGAACTCACAAACCATGAGATCGTGACCTGAGCTGAGATCGAGAGTTGGACGCTTAACCGACTGAGCCACCCAGGGGCTCCTTGTCATTTATTTTAGATTCTGCCGGTGTTGCCCCACAATGCAAGAAGAGAGAGAACAGCCTTGTTGCAAAGAGACAAAGGAAGAGAATCATACTGGATTTTAAAATCCAAGTTGTTGAGCTGCCGTGGCAGGAGCACATTGAAGAGAATAGTGGGGGGTAAAAATTAGCCTGCAACTTAGGAACTAGTGGAAAGTCCTTTGACGTCATGAAGTGTGTCCAAAATACCACCGCAACTCCAAAGATTACCAGCCAATAGCATGGAAAGAAGCTGAAGAAAACTATGGCCCAAGGCATGTGTGATTTCAGGGCATTTGAAGAAAAAGGAAGACCATTTTCCAGTTTTGGATACCAGGAGCGTATCTCCAAAGGAATCGTACCAGAAAAACCTGGAATTGGATTCCCATTTCCAGGACCCGTCCCCAGCACTAAATGGGAAATGCCAGGGTGTCATATTTTAACGATCTATTCCTTTAAGGCAGAGAAGGACGCAATGAATATCCCTTTACACTCCTCCTTGTCTGTAAGTGTGAGTATTTCTCCGGGAGAACAGCCTTTGTGTTCCTTTGCTAGAGATGCTGTAAAAAATAGTACCACAGCCTGGGTGGCTTCAACAACAGAGATGCATTTCTCACAATTCTGGAGGTTGGAAGTCTGAGATCAGTGCCTGCAAGAAGGATTCCCTGTAAGCATTGTGAGAGTCTATTCCAGGCCTCTCTCCTCGGCTAGAAGGTAACCACCTTCTCCCTACGTCTCTTCACACTGTATCTCCTCTGTCTCTGTGTCCAAGTTTTCCTTTTTATTAGGACACCAGTCATGTTGGATGAGGGCTCACCCTAATGGCCTCATTTTAACTCGATGATCGTTATAAAGGTCCTGTCTCCCAATAAGGTCATGTTCTGAATTGCTAGGCTTAGCACTTCAGTGTACGAACTGGGGGGCAATTCAACCTGTAAGTCTTCAGATTTATTTTTTGTACAACCCTTCAACGAATTTGGAGAAACTACGTACCCCTCACACAGTTTAACATTGACCTTTAAGAAACTATAGGCTTAAAACGGTTCTGAAGGGTAAAATTGCTGGCATTTTGTAAATATTAACATTTAAAAATAAATAGTGACTCTTTCAAGTGTATCCAAAAAAATCTAAATACCATAACAATTTGATTCAATAATCATCATCTATTAAAAAATGCATGCATAATTTCCTATGGAAATTTGATATCTTTCCTATTTCCACATTCCGTTCCAATTCCCCCACAGAGTTTTTTATCTTCGTGTTATATATTTTCACGCTGGGAAGTCCCAGTTTTGATCACCCTATTATACTTCTTTTTGACAAGATTATAAGTGGAAATTAAAATTTTTAAACGTTTTATTTCCTGGGATCATAAGGCTGTAAGTGTTTAAACTTTCTAATTGGTAGTGTTATCAGTTGAGCAAGAAAACAAAACTATATTAGAAAATAATTATCCTCTTATAATTTATTGAACAGAAGAAATAAAATATCTTTGAAAATGCTTCTCCACAAATGATATAAATAGTGCTTCTCCCTCCAATTAGTTCATGTATCTATTGATGAATGGCTTTATACTAGAACAATATGATTTCTGCAGTGACTTTTATTTCTGTCTTCCACCCCATTTTTATAGAAGTAACTGCTGAGAAGACTCATTCATAGTAATAAATAAGTGGGAATGAAAGGTGTTTGTTAAAGCAATTTTATCCAATTGTTTGAATTTTCTTCAAATTACATGCCAACTACTACCTAGTAATTTACTACCCCAAATTATTTTTAGTACTCTTCTTGTTAAACATCTATTAAATTCAGGGTGCCTGGGTGGCTCAGTGGGTGAGGTGTCTGACTCTTGATCTCAGTTCAGGTCTTGATCTCAGGGTCGTGAGTTCAAGCCCCGCATTGGGCTCTGTGCTGCGCATGATGCCTATTAAAAAAAAAAGAAAAAATTCTATTAAATTCTTCAAATTGGTGAAAGTTGAAAAACCACCTGACAAGCAAATGAGAGTTAGTTACACTTCCAAATTCCAGAAGAGACACCTAGATTTATCAAACAGCTCTTGGTCACACCTGTTGCTCCTTCACTGTAAGCACCTTGTTTAGAACAGATTGCTCTCTTAGAGTTCTCCAAAAAAGCAAACTCTAAAATCAAGTCTTGGGGCCCCTGGGTGGCTCAGTCGGTTGAGTGTCCGACTTCGGCTCAGGTCACCATCTCCCAGTCTGTGGGTTCGAGCCCCGTGTCGGGCTCTGTGCTGACAGCTTGCTCAGAGCCTGGAGCCTGCTTCGGATTCTGTGTCTCCCCCTCTCTCTGCCCCTCCCCCGCTCATGCTCTGTCTGTCTCTCTGTCAAAAATAAACATTAAAAAAATTAAAACAAATAAAAATAAAAAATAAGATCAAGTCTTGGGTTCAAGTGGTTTATCTGAAAGTTGATCCCCAAAAGTATATCACAGTGGGGACTTCCTGAGTATCATGTAGAAGGCACCTCAGAACTGTCCCACCAAAGGGCAGCACCTGCCCTTGTACGTGGCTGAGTACCAGAGAGAGTCCTCCTTAGGCAAAGGCTCTGGGCTTTACCACTAGAAAGTGCAGTGAGCCCCAAAGGGGGTCATAGGATACACAGTACACATCAATAGTGTCGGTACCTGAAAGGAATAGAAACATTGTAACTTGTATTACTGATAAAAATATCTCATCACATTTTAAAGTCTGTTATCATTGGGTCGCCTGGGTGGCTCAGTTGGTTGAGCGTCCGACTTTGGCTCAGGTCATGATCTCACAGTCCGTGGGTTCGAGCCCCGCGTCGGGCTCTGTAATGACAGCTTGAAGCCTGGAGCCTGCTTCAGATTCTGTGTCTCCCTCTCTCTCTGCCCCTCCCCTGTTCATGCTCTGTCTCTCTCTGTCTCAAAAATAATAAATAAACGTTAACAAAAAAAAATTTAAAAAAAGTCTGTTATCATCATCAAAACCTTGAAGCTGCAGATTTATCTAATTTATAAAAAATATCCTTCTTACACTGATAGAACCAACACCCTCTGTCAAGCCTATCCACAAAATAAAACATCTTCTGACAGCAACAGTTTAACTTCGTTTTTGATTCCAGTAAATGTTAATACAGGATTCAAAAATCTCATTAGCCATTCCTTGAATCAAATTTGAATTTAATAGTACATACATATTAAACACTACTAAAACTAATGAGAAAGAAATTTCAAGATGCATATTGTAAAGGGATGATTTCAATGGTGTAGAGATTAATTTATTCCCTTATAATAAGTTATCCAAACAAGAAAATGAACTGACGTGTCTTGTCATTTAACTTACAATATTTTGTAAATGATATTTAGATACCATTTGGCTAACACTGTAAATTATTTTTGAAAAGAGGTATATGATGAAAAACATGGCATTGCTTTGGTAAGTGTGTTTGTGTGCATTTTTGGATTGTTGGTATTGTGCTATGGGGAGTAATTAAATTAGAACCCAGTATAGACATCAGAAATAACATCATTGATTTTTAGATCTCAGGATAAAACTTGTCCTCATATTTAAAGGAAAAGGGGGCATCTGGGTGGGGGCGGGGGGAGGGTCTTAGTCTGTTAAGCGTCTGACTCTTGATTTTGGCTCAGGTCACGATCTTACAGTTGTGAGATTGAGCCCCATGTCTGGCTCTGTGCTGCGCATGGAGTTTGCTTAAGATTCTCTTTCCCTTGTTCCCTGCCCTTCCCCAGCTTGCGTGGGCACAAGAGAGGGAGAGAGAGAATTCTAAGCAGGCTCCCCACTGTCAACCCAGAGCCTGGCACGGGTCTCTATCTCACCAACCATGGGATCGTGCATGACCTGAGCCAAAATCAGGAGTCAGATGCTTAACTGACTGAGCCATCCAGGCGCCCCAACATGAAGCGTTTTATAAATAAAATGAGCTGGGAATTAATTTCAGCTAGAATAGACATTTAACTACATGCTTTTATACTGTGCATTTTAGCTGCTTTATTGAAGAGCACACACTGAAAGAAAGAAACGATGAACACATTTTATTTGTGGCTTTTTATCCAATTTACTTTGGGCAGTTTGGTGTCTCCATGTCAGATGCATTAAAAAAAAAAAAACACAGAGTCACTAACCTATGCTTTTCTGGCTTTTTAATGTTGTTTTTATTTCCAGCGAATGATACGCTTTAGGCATAAATATTGAGGATGGCCTAGAGGAACTGCTAAATTTTAACTTGACAAACAAGTGATGTCTCACAATACAACGAGTATGTGACGCTGAACATCACATGATCACAATGGAGCCAATGGTTCTCGAAATTTGCTCTGATATTCAGGTGCTTTGGATGACAAACATGTTTCCAGACGAACTGTGCCTACAAACCAAGGTTTTACTGTATCTCATCTCAGAGCAAGGCTTTACTCCTAATAGAAATGTGCCTACAAACACTAGAAGACCAAAAGCTTTATGGTGCTCTGAGTAGTCCTTAAAGGAGGCTTCTCTTTTGTTACTCACAGGTTTTTGAACTCAGGAGCCATGAACTGAAGTAGGATTTGGGATGGATGTAGGAAGGGCTTTTGTGAACACAGGTAGTCTCTTAGGTCAGTCCAGCAAAATCCTGCAACCTGACGAACCCTTTGAATAGCCCCGGTGTAAAGAATACCGGGTTCCTGGGTGTGCACATGTTCAATGTTAAGAAACACGGCCAACATGCCCTCCACGGTGTTTGTGCCCATTTACACTTCCATCACCTGTGCACGAGTGTTCCCATCACTCTGGAGACTTGCCTCCATTTGATACGATACCATCAGACTTTGAAGGTTTCATCCACTTGGCGGGTGGATTTTGCTTTACAAGATTTCCAAAGAAGGGCAATGAGTTCATGGATTTTGCTTTACCTTTTCCAAATTATTAATGAGTTTTGGCTTATAGTTTGTCAGCTTGTCAGTTTGTCAGCTGAGTTTCTATGGCAGTAAATGATCCTTATTTCTTTCTTCCTTTTTTGTTTGATTTTTAGAATTAAATTTTGAAGCTATATATATATATATATATTTTAATGTTTATTTATTTATTTTGAGAGAGAGTGAGAGAGAGTGGGGAAGAGGCAGAGAGGGAGAGAGAGAGAGAGAGAGAGAGAATCCTAAGCAGGCTCCATGCTGTCAGCACAGAGCCCAAAACAAGGCTCGATCTCACAAACCATGAGACCATCGCCTGAGCCAAAATCAAGAAAGAGTCAGGCATTTGACCCACTGAGCCACTCAGGTGCCCCTAAGTTCTTTATATATTCTATATGCTGATCCTTTGTCTGGCTTAGTGTTGCAAATACTGTCTCCTAATCTGTCCCTGTATCATATCTTTAACTTTAGAGTCACTGTCATTATTCTCATCGTCCAGGCCTGTTTAAACACCTTGTGTGCACTACCTCATTTAATTCTCACAATAGCCCTATGAAGGAGGGCTTATTATATCCCCATGTTACAGATAGAGAAAGTGAGGCATGCCAAGCCTTAAGGAAATTGATCAAGGTTGTCCAGCCAGTCAGGAGAGGAGCACTCATCCTTAATCACTAGACTTGCCTCCTATAACCTCATCTTAATACAATGCAAGCAATACTGCAGTGTCTAAGACGTAAGTTCAGTATAATACAAATGGTATTGAGTTTTATGGTCAAAAGCTATAGGCCATTTCATTTTGATTGGCATGAAGTCCTCACAATGGATTATATATTATGTGAGACCTGTGGATTACAAAAAGGAGAAAGAAAAAGACACAGTCCCTGCCCTCAGGGTGCTTGCAACGCAGGAGGGAAGGTAGTCGATTGCAATACTGTGTAATGAGCCCCGTAATAAGATCCAGCCGAGGACGCTGATAGAACATGCAGGAGGGGCCCTAACATGCAATCATGTGTGGTTCTACCAATAATCATGTCATACGAATGATCTCTGGCACATGTGCCAACCTTCCCTTGTCTTATACATTAGTTGAGACATAAATGTCCGAATTCATACGGCTGATCTGCTTGTTGAGATCTTTTTGGGACTCTGACTTGCCCATGGCAGGTTTCAGCGAGCATTTCCACCAGCATGCCAGTTACAGTTTGCTTAGAACGTTGTCGATGTCCTTATTCGTATCATTCACCACCCAAAGAACTGGTAAGAGACGTAGGATAGATTTTTGGAGACAAGTTGGGGGGGGGTGGGCAGCAAGCAAGCCAAACTGATCACCGTTCTGACGGTGGTTCGTCCCATTTTGCCTCTACTTCTAGAATACGGAAGGGTAGCATGGGCGAGGGGAACACAGAGCAAGGTGGTGATAAGCAGCTCTGGCCACAGAGGTGGGGGTGACCACGGTGGCTGTCCCGCTGTTTCCTTTCCTTTTCCTTCTTTTCCTCCCTTCTCCCCGCCCCCAACCACCATCAGACGCTGCAGAATCTCTTCAAGAAATTAGTGAAGCTTTAAGTTCTCATTTGAGCTGAAAATTACACAGCATCAGTTAAAACCGCTGGCACCGCAGTTTATTCCTGTTTAAAAATGGGGGGGGGGGGGACAAGTAATGCTGGACGCTAGATGGGAAATTTCAATTCTTCACTGCGTTTTGGAAGGAGGAAAGATTAGGAAAGGCAGGAGATCACTTTTGCCTGTGGGCCCTGGTGGTACCAAGCGGGAAAAGCACACCCACCGGTAAAGCCATTTGTGACTTCGTGCGAGAGCAAATGTTGTCTTACCTGGATTTTTCCTATTCTGTCATTCCAGATTGGTTATTTTTAAGCCCGCAAGCGCAAATATTCTTGGCTGCTAGTGTTCGGTCTCACCTCGGTTGCTATTTTAGCCATTGTCCTATAAAGGGACGGCCCTGTGATCTCGCAGGGTGCCGTGGAAGAGAGGGAAGAGCGGGGAGGCAAGGAGGAAAACGTGACCAGGAGGGCAGACGGGCTGCCACCAGGGCTGTTAGCAGGCACAGGTGAGGGGTGGGGGCAGGGGGAAGCGACCAGAAACAAAGTCCGGCAAAGTGCGGCTGCCGGGAGATGGGCTGTTTGCCATTTGTGAGAGTGAGTTTCCTTAAGACTATGAAGGAGTAAGGCTGGGGTGACGCTAGCGACCGTAGCAAACAGACAAGAAGATGTAAGGGAACTTCTCGGCCCGTTATGCCCTATCCCCTTCCCTATTGGAAGAGGCAAAGGTGGAGGGAACTGGCGGAAAACAAAACAAAACAAAACAAAACAACCAAAAACACGGAGTTTGCAGCATCGGTGCCAGAATCACAAAGCTGAGTACTCAAGGATGAGTTGGAGGCCGAGAGAACAACTTCATAGCTGGCTCCCTAATAAAGTCCACAAGGATGGAGCCTCAGCCACTTTATCATTGAGTTCACTCCTAAGACACAGCTAGAGCCAGGACAGTGATTCAGGAAGCAGGGCAAGACATTTACCTTCCCCAGGAAGGAGAATACTATCAGTTTCCCTATGAAAATGTTTATTTTTAAGGTACCTCCGGGGGGTTACTCATGCACACTATTGAACATTATTTATTAGCGCATGCATTTATTTAACACATGTCGGGATGTACCTTCTAGGTTCATGGTCTTTACTGCCTAGGGATTCTGTAGGTGGAAAAGAGGGCTCATTTAAAGCCAAGTTTTCCACTGCGGCGATAGCAAATTTATCTAAAGCTGGCCAGGCTCCTAGGCAATTATCTTTCACCACGGTCCGTTCTCTGTCGCCAGGAGGGCTGCGTTAGAGAGAGAGAGAAAATTAAAAATATTTTAAAATATAAATGCCACACCATCCCCGCCACTTAATCCATTGCTTTTGCAATCTCTCAGGAAATTTGGGAGAGGAAGGAAGTTTGAGTCTCTGTCTTTAGGCACTGATTACATAAGGTGAGATTAATTTTCCCATATGGTGCATGGAATCCACCTCGCTGCTCTGCAGGCATACTTTTGCCTCACGTAAGTCTATTTGTGTCTAGCTAAGCACACAGAGTAGAGTGTAGCTTAGAATAGAAAAAAAAAAAAAAAAAAAAAAAAGAAATGGGAAGGTAAGGAGAAAAAGAAGTGTGAAAGGCAAAGAGAGAAACAGAGGACAATTTCATTCCAGGTTCATCCTTCAGGATGGGTCAAACCCATTAGGATCTAGTCATTCATTCCAACGTGTAACATGTATTGAACATTTACGTGCCAAGTATTGCAGGATAAAGTCTCTAGACACCAGGCACGCAAAGACAAAACGTGACCCCTACCTTCAAGAAGCTTCCTTTCCAGTGGAGAAGCTGCACGAGCGAAAGAAGTCATGGTGCAATGTGGCAAGGCTTCTAATTAATGAGATGTGCTCAGGGTGCCGCGAAAGAAGAGATGAATGGCACCAAAATCCCACTGGAAGTCTGGAAGGCTTCCTAGAGGGGATAGTACTTTTGGCTGGTCAAAAATAAAGGAAAGATGCCTGGGTGGCTCAGTCGGTTAAGTGTGTCTGGCTCTTGACTTTGGCTTGATCTCATGGTTTGTGAGTTCGAGCCCCGCGTGGGGCTCTGTGTGGATAGCACGAAGCCTGCTTGGGATTCTCTCTCTCCCTCCCCCCCTGCCCCTTCCTTATTTGCACAAACACACACACTCTCTCTCTTTCTCTCTCTCAAAATAAATAAATAAACTTAAAAAAAAGAAGAGAAAGTAGATAAGATTTGGGGAAGTGGGATCAGCATCTTTCAAGGCACAGGGACAGGAAACAGGTCAGTATAACAGAGCATGGGATGAGAGATGGAACAAGAGATAGGAGGAGACAGGGCTGTCAAAAACCATGAGAGGTATGGAATTTTCTCTACTTGCAAGCTAACAAGTTAGCTTGGCATGGTTTTGTGGATCGTGGCAGATGACACAAGATTCCCGGGTCAGAGACAAAGTACTATGTTATTAATGGGGTAGCAAGCAGCTTTATCTTCAGCATATTTGCACTGGCCTCCTTTTTCCCCCAGATGACACAGAAGTCATGTGATGGACCCGGATGCATGCTACACATTCAGTAGGTTTGCTCTGAAGCTGAGGAACCCAGACCCAAAGGCACAGCCCTTTTGAAGCAAGCAGCTCTCAAGTCCCCCACTCCAAGGGAGCAAGCAGAAACAGTGACCATGCTGTCATCACCGGGATCTCCTTGGGTCCCTTTGTGACTGGCTGCAGGAACTGCTCAGTGTCAGGAGAGGGCAATTCTCGCAGTCTGGCATGCTTGGTAAGGGTATGCAGAGACACTCGGCCCCCATGCGGACTGCCTCTCCCAACAGGGGCCAGACAGTAAGCAGGGGCCGTCTCACGAAGGGCACTTTAGATGACGCTGAGGAATTCGAGCTTTGCCCCAAAGCATGTGGCGCCCTTGAAGACTTGGCCAGAGATATGTGCTGATAGGAGCTCCAATGTGAAAGGATGACTCTCGTAGCTGTGTGAGGAAAGGATCGGACAGCGAGCTGAGACAATGAAGAAAAGCTCGTTAGGTGGCAATCCCAGTATTCCGTGTGTGAAGTGAGCTACCAGAAGTCAAGGTAGCAGAGGAAGAGGTCGGGGGAAGGTGGTTAGTCCCAAGGGTATTATGCAAGGTAGGATCTGAAGCATTTTTGTGGAGCTGGTTAAAAACATTATTTTAGAGAGAATCTAAGTCAATATTACTGATAACTTAGTGTCCTGAATTTCATTAGCATTTTACACGTATCAGCTCATTTGATCTAACTCTTCGTGAAGGAGATACTATTGTTGTTTTACAGATGAGGAAACAGGTGCAGAGAACCTAGAAGGAGAGCCCTCCTGGTTGCCAGTCAGGCAGCTGGGTGGGTGGTAGTGTCTCCCATTGACATGACCCATAGCACATGTGGGGCAGGTCTGGGAAGGAAGATGAGGCATTCGGTTTGGGCCCATATTATGACCTGAATGTTTGTGGCCCCTCCACCCCCCAATTCATATGTTGGATCCCTAATCCCCAAAGTGATAATGGTATTTAGAGATGTGGTCTTTGCGAGGCGGCTAGGGTTGATAAGGCCATGAGCATGGCACCCTCATGATGAGGTCAGTGCTCTTCAAAGAAAAGGAAGACAAAGAATTCTGTCTTCGTGAGCATGCACTGAGTAAAGGTCAAGTGCGTGTGCAGAGAGAAGTTGCCGTCTGTCAGCCAGGAGGAAGGCCCCCGCTAGGAACTGAACTGTCTGGTCTCTTGATCTTGGACTTCCAGCCCCCAGAACTGTGAGAAAAGAAGTTTCTGTTGTTTAAGCCACTCATTCTATGGTGTTTTGTTATGGCAGCCCAAGTACACGGAGATAGCCCAGTTGAGCATACGATATCTGGTCAACATGTGAATGGTGATTCTTAGTAGGTATCTGAATCCATAACTCTGGACTCCAGAAGGGAGGTCTTTGGGGGAGAAATAGATTAAGGAGTAGTCATTGAAGGGATGGGAAGTGAAATCACGAATTTAGATGAAACTGCCTGGAAAAGTGGGATGAATAAAAGGAGCAAAGTGTTATGGGATGAGGCTGAGGCAGGGAAACTAAAGAGATCCCAGGAAAAACTGCTTTTTTCACTCCTTTTTCTGCTTCTATTCTTGCTAGGACCTACACGCCCGCCTTACACAGGCCTTATAGAACAGATCGTGTGTGTCCTCCTTGTGAAGGTCATGGTGTTGATGATTTCTTTGGAGTCCTTCAGCATAGAGACCACGGACTCATCAAGACCCCCAGGTTCCAGGGCGTAAGTGACTTATGGAGGACTCCTACACATTCGCATTTGTTCCTGGATGCCTGAGAAGACACGTGCACGGTACCACAACCCTCAAGAGAAACCCCAGACCCCTAGCAAAGATGGGACTCTCTCTTTTCCCTTCTGAGTCTCCCAGACACTCTGTCTGTGTCTACACTCCACATCTTCAGTCAACTCTGCTCTCACTTCTCCTTGGCTTACACATGATTTCTATCCTGCCTGAAGCCAAGGACTCCCCTCTGAGTCCTCGGACCCAGCCAGCCTGCATCAAAGCTATGAAGCTTGCATCAAAGCTACATTTCAGGAGCAGGTAGAAAGGAAAGCCCCAGAGAAGACCGACAAGGGATGATTAGAATGGTAAGAGGGGGGAAAAAAAAGGAGAGAAGGCACAGAAGCCAAAGGCGGGGAGAATTTCACGTAGAACAGAGTGCTTAATAAAAACTTGACCTCAGGGGTGCCGGAGTGGTTCAGCTGATTAAGTGTCAGACTCTTGATTTCAGCTCAGGTCATGATCTCAGTGTTGTGAGATTGAGCCCCGAATTGGACTCTGCACTGGGCACGGAGCCTACTTAAGATTCTCTCTTCCCCTCTCTCTCTCTCTCTCTCTCTCTCTCTCCCTGCCTCTCCCCCACTTTCTATGTCTCTCCAAATAAACCAAACAAAAAACTTGACCTCAGAAAGGTTGAGTAATGAAAGCACCATGCGCACTGAGTAAGGCAATTTGCAGGTAATTTCTAAGTGTAAAGAGAGTAAGTTAAGGCAGTGGACAAGAGAGGAATCATTGAAATTTGGACTGTGGATGACAAACCTGAGCTACCACGCGTTAAGTTACCTCAACGATAACTTCAGAGGATGTTCAACTGTGTTGGTTGGCCGGATAAGTGAAGCAACAAAGTGGACAGCCGTTTGGTTTTTTTTTTCTTTTTCTAAAAAGGTGTGATTCCATATCTCTCTGGAAGAGAATACTGTTGGCTTTTAAGAAGGTCATAGCAAGAACATGCACTCCCCTTGCATAGACTGGAAAAAGAGTGGGCATGTGTCCCAGAGAGCCTACTTGTAGTCAAGACAGGGTTTGGATTCTGATCCCGGTGCCTTGCTCCGCTGCAATAAAAATGGAAAGTGAGGGGTTAAGAGAACAGAGCCAGATCTCTTGTTGGTCGCGCTAAAATGTAACTGTTGTTTTTTAAAAAGCGTTAGAAGTGTTGTAAGATAGTAGGAAGCAGGGATAGGCCAAAAAGACCATGTGGCGGAGACCTCTCTTATCTTTCACTGCAGTTAATTAATCAGCTCAGAGAGAAGATAAAGGAGGTAGAAATGCTTAAAAAATAAATAAATAAAACATGGGCATAGGGTCAAGCAGAGCACTTGTTGTAGGAGATGATTATTATAATTAATGGTGATACATATGGATGATGTCAATTTGTAAAAGCTCTGAGGGCCTGGGAATTCTTCCATTCTCTCGTCCTCTAGGCCTTGGCTAACTCAGCTACTCCTCCCTGTTAACCCGCTGACCCTGCTGCTGTCTTTGTATTTTTGGTGTGTGTGTGTGTGTGTGTGTGCGTGCACGTGTGTGCACATGTGCGTAATTCTAAATAGCTAGATATATATTGCTATGGAAAGTAGTTCTACAGACAGCAAGTATCCCAGAATAACCAAAAGGGCTGGACAATAGGCTTAGTTGAATGTAATCCAAAGTGCAATCAAGTTCATGGTCTCCCGTGATTATCAAGAGGTAGCCCTCTCATCTAAGATGGAAAAGTAGGATGTTCTTTCCCAATATGGACTGTTGCACATTAACCAGCTTACTGAAGAACTACTAAATTTTAAAGTTGGAAGAGTTTTTAGAAATCAAAATTTCTAACTTTTTATCCCTGTAGATGAGAAAAATTGAGGCCTAGATAGGCTAAGTTATATCTCCAGGGTCACACGGCTGGACAGTGGCATGGCCAGGATCGGTACAAAGGTTTTCCAGTAACTTACTATTACTCATTTCATGTGGCATATGTGTGAATAGAAGTTAAATATATTATTGTGTGCTCGGACACATTTGAATATATTTTTTAAAACTCTGCTCTCACTGCTTTACACGTATGTTTTTCATGCACAGACATGGGTTCAAAGACCTATCCAGCTTTTACTTGTATATTCTTGAAAAACAAAATTTTGTTATTTGCAGAATATCAAGCTGTATCATTGAGAACCTTAACCCTTTCACCATTCTATATCCTAGCTTTTTTTTTTTTTATAAGATTTTATTTATTTATTTCAAGAGAGAGTGGGAATGAGCGAGGAAAGGGCAGAGACAAAGGGAGACAAAGAATCCCAAGCAGGCTTCATGCTGACAGCACAGAGCCTTGACTTGGGGCTCAATCTCACGAACCGTGAGATCATGCCCTGAGCCGAGATCAAGAGTTGGACGCTCGACCGAATGAGCCACCCAGGCACCCCCTCGATATCCTACCTTTTAAAATCTAAATATCTAAATCTTTTGGGGGAGGGGTGCCTGGCTGGCTCAGTTGGTAGAGCATACAACTCTTGATCTCACGGTTGTGAGTTCAAGCCCCAGGTTGGGTGCACAGATTATTACTTAACTACGTAAAACTCATAAAAATAAAAAAAAAAAATTAAAAAAACGTCTTCAGGGAATATTTCAGGCTGATGATAAAGGAAATAATATAGTTGGCTGGACATAAGCTCAAGGTCTCTTTGATAAGCCTGTCACAGAACGATTCCTTAGGAGACAGGCTGGTCTCTGAGCTGTGAAGGGAAGAACAGGAAGGGTCAAGCTACAGAAAACTTCAGGGTCTCAGTGGCGATCTCTCTAGCTCCTGTTTGGTCTTTTCGGGAGGCCTGTGCCAACTCGTCCATTCACCTTTGAAAGTTGCTGTGAATTCCCTCTTTTAAATATAGCAATCACGCCCCAGATGCCTGTTATTCTCTCTGACATCAAACGGACAGCTCATGTTCTTTACTGGCATTGTTTCCAGTAGGTCCAGAATGGCCTCCTACAGCAGGCCGTGGGTTCATTAGTCATAATTTCCCATCTTTGCTCTTCCTTTCTTCTTTCCATCAGAGCCTGTAGCACCACGTATGATAACATAACTTATTTTCATGAATGTTCATATTTGTTACTGCTTATTTCCATTTACCTTTGGAAAGCTCTGATGACAACTTCCAATCCAACTACTTCTTAACTCTGTGGCTAGAACCAAATCACTCTGGCTTCTCAGAGCCTTTTTTTTTTTTAACCTCTGTAAATCTGTAAAGTTTATACCTGATCTCCTGCTCCAAGGAGATTAAAAGTAGGGAAGTGCTTGACATTTTCCAGTGTGATAAGCTGAATTCAAAGATGGGCCCCCAAGATTCCCATCCCCTGGTTTATATACCCTGTATAATCGCCTCCCCTTGAGTGTGGGCAGGACCTGTGACCATGATAGGGTTTCACTGCTATGAAAGGATTACTAATCAGTTGACTAGGAGTTCATCAAAAAGGGTGGGCCTGGCCTAATCAAGTGAACCTTGAAAGAGGAACGATAGCTTTCCTAAAGGGAGATATAAAGCCAGAGAGGTGCTCCTGCTGACTCTGAAGTCAACAGTCTTGCTGTGAGCTCTCTATGGAGGGTGGGCCTGTGAACTTGGCAGGGACTTGAGTGTGGCTTCAGGGAGCTGAAAATGGTCCCCAGTGGATAGCTACCAAGAAATCAGGGATTTCAGACATACGGCTGCAAATAAAAAAATTCCACCATCATCTGAGGGAGCTTGGAAACAGGCTCTTGTCCAGTTGAGCCTCCCAGTGGGAATACAGTCCAGCCAACGCCTCCATGACAACCTGGTGAGACCATGAGCAGAAAGCCCAGCTAAGAATGTGGTGGAGCTCTGGTCCACAGAAGCTGTAAGGTAATAGGTGACTGTCATTTTAAACTAAGTCTGTGCTAGCTATTATGCAGCAGTAGAAACTAATACAGCTACTCAGTACCAAACACCAAGCGGTGAGGGGTGAGGGAAATGGACGTTCTCTCTTCTCACCTGACACCCCCCCCTCCCCCCATTCCGACCGCTGGGGCACAGGTGAGATCAAGCAGATGTGCCTACCTGGAACTTTGAATCTCGGGGGAGGGACACAAAGACTCAGAGACTATTAGAGGTCAACCCCTGAGGTCAGAGGCAGGGGGAGCAGTGCCTCGCTCAGCTTTCAGACAGGATGTGACCATGTGGTCGTGCCACATGGAACCAGGTCCCCTTCGTTCCTGACTGTTCTCCGTGTTTGGTGTTCGTGTAAATCCTGTGAACCGATACATTGCCTTTCCGATGCATTTATTTCTGTTGCCATTAGCCAGAAAGTGCTTCTGTGATTTGCCACCAAGAACTTTGATTATTATAGATCATACATGTGAAAGTGCCTCGTAAACTGTGACAGATACCATGGATGTAACATATTATTTTGACTGTTTCTCTGCCTTCACTTTTCTTCAGGCTCCTGTGTATGACCTCCGGCCTTCTCTGGGCTGTTATAATTCTTGGTGTCATTCTGCCCATTGATATTCCAATAAATAAGGGTACCTTGATTCTAATAAACAAATGGAACTAATAGGTCAGTCTGTGAAAACGAAGAGGCCGTTATCAAAAAACACTGAAGGACATTTAGGCTCTCAGAGACACAGAGAGGGACCATGGGGGCTTGAGTGGCCTGTGTAGGTTTAAAGGACTTGCCTCCAGTCAAACTCAGAGGTCAAACAGAACAATCTCTACCTGTCTTCAACCCTTCAGGAGGCAAGTGTCTGCTACCGTGGGGCTCTCCAGGGAAGACGTGTCCTGGATGATCCTTCAGAATGGGCTTGCGCCTTAGAAACGTACCTTCCAACGGGCTCAAGTTCACATCGAGGGTTCACACCTGTCCTGTAATGAACCAGAAGCCTGTGTGTTATCTTCTCAGACTCCCTGCATTTCCACCACGGACAGAATGGGAAACCAATGAAAATAGAAGCATCATCTTTGAGAACAGATGATTACAAAGCACAGTTTAAAAAAAAAAAAAAAGAAAACCAACACACAGGGATGCCTGGGTGGCCCAGTCGGTTAGGAGGCCGACTCTTGATCGCTGCATAGGTCATGATCTCACCGTTGGTGAGTTCAAGGCCTGCATCGGGCTCTGCGTTGATGGCATGGGGCCTGCCGAGGATTCTGTCTTTCCTTCTCTCTGCCCCTCCCAAACAAACAAATCCCAAACACACAAACACAAAACCACTGCCTTCTTCAGAGTCGTCTCAGGGGTCACTGGTGCGCGGCTGGGCAAGAGGGGTGGGGGTGGGCAGCCCACCACGTGCAGTCCTGGAGGCTATGCTCCTGGATCACGTGTTGGGTGTTGGGGCTGTAACCAGTGTGAGAGCACCTGAGAGCAGGTCTATTTTGTTCTGACCAGCTAAACCCAGGGCCCGTGGATCAATTTACAAATGGCCAGTGGGGGCCCTGGGGACCCTTTGTGGGAAAGGCCTCTGCGTTTGAAGAATGAGGACTCCGACCATGACTTTCCCCACTCACCATATTTGCATCCAGTTCCCAGCGAGGAGGGAATGAGGTGTTTGTCCGTGACTCCCGGCAGGAGATCTCCGGTGAACTGAAAGGCAGGCCTACCTGGGGCCGGAAGCAGTCAGGGACTAACTGTTGTCTGTAGAGCACAGAGCAGGTGGAGGGAGGAAGAGGAGTCACCGGTGGCGGCGTGGTGCTGCACAGAATAGCTTCCCAGGATACCCACCGGAGGATTGCATTTAAGTTCCTAAATAGGGAAACAGCTGCCAACGTGACCTCAGTAGAGGAAACTGTAAAAAAGAGTGAACAAATTTAGCAACCTCGGGTGGCAGTTTACTTGTAACCCTTGGGACAGAAATGGGGAGCGTGACAGAAAGCCAGTGGCACCGTGACAGAGGGAGGGGCGGAGCGCATGCGTGGTAGAAGGCGCTGCTGGGGGAGGAGCAGAGTGAGGACCGGAAGCAGGCGCACCGACCTCGGGGGCATCAGGCCAGACTGGGCTGGGCGGGGGGGGGGGGGGCACGTAGAGGGATCAGGCTGGTGGCTGCCCCGGCCTGGCTCTGGGCAGAGTCACATCTGTCTGAGGTGCTTCATGTTGACTAGGCATTCACTGCCCATCCCTTGGCATAGGAGCAAGCGGAGGGCCGCCAGGGTCTTGGCAGCTTTTGAGCCCCATGGAGTCTACGTGATCCCTTTCTTTGACAGTCCCAGGCTTGGCGGGGAACGGGGTCATGTGCCAACTGCTGCAGCAGAATCAACTGGCCACCAACCCCTCTTGGTGGCTATGAGGTCAGAAGAGTTGCACCCCTGTCCCTTCCCTCTGTAGTTATGAACGTGGCCTGTGATGTAGCGAGGCCTTGTAGCTTTCAAATTTCCTCCGCAAATGATGCTTTCCATTGAGGATAATATAATGTCAGTGTTCCAAGGCTCAAAAGATAACTCAAAATAGCAAAACAAAGTGTAAATCATATTTCCTGGTTTATGTAGAAATGAATATGGTTGTAAGCGCGGTACTTTGTGTTTAGAAAAATCGACCGCCAGTTTATACACACCGTTCCCTTTATTCGTATTACCGAAAAGTCAGAGGTGCGGCATTTAAACTCGAAACGTGCAAGCTTCCATGAGAGAACTGGGAGGCCGGGGTTTGCAAATGCTTGGACAAGTTGCTGGAAACTGGCCCCAGATACTTTTGTAATGGACATTCTGAATAGTGGCTCTGTGCAAAAGCTTTGGTAAGGCTGAGAGCAGGAGAATACTGATTGGGAGCCCTCCACCCTACCAGGGGTTGACCAGTTGGCCAGGAAGGAAAAGCACCGTAGTAGGAGCAGGTGGAAGGTGATATGAGATACATTGTATCTTCTGATTGTCACAACATGATGGTAGGATTAGCATCTCCTTTTTAGAAGTTAACAGTCACATACCTAAGGACACACGGTTAATAGGTGGTCAAATAATGATGATGGTGGGGCGCCTGGGTGGCTCAGTCGGTTAAGTGTGTGACTTCAGCTCAGGTCATGGTCTCGCAGTTTGCGAGTCCGAGCCCCGCACCGGGCTCTGTGCTGACAGCTCAGCCTGCTGAGTTGCGGGTTCTGTGCCTCCCCTTCTCTCTACCCTCCCATGCTCACGCTCTGTCTCTCTCTGTTTCTCAATAATAAACATTTAAAACTTTTTTTTAAAAAATGATGATGATGGTGATGGTAATGACAATGAGGGGGAGATGCTACCTGTGTATCGTGCTTTTCTGCTTACAGAATAAATTATTATTCAATAAGTGAGATCCTTGGGTCCCTATAGTACACAGGTGATGCAGATTTTGTTATGATCATTTTTATTTCTGGTGTCGGAAAATTTGGACCAAAACAGCTTTTTAAAAATAAGTACTGAAACGTAATACTTATTGAAATAATGAATCAAAATCCCTCTTTCATATTCATTGCAGGCCCGCCAATTTTTAGCTGTGTGACATTAAGCAAACGACTTAACTTCTATAAACCTTAGTCTCCTGGCACTAACTTCCCAGAGTATAAGGCACGAATGTGATGATCATTGTAAATTGTTTTGTATTGTTAGGGCTTAATAAATATTAACTACTTAAAAATAGTCATCATTAGAGGGGCTCCTGGGTGGCTCAGTCGGTTAGGTGACCAACTCTTGACTTCGGCTCAGGAAGTCATGATCATGGGTCATGATCGTGAGATTGAGCCCCAAGTCTTGGGATTCTCTCTCCTTCCCTGTCAGTTCCCCACTTGTTCTTGCTCGCTCTCTCTCTCTCTCAGAAAAGAAAAAAAAAAATCTTAAAAAAAAAAAAGTAAATAGTTACCGTAGAGATTCAAAAGTCCTTGCGCCTTTTTCATGGGATTTATTTCACAAAATTGTTACAAGAAATGTTTGAAGATTTTTTTTATTTTGTATTTATTTTGAGAGAGAGACACACACACACACACACACACACACGGGATGGGGGGGAGGGGCAGAGAGAGAGAGGGAAGGAGAGAGAATCCCAACCAGGCTCTGCACTGTCAGCACAGACCCCAATCCTGATGTGCTTCAGCTCACAAACTGTGAGATCATGACCCAAGCTGAAATCAAGAGTCGGATGCTCAACTGACTGAGCCACCCAGGTACCCCAAAAAGACTTTTTAATAAGGTGTTCATATCCCTGAAGTGTACCATGGCATAACCAAGACAAGCTAGATGGAAGATATATTGTCTACTTATGTATTTTGTGTCTCTTGTGCTTTCTCCTCAGTATATTAACTCAAGAAATACATGGTTAATGCCTCCTCTTTCAAGAGCTTACAGTCCAATGGGGCAACCATTTTTGTGGGTAATCCCAGTATAGTGGGGTGAGTGCATGTTGACTCAGCAGTTCCACTGTTAATTATTTTCCTAGGAGAAAAGAGAAAAAGGTTCAATATGTAGCCGCAAAAGTACTTGCACAGGATTGTTCATGGCAACTTTATTTACAATGGCTCAAACTGTAATTGACTGCAATGTCTAACAGTAGGATTATGGAAAACCAGATTGTGATAAACCCATACACATTAAAAGCAACAAAAAGGATGAAATGTGGATGCACAGACATGGGAACCTCAAGAACATCATGTCCATGCTGAGGGTAAGAAGCTAGACACAAAAGAGTACATGCTATGCAATTGATGCGAAATTCTATAATAGATAATGTTAATCTATGGTGAAAGGAATCAAAGTGATTGCCTGGGGTCGGAGGTGGAACAGGTTTTGACGGGGAAGGGGCATAAGTAACCTTTCTGGAGTGATGGGAATGTTTTCTATCTTGATGGAGGTGGGTGTGGGATAGGATTCAGAGGTGTATGCATTTGCCCGAAGTCACCAAATCAAACAGGTAAGATGTGTGCATTTCACTGTATATAAATTCTACCCTAATAACAAAAAGACTCTTAAGTCTTTTATGTTTTTACACTTTTATAAATGGTGTTTTTTAAAATCTTATTTCCCAAATATTTACTATTAATATATAGCAAGTCAATTACTTTTTGCATATTGACCTTGTATCATCTATCGGTAAATCCACTAATTCATTCTGGTAGTTGGGCTTTTTTATGTCATTTTCTTCAGGTTCTGCACATGGTAAACCTCCTTCAAGCTTCCATTTCCCTTAACTACCCACTTATGTTTCCCATTTGTGTCCCTCTGTTCTACAGTTGGGATCATTTCTTTGATCTTCTTGTTCTCTGTAGCTTAGTTGATTCTGCTCTCAGACTCCTCCTTTGAGTTTTTAATTTCCATTTTTGTATTTTTCATTTCTGAGGTTCCATTTGGTTACTTGTCAAATCTGTTAGGTCACTCTCCCTGCCCCCACCCCAAGTTCCTGTTTACTGTAGGTAGTTTTAATTCTCATTTCTTTAAACATAGCTATGTTATAATTTGCTTCTGATTATTCGGGAAACTTAAGTCTTTCAGGATCTGCTTAGATAGTGAGGTTTCTTTTTTCTGCTGTTTTTTTTTTTTTTTCTCCCACTGTTTATAACTTATTTTCTTGTGGCTAGGCTATCATGACTTTGCACTGCTCACTATCTATGAGACACGATTTTTGGTGGTTACCGTGGCTTGGGTGAAAGAGCTCTTTTTCAGTTTTGCATTGGCTTCTGCCAGACATGTGGGGACACTATCTCTCTGTAATCAATTCAAATTAAGTCATGGCTTAAAGTTTTCTGCACCACTCTTGGGTTTTTAATTTAGGTTATAATTTCTCAGGGGGCTAGCCTCTGGGTAGAACTACCCAGGGACAGATTGTGTGTGTGTGTGTGTGTGTGTGTGTGTGTGTGTGTGTGTGTTTCCCCACTCCTTTGCCCTATCCAACATTATGCCATCTCTATCTTGGGAGGTTTTTTTTATGGGGGCAGTGGAGGGGAGGAGTGGCTTGTTTTACTTCTGATTTATCTTTATCCTGAGGATTCTTCCTTTGGGATTCTAGGTTAACACAAGAGAGGTGTCTAATATTAACTTTTCAACCTGGTGGACACTGAGCTTTGACGTCTTCTTTCTCTGTAAAGTCTTCAAAACAGGTATGTAAGTCCCCCAAATATGTCTTCAGGGCAGAAGGCTTTTGTTGCTTTTCTTGCCTTTATGGGTTCTTGGAGCCTCTTAGACTTGGTCTGATAATTTCCTAATTGTTATTTTTTTCATGTTTTTAAAGAGATTAGAAAATTATATTTTCCATTGATTTTAGCATGTTGGTTCAAATGGCCTAGCCCTTCATTACTGGAAATAGAGGAAAATAAAATTTTGAATATTTCTAATAGGTCCTTTTTCATAATTTCTAGGTATAAAAATACCTAAATTGGTAAATTTCACTATGTGAAAATTTAAAATTCTGCATAGGAAGAAATAAAGGACATAAAAAGGAAAGAAATCATAAGGACGAAGGAAAACAGACATTCAACAAATAGGAAGAAGTATTTGAAACTCAAAGAAGCTCAAACTCAAGAGAAAGGAGTGATTTTCTTAACATATTTAGAGCTCTATATTATCGTTGACTGATGCATAACAAATTACCCCCAAATTTAGCAGCTTAGGACAACAAACATTTAGTACCTCTCAGTTTCTGAGGTACAAGAATATGGGAGTAGCTTAGCAGGATGATTGTGGCTCAGAGTCTATCGTAAGATTGCAGTCAAGACTGCGGTCAGCTGGGGCTGCGGTCTCATCTGAAGGCTCAGCTGGGGCTAGAGGGCCCCCTTCTAAGGTCTTTCATGTGAATCTTGGCAGGAAACCTCACATCCTCCGTAGTCACTTGCTGAAGGTGTCAGTTCCTCACCACGTAGACTTCTCCACCAGCAGCTGGCTGACGTTGCAGCTGGTTTTACTCCAGAACAAGTGACTCATGAGACAGTCACCAAAAGAGAAGCCAAATGTGTTTTACAGACTAATATTGAAAATGACACACCATTCCTTCTGCCCTACACTGTTGGTCACTGAGACCACCTGGTACAGTGTGGGAGGTACCTATGACTGAATGTGGATGTCAGGGAGTGAAGGTCATCTGGAAAGTCTTAGAGGCTGCCCACTATAGGCTCCTGAAGTTCAATACAAAATAAAAAACCCCAAAGAGAAAAATAAAAGGTACAAAAGTCTGTGCATTAAAAACACATACAAATAATACATATTAAGATACATCTTAAACATGACAAGGGGTTCAACCTCATTCAAAGTAAGAATCATACAAATTAAAACTATAGAGAGATGCCGTGTCTACCCATAAAACTGTATAACCCACTCTACTTTTGAAGATTTAGGGAAACAGGGTCTCATATTTTGTCAGCAAAGGTAGACATTGGTGAAACCTCGAAGAAGAGTAATTTGGCAATAACTATCAAGAGTGAAAATACACATTTCCTTTGATCCAAAAATTCCATTTCTAGAAATTTATCCCAAGTATATTCTGGCACATATGCAAAATGATGTCTGTTTGAAGATCTTTATTGCAGCATTGACTTACAATAGCAAAAGATTGGAAACCATCTGAATTTCCATCTAAAGGGAACTGATTACACAAAGTATGGCAATATACATATAATGGAATTCTATGCATTTCTTAAAAAGGAATGCAGCAGACCTCTTTATACTGATTTAGAATTTTCTCCATCATGTACTGAAAGATGTGAAAGCAAGGTGCAGAAAAGCATGTTGTCACTTGTGAAAAAAACATATATTTATGATTGCACATGAAGGCAATATCTCTGGAAGCATATGCAAGAGACTGGAATTGTAGTTGCCTTTGTAGAGGGGGACTGTGTAGCCAAGGAATAAGGGTATGAAACAGACTTGCTTTTAATGCATTCATTATTGTATATTTTGAATTTTATAATGTGTGTATTAACCACTCAAAATAATTTTTAAATATATATATATTTTTATAATTTTTTGAGAGAGAAAGAGAGTGCATGATTTGGGGAGAGGGGCAGAGGCAGAGAGAGAGAGAATCCCAAGCAGGCTCCACACTCCACACGGAGCCCAGTACAGGGCTCGAGCCCATGACCCTGGAATCATGACTCGAGTTAAAATCAAGACACTCAACCGACTGAGCCACTCAGGAGCCCCACATATATTTTTTAAAGTATGCTGTGATAAACTGAAATGACAGTGCCTTAAGCTAAGCTGACATCGATAGAAACAAAGAGAAGCAGAATTGGCAGGGCACGGTGAATAACTGTATCGGTGAGTGGGAGAAGGGAAAGTTCAGAATGGTGCTCAGATTCCTGGTACAGGACCTGAGCAGATAGAAGACAGAGAACCCAAGAGCATATCTCTTAGAAGAAATTTCTGTAGCTGATAAAAATTATCAAGTTTTAGTAAAACAAAACCCACATTTTAAAAAATTCAAGGCTATTCTTTTCTATATTGTACCATAAGCTTCTTGCAATTGGAGATTATGCTTTAAATGTCCTTGTATCTCTTACAGAATCTCATATGGTGTTTGACTTGTTATAGATACACAGTAGATATTTGTTAGATGAATGTCTGAAGATAAAATTGGTAAAAATGTGTTTTATCTCTTCAGAAGGTAGATTAAATAATTGCCCAGATATGTGCCGAGGGTGAGCATCAAAGAGATTGAAAATAAAAAATCTTATCATCTCTTTACCCGAGGGTGAAGGGGCACAGGCGGAGAAAAGATGAAGTTCATGCAGAAAGTTGCTTAATTGGAACAAGACACAGAACTTTCAAAACACAAGATAATTAGTTTTCCTATCTCTAAAATAAGGGGAAGAGCCCATTTAGCCACCAGAGGGCTCTCATCATTCCATTTCATTGTAGGCCTAGAATTATTCATGAGACAGACAAATGTAGTCAAAGACCCACAGAGACTAGATCTCCTCCCCCACCCCATTAAATTTATACTACCGTTGTAAGGACGTCCTGCCACGTCATCTTATTACAAGATGAGAGAATTGAAACTCAGCACATGTGCTTTAAAGGCTACGTTTCCAAATGTCAAGGATTGTCTTGTGTGAATTTAAAACTGAACTTATCTCTAGGACCCTGTAACACGAGGACTGCTCGGAAGGTTTTCCCATATATGGGATGGCAAGAAGGAGGAAGTTGCAACGCACTGTATGCCCTGATGTAAACCACTCTAAAGCAGCAATGTTTGTTGAAATTTTAGGGCTTTATGAAGACTTACAGGGTTCCAAAAACTAGGATTACTAGAGTCTACGCATTTACAATTGTGTATTGCTTTCTCCCGCTTTTATTCTGCTGGGTGCTATGTAATGGTCTCTTATTTGTACTTGAAGTCAGGGAATTTTGGGGACCTTCTTGTTGATTTTGTGAAGGCATTCAGACAATTAGTTAGTGTCCGTTCCATTAATATCTTCTGACCCCCCGTGCCCTCATTAGCCGCTTTGTCCTCTGTGACTTAACACTGAATCCACAGGATCACAAATGATAACCTATAAATATCCTTCATTGGATTAATAGAGGCTTTGAGTTAAGCGAGCAGAGAAGGACGTGGATGTTTATCGGTTTCCAGACACTGGGCTGTATTCTAGGTCCATTACGACATTCCATCCATACATTACAGTCACTCTAGCACAAGGTAGGTATTGTGCCCTCAATTTATAGATGAGGAAGCCCAGCTGTGAAGGCTGAATGAGTCACCCAAAATGGTAAATGTTGCGGTAATGGGACTAACTGAATTTTGCCTGCCTATCGTGTTTGTGCTCTTTCTGACATTACATTTCCCCCCTAAAATATGAACTCATGCCTTGGGCTTTCTTTATCTCTGCCTACCACCCTCTCCTCAAGCCATTCAGGGATCTTTGGTGGGGACTTCAGGCAGTGTCTCCCACAGTATCTCCTGGGAGTGTGGTGTAATGGTGGTTACAGCAACAGCACAAGGTCTCTCCCCAGTGTCCCCCCGCCCCCAACTGTCCACCAACCATAGTGGACATAGGAGACAGCGACGAGACCCCAGCAGGTCTTTTGTAGTAACTGGTTTGGCCATGGCTGCTCTTCCCATTCCAGCTACTGATGACCTTTGACCCTGGGACAGCCTGCCAGGAAACACAGGTAGGGTTAATGGGCCACCAGATCAGTAACTGTGCTCCCTGATGGGAACTTTATGTATTGACCATCTGCACTGAACTTGTATAATAATTAGACTTGCTTCCAGGAGGACAGCACAGTGGCCCAAAGTCAAGAGGACATATGCTTATGGGTTTGTTCTGATTCCTTCACACCTTCTCACCCAGTTCCCCTGGAAAGCAATGCTATAGGAGCAAGATGGTAACGTGAGGGTGGTTGTAAAATCTGTTAACTGTGGAGGACAGTGGCCTTTAGCACCTCCATCAGAAAGCCACACCCAAGACCACAGCCCTATAGGGTCATTAGCACATGTGAAGATGTACCAGGCAGACATCTTCCCTGTGCGGTCCAGCCCATCCCCATCTGAGGCAGAGCATTTTGAAACCCCAAGCCCCCTCAGAGTCACGTGTGGAACAGTCTTGCAAGTTCATTTTCCAAGCAACGCTCCAACACTAGGGTTTTCTTGCTGAAATCTGTTCCACTGAATGGGCTTATCCGAGGGAGGGCAGACTGTTGTGTCTTTGATTGGATGATGTAGGATTTTGGGCGATTCTTGAATGAAGGGAAGAGAGACACACAGAGAGAGAGAGAGAGAGAGAGAGTTTGGCAAACGGAAGCTGAGGGCTTATTATAGGCCTATGAGTCACAGGCACTGCAGGCAAATGATCTGGAGAGGGGCGAATGAGTGGGGGTAGGCGTGAAGCAGGGCTGGAAGGCAGACCCAGGGAAAGAAAGCCAGGGCAGGGAAGAGGAAAAGTAGAGTGGATTAGTCAGGGTTCTCCAAAGAAACAGAACCAATAAGGTTTAGTGTCTGTGTGCATATGTGTGTGTACATATATATGTGTATGTACATACATACGCGAGGGGGGGGGGGGGAGCATTTTAAGTGATGGGCTCATGCAGTCGTAGAGGCTGGCAAGTCCAAAGTCTGCAGGGTCGGCCAGCAGGCTAGAGACCCAAGGGAGAGGCCATGCTGCAGTTCCCGTCCAAAGCCTGACCCCTGGCAGAATTCCCACAAGGGGCCCCCACCGTGTCCTTGCAGTCTGGGCTCTTTTGCTTCTAGGGAAGTGTGTTGAGGTCTAAGGTAAGCATGAGGATGCCCAACCACAAAGCCTGCAGAGGCCTTTGAACCGTTCTCAGGTCCTGGCCCCACACTCTGCCTCAAAGTTACATCCAAAGGAACCAGGCAGACAGTCACGCCACCAGATTTGCCGAGCATTAGGATGGCCGGACTCTAGAAGGCAGCTTGGAAAGAAGGTTCTTCCGGGTGATGTTTAAAACAACCTGAAACTTATTATGTTCAATCAGACTTCAGCTGCCACCGTGTCCGAGGAAAATCCAAGGAGAATTCCCATACATCAGTGCTTCCAACTTTGGCTGCACACTGGAGTGACCTAGAGGTGCTTTTAAAATTCCCAATGCCTAGGGTGCGCCCGGGTGGCTCAGTCGGTTGAGCATCCGACTTCGGCTCAGGTCATGATCTCACAGTTAGTGAGTTCGAGCCCCATGTCGGGCTCTGCGCTGACAGCTCAGAGCCTGGAGCCTGCTTCAGATTCTGTGTCTCCCTCTCTCTCTGCCTCGTGTCCACTCATGCTCTGTCTCTCTCTGTCTTAAAAATAAAAAGAAAACATTAAAAAAAATTTAAATTCCCAATGCCTAATCTATAGCCCAGATGGATTCAAATCTCTGGAGGAGGGATCTGGGCATAAGTATGTTTACAGTTCCCAGGGATCCCAAGGCTGAATAGTTCTGCTCTACTCCTCCATCAGCCCTCTGTATTTCTATTCAATGTCCATTTAACCCATTTTCGTGGCCATTCAAGCTGTGAGGCCCAGGAAAGAGGCTCTTCCACAATAATGAGGTTTTCTTGGGCCTACACCCTTCCCATATTGCTCCAGAAACCTTAAACTGAACATGTTTAACATTTTGACCTTGAGGACACAGAAAGAAGGGTTAACCATCTAGACATTACGAAGGAAACAGAAGCAAGATTTGGTGGAGATCACATGGCATAAAGGAAAGGGGCCAAGCATCCAAAGCTACCAGACTGGGCTTGGATTCCATTCTTCTTGGGTAATTCCTCCTTGGAAAAATGCACCAACTTCACTGAGCCTCAGTTTCTTTATCCCTAACATTCGGGACAATAATGTCTACCTTTCGGGGCTGTGAGGAGGTCTAGAGGCAATGAACAGCAAATGACCATCTGTAGCAGGTTGTAGTTGAGACAGATGAGTGAGAAGAATTAAAATCTGGAATTTGAGAGGCGCGTGGGTCACTCAGTTGATAAGCATCCGACTCTTGATCTTGGCTCAGGTCATGATCTCACGGTTTGTGATTTCAAGTCCCGAATCAGGCTCAGTGCGCTCTCTCCTCTCTCTGCCCCTCCCCACTTGTGTGTGTGTATGTGTGTGTGTGTGTGTGTTCTCTCTCTCTCTGTCTCAAATAAATAAATAAAGTTAATTTTTTTTTTAAAAAGCTGGAATTTGATATCCAAAGACCTCTGACCCTCAATTCCCTCATTTGCAAAATAGGGATAATGTTCTGGGTTGAGTGCCCTTTAAGTCCAGCTTGAACCTCAGCATGTAAACTTATTTAGAAATAGCATCTCTGTAGATGCAATTGGTCATTGATCATGTTCAAAATAAGTTAAATGAGAAGCGATCATCTCCCCTAGTCTCATAAATCAAGAGGTATACAAAACAAAGAGGACACAAAGAGATCACAGAGGCCTGGAAACAAATGGACTTGTGTAACTCTGAGTTCCTGCCCTTGTAGAGGGGACAGATTTCCTGGCTGACATGGTGTACTAGGAACAAAACTTCCTCTTTTTTCTTCCTCCAACTGAAGAGCCTCATCTGGAAAGCCATTACTTCTCCTGCTTCACCATTGTGGGGGGAGAGCCTGGCATCTCCATGGTGCAGGTGGATTTAACTCTGGGGCCCTGTATCTTTCTCCCCCAGGCACTGCCCCTGTAGCCAGGAAGGGTGCACTAGGCGATGGGGGACATCTCTGCAGTGGGGTGGTCTGAATGAGATCCTTCTGGGCTTCGGGGAGCCCTAAAGACAATGACTGGTGTCTTTAAAAGAGAAAGGAGAGGCAGATTTGGACACCGATTTCAGAATCCTGCCATAGTAAGAGACACAGAGACATGCAAGGTAGAATGTCATATGAAGACGGAGGCAGAGATTGGAGCAGTGCAGCCGCACACCAAAGATTATCAGGGGCCATCGGAAGAAAGGCTTCTTCTCTAGAGCCTTCGGAGGAAGCATGTGCTGCTGCCACCTTGATTTCAGACTGCTAGCCTTCAGCACTGGAAGAGGATAAACCATTGTTTTTAAGCTACCTAGCTTGTGGTCCTTCATTGTGCTAGCCCTAGGAAACTAAGAAAGATAATAATAGCTGTACTACTTCTAGATTGCTGCAACTATAAATGAATATATATTGTAAATATAATTATAAATATATTTATATTATAAATATACTTAAATTTAGCGATGGTAAATGTTAACTGGGGCTATCCAGATATACTGGATAAACACTCTAGCCTGATGTTCACTGGTCCTTGGAGGGTCTTTCAAGGGTGACCCTATGAGAGATGAAGTGACATGACAAATGTCGAGTGGAGAAGAGGGCAAGGTGAGAGGTAGTAAGGCAACCTGTCAAATGCAAGAGCTGCCCACACTGGGCATCTCCACCCACCAGCCAGGGAAAAGGGGCTGGCTGCCCTTAGATTTCAGGCACATGACCACAACCTCCTTGTAACACAGACAGAAGCACACTCACTCACGAATAGCTTAGAGCCTTGCTGGCTCTCATCCTCAGAGACCCTCCACCCTCATCCCAGAGCTGTACTTCCAATCTCTTTCCCAATAAGGAACCACAGGACCAAGATTTACGTGCATGTGACATTTTCATTAAACCCCTCAGGATGTGCAGCAATCTTTCTTTATCATCGTTGTAAGTTATCCCAGGGCTCAACATGGCTCCCAGGTGGGCCCAACAGAGTTCATCTGTGAGTTGGAAGGACATTTGCAACAGGTCTTTTCTTCCCCATGGTGGGAGGTTTAGCCAGAAATCACCACTGTTGAGCAGGGATACCATGACTGAATTGGCTGCAGACATATCTCTTGGCCTCTTCGTCTCTGTTTGGTGATCGGTGAGGGCACCAAAAGGTCGAAATGGCCAGACTAGAGTCCAGCAGAGGAAAATACAGGCAATGCCAATGTCATCTATCTTATAAAAAAAAAGAATTTTACTTCACCACATGACTTTACAAATTGGCAAAGATGAGAGAATGTATATAAAATGGCAATGTGAGTGCATTTTAGAATATACTTAAGGAAGATTTTCCAATGGAACAAAACACAACTAGATTGGGAGTTTTCATCATCATGTATCGGATTCCTGCCAAGGTAAAAGTCATACGGTATTTGTTTTCTTAACTCAACTTCATCTAACTTCATAATTTGAATCTTAATAAAATTAAGTGTTGAGTGAAAACAAATCCCCCCAGTGTCACCAAATGTATCAGCTCAGGTCAGACTTAAGCCTCAGCGGAAGGTTTTGTAAGCTCTTGTAGTGGAAATGTTTTTTCTCTTCTTCCTGTCTGCATCTCAGAGGGGCTGAGTCTAGCAGAGCAGCTGTTAACACAGCGAGCGGGAGAAGCAAGGCTCACTTCTATATTCCCACAGACACTACAGGCAGAAAGGCTGCAAACCCCTAACCCCAGTGCGAGTGGCCCGAGCAGTGAGCACCTCGTCCCTGTCCTCAGACCATGCGTGCATATGACCCAGGCACAGTAGGCACTTGCTCAATGAATGAATGAATCCTACTGAACGGTGGAGTGCTATGTCGTTCGTTGCAACCTTATTGATGGATCAAGAAGTCGGTTTAATGAGGGGACACCTGCATAGCTCAGCTGATTGAGCATCCAACTCTTGATTTCAGTTCAGGTCATGATCTCATGGTGGCTGGGTTCAAGCCCCGTGTCGGGCTCTCTGCTGACAGCTCAGAGCCTGAAGCCTGCTTCCGATTCTGCGTATCTCTCTCTCTCTCTCTCTCTCTCTGCCCCTTCCCACCTCTCTCTCTCTCTCTCAAGAATAAATAAATGATAAAAATTATTTTAATTAAAAAAATAAACATTTAAAAAAGAAATCAATTTTAATGGTCACAATTTCAGGCAACATTTCAGGTGATAGAATAGAAAATAATAGGATAGAGAATGGTCTGTCACACCTATTAAAGGTGTGTGTATGTGTTTCTACGGAGTTGTGATGTAAAATGTATTTCTGAGGTATCAGTCGGGAAAGACTAAAAGCCCTTGGTGAAGTGGAAACTGTGGGGGCCTTGAGTTGGATGGATCTGGGTTTAAATTCCCACACCACCTTGACTGAACTGAACATGTTATTTGAATCTGAGTGCATCGTAGCGTGTGATGCATCATACTCTGTGTATGGGCGGGTAGAGTGATGGATAAGTCATGCCCCTTGCCCTCAACGCCACTCAGTGTACCTTTAATAGGTGTCAGTCTATCTTGAACACTTCAGGAGGTCTGGGACTGGTTGCGAAGATGTTTGGGTAAGAAGGAATCTCGGGGAAGTTCAACCAGGCTGAAGCTCTTCAAGGGCCAATGGAATCCAATTTTTTTTTTTTTCTTTGCTCTGCCTCCTCTCTTTTTAAGAATGGTGACAATCCAGCACTAACTTCTCTCTCTAGCTATAAAGCAAATTTAAATTCCAGTAGTGCCAGCCAGACAATCAAGACTAGAAACATCGAGAATGGCGTGTCACAGCTGTGCCTCCTCTTTCCACGCCTCCAAAGGCTTGCAGAGTTTTGTTGACCCGTCAGTGGCCAAGATCATTGTCTAGCTCTATCTTGGGGCACACTAACCAAAGATTAGCTCCCGCAGAGTGGGATGGAGAGCCAGGAACCCACCCCCAGGCATCTCTTGGCAACTCACATGGTAAACCATTGTGAACTAGGCAAGTTTGTTCTTGGAGTCTGCAGCTGACCCTCTCTGAACCTATTCCTTTTCTCCCAATATCCTCATTTCCATTCTGCTAAGCATACCTTTTCCCGTATGAACACTTTCTTTCAGATCGCCAAGTATCTCTCACTGATCATTGAACATGAATGAGAGCAAGTCCATGGGTCCCCTCTCTCAGTTATGTGTTAAATGTGTCTCTCCACGTCCAGTGGAATACTTTATCCAGGTGAAGGGTTGCTTTGTATATCAGTGAGATGTTTGGAGTGGCGGAAAGACCGGAGACCTTTTCCACGGTCCCGAAGAGTCATACCCTGGGAGTGGCTGAAGAAGTGTCAGTTCAGACAAAGAGTCAGACTAGACCAAGACTCAATGATAGGAGCGATTATCTGTGAGAAAGGGGTGAGAAGGAAAGGAAGATAAATTCTGAGGTAAACATGATTTGTCTTCAGCGGTCTCCTTTCTTAGGGATAAGTCTCCCTGATTTGGATCAGTGCCATGTAGGTGCTCCTTGGGGCAATCAGGGCTATCCAGTCATTCGATCTGGAGCTCCATCTGTGTGCAATCTTTATTCCCCAAGCCATTCCTTGTCCGATTTTCCCCTTTATAAAAAAAAAAAAAAAATTATGTTTGATATTTTGATTACAGAATATGCTTCATCCTGAAATGTGCTTTCTACTTCCGGGTCCCATGAAACTATCACCTGACCATCACTGTTAACAGGATCCTTGGATCGAACATGGAGACAGTATCTTAAGTGAAACAGCAGCTCTCATGTTAACAGTCTCAGCTTCTGGCGGAAGGGTAGACCCCTGGTGACGATGCCCATATGATTATGAGGCCAACCCTCAAGTCAATCCTCTGTACATATTTCCAGTACTTTCTCAGGGCACAGAGCGAGGCCTCGTGAGGGATGCAGACAACTCGACATGGCTCAAGTTCTCCGTGAGCTTGGAGTCAAGTGGGATGGAGAATCTTGGATGTCGCCACCACTTAAATAGTCTTATTCACTCATGGTAGGTATTATCATGTGACTTGAAAGAACCAGGCCTCAGAAATGTAAACTATTTCCTCCAGATTGCAAATACATGGTCCGGGGTGGAGTCTGCTGGGTTCCGAAGCTCACCTTCTCTCCAGCAACCCAACCGCCATGGGGACAGAAGCCAAGAGGCTGGATGGAGAAGAGAGATGTCGTACCGGGTGGGACTGGTACGTCCCACTCTGGGGTGCGGAGAAGGGAATGAGCCTGGCGTCTTGGGGAGCTCGAGGGAGCTTTTTAGGAGACTGGGCACTGGCTCCCACCCAAGCCGGAAGACACAAAGGACAACTGGCTTATACGATGATAGTTGGGTGGAGACAGGTCTTTCCAGGTAGGGAGACCGGTTGAAGGAAAGGCTTGGAAATAGGAATAAAATCACACTGGAGGCCCAAACAGGGGGCCCTGATTACTCCTTGTGGGACACTTGGTCTTTCACCTCCTCTTAATTCAGCCGAGGGACGGAGGGGCAGGGCAGGAGAGGGTTTCCCCAGTCTCAGGGACAGGACAAACCTGGCCTTGCCCACAGTCTTATCTGGAGCTGCTGCCTCAAGAGGAGGAGGATGGGGGTCTCCAAGGTGAGGGGCTTTTGCTCAGAAGGCCCTGGTGACGCAGGTTGCCAGTTTCCGGGGGGAGGAAGGCTGAAGGATCCAGGTGCTGCTATATTCCCTATTTGGAATCCTGGCCAGTTTCAATTTACATAACACAGCTTAATCCGCAGAAACCGGAGCCCAGGAGGCAGGTTCTTTCTCTCTCTCTCTCTCTCTTTTTTTTATTCTCCGAGACACGGAAACCTTTATTTTCTCCCTACACCACAAACCGGTGCTGTTAAATAATATTGGATAATTGCACCTGTCGTACTCCCCATATTGTGCTGAGGAAAAATAATTGCCGGTTTTCTGCTTTGCAGTTGAGCTGTGACTTCGTCATTTGACTCGGAGCATGTCATTTTCTCCCATTTTAGACTGTGTACAGGCAAACTGTGTGAAAGGACTCACAGATAGCAGTCCTGCGTGTGTGAGTGGGCGCAGGCCTCATTCAGCAATGATTTCTAATTTATACAGCATTGAGAATCCACAGCTATAAATAAACAGTTCTGACTGGCTTTGCTGCCTACTCAAATGCTTTATTAAAAAAAAAAAGAAGAAGAAGAAGAAGAAGAAGAAGAAGAAAAGAAAGAAAGAAAGAAAGAAAAAAAAAGAAAGAAAGAAAGAAAGAAAGAAAGAAAGAAAGAAAGAAAGAAAGAAAGAAAGAAAAAGAGCCACCAACGGCATGAGAAGGGAAAACAATGTCTGGGTACGGATTCTGGTTTCTGCCACCCGGGCCCCGGAGGGAGAGGCCCAGGCTTGGGACGGGTGGGTTCAGCGCTCAGCCTGGAGGCCTTCTGGAAGCCCCGCCTCCCCGCTCCTCCCTCAGCCCCCTGGGCTCCCCACGTGCAGGCGCCACGTGTTCCGGGATTACAGTATATGAAACTGACTTCCTGTTATGACAAGTACTGCGAGCGAGTAGGTGCAGGGGAGCAGAAAATAGCTTGAGAAATGGATGACCCATTTGAGGGGAGGATGGGGTTAATGGATCGTTTAGGCAAACAGGAGAAGTCTTCGCCTCGAACTGAAAACGGGCGTCGTGCGTTAGGTAGCCGCTCCAGAACGTATGGCCCGGTCGTGAGGCACCAGAGTTGCTCTTCCCTCTGCCGCCGGGGATGACAGTTTCCACCCAGTTGGGGGCCCCTGACCACCACCTTCTTCGGTCCAGCCCTGCTGACGTACTAATACATTTTTGCTTTTTTTTTTTTTTTTTTTTTTAAGTGAAAACTTTCAGATGGCCAGTTACTGCTTTGCCGTGTAACCAAGAGGTGGGAAGGCGGGTTCGGGAAGCAACCGCCCCTGTGACCCTGGCCCAGTCGCTTCCTTCCTCCGAGGCCAGGGGAGCCCTCCAGGCCAGCTCTTCCAGCCTTGCGAGGCCCACGTGGTTACGCGTGTCTCGTCCCAGCTCTGCCTTCAGTGGCCGGTTGGTGGCTTGGAAAAGGCTGTGGTGGAGTGTTTACGCCGTGGAGTGGGCAAAACACTATAAATCAGGGCCTTACACTTTCTTTTTCCTGGAGAGTTGACTTTTTTTTTTTTTTTTAGGTTTTCTTTTAAAGCTTATTTATTTCGAAGGAGAAAGGACATGGTCACGTGTGCATGTGCGTGTGCATGCTCAAGTAGGGGAGGCACACAGAGAGAGAGAGAGAAAGAATTCCAAGCAGGCTCCCCACCGTCAGCTCAGAAGCCCTACACGGGGCTCGATCACACGAACCGTGAGATCACGACCTGGGCCAAAATCAAGAGTCCTTCGTTCAACCGACTTAGCCACCCAGCCCCCCACCCCCACCCCCACCCCCGAAAGTTAATTTTTAAACATTTACGGAGCACACCAATATCAGAAACTCCGTTTGTTCATCTGGAAAACGAGAACCTAATATATTTTCGACTTATATTTTTGTGCGGGTAGAATGAGACCATGGGGGTGAGTGCTGCTTGTAAATTACATGCCCCAGTACAAATATTATCGCCGATTCTCTCACTGGTGGGTGTTGTTTTCTAACCACGCAGGGCCTGGCGTAGCCTTACGCAGGCAGCAAACCCTGCGGACCTCGTAATGCTATTCAGTGCTCATCGCAGGTATTCTGCCGATTTTCCCTTTACCGCGGCACCCTGGAGCCACCTAAGGGCTGATGTGCGTGCCCAACCGGGAGGTGGTTCTGAGGGATTTCTGGTGTTGGAATGGCTGCTGCACTTTGGTCAGTCATGCAGAAATCAAGGTTTCATTTGTTTCCAGGGACAGCGAAGCCACAGAGAGAATTCTGCGGGCTCTTTCCGGCCAACAGCTCACAATCGCTCTGAGAAGTATGCAGCCCGAGTCAGTTTCGGGGTGTGGAAAATGTGGGTGATCCCCTGCGGGTTTCCCATTTGGGGAATTTCCGCCTTGACAACTGCTTCGGGGCTCCTGCGGAGACCAGGTGCTTGGAGCAGTCAGGCAGCAGCAGGTATAGGAAAGGAGGCGGTCGGTGTTCTCAGCTCAGCCCAAAAAGACTGGAGGCTCATATCTATATATTAGTGGATCAAGGATTAGGAAGACAGCAGGTTTCTCTGTGCCTGCCCTAGGCTTCCTGTGGGCCGCCCGCCCTACTGTGTCAGTTGGCGGCCTTCTCTGACACTTCAAGACTTCTTGGTCTTTCTGAGGTTTTCTGGTGTTGGGATAGATACGGCACGGTGGCCGGTCAAATGGCAGTCAAGGCTTACTGTGATTCCAGGAACAGTTTTTACCAAATGTTACCGATTGTTGCCAAATTTCTCCTGTACGGCGTTAGGTTAGGAAGCCCAAGCACAGTCTACTCTGGGGCCCACACCCAACCCAACGGGACCTGGTGACACGCTGCCAGACTCCAACATGTTGACCCACATGTAAACCCTTGTTATCCATGTTCTTTACAAAATGAAGGCCCAGTAAATAAAGACCCTGTAAAGAAAGACCCACAAAAACCCCCTAGGAAGATCAAAGTAGGGTTCACGGATGTGCGTTGTTAGTCAACCGGCAGTCAGCTTTGTTAAACCATAAGAGCTCACTCAGCGAGGTGTTTTGTACCAACGTGTTCTCGGGGCGCCTCAGGGCCATGTCACTTCCCATCACTTGCTCCCCAAGAGGTACATTTATTTGATGAAGTAATCCACATTTGAATGGAAGAGATGTTGATGACATTGCTGTGTCCCGTCTTTGGACCTGCCCCAGATGCTCGCTCCCAAGATGGACAGATTTCCCCATATTTTTTTTTACAACTTAACTGTCTCATTGCACCAATCAGTTTGCTATCCTGTGAGGTGGACAGACAACTTCGGCAGCACCCGTCTCCCTACATTTATGTCTAGACTGTGGAAAACAAAATAGATGAGCAATCCGTGAAAATGACTAGTTTACGAAAATACTTGCTTTTAGGAAAGTTGGGGTTATTAAAAATGGCACCGGACTGAGAAGTAGAAGATCGGGGGGACAAATGCAATTGTCTTTGGCCCTCATGCAGGTTACTTTTTATCTAGGTCCTCAGCACCCTCCTCTCTAAAGTGAAGAGTTTTGACGACCCTAAGTTGCTTTCTCTCTCCTAAGCATTCTCTAACGCCAAATTTATGCAAATTTCCTTGGCCTTTGGCCAGATTTTGACCGCAGAGGCCAGAAGAAGGGAACAGATTCTGAGATAGCAGTTGTTTTTGAACAACTGTCCAGTAAAACCTTTACATGTCCAGTAAAACCTTTCAAAAAACGAAGAGTCCCCAAATTAAGCTACCTTCAGAAACCCTCCTATTAAATTTAATATCATCCTCTGTCCTTTCTGCCTTCCTATCTGACTCTATCACCTCCCCGCCAACCAGAAAGAAAAGAAAAGAAAAAAAAGAAAAGAAAAGAGAAGTATCTCATGTTTTCTTCCTCTTTTGTTCTTAAAAAATGGCCTGTGATCACTTCCTCTTCTTCCTTGGCTGGATCATGTCACCTGCACAATGAAGAACAGAGAGAGAGAGAGAGAGAGATCAGACTTCAGGGTTTCCCTAATGGGTATTCTTGTGTGAATAGACATTCACTGTGCCTTGGGCCAGTGGAAGATCAAGGGCAATTATCCCAAGGCAAGTAGATGCACTTTACGAAGTTCTGAAAACCTACCACCTCTCCAGAGAGGGTAAGAAGTGACTCTGTTGTCCTCATTTGGTGCTTGGCTCACAGCTAGCCTGTTGACCAATGGTTCCATTTGCCTTCAAGGCTTCTGCATGTCTAATGTGCACTGACTGATGTCGCTTTTGGTCAAGTCTTTACAGGCGGCACACCACCCATCGACTAACTCGGAGATTGTTGCAAATTGTTGCAATCTTTTCGGAGATGAAGAGACATCAAATTAGAGGAGAAATAGAAGAGTGGCTGTTCACCTATTTAGGGTTCATTCCGCAACCTCTCATCGAATCACCTTATCAGAATGGAAAAGTACTGGCATATTAGATTCTAGTAAGCTCTTGAGAGGGGCATTCTTCTACTGAAATTATAGCATTAGAGTTCTAGAATCACTTCCATTCAGCCAGGTTGGTACCTCCGTCTTTATTGATCATACATCTTCACACAAGCTCTGAAATGTCTAACACCTCACGAATGCATTATCCTTTCCACCTGTTGCCAAATGTTAACAATCCTACTTTGAAAGCTTTTCTCAAGTCAGCCTCTCCTTGCCCATTCCAGAGCCCTGTTAGTTCTGGCTTTGTGCCACAGCGACCTCATGCCCCTAGTTTCATGCTTCACCCTTCAGATTCTGCCCCCTCCATCAATTATATCCTTAAATATCTTCTACTAATTTTATTTTGCTAGAAGTCCCCTTCTCGGGGGCTGTAGTGACTGATGACCTGAAATCCCCCTTATCACACTGATTTTCTAGGACAGCAGACTCCTAATCACACAGCCTTTGGGGCCATCCTGCATTCATGTCTCTCAACACTTAAGGACAGTCCTCTCTCTTATTCTTCTACTCATCAATCCAGATACCCTCAGTCACCCCAGAGAAGCCTTCTTAATATATCCAGCTTACAGGCTTCATGTCATTTTCATTTATGATCTCACTTATTTTTCATTTTCCATGTAGTTTCTCTCCTCCCCAGGTCTCTGACTACAAACAAAGGACCTCCTCTTTTCTGAAGCATACCCATTTTGTCTCTAATGAATCCTTTTTCAGCTAAATGACTCATTAATTCCTTCCTGTTCAAGATCTTGGGCAACATAAGCTTCTCACCTTTGTCCCCCCGCCTCCCCGCTGTCCCTTTGAAGGTTCCTAAAACTCTCTTTATCCATGCTGTTTACCAACCCCCCAGCCCCTCAAGTGTAACTGTAACCATAACCATACTTCTGCAACCCCAGTTGCCAATGATTGGAGAGTCCTTCTCCATTTAAGAAACACGACAGAAACTGAAGACTTAGAAAGAGCCCAGGACCGGAAGTGGTGGCAGGAAGTTCCTTTGTGGGAGGAGCGCAGGTGGCTCTTTCTTCTGGATCAGAATCTCCCACGTCTAACACTAAACAGCTAGACGGAGTACTGAGACATTTCCATATACCCACAAACACATTAGAGAAGGCATCGAGTATGTCTCTGTGTGGACTTCCAACAATCATTTCTTCTGTAGTGACCTCCGTGGTGTGAACGTCACAGAAACCATATTTTTCTTTTTGTTTCTGGCAGGTAGGGGTGGGTCCTTAGTCCTGGATTCTTACAGAACTGAGAGGTCTCTAGGCTTCTTTGAATGCTCAGAATTGGTCTCTGACCACGATTCCACAGCACGTGGCTGGAGATAAAGGAACCGTTGACTTAGTAATGGATAGTATTACCTTACGCAAAGTTCACAACAAGGACTCCAAATTCTGACAGGGAAACAATGTTTGTTATCGCTCTTTTCTTCGTGGCAGGACGGTTCTTCCCGCGGGATGCCCACTAGGAGTTGGCAGGGAGTTAGGGAGCTACGTCCACCCCTGCCTCATGTTAGTCCTTTCTTAATCTTCTGTTAGATACCAAGGAGGAGAGACATTTTAGGCCAAGCATTTAACGTTTGTCTTGTGCAAGATCCAAACGTTTTCTGCCGTCATGGCAAAAAAAAAAAAAAAAAACACAACCCATTCTTTTAACCAACATCACTATGGGTACCATATGTAATTATATTCCTTATTATTCCAATAGTCAGAAAACAGAGTAAGTAAAAACATTACATTCACAAAGATTTACACCTATGTATCTACAATCACAAAAGCTACTGCTGCTAGACTTTGAACTGAAAACTTGAAGAATATTTGCCTAGTTTATGCGGGTTGGCTTGGAAAAGGGTGAGAAGGCAGATGGCTGGGGAGATAGGAGGTGTTAGAAGAATGAGGTTTGCACATGAATGAGTAAAAGTTTCAGTGCAGACGTAGCAGGAAGGCGATGGATTCGAGGTTCTGGCTGGAGAAACCCTCGTGAGGAAAGAGGCAGTGAAAGGAGGAGAAGCAATAATCCAGTTTGGACTCTGTTTGAGCTGAGGGAGATGAAATCAGGGCAAGAAAGGCAAAAAGGAGATGCAATTTTGTTGTTGACTGAATGCTGCTCCTGTGAGACCACGCTTTAGAAATACATACGGACTGGGGCACCTGAGTGGCTCAGTCAGTTAAGCCTCTGACTTTGGCTCAGGTCGTGATCTTAATGCTTGCAAGTTCGAGCCCCACGTTGGGCTCTGGGCTGACGGCTCAGAGCCTGGAACCTGCTTCAGAGTCTGTGTCTCCCTGTTTCTCTTCTCCTCCCCCGCTTGTGCTCTGTCTCACTCTCTCGAAAATGAACAAACATTTAAAAAAATAAAAAATAAATAAAAAGAAATGCATATGGAGTCATCTCCTGATAAGATTCTTTTGTGAGGAAATGATCAGGGGCAATATGCAAGAGAGAAAAAAATCGCAAAGCAAATATCTTCATGTATAAAACTAAAGAGGTTGACTAGATGGCCTCTAAGCAGTTTCAACAATGAAATCTCCCTTTTAAAATATCTGGTCTACAGGGGCCCCTGGGCAGCTCAGTCGGTGAAGTGCTGGGCTCTTGATTTCAGCTCAGGTCACTACCCCAGGGTCATGGTATCACCCTGAGTCGGGCTCTGTGCTGAGTGTGGAGTCTCTCTCTCTCTCTCTCTCTCTCTCTCTCTCTCTCCCCCTTTCCTGCCCCTAGTCTCATTCACTCTTTCCCTCCAAATAAGTAAATAAACACTAAAAAAAAAGATCCTGTCTACAGAAAATAGTATTAAAGGAAGGCCTTAACGTTATTCTGTCCTAGCCATAGACAAAGTCACTTGGTTAGACTAGAATTTTCAGTTTATAAACTCTCCTTAGGAAGACGAGGATTTGTGGTCTCAGGCCCTGACAAAGGATAGTCTGATTCCGGGCACAAGTCTCTCAGGAATGTAAGAAGAGGGGTCAGGGGCCAGAGATAAGCTGATTACGTCTCTGGCCACAGCTACATATAAGAGGCTTTGCCATGATGTCCTGGAGGCACTTAGCTCCTTCCTGTGCCTGACCTGTCTTGTGGGTTGTGTTTCTCTTCCTGAGGAAGAGACCTGCATCTGGACGTCAGCATTCTTGTGTCTTATCAAGGAGAAAACAAGAAAAGAAAGAAAATTCAGTACTTAAATGGCAGACAAGGAAGCCTGAACCGGAATCCCTTGACAGTCCCTTTCTCCAAATCAGGGTGGAAAGAATATGTCTGGGGCCTCCCTAGGTGCTCAGACATGGCGGGCCAAGCTTACACCAATCTGCCAGAGGCTGTTTCACCTTGCCTGATTCTACTATCGTTTGAAATGTATGTTCCATCTAACTCGGCCCGAAAAGTAGAAATCGAATCTTTCCTGGTAGACGTCTGGTCCCCCCAAAGTGACCCAGTGCTGGTCCAGTCCTCTGTCCTGTAACACATGACAGCTAGCACAAGAAGGGGGGTGAGATGGCGACAAGTCAGGCAGGGTGGCCCTCTGGCACCGCCTGAGAGCTCTTCGGGCCACAGCATCCCCTTGGAGACCAGCAAGACCTTCCTGAGGGCCTGATAGCATTTGTCTCCCTGCACACAGGGCCGGTCCCGTGAGTCTGCGTGCTCCTGGGGGACATCACGTACTATCCAGGTTTACATGTGATCACCGGCATCACCTTTTCCTACGGCCCTTCTCACTCCTCCCCACTGTCACCCACCAACGTGACACGCGAGGAGGTAGGAAGAGGGTAGGCGTTCAGCCACTGTGGCCATCACTGCAACAGGCCAGCAGCATCAGTATCTTTCTTTGGGTGTAGGCATCGGAAGGCCAGAATGCCCTGCCATACCTCAAATCTGCCGAATCTACTGCATTTTAACAAGAGCCTCGTGTTAGCAAGAGCTGGAGGTGCATTCAAGTCTGGGAAGTGCTGCTCTGAGACGGTGGCTCCGGACGTTGCCTGCAAACCACAGTAACTGGAAAGCTCTGAAAACTATCGATGCCAAGGACCCACCACCAGAGACAGCGACGTCATTGGTCTGGGGTGGACCCGAGGATCAGTGTTTCTCAAACGCCCCCAGTGACTTAGCAACAGTGATTTTACAACGTGGCGAGGAGATTAAGGACCGTTGCTAGAGAGTTCCTCGCATGGTCGATGGGTCCTCACTGGTATTTTCTTGACCACTTGGTGCTTGGCTGATAACTCCTGAGCGGACCGCGCTGTGTCTCAGGATTTCAGAACCGGGGATTCTGATTAATTCCAGCCTCGGTTAGCCTGACCTCCTCCATCACTCTAGCTTTGTAAGAATTGTTTCACCTCTGTCGATTTGCCCGCAGCTGTGTGATTGTTGCTTTGCAAGGGCCTTCGGCTGGGGAAACTGGTCATTGATGCATAAAACTGAGGGAGAGGATGGGAACGTCCGCATAGAAAAGGTGACGGGGTTCTGAGGAGGGAGAATGACGTTAACGGCAATGGTCACGGGTTCTATGTACCAGGCCCTGCTCTAGTCACTTGACACTTCTCTCATCGTTTACGGTTTTCTGGGATGTTAGGAGGAGGCTACTAGGATTGTCCCTGTGACACGCAAGGAAAACGGGAACACTACTGTGAAGGCACTATTCAGTGCCTTGCCTGGTGTCACAGGCCTACCAGGAGTAGGACCAAGGTAGGAACCGGGGCAGTCTGGCACAGAGTTTTTCCCCTAACCACCACCTCCCCCTGCGTCACCAAAGCACTCCTTAGAGTTTTGCTCTCATCCAAGGAAGCTCAGGTGTGAACAGGTGACAAAATCGAGGGAGCCCCGGATTTGGACCGAGGAGGTGGCTGCCTTCGTCTCTCCCTGGATCCAGAACAGAAGGTTCGGAGAGGAACCCGAGGTAGAAGAACCACACGGTTGATCGTCCAAGCCTCGACAAGGCTAAGCTACATGCACACTGGCGTGGCAGGCGTTAACCAGGACTGTCCGAGGCAAACTGGCATGAGGTCCCGTCACTGAGTCGTTGAAGGGTACTGACACAGTACACCCTTACGTGGCCCGTTTGTGGCTTGGTGGGGGACGTAGCCTAGTTTCCTGATTTCTAGCCCAGGGCTCTACCCCCCGCTTTGCACCGCCTGCCATAACGTGCATCTCTTTTCAACAGCTCCCCAACCAGGATTCCATAGCGTCACTGCCTCTACTCCTTAAACTCTCCGTCCAGTGCTTTAATCTCCAACCATCGGAGTCACTCCTTGACCACTATATCCAGAATCCTTGTGCACAAAATCCCATTAAACGCCTAGACAGAAGAACCCTCAGATATCTTTTGTCTGCATTGATTCATCCATGGGATAAGCTAATGGGAAGGGGAGATTCAAAGATGGAGAAGACATACCCTAACCCTTATAGAACTCAGCGTCTAGGGTAAAAACAAATCTCTGTGCAGACCAGAGAAGGCTTCCTGGAAGGGGTGAGTTGATATGATTTGCAGTGGGTGCGAGACAGGCAAAGACTGGGGAATGTGAGAGACTGAAGCCCAGGATGGTGAGGAACAGCATCAATGTGTAAAGAAAACAAGCAATTTGCGGGTGCTGGGGCACACATTTAGAAAAAGCAGAGGAGAAGCCAAGGCAGGGATTGGTTCACAGAGACCCTCATGTGTCATCCCAAGAACTTGGATTTTCATCTGTAAATTGGGGAAGGCTTAAAGTGTTTTAAGGAGACTAAGACGTGAGAAAGTGTGTTCACATAGATAGTTCTGTTTACTTTTAGGCAATTTAAAAGTGTTCACTGCCATTGGAATGTTAAGTGATCTAATTTCTCCCTCTCCTTTAAATTTTTAAAAATGTTTATTTATTTATTTTTTTAAAAGAGAGAGAGAGAGAGAGCACGAGCAAGCCAGGGAGGGGCAGAGAAACAGGGAGAGAGAAATCCCAAGTAGGCTCCGTGCTGTCAGCGCAGAGCCTGACGCGGGGCTCGAACTCACGAATTGTGAGATCATGCTCCGAGCGGAAGCCAAGAGTCGGAAGCTTAACCCACTGAGCCACCCAGGCGCCCCTCTAATTTCTCTTTTAATTCTTATTAGACCATTTGTAATTATGATCTGTTTAGAATTTAACCCATTTATGATCTTATTCTGATGCTATATAGGACTTTTGACTCAGTCTATTCTTTAAGGAGACTCTAGATTTCTTAAAAATCTAGAGAGAGGAGAGGGATGCGTGGCCACCCACAGTAATCTCTATCACTCACATAAACATTCCCATGTGTGCATGTGAGGGTCCACGTGTTGACCCTAGCCTAGTTACTCATTGGGACCTAACTGTAGTGAAAAATTAGATGTAGTTCTTAACCAACGAAGCTTATTTAAATGCACTTTGTGTTGTGGGGCACCTGGGTGGCTCAGTCGGTTAGGCATGACTCTTGGTTTGGGCTCAGGTCAGGATCTCACGGTTTTGCAGGTTCAAGCCCTGTGTCAGTCTCCTTGCTGACAGTGCAGAGCCTGCCTGGGATTCTTTCTCTCTCTCTCTCTCTCTCTCTCTCTCTGCCCCTCCCCCACTCATACTATCTCTGTCTCTCTCAAAATAAATGAACGTAAAAAAAAAAAAGAGCTTTGTGTTGAACATAGTGATCTCAATACTACTAAATTTGGTGAAAAGATTTTTAATTCAGTGGATGTTTAAAAGCCACTGTAGAATAAGAACTTAAAAATTCATCATTATTGAATTCAATACAGTTGTTTTAAAAAGTTAACGTTCTCTAAGCCCTGAGTAATCATATTTTTCTCTGCACGTCTTGTTTCTGTCACATTTCAAATGGATTAGGTTCTTTTTTTCTTTCTTCATATATATATATATATATATATATATATATATATATATATATAGGGAAGACATCAAAAATCCTTACCAAGAACTTCAAGTTGCCAAACCAGTTAGAATTAGATGTCAACACATCTGAAATGTCAACAAATTCCCCGCCCCCCCGGATAATTTCCTGCGATTTGGAATGCTGATTTTGGGAATAAATAAACATAACATGAATGAACTGGTTTTTAAGTGTTTGCTTTCAAGGATATTGCCTTTAAGATTTCCCCAACCAGTTAAATTCTCCAAAAGGAGAAAACAAGTGAAAAAGCCAAGTTGCCTGCTTATTTCTCTAGGGTCTCATTCTCCTCTCAGAAATATACACTCTTGTACTGAAGCTTCTGAAACTGTCATGTTGTTTTTCTTTTCTTTTTCTTTCTTTTTTTTTCTTTTTTGCATACATGGGCTTATGTTTTCACACCAGTTCATAGATTGGGCGGAAGAAGCCACTTCTGCCATTTCTATTTTGATAGAACAGAATGGCATGTGGGCGAGTGATGTGGGGGACTGTATGTGACTCTTGTCTTCCTTATATACAAAATCAGGGGAGAGTTCCTGTACTTCCCTTTGGGTGGGGAAAAAAAATCATGATTATTTTGCAGCCTGACTTTTTGATAGTTACTTCCCCAACAAAATAATGTTCTGGGGGTCGGGGCAGTGGGGGGAGCAAGGAATCAAAGAAAATCTATTTTAAGTCAGCTAAGTTGGTTTTTTTTTTTGTTTTTTTTTTTTGTTTTTTTAATGAAGAAGCAATATGGTTCCAACCACCTAGAATTGGGAAGCTTAGCTTGCTGACCTATTCACTTGGCCTAAGACCCTGTCTAAATGACAATTCCCATCTCAAGTACAGGGGGTGATTTTATCTGGTAAATGTTGTGCTAAGGGTTGAGAAGCAGCCGAATGGGAGAGGGATGGGAGGCCGTCTGGGAAAGCGCTACTGAGGGTGAGAACTAAGAGGTCATCTGGACCCACACCCTTCAAGAAGAAAACCTTGACATTTAACAGCTTGGATCGCTCAGTCCCTCGCTTAAGGGAGGAAGACTCTGAGTTCAGTTTTTCATGCGAGGATAGTGACACCTTGCTCTTGCTCTGGGTCCTGAACTCTCTAAATAAGATTATTTTTAGCCTTAAAGTTAAAGGAGGTGCTGTGTGTGTGTGGTGGGGGGGGGGGGGGGGGGAGTGTGGGCAGGGAAAGAATGTGATGGGGTCCTTTAAGAAAATGCAAACTTCTTCCAGGCTTTCCCTTTGTCTGCTTTGGTAGGACCTGAGTCTTCTGGACAGAGCCATCAAGGACCGCTTCCTTCTGCTTTGGACTAGACTCTCCCTCTGTTTTCAGGAGGAGTGGAGAGAGTGTAAGGAAGATGTGTCTCTGTAGGTAAAAGAGAAATAAACTGACCCCATTTCCAGTGGTTGAGCTTCTCTCCAAGTAGATAAATGCTGGCGGTAAAGATGTAGCTGAGGGAGAAGAAGGCTGTCAGCCCCACCGGGCTGAGTCTGGCAAACAAAGGATACACCCACGTACCGGTCTCAGAGTAGATCCATAGGACCCTGCAGATAATGACAAATCACAATAATTAGGACGATGGGGGGTGGCGTGGTGGCAAAGCCGCTTTATCCTCAAGATCAATGGGGTTCTGGAGCCCAGGCAGATGAAAAGAAGCCATGGGGATCATTTGTCAACAGCTGAGGTGCTCCACAAACCTACAGAAGTGATTCTTTTCTGGATAAATAGGCTTGATTCAAAGAGACATCCTATTTCATAAGGTGTGCTGGGCTCTTCTACCTAATCCATTAAAATTCGATGCTGGTGAAAGAATATGGGAGAACATCAAACACATCATCAGCCGAAGAGAGTATGTGAGGACGCGAATTATTCTTTTCCCTGAGAGGTAGGGCCTGCCGAGACATTGAACTTGCCGAGATGGCATCATTTTCTGGCTCTCAGCCAGACAAGTGGGGTTTGCGTTTCTGCACCTAAGAGTCAGGTGTAGCCCTGAGTCTCTTAGGGTAGGAGGGACAGAGATGGAACCTCGTTGCTCTATTGCAATAAGCCTTTTAGAGGTAGGAGAGGTTTAATTGTTGGCCCCGATTTTCAGCTCACGAATCTAGCCACGGATACGGTGTGCGGTAGGGAAGGATGGATTTACAGGAGGTTCGGATCTTGCTCACGTGAGGATAAAATAGAAGTCACTTCTGTAAGCCAAGAGAAGGAAAAGAAATGCCGGGAGAGGAGCCACAATATCTAAGAGAAGCCTGCAAAGGCAGCGTGCTGGAAACCAACTGCATCGCCCGATGCCAAAATCTGAAATAACTTTTAAAATTAAACATGGGGAAGATGATGTATCTAGCAGAGTTTATAATTGGTGAAGCGGACAGAGTCTGAAACCAGCCTTCTGTGATTCAAAGTCTAATTCTGCCACCTATTACCTCTCTTACCTTTAGCTGTTTATTGAACCCCCTCTGCCTCCTGCCCTCATGTGAAACATGAGGGGTGCAAACAGCGTCCATATTATAAAGCTGTCATCAAGATTAAGGGAGTTAACCCATGTAGAATAAAATAGTGTCTGGCCCACGGTGATCATTTAATAAGAGTTTTAAAGCTTTCCCCTTCTTAGGGATGGCACAGAGGGGTCTTAGCAACCTTTCTTTGAGGCTCCCTGTCTCCAGTAACAATTAGGATAGACCGGGTCATGCTTCAGAAACAACAGGCAAATTTTGATGCCCTAGGTTATCAGTTCAGAGGGAAGAATAAAATTCTGAGCTTAATTAAACTTTCAGAAACCCAAGTGTACTCTGAATTGTTTAAAATGCTTTAGATTTTTCAAATGCTTACGGAAGAGACAAGGACTAAAATCAGCGTCAGGACTGGGGTGAGGCAAGGGAGGCACCTATGGTATGAAATTCAAGGGCCCATCTCTGTACATCCAGAAAACAATCAATATGGTGACAAGGAAGCCTATGGAATGGGAAACAATATTTTCAAATCACGTATCTGTTAGAGGATTAATATCCATGATATACAAAGTACTCCTACAACTCAACAACAGCAACAAAACACCCCAAACAACCCCATTAAAAATGGGCAAAAGAATAAATGGACCTTTTTCCAAAGAAGACACACAAATGGCCAACAAACGGTACTCAGCACGTCATCAGCCAAAGAGACTGCTGTGGAAAACAGTGTGGCAGTTACTCAAACAGGTAGATATAGGATTATCATATGATCTGGCAATGCCACTTCCTGGTACCTACCCCCAAAAAATCGAAAGCAAGGACTCAAAGACATATTTGTATACCTGTGTTCATAGCAGTATTATTTTTTCTTTTTTTTTTTTTTTAACGTTTATTTATTTTTGAGACAGAGAGACAGAGCATGAATGGGGAAGGGGCAGAGAGAGAGGGAGACACAGAATCGGAAGCAAGCTCCAGGCTCCGAGCCGTCAGCACAGAGCCCGACGCGGGGCTTGAACCCACGGACCGTGAGATTGTGACCTGAGCTGAAGTCGGACGCCCAACCGACTGAGCCACCCAGGGGCCCCAGCAGTATTATTTTCAAGAGCTAAAACATGGAAGCATCCAAGTGTCCATCTATGAATGAAGAGATAAGTAAAACGTGGCATAGATGCACAGTGGAATATTATTAACCCATAAAAAAGGAAGGAAATTCTGACACATGGTACATCATGAAAGAACCTCGAGGATATAAACCAGTCCCAGAGAATACCTACTATACGATCAAATCCATAGGGACAGAAGGCAAAACGGTGGCTGTCAGGGCTTGTGGGAAGGAGGGAATGGGGGATTACTGTTTCCTGTGTACAGATTTTCAGTTTGGGAAGAAAAAAGTCCTAGAGACGGATGTTGGTGATGGCTGCACAACATTGTAACTACTTAATGCCACTGAACTTAAAAATAATGAAAATGGTAAATTTTTGTTAGGTGTATTTTACCAGAATAAAAACAATTCAAGGAAGCATCTGTGTTAGGGTAGTAGAAATCAATCTAGGGCTGGCCCTGGGTGCCTAGTCCTGGCCATGCTCGTGCCACTCTGCTGTCCCAAACTCATCTAGATGCTTCTTTTACATAATTAAAACTTTACTAGATACAAAACAAACAATAATTATTATTGTTTGGGAGGAAAACATTTCCTCCACCTTTCACGGTCCTTTTGGCTGGTCTAAGAATTACATGGACACGTGACAAACAGGAGAATACGAAATTTAATTTTGTATGTATGGGGGCTCCACAAGAATATGGGGCCCATATGCAGTCAAACAATGGAAACTTAGATGTCATTTGAAACCAAGGGATAGGGGAGGGTGTTCTGGGTCTTCAAAGGGAAGGAAGACAACTCACAGGAAGATGAGAGAGAATAGAGATTTGTTAACTGAATGTTTGCTGGGCCATACACAAGGAGGGCATAAACAGACTTTGCTAGGGTCCTCCCTGTCCCCCTCACCTAGTTCATATTACACTACTCTTATCTATGGGGACAGCTCCCTTCCCAGAGCAGACCCTCCATTTAAATTCTTTTAGGCAGTTGGGTGAAGGTCAAAGTTTCTTCCTCAACCTTCTGCTTCTTAAAACTAATCAACATAAAATAGTCCTCATGCCCGGGTGCCTGGGTGACTCAGTCAGTTAAACATCCAACTCTTGATTTCGATTCAGATCATGATCTCATGGTTTGTGGGTGCAAGCCGCTCATTGGGCTCTGTGCTGACAGGATGGAGACTGCTTGGGGTTCTCTCTCCTCTCTCTCTCTCTTCCCCTCTCCCATTCTCAAAATAAATGAATAACAAAATTTTAAAAAATGAAAAGAAAACTGTCCTCATGCCTAAGAGACGTTGTGGGTTTCGTTCCCCTACGTTGTCATTATTACCAATATTGGGATTCTGTGCGATGTGCGTCCCACGGGCATGTGCATTAGAAGGATATCTACAGCACTTCTGTGTTACATGGCTGCTTCTCATGACAGACCAGAGAAGGTATAAAGGACAGAAAGTAAACCCCCAAGGAGCTAGGGCTGGAATTTGGGGTCAACAGGGAGAGCTGAATACACTCCAAACAGATTGTTTTAATTAGTTCACTTTGTTTACTTTATACACCAGAAATTAGGGCTTCCTAGTTTCCATGCACATTTATGTAAGATAGTCTGTGAATAAGGACATTCCCCTGGAGGCCTGGAAAGTTTCTCTTTATTTACTTCATTTTTGTTTCCTTCAGCATAAGGTTCCGTAAAGGAAAGTTCCTGAGGTAAGTTAATGAAGTCTATAGTTTCACAGAGAAAGCGCGAAGAAAGTTAGAAGTGTATTGACTGTCAGCGGAAAAGTAATGAAAATACAAATACAACAGCAGGTAGAAGTACAGTTATTTAATGAAGGGCAGTCAGAGAAAGAGAGAGAGAGAGAGAGGAGGAGGAGGAGGAGGGGGAAGGAAGGAAGGAAGGAAGGAAGGAAGGCAGGCAGATGGAGGCCAAAATGGAATTCATCAATGTCTTCTTAGTCAATGTCAGCTCCTTCCCAGCCCCCATGTAAGATCCCACGAAACCACATCTAATTGTTTATCTGTTGCACTCATTTCCTAATCTTGGTCCAGGCTCCTTCATCCAGAAGGGTTTCTGTAATTGTCTACTTGCTGGGCTTTCTCGGACCCTTCAATCCACTTTCCTTACCACAAGCTACTAGCGATCCATTAATCTTTCCAAAAGAGAAATCTGTTCAGGGCACTCCCCTGCCTCCAGTGGACCCCACCAATGCTTTAGGAAAATACCCAAGCTCCTTTACCCAGCCTACCTGGCCTTGTCCTGCCCACCTGTCCACCTTCAGATCTAGAATCCATCCATATTAGACCCTTTTCTGTTTCTTAAATAAACCAAGCACTGCAGCTCTGGGCTTTCACTCATGCTGTTGTCTCTGCCTGGAACACCTGTGACCTTTTCGCTTCCTAGGACACACTTCTCCTCGCTCTGTGCCTGGCTGAACCATACTCACACTTCAAGTTTCAGCTTATAAGTCAATTTCTCTAGAAAAGATTTCCCAAAGATCCCATAACACCCATTCAGTTAGGTTCTTATGCCGTATACTTCCTTTACCACGAACTTACCCTTGTTGTTTATTTGATTGTCTTTCTCAAGCTGGAATGGGACAAGGATTATATCTATCATGTACATCTGTTTCCCAAGTGCTGGGAACATAGCAAGTTCTTTATATTTTTAAGCAAATGACTCTGGGGTGTTTCTACTAGCACCTATAGTTCCCTCTTTATATATATTATATATTATATGTATATATATATTATATATATATAACATATATATAATATATATAACATATATATAATATATATATAACATATATATATATAACATATATATAATATATATAACATATATATAATATATATATAACATATATATATATAACATATATGTATATAACATATATATATGTTAACGTATATTTTTGAGACAGAGAGAGAGCATGAGCAGGGGAGGGGCAGAGAAAGAAGGAGACACAGAATCCAAAGTAGGCTCTAGGCTCTGAGCTGTCAGCACAGAGCCCGACGTGGGCTCGAAATCACAGACTGTGAGATCATGACCTGAGCCGAAGTTGGATGCTCAACCGACTGAACCACCCAGGTACCCCAGCACCTATGGTTCTCTAACTGCTGTTCACTGCAGCTTCTGCAGACAGCTCTCAGCTGCGTGACCCACCAAGAACATCACAGCCTCTAAAACCAGGGAGGGGCGCCTGGGTGGCTCAGTCGGTTAAGCGGCCGACTTCGGCTCAGGTCATGATCTCGCGGTCCGTGAGTTTGAGTCCTGCGTGGGTCTCTGTGCTGACAGCTTGGAGCCTGGAGCCTGCTTCTGATTCTGTGTCTCCCTCTCTTTCTTCCCCTCCCCCATTTGTGCTCTGTCTCTCTCTGCCTTTCAAAAATGAATAAATGTTAAAAAATTAAAAAAAAAATAAAACCAGGGAGATGTACCCTTGGCCTTCCAGACTTTAGTTAATCGATTGCTCACTTTATTAATACTTTGAAGAGGCCAATAATTCTGACCCTCAGTTCAGAGAGCAATACTCTGTGTCCTTCTAGAGCTGTCTGCTGAGTGAATCTATATGAGTCAGGCTGGGCAGGCACAGACTGGCAGCCAAAAATTAATCTTTTATAGTTTTCTTATCCTAGATATTATAGCATCCGATGGTTCTCATAAAATTCATATTTTCTGTGTCTTATCAGTACACAAACAGTGGAAGTCTGTGGGTTAGGGACTAGTAGATAAAAAGGGGTTTTGTGGGCTTTACACATATACTTGCTTTTTTTCAGTTTATATTTTTTTTTGAGGGACAGGGAGCACAAGTGGGGGAGGGGCAGAGAGGGGGGGGGGGAGAGAGAGAATCCTAAGCAGGTTCCACACTGCCAGTGCACAGCCTGATGTGGGGCTCGAACTCACAGACTGTGAGATCATGACCTGAGCTGAAGCAGGATGCTTTACCAGCTGAGCCATCTAGGCTCTTGTATGCATATACTTCGTAAAGCATGAACACTCATGCTGTATCAGTAGAATAATAGAATTAAAGGGCCCTCTGGCCCCATATTTTCATGCTGACTTCCTACAAAAGCATGCAAGATGGTCACGTTGCACCTGAGACCAGAAGGCAAGCACAACCTGAATTCACATTTTGTCAACAAATTCAACAAATTAGCAGAAGACTTCCTACCATGAAAATGTCCTTGAGAACAACTGGGACCTGGTGATTCTTTAAGGTGGGGACAGAGCCTATTGCTGCCTTTGCAATGCAGCCCCGTGTCACCCTTCTGTTCACCTGCCTGCCCAGGCTCCCAAACACAAACAATGGAAGGTCAAAGATACCTGCCAGCTCCTGGCTTTTTAATAGTAACTTGTGAATTTCTACCACTGTCTTTTTTTTTTTTTAAGTTCATTTATTCATTCTGAGAGAGGGAGAGCGCGAGAGCAGGAGAAGAGCAAAGAGAGAGGAAGAAAGAGAATCCCAAGCAGGCTCTGCATTGTCAGCGCAGCATCCGATGTGGGGTTTGAACTCAGAAACCATGAGATCATGACCTGAGCAGAAATCAAGAGTCAGATGTTTAACCGACTGAGACATCCAGACGTCTCTTCTACCACTGTCTTAAAAAAATCCATGTTAGGTAAAGAGTGTAAGAAAGAGAAGAGAAGAGAATGAGGAGAGGAGAGGAGAGGAAAGAGAAAAGAAAACAAAAGAAAAGATAAAAGAAAAGGAAAAGAAAAGGAAAAGAAAAGAAAAGAAAGGAAAAGAAAAGAAAAAAGAAAAGAAAAGGAAAGGAAAGGAAAGGAAAGGAAAAGAAAAAAAAAGAATGGAAAGGAAAATATAAAAGAAAAGAAAAGGAAAAGAAAAGGAAAGGAAAGGAGAAAAGAAAAGAAAAAAGAAAAGAAAAAAAGAAAAGGAAAAGAAGAGAAAAGAAAAGAAAAGATAAAAGAAAAGGAAAAGAAAAGGAAAAGAAAAGAAAAGGAAAAGAAAAAAAAAGAATGGAAAGGAAAAGATAAAAGAAAAGGAAAGGAAAAGGAAAGGAAAGGAAAGGAAAGGAAAGGAAAGGAAAAGAAAAGAAAGGAAAGGAAAGGAAAAGAGAAAAGAAAAGAAAAAAGAAAAGAAAGAAAAGGAAAAGAAAAGAAAAGGAAAGGAAAGGAAAGGAAAGGAAAGGAAAGGAAAAGAAAGGAAAGGAAAAGAGAAAAGAAAAGAAAAAAGAAAAGAAAAAAAGAAAAGGAAAAGAAAAAAAGAAAAGAAAAGAAAAGAAGAAAAGGAAGAGAAAAGAAAAGGAAATTTTAAATGGAGTAGAAAGAAACGGTGAAGCTAGAGGGCTAAATTATTTACCTAGATGTTGAAAAATATCAGCAATAATGAGAGTTGTTTGGGGTGGCCACCTGTTCAAGACAGTTAAAACTGTTGCCCACCCTCACGATATTGCCCCCTTCTGGGCCAGTGCCTCATCCTCCCTTCAGGGACTGTTGGGCTCTTGTACCTTCTCCATTTTCTACCATTGGATCATTCTTTGCTACTCTGCTGCCCCATTGTCCTTCCTGCCCCTTAGAGGAGGGCATTGCCCCCCAGCATTTACTTTCCATCTCTCCCTCTCTCTCTCTCTCCCCACTCTCAGTCTCTCACTCTTTTTCCAGGAAGCTCATTCTACCAGGAGGGTTTACTCCCTGGATCTCCACTGTCCCACCTCTCCTGGGAAGGATGTCCAAATGGAAGTTCCTCTAGGCAAGTAGTTCTCAGCCTTGGCTGAAGATGAGAACTGCCATGGGGAGCTTTAAAAATCCCAATGCTCAGGACGCACCCTAAACTAATTAAACCAGAATCTTTTGGAATAGGACACAGATAGGGGGTTTTACATGGAGTCTTTCACTTACACCCTCAAGCCATTTTGTTTCCCTAACGTTTCTACATGTATTAGTGCGACTACCATCTTCCCTCGTCTACCAGCCAAAAACTCATAGAACCGTCCTTGACTTTTTCTTCTCGTTGGCCCATGGCATGCCAATGAAGCCACAAACCTATTCTGTTACTTCCACAATGTGTCTCGGGTGCCCTCATTCCCCCTTGTACAGGAGTATCACTCTTCAGCATCGTATTACTTCTAATTTTTGAAACAGGCATTTGGGTCGAGCAAGAGCCAAGGTTTGCACAGGAGGGACAAGTGTGGACGACCCTTCCCTCTCCCAGCCCTCCACTTTTACCTGTCTCCAGATTGCTCCCCAGCTGGCCTGGGCTCCAAATGTGGACAACTAGGGGCCTTGTGTTGGCATCTTTATATTTATTTCATATATTAATTTACATGGGGACAAAGGAGTACCTCTGGGAAAAATGGGACTGGGAGTCTGATCTCAAGATTCAAGGGTGTGAAACTCCGGTGTGTCTAGACAATCCCAGACAAGTGTTGTATTTATACCCGGGAAAAAGTTAACAGTGGTTCCGGGCAGCGATTTACCATGATGCCTTAGTGGACGTAGATGCTGATCTTGGAACTCAGCTTAGTGCATCGCTCTGGCAGCTTTTAATGTATTCCGGCGCTGAGGTATCTGTATGTGTAAATGTGTGTGCATGGAAATGGATGCCCAGATTTAGAGGATTGTTGTCCCTGAGGGCCCAGGCACCTTTGATGGGGAAGCTCACCTGAGTGAGCCGAGTATAGAAGACAGAAATGATCTCTCTTGCCTCACAGGAGCTGCTATTGAGGACGACTTTACAGACACCTCCCCTGCTGCTGGGTCATAGCTGCGTATCTGTGTGATGCTCGTCCCTGGCAAGACCTCACGAGATAGCAGAGACACCTGCGGCACCTGCAGATTTCTGGTCTACCGAGAGCAAGGTGGCAACCTGCTGCAGGTCAGCTGGGGCTGTCGTAGCGGCCGGTAGTGTTATCCTATGGACACAGCGGACCTGTGGGCGATAACAGTGTGGGTCTCAGCAGATGGGGGGTGGAGTGCAAACTGACTTGGATGCGGAGCCCGGTGGAGACGGGGGGCCCAGGAGGCTAGGTGTGCATGACCAGTCGGCAGGTGTGAACACTCATGGGCTTATTGGAACGCTCAGGGAGGAGGATCTTGGAGACCCGGGCCACCTGCCGCCAGGAAAATAGTGCCCGGAGCACCCAGACATGGGCAGACATGGGAGCTATGACGTAACCATGGATCAAGACTAGGACATTGGGATCAAACTCAATGATAAGAATATTCCGCCCACCTTTTGTTTGGGGGTTATTTTATTCTGTTTTGCTTCCCGTGCAAAGCTGCTTCCTCCTCTGTGTTCCCCGTGGCTCCTTGTATTTGCTGTATTTCCTCACCTCCCATCTTGTGCTCTGACGATGTGCGGCTCATCCCCACTTATGAAGCACAAACCCCCCGTAGACTGGGGCTGGGCCTTATATAACTTGGCTCTTCCCAGCAGGACCAGCCTCGTGTTAGGGGGAATATTTGTTCACTAAAAGAGCGGATCAGAGCCAGCGGTAGGAACAGGTCTGTTTTCCCGCTCCTCGCCATGACCTCAGAGAGAGCTGGGTGACGAGTTTAGGGGTGAGAGAGAAGGGAGCGGGAAGCAAGCTACCGTATTTCTAGGTGAGTAAGGCTTGCCAAAGGAAATGAAACGTTTGCAGTCATCGCTCCTTTGCAAAGCTTTCTTTTCCCACTTACGGGCCAGCCCTCCAATTCTGCAATCTGAAAAATGACAAAAATCAAGGGCCACGTGTGAGGCAGTCCCCACGGTCCCAGTGGCTATTTTTAGGTCGTCGTGACACGGTTTCGGCAGTGCGCTGCTTCCCCAGCTCAGCATTACTGCCGTTTTTCTGACTCATGTTTGTTTCTCACGCTCACCCTGGCCCCGGCCCATACTCTTTACCTCATTCTTGCCACGCCGTTTCCCTATTTGACCATCCAAACCGGCCTGCCTAACAGCTGGCCCCCAGCCACTTCCCTAAAACGTCTCTGTGGATAGCCACACTTTGTGGAACTTGGTTGATGGCCATCTGTCGCTGCAAGGGCCCCACGGGCCCCAGGGCATTGCGTAAGGGCGGAGGCGGCCGACGGCCGAGTCTGAGCTCCCACCACCGGGAGCGGACAGAGGTAGGGAAGCTGTAGTCAATGCAGCAGCGAAAGTGTCCTCTTTGTCCCAGCAAAAGTGGAGCCTAACGGGGCCAAATGCCGCCTTGGTACTTCATCGGTGATGAGGAGGTCCAAATCGCAAACCTCTTCCGCTCCTCACCCGGGCCCACCCAGTCACGTTCCTACTGGCGACAGGTCTCTGTCACCTCCCTCCCTCCCCTCGTTCCATTGTATCACTGTAACATCCAGTCCGAGCACAGAGCCGGGAACAACGACATCACCGAAGTTTTTCGACCGTGGAAATGAGGTTAAGCTTCGGCTCATGCTCACCCCCCAGCTCACTTTGCAGAGTGTTTTGCTCACGCGGGGAGCTGAGCAAATCTCCGGCCGTGTGGAGACGGCGGAAAGCGAACTGGATTTGGAAACGGGAGCCTGGAGTGTAAGTCCCAGCTTCAACTTTTCCCCAGCCACAGGACCTGGGGCATGTCATTTAATCTGTGAGGCTTCAGGCCTTCGGTGCTAGATGACCTCCCAGTCACTTCCATCACTCGCCCTCTCTGATTCCGTTTGCAGATTGACCGATATTGTCATCGGTTGGCTAACATCCATTCTTTCCAGCTACCACAAGTGCCACTAATTGGTCTCCCCGTCTTGTTCTTCTTTAATTTCCTCCAGAGTCATCTTTCCAATCAGTCATTTACTCCTCCGCCTAAAACTTTCCCACAGACAAGCCCTTACCTCCTACAGTCCAGATTCACTGATGTGAATTCATGAGCCGGCTTTTCCTGTCCTCCAATTCAGCCCTACCCTCAGCAACTCCAGCCCTTTGCAGATGCTGTTCCCTCTGTGTGAAGATCTTTCCCATGTCTGTCTTGACTTATTCCTTCTCATTCTTTGGGTCTCAGCTGGGACATCAATTCCCTGCCGAAGCCAGCTCTCAACATCCTTCCTGGGCACCCACAGCACCCTGTGCTTCCTCTTATTATAGTCCCCTCACCCTGTTGTCCTTGTGGGCAATTTCCTGTCTCTCAGACGCTGAAAGCAGCATGGTGCCTTGCACACCTCTGTGTCTTCAGTTGGTTAACACAGTGCCTGGCACTGATGAATAATCGAATGGACACATGATACTCTCGCACCGGACCCCCATCTCATTGCAACTCTTTTCTCCACCGACAAGCTAAGCTCTCTTGACTGCTGCTTCTCATCTTTGCGGCCGCCACAATTACTCCCCAAGATACCAGTGGCGTTAGGTGCTTTTCTACCCTCTTGGTCTCTGAAGATAAGAGGGCAAAAGTCAGGTGTGACGATGGGTGACCGCCTTCCAAGTCGTTAGGTGGAAGAAGTTAACAGACCAAAGATGCTACCGTATATATAAACTCCAAAAGTTACACTCAGCAAGGAGAACTCAATCCGATGAAAGTCCGCCCAAAAAGGCAAAAGTATGGAAATTCGTGTGGATAATCTGCCAGGGGCCACCCTGCTTCGGGTCCACACATAATAATACGAGAAAATATCTTGATATATACATACTCTTACCCAACCTCAGGATCCAGATATTCTATCTTTAGGGATTTAGTCCTATGGGTTAAGCCAGATATGCTAAGTACCTGGCATGTATCTTCCCACCTGCCATTCTTACACTATGGACAGATATTGCTAAGGATGACAAAACTCTTTTTTGTAGGGTCTCAGAATCCTTCTCGACACTGTGCTCCAGAATCAACTGCCAGCAGGTGTCCAACCATCACCTGTTCCCTAAAAGTGTCCTTTGTTAAAGTGCAAGGACCCCAGGAGTGCCTGGGTGGCTCAGTTAAGCCTCTGACTTGATTTCAGCTCAGGTCGTGATCTGACAGCCATACAATTGAGCCCCGTGTCAGGATCTGGGATAGATGTGGAGCCTGCTTGGGATTCCTTCTCTCTTTCTCTACTCCTCCCCTGCTCATGCTCTCTGTCTCTAAAAAAAAAAAAAAGTAAAGGCCCCAGAGTGGAGACCAGTGTAGAGTTCTAAGGTAGATTTATTGAGCAAGTACTTTCTTTCTTCAAAAGAAAAGAAGCAAGAAAGATGTGGGGCACTCAGAGAAGGAGAGGTGCAGCAGGGGAGGAGGGACATACATTCCAGAAGGACACAAAAGGCACGGGAGGAGCCATCATCTGAGTTCTGGGCACAAAGGTTATGGGCTCTGAAGCAAAGGACGGCAAAACCAATGAAACAAGCAACGTCCTATGGAATGTGCTCTCATTCTGGCTGCTACCTCCAGCAGAGCCCTATACTTAATTGAACCTCCATATATAAGGAGGGATTGGGGGATTACCCAGACTGTCAGACACAAACGGCTTAGATGAGTCTAGACTGGAGAAGGAACAGCAAGATTAGCTTCTGATCTGCAGGGATCATGCTTGGCATGCCCCTGTCTGTAGAGCAAGATACGGTAGTGGATGAGAAGGCGACAGCATGGGAAGGGGGGGGCGGTTCTAGTCATTGGGTGGAAGGCCAAGCCTTTTCCCTTGATGACAGACCATTGGGCAGCGTTCCTGAGTATTGGTGGCAGCAGGTAGTTGAATAATGAAGTCTAGGCCAGCTCTCCCGTGCCTCCAGCGTGGCTGGTCTGCAAGGCGCTGGGAAATTGCCCCAACGCCCCGTAGGAGCTCTGGTGCCAGATGTTGATGCAAATAAGCCCCTAAAGATACAGGCAACAGAAACGGGCCAAAGGAGCATGCCCGAGCCATCAAATGCCTTTTTAATTGCAAACGGAACCAACGATCAATATTTTCTTGGGGGGAGTAACATGCATAGCTGTGCAATGATGACTTCTTCACGAGACAGAGAGAGGAGTGTGCAACTGCTCCCTGTGGACTCACACCTGTGCACTCTGGCACAAGTGACGTTCCCGTGAGGGTCCACATCAGACAGTAAGAATCTATCCTGCCTAACGATGTAATGATGGTTAAATCCCTGTTAACCCAAGATGGAGGCACTCCTATAGAACAGAGTGCTGCTTCTGGGGTATCCAGAGTCTTGAAAGAAAAGTCTAAGGAGATTTCCTCTCTGCGATGCATACCTGCTGATGTAAGCAAGGCTGGCCACAGCCAACAAGGTGAGTCCTTTCTTCTTCAGTGGGTAGCAGTGTGGCCTGAGGATGACTTCAACCAGCGAGAAGGGTAGTATGGATGTGTGCTGGAGGAGAAGAAGTGATAAATCGTCACGTCAGACAGCCCCGGCGGCCTGCCATGCCCCCAGTTCTCTCCTTCCTTTCCAATCTACCTTCTCATGCAACTACCAGCTGAAACTTCCCCAAACTTGGCTCGCCTCATGCTCCTTAGATGCCCAAGAGCCTCCAATGGCTCCCTACTGCCTGCCATACTGGTCCAAACTCCGTTGTCTGGCCACCAAGGCTCTTTGTAATGTTCTAGCACCTTCTCTGCTCCTGCTTATTGCTCTCTGCTCTTCTCTTCCCACCCACCCACCCACCCCCACACACACACTCTTACACACCCACCCACACACACTCCTTCACTAGAACAAAGCTGTTTCCTCCATTCCCCTTTGCACTCAGCGTGCTAGTTCCCACCCTCACACTTCTGTTCATGCCCCGACTCTCCGTGTGGAATGCCTTCTCTCCCTGTATTCTAATCATTCATGTTCTTCACAGCCAAGACAATCTTCCACGATGCTGTCTCTGAATTTTCCTCTTGCTAATTTCTCTCACCCAATTCCACTGCATTTGTATCCCGCTCCATGTAGTCTGGCACTTACGATGTGTACTCGTAAGATCTGGGGGTGGGGTGGTGGAGAATACTGCTTACTGGGAACATCTAGTAGTGTGAGTATTTCATGTATATATATTTTCACACGTACAGCTATCACTCCCCTTTCATCCCCGGTCCCCGATCGCCTCGGCTCTTGGTAGCCTCTCGTGTCCTCAGGCTCCGCTTGTAAACCCCAACTCATTCCCATTCCTGATCCCCAAGGCAATAGTCGCTGGGGCTTAGAGATGTCACGGGGCCCATATCACCGTGCTCCCATGCCCGGCTGTGTGGCTGGGGCCCTGGGTGCCGGCTCTGGGTGGCCTTTGCTCTCAGTCATGTCTGCGTCGTGCTCAGAGGCATCTCCAGAAGACCACAGTTTCTTCTCACTCTACCTGAACTAGGGAGGGTACGGTCAGGAGATCCAGACCCGCAGATGACAAGAAATGTGGCAAGTTTTTATGCGGTAGGGGTGGAAGGAGAAGGAACAAATCTTAATAAGAGGGCATTGCTGGGCAGAGAGGGCCTCCTGGGGCCCTGACAAGGCTGCAGTTGGTTGGTGCAAAGTAATTAGGCCTCTTCCAGGCCCCGGGTTCCCTCATGTTAGTAGCAAAGCTTAGAGGAACAGTGTTGCAGACAAGCTATAGCTTTTATATATACAATTTTTTTTTTTTTTTTTAATATCAGAGAGAGAGAGAGGAGAGAGAGAGCACAAGTGGGGGAGAGGGGCAGAAGGAGACAGAGAATCTCCAGGAGGCTCCGCACTCAGCCCCATTCAGGGTTCCATCCCACAACCCATCATGACCTGAGCCGAAATCAAGAGTCGGACGCTCAACTGACTGAGCCCCCCCAACCCCCCTGCCCGGCGTCCCCATGCTACAGCTTTGATAGACTTTGCCCCAGGATGGTCCTGAACTTACTGACGGGTTGCATGTACAAGTGGAAAGACACGTAGGCCAATTGGCATACCCCACATCTTTCTCTGGTCTGATTTTCGGCTATAGTTTCTGCGTCTCTCCCTCTAATAAAGTGCATCGTGGTTGCAGGCACGAACTTTCAGATCTGACCTTGGGCTCATGACTTGAACCTGAACTTCAGCTTCCTAAGCTATACGATGGAGAATAGCCAGTCCACATGTCACAGGGAACACCACCCTGAGGATGAGGGGTAGAGCGTCTAAAGGGCTTCGCCCTCCGCCCCTGAGCACTTCCAGTGAGTGTTAGCTGGGATTGCCACCATTATCACTGTGACCGCTGTCCTTCATCCCCTTGGTGGCCCAGTGTGGCTGAAGGGAGGTTCTGGGCTGCCCACAGCACCAGGTGTTCAGATGCAGGCGTGCAAGCAGCTGGAAGAGGGTAGCACGGCGGTCCCTGTGGCCACCCTGTGGCTCCCTCCCCAGCCCACGGTGGTTGCCTATGCTCCCAGCCGTGGCCACCTCCGAGCCCTGGCTACGCCCCGTGACTGCCGTCAATGATCTTTTCACCCAGAGGCCACCTCGGGAGGCAAGAGACGGGGCTTGTCTGCCCAGCACGGCCACCTGCCTCTCCACCCGCCCTCCCTCTGCCGCAGCCAGGAAGATCCGGCTTCTATTAGGAAGCATTAACAGTCCCATTATACTGGCCATTGATCTGACAGATTTTATTAACCCTGTCTGTCGTCAGCAGCTTCCATTCTCTACATTAACGATCATTTGGAACAGAATTCCCGGGGAATAATGTAGTGCGTTCGCATTAGGAGCAAATGAGTTCGTAGTGATTAATGCTCTTGCAACAAATAACTCAGGAATGCATGACTGGTCACCTCGTCTAGAAGCCTGCCCTTTGCAAGTGACATTCAATTGGATTTCCAAATGACTTCTCCCTGATGACTTCTGGGAAGTTTACCTCGGTGATGTCATTAGTGACGGGCCATATACTGTGGCTTAATACCAGCTAAAAGGTCTTTAAAAGAATCACATTTTTTGGCCGGAGCTGGGGGATAGGAGGAAGACGGCCGTCTGAGAGCTTTCTAAACATGGAGCTACCGTGAGGAGACAAGCGTGATACAATACACCTCCTGCTGTTTCAAACGTCCTGGTATTTCACCTCGCGTTCATATACATTGTATAACCTTTATCAGGCTGCGCGTGATTTTTTTTTTTTTTCCTCTGAGGAAGAAAAAACAACTCAGGAAGAGAAAAATCAAATATGCTTTCTGCTTCCAAAAAATCTAATAATTAGGCTGGGATTGACACAAATTAGAACACTGCCAAAAATTACTGAAAACAGTGACTCATTCTGTATTTCAATTAACAGTTTCTCAGTTTCCCTTATAAACAGTGAAACTGACAAAAATTAATTATCTCAGAGGGGGTAAAATATTTCCTTCCAGAGTAAACAAAAACATCATGGGCTGAAACAATAGTACGTGCTCACAGAGAGGATGCAGTGAAATGATCTTCCCTTGTCAACTAGCCATCATTTTGGTACAGTTTTCCCTTGAATATCTCGTTCCAAATGCATTGGTTAAAAGGACAGTGCTGCTCTTTCCCCATCCTTCTCTACCAAATTATGCCTTTGTCTCCTGTCCTCAGTGGAACGCCCACTTTGGTCTGAATCTCTTGCAGACGTAATGCTAAGCCTGAGACAGGGATTTAAGAATTAGGATATTAAAGCATTTTATCTTTCAATTTTTATTTTAAAAAAATGTTAATGGTTACTTTTTAAAAAATGTTTGGAATGTTTATTTTGAGAGAGAGAGACAGAGCGTGAGCGGGGGAGGGGCAGAGAGCGAGGGAGACACAGAATCCCAAGCAGGCTCCAGGCTCCGGGCGGTCTGCACAGAGCCGGACGCAGGGCTCGAACCCACAGATGGTGAGATCATGACCTGAGCCGAAGTCGGACGCCCAACCGGCTGAGCCACCCAGGTGCCCCAAATGTTTGTATGAGAGAAAGAGAGAAAGACAGAGAGAATGTGAGCAGGAGAGGGGCAGAGAGGGAGAGAGAGAGAACCCCAAGCAGGCTCCACACTGTCAACGCAGAGCCCTACACGGGGCTCCAACTCACAAAACCAGGAGGTCATGGCCTGAGACGTAATCAAGAGTCAGACCCTCAAGGGACTGAGCCACCCAGGCACCCCTATTGGTAAAGCATTTTAGATACCTTGTTGCAAAATAGCCTTGGCCACAAGAACTTAAATTTACCAGCGCACAGAGCATTCTTACAAGGTTACACGAGTGGCAACATGAAACATAAGGAGCATTTACTTTTACTCACTTCCCCCCCGCCCAGGGAGCTACGGAGCTGTTATAAAGAGCTATCCTGTTAGGTTTAAAAAAAATTTTTTTTAATGTTTATTTATTTTTGACAGAGAGACAGAGACAGAGCATGAGTGGAGGGAGGGGAAGAGAGAGAGGGAGACACAGGTTCCAGGCTCTGAGCTGTCAGCATAGAGCCCAACGCGGGGCTCAAACTCACTGACTGCGAGATCACGACCTGAGCTGAAGTCAAACGCTCAACCGACTGAGCCACCTTGGCGCCCCAAGAGCTTCCCTGTTTTTGAGGCTACGGGTATAATCAGATGCATTTGCCTGATTCTGGAGAAAGAAGCAAGCCTTAATCCCCGAGATAACCCATGGAGCCCCCAGGTTTCCATCACAGTCATGCAGGCTCCAAGCCCTAAATCCATAAGCCTAGGATGGTCCCACTCTTATCTCTAAGATCCTCGAGGGGCAAGAGCACTTAATTTTCTCCAGTGAAAGGATTCAGGGAGCCTCCACATTTTGAAAAGCAGGTAACGCTTAAAAATACGGTCTCTGCCTTTTTCCTCTGTTTCATTTCCTTGTTGGACTGGCTCTCGTGTTGATTTGAGTTGATCAAGATAGACACGGCTGCTTCTAGCCTCTTGGACTGGTCATTGAGAGACTTTGTCCTTCAGAAGCTGTTTCTCACAATGAGCTTCCGTAATATCGCCCGCTTTGTGTTCTTATCAGTGTTCGCCTCCTTCCCTCTGTTCAGGCAACGCTGAAATCTTAGAATCAGTTCCTTACACTGACTCTAAACTGAGGTCCTTTCCCCCAAGTCTCTAAAACAATGTCTTTGGTTTGTTTATGGTGCTAATGGATTGATAATTTTAAATGAAGTTTTAGGGGTGCCGGGGTGGCTCAGTCAGTTAAGCGTCCAATTCTTTTTTTTTTTAACTTTTTTTTTTTTAAGTTTATTTAATTTTGAGAGACAGAGACAGAGCACAAGCAGGGGAGGGGCAGAGAGAGAGGGAGACCCAGAATCCAAAGCAGGCCCCAGGCTCTGAGCTGTCAGCACAGAGCCCAACGTGGGGCTCGAACTCGGGAGCGTTGAGATCATGACCCGAGCCAAAGTCAGACGCCTAACTGACTGAGCCACCCAGGCGCCCCAAGTGTCCAACTCTCGATTTCGGCTCAGGTCATGATCTCACAGTTCGTGAGACAGATCCCCGTGTCAGGCTCTGTGCCTGCTTAAGATTTTGTCTCTCTCCCTCTCTCTCTGCTCCTCCCCCACACGCTCTATATCAAAATAAATAAATAAACTTAAAGAAAGATGAAGTTTTATTGCACCAGCAAGATCTCATTTCTGGGGACATTCAGGGTATTTTTTGCTTACTATGCATTAAATATAACACTTCTTCTGTATTAAAAAAACACAAAAGCCTTTACAAAATCTCCTCAGGGGCAAACACATGGCCAAAACATCCATTAAAACTTAAATGTAAATACAGCAGACATGGAAAAGGAGGCAAAACAAACCTTAATAGAATGCTATTATACTCGGGCTTGTTATTACACTGCTGGGTCATGTTCCTTAAGCTCGCAAACTCCATGTGGTAAAAACACACAGTAATAATTGTTTTGTAAATCCTTGTAAGACCATCTCTGATTTCAATAACTACCATTTATTTGCCAGCGAAAAACTTTTGCCTCCTTCCTCACCACTGTAATTTCTGACTCTGACACCCACAGGTTGGGACAATGGTGAAGGTCTCCCTGGAAATATTTTGTATCCAAAAGCAGAGACCATCTGTATTCTTTCTGGCCCCTATGTTGTTACAGTTACAATTTTGCTTTAAATCCATCGGATACACGAAAATCCAGAAACGTAGACATAGGTTATACCTTTCCTTTCCTTTCCTTTCCTTTCCTTTCCTTTCCTTTCTTCCTCTTTCTTTTCTTTTTCTTTCTTTCTTTCTTTCTTTCTTTCTTTCTTTCTTTCTTTCTTCCTTTCCTTACTTCCCTTCCCTTCCTTCCTCTTTCTCTTTCTTTCTTTCTCCCTTCCAAACTTTTCTTTCTTTCTTTCTTTCTTTCTCTTTCTTTCTTTCTTTCTTTCTTTCTTTTCCTTTTTATAAAGTGTTCCACCTACACTGCCTGTAGGTGTCTTTTCAGCCTCAAATACCAGAGAATAGAAGACACTGCCATTGGATTTGTAAAAAGTCCCTTTCCCACTTTCTAGAAAGTCAAGTGCACAAGGTAGGCACCACTATAATTAAAGAGCCAATGTTCAAATGCCTAGGGAGGGGGATTGGGAAGATAAACCACCCACAGAAAGAGCCACGGGTTTGCCTTTGATCTTCGTGGTCTTCCTGGGTGGGCTGACACAGCCCAGCGTGGCAAAACTCCAGACACAGAAGTTAAACACCAGTAGTCTTATTTACCAAGGAAGAGTAGTGATGTTTGCAATTTACTCTGAAATATACCAAAACTAAGATGAGTTGATGGATGGGCAGATGCACAGATTTGGGGTAAAGCAAATCCAGTGAACTACAAATAGTAGAATCCAAGTGGCAGGTATTATAGCGGATCACTGCAAAAATTCTTTCAACTGCACTTGGTTTGAAAATTTTCATAACAAAAGCTTGGGAGCAATGTGAATAGTCTTTACTGACCTGGAAAGAGAAGTAAATGCTCCACTGGGCTGAGCAAAAAAAAAAAGCATGGTGTTATTTATGAACTCATACATGGCTTGAACAGAGAGTTAAGTGATACATTTGTAAATCTTCTGAAGAGGGTTTCTAAGTGATTTCTCACTTACTACACTGTTGTCCCTTGGGTTAACATGGAGTTTGGCCAACAGCTCAGAGCAGCAGATCTTCTGATAGGAAGCTACTTGGCTTTGACAGCATCCAGCCTGGTGAAGAGGTGCCTGTTTAGACTCTATCCAGTTAAGGGTAGGACGAAAAGAAAGATCTGGGATCTTAGGACTCTACAATCTAGGGATATATATTTGCCTTTTCCTGTTCTCTCTCTCAGTACCTCTCCAAAGCACCCAAATCCCTTCCTCTCGTTTAATTCTCTCTGGCAATAACAACACCCTAGACACCTGCTGTAATCACCGACCCACTTCTTCATGTTTTCTACCCAAACTTGATACACTTTTCCTTTCCAATTCATCCCATGGCTGTCTATATCCTTTTATCTTCCCCAGCATCACCCCCCCCCCCAGCTTTACCCTTTCTTGTACATACTCAACATTGCAATTAGACTAACCTTCCTAAAACAAGTTTCATGTTGCTACTTCTGCTCAAAAAGCCTTCTGCAGCTCCCTGCTGCCTGGGGTCCACTGTTTAAACTCCTGATCTCATCTCATCTCTGATTTTCCACAGCTTCTCAACAGGCTCCCCCCTCCTTTGACTCAAACCAATCTCCTCATCATTCTGTTTCCTTCCCTAGACTTCCTTTCTTTTCCCCCTCCATTTGCTGAGCTCTAGAATGCTTCTCTCCCGACCAGCCCCACACACCTTTGAGATGCCTTGCAACCCAAAGCACCCGCCTTACCATGAGGAGACATGAAGGAAAATCAGGACCTAGGAGGCACTGAAATGCAGATCTACCAACCAGAGCTTTGCTGGGCTGCTCTTACTGAGATTGAAACTCAGCAATAGGTTGCCAGACAACCGAAGTAAAAAGAGAGAGATGGAACGAACAGTCTCTTTTCTCGTTTGTCCGTGTTTAGGGGAAAGCAAATTGTTCCACTAACATTTTCCACTAGTAGGTGGTGTCCCCGACGCAGAACAGGTCAGAGATCTAGGTTCCATAAACTGATAAGATCTGAAAGCAAAATAATAAAACAGAATCTCTAGGCGGGGACTCTGCCCGTAAGGAGATAATATTGTGTAATTAGGCTTCTCATGATCAGAGTAGTAGATCGACTCCCATAAATACCCTGTCCCCCCCTGGGGTGTTTTTGGTTGGTTTTGTTCCCCTTATGAGTCGGACAACAGCCCGTATTTTATTCTGTGCTGAGAGGCTGGAGCGGAGGTATTCTACCCCAGTTGGTGACACAGAGATCTAAATGCTTGGAGGATTTCAGTCAGTGGTAACAACGACAGCCCCTTACTGCAAAGGAGAAGCCAGCCCGCCTCTCGGAGCTGAGCACGCAGCCCTTTCTGCAACTTCTGGGGCCCATGCCCCGGCCACGCCACACCCATGTCACATCCTGCCTTTGCACGAGGTGCGCACGCTCCTGTCCCTCCCACAGCTCTTTGGGGCTGCCCTCCGCCCTGCGGTGCTCAGTTCCATTCCGTTCTGTTTCTTACGCTGTCACTTTCGTGTTTCCACGGTCAATTTTCTTCCCCTGGTGTCATCAGATTATCAACTCTTTGAGGGCAAAGATCTCATCTACTTTTTCAGGACGCCTCCCTCCTCTGCTTAATAAGTGCTTTCTGATCGATTTCCTCGATTTGAACGTATGTGTTGCAAAGTAGAATTAAGTCCTTCGTGCAGCCTACAGAGCTCCCGATGATCTGGTTGCCTCGCCCACCTTACCTCTAGGCCATGCTGTCCCTACGTACAGCCTTCGCCCCTCTTCTGCCACCCACAGTGATACATCACACACATGTCCCTCCCCTCCGTCGTCTCCTTCACCTTCTTCTCACCTTACAGGGCTTGGTGTAGATATCGCTGCCTCCGGGGAGCCTTCGCCACATCCTGAAACCTCCAGTACGTTCCCTTCCCGGCCACAGCTGGACCTCCCGTGCTCCTTCACATCAGAGTCACATCACTGTGCTCACGTGACACTGGCCAAACCTCCCAGGGATAGAAAAGACTCGAGGCTTAGGGCTATTCCCGTTTCATCACCAGCGCCCGACCCACTACTTGCCCTTCTCCGGCCACGTGACTGTTTGTGGCATTCATGCACAGATCAGTGGAACGATGGAGTGGGGCAGAAGAGGAAGGGGCCGTCCTCCACCTCTCCTGGCAAGACCACGCAGCGTTCTGGAAGGAGAAGACAGCAGCTGAAGGCCAGGTGCAGCTGACGTGGGCGGCCGCAGAACGGGCTGTGTCCACGGTCGCAGGGCCACATCAATCCCTCTTTGGGCGATCACCTTTATCCTTTGCCACGGCTACAGACGGAACCCCAGGTCCTGAGAGTGGACGTCGTGGGTCACAGGGAAACCCGTGAGAAAATGGGACGCCTGGGAACAAGCTCAGGGTGTCAACGTCACGACGACTACCGTGGAGACTCAGCTAAAGGGGTGTCAGCACCCAGGAGCCAGCAGCCCTGCAGGAAGTCAAAACCTATGTAACCAGCAGACGCTGTACTTTGTTCGTCTTGGGGTCTGCTGGCCTTGGCCCTCCGCTCTGGGATTGGGCCAGGTGGAAAGCCCCAGGTTTTGTCCGGTATCTTCTTTGCATCTCCTCCTCTGAATTGGAGTGTGATCCACCCTTCCTCCTTGCTTCTGAGCCTGGTTCCAGATAGCACACATGGAGACTTGTTTTTAAGACATAGACAGATGGGCAGCTCTCTAGAAAGCTGCTCCAAGTTGGAGAGAGGAGACTGTTCTTTTCACGAAAGAGAAAGTTGCAGAAGCATGAGAATCTGCTCTTGCTTTAAGAGCCACGGTGTCTCGGGCCACCGTCGCTTCCCCTCAGATAGCACATCGTGATGTCAGTAAAGGACACGATGTGTGGGCAGCTGGTTTCCCTGGGAGATAACAGCGATTCAGGAAAGCACCCTGCACGCACAAACTCCGGGGCAAAATTCCAAATTCCCCACATGACTGATCCCATGAGGGACCGGTTTCCAAACTCTCTCGCCTTCCTGCCTCTGGCTCTCCCTTGCTGACCCATCAGGGTATTCCTAAAGCGACACGCCAGCTGTTCTTGAAGAGGGGCGCTTGCTGCTCTCTGGTGGCGTTCCCAAACGCAAGTAGTTGGTTGGTTTGGGGTTAGCCTCCAAGGGGGTGAAGAGGGACACGTGTGTTCACCGCAGGGGAGGCGGGGGTCTAACCCGCAGAAGAGAAGGCATCTGGGAGGGGGCCACAGGGGCAGGAGAAAAGAAGTTTGTTTGGGAAACACCCTCATTCGATATCCATCAGCTATCTCACGAGAAACAGTTCCGTTTCAGCACTCCGGGAAACTGGAAAGTATATGGGGCAGGGGCTTCAAACTCAAAGAAACATTAATGAATTTCAGTGCATATTTATTAGCGCCCTGCAGCGCGACCTGGGACTTGGCGAGCTCTAAAGCATAACGGAGTGGAGACTCTTCGGGAAGTGTTGGCCAACAAGAGGTACCGCTGGGGGAAGTGCCTGGAGTTCACGGTGAAAGTCCTTGTTTAACGCAAAGACCCCCTTTCTCTTTTGCGAGGCTCGCTAGGGGTGAATCGGTCTGACCTAAGCGACTCTAGGGTTTCTCTTCCTCAGCAGCATCCCAAACTGTGTCTCCTCTCACAGTGCGTCACTAATCGGTGCTTTGTTCTTTCAGAACAAAAACTCATTTTAATCCCCTTTTATTAAAAGATGATATAGCTCACACTAGTTGTTCAATGATAAACATTTTTTTTTCCTTGCTGAGAATTCTTTTATTTTTTTATTAAAAAAAACATTTGTTTTAACCTGTATTTATTTTTTGAGAGACAGAGTGCGAACGGGGCAGGGGCAGAGAGAGAGGGAGACACAGAATCCGAAGCAGGCTCCAGGCTCCGAGCTGTCAGCACAGAGCCCGACGCGGGGCTCGAACCCATGAACCGCGAGATGGTGACCTGAGCGGAAGTCAGACGCTCCACCAAATGAGCCACCCAGGCACTCCATTGAGAATTTTTTTTTTTTTTAAATTGCTCAGTCAGTTGGTCATCTGACTCTTGATTTCGGCTCAGGTCGTGATCCCAAGGGTCATGAGATCAAGCCTCACATCAGGCTTTGTGCTGAGCACAGAGCCTGCTTGGAAAAGTCTCTCTCCCCCTGCCCCTCTCGCTCACTCGCGTGTTCTCTCTCTCTCTTTAAAATAAAAAATTCTGGGGGCACCTGGGTGGCCCAAGCCCCTGGATGGCCTAAGTTGGACTCAGGTCTTGATCTCACAGTTCATGAGTTCGAGCCCCGCGTCGGGCTCTGTGCTGACAGCTCGGAGCCTGGAGCCTCTTTCAGATTCTGTGTCTCCCTCTCTCTCTGCCCCTCCCCCGCTCGTGCTCTGTCTCTCTCAAAAGTAAATAAACATTAAAAAACATTTTTAAATAAAGAATGTTTTAAAAAGCAAAACAAAAGGGCTGTCTGTAGGTTATCACACTGAAGACGTCCAACAGAATGGTTGAAATCCGAGTTTTATGCTCAGAAGAGACATCTAGCGACAGACAGAGACTTGGGAGCCATTAGAGTGTAGCTACAACTTTTTTAAGTAGCAGAAGATGAGATGACCCCCCAAAGAGTGTATGAGTGCAAAGAATAAAGAATCTAGGAATAAACACTATGGAACACTTGCACTACTCATGGTGTGGAACTGAGAGGTCTTTGAGGAGCGTTGCCTGTGTGTTGTAGGATGGTTAGCAGCACCCTTGCCTCCTTCCTAGATGCCGGGAGCACCCACCCTCCCCTAGGTGTCCCCATCAAAACCATCTCCAGATATTGCCAAGTGTCCCCTGGAGAGCAAAATCAATCCCAGTTGAGAATGCCTGATTTGGAAGAACATCTTGCAGAGGTAGTCGACAAGGAGCAGTTAGAAAGTCTGGAGGTAAGACAAAGGGAAGAGAATTCTTCGATAAATATGGTCAAATGTGTCAAACGCTGAGAAGGTATTAGGGCTTGAGTCCCAACCCCCTTGGTTTCAGAGACAAGAAGGGAACGCAGGAGCTTATTTCTTACATTCCCCAAATGTTTTGTTCTTTCTTCCAGGTTGACTCCCATGTTCTTTGTTTGGTTCCCTGTCCCCTTGGTTTCAACCTTTTATTCACGGTGTTCTTGGACTTGGACCTTGGAGCCCCTGGGCACTGGGGAAATAGCACGGGGATGTGTCCGTGGTTGCCACGGATGTCTGTTCCACAAATCCCAAGGGTGGGTGGAAATTAGAACACCTTTCTGAGTGCAAGATCTGGGAACTCACATGCAGGACAACTTGGTGACAGTTTGCTTGCCCAGAGTCCCCCCCACATCACTGGGAACGCAAACCTGGGGCGCTGAGACAGTCTTCCCGTTGCCAAGAAGTTTGCCTCACTTCCTTATCGCGGTTTTCTTAGGAAAAACAAAACAAAATTTCTCAAAAGGTCACAAAATTCCTTTGCACCACTGAATAGTAAAATGTGGCTTTTATGAGTTCCTAGATGTGTTTGGAGAGGCAGACCCAAAACACACAAGCTCTTACTAGGAGAGCTCTCTGGAATAACCCTCTGAAATAATCATGCACTTTTTGGTTTCCAAACTCAGGAAAAAAAAAAAAAAAGCCCACAAAGGTTTTTTGTTTTTGTTAGCCTTCAAATCTGAATTTTCACTGGTAAAATCTATTCCTAGGAAGGGAAGTGAAATGCTGAACTCTCGCCTGCCTTTATGAGGCTTTTCCCCCAAAAAAATTTTTAAGTTTATTTTTCTGTTTTGAGAAAGAGAGAGAGAGAGAAGGCGCATGCACAAGCGTGAGCTGGGGGAGGGGCAGAGAGCGAGGAGAGAGAATCTCAAGCAGGCTTTGCACTCTGCCAGCACAAGGTCCGATGTGGGGCTTGATCTCATGAACTGTCAGATCATGACCTGAGCCAAAATCAGGAATTGGATGCTTAACCAATGGAGCCACCCAGGTGACCCAAAGCTTTTTTTTTTTTTTTTTTTTTTTTTTTAATTCTGCCCTCAACTTAAGAAGACTCTTGATTACTATTGAGATGTTCAAACATTAGGTTCTGTGGCAGGCCACCAAAGAATTTATTCTGTTTCTATTGAAGTTCTACGTTCATAGATTCACTCGGCACCTACATATACTAATGCCCCCCATTACTAGCCTCTTTGCCCATCAATAGAAGCCCTTGGTTGGATATATTATCAACCAAGAAAGGCAGCAATAAAGAAGCTGGGGAATTGGCCTTTTACACATTTTTCACAGAGATAGAAAGAGGCTCTTTGGATTCTCGTTGTTTTTCCTTTGACCACCTTTCTTTCACCTGGTTACCTCCAATGTGGTCATGTCTTTATTCCTGTTCTTAGTTTCAGCCTCTGCCATTTTTCTTCCCTGATTCAATAACTTTTTTGAACTCCCGTGGGCTACGTGAATACTCAGTTACCTAATTCACATCCGAGAATGGTGATAACAGAAGAAAGCGTGAGCCGCAAAGTGTTTCTGCCAGAGAATGGTCCATCTTGGAGCCACAGCCCTGATCGGAAACAACAGTATCTTTCCTTTCATAAAATATATGGAATTGTTATGTCTCTGTGCATCTCTTTGAACAAAGGTCAATCAGTAGTACGTCATATCTCAGATATAACAACCAAAACTCCCGTAGATATTTCAAGCTATCAGTAATCCCTCTAGAATTTTCCTCACTTACACCTTTCTGAACAAAAGAACACCTCACAGTTTCAAAGCATATAGTGTGAGCCACAGACTCTCAATGCAGGGCTGCTAAAGGCTTCCTCTCTGCCTCCAACACCCCCTTAGCCCGAGCACACCCCACCCTGCCCCTAAGGGGGAACTTTGGGGCCAGTCAAGGGCACAGAGAAGCTAAGACAGTAAGAGGTGAAGATTTCACTCATTCTTCCATGAAACAATCTTTATTAAGTGCCTACTTCATGCCAGGCGCTGTGAGAGGTGCTGGGATTAAATGGTAAACAATGTGGTCCCTGCCTTTGTAGATCTTATAGTCGAATCAGCAAGATTTTCTACAAACAAGTAAAAAAAAAAACACAGAGATACCAATCATGATATGTGTTATGAAGTAAACAAACAGGAATCTCTGCATTAGGGCCAGGGACGTACGTTTAAGTAGGGTAGACAGCAAAGGCCATCTTGGAGAGGTCATTTTTAAGCTGGGGCCCAAATGATAAGCGTGAGCCATGGAAGAGTAGAAGGAGATCATTTCTGGCAAAGGGGACAGCATGTGCAAAGGTCCTGGTGTAGGAAAGAGTTCTGAGGATTTCAGGCTCAGAGCAGAGGCCAGGTTCATCAGACACGGTAGGCCGCAGAAAGGAATTTAGGTGTCATTCTCGGTGCAACAGAGAGTCACTGAAGAGTGTCAAGAAGGGAACACTGTTTCAATCTCTTTTGCTGTTGTGTGGAAAAGGTTAAGAATGGAAGCAAGACCAGTTGGGAGGTAATGGCTATTTTGGATGAGAAGTGCATGTGGACACCAGGGTGTTGGCGGTAGAGCTAGAAGGTGAACAGATTTGCTAAGCATTTTGGAGGTAGAATGGATTCGGTGTGAGTGTGGTGGAAGGCGGGGAGGTGGCAAGGTCAACGCTGGCTTCTGCGTTGAGCAACTGGGAGTCGGCGGCTCCATTTTCTGAGAGAGAGGAGCCCAGGCCAGGTTTGGCGGTGAGTGCCACACTGACCCACCGGTCTCTGCGTCCCACCCACAGGTAGGTCTTGCACGGTCTGGCAACGTGGAGCTCGTTGGTGACCAGAATAGGAAGGAGCAGAACAAGCATAGACGCTCCTTAGTAAGCTCTTGGGCGCTGTCCCGTTTGGAGATACTCACCTGCTTCTTTCCCATTGTGGCTTGTCTGCCCAGAAGGAAACTCCTAATTAGCCTACCCTGCCCTCACCCCCCCCCCGCCCCCACCCCAAAACCCTGGTGAGAATCAGGGATAGGCTCAGGACCGTGAAGTTTTAACTTGAGGTCTGTCTTTGCTTTGGGTGGTAAAGAGGAGGGTGTCCTTCCTTTCATCTTCTCTTAGAGTGGTCGGATTGAAAGGCTGATTGGAAGCCGGAGAGTGGGTCTCAGAAAAGGGACCAAGCAGCAGGCTGCCATCTTGCTTCTGGCTGGGCCTTAAGCAAAAGGGACAAGACGGACCACTCTGACGGACAAGGATGGAAGGGATTAGGGAACTGGGGGTGTGGGGGAGAGCAAGCAGCTCCCGCGTTGGCAACGTCTTCGTCTTGGGGCATTCACAGCTCGTGGAGGCTTGGAGGAGAGCTAGGAGTTTGGTTTCTGGTTAAATCTCTCCTTGGGGCCCAGCCCACATCGCAAACAGGACTTGCATTTCACCCTTCCCCTGGTGGGGTGGCCCAGGCTGTCCCGGAGGCTTGTGCAGAACCCCCACGTTGATGTGAACCGGAAAGTAAATCAAGAAATCCCGAGGACATTAAAAGTCAACACCAAAGCTTTACTTATACACTAGCTAAACAGCACGAGCCACAATATAAAGAAGCACATACTACTTGTGCTTAATTGTGATGCTGCCCGGCATGGAAGGCAGGCAATTTGGTCACCTGAAGGGATCACTTTATGATCAAGAGCCTCTCCTTAATGCCAGAAACCTCTAAAGACCTCCCCTCCAGGGACACCTGCCAGGATTAGAAAGGAGGACACTCCACCAAATGCATCTATAATCACAATTTAATATTATTAAATGGCGGCCTGTGGAATAAGCCTTAGGGAGCTGGGCTCTTGTGCCTGATAAACGGATGAACAAAATGGATTGCTTCATCACTCACTCTCTTTTTCTGCCGGTCCCTTTCACCTGAGTACTTTAGAAACTTTGCGTTTTCCCCTCAAATGTATTTTGATCTTCCCATATTGCCACTCCTGTCCCCGTGTCTGACAACATTAATAACTGGCATCGTTCAATTAGGGGTTAGTTGCATAATTTAGAGGTTTGTGCCTTTAAAAGCAGTAGAAATGCTTGCGGGGTGAGGGTGGGAAGGTAACTCAATGGTGCTCAAAGGCCTGTCCCCCATAAAGCGCACCTGCATTCATGGGTTTGAACCTACCCCACGGGAGTCCTGTGCTCTCTCTTTTCTCTACTCCCTGGAACTGCCTCTGATTATGGATTCAAATTTTCATCAGTGTATTTTTTTTTCCTCTTCAGTTTTTCTTCTTCTACTGATGCAGAAGCCATACGCTCCATTTTTATGTCGCCCTTGTAGCCATTACAACGTGCTCCTTTAACTCAGTAGGGGCCAATAGAAGTCCTTATCTCTCGCCCCATCCTCCCCCCCCCCCCACTCCCCCCCCCCCCCCCCCCGCAATCCAAGGCAGCCTTAGAATGCCTTCCTTCCAACCATCCTCTCCCAATTTGCATCCTATTTCCATCCAGCATTTTAATGCATTCTTTTTTTAAATCACCGGAAGTTGAACAAATTGCTTGCCATTTGCTTTGGGGATCGCCGACCTCCCTTCTGACATCATTTTCCTGCTTCCTGAAGTATCCCCGTTAGCCTTTACAGGTGATAAAGTCTGTTTCTGGGTGTCTGAAAATGCCTTCCTCTTGCCCCTGTTTCAGAAGACACTTGCATAGAGTAAATAAGTTGGTGGGGTTTTTTTGTTTTTGTTTTTGTTTCTTTCTTCAATGCTTGAAGCGGTTACTTTACTGTCTCCTGGCGTTGCTAATGAGAAATCAGCTATCAGATTTCTATTTGGGAAACCCATCTTGTTAGTCTGGCTGTTTCTAGGATCTTCCTCACGTCTAACGTGTCCACGGGGTCATACAAGTGGCTACATGTCTGCCCTTCGTCCTGCGTGACAATTTTTGGTTCTTCTGGAATCGGAGAGTTAATTTTTCGAAAATTCTAGGAAATAACCAGTGATCCGCTCTTCAAATATTGCCTATACCTCCCTCTCTTTGTTAGCTCCTCTTTTGGTTATCTGGGGGAATTTCCATAACTTTCTTGTCAGTCAAATATTTTAAAATATTTTTAAAAATACTTTATTAAACGTCTTAGGTGTCTTGTCCTGTTTGTTTCAGGGTACTTATGCCCACTCTGCAGCCAGAAACAGAAGTCACTGGAGACCTTGTTTCCTTTGGATGGATCTTTTCTCATGTGAAGGGTGTGGGCATGATTCAGAAGGAAGCAGGAATTTTATGGCCATGTATCCGCCAGGAGCCCAGCAGGAACACAGAAGCCCGTTGAGAGATTCCAAGGAGGAAGGTCTTGGGGGGATAGGCAACCGTTGGACAAGGTAGGGCAGTAAGAGTCAGGGAAACTTCTGCTCAAAGGGAGGATTTAAGGGAGTTGGCCAAGAGGCCGTGGCAGCCCTCATAAGTCTCTGGGAGCTGCCACCATTGATTTAGCTACTGTAGTATAAAGTGTGTGATTCCTAGATGCTTGTGCAGCAGATGCGGCTAAATTCGTGTCTGTTTTCCCACAAAGCTGTTCTCAACTGCCACTAGAGAATAATGGCTTCTTCTCTCGCACATCTCATGAGGATGCCCCTCGTTGGCTGACTCTCGCCTGGAACCATATGGAGAAAGTGTGTGGTCCCAGGCTTCTCCTTGCTACGCATAGAAGGTTGGAGAAGGGAGTCATGGTGATTCTAAGTTGACGACGATTTGGTATGGGTCATTTATGTATCACTGATAGCTTCACGTTGCACATAGATAATTTTCTTTGCTCCTAATAACATCCCTGGGAAGAATAGTAAACACGCCTGTCTTAAGGGACCCAGTACCCAGAGAGGTTTACTAACGTTCCAAGGATCACACAGCAAGACAATGGCAGGAATGGGGCCAAAACTGGGATTTTCTGGCACTTAAAGGCCATTCTTGTCAGGAAATAAAAAAATTAACTTGTAGGAAACATCTGAGTTCAATCATTTGTGCAACTTAGACACAGAGGGAAGAAATTTTGCGTCCTTTCACCCCAACCTGATTTTTGAGGATCAAGCTCCAGCACCCCTTTTCCTAATAATTTACCCCTTTCAACTTTTCAGCCCCAGAAGAAACTTAACAGATGTGAAGACAGAAAATTCTTCACCAGATGGTCCATTTCCTGATGGCCTGCACTTGACGACGTCTTGGATTATTTGCACCTTACTGTACTCTACGAGTCAGCGCCCCCCCCCAAAAAAAAACCCCGATTACCATTAAGTCCCATTGTCATTGGGTACACAACTCATATTCCAGGTGTCAAAAATCATTCAACAAATATTTCTTAAGCACCTTTTGTGTCGGGCTCACCGTTTCTGTGATCATCATGATACTTCAATGCTTCTAACTCTGACATTATTAGGTTAGCAAAGTATTTTAAAATATGTCAGTAAAAGCATGCATATTAATTAAAATGTTCCCACATATAAGCCTTAAACTAACCTCCCTGGGCTGATTGGAGACAAAAGACTTTTATTAAATACTGTTTGATAGGTTAAGTATTGTAGTATCTCTGCCAATCACTGCTACAAATGCATAGTGAATAGAAATGAATAAAAGAATATTTATTGCCAAGCACGAAATGGGTAAAAAAGAGAACTATCGCTGTATTATTGTCTATGAGAGTCACACGTCCTAACTAAGACAATCGCAAAAGGTAGCGTTTTCAAGCAGTGGCCCTACCCTTTTGCCCCTTATCTAACATCAGGCTTTCATCCTGTTTTGTTTTGTGTTGGTTTTTTTTTTTTTTTTTTTTGAGAGAGAGAGAGAGCGAGAGCATGCAAGAGTGGTAGAGGGGGAGAGAGAATCACAAGCAGGTCCACTGCTTGGAATCCAATAGGGGGTTCTTATTTGATCATGACCTGAGTCAGATGCTTAACCCCCTGAGCCACCCAGGCACCCCTAATTCTGGTTTTAAACATTCATAATTAGACAGCTGATTCTCTGAGCAGAGAGATGCAGATTTTTGTGTTAATGGAGGGTCTTTGTAATGGCATCCAGGGCATTTTTAGTTTTCAGTAAACGCTTAAAGACTACAAGTATATCCACAACAAGAAAGGCAGGTACAAATACGCAAACCCCCACAAGTGAGAGAAGACATTCTCTCTCCAATCATACGAAAAGCAGGGTGTCCATAAGTTACAAAAAGTCTTAGACAATTGGCAGAAAGGGAGACTTTAACAATGGGAATAAGTGGACAAATTTCACAGAAACATGAACGAAAGCTTTCAAAAGTCTAAGTTCTACCCAAATGTTGATAACTCTAGCTCCTTATATAAGTATGTGTTTTACAGAGTCACAGGGCTCGGCCCAGCTGTCCACTCCTCACTCCCAGGTTTAATCAAGGCAGACTTTCGTGGGTAGGAAATCAGTGGAATAAGAAGCCGCTGTGTTTTTTGATACTCTCCGTCATGATAAGTGAGAGGCATTTGTGATAAGTAAGAAAAACAGTCTGATTAAAAGGAAAGTGCGTTCAGAGGCGCCTGGATGGCTCAGTCGGTTAAGCGTCCGACTTTGGCTCAGGTCATGATCTCACGGCTGGTGGGTTCGAGTCCCGCGTGGGGCTCTGTGCTGATGGCTCAGAGCCTGGAGCCTGCTTTGGACTCTGTGCCTCCCTCTCTCTCTCTCTGGCCATCCCCGGCTTGTGCTCTGTCTCTCTCAAAGATAAATAAACATTCAAAAAGGATTAAAAGAAAAAAAAAAAGGAAAATACATTCAACGAATCATAGTTAGAGCCAGAACTTTCTTTTTTTTTTTTTTTTTTTCCGAGAGAGAGAGAGTGAGAGAGAGAGAATCCCAAGCAGGCTACACGTTCAGCATGGAGCCCTATGCAGGGCTCAATCCCACCACCTTGGGACCATGACCTGAGCTGAAATCACGAGTCAGACACTCAACTGACTGAGCCACCCAGGCGCTCCAAGAGCTAGTACTTTTAACTGTGTAGTTTTCACAATTTTTCAAAATGCAGATTTCCAGCTTTTTGTTTTGTTTGTTTGTTTTTGTAAATACTAGCTACCCCTTAAGGCCGTGTAAGACTACTCCCTGCTGTTTCCACAGCACCGAGGGGAAGGCCTGGAATCGGGTCTATCATCTGCTCCTTGGTTTTTATTTAGAAAGAAATGACGACAATAACAATAATGACCGAAAGCAATTTTTTTTTTTTAAATGCTATCCCTCCAGAACGCCTTATTTCTAATTCTGATGTACTCACAGAGGAAGAGACCTTGAAGGTAAGCAGTGGCTCATACCTGCAGGACCAGAGACCTTTCAGGGACTTGGAGAGCCTCCCAGCGCTAGGATCTGTGTTGGGACACCGTGGCGTAGGGAAATCGAGTACGAAACGATCCATGTAGCATCTCTGGTAATTGTAGACGTTCCTGGTCATGACTGCAAATGGTCCCCCCAAAGCTGCTTTATGGCAGCCTCCAAGCCTGCATGCATTTGGATGCATGGGCCCCATTACAGCTTCAAATTTGGAAGGGCCATTAGGTCCGCTGTGTGCTGAGCAGAATACAAAAAAGCCCACGGCCCCAGAAAAGGGAAAGAAAGCCCGCCAAGTTACCAGGTCTTCCCCTCCCCAGTCTTCCCCCTCTATGCAAAGTCACCCCCAGTGTCTCAAGCTAAATCTCAGGGGAGTAATCTTGGCTCCTTTCTTTTGCCTTATGCTTCAAGCCATCAGCAAGTTTGTTAATTCTACCGCCCGAACACTCCCGACGTCCCTCCGTCTCTGCTCATCTCCACACCTGGCTCGCGGGCCCCAGCACCACGACCCACACCTGGATGCCTGCAAAGCCGTCCTCAGTGGTCCTGTCACCTGCACAGTGTTCTGTAGATGGCAGCCGGGGTGGGCCTCTCCTGACACAGAGCGGATCGTGTCACCCCCCCGGGCAATGATTCCGCAGAGCCTTCCCATGGCAAGAAAAACAGGATGCACAGTCCTCAGCCTGGTGTCCACGGGGCTTCATGCTCTGGCCCCGACAACCCCACCAGCTGCTCTCCGACCTGGTCGGCACCTCTCCCTTGCTCTCCCTTCCTCTGTGCCCTGAGCTCCTTCCCGCCCTGGGGGCTTCATGTGCACTTACCTCTGCCTGAACTCCTTTTTTTGCCCCCTGCTCCCTCCCGGCTACCCGCCACTCATCCTCACCGAGGCCTTTTTTCTGACCCACAAACCCACATTGTGCTGTGGGTCTTTCTCATAGAATACGTAAAGTTTGTCCTTATCCATTACTTTAGGAGACTGTTTAATATCTGTCCCTTCTCTAGACTATACACTCCACGAAGACGGGGGCTAGGTCTGTATCATATGTCATCTGGCCCCATACACACAGCACATGGCAGACACGATCTGGACGCCCAACAAAGGCGCAAAAATGTCCTGCTCTTGGGGCGCCTAAGTGTCCGACTTTGGCTCGGGTCGTGAACTCGCTTTCGTGGGTTCGAGCCCCGCGTCGGGCTCTATGCTGACAGCTCAGAACCTGGAACCTGCTTCAGAGTCTGTGTCTCCCTCTCTCTCTGCTCCTCCCCTGCTCGTGCTCTGTCTCTGTCTCAAAAATAAATAAAGATTAAAAAATAAATTAAAAAAAAAATGCTCTGCTCTAATTTGGCTCCTTAATTCATCCCTCCCTCAAAAGCACGGGACTAGGACAAGGATTTTATCTATAAAAACAAACAAGGGGGGGCGCCTGGGTGGCTCAGTGGGTTAAGTGTCCGACTTCGGCTCAGGTCATGATCTCACAGTTTGTGAGTTCGAGCCCCGCGTGGGGCTCTGTGCTGATGGCTCAGAGCCTGGAGCCTGCTTGGGATTCTGTGTCTCCCTCTCTTTCTGCCCCTCTATCGCTCATACTCTGTGTCTCACTCTTTCTCTCCAAAAATGAATGTTAAAAAAATTTTTTTTAAACAAACCAAAGGGCTGTAAGTTTTCCCCCCCTCGGGCATGTAGAATCACTGAGCATCAAAGCAGGATCCCCACTTTGAGCAAAGCTTTTACTCCCACTCCCAGAGCCCAGTAGCCCCCCAGGCCTCCTGGCTCAGTGTGCAGGACCTCCCTGGAGAAAGAGCTCTCTCTTGCCCCCCCCATGTGCTCACTTCCTGAAACCTCCGAGAAAATGGATGAATCTCATGAGTACCTGCAGATGAGACAGGGGGCAGCTCGTAAGAAAGTACGATCGCTGCTAGGGCACCAGAGTGGGCGAGATTTAGGACCGAGCCGGCAAAGCAAGCGCCCATATACACGAATGTGCCCATTAGATCGTGAGAGGGAGAGGAAGGGCAGGGCGGAGAATTCAAAACTCAAGACAGAGAAGCGTCTCCGAGCCAGGAATCCATGCCACGGGCGTGCAGCGTGTGGGTAAGTGGAGACACCATCCAGGAGAGCAGACAGTGTCCTGCAGAAATGTTCTCCTGCTCGGTAACGCAAGCACCTGGAGGTGAGAGCGAGGTGGTGGACTCAGACAAGCTCGAAATTTCCAGCGGGGCACAGGTGACTGCTCCACAGGCAGAAAGGATGCAGAGACCAGGGAAGGGGGCTGGGGGCTGGGGGCTGGTTGAAAGTCCCGCAGCGGCTCCCTGCTCCAGGAGAGGACCTGGCTCCACAGCTGTCTGAGTGGCTTCCAGTGGGTTTCCCAAGCAGCCACAGGCATGGGGGGACTTTGTGCTGCCTCTGTAATCAGGCGGGTGACGTTCATTGGAATCTGGCGGAAGAGAAGGCTCTCCCACCCGCCCACCCTGCTGCTCTTGGGCATTTTCACTTCTGTTCTGAGATCACGGGATGTTAGTAAGCTCTTTCCTACCCACTTAGCTTTTTTTTTTTTTTTCTTTCTCTTGGTATTTCAGAGGGGTTTAGGACCTCCCGTTATGAGTTTCTCCGTCCCGGTTATTCTTCAACACAAAGTCATTCTTCTTGTTGGTAGTGTTACACACAGTTGCCATGGAAGTAGGGATTAATTACATCACATGGGAGGGCAGACTCAGCAGCACAGCCTCAAGGGCACCAAATGATTTTAATTATTCAAATTCCTAGTAACTACTTAGAAGACACGTGTATCGTTTGGATATTAAAAAAATAAAATAAAAGTCTTGGACCTTCATTTTGAAACTGGGATGTATTTTCTAATGGGTATTCTGTTTAGAAATATGAAGAAATACTAGATCGTGGAATTGTAAAAGAGAGCCACTCTTCAGCACACCTAGGAAGTTCTCCAAAGTGGGATTTAAAAAAAGAAAAATAAAGATAAACTTTCACCACTCGGGTCCCTCCCTGCTCTCAGGAGATGAAGAAAGCATGGGGCGCCTGGGTGGCTCAGTCGATTCAGCATCTGACTTCAGCTCAGGTCATGATCTCGTAGTTTGTGAGTTTAAGCCCTGCTTGGGGCTCTGTGCTGACAGCTCAGAGCCTGGAACCTGCTTTGGATTCTGTGGCTCCCTCCCTCTTGGCCCCTCCCCCACTCACACTCTGTCTGTCTCTCTCAAAAGTAAATGAACATCAAAGAAAAGCACGCACTGTGATCGCTTGGTTGTAGTTATATAAAACTGTGAGTGGATTGGTACTCCTTTGGCAGCTCATTATCAAAATCTGCTGTTCACCTTAAGACTTCCTGAGGGGCAAGATGGCTTTATTGTCCTTACTCAGTGACTTCTGCTCCCTAATCCCAGCTTAGCTTCTGATTTCACTGCTGAGCCTTAAGCATTCACTCAACCTGTTTCCCAGGTGAATGTCTGTTGGAGAGTCTAACCCGCCTTAGATTAGGAAAGGAATAGTGTGAATAAAGTAATAGCTAGAAATGGTTTTAAACAAGGGGACAACCCATAAATAACACTGTAGTGATTAAACCTGGAAAAAATATCCAAGGAAATATCAGGGTGTGGCCGTTGACCATATTTTCATTCTTGGTTCAGGAGCTTTGGAACAATGTTCTGGAAAAGGATCTCTTCAGTGGCACACCATCCATTCAAGGACTTAACTAGTGTATCCCTACCCTCCCTAAAGTCCCAGGATGAATCATGTCCCAAGACCATTTTCTGATCTTTTTGGGCAGTCATATTTTCGTTCTGACGTGAACCTAGTCCAGAATAGAAAATCACCAGAGAAGATTTTAGAATGTAATGGTACAACAGATTTGAAGAAGGGGGAAGAGGCCACGAACCAAGGAATGTAAGCAGATTATAGGTGGAAAAGGCAAGGAAACCGATTCTCCTGTGGAGTCTCCAGAAGGAATGCAGCTGCACTGATGTCTTGACCTCACCCCACAAGACGCATTTTGATCTTCTGACCTCCAGAACTCTAAGCTGACAGATTTATGTTGTCTTAAATCATTAAGTTTCCATTACTTTGTTAAGTAGCAACAGGAAACGAATGCATGTAGCATTACCAAGGCTCTACCTCCCCTTATCACTCCATCAAATTGCTCTTGTGCAAGTCACTGGAGAGTTTAGTATTGCCAAAGCCAATGGAAGATTCTAACTCAGGTCATCTTACAATATCATCATACTTGACCTCTTGGAAGCTTCTGACATGCAATACTTCCTCTTTCTTGAAACATTTGTGTACTTGACTTCTGGGAGACCTAAAGGCATTGGGTTTCCTCCTAACTCATGGGCAGCCCCTTCACAATCTCCTTCGTAAAACTCTGCTTTTCCTCCCAGGCACAGGAAATGGAATGTTCTAAGGCTTAGTCCTGGAGTATCTTCAGGAGCTGTACTTACCCCTTAGGTGATCTTAATTAACTTTAAAAAGAATCATCATGATGTAGACAACCAAATTTATAGCACCAGTCCGAAAATCTCCCCCGTGCTCAAATGGCAACCTGCTGTTCTGCACCTCGATTTTGCCATCTAACAGGCATCTCAAACATGTCCAAACGGAACATGTCCTCCTCAACCCTTGCACTGTCCCTAGGATCTCCACCCATACCCTTTCCCCATGCCTTAGCTTAAAAACCTTATCTCTCTTGGTGCATCTGGTGGCTCAGTCAGTTAAGCTTCTGACTCTTGATTTCAGCTCAGGTCATGTCTCGTGTTTGTGAGATTGAGCCCCAAGTACTTGCTTTACTGTCTGCCTGAGCCCTTTTGCCAAAATTTCCTGTGGCCGCCTTCCTCACTTTATCCAAATTTCTCTGAAAATATCAGCTCACCACAGAGGCATCCCTGACCACTCTGATTGGCCTACACCCTATAAACCTACTAGTTTTATACACACACACACACACACACACACACACACACTCCTTTGTCCCCTCACCCTGCTTTACTTTTCATTTTAATACTTTCACTCCTTGACATCATTCACTATTTATTCATTTATTGCTTCTCTCCCCCACTAAGATTATATATATTCTCCACAAGGACAGATTTCTTTGGTTTGTCTGTTTTTACATCTTTAGTGCCTAGAAGAGGGCCTGGTACATAGAAGCTACTCTATAAATGCTTGTTAGCACTGCCTCGTGTTAAAGTTAAAGGTCTTGCTTATTATTATATACATTAGCTAGAAAAAAATATATATGGTTATATATTATATAAAAATATGTAGATATAATATAAAGGAGGCTCCCTATAGTGAGATAACATTTGATAAAAATGGTGTCCATCAAGGTAGGGTTTACAAAGGTATTTCTGAGGAGAGTTTATTTCCAGCTATCTCACTGTAGGAGAGCTGCATGGCTTCCAGTGACTTTGGACTGTGATTCAAATATCCTCCAACAGATCTCATTTACCACCCTAAGAGTGACATGGGCGGGGGCACTCTACCAACAGGACATACTTTGGCTGATGTCTTACATCATGGGGACGGCAGAGGTGGATGGGAGGTGGAGTATCCCATGGGAACTTGACCAGGTCCCTCTTTCCTTTCAGATGTGGACGTTCTGGTTAATAATACTGGGGTGGGGGTTGTTTTTGTATTTTTTTACTGTCACAAATATCCTCCCAAAGATGCTACAAAACACAGCCTCTGCATTTAGTAAGTTAAAAGGCTGAGTGGGAATATATATGTGTATGGTATACATATATATATAATATCTATAGTTTAAGCTTTTTGCAGTTAGGACACATATCTCACATTTCACCCCATAAAGATGAAAACAGATCTAAGTATATCATAATGGCTTTTTTCTTTTTAAATGAATAATCCTTGGGGAACCTGGGTGGCTCAGTTGGTTAAGCATTAGACTTTGGCTCAGGTCATGGTCTCATGGTGTGTGAGTTCGAGCCCCGCGTCGGGCTCTGTGCTGACAGCTCAGAGCCTGGAGCCTGCTTCGGATTCTGTGTCTCCCTCCCTCTCTCAGCCCTTCCCCTGCTTATACTCTGTCTCTCTCTCAAAAATAAATAAACGTTCAAACATTTAAATGAAAAAAATTAATGCATAATTCTTGATTCTGTCTTTTCGATTTGAACTGAGCATCAAAATCATCTAGGGGTCCTCTTTCCAGGCATATGCTCAGTTATGCCAGGAAAGGTTAACCAGAGTCCCATAAATGGAATTTATAGACTCAGAGACTTCCCAATTCACAAAAAGGTCTATTCCCTAAAGGCGAAAACCACTGACCTATCCATAGATATCTAGATTGTGGGTCTCCTCTGCTCAGAGGCAGGGCTGGGATGAGGAATCAGGAAGGTATGGAGGATGGGTTGGTAATTTTTGACAACAAAGTGTGGCTATTTGGTACTGATAGGTCCACAGTTGACCTTCTTTACTCATCAGAACTCACCTACTCGGCAGCCCAACTATTTCACACCAGGTTTATGGGTGGGAGAGAAAAATCTGAGATTGGGTCTGAATTTGTGGGAGACAGCATCTTGCATGCTATGAGGGAGGAAGAAACTGGAAGGTTTAGATTTTCACTGTCACGACATTTCGACTCCCCAGCACATCCCCAGAGAGGGCCCACTGGCCTTCTAGACATGAACCATGTGTCGGTCACAGCCACACCAGGACACAGGGGGCACAGAAGCCCTCCTGTCTACGTCACTCATTTGGTAATAATGACTTACTTCTGTATGACGCCTCATATGTCAATGTCTTACGTTCGTATTAAGTGTTATTTTATTATTTCTCCTCTGTGTGTATATACTAGCCTCAATCAGATTTAAGGGTGCTTGAAATCAAAACCCTTGTCAAACATTGATCATGATGCTCCACACATAGTTGGTACTTAATTATTTTTTTCAAATGAATAAATGGCAAGGCACTTAATAACTAAGAAGCCGTATCCGGCACCTGCTCCAATTTAAACAGCCAAGGTAAGGCCTGTCTCTTAAGAGCAGATGATTTTGAAACCTCTGTTAACACGAAAGAAAGCTTTTCAGTTCTAAAATTCTGTGACCATGGATTGAGAGTTTTCTATGACCATCACATATCTATGCCATCCTTTATATTTCATAAAAGTGCTTGCAATAACGCGTTCTCAATAACTAGGTACTATTTTCAAATGTAGAGGGGCTCTGAGGGGGGTTCTCTGATCTATTTCAACTCTCCTTAGGGGCAACCTGAACAATTTAGGTTGGTTTCCAGAGAAATAAGTTCCCTAGCTCTCTTCAGGTTAGGATCTGATGGTTTTCTCAGTTACTGAGTCGTCTTCCTGCTATTTAAATCTGGCTGCTCTGGTTCTATCTTCAAGAGTCATTTAGATAAGACCCAGGGAGGTAGTGTTTTCCCCGGTGAAACCTGGAGGAATACTTTGCTGATCTTCCCTTTCTTTCATGAAGACTGGAGAACCACTCAGCAGTGAGTCAGGTTGATCTACTCGAGTTCCTAGGGCACCAGCGAATGGCAGCCTGGCAATGGTGAATGCAAATATCTCATGTTACTATTTGGTTTGACTAAAAAACAAGGGTACGAAAATGTCCATGAGAGATGACAGTCAACTCTGAATGACTCTTCTTCAATGATACGCCGCCAAGGAGCTAGAAGGGTCAGGCTGGTAGGGTTCCAAAGACCTGATGAATCATGAAGGTTTTATAACCACACTGTGTCAAAGGAGAGAGTGGTATTTCTTAATATGACAAATACTACTCATAAAGCCCAGGGCAACATCACAAATGGCAACAGGGGAAATATTTCAGGGCTAAGGCTAGAATCACAAACATGAGGACTGTTGTGAAATGAGAGAATCTTTAAGGAAAGCTTGTGACTGGCTATGGACAACAATAATCCTTATCTTGTGGAAGAGAAAAGGGGGCGATTCCCTTCAGAACAGGGCCGGCCCCATATGGAGACGACTGGTACCAAATGTCTAGCCTAACCGCTCATTATCACCCTGGCTGCCACAGTGGTGGTTTCCAGGTATTCACTCCTCTGGATTGTCATGGAAGGACACTGTTAGAATTTAGAAAGAGTCGACAAGTTGACCCAGTGATAGCCATTTTCATATTCATTCATACTGGTATTTAAGAAATTAGTAGAGAGCATTCCTCAAGGCAATAGACTAGGAAAATTTAATAATTAGGACAGAAACTAGAGATGGTAAGGGACACACTCTGGGAAAGAGGGATGAGATGCAGTCCTGAAGACATTGGATTTGGAGCAGAACAAAAGGAAGCATGACACTTTGAAGGTGACCACATCAGGGACACCCGCTGTTGGTTCTGCGATGCCGACATTTTTCCATCAAGGCTCTGTTGGGAGTTCCTCCGATGAAACGAACAGAAACACAGGAGAGTCTGTGTCTGACCCAAGACAGCTTGCCTCCCCCTCTCCTCTCTTTGTCACCTGTGTCACTCCTCTGTTGACTCTAGTCCTTTCTCTCTAAGAGATTCAAGTTACTTAATTGACCAGAGGCCACATAGAAGGGTCAACAGAAACCCCTAGATTGTGAAAGCACAAAAATATCTTAAGACCTCTGTTGTACAATATCTGCCTTGCTAATTAGTTTGTGGATATGATGCACATTATCCAACTATCTGCTTCCAAAATTATCAAAAATCCATATGGCTGCTTAGCGAGGTCACAAATGCCAGGCATCACCATTACAACTATTTGGAAGAAGTCCAACTTGACTTCTATGTGGAAAATAGAACCTGCAAGAGGTAGGGAAGCCTGTAATGGTTGTAGGAAAACTCCTACATGAACTCACAAAGCCAGGAAAAAGGTGTTTGACATATGTGTTTGGCTCCAAATAAGAGATATTTCCTAGACTCTGTCTTTATATTTTAATAACATCTAGCTCAGTCACTTGTCCCCAATCACTTCATTTTCTTAAGTCATATTTTGGCTTATGAGCATACAGATGGGGATTCTGGACTTTTTTTTTTTTTTTAAGTGAGAATTCTCACTTTGCTATGTTAATCAAGCTGAGTGACATCTTTTTGATTGCCTGGTGAATTATGAAACCCGATCGAGCCACAAATTTTGCACTTATTGTACTAAAAAGCAACAGTGAATTAGCCTTGGATTTAAATCCAGCTGTCCCATTTTTGAGCTTGGTAGCCCCACACAAATCACTTAACCTCTCTGAGCTTTTTTTTTTTTTTTTTTGTGCAAAAAATCAGGATTACAGTTGTCATCTGAAGAAGGTTGTGTGAATTAAATGAACTCATATTTTGAGGAACAAGCTTAGCACAGTGTATCGTGCCATTAAAAAGCAGAAATATTCCCTACATGGGTATCTGAGATTAATGCTAATGGGAAATTGGGAAGGTGAGGAGTGGTCTAACCAAGAGAAGGTGGTGGAGGGATCCCCGAGAGGTGGGACTCATTTAATATATAGTTTTTGTCCCGAACTCTAAGTTAGATCAGAACTTGCCTATCTTTGTCAATTAATCATCAGTATCTCACTGAGTACATAGTAAAAGTGAAAGACTATATTTTTCCAGGGGTAGGGCACACAGAGGGGCAGAGTTAATGGAATGAGTTGCTTTTCCAAATTGGTAATCATCTGAGCTTTAAGACAATGTAAGGATTGGGAGCAGAAGAAAGTTTGTGAGCTTGAAGAGCTTTCATGTGATGTTGCCTCCTTCGTAAATATTGAGAGCTGAGCTAGGACCTTGAATGATTAGTGCATGCATGCAATGCCAATGACTCAGACCTCCCCTTTCATCCAAGACCTAAACAGCCGTGTGCCAGGACCACTTGTCCAGCTCACTGTTACTGGCGTTCAGATACCAGTGACCTGAATATCTCAGAACAGGTTCTGTTTACTATCCAGCCCCTCAAAAATAAACATGCGAATAAAAAACGAAATGGGAATATATCCACAGAAATGTGTTAATGATAATTCCAGTTGTCATGTATAGCCCTATCGAGTATTAGCTAAAAAGCTAAGCTGTGTGAGCTGCTCCTTGGACGCTGGGGTGGATTTTTTTTTAAAGGTTGCTTGACTTCTTTCCTAGATCAGGTTTTCATTACATGCCATTTGCGGAAGTCACCTCTCTTTCAGGACTGCAGCCGCCAAGAGGTTGCCTGTCCTTATGGTTGGGTGTCTTTTCAATGACTTCAGAAGTAACTTGGCAAAAAGGGTTGCCTCGACATCCCCTCTGCTAGCAGTGGCTCCAATTACAGCAGCCATGTTTGTTCATTTTGTATCCTTACTGTGCTCTTGAAATAAATAGTGATGGGATGGAGAGTGAGAAATGAACAGGATGCTGGGGGCTGAGAAGTTTGGAAACATAAATAAGGCACTGTGGAGTTCTTAGTACAGAGGCTGTTGCCTTTCCAAAGTCACTGAATTTCCCCCTCACTCACCATTGCATGATTCAACCATTCTGGAAAGATACCATCTAGGGCCTTCGGGTAAACGAGCTCTCGATCGTAGAGAAAGAGGATCCAGAATGACAAAAATACAAACTGGAAAATAGAACACAAAAATAGCATCATTAAATTTTTTTGTCAGTCGGAGCTTTCTAAGTTAACCAAGGAAACATGGCGAAATAAGAATAGACACCAGTTTTAAAGATATCCTCCAGGCACATTATAGAAATGTAAAATGAAGACAAAATTCCTCACTGTTGAATTGCTAGGTCCACTCTGGGGATTCCAGAGAGTTGGGGATTAATTATTTGTCATCGTAGCAGACAGGGTAGATATAGATAAACAGGATTCACCGACTCTTAAGTCATTTTATTTTATTTTCATTTGTTTTTTTATTTTTTATTTTTTAATGTTTATTTATATTTGAGAGACCGAGAGAGACAGAGCGTGAGTGGGGAGGGGCTGAGAGAGAGGGAGACGCAGAATCCGAAGCAGGCTCCAGGCTCTGAGCTGTCAGCACAGAGCCCGGCCCGGGGTTCAAACTCACGATCTGTGAGATCATGACCTGAGCCAAAGTCAGACACCCAACTGACTGAGCCACCCAGGTGCCCCAAGTCATTTTATTTTAACCAATGACCTCTCTTGTCTAAGCTTTCATCAGAAATACTGAGAGCAGCCACTCGGGGTGGTTTGAGTCTTACACTTTCCTTGCCCATCTGAGTTTGAAGGCTCAATGCTAGAGAATTCAGGACAAGGATAGGTGGAAAGAGGCAGCCATTTCTAAGCACAGATTCTGCTGGGCGGCCGACGGGCTTGATCCCAGTTCATTCCCATTCTGCCAGATGAATGGAAACAGGAGCCACGTCATCGAAACGTGGACCGTATCAGCAGATACGCTCACTGTCACTGGCATATGTTGTACTTCTTTCCAGGGTCCATTCATTCAACAAAATGAATGAGGCTCTCACTGTGCACCCCACACGAGATATTTTGGACAGACTGTCTCGCTCTCTCCCCAATTGTCTTTTCCACGTACCAACTCTGAAGTTCTCATACCCTTTTTTTTTTTTTTATGGTTTCCACTTGCAGAAGTAACATATGCTCATTGTAGCAAGTGAAACAAGATGTATAAAAGGGAAAATGAGTCATCTGTCTCCCCAGCACCCTGCATTCCCGGTACTCCCATGGAGCCAAGGTTATCTTAGCTGTCGTTTGATGAAGAAAGATCCTTCAAACCCTTCCCCATTAGACATCAACAAGGATCTTGTATCGAACGTTCACCAAGATAAGAAGGCAGTGTTAACTCCAGTCCGTAATGAGCCCTGTTTCCGGATGCCACTGGGCAACACGGTACAGTCCTCAGGCAAGACATTCAGGCAAACGCAGTTGCTCTGGTTTGCAATAATGGGGGCCTGAACAGCCTTGCTGCCCGGGGGATGTGTTGTTCCTGCGAATCTACCTGGGTATTATATTACTAACACACCTTCGTCACTTACTGTGGATATTGGAAAAGCCAGCGTGGTAAAAAGCAGGTCTCTGAAGGCGGTCACGAACTTAAGGTCTCTTTCCCCTTTAATTCTTTTCAGCACATCTTCCACGCAGGCGACCCCGTAGAAAATGGCCTGCAAGAGCTAAATTCATTACAACAAATGAGGGCATTTTCATTTGCTTTAATTAATACATTCTTCACCGACGTAAAGCTCCGTCCCTCTGGGAGCAATGTTGATTTGAGGAGGTGGGGGGCAGGGGGGGCTGTTGGCTGTTTTGGTTGAGAGCCAATTCAAGCGATGGTCTTCCAGCTCAGTGGGCCCTGACCTTGCTTGCTAAAACTGATTGAGTAAAGTCGTTTAGGGGATAATAATGTGTACAGTATTTAGTGTAATGGACTTGAGCTAAAATGGAAACAAAATAGTCAGCTTAAAAGGAGAATGTAATGAGATAGATACCTTAGCTGCACAGAGGTGGGCAAAACCAAATAAACAACACGAGGGCAAAGAGCCAGACACAATGGTGGGCGTATTCTGGCCTCTTCCAGAAGGAACCAAAAAATGTTTAAATGCCTAGCGCTACAATCGCATTAAAGAAGCCAGAATCAGGGTCGAGAGCACCACAAGGCAGCTCTGTGCTCTTATGAGGCAGAAGCACAAAATGGCATCTTGCTTATCTGAGGGAGAAGTTGATGTCCTTCTCTGATTGCAAGGGGGTGCGCGAAGGCCTTACAAAGAAAATCTGGCTAAGGCAGTGACTTAAATCCACAGGGATAGAGCAACCCAGGGGCTCTGCTGTGTCACTAAATACCACGAGGTCCCTGAGCCCAGATATAAGAGAAGGACGGCCTCCTTCGGAGAAGTAAAACCAAATCAAGGGCAAACTTTGCCCATTCTTACCGTTTCGTACAAACCCATGGCTCCTGATTTAAGACCTCATGGGTCACACTACAGAGCTGGGGTTGGTTTTGAGTTGTGCTTGCGTTAGACCCCATCCTACTCCTTAAAAGCTCTGGGTTGGTACAAAAGGGGCCATCTGGACTCCTCTCTGAGAGTATGAGTCAGGCAAATTCTGGACCCCAGGGCATTGTACTCAGGAGGGATCAATCAGCTGTCAGGGAATGACCTCTGAGGTCTGAACTCGAGGAGAGTTCTAGCAGAGTTGGCCTCCTACCAATCTTCAGCGTGAAGAAGCAGGTGGGAGAGGATACAGAGGTGAATTAGGCCAGCAATATGCATAGCTGGGTCCGCAGACCAGCAGCACTGGTGTTACCCAAAACTCATGAGAAATGCAGACCTCAGCCCCACCCCAGACTACGCTGTCAGAATCTCTGGGAGTGAGGTCCAGGAACTCGTTAGCAAACTCTCCAGGAAGTTCTGGAGACACTCACTGGGTTAGACATAAATTTATCACTTACAAATCCTACTGACTCCTCAAAGCTAATAGACGACTTTCACTGATGTTATGTGCCCGGCACTGATCTAGGCTTTTAATTTCTCATAACAACCTTATGAGGTAAGTCCTATTATTATGCTCTCTCCCGACCCATTTTACAAATGAGGAAACTGAGGCATAGAGGCATGAACACACTTGCCTAAAGTCTCGTGGTGGATACATGGGGATTTGAAACCCAGAGTCCGGTTCTTGAGTCAGACTTTATTTTTTTTTTAATTTTATTTTTTATTTAATTTTATTTTTTTTAACATGAAATCTGTTGTCAGATTGGTTTCCATACAAGAGTCAGACTTTAAAAAACAGAGGTTTCTAAGAACAGTTCAGGTAAAGCACCGTGAGAGGTCAGAAGAAAGAAAACTATCTCCAGGTGGAAGAATGAAAAATGGCTTTGAAAAATACTGATGCCTGATTGCCACCCTTTCCCGCAGAGATTCTAATTTTCTGGGGGTGTGGCCTAGGCGTCAGGATTTTTAAAAAATCTCCCAAGTGGTTCTAATTAGGACAGATAAGGTTGAGAACCACTTGCCTAGAGGAACTTCCATTTGGACATTTGGATCCGGCCTTCCCAAGAGAGGCGGGATGCAATGGACAAAGAGAGAGAGAGGGAGAGAGAGATGGAAAGCAAATGCTGGGGCGATGCCTTCGTCTAAAGGGCACGGGGCCAAGAGGGTCAGCAAAGTAGCAAAGAATGATCTGATGGTACAAGACAGAACAAACAGGAGCCCCAGAAGGGAGGAGGAAGCTTCGAGCCAGAAGGGTGGTTCCAGGGAGGGGTGGGAAGCAAGCGTTAAATGTCATAAACCCGCGGCCACCCCAATACCCGTCATCTACTTTTGACACTCAGCCCTCAGGCTGTAGAATCTGGAGTACATGGATGTTAGAGGAAGTCGCCTCCTCCACCCTTCCCCACTCCCACCCCTCCAGCAGCCCTCACCTCACCCCTGGTTTCACTTCCAGCTGTTCAGGCCGCAGCAGGCAGCTGCTTTAGTAAGGAAGGACAGGCATGGGGCCCGGGCCCCGGCGAGGAGGCCCACACTCTTCTATCAACATAGCAATTAATCACGTCCTGAGCTCGGAGAGTCTGCCAGGGTTTCTGTCTTTGGGGAGAGGCCGCCTCCACCCAGCATGTGAGGTCCATGTGACCGCTTTCCTTAGCAAGAGCTTTCTAGAGTCCCCATGAGTCAAGCTGGTCCTAACTCTCTCTTGCTTTTCCCAGTCAAAAATGTCGAAATCGGACTGGGGGAAAGAACACACTACTCAGAGGCTCCCTGGCTTCTCCTTCATCAATAAAACTTTTCTCCGTGCCGCAAACTGGCCAATCGCCTCTCCACCTCTACCCCCCAGCTCCCGTACATACGCCACGCTGTGAAGATGCCAGCTGGGTGCGTAGAGCAGCCTTGTCCCCGCCGATCTTCATCTTGCATTGGCATGCCATCATCTGTCTCAACAAGGAATATTTGTGGAGCCCTCACAAAGGAGCTCGGGAGGGAGGCGCTAGGATGTTACCAAGAGAAATACGTAAGCCAGAACTAGGGTAGAGAGGAGCCACACAGCTGAGCTGGAGGGCAGGGAGAGGGAGGTGCCATAAGCTCATTCAATGGGTAGGCTCCTTGGACGGCCACAAGAACAGGTCTCGACCCAATGGGACAATCCTTGTCCAATGGGACAAGGGTCTGCTCAGTCCCTAAGGACAACACAGTGAAATGGTTGTCAAACAAGCACAGCAAGAGCAGTCAAGGGCGACAATGGTAGTTATTAGGGACTGAATGATGCCCCCCCCCCCCAATTCACATTGAAGTTATAACCTCCAGTGCCTCTGAAAGTGGCTTTACAGAAGTAAGTGAGCTAAAATGAGGTCGGTAAGGGTGAGTCCTGATCCAATAAGGCTGGTGTCTTTACAAGGGGAGTTCTAGGACACAGACAACAGCCAGAGTGAGGCATGACTGAGTGAGACACGGGGAGCACGTCAGCATGCTGAGGAAGGGGCCTCAGGAAAAACCAACACTGCTGATACAGTCATCTTGGACTTTTAGCCTCTGGAACTATGGGAAAATAAATTTCTGTTGTCTAAGCCACCCGTCCGTCATACTTTGTTATGGTGGCCGGAGCGGACCAACACGGGAGCATTAAAACAAGGTAGCAACAACTGGCCCAGTTAAGAATCTTACAACAAAATTACTGTCATTTAGATTTCTTTTCTTTTTTTTTAATGTTTTTTAAAGTTTATTTTTGAGAGGGGCAGAGAGCAAGCGCGGGAGGGGCAGAGAGAGAGGGAGACACAGAATCGGAAGCCGGCTCCAGGCTCCGAGCTGTCAGCACAGAGCCCGACGCGGGGCTCGAACTCACGTACCACGAGATCACGACCTGAGCCCAAGTCCGACACTCAGCCGACTGAGCCACCCAGGCGCCCCACTGTCATTTACATTTCTCAACTATTCTGGCCACCAGGAAGGCACAGCTAATGGTATCTTCTTGACCAGCATTTGCCTGAGAGCTACTGCCCTGTGATTTATCTTTTCGACCAGGTCTGCTCTAAATCTCTTTGGTCTTTGTGCCTTTTATTCTGAAATGTTGCTGGTCTAAGTTTGTTAGCTGGCTTCCGCTTTTTTTTTGTTGCTAGCTAACAAATTTACCACCTGGGAAGGCTGAATTACGTTTTTTATAACTAGGGCAATTTAAGAAACCATAGCTAAAGGAAATTTCGTTTTTATATTCATGTGTCTTCGCAAGATTCACAAAAATCTTGAAATTATGGAAACTTAGCCTTTCTAAGTCATTAAGTTCATTTCTTTGCCTTTAAGCCAGAACTGTCTTCAACTGTCTCAGGAAATGAGAATTTCTTCTATTTAAGAAATAACTCCAGAGAGGGAGATTCCACAAGTTTTTCTGAACAAGGCATTACAACTCTCATTGGATGAGTCGTCATCCAACGCCCAGCCCAGCTCTGTGCCTGACTTGAACGGGCTGGACCTTTCTTAGGTCTTGCCTTCCAAATGAGGCAAGGTTTACAGTGGGAGACTATTCCAGAATAAAACAGCAAATGGGGACTAACTGTGGTGAGTATTTTCTATAATTGCGGTGATGAGAGTAGTGGTGTTTGGGGGCAGGTAGAAGAAACCTTTGCTAAAATCTAGCTGCAGAATGTGCAATATACTGTTTCAAACATCATTCAGGTGCAGTTAGCTTCAGTAAAACACCGAGATAAGAGAATGAGATAGAAAACATAGGAGAAATGGAGAATATAAGCTGGCAACAAGTGGAGGAAAACGAGAGAAGAAACCAAGAATACTGTCAGGGGATTGGAAGAAGAATTCTAAGAACGCTCAGCCAGTGTTGTGTGCTGATGATAACTGGCTTCGAGAAACAGCAGGATGGGGGTGGGGAGACGACCCTACAGGTGGGATGGGGGGCCCGAGAGACCAGGGTTTAACTCTTCCCAGTTAGACCCATGTTCTGGTCATTTATTCATGCCACCAACATTCACAGAGTGTAGGTGCCACAACCTGTATTAGATACAGTACCGGCCAGGGCAGGCCCTGTGCTAATGTGTCTTTATTAGGACGAAGAAGAGAGGAGAAGCAGGAGGAGGCATCTTTCCTGTACATTTACTCTTTTATGTTATGTAGGTCAGGTTCCCTGGGAAAGGATCAGATGCTTAGATCTGCCTGCAGAGTGTTCATTGAGGGGTACCCCCCGGAACAACTGTGAGCGGGAGGGAAGAGGGGGGACAGCAGGTCTGAGCGGCAGGAAAAGAGGAAAAGCAATGCATTGGCATGAAATCGTCTGGTCCCCAAAGGAACTCTGGATCCGAGCTGACTCTTCGGTGTGGTCCCAGAGCCTGGCCTTCGCACCACAAATCAGCCAGTCACTGGATGCAGCAACTCCAGGGAGGGCCCTAAGTCTTGTCTAGGCAGCTCCCTTCGGCTAAAGGGCAATCCTAGGACAGGACCCTAGCTGTGAGTCATCACCAGCCAACACTCTTCCCGGGAACTGGGGAACGGGTACCTCGATGCTAGGGAGATGGGGGGGGATCCTGGGGGCCACACCACAGTATCCACTACCTATGAGGACACTGAGGCTCAGGGAAGTTAGGTAACCCACACAAGATCACACAGCCCGTGAACGACAGAGCCAGCACTCACACCCAGGTCACCCGTCCTCTATCTGTACTGTGTGTAAAGAACCCACCAAAATGTCATGGCTGCTCAGTAAGCTACAGCTATTCTGTTTTGGGTGCTGGTGGTGACAGGTTCCTGCCATCGGTTCTCCTCCTTTCAGCCGCCTGAGCGCTAACCACGGGGGCCTTAAGCATTTTTGGGAAAGGACAGTTCAGTGTATTTCTGACTCTGTTGCGCATCAGAGATCCACGGATTGATATATTGACCTGATGATGGAAATCCAAGGTTGGCCCCGAGTATCGAAGTGGGGGCCGGAACGTAAATGGGTCCCTGTCTTCCCAGTGTTCGGGAGCTGCTTTGGAGTTTGGACCCATGGAGGCTCCTCAAGGATCTCTCTTCCACTGGCCCTGCTTTACCGTCCCTGAGGACCTCTGTGATGAGGTTGCTCTTGTCATGGTGACAGCCTGAAGAGAATGAGGTCGGAGCTGCCTGAGGCTTGGGCAACTTTATGACAAATGGAGGGAAAGGTCGTGTCTCGGTTGGTGAAGTGGGGAGGGCCCCACCCAGAATCTCCCCTGGAGATCCCAGTTATGTGGCACCACCTCCAACAGGGCTTCAGAAGGAACCTTACTTTTAAAAAGAGGAAAACCCAGCAAGCCGTTCAGTCAACAAGCTAAATCGAAGCTAAAAGTCCCCTCCGTCCCCCACCTCCTAGCTTATATTCCTGGAGGTCAGAGACAGTCCCTGGATGGAAATGGAGTGGACTACGGAGGCGGGGACACAAAATTTGTGGAGGTCCCGGGTGCTGGAAGCCAGAGCCAACATGGGGACCATGAGGATGTCCATAGCACTGCCTTGTCTCCGCTCCCAGCTTCAGGGGTTTCCCCATTCATCATATGCTCCCTGCTTGAGCCTGCAAAGTCTACTCCCAGGACGGCCCCAGATCCCGAGGGCTGCACCTGCACAGGTCTAGCGGGGGCTCCGCGGTGGCCATCCTTTGGCTGGGAAGCTGGAGCGTGTCACCCACAGAGGGAGATACCAGAGCAGTGAGGCAGGTGGGCGACCCTTGCCCGGAGCCGGGAGCCACCAACCATGGTGCTGTGAGGGGACCGATGTCCCACTAAACCGCCTTTCCCTCCGCACGACCTCTATTCAAAGACGGGATGACTAGAAGCTCATCCCCACCCTCCTACCTTCTCTTTTCATCATCCAGCGCATACAGCATTCTGAGTGCTTCTGGCACGCCAGGCCACGCACCCCTCATGGTCACTCTGTGATGAGGCACTGCTTTTCTTTCTATTTGGCAGCTTTGGGAACCCAAAACACAAAGAAATACCTAGCCCAGTGTCATGGAGCCTGGAGGTGGGGAGGCTGAGGTACCATCCCAGAGACTCATGACCCTAGAGCTCATGCTTATAACCACCAGGCTACACAGCCTCTCCCTCCCCACAGAGAATCGGCTGCCCCTTCCCTGAGGAGGGTGGACTCCCTCATTAGGCAAAACCTCCCAACTGCCCTCTCCTTCCTTTACTCTCCTTAAGCACCAGGCAGGAATAGGTCACTGTGCCCAACTCTCAGTGACACCCATCCCACCCCAGCCCCCCACCCCCGTCACCAAGCCTGTGTGTCTTCCCTTTGAACGCCCTGGGATGCTTCAAGAGGAAATGGGACGCTCAGAATGTTGACCCGCACCAAAGTGGATTGTGCTCTTGAAAGGAGGCATAACTGACACTCAGCCAAGTAAAAATTGAGGCTGTTTCAAGGGAGGGGGTGTAATTTTCCTGGAGAGCAGGCTGGGGTACTGACTTCCACAGGCTTACATAAAATAAACTGAAGGGTGTTAGAGCAGGTTACGAGACTTCTATGACTTTATAAACACAGCCATTAGCTAGTCACTAATTAATCCTTAGTTAACACCAATTAATCATTAAGAGACGCAACCCTTCATCAGCCCATGAGGCCTTAAAAGCAGAGCAATGTTCAGGCCCAGTATCTCACCTTGGGTAACATATGTGAAATCTATTCTTTAAATCGATCCGCTGACACACGGCCAACCACAGTCAACCCATCGTCGCCAACTGAGAAACTCTGCATCAAGTCACAATTTCAGTGACACCTAACAGAGCCCGGAAAGGAAACAGCTGCAGGTGAGCCCCTCTCTGCTCATTTCAAAGGCCAGAAGATGTCAGGAGAGATAATATTGCACAGGGAGGCAGAAAACACTGAAGGTCAAGTGCGGTCAACGTTCCAAGTCGCTCAGTTTTTATACGGGGGTTACGCCATGCCAGCCATTGTAGCAAATCCAGTGTAGAACCAGAATGTCAGGAGACAAAGCTCCTGGTTTAGAGGATTTATGATTTTATCGGAATGTTAAGACTCACATGTGGGTGGAAATAAGAAAATCGTACTATACCTAAATAAGCAGGGGCTGAGAGATGTCATAAAAACTCAGGGAAAGGGGAGCCTGGGTGGCTCAGTCAGTTAAGCTTCTGACTCTTCAGTTAGGCTCAGGTCATAACCTCATGGTTTGTGAGTTCAAGCCCCACATCAGGCTCTGCACCGATGGCACGGAGCCTGCTTGGGATTCTCTCTCTCTCCCTCTACCTCTGCCCCTCCCCTGCTCACACACACATACACACACACACACACACACACTCTCTCTCTCTCTGTCTCTCAAAATAGATAAAACAAACATTAAAAAGAGTTTAAAAAAAACCTCAGAAATAAAAAAACAAATGTGGGCTGGAGTTGGTCAGCAGAGATTTTAAGGAAAACATGGGATATCAGGGGTCTATGAAAACAGCAAAATGGTGGAGGGGCAGGTAGGCCTTTCATTCAAGGACGGTGTAAATACAGGCAGAACAGTGACGGCAAGAAGCGTAGGGACCAATGCTGGAAAAGACACAGGCCTTCCTGGAGAAGAGACCAGCTTTTCTGGGGAGAGGGGGGCCTGAAGGCTGGGTAGGCAGGTGAGCTCACACGTCAGGAATTTGCAATTGGTTCCATAAGGTAGGAGGGAGCCACTGTGGTTTCTTCAGTAGCAGACCCCATTTCTCAAGCAGGCTCATGATGTTTATAACAAAACTAAACCAAAAACAGTGCTTTGGGAAGATTAATCTGGAATCTGAGCGGTAGATAGATGAATTGCTAATGAGAGGGCAATGAAGAGATAATCTCGTCACCCAGGTACAAATTAATAAGAGCCTGTAATAAGAGGGATATTAAGATTGGGGAAGAAGGAAGGAGCCTAACAACAGGAAAAAGATAGGATTTGGTGGCTGATTAGTCAGGGAAGCGGAAAGGGGATTAATACTAGGAAATGATAGTGTCTTTGACAAGATAAGTGGCTTTTTTCCATACTTGGAAATATGACAGCTCTGGGGCACGGAACTGAGTGAAAACGAAGAAGTCAGGGAGCTGGTTTGTGGGAGTAGGTGATAAGTCTGTTCTCAGCCATGCTTAGTGTGAGGTTCCATACTGGGCTTGGGTTAGATTCCACTATCCACCCCGACTACAGACACCCTTGTCTTTTAGTTGACCATTTCTAAGATAAAGCCAATGGATGCACAGAGCAGAGGTTTTTACTGAATTATTCTAGCTTCACAAATGCATTTCTTTGTTGTTTTCCATTTGTGTGTCTATTTCATAAAATCCTATGACTCAAACAAGCAGTCATCTTGATAATTTCCAGGGACCCTGAAGCTACGGGGGCTTGGGTCTTCCAGGCCAAAATCAAAAGCCAGCAAATGGCCAGGGAGGGGGAAGCAGAACATCCAGGCGTCTTTGCTTCGAACCTTCTGAATTTCCTCCCCTTACAGCGTAACGCGTTCTGACCACGCGTAACCTCTGCTTAGGATCGTGATTCCAAAGGACTGGAATATTTTTGCCCGCTCTCTGAAATCAGAGGTTTTCACCACACCCTACATTTTAGTTAAAAATCTCAAACATCCATTAGCATCCCCAAAGGATGTGCTATTTTTAGCTTTTAAGTCTGAAAATATTTTTACATATTTCCAACACATTGTTTTTAATCGAGTTTTCTCCCATTCATTTTTGCTTCATTCATCAGAATGTGGTCAGCTGGGCTAGAGAGACGAGAAGGAATCAAGTCATTGGATTGGTTTGTAAATGGTTGAAAATGTGTATTTGCCATTTGGTTGGGTGATTTATCCTTTAAGATGGAGCCTGAGCCTATAAAAAATTGAAGTGGGATCTGAACATGGCAAAACGTGTTTGCTTTTCTTAGATAAATCTGTTAGTCTGCGCTGGGAAATGGCATCGTTCCCCCCATTGGAAATTATGCTTCCCACACAACATCCGCCACTCTGCCTTCCCTCACAGATTTCCCCAAGCAAAGTTCAAAATCCTGCCTGTGTTTGTAGTCAGTCCCCTGGTGAAGCCATTCATTTAGTCTTTCCATTTGGGCTCTCTGAGAAGAGCTCCACGACAGGATCCTTTTCGAAAGAGCACTGGGCAACTAGTTCAACACGTAGCTACAGGTACCTTCTGAATTGGGTCTCTCAGAGCAAACTGTCAAGGAAAAAGCCAAAATTTCCAGACAACGAAGAAGGAAGGCAAAGAATGGGATCTGGCATCCGATAAAATTCAGAGGTGATAGGTGCAAAAACACTGATACTCTAGACAAACAGATCGCTTCCTGGTATGGTCATACCGACTTACCAGATTTAGGAAGGTCAAGTATTTCCACTGTCCACCATTTAGAAAGATTTTGGATTTCCGCTGGTCCCCTCCTTGCTTCGAGATGTAGTAATTGAGAAAAAGATACCAGCTCCAAACAAGGAAGTGGTAAATGCATGTGCAAGTTCTCCTCATGGCTAGCTCTGACCTCGGAGCCATGAATGTCTCAGGGAGCTCTCCTCGGCGTCCTTCTCCTCCTGTGGGTCATAGGTGGAGTCCCGGGGCAGGCCAGAGAGCTGTAAAATACACCCCTCAGGGATTGAGAGTTCCAACAAGGCTGAATTTTGCTTCTCTCGTAGGCTCCCTCCCTGATAAACCTGGGAGACAGGATTATTCCTGGCTATGAGATGCTTTCCTTTAGATAACAAGTAATCCTCAGATTTGCATAAATACTTAGGCAGGGAGGAAGGCCAGAACTGCCCTTTGCACTGTTTGGCTGGGGTGGGGGTTGAATAACCTTATTGTGAAACGCCAATAAACTAATAAATACTGTCCTGGCCACAGTATTTCTCTCTTTTCTCTTTTTCTCTTTTCTTTCCTTTTCATTTGGACAGAACAAGAAAGCTGGGACAATACTTCTTGCTAGATGAGGATCAGGTCGATGTACCAGAAGGGAGACATTACGGGCATGTTTATGCCACCGAGGGAGAGGGAGAGGGAGAGGGAGGTAAGGAGAATGGGAAAGGATGTTGTAATCTTGTTCCCGGGGTCTCCAGGGCCCTATGAAACCTGCAACAAACTTTGCTCTCCGGGGAATGGCTCCAAGATTGTTGTTTTTTTTTTTTAAGTTTTATATCTAAGCCCAAGAGAATCAAAGGTTAGCCAGGGCTCCCCCAGATATTTATTTGCATGGGTATTTCTGAGCCCTGAGAGGGAAGAAGCATGGCGTGAGGTCGGTGGCCAAAGAAGCACAGGAAGAGGTATGTAGTCATGACCCCAACATACCTGAGTTTAGACACTGCTGAGAGACAGTGAGGGTCTCTGCATTGCCTTAGAGAGGACGAGCATGTGCTCGGGCCGGGCAGCAGAACCGGGCCCTGCTCAGGTTCAACAGAAGGACCCTGAGAGAGCGCCAGAAGTGTCATACCTTGTGACGTCACCAGCTTGTTTCCCCGGGCAACTGACTCAGAGGGTTCTGCGCAAATCCCCAAGGGAAGGGCTCCCAGTGCCAGTATGTAAGTCTGGAGTTGATGCTGTTGCATGATTTAACCAGGGCTTGCGAGTACTGGGAGAAGGAACCATAGGCTGCACGTGGGCTGCAAAAGAAAAACAGACCCACCTCCTAAGAGTCATCAGGCCCCAGACATCAGGAAGCGTGGTAGATGGTGGCCCAGGGTGGGGAGAGCAAACCCGAGCCAGCAATGGAGGGTCTTCCTCGGAAGTGTTGCCAGGGGAGAGGGTGATCTGGCAAATGGTGACATAAAACTCTAGACACAACTCCATCCATGGCCTGGGTTAAAATTGCAAATGACAGGGGCGCCTGGGTGCCTCGGTCGGTTGAGCGTCCACCCTCGGCTCAGATCGTGATCTTGCAGTTCGTGAGTTCGAGCCCCCCGCCCGGCTCACTGCTGTCAGCACAGAGCCTGCTGCAGATCCCCTGTCCCCTTCTCTCTCTGCCCCTCACCTGCTCATGCTTTCTCTCATCCTCAAAAAATTAAATGAATAAAATAATGGCAAATTACAAAAGCAGCTAATGCTTTGCCAATACTTACCGTGACAGGCCTTGTTCTGAGTGCTTCACACCTTAGCTCGTTTAACACTCTAAACACCGCTATGAAGTAAGTACCACGATGAACCTCACTATTAGGAACTCCATTCTCAGTTGAGGAAATGGAAGCCAGGCTGCTAAAAGGATGCTCGAAAAGTAGCAAGAGACAGAGCTATAGTCTGCACTCTAACCAGCGAGCCTGACCACAAAGCAACAATGTTTGCTCTGCAGAACCTATGACTTCCTTTGCAAACGTTTCTCCACTCCCCGCTAACCCCTCTTATTCCTCTATCTCTCCCATGGGAAAGTTCTCTCAGGAAAGGACAGGTCCGTTTTGAAACTTGGCGCACATATAAGCTATTGTGCTATGTCTCCTGGGGTGTTTTCACGGTACCTGCCATTATGGATTTAGGGGTTTTATCCCCTTACACAAAAATATCAAGCAAAAATCTGCAGATGTGTAAGGATTTGGGGAAAAAGTGAGAAAAGAGAGGAAGAGAAACATGCAAATGTCTGGGATGCATACACCCAACCTGGGGGTACCTTTTAACACCAGGATTTTTTTTCTTTCCTGCATTAACCTCAAAGCCCATCGATGAAGCCTTTCATAAATATTGATACGATTATTTAAATTTGTAAGTTGCTCAATGTTTGACATTGGAATCCAATCGTTAGCTTTTTAATGAATGGATAAGATGATATATGAGGATTTGTGTATAGAAAATATATAATTTTTTGGGGCGCCTGGGTGGCTCAGTTGGTTGAGCATCCGACTTCGGATCAGGTCATGATCTCTCAGTCTGTGAGTTCGAGCCCCGCATCAGGCTCTGTGCTGACAACTCAGAGCCTGGAGCTGCTTTGGATTCTGTGTCTCCCTCTCTCTCTGGCCCTCCCCTGCTCATGCTCTGTCTCTCTCTGTCTCAAAAATAAATAAACATTTAAAAAAAAAAAGAAAATATATAATTTTTTAATTCAGCATATTTCTTATAAAAATGTGAAAATGAAATTCTACCTGTGACCATGTTCACATCACAATTTGTACCTGTGGTTGAATAACCAGACACATTTTCATGAAGCACTTTGGCCATCTGTCTCCTGCTCTGAGAACAGGTAGAGCTCTGGGGAATAATGAGTGTTACTGTTTAGCTACACAATATTATAAACTAATACATACTAAATCTGCTGTTAGCCTGCCTTTCTCCATTTTCCAAGTATCTTGAGACCTCACATCATATCCAGGCGAAGCAACAGAGAATTGTTTCCTAATTTAATAAAAAACTGACAGAAACATGCGTTTTTTTCATAGGAAGTACTAAAAACATACAATAAGCATATTTTATACTTTGAATTGAACAGATAACTTGACTACTAAAAAGAACATTCTTTGAAACTCTCTACCCTCTGGGAGTTTGGAACACCAGTCTTTGATGTCACAAATGCTTACTGAGCAACTGCTAATTGCCAAGTACTGTGGATTCCTTGGGGAAAGAGAGAGAGAGAGAGAGAGAGAGAGAGAGAAATATTGAGAGATCCAATCCCTGGCCTCATGGAATCTTTATTCTAGTAGGGGGTGTGGACATTAAAGAATAATACAATTGGGTGTTAATTTATAATTCTGGTAACTTCTGTGGAGGATAATCGCACAAGACCTGGAGTGTTCCGAGGTCAGGGAAGCTGGCCCTAGGAAGCCACACATGACCAGGGCTGCCCTCCCCACGCCTCCAACATGCTCTGACTGTTCTACCCAGTCTTTTGTGTGAGCTCCTCTATCTTTGCTCTTCCTTATGTGTTGGTGTTTCCCAGGGACCTGCTCCAGCCCTCTGTCCATCTCCTTACATACCCACCCTGGTGACACCGCCCACCGCAAATCACAGTGTTTGCCACTACTTTCCAGTTTATGACCACAAATTTTATATATGTACTCCCAGCCCTCTCCCCATCCTCACAAAGCTTCAAATAGATCTTTGAGTACATGTTGCATATTTCCTGAATGAGTCAGATGCACCTCAAACTCAAGATCTCCTAAATGAACTCACCGTCTTGCCCCAAACCTGACTTTCTGCCTTTATCCTCTGTCTTGGGGGGATGGCCCCATGGTCCACCTGGGAGTCTTCCTGGTCTCCTCTGTCTCCCTCTTTCCCCAGATCCTGACAACTTCATCTCTAAATCAAGCACAAGTCGGTCCTCTTCTTTCCATCTGTCTCTAACTGCCCCGGTTCAAGTCTTTCCAATCTCTTTCCAGGACCACGACAACCGTCTTCTACCTGGTTTTCCTGATTCTAGTCTTATCCCCAATTTGGTATTCTCTCCAGCCTCATTTTGGTTTTACATTTGATGTTCCTCCAGCCACACCTGGCTATGTCGTGTGCCAGTGCCTTTGACTGGATACCATCCTCTAAAAAATGCAGCTCAGCACTTTCCTTCTCTAGGAATCCTTCCCTGAACATCTCCTCAAACAGGCCATATTATGGCCTTTTGTAGCAACCTGGATGGAACTGGAGAGTGTGATGCTAAGTGAAATAAGTCATATAGAGAAAGACAGATACCATATGTTTTCACTCTTATGTGGAGCCTGAGAAACTTACCAGAAGACCATGGGGGAAGGGAAGGGAAAAAAAAAAAAAAAGAAAGAAAGGTTAGAGAGGGAGGGAGCCAAAGAAACTCTTAAAAACTAAGAACAAACTGAAGGTTGATCGGGGGTGGGAGGGAAGGGTGAGTGGGTGATGGGCATTGAGGAGGGCACCTGTTGGGATGAGCACTGGGTGTTGTAGGGAAACCAATGTGACAATAAATTTCATACTTAAAAAAAAAAAACCAGGCCATATTAAATATTCCCCTCTAGTTTTCTTTAATACCCTGCATCTCTGCAAATTGCATGATGATTATTAGCGTCTTAGTCCATTCAGGATGCTATAACAAAAAAAAAAAAAAATGTAGACTGAGTAGCTTATAAACAACAAAAATGTATTCCCTTCAGTTCTGGAGTCTGGGAAGTGCAAGGTCAAAGCGCCAGCAGATGTAGTGTCTGATGAGAGCTGCCAGGTTCATAGACGGTCATCTTCCTACAACTCCGCATGTGAGGAGGGGTGAGGGATCCCTCTGGGGACTCCTATGTAAGGGCAATAATCCCATTCATGAGCGCTCCACCCTAAGGGTCTAATTACCTCTCTAGGGTCTCACCCCCTAATACCATCACTTTGAAGGTTAAGATTTCAACACAAAAATTTTGGAGAAACAAAAGATTTACTCCATAGCAATTAGAAATGAATCTCTTTAATCGACTGTTCTCTCCCTGGGTTCAGAGGTGGTGTTTGGGGATTCTTAGAGCTCAGCATAGTGCTGGACACACAGCAAAAACTTAAGAAATATCTGTCAAATACACAAATACACATCTACCTGGGATATGTGTCTACTGAGCCTTACTCTAAAGCCAGCTCGTTCATTAAAAACTTACTATGTTCAAAGTGTTCAGCTGCTTAGTTCTGTGGACGAGCTGGAACACTAACATGAGTAAGGTATGTCCCGGGCTCTGGAGGAACTCACAGTCAAGTGGCAGAGACAGATATCTAAACAAAAATATTATAGCATGATGTGATAAGTACTATAACAGAGGCACGCATAGCCTACTAATGGGACCTAAATTATCCTGCATATTTTCCGTCATTCTAAATATACAGAAGATTGAGTTCAAGATAAATGCGTTGAGGGAATCATGGGAAAACTCCAGAAGCTATGTAGGAGAAGATAAAGATTAAAGCGATTTCACTGAACACAGTAGCTCTGGCCGCCAGCATGGATAACGGCTTTGCCCGGGAGAGATTATAACCCATTCCTAGGCCAGTCATAAAACGATGAGGTATGAAAAGCAGGGGCCCAAGCTGGGCTTGAGTCTACTGTGTGACCTTGGGCTGGCTGGCCATCAGCCGCAATGGGATGTTAGTTACCTTGAAGGTGAAATGGGACTTGGGGTACCTAGGGTGGTGATTGTCTTGTTTCCGAAAACCAGGACATTTACTGAGCCAAAGGAGGAACTGGCCAAGGGTGGCCTCTGAAGACACTGGAGGGAAGCCCCAAGCCCACACAGATATATGCTTACTCATTCCATGGAGCCAACTAGAGCTCTTCAGCGTTGGCAGGTTGGTTACAGGTAGCACAGCGGTGAGAAGGAAATCAGGCTGGCAGAGCTCAGCATTCTTGAGGTCATGGTGAAAAGGTTGAGAAGTATGGTTTCGTTTCGGCACAAGAGAGAGGCCCCTCCAACTGCAAGTGCTGAGCAAACAAAATCCTAGCGAATCCCAGTCGTGTTAAGCTGCAAGGTCAGTAGACCTTGTCTGCATTCCACTTGCCTCTTAACTTGCACCCGGCCATTTTGAGATGGCTCATTCCCTTGAAAGCTGATATGCCTCCACCCGCCTTGCAACCTCCCTTAACTTCGCCCACTCTTCAGTCAATAGTCCCATCCTTAAATTCCCATCTGAGAAGGCGACCGTTTCCTGCCGGAACCCTACCTGATGGGGCCAACCAAACTGTGAGCTCCTCCAGGGGTGTCTGGGACACCTCCGGGACCTCAGAACTATTCGTGGTTGTAAGCAAATTCCAGATGCTAACGAATATTTGTTTGCAAGGATGAATTCTAGTATTGTGGTATTCTTAATATCTACCTAGGGGGTCTTGAACCCGTGGTTCTCCTGACCGTTACCCCCCTCATCACCTAGAGCTGGTTGTGTTTTCCTAGAACCCTGCTGCCTCTGACTCAGTGTCACTTCATTGACTTCTAAAGGACTCTCCCCAGCAAAAAGAGAGTGATTCTGGAAATAAATAAATTAACAAATGTGTGCGATGTGCAGTTGCAGCCAAGGTGCAGGGGGAGCAGGCTCTTATTTTCAGTGCATTTTGCTCCCCTACGAGCCTTTGTCCATTTGCTATACATGCAGCTAAGAGCTGAGTTAGAATGAAGCATTTCACTCATTGGGTTATTTATACCCCCTCCCGGCACATTTGTTTTCTTCGAGGGCACTGCAACTACTCTGCTTTTTAAAAACTAGAACATTCGTTGGAGACCCCTTCTGAAGTCTCTTGGGTGAGAACATGTGTGAGTTTCCAGCTACCAACGTCAACTCTGAAAAGCAGAAGAGTCTTATCCTTTTTTTTTTTTTTTTTTTTTTTTGGTCTAGTAGAACTTTTCCTGGCCCACCATTCTACTCTGCCTGTTGCACTGGGACACCTCCTTCAGGCCCACCTTACGCTTTGGCCTCCAGGTTTGTTTTCACAGTGGAATGCAGTGTTCTGTGGTGATCTTCTCGAACTCACTCAAAGGAGAGAAGTTCTCTATCGGCAGTTTTGAAGAGGCATTTTCAATCCAGAGGCCAAAGCAGCTTCCTGTTTACAAGCTTGAAATTGACACATTGTTTTAAAAGTTCAGGGCAGGAAAGAACCTTTTGAGGTCAGTTAATTCAACCTCTTTCATCTTTTAGATGAGAAAATTAAAGCTCAGAGAGGTGAAGGCACTTACCCCAAATCACAGAGCTATTAATAGGGGAGCAGTGACTAGAATACATGTCTCCCAATCAAGCCAGGGAGCTCTCACTGTCTTTTGAATTGCTTTGTTCTGTACCCAAGTTCTAGAATTTTCAGGTGAATTTTTCTCGCTTGAATTTGTGCGTCACTTGATTATGTGAGGACTGATGAAGTTATTAAAGAAAAAGTATCTACTCATAAATGCCTTTTTCAGGGGTGCCTGGGCGGCTCAAGTCATGATCTCCCAGTTGTGAGACTGAGTCCCACATTGGGCTCTGTGCCGGGCATGGAACCTGCTTAGGATTCCCTCTCTCCCTCTCTCTCTGCCCCTACCCCACCTCTTCTAAATAAATAAATAAATAAATAAATAAAATCTTAAAAAAAAAAAAGAAGAAAAGGAAAGAAAGAAAGAAAGGAAGGAAGGAGGGAAGAAAAGAAAGGAAGAAAGAAAGAAAGAAAGAAAGAAAGAAAGAAAGAAAGAAAGAAAAAGAAAAAAATGCCTTTTTCAGACTCCATGTCAGATTTCATGTATTTTGCAAACACCATGTTAGTCAGACTTAAGTTTTTTCATAAGAGAACTCAGATACTGCCGACAGATTTTTTCCTTCTAAATGAATTGGCATACTTAAGAAACATACTCAATACTGACCAATCGGCACATTCTAGTTTCAATCTTTTGGGCACACTCTAATTTCAATCTTTTGAAATTTCTCGTGTGAATTTCTGCTTTCCTGGGAAATTCACCAGAAGAGGATCAGCAGTTAAGCTCTGGTTATCTTGTTTTGGCAGTCTGTATAGAAATACATATGAGTCATATATAGTCATATACAGAACCTGCACTTTGATTTGCTGATTTTCTATCTAATAATTATATGATTTGCTGAAAGGGGGTGTTGACATCCCTAACAATAATTATGGATTTGTGTATTACTCTTTTCAGCTCTATCAGATTTTGCCGTTAGGTATCTAATACTCTTGTTTGGGGCATACATCCTTAGGATTGCTATGTCTTCCTGGTGATTAGGAATTATCATTATGCAATGTCTTTCTTTGTTTCTAATAAGTTTCTTTGCTCATATAAGGTCTACCTTATCTGATATTAATATTGCCATTCCTTCTTTTTTAAGTTAATGTTTACGTAGTTATATTTTTTGATCCTTTTACTGACCATTTACCAATTTTGTTGAAATTAAAGTGAATTTTGTAAAGTTTTTATGTATTTAAGTAATCTCTACACTCATCACAGGGCTCCATGCAGTTCATGACCCTGAGATTAAGAGCCACACACCCCTTCAACAGAGCCAGCCAGGCGACCCTAAAGTGAATTTCTTGTAAATAACATAGATGGGTTGTGGGTGGTTTTTTGTTTTTTTTTTTTTTAATTTTAAACTCACTGTGCCAATCTCTGCTTTTTAATTGGCATATTTAGACCATTTACATTTAAGGTAGTTGTCTACCATCTAATTACTTGTTATGACTTGTTTCCTCTATTTCTTGCACCTCTGTTCCCCCTTTCCTTCCAGTGTATTGTGTATGTTTTTAGTATTCTATCTTGATTGAATTATAGCGGTTTTGAGTGTATCTATTTGGAAGTTTTCTTAATGGTTGCCCTGGGTATGGCAATATACACATGTGACTTATTAGAGTCTATTATTATTAACATTTTGCCATTTCAAATGACGTGTGGACTCCTTGCTTCCATTTTAGTTCCTATACTTCTCCCACTTTTAAATATCATAGTCTTGAACATCAGATAGTATTGTAATTTTTGTTGTACTCATTAAATATGATTTACAGAGATCGTGACAAGAGTTAGTCTACTGTATGTATCATGCTTTTGCTCTTTACATTGTTCTTTCATCCTTTCCAATGCTTCCAGTTTCCCTCCTTTATCATCATCTTTCGGTTTGAATTACCATTGGCCCTTGAACAATGCTGAGGTGAGGAATGCCAATCCCCAGCCGTCTGCATACAGCTGTCAACTCTTTAGAAACGTAACTGCTAATAACCTACTGTTGACTGGAAGCCTTACCAATAACTGCCAATTGACAAGCATTATGTATATGTTATATATTGTGCTCTTACAATAAAGCAGGCCAGAGGGAAAAATATCACTAAGAAAATCATAAGGACGAGAAAATACTTTTATAGTACCGTTCATATACTTATTGAAAACAGTCCACATATAGATAGGCTGGGCCACCGAAAGACAGCAGTGAGGGTGGGCCTGGCCCCAGCATGGTGATGTTCCTCTCCTGTTGGCCCCAGCTCAGCCGTATCAGCTGTTGGTTGGGCCCAAAGCTGGCAAGAGCAGCATAGAGGAATAGTACGGTTGCCACTTCTGCCTACAAGTATACCATCAGCCCGTAACTGTGGCCATTTGTGAGTGCCCAAGGAGGCCTCAGAGCCAGAGCACCACATGGGGAAGGGTCCATGCCCAGCCCAGGTGGGGCCTGAAGCTCCAAGCTTGCCCAGAGCAGCTTCCACAAGCTAGTGTATGGAAAACACGGGACAGAGACATCAGGGGCTCAGGCTCCCTACCTACTGTGGTCCCTGCCCTCTGTGCCATCCCCCTGCTCAGCCTAGCCTCCCTCCTGCCAGCCCCGAGCACTTCACCCAACCACCCTGTTGGCACAGGGAAACCTGCAGCTCTGGTCCAGGGGCCCCCAGGGGCTTCCGACAGCCTTGGTCGGCCTCCCTGTGTCTCAGGGGCCAGCAGACAGGGCCTCTGCCCCAGTTGCCTTTGATCTGGTCCTGTGGAGACTCGGGTGCCCAGCTGTAAATGAACATTTTGTGGCTTCTGCTGTCAACTCTTAAAAAAAAACTCTACATAGAAGTGAACCTGGGCAGTTCAAACTGGTGTTTTCAAGGGTCAATTATATTTCCTTTCACCATTTTCTGAAGGCAAGACCGCTAGCAACAAAATTCTTTAGTTTTCCTTCATCTGAGTTTTCCTTCATCTGCGAATGCCTCTATTCCCCTTTCATTCCTGAAGACTTTGTAAGATGTAGAATTTACCATTGACAATTTTTTTGTTTTCTTCTTCGAAAAATGTGTGGGACACCTGGGTCGCTCAGTCGGTTAAGCAGCCGACTTTGGCTTAGGTCATGATCTCACGGTTTGTGGGTTCGAGCCCCACGTCAGGCTCTGCACTGACAGCTCAGAGCCTAGAGCCTGCTTCAGATTCTGTGGCTCCCTCTCTCCCTGCCCCTTTCGCAGTTGTGCACGCATGCATTCTCTCTCTCTCTCTCTTTCTCAAAATTAAATAAACATTTCAAAAACATTTTTAAAAAGGAGAAAAAGAAATCTATATAAAAAAAAAGAAAAATGTACAACTTCCTCTGGCCTTCATGGTTTCAGATGAGAATTTTTTTTTTTAATGTTTTAATTATTTTTAAGACAGAGAGAGACAGAACGTGAGTGGGGATGGGGCAGAAAGAGAGGGAGACACAGAATCTGAAGCAGGCTCCAGGCTCTGAGCTGTGCGTACAAAGCCCGATGCGGGGCTCGAACTCACAAACTATGAGATCATGACCTGAGCCGAAGTCGGATGCTTAACCAACTGAGCCGCCCAGGCGCCCGGAGAAATGTGTTTTTATTTGAATTTGTGTTCCTTATCGTTGATGTGTTGTTTCTCTCTGGTTGCTTTGATGACCCTGTCTTTAGTTTTTAGGCATTTAATTGTGATATGTGGTGGCCTGGATTTCTTTGGGCCTATCAGATTTGGAGAATTGCTCAATTTCTTAAATCTGTAGATTTATGTCCTTCACCAAATTTGAGAAATTTTCAGCCATTATTCTTTTTAAATACTCGTTCATTCCAACTCGTTTTCTACTCTCCTTCTGGGACTTCGGCAATACGAATTTTGGAAAATTTTGTTATTATCCCCACAGTTCCCTGAGGCTCTGTTTATATTTTTCCAGTCCACTTTCTGTTTTTCGTATTGAGTAAATTCTATTAATTGGTCCTCAAGTTCATCGATTTGATCCTCTGTTATCTCTACCCTATTACTGAGCCCACCCTATTACTGTTTGTTTGCTTTTTTATTTCTGTTATTGTATTTTTCAGTTCCACAATGTCAACTTGGTCCTTTTTAATAACTTCTATTTCTTTGCCAATGGTTTTTATTTTTCATTTGTTTCAGGAGAATTCATAATTGTTCTTTAAGGCATTTTGATAATAACTCCTTAAAATCTTTGTCAGATAATTCCAATATCTGTTTCTCCGTTGGTGTCAGTTTATTGCCTTTTTTTCATTCAAGTCGTACTTTTCCTGGTTCTTGGTGTGGCCAGTGATTTTCATTTAATCTTAGACATTTTGATTATTATCTTAAGGACTCTGAGTCTTATTTAAATCTTTTATTTTAGCACTCAGGGCCCGGCTTGACTTTTGTAGGCGCTGGTTCCAACGATAACTTAATTTCTTGAGACTTTGTAATGCTACTTTGATGTGCTTTGTTGATCTGGTGCCACTGCAGCTTGCTCCTAGTATGACAGCCAAAAATATCTCCAGACATTTCCAAAAGTCCCCTGGAAAGAATAACATCCCCAGCTGAGGAGCACTGCTTGGCAGAAGCCAGAAGTATTCAATGTCCCCGGTGTGGGACAGGCCGTGATCCTGTGGGGAGGGGAGGATATATTCTTCCCCAGAGCCTCATGGGAGAACTTCAGGATCCCAGTCTGCGTTTGTGTGCACCCACTGCTCCAGCCTGGTATGAAGAAAAGGCTTTATTTGCCTCTTACTCCATTTGTTGAAACTTGTACTCAGGGAGGAGATTGACAATGCTTCCTGCAATGAAACAGGATTTGATTTCCTGTATAACCCAGCTCAAAGGCTAATCTAGCCGGAGACAAACAAGTGGCCTTTATTATGGAATTAGAGCTATGAAGTTTCAAGGTGAAATCCTCTTAGCACTACATGTATACGTGTGCATATTTATATCTTCTCCTTTAAGACCTGTTGCCAAAGATCGTTATCAGTTATATCCTTTTTGCTTGTTAGTTGGTTTTCTTCTTATTTCTGCATTGCTGAAATGACATTACATGACCTTTTGAGAGTTTTTGCTTTTCTGCCTGGAAACATGGGGCAGTGTTTCATAAAAGTGAGGAAAATGTTGCTGTGCTTTTAAAAATCCCCTTAACTTAAAAAAAACAAAAAATTGCCAGATTGTTTATTGCAGACTTGACTCATTTGGTCAAAAAGAATTGTTTTGGCTAATCGTTTACCCGGCTGCCCTCTGAATAGAAATGCCAGCCTCAGAGTAGGTGAAAATTACATGAAACCGCGGAGAATTCGTGTTAACCAAATGGCTGAAACTTAAGGTCAAATCTGTTGGCCTCCTTGGCATTTTCTCCCTGCCAAGCAAGTCTAAATTATTACATGTTAATTATTTAGCTGGAAACGCTTCACATTATCTGGTTAGTGGAGGTTTCTCTATGGCCGCTAGGCAATTTGCACCATTCTCCACCAGAACGTTCACGGCATTTGGGGCTACTTAGAGTGAATCCAGCTTTTAGTGATGTCACAAATAAAGCACACACCAGTACAGAAGAAAATCAGCCTCTTCCTGTTACCTTCGACAAAGGTAGATTTCTCTGAAACGTGGCCTGCTCAGGATAAGAATGTTTTATAGACTGTCAGCTCCTGGAGACAGACGTACAGCTGGTTCCCAGCTGATTGGAGGAAATGTCTCCTTTGGACTCTTGACTTTTGTTTTGTGTTGTTTTGTTTTGTTTTTCAATATATGAAATTTATTGTCGGACTCTTTACTTTGGTACCGACCCTTTGTATACTTGTCTTCAAAGAGGTCAAAACTTTTGTGCACAGGGCGCCTGGGTGGCTCAGTCGGTTGAGCGTCCGACTTCGGCTCAGGTCATGATCTCGCGGTCTGTGGGTTCGAGCCCCGCGTCGGGCTCTGTGCTGACGGCTCGGAGCCTGGAGCCTGCTTCGGATTCTGTGTCTGCCTCTCTCTGCTCCTCCCCCACTCATGCTCTGACTCTCTCTCCTTCAAAAATAAATAAACATTGGGGCGCCTGGGTGGCTCAGTCGGTTAGGCGACCGACTTCGGCTCAGGTCATGATCTCGCGGTCCGTGAGTTCGAGCCCCGGGTCAGGCTCTGTGCTGACAGCTCAGAGCCTGGAGCCTGTTTCGGATTCTGTGTCTCCCTCTCTCTCTGACCTTCCCCCATTCATGCTCTGTCTCTCTCTGTCTCTAAAATGAATAAATGTTAAAAAAAAAAATTAAAAAATAAATAAATAAATAAACATTAAAAAAAATTAAAAAAAACTTTTGTGCACAGTATTCTACCTGCTCCCCTTCTCTGTCCACCTTCCAAGAGTCAGAGGAAATCTTGCGAAAAGCATCTGGAGAAGTCCTAATGGAAAATACATGAAGTACAGCCACCTGTCTTCAAGGCTGTCCTCAGACCAAGAAGCCTCCTTGCCAATGAACTTACTTGAGGTGCAAGAAGCTGACTTTTTCCCCCTGTTTTTGGAAACAATGATTGCTTCACTGAAGGCCTAATGACATCCTCCCCCACCACAGTAGTAACGTAAAAAGAGTTTTCGTATATATATATATACATATATATATATATATATGTATATATATATATATATATATTTTTTTTTTTTTGGCTCTTCAGTGGCATTAGTGTGAGCATCGGTCGGCCCAGGAGCTCAGAGAGAACATGCTGGGTCTAGAAGCCCTGGGATCAAGGGCCGAGTAGAAAAATCCAGCCCTGCTCTTGGTCAGTTACCGCCTGCCAGCGGTGACGTCATTGTGGGGACGTTATCAGAAAGAGGGTGACAGAGGAAATGTCTGAAAGCTGCCGGGTGATTTCAAAGACTCTCGAATTGCTTTCTGTCATTTCGGTGAGGCTGCCAGCCTGCAGCTAAATGTTTACTTCTAAAGAAGTACGGCCTCCAAAGCAAAGCAAGGCAAACTGCCTTCGTGCAATGGCCAGGAGCTCCAAAATCAGCGTGCCTTACTTCACGTCCTGGTCTCACTTCTTCCCACCTGTGTGTCTGTGAGCAAACTCGTGGAACTTTCTGTGTCTCTGTTTCTGCGGCTGTAAAGTGGAGATAATAATGGTGCACAAGCCATAGTGTTTCCAGTCGGGTCGAATGAAACAGTACGTGTGAAATGCGAAGGAGAGAGCCTAGAAGATGGTACGTATTCCATAAGCATGAGGTCTCGTAGAAAGTCCTTGGACAACGTCTGTCCTCGCAGCCACCATCTGATCAGAATGCGCATCTGAAGCACAAGCACCTAAGCACCAGGAAGTGTGTTTGCAGTGGCAACTTCTGCTATGTATCTTTGCTGAATGGCATGGTGTTAACAGGCTGTCTATTCCAAGCAGCCTGAGTTCTTTCCAAAACACATTGATGGGAACAATTTTCAAATGTATTTCAGACTTGTCTTCAGGGCCACATTAGCTTTTAAACTGAAGAAAAGTTGTTACCCTTGACCTGGGGCTTTCCATTCAAACTTTAATGACCAGTAATTTCCCAACGTCCCTGCTAAGTTTGTTAGGAATTGAAAAGAGCAACTGAAATTGACCTAACATCTGATGTTTACAAATTATCACTACCTCTCTCTGGAGAGAGACAGACAGACAGACAGACACACACACACACACACACACACACACACAGATACACATGCAAGTTCATGTGGGCAAGGAAAGGTAGGAGGAAAAGCAAACACTCAGCCCTGAGCTGCTGTCTTTGATTTAATTAAGGGGGTGCTAAGTGACAATCAGAAAAGTCTTCTGGTAGCACAGAGAAATATGGAAACAATTCAAATATGCCTGACTGTTTACCAAATTTTGAAGCTTGAAAAAGCTGATTTTGAAAGCATAGCCCAAATCCTGTCTAGATAAAACTATTTTCTTCTAAGGAAATCAGACGGTAGGAGTGACTGTTAGTCAATGGCGAAGGGAAATGTACATGACCCTAATGGACTACAGAGAGGCCTGCAGAGAATCCTGGGAGTTCTCTGTGTTTGTGAGGTAGAGAAACAGCCCTCAGCACCTCCAAGTTCACAGACATGGAAGAAAAGGGAAGATGATGCTTGGGCCCCCTGGTTTCTCTGCCCTTATACCCCTTTTCTCAGCTCAGCAGAGAGACATTGGGAAGCTGATCATTCACCAGCCCCAAAGAAAATAGTGTCCTGTATCCATTCTCAGAGTTCCTGAAAGGGTGCACTGTGACCATCCTCGGTGAGCTTCCATTGAACAGACCAAACCAGAATGTTCCGACCTCCTATCCTGGATGAGTGTTACGGACTGTCAACATTCGCATATTGAAACCCCAATGTCCCAGGTAATGGTATTTGGAGACAGGAGCCTTTGAAAGGTAATTAGGTCATGAGGGTGGACATCTCGTGATGGGATTGGAGCTCTTATAAGAAGAGGCTGGAGAGAGTTTGCTTCCTCTCTCTGCTCTCTGTCGTGTGAGGAGACAATGAAAATACAGCCTTCTGCAAACCAGGAAGTGAGTTCTCACCAGTCACTGGATCTGTTGGTACTTTAATCTTGAACTTTCATCTCCAGAACTGTTGGTTGAGCCACCCAGTATTTTTGTTATAGCAGTCTGAACTAAGAAATGGGTGTACCCATTCCACCTTCCCTCCATTTCTTTAGGTGGGAAGAGCTGGTTGACAATGTGAGACAAGAAGACAGTGGATCCATTTGGCTGGTGTGGAATGAGCCTAGATGGAGGTTAGAGCCAAGAGCTCCATCAGCTGCCTAAAGAAAGAAGAAAGATAAGGAAGGGAATGGAACTTATACTTCGAAGAGCTGAAATTATCGTTGCTAAACATTGGCCATTTACAATTATTGTAATGTGTGATTTGCATTGATTTCTTAAAACAAATATATCATCCATATAAATTATAAGTGCTAATGCTTATTAAGCACATCAATGACCCAAGCACGTACAAAACACTTCATGCATATTCTATCATTTTTTCTTTCCTACGGACCTCTAAAGCAAGTATTTTGGTGCCATTTTAAAATTCAAGAAGCCATATCCAAGTAAATGGGTGTTTAAATAATGTGTCCAAGGATACAATAACAAATTGCAGAACTGGGACTTGAAGTCATTACTATCTGAATCAGAGACCTTCTGTCATCTGGGGACTCCATGCACTTTCTTTGCAACTATTCCATAAATGTAAAATCATTACAAAATAAAAAAGGTTATTTGAAAAAAAACATTATCTAAGTTGCCCTACTATTCTATCTTTCCAAATAACTTATAAAAGTTTTGGTTGGTTTATATGCTAAATTTCTCAGAAATTTTGAAAAATAGTGTGTTATATTTTCACCTGGGGATCCTTCTAGCATCTATATTCCCAAAGTATTTTGTACTTCTTCATGTAAAGCACTTAGAAGAGAGAGTTTGTCACTTATCAATGGGAGAAGATATTTGCAAATGACGTATCTGATAAATGGTTATTATCCAAAATCTTATCTTATCTTGAGAACTTGTCAAACTCAACACCCCAAAAATGAATAATCCAGTTGAGAAATGGGCAGAAGACATGAATAGACACTTTTCCAAAGAAGACATCCAGATGGCCAACAGATACATGAAAAGATGCTCAACATCACTCATCATCAGGGAAATACAAATCAAAGCCACGATGAGATACCACCTCACATCCATCAGAATGGCTAAAGTTAACAACACAAGAAACAATAGGTGTTGATGAGGATGTGGAGAAAGGGGAACCCTCTTGCACTGTTGGTGGAAATGCAAATTGGTGCAGCTGCTCTAGAGAACAGTATGGAGGTTCCTCAAAAAAAAAAAACAAAAAACAAAAAACAAAAACAAACCCTAAAACCTAAAAATAGAATTACCATGAAATCCAACAATTGTACTACCAGGTATTTACCCAAAGATATAAAAATACAGTTTCATACTCAGCCATCAAAAAGAACGAAATCTTGCCATTTGCAGTGACGTGAGTGGAGCTAGAATGTATTACGCTGAGACAAAGAAGCCAATCAGAAAAAGAAAAAAAGTCAATCATACGGTTTCACTCATATGTGTAATTTAAGAAACAACACAGATGAACCTATGGGAGAGGGGAGAAAGAAGGGAGAGGGACACAAACCACAAGAGACTCTTCACAATAGAGAACAAACTGAGGGTTGACGGAGTTTGTTGGGTCAGGGATGGGCTAGATAGGGGAAGGGTACACTTGTTGTGATGAGCACTGGGTGCTGTACGTAAATAATGAATCACTGACTTTCCACTCCTGAAACCAATATTGCATTGTATGCTACCTGTAAGGGATTTTCTCTCTCTCTCTTTCTCTCTCTCTCTCTCTCTCTGCCCCTCCCCTGCTCATGTGCTCTCTCTCTCTCTCTCTCTCAAAATAAACTTTAAAAATTAAAAAAAAAAAAAAAAAAGAATCAGTGAACACATTAAACTCCCCCCACTAGACTGTGAAGGACTCCAGAGGAGAGACCATAGCAGGGGCTCACTATTTTATAAAACAAATAAATCCCTTTGCTCACAATTTGATCTTTCAGCAATGAATCATCAGATCGACAGGCAGTTTGTTTCTGTTTCTTTTTCTAACTTGCCTTTCCCCTGGCCGGGGCGGGGGGGGGGGGGGGGTGGAGGGGGACGTTTCTTATGCCGTGTCCCCATTTCCACTCAATACCAACAGTGGTTATAAATTCGTGGGATCTAGGAAGAGTGAGGGCATAGCTCCAGAAGCCTGATGCGTCAGGAAATGTGGGCTCTGGAAACAAAAGTGCTCGCTGTGGCTTTGCTGAACCAGCACACTCTGTGCGTTCACCGAGATGGCAGGAGCATCACATGTTTGCTCAACCAACTGGTGAGGGCTAGGGCACTGTTTTAAAACATGTCAGTTCTAGGTAATTGCAGGAAATATCCTCTAGCTCAGCACCATTCAGCAGAACTTTCTGCCATGGCAGGGATTTATAGATCTGTGCCGTCTAATAAGGTAGAGTGGGAATAGATGGTCACCAATGCAACCACAGAATTGGGTAAAACCACCACCCAGCTTTATTACAGGGTGACCATTCTCGGGAGCATGACCTTGGGTCAGAGGATGGGGAAATAGGAGTGTGGTTGTGGGTGGGGGTGTAGATGCATATAGACATTAACACCAGGTTTTTATATACGGAGCTAAACACTTAGAATTGGTTTTCCTTTTTCTCTCCCTTGTCTGGAGTGTGTTTGTTTTCAATAAACTACTATCCTTAGATTATCCTTTAGAAATCACACCTTTTTAATCTAATACCTCCAAAGAGTTATTTTTGAATTCTTGCCTCATTAACAACCGTGCCATTTCCCCTCCCTGAAAAAGCAATCGTTTAAATTGGATGTCCTGGTTCATGGTTAACAGTGAGACTGAGGTCAGGTATAAATCTTGGTCCCAAGGTAAAATTGTTACTGGGGCATCAAAAACACCGCAAGCATCATATGACCTCTAACTATACATTCTGCTATTCGCCGCAGGTATATAATTGGCAGGGTGAAGAAGGATGCATAATTTGCTTCCTAGAAACCTCTTAGGCTCCAGCAGATAGACTCTAAATAGTTGTGCCTGCTCCTCAAATCCTAAACACATCCAGAACCGCCTGTATCCCAGCATGAAAACAGGGTACTGTTCAGAAAGGAGGATCCTAAATCTATTCATTTGATAAGAAGAATGATAGGTACTGTTGAAACAGAAATAAAACATTGTTTCAAATGCAGGTTCTTCATAAAGTCTTATTGCAACGTTTAAACCTTCACCATTTTCTTTGTTTTGAGGCATGACCTGGACAAATCAATAATTAGTCAGACAATGGAATGTCCTTCTTCATTGCTTATAGGAATTAATTTGGCAAGCTATATAGTTTAAAAGAAAGCACGTTTGTACTAACCATATTTTGTGTACCTAACCCAATGTGTTCAATTGTGCCCTGTGATTACTTTGAAATGCTGCCCACAGCCTATGTCGTTTCAGAGGAAGGACACTCTCTTGGGTTTTTTGGGGGGCTTTTGTTTGTTTGTTTGTTTTTGTTTTGTTTTGCTTTTTATTTCATATAAGACATATCCTCGAGCATAAATCTATTATTTCTTGCCCATTGAAATCTTGCAGGTCCCGAGAGAAAAGTATTCTGGGAACCATTCTAAATCAAATCCCTGGGGTTTTCTGACCCGGGATCCCTCGGATTTGCTAGTTCAGTTCAACAGGAAAACCTAAGGCAAAGGATCCCCTAAACGGCAAGGCCACACCACAGTACAGAGGGTTTATATCTGCACCTCATCGTACTGTTTTCCTTCCAGGGATACCATGCCTCTCCACCACACCTCATCCCCCCTGTCTTATATGCCTTCAGGGAGGCTTTCTGTTTTCCCAAAGGCCTATCAACTAATTTCCTCTCTGGTAAATAGAGAGTCTAAAGATAGCTGTTGCTCTTGCCTGAATGGCACAACACAGCGGTCAGTGATTTCCCCATCAGCTGGCAGTGTGTGTGTGTGTGTGTGTGTGTGTGTGTGTGCGCGCGCGCGCTTGTGTGTGTTGGGGTAGGGGGTTGGAGGAGAGGAGGAATGCCTTTTCCTTCTATTGCTCACTCACTCCCAGTTGGAAGTCTTACCACCAAAACCTAGACACCACACTGTATAAATATCTGGGACAGTGTGAAGGGAGGCAAGCCAAGCTATAACAGACTCCTCTTCGTTTATTCTTTCTTGGGACACAGGGAAAACTTTTCCCGATTGTAAAGAAGAGAACAAATGAGAGGTGAACTCCTAGGCTTTGAAAGGAACGAGGACGGAGGAAAGGGGACACTTTCCCAACTTCAGGACATGGGGTGTTTCAGGGATGATTCACCGTATGTTCACCTGCAGTGTGGCTAGGTGAGTCGGGCACAGCCCAGCGTGGGTGTGCACACCAGAGCAGCAAGTGGTAGGACAAACCTGGGCTTGCTCTTATCTGTGTCTCGTTGGATCCGTGTGGTCTGGCTGTTCCCCAAAAGGGGTCACTCTGTAGCTGGGTCTACGACACTATGTGTACTTTACCAGGGGCCTTTTGGTAGCCACAGCGCCATATTGATTGGCTAACCTGTGAGTGACTTCAATGGTTTAAAGTTCAGAAAAGTTTTGCTAGATTGCATAAGTCAACGGAGGAGGGTTTGGAGGTGAGGAAGGCCTTGGGCCATTTTGGAAAGTACAGCCTGTTGACACCTGCCTGCTCTCCAGTTTCTGCTTGCAGGTTGTTCGGGCCCAAACGATCATGGTCAGTGCCTAAGGGAGCCAGGGAGCACCATTCACCCTATAGGAGTTGGGTAATAAATACTCAGTTGAGTCGTGTTTGAGAGCAAAAGGAAACAAGATGTCCTGTGTTCCGTTTAAGTCGGGGAAAACGCCAAGTGCAGGATTCGAAGGTGTTCCACTTTTGGATCTCAATTTCTTCAGTGCGCAGGAAGGTTTCCCATCACCCTTTCCTCGTCTCTGACCAAAGGGGTTAAACAGCATTAAACCTCTTCACGTGATTGCACACCAGAACCGTGATTGAGCAAATTATCTGGCAACAAGCTACTGGCACACAGAATAAATGTTCAGACACCCAAGAAGCACGCAGTTCTAAGAAGCCACAAACCCACGTCCCTGGCCAGCCACTACAGGGCACCTTCTCGTCAAGTGTTCATCTGCACACGGCAAAGACCCTCAGATGTCGATTCCAACATGGGGAAACTCCCCCAGGGCTCCCGGTGCCTCCTGAGAAGGGAAATGCAGAACTGGAGACCAAACCTAACTTCTGGGCACAGGGGATTTCCCGGCCCAGAGCACTGCCGAGCTGAGCCCAGTTCTGTCTAGACCATCGGACACGTTAAGTGGGAACGGGCAATCTAAACGAACCCTTCACCAGGCCACACACTTAACTGTTGCCAGACGAGGAAGACAGTCACCTGCAAGCTATTTCTCTTAAGAGCTGGCCTCAGATCTGTGTTTTTTTGGCACAGCGGCTCTCTTCCTGAATCCGGTCACCGTGACTGGAGATGATGGAAAGCTAAAGGCTCCCTTGCTGATGGGCGGTATAACTCATTGTGCTGATTGAAAAGTAAAGCAAGAAAGGTGTCTCTGGTTTGGGGTGTCTGTGAGGCTGTGAGGCTGAGAGAATGCTGTGAGAGGTGAGCCGGCTGCATACCTGGCAGATGAAGGGTGAAAGTCTTGGTTGCCAGGAAGTTGTGTGGGTGAGGTCACTGGCAAAAGCTACTTTTTTTTTTTTTTTTTTGGTGAGTGGGAGTTCAGAGGCAACCCACTCCGGAGCTGGCATCACCCACCCGGAGTAGAAAGTGCAGGAAAAGGGTGAAGGAGAGAGGGCATGTGAGCGAGTGGGGGTGGCGGTGCGCAAACACAGTAGGACAGGTTTCTACCAATGAAGCGAGGAACGGCTTTTCCTTTTAAAACGTAGCTTCATCGAAGTATAATCAGTATAGAATAAACTGCACGTATTCTTATGTGTACCATCTGATGAGTTTGAACACACAGACTCAAGGGAACAGGGGTGTCTGATGCCTCCCAAAGTGCTTGTTTTTGTGTCTCTGGGGCTTTTTTGGTGTTGTTTTTGTTTTTTGTTGTGTTTTTCGTTTTGTTTTGTTTGTGGTAAAAACGCTTATCGTGGGATCTACCCTCTTAACAAATTTTAAGGGCACCATACCATATCGTTAACTGTAGGCACCGTGTGATACAGCAGATCTCTGGAACCTACCCACTCAGTGTAACTGAAACCTTGTACCCATGGAACAGCAGCTCCCTGTTTAGAACTGACTTTTCTTTGAACTTCTGTATTACAAGAAGTTCTAAGGGCTCTGGGATCTTCTTCCATGAAGCAAGATGAGTCCACAGTGGTTTTCAAACATTTTTCTAAAGCACCGGTAGCCTCTTTTTTTTTTTTTTTTTTTTTTTTTTTTTAAGTCACACACCAGAGCCCCGAATTATTTAAAAAAAAAAAAAAAAAGATGAAAACAGAGTTGTTTTCTTAGGAGTGGGAGCTGGTCCCAGGACCCAAACCTGATCCTCCTTCCTACAGCCAGGTAGGCCCCAGAGACCCCAGAGCTTCCCAGAACAAAATTTAATAAACTGGTGGGTAAGTAGAAAGAGGTCTGGCAGATCTGGATTGGGATCCCGACTCTGATGCTTGGGAGCATGGAGACCTTCAGTCATTCACAAACGTATCTGCACCATACTTTCCCCATCTGTAAAATGGGATTAACAACTCTTATGTTACAGACTAGCTCTAAAGACGGGAGAACATGCAACCCAGCACCACCCCTGGCACATGGAATCTTTACACACTCGTTGTGGATGTAATTATTTCCGGGAGACTTTGGGATGAGAGCTACCCACTAGAGGCTAGGAGAGGGAGAGAAAAATGACAGTAAGGAGGCTTCCTTTCGGTCAGAACTCTTAAGGCTGCTACTGTCCTGTTTGGTACTCCTTTCTCAAAAGCATCCACATGCTTTGCCTGATACCTCTCTTCGAAAACAGGACAGTAAATCAACAACCGATAGAACAGGAGAAAATATCTGTAAATTGCATTTTTGTTTTTATGTTCTTTTCGAGGGAGAACATGGAAACAGGGGAGAGAGGCAGAAGGAAAGAGAGTATCTTAAGCAGGCTCCATGCCAAGCATGGAGCCCAACACAGGGCTCGATCCCACGACGACCCTGGGATCATGACCTGAGCCAAAACCAAGAGTTGGACGTTCAACTGACTGAGCCACCCAGACACCCCTGTAAATTTCATATTTGATTATGAGCCTAATACTCAGAATATTTAAGGAACTCTTACAACTCAAAAAAAGCAACCCAATTTAAAAATAGGCAAAGAACCTGAAGAGTGATTTCTCCAAAGAAGATAGACAAATAGTCAACAAGCACATGAAAAGACACTCAACATTGCTTAGTCATTAGAAAATGCAAATCAAAACGACAGTAAGATATCACTCCATATCCACTAAGATGGCGATAATAATACAGAAAATAACAAGTGTGGGTGAAAATGTGAAGAAATTAGAACCTTTATACATTGCTGGTGGGAACGCACAATGGCTCAGCCTCTATGGAAAACAGGTTAGCTGTCCTTCAATAAGTAAAACATAGAATTGCCACATGGCCTAGCGTTTCCACTGTTAGACAGGTACTCAAAGGAATTGGAAAGAAATGTTCAAACAAAAACTTGCACACAATTGTTTATAGCGACACTATTCACAGGATGCAAAAGGTGGAAATAATCTAAATGTCTATCAACTGATGGACGGATAAACTGAATAGGGTATATCCATACAATGGAACAATATTCGCCCGTAAAAGGGATGAAATACTGATCTGTGCTACAATGCGGATGAACCTCGAAAACATTATATGAAGTGAAAGGAGCCAGACACAAAAGGCCACATATTGTACGATTCCATTTACGTGAAATATCCAGAAGATGCAAATCCATAGAGACAGAAAGCAGAGCAGTGGTTTCCAGGGGTGGGGGAGGTGGGAATGGGAAATGACTGATAATGGGTACAAGTTCCTTTTAGGGTGATGCAAAGTTCCGGAACTAGATGGTGGTGATGGTTGCACATTATGAATGCGCTCGATGCCACTGAACTGTACATTTTTAAATAATTCAAATGTAAGTTTTCTGTTATGAAAAAGGACAGGACAAGTGCCTATCCAGGCAAAATACAGTCTGTGCATTTTGTAAGCAATTTTGAAGGCTTGGGTTCTCTTTCCCCTTTTGAACGTCTTGCGTGGACACCGCAAAACAGAGCCCTGAAATGCCAGGACATTTGTGCTAAAGAAATACAAATAAATAAATACAAATTTTTAAAAAGCTCACTCTTATTTCAGGGGCCCTTCCTTCCAGAAGGCCAAAGAAAACTGGGCTGGAAAATATGAGTACCCACTCCTCCCTCAAAGGATGATCTAAAAGGGAGAAATTTCAGGAGTCCAGCCCGGACCACACTTGGGCATAACCAAGCACCCCAGCTCACTGCTATGGACCTGGCTACTCTTAGCTTAGTCGAAGATGCCACAGTTCAGTCCTTGGCTTGTTATGTTTCCCATTAAACGCAGAACCCATTCCCTTGGCTCCTTCCCTAGGAAGGGGACATGTCAGAAACTATAGTTTAGGGATACTCTTCAGGATTTCAAATGAGATCCACTCCAGGTCAGGTGTCATGGAATCCCACGGGCTTCTTTTTGGTCCAGATACCAGCACTTTGGCCACCTTTGCTATTGTTATTATTTTTAATTGGTGGGGCAATCATTGCACTCCTTTGCACAGCTTTCCTCTGAGTATCGTAAGGCTCCTTACCTCCGTTCCATTTCTTCGCAGCCCTTTTAGCATCCCAAGCTGGAAAAACAAAACTCTTGGTAAGACAAACTCCCTTCAACCCAGTAAAAGACGCCCCCTTAGCGAGGGAAGCACCTGCCTACACACCTGGGATGACCTTGCTTCACATCGGAACTTTACACGTGAATACTCGTCCTATTCTGAGCCAACCAGGATTTGATTTTGTTCTTCTGTCTTTAGTTAATTCCTGCCTCATCATTCAATAGCTTAAATATAGCACCACACTCCATCTTTAATAGTACAGATTTCCAATACACCATCAGAAACAGAAGTAATTAGGAGTGGGAGACATCGGAGACAGATGGGGGGCACATAAGGACCAGTAGGGAAAAGGAAGAACCACCATATTAGTAGAAGCGAATTCTGACATTCCCAGACTGCCCTCAGACACATAGCAGACCCTGGTAACCACAGGAGCCCTCTGATTCAACTGAAGGGAGGCACAGAGCTGCCTACAATGAAATAACTAATCAGGTCTTTCCTTCCCACATCCATTCAGTAGTACGGTGTGTTGGCACAATGCACAGTCCTTGTTAACCACTCCAGGAAAAGAAAGAGCCACTCACCCTGATTAGCCGTCAGAACTAATTTTCAGCCATGTTATTATATGGTAAAGAGGAAAAAGGAAATCCAAGGAAACTGTGCTTAAGGCCAGTGCCTAATCAGGTTTTTTCCCCTTCATCTGTTTCATACAAAAGCTGCCTAGAATCACTGTGTGAGCCATTAGGTTCCTCTCTTCAAGTGTTAATTAAATGTGATATTTTAAAATATACACTCCTTTCTCCAGGTAGAACAAACTGAGCCCTTTATAAATTGCTCAATGCCCGTTGGTCCCCCCTTGCTGCTCTACTCCATTGCCTTGCACTTCTTATTCCCCTGTTGGGCCACAACTCCAACAGCAATAAGTATAGAGTAATTATTTCTGCCAGAAATATTCCCCCTTACAGGGGCTTGCCTTATTTTGGTTTTGTGTATGTGTGTGCTTGAAAGAAAGGCATATTATAATATCAGGCTTCTTTGTTTTCTCTCTCTTACTACCCACTGGTTTTCCAAGATGTCGTTGGCAAACACAACACCATTTGCTTTTGTTCCCTATACAAATATTTTCCACTTGAGCCCTGTTTCTTACTTACAACTGCTGAGTGTCTTGCTATGGAAAGCAACTGTTCCCAAGTAGTAGGACTGACTGAATGCAGTCTGTGTGGTTTTGAGTTAGGAAATATGTACTAAACTTTTGGTCTGAAATGCCTCAGAATCTGGAGCAGCTTATAGTCTCTTGGGTCCTTGAAGGCAACTCAAATGGTAGGCATGTGTGTATGGTGGTGGGAGCTGAGGGCAGATGGGGAGACTTGGAAATTCAATTGATCTGTCTGTTCGAATCATGCAATTATCCACTCGACAGTTGCTGAATGCCTACTACGTATCTGCTACCTCTGAGCAAGTCAGGACCCAACTCTGTATTCATCATACAAATTCTGGGCAAGTTGAGACCCATCTTTGTGTTCATCATACAAAACGAATAAGCTTTGTATCATGCCAACAGACAAATCACGTTATGGTCTCTTACTCCAATAACACAACCAGATTATTTTACGGAGTGCCCAGTTCCTCTCTTGCCAGAGTTCACTGCACCAAGAGACTTTCTGTCCAGGTTAAGGTCCTCTAACAAAGCTTCCGATCCTACACTAAGCTGCGACCACAAGGGGTCAGGCAACTGGGCGCCACATGCCTGGATAACATGCACCAGATTTTGCCTTCTTCCAAACCTCCCGCACTCCCCAGAGAGCCTCCAGTTTTTAATTTGACTTTAATCTGACTTGCTGCTATGACTTGTTCCCCCAGAAGAGTGGTCTGCATCTTACCCTAGGCCAGATTCCACCAACCATTTGTTCTTGAAGCGTTGTAGCAAGTCAAGAAATGATTCCTTAGTTTTGTTTCCATTAAACTCTTGATAAGTTTAACCAAACTTCCCAGGACTCTCGGAAGCGTATGGCTAGGTAGACTTTTGGCTGCTCCGTTCTGATGGAATTAGTTCTCATTTCAAGCGTGCATCTAAGTATGCAAGACGTGGGGGCAAGTGCTGGAGGGCAAGGACTGGCTATTTCGCCCTGTGCAGCAACCCATGCCTAGTACAGTGCTAGCAACAGGGAACACATAAAATGTACTGCAATCAGTTAATACAGTTGGGATGCTCCATTAGTTAGTGCTAACTAATATTTTCATTCAAGTGGTGAAAATGAACTCTGGTCCTTCTCTACCCTGTACACTGGTTAGGACTGTGTTGAACCCAGTGAATAAGAATATACCTCTAGAGCAGGAGGTCTATCAAAAGCTCAGGCATCCTACCCTTTATTTTCTTAAAGCGCCATAATATTTTTCCTGCCACTCTGAACAGTTCAAGTGCCATGCAAGAGGGCTTTTAAATGACCTTGTGGCGGACTCCATTTTCTTTTCTTTTTAAAAAAATTTTTAAGTTTCATTTAGTTAACGCACAATGTAATATGAGTTTCAGGTGTATAATACAGTGATTCAACACTTCCATACCGTACCCGGTGCTCATTACAAGTGCACTCCATTTTCAAAGGTATCTACAACAATGTCTTTCATTCTATAGGTCTTTTGAACTAGGATCTGGCCATTCTGCCATAAACAGGTACAGCCTATTTCCTCTCTGCCCCTCTTGCATCTAAGCCAGCCCAGTGACCTCTTTTGACTAATATGATGTTGCAGAATTATGCTGTGTACCTCCAAGGCAAAGCCTTAACTTTGTTTTTACTTTTTGGGAGGCTGCTTCTTGGAATCCAACCACCATTCCAGGAGGAAGCCCAAGCAGACATGTGGACTGGCTCATACGGAGAAGAACTGAAGCTCCCAGCTGAGTTCCCAGACAGCCACCAGCACCAACTACCTGCCATGGGGCTGAGGCCATTGTGAACCTTCCAGCTGTCCCAGCACCGCCACAACATCATGCAAAGGAGAACTGCCCAAATTGAGAGAATAATGAAAGACCTTACCTTTGTAATCCACAAAGTACTGGGGTAATTTGCCACTCAGCCGTGGAGAGCCAAAATAGGTCCTGTAAGACCTCATTTTTTTTGCCTAGCTTGTGTGTGTGTGTGTGTGTGTGTGTGAACTGATGTTTAAAAAAGAAACCAGTCTTATACATTGCATGTATCTAAAGCTTTATATTTACTACTTACATGGCAATTTCTAGTAAATCTCACAGTTTGGGTAGGGAGAGAAGTGTCATTCATTCTGAGGTTGAAACCTTTCCTTTTCACATTGCTTCATGAGCGAGTTTTCCAAAATACAGACTAAATCATATCAGTTTCTCATTGAAAAACAACTAAATGTTCCTCATTGATTACATAATAAACTCTTCACTTCGATAAATGGTTTTTATGTTGAATTGAAGGTCAATTTTCCAATACAGACGTGCTGTTTGGAGTAGAGATTTGACAGAGCAAAATTATCATCACTGTGTAGATGCCGAGGTCACCGATCCCAGAAACAGAACGAGAAATCAAAAGGCACAAGAGAGAGTTAATATTTAGGTTAACATAGAAGATTCAGAATACCTAGAGGTTTATGGAGAATTTGAGGGGTGAAGTGAGTTTTGAATAATGGGGTAGGGCACATTGGATTTGGATTCTTAGAGGCCAGGGTTAACTAGAGTCTAGACAGATTGTGGTTAGAGCTACTATATTTGTCCTAGAACAGAAAAAGATGAAATAATATACAAGGGGCTCAAGCTCGTATACAGTTGATCAAATGAAAAAGCCACAGCCTGAGAAAGATCATGCTAAAAATTGTCACACATTTGTCCTCTAACAAAACAGAGTTATCCAAGCAGCCTGAATCATGCCATGCATCCCAGATGTGGCAGCCTGCACAGAAAGGGAAGAATCACATCTGTCCACTAAGGCAGCTTTCGCTTGGACCCAGGACACTCAAGACGGAAAGAAAAACGAGGAGTCATTTTGTCACAGAGTCTGGATTTCTGAGTCCCAATGCCCCCAAATAAACAAGTTAAGCTTGGGGCCTGAAATCTTTTTTCAAAATCATCACATTTGTGCAGTAGGACCTGTGGCTCTTTTTCTTTCTTTCTTTCTCTTTCTTTTTCTTCTTTCTTTCTTTCTTTCTTTCTTTTTCTTCTTTCTTTCTTTCTTTCTTTCTTTCTTTCTTTCTTTCTTTCTTTCTCTTTCTTCCTTTCTTCTCTTTCTTTCTCTCTTTCTTCTTTCTTTCTTTCTCTCTTTATTTCTTTAATATTTATTTAGTTTTAAGAAACAGAGAGAGAGAGAGAGAGAGAGAGAGAGTGAGTGGGGGAGGGGTAGAGAAAGGGGGGTTCAGAGGATCCCAAGTGGGCTCTGTGCTGACAGCAGACAGCACAATGTGGGGCTTGAACTCCAAAACTGCTAGATCAGGACCTGAGCTGAAGTCAGATGCTTAAATGACTGAGGCACCCAGGTGCCCCAGGACCTATGGCTCCTTAATCAACCACTCTGAGATTTCTAGAATATGAATGAGTATTCCTTGAGCAAAAACCCTGATTCACTGATTGATGAAATTCCTGGTGCAGGAGAGCAGATAGTGGCAAGGGTATTGGATCCATTTTGGACAACTGGACTTTCACAATATCTGAAATCATGCTATTTGGTTTCCTGACCACTCTTATGGGCAATTCGTAAGAATAGAAGGTGAAAAGAATCCAGAAATATTTTTATTTAGATAAGGACATCTCTTTAAAACATTTTTTAATGTTTATTTATTTTTGAAAGAGAGACAGAGCATGAGCAGGGGAGGGGCAAAGAGAGAGGGAGACACAGAATCCAGAGCAGGCTCCAGGCTCTGAGCTGTCAGCACAGAGCCTGACGCAGGGCTCGAACCCACGAACGATGAGATTAGATAAGGACATCTTAAAGACAGACACTCAGTGGGGCGCCTGGGTGGCTCAGTCGGTTGAGCGTCTGACTTCGGCTCAGGTCATGATCTCACAGTTTGTGGGTTCAAGCCCCGCATCAGGCTCTGTGCTGACTGCTTGCTCAGAGCCTGGAGCCTGCTTCAGATTCTGTCTCCTTCTCTCTCTGCCCCTCCCCCGCTCATGCCTTGTCTCACTCTGTTTCTCAAAAATAAATAAAATGTAAAAAAAAAATTAAAAAAAAAAAAAAAAAGACAGACCCTGAGTGGCCTATTCAGCCTTCTTTGGTAAAAGATGCTTTTCAGGTAGGGGAATGAAGTCAGAGGCAGCTTGGTGGGGACCTTTATAAGCCTCTCCTTCCCAACTCCTTCTCCTCCTCTCCCACTATCAGTTATCTTTTGTTCAAGCAAATATCAATATTGCTTATCTGTGAATATCTCCAAAAATATTCAAACTACATGGGCTTTCAAAAGAGCCATAATGGGGCACCTGAGTGTGGCTCAGTCAGTTAAGTGCTCAACTCTTGGTTTCGTCTCCAATCATAGTCTCTAGGTTCATGAGTTCGAGCCTCGCATCAGGCTTTGACCTGCTTGGGATGGTCTCTCTCCCTCTCTCTCTGCCCCTCCCCTGCTCACTCTCTCTGTCTCTCTCTCAAAATAAATAAATTAAAAATTAAAAAAATATTTTTTAAAAAGCCATATTACCTAGGACCCTAACATTAACCGGAGCAATAAACATGTTTCCATTTAGGGACCTTCAAAAAGATTCACATGAAAACAGTGCCTTTGCCCCTCCAAGAGAGTATTGAGCAAAGATCCATCTGCCCCATAAAGGCTACGATTCTGTTTCACTGGACTTGGAAAAGCTAGCAGGATTTAACTTTTAGGATTAACCACAAATAAATAATGCAAAATCAGAGGGAGCTTGCGATAAGTTTCCTCCTGGGGAAACATCCGTCTCCTTAGGTCGCTCTGCATTTGGGGCCTCAGCTGAACTTCCCTTCGGCCGGCAATAGTTAGGTTGTAGAACAGTACTTCTCATATTTCAATGCGCATGCAATTTACTTGAGATCTGGGTCACATGCAGGTTCTGTAGGTCTGGGGAGCGCCTAAGATCCTCCATTTCTAGCAAACTCCCACCCGACTTGATGCGGATGCTGTTTGTCCACGGAGCACGCTTTGAATATAGCAAAAGTGACTTAATCTCACTAAAATCTTGATTCCTCGTCTCTAAAATGACAGGTGATAACATCTGGCCCCACGTTTCATCTTCAGAGTTCAATGAGATAACCAGTAAAGCGTTTTATAAATCTACATTGGTGACCTTGAGGCTTGGAATCTCCATCAAGCGTGTATGAAACAGCTGCTGGGTTTTTGTGGTAAGAGCTGAGAACTCGGTCCCCACGGCTGCTTCCTTGGGTCTGAGTGGAGAGGTAAACAAAAGTTAAAAACCGATCACGGTGACACCCTCGGAGGCCAGTGGAGAGAGACCTCAGCCCCGGGAGAACGCCACAGCGTTCCCTCTTTGTTTCTGATGAAAAGCCATGGCAGCGTATGTTCCTTTTGGTTCTATTTCTTATTAAAGAGAAAGGGTGGAAAACAAAAAAACTGTTGCTTTCACTGAGGAATTCAAATCACTGGATTTATTGGACAGATAGAGCAATTCTATCCTAGGATCAAAAGTGATAAGCCTTTGAGACCTCTGACACTTATAACAGGTCAAAGGCCCTATTATGGTGCAGCTTCCTCGTTGAAAAAAATCTCTTAGGCCACATGCTGATCATGTTGAACAGGAAAAGTCTTATAATTCATCCAAATAAAAGTGACTTGCCTAGGTCCCAGCTAGTTTCGCTGGGTTATAGCTAAGCGTGAGTATTATGACAGGGAGAAGCTGCTTGAATAAAGGTCAGACAAAAATCACATCCCTTGGGAATAATCATTAAACTCCCAAAGCGCATTCATATTAAGCCCCTTATGATGTTCTTTAAGGTTTCTCCAAGTCCTTTCTTTCTTGGTTTTCCTGCCAAAAGTAGATACAGATGCATCAGCTACCTCGCATGGAAAACCTGTTCTCACAAGTTTTATCACACCACTTGGCAGCAAAAAAAAAAAAAAAAAAAAAAAAAGGCTTGGGCAGAGGCTGAGAACTTTCACATAGATCCAGAAAGCTTGGGAATTCAGCCATTTTGGCTTCCTGCCCACCACCAAAAAGAAATAGGCAAAGTCTGAGTGCCAGCCGCTAAGACTCCCCTAATCAGAAAAGAGAAAACTCTGTAGCATCGAACTTCCTCTTTGGGGGTAAATCCTACCCACTGCAGAACTTTTCAGCGTAGTGAGGGAGCTCGAGGCTGCCATAGCTATCCACTTTCACGTCCCCTGGCCCAGGGTGAGTTCCCTCAGGACACTGTAGCCCTTGGAAAATGCCAGAGAGGGGAGTAGGAAGAGGAATTATTTTTGTTGGGCCATTCCGTGCATTTGGGAGTCCATAAGAAGTATGAGACAGTCTCCCTGTAACTCAAGAGTAAACAGTGAAGACGATGGGATACGTAACTGGGAATCTATTGAGAATGTCTTCGCATTACTCACAAGTTAATAATTTCCCCGAGTGGGAGTTTCTCGAGGATGTTTGTAACTTATTTTTAAACCTTTTAGAGCTTGAAAATGACACTTGCAGTTTCTCTTTGACTGTCTTCATGGTATTCAAAGGTTTCAAGCCCAGGCGTTTTAGAGCCCACCCACTTTCAAAAATGTAGACAAATTAGTTATAAACACACAAGGCCCTCTTAATGTTTATATAGATCCAACACCTCGTGATTTTTATGGGACACTGAATGGTGATTCGTTACAAATTTGAAACGGTAGACTGTTACCTGTATATGACCTATGGCAATATCCCCAAGCTATTATCATTGCTATGCACATCATCATTGCTTTTCATAATTGGTGCTGTGGAATATATAAGTCAAGGGGGATTTTCTGAGAACCTACTAGGTAGTTACCACCACACTAGGGACTGGGAGGGAAATATGTCATCACAAGACATGACCCTTCTTGCCTGATAGAAGAGGCTTCTGAAAAGTGATAAACAGAGAGAAAAACCATGTACTTAGATCTCGATCAAATGTGTCCACGTTCCCAGTTTACTCAAGGGGGAAATGAACGGCTGAACTTGCTTACCATTTGTTGATTTCACAGATAATGTTATCCCAAGTGCTATTAGGCTTAATGGACATACAAAGATAAATATGCGGTGTGGCTCAATGAATCGGAATCAATGTTGCCCACTAAAGGGTGGCACACAGGAAGAGTATAATAAATGTTAGCTCTTATCATCATCATCATCATCCTTATCATTATTTCCATTCTTAAGAACCTCTGAATCTAGCAGGATAAATAATCTGCACACAGTTGCAAAAGGAGGCAGAAAGTATACAGATTGCATTGTTGGTACAGGCAAAATTCTGTGGGAATCCAGGGAAACGAAAAATAATTTCAGACTGGAAATAACAATTTGAGACATACAGGGAAAGCCAATATGCTCATCTCTTCAGTATTACGTGTCTGAAAAGGCCATCAGGTACATTTTTTGTAGGAAGGCACGGTCATTTATAGAACCCCAAGTGTTCCTGATTTCCTTAATAATATGTTGTGGCTCTGTTCACCATGAATTGATTCCAATCCTTCTAAGATCTCTTTAGATCTTTAGTTATATGATCACTAAATGAGGGATTCTCCAAGCCTGTTGTTTGCCAAGTGTCTTTAGGTGGTAGAATTATAGGATTTGGTAGTTGATGCTCTGGTCACTCTATTTTCATCCTCGTGATTTTGTAAGTTTTAATGCTTGTAAGTTTGTAAGCCTCTCTGTGGTCCAGATAAAAAAAAAATTCTCGTATGTCAACTGTTTTGCCTAAAACAATTCATCCAATCACTTTACTCTTGGAATGCCTTCCCATGGGCTTCTGCAGTTCTCAGTCATCATGTTTAAGGTCTGACAACAGAATGGCCCACAGAATTCTTCAGGCAGGTATATCCTGATTAGGTTCGACCCTGTGATGTTGCCTCAATTCTACTGCTAGAAACCATCCCCATGTTAGCAGGAGCAAGTTCATGTTGACAGGGAACTATATGCGTCATTGGTCGTGGAGCACTGTTATCCAGGTTCCAAAGAAAAATAATGTTCGGTGATGAGTTAGCGATGGCTACTTATGAAGTTCCCCAAAGAGAAGGTGACATCATACAATTCATCGTCTCTCACGTATCTTCGTCACACTCTATGCTTGGGAGTTTATCAATCGCATTACTTGCTGAGCACAATTTACGCACTCAGCATTGGGGGAGGTACTCCGAGGGTTCCTGAAGAAGCATATGGTGGGTCCTCTGTCCTTCAGAAGTTTTACATCTCCCTGAAACAATATGAAACATGAGAGGAGAACGCATGACCCAATATAATCTATAGTAAACGTTCCGCAACGGACTTCAGGCAGAAAGAGCTTTTAAGAGTTCAGAGAGTCGAGAAATGAACGTCGACCGGAGTAGTTAGGTGAGGGGCATGTTTGGGGGCCAGCAGAGAGCTCTTTTGGTCTGCATTATAAAGCAGAAATGGCCTCCTGTCATACCTCCCAGTACTTAAGAGCCTTCAGAAATAAAAATCACAAGTGGGCTCCTTGTCTAATGAAGAACATTCTGTGTGTCCTCGTATGTGTTCAAAGGAGGCGGCTATAAAGAATGGAGCCCTGTGAGTGCTTTTATACACTTCATGTTATCCTTGAGCAGAACCAAATGATCAATCGCCTTTCCCTGAGGAAAATGTCTGAGTTATCTTGTCAGGGAAGATGAAAGTTGGCTGTCATTCTCATACTCGGCCACAAAGGAGAGGGGAATATTTCTCAGCTGAAAGGGAGCATGTCTGGTCCTATCCTCAACATTACTGGACTTAAAAAAAAAAAAAGGCAACCTTACATCTACCCCCTTTTGAGAACGTGCCTTGATGAATAGCACACAAGCCAACAGTTTGACAAAACCATCAACTAACTGTGTGTTTTCTCTTGTCATAAATTAGCCTGTACTACAAGGCAAATTAGAGCAGCAAAGCCAGGTTTAAAGTGGGTCTGGCCAGGGGCTCCTGGGTGGCTCAGTCGATTGAGCATCCGACTTTGGCTCCGGTCATGATCTCACAGCTCGTGAGTTTGAGCCCCACCTCGGGCTCTGTGCTGACCGCTCGAAGCCTGGAGCCTGCTTCAGATTCTGTGTCTCCCTCTCTCTCTGCTCCAAACCACCCTCCCCCCCCCACTCTGTCTCTCTCTCCTTCAAAAATAAATAAAAACATTTTAAAAAAATTAAAAAAAAGAAACTGGGTCTGGCTGATCCAAAGGTCAGCACCTCACGTGTAAACCGCTAGGTCTCTGGGGCGCCTGGGTGGGTGCCCGGGTGGCTCAGTTGGTTAATCGCCTGACTTCAGCTCAGGTCATGGTCTCATGGTTCGTGGGTTCGAGCCCCGCTTCGGGCTCTGTGCTGACAGCTCAGAGTCTGGAGCCTGCTTTGGATTCTGTGTGTGTCTCTCTCTGCCTCTCTCTCTCTCTCTCTCTCTCTCTCTCTCTCAAAATTAAATACATACATACATACATATATACATAAACTTCATCCTCTCTTCCAGAGAAAGATCTCGTGGGACCTTCCGTGATCACGCACACACCACCCCAGAATACTGCTTCCAGCAGAGGACGCTTTTGTGACCGAAGAGACATGACCTGTGCAGCGCTGACGTGTGGTGGAAAGTTCCTCCTTCACTTGTAGTGGCACACACAGGACATGGAAGTATCTGCAGCCAGAAGAGGAGCCCGGATCAAAGTGTCATGGCCCAATGGAAGCCTGTCCACCACTCATTGGTAGGCTCGTTCATCCACCACGACTCCCTGAGCACCTACGACCTGCTGGCCCCCTCTTTAGGAACCACCCATGCAAAGATAAATGCAGCCTCACTGCTGAGCTCTCTCTCAGTCTGGGGAGAGCGAGACACCGAAATTCATAACCGGGATGCACTATGGGAGGAGCCACAGCAGTGTTCTAAAGCAAGTGTCGTCGATCTCAGTGACGAATGGGAGTAACCCTGAAGGAGATGGGACAGTCGAGACAACTTTTGAGCTGCTGTATCTTGAAGGGCTCATTGGAGTCCCAGTGGAGAAGTGGAGGAGGGACCGGAGTATTTACCCAACTGCGAACAGACTCGCCTGGACGGAGCATAGGATCTAGGGCATTGGATGGAGGAGCTTGCGGTAAGAGATGGAAAGAAAGCTGGAAGGACAGGCTGAAGACAGACTCTGGGTGGCAATTTCGATGCCATGCTGAACGTTGGAGCCAAATGGAGGATCTTTGGAGGTTTGTCACTGGGAGAACACCATGATGTACGGAGTGTTTGTTTTAGACTCTTTCCCTCGGGGCAAGGGATTAGCAGGAAGTCAGACTGAGGTTGGACAAGAGTTCTCAGACTATTAGCTCTTAGTCTGGAGGACGTGTGAGGGACAGCGCATGCTCCAGGCTTGAAAAACCAGTCCCATCATTGAGAGAAAGCCTACCACCGTCCAAGTAAATTCCGTGTGGTTCTTATTCATTCAGCCATCCCTCAGTCACTCTAGCATTTACTCGTCAAGTCTTTACTGAGCACTTACTATGTGCCAGACACCGGGGCTACAACACACACATAGTTCTACCTTGTTGGAGTTTAGACTAATGGAGAGGATGACAACTATATCGGCGATTATAATTGGGTTGAATTCACCGGGACCCAAGTTAAACACAACGTTTAAAGATCTGCAGTTCAAGGCACGCTAAAATAGTGCCCTTCAATTCTCCTCGGCATTGCCTGACTTCTAGCTCCTCGTGATGTGTTGAATGGAGGAATGAATACACGCAAAGAGGCGATGTCATCCCCTCGGACTGTCATGCCACCTGGGCCTCCTCTGGCTGTGGGGCTCCTGGATTTTCATCTTTGTTCGTGGGGAGAGGCAGTCTAACAGAGTGGGTGTTGGGATGCTGAGAGAGGGAAAGCCCACCTAGGTACCAGCTCCTACACCTTCTTAGCTGGGGGGAGTTGAGCAAATTCCTTAACCTCTTTGAGTCTCAGTTTTCTTTTTTTTTTTTTTTAATTTTTTTATTTATTTTTGGGACAGAGAGAGACAGAGCATGAACGGGGGAGGGGCAGAGAGAGAGGGAGACACAGAATCAGAAACAGGCTCCAGGCTCCGAGCCATCAGCCCAGAGCCTGACGCGGGGCTCGAACTCACGGACCGCGAGATCGTGACCTGGCTGAAGTCGAACGCTTAACCGACTGCACCACCCAGGCGCCCCGAGTCTCAGTTTTCTTATGTCAAAAATAGGGATGATAAAATCTCCCTCACAAGGATAATATATGAAGGATTACCTGTAACGGATCACAAGGATTTAAGCGGCAAGATTAAATGAAAGGACATATTTCAGGGCTAGGAATAACGGAACACAGTTAAGGGGTAAGTGTCGTGACTCTGTTGGGTCCACCTGTGTGACCTTCCTACCTACAGAGAACTTGAATGAGCTTCAGAGTAAATCCCTGACGATGCCACTCCTCTACCTAAAACCTTAAGTGACTCCCCGTTGCTTTTTTCCTCGGTATGACACTTAAGGTTCTCCGTGATTGAGTCCCAATCTGTCTTTCCAATTTCATGTCCCTTTGCCAACTTGGTGTCACCACAACTGCTCCCAGAGCCTCTGCTCCTTTGGTCTGCTAGGTCAAAGCACATACATTGTAAAGTATTTATATAGTAGCCTGGACCCGTTGCCCTCTCAACCCCTCGCAAAACTCTCTGACTTAACGATTATTTGGTAGATTAAGGAAAAGAGTGTATACTTAACTGACTCTCGCTGCCTCCAGAATCTAATGAATCCCACCATCCTCTGCGCCTCTTTCTTAGTGGTAGGACAGGCAAGATGATGTGACTATGCTTTCATCCCAAAGGAATACTTCAACATTCCCCAGACCACTGGGCCCCTAGAAACTTCATCATCGGTGTGGGTTTCGCTCTGTGCCACGAGGAGTGTATCCCAGAAAAAGAGTGCTCCTTTAGCCTGGTTCCCTAGAATAAAAAGACGTGTGGTTTAGGACCAAACAGAGCTGCAGACAACCAGCAGATCTAGGAGCGGTACAAAAATAATTGGGGCAATAAACCTCTGAGAAGTGGGGGGTCTTACCAAAGCAAAAGCTAATCGGTACACCTTCGGAGACCTCTATCTTGGCCAAATGTAACTCATAACTCTATACTCGTCCCCTTCCTTCCCACTGCGATTTCTTGACTGGCAAATGAAAGTGTTGCTTTTCATCTTTCTGTGCCTGACTCCGGTCTTCAAGGCAGAAGTCGGTTCTTTCTAAATCCCCAGCTGGAAATAAGTTTCTCCAGGTTTCACACCCAAGACACTTTAGTTATGTTTCTTTTATGGTTCAACACTCTCTATCTGGTACTTTATGGCTTGGGTACATGCCTGTGTCACTTTTCTGGTTGACTTCCCAATATCTTCCCCATCCGAAATGGTTAGATAATAATAAAGCCAAAGATAATAATAAGACAAAGATAATAATCCCATCCTTTTATTAGCGATCGTTTTAGCAATGATCTTATAACCAAATCTTGGTTAGGGAAAAGCTAGGAAGGATTTCTAAGGAAAATTTTCTCGCTTCTAAAAAAGAGAAATAAATAAAAGAAGGACCAAAAACGAGGCAGAGGCAACCCTCATCCCATCCATTCTTTCTCTACTTTGCTAGCAACGTGATGATGAAGCAAACAGAAAAGTTCACCAGACTGAAAGATCCACGCAGAAGGAGCATCGTGCATGGTTTGGGGCCATGTGCTACTGCCCTGGGACACTCCAGATCTAGGTCAGCTGCAGACCTTCTCCAGAGCACTCAGTGCTGGCCTTGCCCAAGACAGACACCCAAATACTTCATAATATGAAAAATTAAAAAAAAAAAATACAACCTTTCAGGTTAAGTCTGAGATAAAAGATCTTTTTTCTTTAAATTTTTTTTAATGTTTATTTTTGAGAGAGAGGGAGAGAGAGTGCACACATGAGAGCAGGGGAGAGGCAGAGAGAGGGAGACAGAGGATCCGAAGCAGGCTCCACACTGTCAGCACAGAGCCCATGCGGGGCTCAGACTCCAGAACCCATGAGATGATGACCTGAGCTGAAATCGAGGGTTGGCTACTTAATTGACTGAGCCACCCAGGTGCCCTGGGATAAAAGAGCTTTGAATGAATTAGAAGACAAGAATGATTATCCTGGACAGTTGGTAGAAAGATCCTTAATCATGGTACACACGTATATATGTATATTTTTAAACAGAAGAACAAACATTTTTAAGGGAGCACAAACAGAAGAACAAAGATTTAAACAGAAGAACAAAGATTTTTAAGGGAGTAAGAATCATGAAGAGAAGAAAAAAAACAGGAAAAGGATTTTCTGGAACAAAACTTGCATAATCTGTCTTTCTGAGGTCTTTGTAAACTAGACCAAAGATTTTACAGATTTTCATCTGTACGGGAAGTCTAAGTTTAATTCCGTCCATAGGATTCCAGGAAGTGAGGCCAAACTAAATAAGGATGGGAACCAGAATTCACTAGTGTTCCTGACCAAAGGCCACACTTAAAAAATAGTAATTTATTGTGTGAAATAAAATTGATATATACGTGTGGTAGTTTCATACTAGGTCTGTTAAAAAACATCGTATTACATCTCACACCACAACTGAGAGCAGCCATTTCCCCCTTGTTGCAGAGCGTTGCACGAGAAAAGTCTGACTGCTTTCTCCAAGCTGTGTTTTTCCCATTTCTGTATTGAACAAAACAGTAGGTGACACATCTTAGGGATCTTCCAGGGACTGTGAGTCTATAACCTTGAGGCTCTAAAATAGGAATGGCCTTTTGGAGACCTGAGAATACTGTTGTAATTCCTCCGAATTGCTCAACTCCTTTGCTTGGAATAATTAAACCTCCGAATGACTGAATGCTTTAAGTGAAGGTAAGTGAGGTTCTATAAGGTTTTTGTTTCATCTTTAGAAACCGTAGAAGATGCTGGTATCAGTGCAACATGGACAGGGGCAGTTGACCTTCAATCCCAGCAGAAAAAGAACAATTACAAAAGATGTTAGGTACTTATGCATTCCTGGCTCCCTTCACCCTGGGGAAAAAAAGAGAAACTCAGTTTTCCCCCTGATCTGTGATCCTCTCCCACCTACCCATCCTCAACTTTAAATCCTAAACACATAAATATTACTGGGGGGAATGACAAAAGCAGGGACTAACATGGTTACTAGTAAATTAAAAACTGTAACTAATATACCAGGAGGCAAGCAAATCTGTCCTGTGGCTATTATTTTATTTTCTTCTGCAATACTGAAAGAACATCGCTTCATTCAAATGAAATGGTATGTCTATTATAGACACACTACTGAAGAATCAATATTCAGTTTCAAAGGTAGAGTCATTTACTCTTGCACACGCACAATACATGGGTCTCCCGTATTGATGTGCTCAGCCTGCAGAAATAGCACAACCACAAGGTAGTGGTCGAGTAAGGTGCAGGATCAGAACCTCAGATTTCTGACTTTCACCTCATTCACAAGGAAATGTAAAGACAAAATCACTCTTCATCTCGTGACTCGGTTTACTTCTTTTGAAAGTGAACACATCATATTCCAAAACTCTTAGGTCACGGGGTTGAAAAAAATCCATCGGATGTTCCCCTTCAGAATTTTCCTTTATCAAAAAAATCATCAAATTTGACTCATCAATACCCATCTTGCGAAAAGTGTGCTCTGAGTACATGGTTGTTGGGTCACATATTGATTAAAGCACAAGTGTCCATTCAGGGATGGAAGGGTGCCTTTTTTTTTTTTTTTTTAATTTTTTTTTTAACCTTTATTTATTTTTGAGACAGAGGGAGACAGAGCATGAATGGGGGAGGGTCAATCTGAATCTGAAACAGGCTCTAGGCTCTGAGCCGTCAGCACAGACCCCGACGCGGGGCTTGAACTCACGGACTGCGAGGTCACGACCTGAGCCGAAGTCGGACGCTTAACCGACTGAGCCACCCAGGCACCCCGGAAGGGTGCCTTTGAAACACAGATTGAGAGCAAAAGGTTTTGCTGGACGTTCTGGGATAGAAACTAAGCAGCAGTCTAAGGACTAACTTTGATAAGAACTTCTGTGTCGAGAAAGAGCTAGAACAGAAGAGGAGAAGGCAGGCTGGGGTCTGGGCTGATTCAAGGCTAGTAACCAAAAGGGATAAATGGAAACCAGAACAGAGACAGTGTTCTTTATCTTTTTCATTTATCTTGTCTGTTAGAAGCTATGAAATCATTTTATGAGAGAGTGATAATGACAAAAGATTCATCTTCTACCAATTTAAGTTGCCTGAATTATGGTTTGTTGCCATTTATTGACTTGCTTAACTGAATAGTGTTGTGGGTATTCAGGGAATTGGCTAGAGAGTCTGAAAAAGAGAGTTTTTCTGATTTCCTGTGGTATTCGTATTTACATTCAATCATTTATATCAAATATTGAGTAGGCAGCTACATGATGGGAAATAAGGTGGCTGTTAAAAGTTCCTCTCCGATCTTGGCTCCAGGTCGTATGATTGACCAACAGCCCCAGGGATTCCACTCTGAGAAATTCCACCACGTTGATGCCAAGGCCATGCTTCCTTAGGACTGCTTCCAGCCGACGGCTGAGTGTGGGTTGTAAGGCAGGTCCTTTCCTGGAAGACAAGGATTCCCCTGACGGGCTTCCATGGCTCAAGCATCCCCCATAAGCATTGCCAATACTTTCTTCACTGTACTCTAGTGTAAGATGCCTCCACTCAACCAACTTTCCTTCCTTCCGTATCTTCTTTAAGGTCTGATGGCCTCCTCCCTATCTTTCTTGCAAAGGCATGTCCCCTAATAAATCTCTTTCATCGCTAATCTCATCTTGAGGTCTCTTTCTTGGAGGATGCAGGCTAACACCGAATAGAGGAAGAAAACCAGTTCTTGGCTGATGTCTACTTGCCCAACAACATTCATTTGATAATTATTGGTTATCTACTACATCCCAAGCATTGTGGAAACAATTAAGGCATCAGAAACAAAAACTTGAAGTCTACAGAAGCCCCAAACCAAGTTATGTTGACTTCATTTTAAGCCTCATCCTCGAGACACAAAGAGAGCATTGTGATTTGATCAGCAAAGAGGCAGCAGATTACCTAGAGAGGGCAGCTGGATACGTAGGCAGGCCATGAAGGTTGTGTATTTCTTGGCATTGTTCCCTCTGTAGTTTGATCCACAAACTCAACTTTTCAGTGCCTGAGAGTTGATTCGTTCTTAAGAACTGACTCACATTAAGTAAATTTATATTTAAGGTCACCCACTGGTGACCCCCATGTTGCTAAATCTAATGGTCTTCATCTTACAGAGCTAACACTTGGCAAACACTCTGCTCCAGAAACAATGTCATCACCTGGTTTCTAAGGGCCATACTTTTTGGGTTTCCTCCTTGGCCATTCATTCTTAGCCTCTTTTGCTCATTCTTCCTCCTGCATTTGATCCTTTGTCATTGCAGTGCTGCAGAACATAACTCGTGGCCTATTTTTCCTCTCGATACCCACCAACCCCTCAACAATTTCATACATTCTCTTGTTTTTCATTACCATCTACAGAATAATGACTCCAAAATTTATACCTGCAGCCCATATCTCTACTCAAACTTCACTCAGTCTCACGTACGCGCCAGACGTCTCTGTTTGGATGTTTGATAGGCATCTTGAATCTAATACGTCCTAAAACAGAACTCCTAAACTTCTCACTGAGTCTCCTTGTCCCACAATCTGTTCATCTCTGGTAATGGCAGCTCCATTGTTTCAGCTCTTCAGGCCAAAAGCCCTGGAGTTATTCTTGAATTTCTCTTTTACAGCCTGCACTCAGTTTAAAAGCAATTTATTTGGGCTCAACTTTTAAAATATTTCCCAAGTGCAACCCCTTTTTAGCACCTCAGCCATCTTGTCACCTTGGACAGAGCCACTTGAATTGTTGCAAATCCTAATTGTTCTCCCTTCTTACGCTCATGAGTCCCTACAACCTTACAGTCTGTTCTCATCATAGCACCCCAGTGATCGTGTTAAAAATCTAAGGCGAGGTGTTATGAGCTAATCTGTACCCCCAAATTCATATGTTGAAGGCCTATCCCCCGCACCTCAGAAAGTGGTGACATTTAGAGACAGGCTCTTTAAAGAGGTAATTAAGTCAAAATGAGGTCAGTAAAGGTGAGCCCTAAGCCAATACAACTGGAATCTTTATAAGAAGCGGAGGTTAGGACATAGACATGTACAGAAAGAAGGCCACATGAAGACACAGGGAGAAGATAGCTGTCTACACGCCGAGGAGAGAGGCCTCAAGAGAAAATAGCCTTTCTGACACCCTGATCTTGAGTTTCTGACCTCCAGAACTGTGAGAAAATAAATTTCTGTTGTTTAACCGCCCCCCCCCCCCAGTCTGTGATGTTTTGTTATGGCATCCCTAACAGACCAATATATGAGGTGATAAAATTCCTCTGCTTCAAACTGTCCAATAACTTCCCATCTCGCATCTTCTACGAGGTCCATAGGCTGGTCTCCGGATCCCAGGTGGTATTGAGTGTTGCGATGACTTTAATCACTAGACACCTCAAACCTTTTATACTTTTCTCCAAGAGCTTCTTGGACTCTCCAAGGCTAATAGTACCTCGCTTCCTCTCCTCTGGACAGCAAATAAAGGTTTTGCCTTCCTAACCTCTCATTTTTAAAATTTTCACTTAGCATATTTTCCTTTGGTTAGCAAATTCTTTCTTTCAATGTGTCTGCATTATGGATTATTTAGGACTGCATAAACCTTGGACAAGGTATTTAAACTAGCAGGCCTTAACTTCTTCATATTTAAATTAGGAATAAGTTGGGAATAATAATAATATCTATTTTGTAATGTCATTCATTCAATAAATATTCAGTATTCAGTCAGTAAATATGGATCGAATACCTGGCATGTCCCAGGCACTATTCTATGAAGAGAAAATATATGAAGCAAGATGCTTGCAACTTGGGTTATTTTATTTGGTCAATCAATGGTAATATTGATTTCACGTCATTCTTATTATTATTGACTTTATGATCGAATTCTAATTCTGCTGTTTAATCTGAGAAATAGTTTGTCTTTTTAAGGTGGCTTTTGCACAGGTGATCTCCTTCCTTATTTGTGAATTTTCGGGTTTAATCCTCCTAATCCTAAAAGCCCACATTTCTCATGGCTGATCAAATTCTCTCTCTTTCTTTCTTTCTCTTTCTCTTGAAATTTAAGTTTCGTGAAAGAGTTAGCGCTGTTCCCTGTTGCCATTTATTTACTCACGTGGTGCCCAACCCTCAACATACTCCAGTCCAGTTTTCTGCCTGCATCATCCCCCAAATAATGTTATCACAGGTTATCTTTGACCCCTTGTTACTTACATTAGTCTGCTAGGGAGACTGTAACAAAATTCATGACCTAAGTGACTTCCACCAACAGAAATTTCTTTTCTTCCAGTTCTGGAGGCCGAAAGTCCAAAACGACAGTGCTGGCCAGGGTGGTTTCTCATGAGAACTCTCTCTTGGCCTGTAGATGGCTGTGCTCTCCCTGTGTCCTCAGGGGTCTTTCCTCTGTGTGTGTTCACCCCTATTATCTCTGCTTCCTCTTAGGAGACCAGTCATACTGGATTAGGGCCCATCCCAATGTCCTCATTTAACCTTACGACCTCTTCGAAGGCTCCATATCCAAAAACAGTTACACAAGGCATTGGGACTTCAACATTTGGGGGATAATTCCGTTCATAGTAAAGCTAAATAATTTTCTCATTGGCTTATTTTACTTGACCTAATATGAGGATTCAAGAGGATTGTCCCTACATATCTTCTTGAAACCCTTTCCTCTCTGGTTTTCTGCATGCCCATGGGCTCCTAGTTTGTCCCCTGTTCTTCTGACCACTTCTCAGAGTCACATTTTCAAACTTCCCTTTCAAGTCCTTCCCTTCATGCTCTATAGTCACTTTCTACATGAGGTCATCTCTCCATATGGCTCTCTTTCACTAAGACACAAAAAACTTGTTTTTTAAAAAAATCTTTAGACCAGTGCTTTGCCATGTATTTGCCCTGCCTGGAATATAACAGGCATCGAGCAAAACACAGTGCAATTTTTTTTTCCCCCCTGTTCAGAATGGTTGTTGTATTGAAACACATTTAATCTGTAAAATCACCTCCCATTGCATTGTACCATGACACCCATAGGAGGGAATTTCCAAGGTAATCTCAAATGAACTTGTATCACCCTTTACAGAGAACCCACATGTGTAGCTCCCCTTGACATCAAGGTGACGGGGTGAGGGGGGGAATTCCAAGCTGCAGGATGCATGAAAATGATTTTTAAAAGTTGACTGATAACCATCGACATTGAAAACACTCTGTGGCTCTGTCATTTTATGATTAAGGGCTCTGATGCTCTTACCACACCCTGCCAGTGGTGGAAGAGGGGAATTTTTTTTAGTCTGAGGGATTTCATTTGCTGGGCTAGGGTGGACAGTTTCAAGATATTACAGCTCTTTAGATTTTAGATGTAATTATACATTCTTGAGATCATACATTATTAAGTATTACTAACTAGAAACAAAAAGAGAAAATCAAATCATTCAGAAAGAACACATGCGTTGAGTACAAGGTATGGAGTATTGTGAGAATAAGTGAGGGAGACAGGTAAGGAGAAAGGATGATGGGAGGATCCCGAAGGCAAGCTCCCTGAGTCTATCAGTGTCACAATCTTGCCAATTGTCTCAGAATCACTCTGGATGCATCTTGGCCACACACACCTTTGCTGGCCCACCTCAGAACAGTCCCAGACCCATGTTTGTTCTGGGACAACCAAACCCCAGTTTGGGCTGGGATAGGTAACTCTGACCATTTAAGCTTCTGTCACCAGGAACTATTTCGCTACATGACTCTATGTTTGTCCTGAGGTAAATTCGCTTGAGTGGTAATTGTGTCGAAAGCTCTAACCGAATTTTGCTCAAGGGCACTTAATTTAGGAAGTGTCATATAATTAATATGGGTATACTTGAATATTTATGTTCTTTCGAAGGCTCTAACTCAAAATAGTTCCAGTGGATTTTGGCTGACTGTTTTTAGAGTGTTTTTGTTTCTCTCTTTTTGCCTAATAAAGTTAATTTTATTTAAAAAAATTCAAAATGGCCCTTTCCTTGGGGACGTCAGAGCTCCATTGTGTCAACTCTACCCTCTGTGAGTCATGTAACCTCACGCAACCTTGTCTACAACTTTAGGAGAAGGATAAACGGGACTTTAGCACAAGTGCCCCAAATCAGTGAAAAGAAAAGGGGGGAAAAGCCCCTCTAACCATTAGGAATAATGGAAGAACAGAAGCCTTATGTAACGTATCTTTGAAGAAAAAAATAAAAGGAACAACTTCACCCCGTTTCAAGTGGAGTTAAATGGGTTCCAATAAAATGGAGATTAACCCCTGGAGCGATCTGCTCCCCCTCCCCCCATACCTGTCTCCTCGCCCACCCCATGGATAATTGTGCATTTTTCCTATATAGGGGGCTCCCCCTTGATTCAAAAGGAGCTCGGGGAAGTGAAGACGTCCAAGCCAGAGGACATGATAGGCGGATGAAAAACTGTTTTTAGCTGAGATCACCCAGATGGCAAAAAGGAAGGAAACAAAGTGACAATTTTGACCTTAGAAAGCCACATGGTAGTAAGGAAAGTCAACCTGAGCTGAACTCCCATTTCCCCTTTGATGGCTCCATAAATGCTAAATTACTTTGCAAATATTTTCAAATGAGTGGTTTTGCAAGTAGGAGTGATGGAGAAAGAAAGGGGGAGAAAGGTTAACAGCCACACATAAAACAACCAGCCCCTACAGTCTATGGCCAATTTTTACAGCTGGGTTTTTATAAACTCCTTGAAGAGCTGGGCAAGGGACGAGTTTATGATTGTTGCCATGGCAGTCCTGTAATTTTTGCCAAAATATTGTGGCACTGGAGCAGATGTACTCTGGGGAGGCGGGCAGAGCAATTGGGACACACATGAAGGAATTTAAGACCCTCTCACTAAATATCTCAGCAAAGAATGTGCCACTGAACCATCCCTGGATCTAATTAGCTGTAGAGTGAAAGGTGAGGGGTTAATCCGAGGTCCATGTGGGGGAAAATGAAGCCTGTGACACATGCAGCTATTGGATATTTGCTCAATGCCACGCGTTGGTCGATTAGAATGGTAAATGAGCGCAGTGTGGGAACGGATAGACATGTCATCTCTTCAAGTCATTTTGACATGACGGTGTTTAATTATTTAATTTCCAGATGCGTTTCTCTAAGATTCTTTCTGTCAACCCAGTAATGTGTTCTGAATTATCGAAAGTGACTGCCGAGTTAGGAAGCATTCCATTTTCAAAGAGAGAAACCATGGCTCTTATATACAAGGGGAAAAAAAAATCCTATTGGGCTGACTTTTTTTTTTTTTCTTCCCACAGAAGCCATAACAAGCTTGTTTGTTTGAGCAGGGACAAAGTCTGTAACTCTTATCTAGGGTAAGGGAAGATTTGTCAGACATATTGAACACCTCAAGCATTCATTAATTGATTCAACAAATATTCCTTCCATCTGTTATAGGCCAGGCATCGTGCAAGGCACCACGTTCTCACCAATCAACAGGACAGATGTGTCCTTGTCTTCATAGAGCCCTTTTGGGACCCAGAACAATGGCATCTCTTCAGAGCAAAGCTCCGAGGTGAGCAGGGGGTATACTTAGTCTACTAACCAGAAGGACGATTAAATGATTTGTCACCGTTGCAACAAATCGGAGTGACAGAAAGTCTGGTCGATTGGCGGAAGATAACTGGCTATTGTAGTACGTATAGACATAGTGAGTAATTCTCTGATTTCTATGCTTAATAGTTTCTGATTTTGCCATGAGGTAGATTCTCCATAGTATCTTTCATATAAATTCCTCATAGATACTTTTATATAATATTAAAGACATATTTTGACTTTTCTTTTAGGATTTGTACTAATGGTATAACTTCACATACTATCAAAAGTGAATAATTAAGGGGGCACCTGGGTGGCTCAGTCGGTTAAGCGTTTGACTTCAGCTCAGGTCATGATCTTGCGGTTTGCGGGCTCGAGCCCCGCGTCGGGTTCTCTGCTGTCAGCACAAAGCCTTCTTGGGGTCCTCTGTTCCCATCTCTCTCTGCCCTTCTGCCCTTTGAGCTCTCTTTCTCTCAAAAATAAATAAATGTTTAAAAAGAAAAGCATTTAGTGTGGCTTGGGTGATGCGAATGGCAAATATCTCCTATTCGCCCCGAACGTAGCAGGAAAGAGAGAGGAAATTCAACTGACTTTGACAAAGTCACAGAATAGTAAACACCCAAGAGGGGCCTGAGTATTGTTAATATGAAAAAAAACCAAACAAACATGAGCCTACATTTAGCCATATTATCACACTAGGCACAGACATCCTTCCAAGCCTAGGTACAGGCCAGCATGAGCCAAGGAACACGAGCTTTAGCAGAAAGCTCTGGGCAGTTCTAGTCGCATTGGTATCTACTGAAGATACCGAAGGAGCTCCATTCAGCAGTGGGTTTAGAGGGAATGACCAAAGATTAAGCATAAGCCTGGGTAAATACTGTAGCCTCTACCAGCTGCCCTTCCCTGGCTGACCTTGGAGCTCAAGGGCCTGACAACTGTGAACTTTAGCAGTTGTGGAAATAAGATACTGGAGTTTCCTTACTGCTACCCCAACAGCTCATGCGATTCGCCCAGTTGAAATCTGGTTACTGAAGGCCTGTTCTGCAATAGGCATTGTACTGGTGTTAAGGATGCAGTCCTGGGCAAGACACTGTCCTTGTGTAGTTCAGTGGAATCGGTGGTGTGGAGTATGAGCTGGGGGTCTGGAAAGGTCAGTAAACTGATTTTTTCGACTGCTTTGAGTTGAGTTATCCTTGCCCGGGTCCCGCTGATGATCTCTGTCATCCAGGCAGACATTAGGACAAGGACCTCTAATCCAAGGTTGGGTGTGGCTGACACAAAGGGGAAAGTGTCTTGGAAGTCCCCGCTTACCTAGCATTCTGCGTGTGGCAGGAGGTCACAGAAGGATGTGTCACGGTTCCCAACACCTCCTCTGTCCTTGGTGGGTCTGTATTACTCGCATAGCAGCTATTCAACACTGCTAAGTGGATGTGCCCAAATAGAAAATGGTATCTCCATTCCAGCTTCCCTAACTGTTCAAAACCAAGCACTTCTTGGGAGCCATCCCCTTCTGCAAAGTGGCGTATGTAAACCCGCTAGCATACAGGTGCATGTCCGAAAGAGACATTTGAAAGAACAACAGCAGGGGACGCGGGGCTCATGGCACAATGGCATATATTTTCATGGGATTCATGGTTGATTGCCTTGTAAATTCTCAAACTAAACCGACAGCCATCGTTCTTCTTGGCTCACAGACGTTCATCTTCCACTCAAGGAGTAGATCCGCTTAATCTAAACTAATTGAAAATAAAACAATGTAAAAAAAAAATCCGCCTAAAAATAGGAATATAACTGTTAAATAACACCAGTTTGGGAAATTAGTTGTTTACTCCTAGAAAGATAGGAAGTAGGACACCGGTTCCCAAGGATCCACGTTTCTGTGATGTGAAATCAATGGCACAGTTAATGTATTTCACTGACCCTTAGTTAACCAGACAATTAGCAGAAAGTCCTCCCTCGCATCCCGTGAATAGGAAAAACACTTCCATGAGCATAACTCTTTTCTTATAATGTCAAGTCGAATGATAGCTTGAGTATGCTTGGTATCTTTTAAAACCATAAATGCGGGGTGCCTGGGTGGCTCAGTCGGTTAAGCGTCTGACTTCGGCTCAGGTCACGATCTCGCGGTATGTGAGTTCGAGCCCTGCGTCGGGCTCTGTGCTGACAGCTCAGAGCCTGGAGCCTGTTTCAGATTCTGTGTCTCCCTCTCTCTCTGCCCCTCCCCCGTTCATGCTCTGTCTCTCTCTGTCTCAGAAATGAATAAATGTTAAAAAAAAAATTAAAAAAAAAATAATAAAACCATAAATGCATATTCAGCATGAAAGAAAAGCAATTGAAGCAAAAGCTGATCCTAAAACTCTAAAGTAGATAGGCTCTTGAAATCTATAGACGAAAACAAAGGTGAGGTTGACTTTATATTTTTTGTTGGGAAATAAGATAATAGGTAAATTCAGTTATGTTGATTTCTTGTGAGCTAAATCCCCAGTGACTACATCAAGAAGCATTTACTGAGTACCTTCTGGGGACAAGACCTGAGACTATTTTCAAGATGATATGCTTCTTCATAAAGATTTGAGACATAGTGGTTAAATCTTACTCACAGAAGTGGGTATGAATTGTGCTTGAGCTTAAATGTAAAGGCATTTCTGTCTATGGTTTGGTTCCCTTATCTGTAAATGTCCCCCTTGGAAGAAAAAATGCCAGTCAAAGCCCCCAAAGTGTTGTACATGAACACTTTATTTTTTTAAAAGGGTGCTAGCAACAAAAATTTTCCAACTCCATTCAAGAGATAAACAAAACAGGGCATTATGCTAAGTGAAACAAGTCAGAGAGAAAGGCAAATACTGTATGATCTCACTTAGAATGTGGAATCTGAAAACCAAAAAGAACAAACACCTGAACTCAGATAAAAAGAAGTGATTGGTGGTTGCCAGGAGTAGGAATGTGGGCAAAATGATTGAAGGTGGTCAAACGATACAAACTTCCAGTTATAAATTAATTAAGTCATGGGGATATAATACACAGCATGGTAACTATAGTTAATAACCTTATGTCATATATTCGGAAGCTGTTAAGAAAGTAGATCTCAAAAATTCTCCTCACAAGAAAAAAAAATGTGTAACTGTGTGTGGAAACGGATGCTAACTAGCTTTACTATGGTGATCATTTTGCAATATATACAAATATCAAATCACTGTATTGTTTACCTGAAATTAATATAATGCTATACATTAATTATCTCTCAAAACAAAACGAAATAAAAGATACTTGAGCTACCTTCTGAGTCTCTTTTTTTTTTTTTCTGACAAAGACCCATCAAGACAGCAATTCAAGTTCTCGCTTGGTTATGGGTGGCTTTTTTTTGGTATTGTTTTAATGCCAGTCTTGAGGGTGAATTCATCTGGGTCGTGGTTTGGAATGACTTGAATTTTCTTCAACACTGGGCAGGTGAGCCTACCTACAAATGGCCTGGGGCACAGAAAGTACACGCGTGTGCATACACACCTCATGGGAGTGTAGGATGTACGTCCCTGGTTAAAGCTTCTTCCACTCTGCACGATAGGGAGGGCTTTGGGGGAGAAGGTGAATGGTGAGCTCTTCTCGGTAATGGGAAAGCCACGGTTCTGGGGCGATAACCAGTGGATCAAGTAAAGAGTCAGATGCAATCAGGAAGGAACCAATACAGCTGCAGCTGGCAGGGAGCATAATCGTGGGGAGGCGGGGAGCTTTTGCAGACCTTCAAACGCTCAGATAGGGATTTTGAGGTTAAAATCGGTGGTAATGAGGAGCTATTGGATGATTTTGACATGCGAGTGGGTTTACTTAATGCAGTTGATGTAAATGGCCTCAGATGGTGACAGTGATCATTCTTGTGCATTTGCTGTGCTTCTGAGCCTCTGCTGTGCTTCTGAGCCTCCAACAGCGGAAAGTCTCTTGAAGCCAATAGGCAGCCTGCACGTGGAAGGGGCCCGCAGGAAGAAAAATGATGGCTGCAGAGTGGCCTCTGTCATTTTCTACGGCTCTGGAGAGAGAATGGTCACCTGAGACACCTCCCAAATCAAGGTCCCTTGGAAAGAGATGACAAGAAGGGCTCAGTGTGGGAACATTGGTGTGCAAGTTATTTCTGGCAGAGCCTCAGCTGCTGCCAGAATTCCCCCTCTTAAAATAACCAACAGGTGGGTGACGTGGCCTTTGCAAACATCATGTCAATGCATGTATTGGATACTTGAGGGCTTTCTTTCTCCTCTCGCTTAGATAATACCGTATCTTTCTGCTTATAAATCCGCTTTAATTTTGGAATTCAGATGCCAAAGATCATTACTAGTCCAGTGCCATTCACATAGATCGTTAGTAAATGCCTGCATCCTGCTTGACGAACAATTCTTGACAGTGAGCTTGTAAGTGTGGGTATGTGTGCGGAGGTTATGGTTTTGAAAGTGGTCCTTGCTCTGTATAAGTCAATACGATCATCTGTTTATCTTGTTCTCGTTGCTTATTGACTTTCTTCCTATAACGTGGGTTGCCAAGTGTTTGCTGCTTGTCTTAAGAGAATGCAGAACATGCCCACATTTCCTCTCTCTCGGAGAACATGGGGATGAATTTGCAGAAATCATTTTGATCAAAGTTTACGTCCCTTGTACAGGAGAAAGAAGAGGGGCACAGCATTCGTGTTCCCTCCTGGGGCTGGAACGTTCACTGTTAGAGGCAAAAGCTGGTGTTGGAGCTCAGGGTTGCTGGGCCGGTCACCTTTCCCTCAGGTCCTACTTCATGACCTCTTTATTATTATTTTTTAAGTCTATTTGTTTATTTTGAGAGAGAGAGAGAGAGTGAGTGGGGGTGGGGCAGAGAGAGTGGGAGAGAGAAAAGCCCACAGAGCCTGACACAAGGCTCAATCCCATGAACCACAAGCTCATGACCCGAGCCAAGACTGAGAGTCAGATGCACAGCCAACTGAGCCACCCACGTGTCCCCCACGCCCACATGCCCTCTTAAATGCAGGAAGCAGTGGAAGGGGTTGCCCCAGGCCCCAATTCAACCAAAGGCGTCACAGACTTGGCGCAGGGTGCTGAATCTGAATGCATTTGGTTGAAGCGGGACACTGTTGGGCCATGAGAAAGACAGTTAAGGAAATGGGGTATCCAGAGGTCATGAGCAGAGGTGCCAGCAAGAGAGATACCCAAAGAGTGAGTGCTGAGGGATCTAAAGACATGATGGTGGGGTGCCTAGGTGGCTCACTTGGTTAAGCGTCCAACTTTGGCTCAGGTCTTAATCTCGCAGTTTGTGGGTTCGAGCCCTGCATCGGGCTCTGTGCTGACAGCTCAGAGCCTGGAGCCTGCTTCGGATTCTGTGTCTCCCTCTCTCTCTGCACCTCCCCCACTCCCACTCTGTCTCTCTCTCTCTCTCTCTCTCTCTGTCTCAAAAATAGATAAACATTAAAAAAATTAAAGTGGTAGCACATTTAAGGATAAGTAAGGAAATCCTTTTTCCTCTCCAGAGGTGAGGACCCAGAACAGACTCTAAAACAGCCTGGGGTCACTTTGGAAGATGAACAGCTTAAAGACAAATGGTACAATCTGGGGGTGGTAGCAAGGTGAAGGAGAGAGAGAATCCCAGAGCTTGGGAATCAGAAAGTTTGAATTCTGGTCTTGGTCTGCTTCCAGCCATCCGTGGGTTCTTGGCCAAAACATTTTATCCTATCTGAGCCTCAATTTCCTCATCTCTGAAGTGTAGGCTCTGGATCAAATGGCTTTTAACATGCCTTTCATTTTTTATAATGATATGCGTGAGAGAAGTTGTCATTTTGATTTGGCTCTACGAGGGTCATGTTTTTTAAAGCTGTATCACAAGGAAAGCTTGCATGACGAAGTATGCTTATCTATCCTAGAATTACTATTTCCTTTAATCTTTCCCATTACCCCACTTGGCTAGGCTCATTAAGTTTGCCATATGCAATGGACCTAGGCATTCCAATCCTGAGATGATAAGACATCTGATGGGGAAGGCTGGGCTTTGTCGAACATCCCAGATTGGTTAGCAGCCCATTCTTTAGCGCCTGTGGGATTACAACAGATGACACATGGTTATCATTCATTGGAGCAAGGTCCTTACGGGAGATTTCCAAGAAAGTTATTCCCACAGCAATGATCAGTGGCCAAGAAATAGTTTCACTGGAAAAAAATAGGTGGGCAATGAAATTTACCCTTTGGAAATAGTCAAAGGAGAGCCACACTTTAGACCTTTAGGCTTAAAAAGGTTAATTTAGGTATTAGGAAAACACTTTGATACAAAGGTATAAAATTGATGGGGCACAGTTGGTTAAGTGTCTGACTTCAGCTCGGGTCATGATCTCCTGCATGGCTCGTGAGCTCAGGCCCCACGTCGGGCTCTGTGCTGACGGTTTAGAGCCTGGAGCCTGCTTCAAATTCTGTGTCTCCCTCTCTCTCTGCCCCTACTCGGCTCGCACTTTCTGTCTCTCATAAATGAATAAATGTTAAAAAAAAAAATTAAAGTATAAAACCGATAAGGACCACAAAACTCACCTCTTCTGCCTTGGGTTTTTGTTTTGTTTTGTGTTGTGTTGCAGAGGAGGAAGCTGAAGCTCAGAAAAGTTAAAGGAATTCTCCAGAAAAACATAATTGGTTAAGCAGATCTAAGGCACAATTTAGGGCATTTGACCTCCAATCCGATACTTTTTGTCCTTTCCCAATTAGTTTCTTCTGGACAGAACTGGCCCTGTTTGTAGACGAAGACATCACTCTCCTGAGTCGTAGGCATCAAAACCTACATGCTGCCCCCAGGGTCTCCCAAGAAGCCTGTCCCAAGTCCTAGAAGCTTCCCACAGCACCCCAGGCTGCCCTGCCACAGCACTCATGTCTATTTGGATATCTATTTCCAAGGCAGCTTAATGAGGGCCCAGACCATGTTCCTCTTGTTCTCAGTTAGTATTCCCAGTGTCAGCACATTGCCTGGCACGTAGTCAACACCCCAGAAACATTTGCTGGATTACTGATCAAAAGCCGGAAGAACACAGCAAGGAATGAAGGAAGAGGAAACCAAGATCCCTGTCACTAAAGCCATTCCTATGGGTTAAGACACTGTTCCATGTTAAAATGCAGAAAGACCCCGGGGGATGGTGATGTCTGACCTCATTTGCACGGCATCTCAAGTTGCTTTGAAGAGTCATGAGACAAGAAAGCTGTGGGGGGGGGGGGCGGGGAGACAGGGACAAAGGAGTCCAGTTGGAGGACAAGCCATATTTGTGTTTGGTGGGGCTAGTGTGTGGTTCTCACCAGCAACCCTACAGGAAGTGGCACCTACATAATGCCTCAGTGCTTTCCCCTTTGCCTAAGGCCGACTGGTGCTGCTTTTGCCATTTCACCGTCCACAATGGGTGTCTTCGCCATGGACTACAACCACACATAGAATCACGCGGCCCCGGGGCCATATATCTCGCCATGCTGGACATCAACTAAAATTTTCCAGGGAATCATCACACCTTTTGCCTTATTTAATCTCTTTGCACCTTTGAGAAACCCAGGGAGGATGATACAATCTCCGTGACCGTTGACAAAAATGAGGCAGGGAAACTGGTCTTCAGCCCCACAACTCTGTGCTCCAGCCACAAAGGGAAGCCGCGGTTGTCTTCCATCTGCTGAGACCAATGTTGAATTAAAAAAAAAAAAAAAAGAAAGAAAGAAAAAATTATCCCGGGCAAATATTTTTGGGAAATGGTCTCAATTTTTTTTAATTTAATTTTTCTTTTTTAATTCACACCCAAATTAGTTAGCATATAGTGCAACCATGATTTTAGGAGTAGGTTCCTTAACACCCCTTCCCCATTTAGCCCATCCCCCTCCCACACCCCTCCAGCAACCCTCAGTTTGTTCTCCATATTTAAGAGTCTCTTCTGTTTTGTCTCCCTCCTTGTTTTTACATTATTTTTGTTTCCCGTCCCTTATGTTCATCTGTTTTGTCTCTTAAAGTCCTCATACGAGTGAAGTCATATATTTGTCTTGCTCTGATGACTAATTCTGCTGAGCATAAGACCCTCCAGCTCAATTTTTATTAACGAGGGCATTGACTATAACAATCTTACAAACATCTTGCAGTCTAAACTGTTTCTGCCTTAACATCGAACGGTCAATCCGACTGACAACATCCCTCCTGGAATTCCCCAGGGAGGCTGAAAAGAAGAGGAAAGGAGAGAGAGCCGCACATTAATTCGTAAAAGAATTCAATTATGAATGCTCCTTCCGAGGCCTCCACTTGATTTTTTTTCCTACCTGAATCGAAACACTATATTTTTACCAGCGACACAAATAGTAAAAGACCAACAGAATGGTAATGATAATTGCTGTGCTGTTTTATTATACTTCTGCAAGTCATTTTTTTTCTCCTCTTTGTTTGCACTGACCTAGATATTGGTGACAGGTGTGTAGACTGCCATCACTGTGTATAAACAAGCTGTTATTTTTAAATATTAAATCTAATGATCAGTTTACCACCATCGAATCCCTCCTTCCCTCCAATTCACGCACTAGGTGGAAGACAGAAAAGCTTAGAAGATGGACAGAGTTGGAAAAGGCTTTTCCTCGAAAACTTCTTTTTCAAGATCAAAAATCAGAATCCAAGCTTTTAAGGAACAGCCTCTGGATTTAATTTCCTTTCCTTTGTTCTTAGTTTTCACTTCCCCCCTACTGCACTTGATCTTAATGTTCTTCTTGCCCATTTAATGCCAATAATTTGCACTTCTGTCGTCCCTTTCATCTGGGAAATCACAAGGCCATCTGAGACTTTCTCTGATGAACTTCAGAGGGGTGCTGTAACAGGTAAGTCCTTTGATGACCTTCTTTTCAAAATGTGTGGTGACGGCAGACTTTGCAGTAATACAAACCACTTCTGGAGTCTAGGCTTAGGTGATTTTAAATGGTGACTGCACTTGAGTGGATCGGGGTAATCCCATAGGGTGCAGGAATAGCGGATGTACCAGGGGAAAGAGGTGCCTCCAAAGACACAATCCCCTTCTTGTCTTGTCTCAGGAGTTCTGCCTCGCACGGGAAGCTTGGCCTGGAAGGTACAATCAGTTAACATGTTTACTCTGAACACAGCTGATTGGAATTAGGTGAGAACAGGTGTTCTGGCCAATGTCACTAGGCTTGAGAGATATCTTCCACTTTATAAATAGGTAATTGGCATCAACCAGCCAATAGAGGTATTTGACGCTGAGGTAATATAATCAGATTATTTGGGGGGGGGGGTGGGTGGGGAAAGTTCAAGCGCAAGGTGAACAAAGAAAGGTCTGGTCACTTGAGCTCAAGTTCATTTCCTAGGAAGCCTGAGGTATGATCTTGGTAGAATCTAAAATATGCCACAGACTCCAGAATCAGGAGAATTAAAACCCAATTGACAAGGAGATGGAAAATTATCCTTTCTACCCCAGATTTCTGTGGATACTTTAAATCAATTTTCATGTTACTGTTATGTGATCTATGGGAACATTGTCCTCACAGCCTCAAAGAAATTGACTGGCAGGACTAGTTCTATTAAAAAAGAATGAAAGAGTACAATAATCATTGCACAGATTCAAGCTACATGTGTGTAGAACTGGGACAGACAACTGGTAAACCGGAGGTGGCCCATTGGAGATGAAAGCAAACTTGAAGAACTAAATCAGCAATGAGTATGATGTTCTCATATTATGTCTTTTGAAAGAACTAAAATGCTTATGAAGCAAAAGGTAATATAAGCATCTCTCCTCTTCAATATTAAAAAAAAAAATGATGTATTTGCTTTAAGAAGAAACACTATTGCTGGGTGCCTGGGTGGTTCAGTCGGTTGAGTGTCCAACTTTTGACTTCAGCTCAGGTCATGATCTCATGGTTCGTGGGTTCAAGCCCCATGTCAGGCTCTGTGCTGACAGCATGGAGCCTGCTTGGGATTCTCTCTCTCCCTCTCTTTCTGCCCCTCCCCATGTGCCATGCACATGCTATCTCTCTCTAAATAAATAAACATTAAAAAAAGAAGAAAGGATTGTATTGAAACCCTTTACCAATGGGTGATCAATGGGTGACTGGGCATCTGTCCCCAGGTCTGTGACTGCTCTTGTCAAAGGACATTTAATGAGGCAAGAAGTCAATGGCAGAGCAGGAAATAAGATTAGAGTATTCTAGCTTCCAACTTTCACTCTCACTTTCAGATGACTGCCTCTAATACCAATCACTTAAAGCAAGAACATCCTAGGTCAGTAATCGGGGTGAGGGGGAAAGAAATGATCGAGGTATCACATTTTTCCCTCCCCAAATCTAGATAATTTTTCACATTAGAGAATCAAGATATTTCATTTTCAGTTGCCCAAAGGCAGTAAAATTAAAAGAACAAAGATTCAATGGCTACTCTCTGTTCTATAGAGAGTATATGCAAGGGCCATCACATCTCTCAAGTTTCCTGGTCCCACACGAATACTCCAATGTCCCAGAGGCAAGGACCTTAAATAGAGGGCACTCTGTATGATACCTGGCACCATACCCTGAGGCTGGATGCTCACATTATTTCTTGGCCTCCGGGGGGCCAAGATCTTGAACAACATGACTGACTCAGACTTCCAAGTCAATTACAACACCTCCCTCAGGCAGGTGAGCTGGTACCATCCAGATGTTTTTTGGGTTTTTTTTCTCCCCAGGAGCAGTTTCCAGAGCATGGTACATGGTTCATCTTATGAGTCACCCTCCTTTACTCAAGGCTCAATGGCTTCTACAGACAGCCTTGCCAGGCACAGATTCTATGTGACCTCTCTCAGAGTAACACACCCTTCTTCCTGTTGGGGTCTATCTATCTATCTATCTATCTATCTATTTTTGCTAGATAGCATTGGTACTCTGTTTCCAGGGAACTTCAGTAAAAGGGGATTTTTTGGAAGTCCCTTGAAATAGACCTGACCACAAAGCGCTAGTTCAGGTTTAGAGATGAACAAGAATAACATCTTGGGCTTCTTTAAATGGCACCTTCTTTTAGGTTTACTACTGAACCAGATAAAACAATGCAAAACAAAACACACGTGATTAACGATGCAGTGGGTGGACGCAGCTCTTGATGCTGCCCTGGTTTTCACAGAGATCTCTGTAGTGTTCAGGACAACCCCTGAGAAGTAACGAAGTTGTTGGATTGAGGATGCCAGAGCTGTGAGCTCTTTGGACTGAAGCATGTAGCTAAAGCCACATCGGTACCCAAGGGTCTCCCTATTACAATATAAGGACGTATTCACAGCATCACCAAATCACACACTTCTAAGTTATTGTCTTAGTGGGTCATTGGTCTCCTGCAGTGCTGAAAGAAGGATTCACCCTAAATTCTTTGAGTACTAGTGTCTGACTTCCTGACAAGGGAAAAACGTAATAAAATTTTGGCTAAGCGTCAGAAGACGTATATGCCAGCCCTGGCTCCACCCCTAACTAACCAGTTGTGCAGCCTTACACAAATCGAAGAACCTATATGGACTTGGATTTTCTTTTTTTTTTTTTTAATTTTTTTTTTCAACGTTTTTTATTTATTTTTGGGACAGAGAGAGACAGAGCATGAACGGGGGAGGGGCAGAGAGACAGGGAGACACAGAATCGGAAACAGGCTCCAGGCTCCGAGCCATCAGCCCAGAGCCTGACGCGGGGCTCGAACTCACGGACCGTGAGATCGTGACCTGGCTGAAGTCGGACGCTTAACCGACTGCGCCACCCAGGCGCCCCATGGATTTTCTTATCTGTAACGGGAGCATTAGGTGGATTCTTCAAGTCTTTCGAGTCTTGAAATGCCACAAATCCGATCGAATGTCTCCCTGAGTTGGATAAGTGGTAGGATTGTATCGTACAGACTTCTTGGCCAGATGTAAGACACAGATCATGTACTTTTGAAATAAATCATAAAGTTGACACAAAAACAAGAAACATAAGCAATTGGTAATGAATTATAAGCATCAAGACACCAGCTCTAAATCTCATTCATCAAAAAAGTAGAGCATCTGAGAAATTCTAGGGCCAACTATCGATCATTTCATGTCCCAGAAGGTAAGAGAGGAGGTAATCCAGATCTTTTTTTTAGAATTAGAGAATTCTAATTAGAATTACTGGCAAAACGAACATGATGGGAGCTTTAAGAGAACAAGAATTCTTAGTAACCGTGGCGAGGAAGGTGAAATATGGTCAAGTAAAAGTCAAATTTTAAAATGTTTAAGAAACATATTAAGATATATCAACCACATGAGATACTAAAAGGGGCTAAGTTAACTGTTTTAGGATATTCTAGAATATTTCCACCTGATTATCCAATCACAATAGACACCAAATGTTAAGAAAGAAGGAGAGAAACAGGAAATGATTGTGACTACTTAGGATATTCTGAGGATAATTCCAATTTATTATAAATAAAATATAAATTTCATATAAAATATGGGTAGCCCTGAAAAGAATAACATAAAATCAATAACTTATCCTCATTCTCAGTATCTATTCAATTAATTGAGGACAGTTAACCAAGGACAGTTATTCTAGAGTCTTGTTTCTCACACCCACTCCATTCAATCAATTGCCAAGATCTTTCCGTTTCTAAACACATTCCATTGCTAAATGTGTCTCATTTTTGTCTCCACTACCAGGGCCTTAATTCAGCTTTTCGCTACGTGCTTCATAGGGCACTATAGGGGTCTCCTCACTTGTACCCTTACACCTTATTCTAATCTCCTTCTAGTGACATCGATTTAACCTACAGGTTTGATTATACCACCTTCTTCCTTGAAACTAGTCATCAGATCTCCACTGTGTACAGAAGAATTTCAAACTCCAAAGCATGGCATGCAAACTAATCCTTTGGCTTCATTTCTAGGCATGATCTTTCAAAATGGCCCTACAGCTGAAGGCTCCCATGCCTAACACACAGTGGGTGTTTAATAAACACATGTTGAATGGCGGAATACACTTGTATGAGGGTTTTGATATCTGAGCTAAGAAAAGGGCACATACAGCTGCCTAATGAGCATGAGCAGGTCTGCTGGCCTAGGGGAATAATGTCCCTGGAGATGGAGAAAGATTTTACCAAAGAATAATTAGAACTCGTTTTGCCAGTGTTGTTTGGGGAATGACCTGAGGAGCACAGTAAAAAATATCAGGAAATCAGAGGAGACAGTGTTATAATTTTTAATATAGACTGCTTAGATTAATGTCAATTTCATAAATAATTACAATTAAGGATATCTGGTGAGAAATTAGTAAAAGGAAGTTGTTTCCACTAGGAACTACACTAATCTCACTTCTTGTTGGGCAGGTTATCCTGTCTGGTGAAAGAGAAGAAAGAGATAAGGCACCACAGAACTAGATTTTAGTGATGGATTTGACACAGTTTCCACCGTTCCATCCGGAAGTGAGGTAGACACATAAAAGCAAGATGACAGTGCCATTAGACCCATTAGTTTGATGCCAATTGGCTGTCAGTGAATGTAGGTTCCTGGTGACCTGTGGAAGACTTTTGTCCTCAGCCCTGGCCTATTCAATGGTTTATTCAACACTTGAATGAAGAGCCCAAAAGCACATTGGCTGAATTCGTGGATGACATCCGCGATGTCAAAATACTTTGCCAGCAAATATAAGGATCCCGGGAGGACTCAGCAATGTGGCTAAATGGGATCAGCATGGTAAAATTACATTTAACAAGAATATGAGAACCTGTATCCTCTTCCATGATAACACGTTTGTATAGGTTTGGGAAACCTATGGCTGCCCATATAATCTGAGTTAACGGAGTGATCTCAGCCTTCCTTACGGGAAGTAAAGGATATAGAACGAAGGGAAGGAGAGTCCCCTCTCGGCATGCTGGCGGATCACACTTAGAATATTGCTTTTACCTCAGGTTGACATCAGACTTTCAAGTTGGGTGAAGGTGGCGGAGGGCAAGTTGAATATTTAAGGTGTTGCAACCATATATGAAAAACAGCAGAAGGGGTCTGGGAAGAGCAGCCCATTGAAGGGACGGGCCGAGGGCCAAGGCAGCCACCTTACACATCAGAACGGCTGTCACATGAAAGTCAGATCTTGCTCGGTCTGTGTGTCTGGTCTCAAAGGTAGAGCTGAGACCAATATACGGATTCAGTCACATTTTGGTCTCAGCAAGGGGCTTATAATAATCACGGCAATCATCGGCAATCCACTTACGATATGTTGTTGACTCAATCTTTTGATGGGAGATGGGTTTGAATGAACTTTTCACGTGCCTTCCGATCTCCATCTAAAAAACATACCACTAGCCACATATGGTAGAAGAAAAAAATGTAAATGGCCCCAAACTCGTCCCATCCCTTATGCATACTCCTTCGCGGTAGTATGGTTCCCATCAAGTTGGTAGGACTTCCCATCAAGAATTTATTTCTTGACCCTCTGGAACCTGGGCGTGGCTATCCGACTTCCTCTGACTAAAACAGAGACTTGAAAAGTACTTGCAGATCAGGGTTTTCTCTGTTGCTGACCCTAGGAAGCTTGAAGCCGCCAGGAGCCTAGGCCGCTTGCTGGAGACACTTGGGCAAGTGTGGGTTCTCACACTAGGTGACAGTCATCGCCAGTAGGCAAACAGGTAACGGGACCATCCTAGACCAACCAGCCACTAGACCGCCTGCCCGCTGACCCGAGGTGAATGAGTGAGCTCAGGGGAGGCCGCCAGAACCACCATGCTAAGCCCAGTCCAAATCGGTTTCAAAATTGTTGGCTAATGGATGTTTGTTTCCTGACGCCACTAAGCTTCGGGAGGGTTTATAGCAGCGCAAATGACCGCAGGAATGAAAATAATCACCAAACACGTGAGCGTGCAAAGAAATGTTGCTACCCCTTTGGGTTTCTTTTTTTTTTTTTTTTTTTTTTTTAATTTTTTTTTCAACGTTTTTTATTTATTTTTGGGACAGAGAGAGACAGAGCATGAACGGGGGAGGGGCAGAGAGAGAGGGAGACACAGAATCGGAAACAGGCTCCAGGCTCTGAGCCATCAGCCCAGAGCCCGACGCGGGGCTCGAACTCACGGACCGTGAGATCGTGACCTGGCTGAAGTCGGACGCTTAACCGACTGCGCCACCCAGGCGCCCCCCCTTTGGGTTTCTTGCAGACGACACATCTCCCACTGACGACCGGGGCCACTTTAAACTTTGGATGACCAGGTCTTTAGGTGGCATTATCATCGCTGATTATTAATAACTCCACTTTGCACAGCACATTTGGGTTTAAGAAAACATTTTACATCCTTTCCGGCGGGTATTTATAGTCAGCATTTCACACCCCGCATGTTAGAGGCATGCAAGACAGATGCATTTTGGTGGGGGGTTACAGAGAAAACCAAATTGTGCCTTCTACTTCGCTGCAGAAGTGCAGAGTGCAGTGGGGGTGGGGAGGAGGGAAAAAGGCTAAAAGATGAAGGCAACGCCCCCTCCCGCCGCACCCCTACACCTCCCCGCTGGGAAAGAAAGGGTCCGCACGTGGCTCAGGTTTGAAAGAACACTCCCTAACACCCCATTTCCTTTATTTGTTTCCCTCGCTACAAGAGCATCTCAAGGAAACATTATTTATTTATTTTTAGGAAACATGTCTCCTTTTTCTTCCCGAGGCCTCGTTTGAAGCCTACTCTGCCTGTTATGAAAGAAACAACGTAACCTTTGCTGCTGCTTCATTTCAAGTCTCCTTTTGAATTTTGTATTTTCTGAGCCACGACCAAGAAAAAAGAAAATGCCCTTTCTCCTTCCAACAGATTAGGCCGGGCAGATGCCTGAAAATGGGTTCTTTGGATCTTATCAAAGCCTTGAACTCCTTCTGTTGGGCACACCCTTCTCCTTTCATTTTGTGCTGCCTTTCTTCCTTCCTTTGCTTCTCATCTTCCCGGCCCTGCTATTAAAAAAGGTGCTTTTTGTGTTTCTGCACTCTCTTGGGTAATATATGTATCTTGTGTTCATCCTTTCTCTAAATAAGAGTCTTTAAATATTCAGACATGCCGGCCAGAGAACGCACTGCTAATCATGGTTCTTAGGTTGATGGGTTTCCTTCCAACTGAAGTTTTGGATACAAGTTCTTTCAGGAAGCTCAGGAGTCTTATCCTACTGCAGAACTCCCAGCCCTCGGAGGCAACCGATTGATGCATTGACTGTCTGATTTAGCAGATGGCGTTAAGGAAGGTGCTATTGAAATGCTAAGTGATGGAACAATCTCATCACCCCACAAACTAAATAGTATCTGATGTGGGGAACAAAGGCAAAAGGGAGAAATTAAATTTCCTTATAACTTACAGCCCACTGACAAGTCCTCAAGGTAGGCAGAGTGACCTCCCTCTAAGAACTCAGCCCCCTGAATGATGACACTTTGCTCCGGGCAAAAGGCAATCCTAGCTGAACATCAGCCCAAGCCCCCAGGATCCTGTGAATCTACTTTAAACATACAGAAATTCCTCTGGAAACTTCCTTTATCTCTACCTCCCAAGATATATGTTAGCAATCACCCTCCAAGTGTATGGCCCACTGATACCCATCGGAAGGGTCTCATGACTAAGGTTTTACTGGACGGTGGTAAATGACCTTTTCCTAACAACACCTAGTCCCCTCAAGGGCCTGGAAACCTTGCTTCCAAAATTCCTTAGGGACTTATGCTATCCCCAGCCCCCTCCCCACTTGAAAGTATATAATCAGTCACCTGTCACAACCCCAGGGCAGCTCTTTCTGCCCACGGGTCATGTCCCTGCAACTTAATAAAACCACCGGGTTGCGCTGAAGATGTCCCAAGAATTCTCTTGACCATTCGCTCTGAACCCCAACATCTCCGTATCAGTAACCATCTCCCTTGGGGCTCTGTAACGGTGGTTTTTTGGGACTAGGTGTTGTTAAAGAAAAACAGAAAGATATATATGTTAGCACTCAGTAAATATATTATTAAATATATGTAATGATATTATAATATTATAATATAGAATACGTATATGTAATATGTGTGTATATATACATGCACATACACCCACTGATTTATATACGCTGAAGCCATTTTCACTTAAAGATTCCCTTTCTTTCACTAAAATCTTTTCACGTTTTATCACTTTCCATCACTGCACCCTTCCCACCCTCCGCCCCACCCTGCCATCCTCATCGCACTCCCCCACCCCCCACCCCTGCCTAGGAAAGACAGGTTGGCTCAATGTTAAAGTAACAGAAAAGTCCTTTTGTAGGCAACTTAAGCAACATTCCATTGTCGATACGGTAAACAGAAGAAGGGACTAGTGTTAGGCAACAGTCAACCAATTCAAATGCTTTTCTGGAAATTGTTCTAGCTCAGCCTCCTAGTTAGTAATTCCTTCATTCACCTCCCAAACATTTGGCACAAGATTATCTGCCAGGGCATAAGTTATGACCATTAAGCAAACGTATCCAAGCAAAAATGTGCAGCAAAAGCGGTTTAGCATATTCTAAGTTTCAGTATCTCTTCTTCCAGGCAACAGCTCCTCTCAGCAAAAATAGAATTTAGGGAGTGCCAACTAGAGCATCCTGCTGACTGAATCATCTTTCCAAATAGTTGTTCTATTTTCAAAGTAAGAATATATTTTTTCAATCATGCTTAGACATTATGTAGCATAAAGGCATGCACAGAGAGATAAATTACCGTGTTTGTGCTGTTAGGAACTCAAGGCTGAGATTAATAATCTGCTCAGAAAACTATTTCTTGTGCCCACACAGAATTTTATGTTGTGTCGTTCAGTTTGCTATCTGATGATCCCAAGGGTTCACTTGTATTATTTATATAAAGAGTCTTTGCCTTTTGCCAGAGCCTGAAATGTTTACGTTTTAACACGTACTGTTCAAAAACTCCAGTGTGAAAAGCAGAAAGTATTTTAGAAAGCCTGTTATGTATTTTCCAGAGAGTTATTTACTAAAAAACTTTCTATCGGATCTATGTAGGTCAGTGGTCCTCAATGCGGGCTGAATCCCCCCACCCCCAAGGGGCTTTTGGCAATATGAGAAAGACATTTGTGGCTCTCACAACTGGTTTCTAGTACATAAAGGCCAGGGTTGTTGCAAAGCATCCTAGCATCCTATAATGCCCAGAACGGCCTCTCATGGCAAAAAATTCTCTAGCCTCGGGGCACCTGGGTGGCTCAGTCAGTTAAGTGTCAGGCTCCTGATTTCGGCTCAGGTCTTGATCTTGCGGTCTGTGAGATTGAGCCCTGTGTCCGGGGCGTAGGACTCTGTCTGCACTGACTGTGTGGGGCCTGCTTGGGATTCTCTCTCTCCCCACCCTCTCTCTGCCCCTCCCCAGTTCACGTGCCCACTCTCTCTCTCTCAAAATAAATAAATAAACTTAAAAAATGTTCTGTATGTTAAAGGGAATTTGGTGCTTTCCTTATTAGTCATGGCAACTTTCCTGACTGCCAGTGGAGAAAAGAAGGCAAGGAAATATGTCTTTATTTGATACAATGGGAAAGAAATTTGTTACTTAAAAAAAAAATACTTATTATTTACTCTACCGCTGATTTGCAACATGACCTTAGGGAACTCCCTGGTTTAAAAATATTGTGACTCATAAATTCTTAAGAATCTGTCACATATTTAGAGCACAGGGTCGTGACTCTAGCAGTTTATTATTCTAATTCATTGTTGTTAAATCGCTATGATTTCAGGGCACCTGAGTGGCTCAGTTGGTTGAGCACCAACCCTTGATTTCTGCTTGGGTCATGATCCCAGGGTCATGGGATCGAACCCTGTGTTAGGGTCCACTCTGAACATGGAGCCTTCTTGGGATTCTCTCTCTCTCCCTCTGCTCCCCCCCTGCTCTAAATAAACACATACATAAATAAATAACTATGATTTCTTTATATAACATATTTTAGCCTACCTTTTCTCCCCACCTACAAGGGAAGTTTGATTAGAGGATGAGCTCCAAATTCTACTATTGTTTCCTTCAGCAAATCTTATTTCCACTACAGACACTTCCTTCTCACTCTAGAGCACCAAAAAGAAGTGATTTGCTTAGGTATAGTCAGGGAAGGGGCTCATAGGGATGTAATTATTCAAGTATTTTTCTTTCTTTTTTCTTTTTCTACAGTAGACAGAACTTGCAAATATAAACTTATCAGTTTATTAATCACTACTGTCACAAACACCAACACTTCAAGGTTGTAACTGTCCAACTTTCTAAATCTAAAATAAAAGTGTTTTATCCTTTGTGACATGAGTGATCCTAATTAAGATTATCAGATATATTTCAAGATACAAGTATAAGAGCGTGGAGAAACCAGGCAGTGACCTGGGAAAGATTGTTTTCTCTTTCAAAACCTTATTTGTAAAAGCTGGAAATAATAATCATACTTTACAGAGTTGTTGTGAGTTTTAAAAAAAGGTTAGAAGTCTTCATATTGAAAATATCTGCTGAGGGTAAAGCAGATCGATGGAAGAAACAGAAACAAAAACCCATTCTTGGACCCAAATTGATGAAATGTCAGCATCCCAAAGAATAAGTAGAAAATTCTAACATCTTCTCAAGAGAGGAAGAAAACTGACCATATGCCAAGGGATGAAAAGCAAATAGGTTTCAGACTTTCCATTAGCAACAGTAGACTCCAGTGAGGTAAATCTTTATTCTGCTGGAAACTGACCTTGGTTCTTGAATTTTATACCCAGCCAAATAATCAGTAAAGCACAAGATAAAATAAAAACATTTCCTGATTTTCAATGATGCAAAAAGTACACTCAACAACTTACATGAAAATATTATCTGAGGGTTGCTCCAGAAATAAAGGGATTTTCAAAATAGAATAACACAAGACATAATAAAGAATAACGATGAAGTATGACTTAGAAGAGGTGAACAAGACTGAAAAAAAAGTGTTGAAGAATCAAATATATGTCAATTGGACATTCTCTTTGGAGCACCAAAGGTTAGTGGCAAAGGATCATGTTACTCTTTTGTGGATCCCTTTATGAATACCTTTTATATACTCATAACAGTTAAATACTCTTTTAGAATAAATGCCTAGGGGCACCTGGGTGGCTCAGTCAGTTAAGCATCCCACTCTTGATTTTGGCTCAGGTCATGATCTCACAGCTTGTGAGTTCAAGCCCCACATCAGACTCTGCACTGACAGCTCTCTCTCTCTCTCTCTCTCTCCCTCTATCTCTGCCCCTCCCATGCACTCTCTCTGTCTCTCTCAAAATAAATGAATAAATAAACTTAAAAAAATAGCACAAATCTCTAAGAACAAAGCATGCAAGTCTTAATTAAAGATTACTAATTGAATTTAAATGTTACGAACTTCGAAAAAAAAAGATTATATGGCTAATCAAAAGATAGTCATGAAATGGTGCAGGTAAGCAAGATAGTATATTTTAGCAAAAGTCTTAAACGTTCTGTAATAGAAATCAGCAGATACCATCTTGGTGTGCCTGGGTGGCTCAGATGGTTAAGTGTCTGACTTGGTTTTGGCTCAGGTCATGATTTTATGGTTCATGAGTTCTAGCCCCACATCAGGCTCTACACTGATGGTTCAGAGCCTGCTTGGGATTCTCACTCTCCCTCTCTCTCTCTCTCTGCCCTTCCTGTGCTCACCCTCTCTCTCACAAAATAAATAAATAAACTTAAAAAAAAAGTTTAAAAAAAAAGAAACCAAATAGATACTGTCTAAAATAGACAATTCAAGAAGTACAGAACTACAGGATACAGATCCCCATTATCACTATTACTCTTAATATTTGAAGCTATTAAGCAATGCAATTTAATAAGACAATTAGAGGTAAGAATTAGAAAGGAGGTAGAAAAACTGTCATTATCTGTAGACATAATGTTTACGTAATTGTATAACTCCAGAGAATCTTCTGAAAAACTGTGGCAAACAATAGATTAGTTCAATAATTAGAATATATCCGAAATCAAAGGTCATAATAAAGCATAAAAATGCAGTATTTATGAAAATTGCAGAAGATAAATTACCAAGAAAAAACTTAATGAGGAATATGTATTACATTTATGAGAAAAATCCTAAGTTATTCCTGATGCATACAAAAGTAAAAACAAACAGAAGCACCTGGGTGGCTAAGCTGGTTAAGTGTCTGACTTCGGCTCAGGTCATGATCTCACGGTTCATGAGTTCAAGCCCCACGTGGGACTCTGTGCTGACAGCTCTGAGCCTGGAGACTGTTTCAGATTCTGTGTCTCCCTCTCTCTCTGCCCCTTCCCCACTCACACTCTGTCTGTCTCTCTCTCTCCCTCTCTTTCAAAAATAAATAAACATTAAAAAGTTTTTAAGTAAAAAATAACAAAAGTAAAAACAAATGGACAGACCTAATGTCATGAAAACAGTACCATGAAGATGTCAGTTCCACCAAAGTTAATTTACAAATGTAACGGGATCCAAATCAAAGTACCAGCTATCCAGAAAAACTCCAATAAAGAGGATCAGTTATTCATGCTAAGTATTGAAATACACTATAAAACTTCAATAATTAAAATAGTGTGGTGGTGTGGCATGAATACAGACAGACAAAATGAATAGAAACCCATACATAGTCAAAAAAATATCCTAAAATTAGTACATAGTAAAGATAGTATCTCAAAAGAATGGGGTAAAAGAAGAATGTCTTTCTTTCTTCTTTTTTTTTTTTTTTTGAGTAGGCTTCATGTCCAACATGGGGCTTGAACTCATGACCCTGAGATTGAGAGTCATATGTTCTACCACCTGAGCCAGCCAAGCACCCTCTGGGGTAGAAGAAGACTTTTTAACAGATATTTTAGGGACAACAAGTAACCATCTGGAATGAGGTAAACAAGGATCCATACGACTCACTGCATTACAGAGAACTCCCAAAAGACCAAGGAGTAAAATGTTTTAAAAAAGTAAAAAGTAGCAATTAAAGTACTAAAAGAAAACACAGACAATATTTTTATAAAGCTGGAATTCAGAAACTCTTCCAAACCAACTATGACTCAAAATCCAGGTACACACACACACACACACACACACACACACATACACACAAAAGATACATAATTCTAACTATATAAAAATCAGTACTTTTTTCAGGGCAAAATATCACAAGCAAAGTCACAGGATAAACTAAAACTGGGACAAATATTTCTAACTCATATCACAGAACAAACAGTTACTCTCCCAAGTGTATAAGGAGTTCCTAGCTGGTAGTAAGAAAAGGGACAGTAAAAAGCAGAAAAATGGGCAGAGGATATTAACAGGAAATTCACAAGGAAAATAAAAACAGATAGCCTTTAAACATGAAACATTGTTTGGCCTCACCAGTAATAAGAGAATTGCAAGTTAAAACTATGCTGAGTTACCAGGTTTCGTCCAGCAGATTAGCAAAAATCCAAAATCCGTGAACAATATGGGAAACTGTAGAAATGTATTCTGTGCCAGTGAGGAACATAAATTTGCACATCCCCTAGGAGAGTGATTTGACAATATCTGACAAAATTAAAAATACACTTCCTCTTTGATCCAGTAATCAAATTCTAGGTATCTACCCTATGCAGACTCCTCATATTTAAATATTTACATACTTACAAGATGTTTTATTGAGACATTTCTTTTATAGCCAAAGGGCAAAACAATGTCATTCAGTGAAGCATAGGTTAAATAAACTATAGAACAGCCACTGGGTGGAATATTATGCAGTTAACAAAAGAGAAAAATAGAAAAAAAGAACAAGGAAGCTCTCTGGGTACTGATACGGATATGTCTTCAGAAAATATGAGTAGTATATCAATCCAATATTCTATCTTTTGTTTAAAAAAGGGGGAGATGACTACACATTTTTGTTTTTGCTCTACCTGCATAAATAATTACTAGAAGAATAAAAAAGAATAATAAAAGTGGCTACCTATATTCCTCAAAAATTTAGAATTGCCATATGATCTAGCAATTCCACTTCTGGGTATGTATCGAAAAGATTAAAAGCAAGAACTTAAACATATATTTGACTATTTTTTCAATTTATTTTTTTAAGTAATCTCTATGCTCAATGCGGGGCTCAGACTCACGACCCCAAGATCAAGAGTCACATACTCTCCTCACTGAGCCAGCCAGGTGCCCCACGAACAGGATTTGTACACAAAGGTTAATATCGACTTTACTCACAGTAGCCAGAAGGTGGAAACAATTCAAATGTCCATTGATGGATAAATGGACAAACAAAATGTGAGTATATACATGCCATGGAATATTACTCAGTCTTAAAAATAAATGAAATTCTGACACCTGCTCAAACACGGATAAATAAAAACACTACACCAACTGAAATAAGCCAGACACAAAGGATTCCACTTATATGAGGTTCCTTGAGTCATCAAATTCATAGAGGTAGAAAGCAGAATAGAGATTGCTAGGACTGTGAGAGACGGAACAATGGAGGTTGATTATCTAATGTGTTCAGAATTTCATTTGGGGGATGATGAAAAAGTTCTAGAGACGGATGTTGATTTTGGTTTTACAACAACCTGAAAGCACTTAACGTCACTGAGCTGTATGCTTAGAATGGTTAAAATGGTAAATTTTATGTTCTGAAAATTTACCACAATAAAGAAATAGAGCTCCCTATAGAGTCAGGAGGGAGGGTAAAAGATACAGGGCTAGGACGGTTATGACTCCAAGTACACCTTTGTGTAATTACATATTACATAATTACCTAATAGGATCAATAAATACATTCTAGGAAAGACCTGGATTTTCTTCTTGGATCCCTTCTACAATATGATTTTTTTTTCTACATGCAAATATTACTTTATTTCGTCTCAATATTTTAAAAACACCTTTACCAATAGTAGATTGATTAAGCATCCACACACCAGAATATTAAACAGCAATGGTTAAGACTAAGATAGATCCATATCTCCCTCATTTTGATTTGTAGACTCACAGGTTCTGACCTCCAGAGAAGTGCTCTCAACTCTGATCTTCATGGAGCTGGTTAATGAAATGCACTGCGCTGGCCCTGGAGTCCTAACCATCTGTCTGCGGGGAAGATGAGGAAGGGGACGGCTGACACTTGATGTACGTTTCATGCTTAAGATGACTTGTCAGAGCAAACCCTTGGGTATGGTGGGGTCCTTGCTCAGCCACTAACAAGTCAATCTCTCATTTTATCTGGCTCTCTTCTTTTGTGTGGGCACCTCCCATAGCAGGGAAGCTGAAAGGCAGAGGGACTGAAGGTAGGAATAGGGTTCCCAATTTCACCTGTACCCATCCCTTTCCAGAGCGACCCTGAACAGCTCCATTGCAGTGGGACACCTTGCCATTGTCGTGCCCATCCACTGGTCAACATCTCCATTGGCCGGAAAGTACTTCCTAAAGTTGAGCAGAAATTTGTCTCAGTTACTCCTACCCGTTGGTCCTGCTTTTATTTTCTGGAACCAGGAAACATAATTCCTCTTCTGTATGATATCATTCTGGTATTTAATATAGCCCTCCCAAAAAGTGTCTCTTCTCCAGGCCCCAAAGCTCCTCTGTGGAACCTTATCTGTTCGGTGGCCAGAATTCCAGTAACTCCTCAAGCTCTTCTCTCTCGGCATTTGTTGGGTCTGTAGCCCATTTCTATGGATTTATCTTTGATTATATTCCTACCTCTCCACCTACCTATCAACAAATCTCTTTATTTGCCTTTGGGATTCAAATGAAATATACCTGTGTAGAAGCTTGTAGTCTTTAAAAATGGCTCCCAGGCACCTGGGTGGCTCAGTCAATTAAGTGTCTGCCTCTTGATTTCGGCTCACAGTTCGTGGGATCGAGCCCCACATTGGGCTCCTCGCTGACAGCACTGAGTCTGCTTGGGATTCTCTCTCCCTCTCTCTCTTCCCCTCCCCACTTGCTCTCTCCAAATAAATAAATAAGCTTAAAATAAATTAAGTAAATAAAATGGCTCCCAATGGTCCTCACGCTCTGTAATCTCCTCTATTTGAAGGGTTGGACCTAGTGACTTGCTTTTAATGAACAGAATTCAGAAAGAGTGATAGAACACACTTCTGAGATTAGTTTATAAAAGACTATGACTTCCATCTCACTGACTTCTTCTTTCAGGGTTTTCTTGCTTGCTCTGATGAATCCAGTGCCCATGTGAGATGCGCTGATGCCAAAAACTGAGGACACCTCCAGCTAAAAGCTAGCCAGGAACTGAATCCTTCCAACAATCATGTGAATGATCTTGAAAGCAAATCATCCCATAGTCAAGCCTTGGGAATGCAACAGTCTGAGGTGACCCCTTGATTGCAGCCTTCTAAGAAACCTGAAGCAGAGAACTCAGCTAAGCTATGAACCAGGGTTCCTGACCCATAGAAACTGAGATAATAAGTGTTATTTTCAAGTAGCTAAATTTGTGGTAATTTGATATGCAGCAATAGATTGCTAACACCACCAAGGATGAGGACAAATAATGAAGAGAACTAACATTGACCCTCTTGAAACATTAGATTCTTACAAATGGCCAGTCAAATGAGAGTCTCCTGATTCTGTCATTAGGATTGCATTTTCTTATCACATCAAAATTAGCTTCATGAAACTTATTCCAAGTATGAGAGTTACTTTAGATGATCTTAATGTCACTATTTTAAGTACAGGCAAGAATTCTAATTATTGGTTTTGTTTCAGTGTTTTCCAGATAACAGAGACCTAAATAAGTACTTGGAGGTTTTCTCTGAAGAACACAGTATTGTGTTGGTAGTAAGCCATTGCAGACTGCGATATTGTAGGGCAATTTTAAATTCCTTTTAAATAAACTGGCATTGTTTTGGGGTCATTATGAAAAATAAGTTAGTATTAGGAAACTCTGTGAACATTACACCAAAAAATGAAGGGAAAAAAACACAAAGAAAAGTTGAAACTGTTATAGATTAGGATGGTGTAGATCTTGAAAACCAGATATATTTCAATCATTTCTCTATGACTAAATCCCTATTACAAGTATCCTTCTAACTGATCTTTTTAGGCTGTTTATGTGTGATCATCTATCGTCAACCACAACTCGGCTCTTGATTATATTGACTGAAACTGTTTCTTCCTTCTTTTCCCAAGGGTAATATTTTTAAGGGTGAAGATCTCCGCGGATAAATTTCATTTCATGAAGACTAGGATGAAAAGTGGACCAGTGCTAACCAGTCTTTTACAGATGACTGTCTTCTCTTTTCCTCTGTAGTTCTTTTCTTTTTATTCGTGGTAACCCTCAAATAATATAAAATTTTCCATCATAACCATTTTTAAGTGTAGCGTATAGTGTTAAGTATATCCACCTTGTTGTGCAAAGATGCCCAGAACTTTTACATCTCGAAAAATAGAAACTCTATTGAACAACGCTCCATTTTTCCCTCCCCCTCCAAACCTGACAACCATGATTCTAGTGTCCACGTCCACGAGCTTGACTATTTGAGATAATCTCATATAAATGGAATCAGACAGTGTTTGTGTTTCTGTGACAGGATTATTTCACTTAAGCATGATGTAGTCAAGCTTCATCCATGTTGTAGCACGTGTCAGGATTTTCTTCTTTTTTAAGGCTGACTAGTGTCCCCTTGTGTGTATATATCACATTTTATTTATCCATTTCTCCACCAATGGATATTCAAGTCATTTCCATCTCTTGACTATTGTGAATAATGCTGCACTGGAAATAGGCATGTGATCATCTCTTCAAGATCTTGCTTTCAATTATTAGATACACACCTGGAAGTGACATTGCTGGGTCATATGGGAATTCTATATTTAATTTTTTGAACAACTTCCATTCTGTTTTCCACAGTGCCTGCACCATTTTGCATTCCCACCAACAGTGCACAAGGATTCCAATGTCTCCGTATCCAGTACCACACGTGTCACGTTTTGTTTGTTTGTTTGTTTGTTTGTTTGATAAAGCCTTCCTGATGAGTGTGAGGTAATATGCCATTGTGGTTTAGATTTGCATCTCTTTAATGATTAGTGATGCTGAACATCTTTATATTGCTTGTTGATCATTTGACTATCTTCTTTGGAAAAATGTCTTTTCAAGTTCTTTGTCCATTTTTTAACCAGATTGTTTTGTTGTGGCTGTGTGGTATGAGTTCTTTATATGTTGGAGATATTAACTATCAGATATTTGAAGATTTGCAAATATTGTCTCCTATTTTGTAAGCTGCCTTTTCACTCTGTTGACTCTTTCCTTTGATGTGCAGAAGCTTTCTCGGATACGACACAGAAAGTACGGCGACAAAGCATAAATAGACAAATGGGACTGGAGATGACTTTTTTCTTAAATGATGTCTGTCCGGTCATCAACCTGTGCAGACCTTCTATCGGTCTCTCTATCCATCTACAGTCTCTCTCTCTCTCTCTTTCTCTGTCTCAAACACACACACACACACACACACACACACACACACACACGCTCATCCATGGTTACCATGGTTACCATGGTTATGACATTCTCTAGCCTCTAAACAGCTAGCTGATTTATAACTCCCTTTCTTCACCGCTATCATCTGAGAAATTGGGGTTCTCTGGGGCCAGCTTTGGAGGCCATTCCTAAACAGTTGCCTGGTTCTTGTTATCTTTGCCTAATCTCCTGTGTCCGTTCCATGCACCCAGAATTATTTTCTCTCACCCACTGCCACAAAACTCTTCACAATTTTCTGAAATGCAGCACCTAACATATGTCTCTCTGCTCTGAGTACAAAACACTCACTTATTTTACCGGTGTCAAGAGACGCATTCATTTAGTGCTGAAATTGATGATGGAGTCGGCAAAACAGCAAAGTGAATTTTTGGTTCTTGTTAAACTTTTTCTGTTAGAGCATTGGCTGCAGCGGATTTTCATTAGCATTTAAATTAATCTCTTTTTAAAAGTTTTATTCCAAAATGAATGATCTCTTTTACGATATTTCTTTAAATTTCTCAAACAGACCAAAATGTGTAACTTCAGCAACGAATGTTGTATTTCCAGTTGCCTAATCCTGATATTTAGCCATTTGTGATGATATGGTAGTAACACATAAAGGGATTTGCCAGGATTTCCTCAGGAGGTACCCTCCCACACAATGAACACTTTCTCCCCCTTCTCTTTCTTTATATAACTCCCTTATCTAGAAACTTTCTGTGAATTCAGTCCCATTTTTAAATTAATGGGGCTAAAGAGTACAAACAGAAGACTTTTTTATTTTTTTTTTATTTTTAGGAAGAGATAAAGAGGTGCAAGTGGGGGAGGGGCAGAAGGAGAGAGAGAGAGAGAAAGAGAGAGAGAGAATCTTAAGCAGGTTCTACACTCAGTGCGGAACCCCACACGGAGCTCAATCCCACGACCCTGGGACCATGACCCAAAGAGAAGTTTGGATACGATATGACTAAATATTTAAAATGATCAGTGAAGCTGGAAAGCTATTACATAAAATGTGTGCATCCAATCATCATTATTTGCACACTCTGTATTTGCCAGTTTGCCCACTAACATTTGTTTGTAGCCCCAAACCAATGCTCTCAGTGCTTTCACAGGTATTTGTGGACGTGCACAGAGAGGCAGAAAGTTTGAGTTGCCTGACGTGCATGTTCCCTGCTGAGACTGAACAGGGTGATGCTCCGCCATTTTGTTTCGCCTCATACTGTAGAGGAGTGTCCTTTTGGCGGTCTAATTAGCGTCATGTTTTTCACATGGGTGTGCCTTTTGCTGGTGATTTCCCTGTTTAAAATGGCTCCCAAGCATAGCGATGAAGTGTTGTCTAGGGCTCCTAAGTTCAAGAAGGATGTGATGTGTCTTTACACATGAGCTTTGATGGACGTCTTTCAGGCCCGAGTGGTAGTACTGTGGGCCGGAAGTTCAATGTTAATGAATCAACAATGTACATTAAACAAGGTGTCCTTCAACAGAAACACAAGGAAAACAAGACTGTATATTGGTAGGTTGACGAAAGTGTGAGCAGAGGATCGCAGGACCCTAACCATATCTTTCCCCAAGGGCACTAATTCGGTATTTGCTAATTCAGTGACCCAGTGGACGTTACAGAATAAAACTATCATAAATAATAAGAATCGACTGAACTAACTTCATACCTTAACAAATATACAGTCACAATGACAAAATAAAAGACGACGTGCAAAACTATGGGTCTTAGATATCTAAAAATGTTTACCTAAAATATGAAAAGAAATATCAAAGAAAATGAAATTCAGGTTTTCATGACTGTCTTGGTATGCTATAGATAGGCTGGTAATGCTTGGATCAGCCATAAAAACATTCATATTTCAGGGGCGCCTGGGTGGTTCAGTCAGTTGAGTGTGAGACTTTGGCTCAGATCATGATCTTGCAGTTGTGAGTTCGAGCCCTGGGTCGGGCTCTGTGCTGACAGCTCGGAGCCTGGAGCCTGCTTCAGATTCTGTGTCTCCCTCTCTCCCCTGCCCCTCCCCCACCTTCACTCTCTCTCTCAAAAATAAATAAACATTAAAAATTTAAAAAGAAAACATGCATATTTCGTGCATTATTACACATGTATCCTATATGCTTTCTTTCTCTTGCCTTCATCTCAGCGAAGACACTTACAATGTTGTTATAATAAAAATTTCATATAATTTATTCTACATCCAGGAATAAGCCAAAGGATTAAAAATGTAATTGTGTGCCATGTATGCAAAGTATCAATATATTTTTATATGAACTCAAATTGAAATAAATGTTTCAGTTGAAAATTTAAAGTTATTTTCCCACATTTTAAGTTATTTTTCTTCTAAATGATTCTAGATCATCTATCAAAAATTTTTTTTTTTTAATTTTTTTTTTTTAATGTTTATTTATTTTTGAGACAGACAGAGACAGAGCATGAACGGGGGAGGGTCACAGAGAGAAGGAGACACAGAATCTGAAACAGGCTCCAGGCTCTGAGCTGTCAGCACAGAGCCTGACGCGGGGCTTGAACCCATGAACCGTGAGACCATGACCTGAGCCGAAGCCGGACGCTTAACCGACTGAGCCACCCAGGCGCCCCCATCTATCAAAATTTAAAAGAAGAATAGAAGTTATGAGTTATAAAAGAAAAACAGTATAATAAAAGTTAAATAGAAATCACGATTGATCAATATCAAATTGTTAAATAAAACTACTTAAAACTGACATTTTAAATTTATTAAATGTTTTTATGAAAACTGCTCACAATCGTAGCTTTCGACATCCGTCTAGTTGTCAACGTAAAGAATTGATAACACCTGGGCTACCTCTAGAGCTCTACATAAACTAAAAATAATATGGATTGTATTGTTTAACATAGCAAAAAGTCTCTTAGTCACTAAGTGCCACTGTGGAAAAGACTTGGCTAATTCCTGAGTGCTTCCAGAACCACAAATTGGAATAGGAAGAGAAGCAAAAAAAAAAAAAAAAAAAAAATGGATACTGGGCAACCGTGGGAAACTGCCTAGTTGTGCAAGAATAAAACAATTGGACAAGTTCGTTAATTTGTCTCTTCTCTCCCCAACCCCCCAGTGATCCCACCACTTAAACTACCCCCGAGCCCTGAAGCAACGTCCGTCTCTGTCGACAGCAGGATGCAACCCCAAATTTCCCACAACATTCAGACGCACTCACCTACCGTTTTAAGAGCACAGAACAAAGATGTCGAGCAGTGGGATACTTGGGGCTGTGGATGGATCCAGAGGCAGCGGTTCTGAGCACCGGATCCGACCCAGCCTGTCAGGGCAGCTCCTTTGAGGGAGAAAGTCACTGCACACGTTCCTGATCTCATTGGAGTGTGGCAGGCATCGGGCGATGGGCTGGCCAGCTGCCGGGGCGTCTGGGGGCTCCTGGGTCTGGCACACAGCACCCAGAGCCCCTGCCTGGTCGGACTTCAACCCTGGTCTGAATTAAACCTTTGCTTCTGGTCCCAGCTGGGGTCTCCTGCGTTCAGCACAGCGGGAGACGCTCACTGCGTTGCGAACGGAATTAGGTAATATCGTGAGCTGTTTCACAGGGTCCGTGCAACTCCTGGAGGGCATCTAGCCCGGGATTGATTCCCGCTCCACCGACTGACCAAGATCCATTGCCTCTTCCAACCCTCTCCTGACTCAAAGCAACACCTTTCCTTCTGTCACGGAGTTTCTTGCTCCGTCCACCTTGGACAACCAATTCAAATGTTCTGAATCGAGTTTTCTGAATTTAAGCACATGTGCTCTGTCCTAGGGCCAGAAAGAGGAATGACGACAGGAATGACAACAATAAGAGCTGGCATTTACCAAGTGCTTACTAAGACCCAAGCATGGTTCCAAGCATGGGATGGAATGTATGAACTTTAGGTGTATGAAATAAATTGTCCTCACAGCAGGCCCATGCTGTGGGTACAGCTTTACCAGAGAGAAAACCAAGGCACAGAGAAGCTAAGTAAATTGCCAAAGTAAAGGTATGCAGGGAGTCTGACTCGAGTCCAAGTTCTTCCTCAGTTCACCATATGATACCCCAGGAGATGGACAAATGGTGTTTCTTACATGCCATGGGTAGGTTTGTTGGCCTTATTTTACAGGAAAAACAGGTTTTCTCGCAAATTGGTTGAAAATGATATTTACAAGAAAAAGCATTGTATATGTTCACGCGTTGCTTTTCCTTCTCAGAGATGTTTATCCTGTCACTAATGACATCATTAATCCCAGAACTGCCTAATATCTGGCACCCCCTGTGAACACTTTTCCCAGAGGGCCTCACGTGCGCATACAGACTAACAGACAGAGAAAAGGGAGAAGAGCCCATGCAGTCACTTGCCAAAAATCCGCAAAGAACTTACCAACCCCAGGGTTGTGTCTGCAATGCCCTCCCACACCCCTGGTGTCACAGCCACGGAGCAGGAAACAGTTAAATCATCCTCCCCCCCACCCCCACCCCCAAGGTCACCTTGAATGTCAATGGAAGAGCTGGGCTTGGAGCCCAGGCCTCTGGCTCCTCTCACTGAGTTTCAGCAAGCAAACCGCATTCTGACATTTAATCGGTGAGATATTCTGTTTGTGTTAAAGCCTTCCCTTTGCAATATTTGCAACCCAAAACACTACAGCATGGAGCCAGTGCCCAAGAAACTGGGAAGAAAATCCGACCCAAAGCCAAAGTGCCAGTCCCAGATGCAGGAAGTATAAAGCTAAATTTAGCCCGGCTCAATACATAACGGCATAAAAAAAATCATCTTTAAGATTTTCTCTGCCTAATCACCAATATTCACACAGGACAAATCGCATTACAATAGATGTCATCATCACATCACCATAAGATTCTTGATCTTCAGTTGATGGCCCTCTTCTTTCAAGAAATAGTTGATGCAACCAAATTCTAGGACATTCTCTGAGACTACGCTGTGGTACTGTACTCTATCTAACGGGGTACCTTCGTACATCTTAAAGAATCGAAGGCATACCACAGAAAGAGGATCTTCTATTAATAGGAGGGAGAACTGCATGGTCCAGTTCCCAGAAGCCAGCTTGCTGGGCCAAGTGCAAAGCAAGCAAACGGTCATGAAGCCTTGGTATTTTAAGCCTGGGGCATCTGGTTCAGCTTCTCTACAACTATAGATGGGTCTACATTCCTATTCATCGTGGGTGGAAAAACAGACTGAAAGAAATTGACAACCCTTAAAAAGCAGCGTAACGTCCCCTTGATTCCGCAGCTCCCCCCTCTTCACTTTGGAAGGTGATCGCGACCGTCCAGTTTTCAGAAGAGCTTCTTCCTGGTGTTCTCACCCGTCAATGCTTGGCCAAGTGGTCGGTCCGCTTTGCCATCACGGTAAGGGTCCTTCTTAGGCACCATCAAGGCCATGGGAAGATACATGGGAGATACCTGGAGGCTTTGGTTGCTCACCTTGGAGTCACTGTCACTTTTCTTTGCTCTCACATGGATGTTCTTCCAGGTTCCTGACTCCTTGTATGCCAGACACTTGGGCTGGGTCCTTTATCACTGCCACACTGGCCTTCAGGCTCCAGGATATGCCTCCCCAATTCCCGAAAGACTGGTGGACTCTCTCACTCATCTGTTTAGAGTAAATGCAAGTTGGACATGTGAAGTCCCAGACTGGGTCACTCCTGGTTTATCCTGAGTTGAAATAACTCAGCAACGTTAAATAGGAGCACTCACACTAGGACGTACCTAAGAACTCGACAAGGGACTCAGCAATCCCTCTTCAATGTGTGATGTTCCTTCTATGCCAGATTTGTCTGCCTGATGCCACAGTGTTCGTCAATTTGTGCCCCATTAAACTGAAGTCAGGCTTGGGGCGCCTGGGTGGCCCAGTCGGTTAAACGTCCAACTTGGGCTCAGGTCATGATCTCACGGTTCCTGAATTCAAGTCCCGTGTCAGGCTCTGTGCTGACAGCTCGGAGCCTGGAACCTGCTTTGGATTCTGTGTCTCCCTCTCTCTCTGTTCCTCCCCCACTTGCACTCTGTCTCTGTCTCTCTCAAAAATAAATAAAGATGAAAAAAAAATTGAAGTCAGGTTTTCGACTGTCCCTCTAGGACTTATATAGTCCTTTTAGAGATTGTTGCAGTAGCCTTCCCTGAATCATTCTAATTTGATTCTCTGTGTACTTTCTGTTTGATGCAAAGGTCAGCTTGTAAGTCTCCAGAAGAAGAAAATGTGTTCCTCACTTGGGTTTTCTACTAACGACCTGGACAGTATGCTACTCAAAAACAACAGACTTAGGTAATAATTTTCTGTTTCCTATTAGCCGTGTGACTCTCATCTCGTTCAATAAGATGCCCAAAATGTTCATTCTGAATATCTTCCTGATTTTTTTCTTCTTTTTCTTCCTTGCCTTTCTTCCTCCCTCCCTCCTTTCCTTCCATCCTCCCTCCCTCCTTTCCTTCCTTGCTTCCTCCTTCCCTCCCTCCCTTCCTTCCTACTTTCCTTCCTTCCTTCCTTCCTTCCTTCCTTCCTTCCTTCACCCTCACTCCCTCATCGCCTTCATTTTCTCCTTCTTCCCTTCCTTTTATGAGTCAGGCACTGAGAGAGCATCAGTTGCAATACTAGGCAATGGTTGCTCTGCTAGGAATAAGCACATGGCTACAATTGAAAGACGTCACCATACCTTTTAAGCTAAAAAGTAAAAATGTTAATTTGATAACAAAATAACCTGTAACTACCTATTGAAATCATCATAAATAATTTATTATCTTAAATAATTTGTATTCTCTGTTATGTACATCTATGTACATAAATTATGCTCACAGGCTGATTGAATTACAAGCTGTCATATCTCATGCCAATCTACTACTTAGATAACAACTAAAAGTAATATACTTAGGTATTATATGCATGTGTGTGTATCCTAATATTTCTATAATCATGCTCACATATCTATACCTGTGTATCTGTATATACACATATATATGTGTTTAGCCTAATATTTAGAAATAAATCAAACTATCTCAACACACACATATAGAGATGATTATTTATTTTTGAGAGAGAGAGAGAGAAAGAGCAAGGGAGGTGCAGAAAGAGAGGAAGACAGAGGATCCAAAATGGGTTTTGTGCTGAAAGCAGAGAGCCCCATGTAGGGCTCGAACTCAAGAACTGTGAGATTGTGAGCCAGAGCGGAAGCATAACCGACTGAGCCACCCAGGTGCCCCTAGAGTGATTATAAATAGGTAAATATATAATGTTTCTTTGAAGGTCATTATCATGGCCTCAGTAAGCATTTAAATGACTCAGTTGATAGTAATAGGCTATTTGTTAGATGGCTCATAATTCTGAGCACCTCCAAAGTGTGCGTGCAGGTAATCAGACATTCTAGATGACTCTCTCAAAGTCTTGTCATGGTCCATGAGGATATCTTCTGAATGATGGAATTTGAGTATTAGTCTTCTGTGCTCAAAATCGATGTACAAAAGAATTTATATACATATATATGTATGTGTGTATATATATATATGTATATATATATATATATATATATTCTTTAGTACTATATATATATATATACACATTCTTTAGTACAATATATATAAATTATTGTCATATTTATGTTTATGAATAAAATTGTGAGTGGTGACTTTTATTATTGTTATTGCTTGTTTTGTTGTATATAAAGCTCTTTCATGTGGTATAGAGGTATGCCTAATATGAGTAATTTATTGGCCTAAATGATATTGTAACTTTCAGCCAAAATGAATTCCTTGTGTTTTTCAAACTGATGTATTTGATTTTCTTTACTGTACTTTTCCTTTCTTTGGATGTTAAGCTGCATCTCCACTAATAATAGCAAATTGGAACTTTTCCCCATAAATACATTATTTTAAAAACCTAAACATCCATCCCACATTAAAAATATTTGACCAGTCTCTCTGAAATTGACTTAGAATAATTTTGTAAGTTTTACCAGTCCAATCGTTTTAATACTTCATGATATCTCATTTTATCTTTCATCAAATAAATAATTATCTAAAAGTGTTCTTCAAGGAGAACAGTTTAAAAGAATTTGGAGAGAAATGTAGTACTTTCTGTAAAAGGTGCTTATGGGAAATATTTCCTTTTTTATGACATTTTATGTTTATCAAGGTAATATATACACACTCAAATAGTAATACGTTTTATAATGAACACCACTCTTCCCCAAGCCCCAAGAGACAATACTTTGAACTTTTTCATTGTTATCTCTGGTATTTACATTCATATTGCTGAATAACATGCTTTCTCTGAGATTTCTCCATTTATCAATTTTAGAATAATTTATTGCCTTTCTATTACAGTAGTTCAGAATTAGCTCTCTTATGTCAACTTCACCTTTTCCTTTTATCTCATTTTCCCAAAAAAAGATAAAATGTAAGATAAAATGGTTAAGGGGGACTTGTTTGGCTTAGTCACTTAAGCAACCAACTCAATTTCGGCTCAGGTCATGCTCTCACAGTTCGTGAGTTCTAGCCCAGGGTCAGGCTCTGTGCTGCCAGCGTGGAGTCTGCTTGGGATTCTCTCTCTCCTTCTCTCTCTGCCCACCCCCCCCCCCCCCGCTTGTGCTTTCTCTCTCTCTCTGTCAAAATAAATAAGTTTAAAAAAATAAAATATTTAATCAATATTCAGCATTTACATTATTTTGATTATATAAATACTGTTCATTTCTGAGCCCAGATTGTTTTCCTTTTTCAGACAATTATAGTGATAAATAAGCTCACTTTTTCATTGCTCAGTTTTCTATGTACCTAACTCCTCACCAATGCTCCAAAATATTCAACCATTTGTTCATTCATTCATTCATTCATTCAACAAATATGTACTGAGTAACGGCTCTGTGTTGGGCACCATACCAGTTCCTACAGACTCATCGGTGGACAAAACAAACCAAAATCTGCGCTTTTTGACAGCTTCAGTTCGAGTGGGGAACAGGTAAACAATTTAAAGCTGACATAGTGACTAAGTTTTATGTTGCTTTAGAATACGGGATGTGCTCTGCGGAAAAATTAAGAGCACATCACAGAGGTGAGTGCAACCAATGGGGAAGTAGGGGACGCAGAATATGCCGAAGGAGGTTCTGTAATTCAAAATAGGCAGGCAGAGTAGCCCTCACGGAGGTTACATGTGCGCAAAGCATTGAAGAAAGTGAAAAAATGAGCCAGGTAAGTACAGGGGGCTACAGGGGAAAGTCCATGCAGGGGCAACATCAGAGGCAACTAGAACCCTGGAGAAAGACATGCTTAGGGTGTTAAAGGACACATAAGGGTGCTCTGATGGCCAGGACAGAGAGAACATGGAAGAAAGCGATGGAAGGTCACCAGGGCCAGATTATATCCCATTTGCAGGTCTTTATTTTTTTTTAAAGGTGGTTTTTTTTAAGTTTTATTTTATTTATTTTGAGAGAGAGACAGACAGACAGACAGCACGAGCAGGGGAGGGGCAGGGAGAGAGAGAGAGAGAGAGAGAGAGAGAGAGAATCCCAAGCAGGCTCTGTGCTGTCAGCACAGAGCCTGAAGCAGGACTCCATCTCATGAACCAGGAGATCATGACCTGACCTAAAACAAAGAGGTGCTCAACTGACTGAGCCACCCAGGGGCCCCCTGTAAGTCTTTATTTTTTATGGCCTGAGAGGTTTCGTTTTAGCTTCAAACCAAAGTTATTTCATCTGAGGGCAATGATTAGTTTACGTTTTATCTAACAGAGTACAGCTACTTCAGATAGGTCCACATACTCAGAGGGTCCCATAGACAGAAAATAACTAGTCTACATTACAAGTAGCCAAAGACTCAAACGTTCTATTTACGCCACATAGGAGGCAGTGAGTTTGGTAGACAGGAATGCTGATTCCTTCAGCCGTGCACGTCTTTGGGTGCTTAGGTGGGTAGCCTCAGTTCTTCTGTTCCTTGGGTGTACCGTCTTCAGTTACAATATCGCGTACATCATTTCTCTGTCTTCCTAAGCGGGGCAGTCCTGTTATATACGTGGTCATTTTCGCCTTGGCATGGATCCTGAGCTTCACCCTGCTTAATGGAATCTCTGTTCGCACCATCAACGTCCAATTCTACCCAATAAGATCCAAAACTGGATGAGATCTATTTCAGACTGTCCTCTAGAACAAAACAAAAGCTATCTCTCTTAGTGCGATAAACATTTTTCCATCTCCTTTGCTTTAATTAGTGCTGCTAAATATATTAAAAGCTGTACAGGACGTAGGCTCAGTATTACATGAATAAGAAAACCAACATGAAGGCATAATAGCTTCTCAACGTTTCTGTTAATCCAGCAAGGAATCTTAGCAGAGCATTGTCTGTAAGACTGCATACAATGCTACCTTTATATGTATTACTGCAGTTAACCTCTGTAACCCTGTGACTGCCCAGATTTGTCAATTATTTACTCCAACTTCCAGAAGAGCGCTAGAAGTTGCCACAGTAAGTGTGCGACAAGGCGGGATCGGAGCTGGTGGCAGCATGTCCAGAAAGACATCAGCAGACCTATGCCCCAGTCTTGCTCAGCTAAGAAAGAGAATAGCTCTTTCCCCCCCACAAGAAAAGACAGTATGGTTGACCACCCTCCCTACCAGGCCACAAAAATATGGCCCAATGATTTGTCCTGGATACTCTAAACTTCTGCCCATACATTTTCAGGTCAAACTCTAGATTTCAATACAGCAAAATAGTTAGCTCTTAAATAATCTTGAGGGAATGGTTATTTGTAAGGCGATTTTCAGAAAGGACGGACTTGTAAACAGAGCAGAATGGCGATTAATATTCAAGAGACTGCCTCCAACCCTTCCCTGGGCAGCATGGACGTTCGTGTAAGGCTGGCTGGTGTTGGCCTCTGCCCAGGGAGTTCATTCCTGTGAATCCTGGGAAAGACTTTGTTATAACAAAGTTATAGTGCAGCAGAGACCCCACCATGAAGGGTGAATTCAAGGCTTTGTTTGTAGCAAAAGGGGTTTAGAGAAATTTGCAAATCCTAAAATGTCTCAAAAAGGAGCGGACCCAGCAAAATATTTTGCAGCCCTTGCATTTTAGAAATAATGTGATTCTCAAAGACAACCCATAATAGAATCCACTGAACAAGAGTTGCCTGGCTCCCCAGGGCTTAGCCTGATTGGGCAGAACAATTTAACTCAGGGATCCCACTTTGCGATTCAGCAGGAAAACACAGACATGTGTCCTAAGAAATAAAGAAGGACATGATGAAATGCTCCAATTCTCTTTCGTCTACCCTAAACGGTTTAGATATTTGGGGGTTTTAGCACAGCCTAATTCTTTCAGTAAAGCCTAGGATGGCTTACCCAATCATTCAAGAGGACTATTTACCCATGTTCCTCTCCGATTACCGTGGGGGTTCACATGAAACGTTAGATGGGATTACTCATTTTAAAACTTGCCACTTCAGAATCACCCAGAGCTTTCATTTCCCGGCTAAGAGGCCTGGGAAACGTCATGATTACCTCTGGACTGAGATGGCAGCCTGCGTCAGAGAATTTTGAGAATGTTATTTCTCTGAACGCAGGCGGCTCAGAGAGCCGAGCACCTGCAAATAGGTTAATGAGCCTCAAAATTGTTGGAGTTGTCGAGACCAACTGTTGAGAATTCCTGTGGAGTTAAGTAGGATGTGAATCCGGCTCTGAGTAAATATCATTACCCATGCTTTGTGACTTCCTGCTCTTGGGTTTTGCAGTGCGCGTGGGTTTTTCCCCTCCAGCTCAACTGTTTGGTAGCAGTTGGGTTGAGGGTGGCTGTAAGTATTCTTTAAAATGGCTCTCTTGGTAGGCAGAGGCCCTGGTGTTTCTTCCTGGAGCTGTCTGAGGCATAGAGTACTTTTTAGAGAATTCATTGCATTTTCTTCATGTTTCTGTGCCAGGAAAACAAGCAATCGGCTCATGTTCTCAGAAGAAGTACGGCGATGGGTCACTCGGAGTGTCGCATTTTTATGTTGCAGCAGTCAAAAACAGCAATAGCGTCCTGGGCTCCGAACCCAGGCCCTTTTCGATCCAAAGCCACAAATGCTATTCTGATGACCTGGATGGAGAACATTTGCAGCATATTTTTGGTATGTTTTAGTGTAAATGTCAACCTCTGGTTAAAGTACATCATAAGAGGGGCACCTGGGTGGCTCAGGTGGTTAAGCGTCCGACTCTTGATTTCCACCCAGGTCATGATCTCACGGTTGGTGGGTTCCAGCCCCATGTCGGGCTCTGTGTTGACGGCGTGGAGTCTGCTTGTGACTCTCTGTGTCCCTCTGTCTCTGCCCCTCCCCAGCCTGCACTCTCACTAGGCATTTATCCACGGGATACAGGTGTGCTGTTTCGAAGGGACACATGCACCCCCATGTTTACGGCAGCGCTATCGACGATAGCCAAAGTATGGAAAGAGCCCAAATGTCCATCGGTGGATGAATGGATAAAGAAGATGTGGTATATATATACCATGGAGTATTACTCGGCAATCCAAAAGAATGAAATCTTGCCATTTGCAACTACATGGATGGAGCTGGAGGGTATTATGCTAAGTGAAATTAATCCATCAGAGAAAGACAAAAATCATATGGCTTCACTCATATGAGGACTTTAAGAGACAAAACAGATGAACATAAGGGAAGGGAAACAAAAATAATATAAAAACAGGGAGGGGGACAAAACAGAAGAGACTCATAAATATGGAGAACAAACTGAGGGTTACCGGAGGGGGTGTAGAAGGGGGAATGTGCTAAGTGGGTAAGGGGCACTAAGGAATCTACTCCTGAAATCATGGCTGCACTATATGCTAACTAAATTGGATGTAAGTTTTAAAAATTAAAAAAAAAATTTTTTTAATTAAAAAACCCAAATAAATAAATAAACTTTTTTTTTTTTTTAAGTGTTATCATAAAAGGGCACCTGGGTGGCTCAGTCGGTTAGGCATCCGACTTCGACTCAGGTCATGATCTCGTGGCTCATGAGTTCAAACCCCACAATGGGCTCTGTGCTGACAGCTCAGAGCCTGGAGCTTGCTTCGGATTCTGTGTCTCCCTTCCTCTCTCTGCCCGTCCTCGCTTGTGCTCTGTCTCTCAAAATGTTTAAATAAACGTTAAAAATAAATTAAAAACAATTTTTAAAAGTGTATCATAAAAACACAAAGTGCACCCATGGTAAGTGTATAGCTCCATACATGTCACAAAATGACCACACCCAGGTGACTGTAATTCAGATCAAGAAACAGGACAGTCTCAGTACCCAGAAGACCCTCCCCCATGCCCTCTCCAGGGCTAGCCTCTCAGGAGGAGCGACTATCCCGACTTCCAACACTTGGGGTTCTTTTTTCCTTGTTTCGAACTCTGTACAAATGGAATCAGAGAGTATGACTCTCGTATCTGGCTTTTTTCAACTATGCAGAGATTTTATGCATCTGTCCTTATTGCAAACCTTCTACATCACTGTCCCATCGACAAGGAAACCATTAATCTGTCCGGTGCAACAGTTTGCTCTCTTCAAAACGCACCAAGTAAAGACATTCACGTCGGAAATAAATGTATACATGGCTGCATTATATGCTTCAGCCTGCCAATAAGCACATCCGGTTTCTAACAGAGGAGGAAAGGAACTTCCACTGGGTCTTTTTAAAGGCAGAAGAGAACCTGGGCTTTGCTGTGCAGCCACGATATGAAATTAAAGGATGGTGGGAAACCAAGTTGGGTGACTCTGTGCTTTGAACTGAAGCATAAGGGTAGTGATGTGCACACAATGTTGATGGACCAGCATGATCTTACTTCCTGTAGTTGGTAGTTCACATTATTAGACAAGTGACTTCCTTAGCATCCGGTCAAGGAAAGGACAAGCATCATCATCATCATCAGATCATCTTTCATGTCTAAGCTGAATTAAAACAGTACAACTTTGTCACTGATGGTAACGCAAGGCCAAGGATTCAGAACAGTCGGAGTCATAACGGCAAGTCGCGAAATAGTTTGAGGTTATTGCTGCGTGCAAAAATATATAGGGGCCAACTTTACAGCAAGTAAGTTATGGGATTATCTTATCACATGCATGGGCACCACAAATGCAACTGCAGGTTTATTTTACCATGCATCAAGCCTAAGAACTAGATTCCAAGTGAATCGAGCACTTGTTTGGAAAAAAAAAGTAATCAACTACGGATTATTTCAATAACAGCCAGAGTTTCTTCCTGAGTTTCCTGCCAGCAAAAGGCAGGGGGTTTATGCCACGTATTTTTGAGCAAACCACATTTCTCTAATATGGCTGATCCCTCCCAGTCTAAACATTTTCTCTGAAAATGTGAAACCCTGCAATTAAATCTTCCTCGCCGAAACAGGGAGAGTTCACTGAGCTGAGAAACCAAGTGCATCTCCCATAGAGAAGACTGTGATCGGAGGGAGGGAGTGTTGTCTGGTGGGAAGATCCACTGGTAGCATGAAAACAGGAGGCTGCGGGAGGAGAGGAGGGGAAAAAAAACACATGTGCGCATCTGAGACCTGCTATGTTCAAACAGACGTTCAAAGCTGGTTGGGTGTGTGTGTGTGTTTGTCTCTGAGACGCGGGAATACTGACAATACTCAAAATATTTCTTATGACAAAGATCACCTTTGAATTAAATAAGCTTTGCTCGTGATGATTTTCCTTCTAGTCATGTTTTGCCTTGGGAAGAAAGGAAAGAGCTTTACTAAGAAAAACAGTGGATTTGTCACTGGGTTGAAAAGTGGCATCTAATGTTTCACAAGTGTGATCTTTCCTCCTTGAGGATCTTATTTGTTAGCACTTAACCACAGTGGTGTTTCACAGAGGGTCACTTTGGGAGAGGTCCAGAAATTCCTGTCTTTCCCCCTGACCGTTGCGTTGATGACAGCTGGGGGAGGCTGGGGAAGATGATTTGCTCCCCAGAATGTGATAAGTCACATAAAGATTCTGCCTTTGAGAGTGAGCGTAAGGGCACTGGAGGCAGGCACCTGTTTGGATCACCTGCTAAAAATACACCTTCATTATCTTGCCACATGTCCCCAAGTCCCCAAAATTAAGGTAATTTAAGGCAAGCTATCTCCAGAATGCCCTGCTGTTAAAATATGTTCATTCTTCTCCCAACAGACATTTATCAGGCTTAACAGCTGCCGGGTGTGTATAGTCCCAGGTGTAGCAAAAAGGGAGAGAAAGCAGAAACTGAGTAAGGCACGCCATCCCTAGCTTTGTATTAAGGAAGTGACCTGATTTTGTGTTTTAGAACAAACACCCTACTGGCAACTAAATGGGCATTAGGAGAGGGGAGACATGGACAAGATTTACAAAGCTACTATGTTGAATAGTCCAGGCGTGTGTGGATGAAGGCCTTGACCTCAGTCGGTGATCACTGGGATGGAGGCAGAGTAAGTATCTGTGAAATATTACAGCCTTCACCGCTCAGTATGGTAGCCATGAGCCACGTGCGGTTACTTAAATTCAAATGGAAATGAATCAAAATTAAATAACACTCAAAATTCCGTTAGCCCCACTTGCCATGTTTCAAGTGTTCAATAGCCAGGCCTAGCTAGTGGCTACCTTACTGGGCAGTGAAGATCAAAGATGTATCTACATTTGCAGGAATTTCTGTTGGGCAAAGCTAGGAAGGCCTTGGTTGTTTCAAAACTTTATGATTAATTGTGACGTTGATGACACAAGAATTTGTAGTACCGCAGGAGCATTGATTTGAACCATACTGTGGTTTGGTATATGAGAAGTAGTTGCTTGGCTACTGGTGAGCTATATGGTCCCTGCTGCCCCCTCCAAAACTGTCATCTCAATGATAATTGGTGATTATGGAACTGTCCTGCATAACACATGTATATATATACGTAGTATTATGTATTATGCCGTATTATGTATGTAGAGATCATCTATTTCTATACCTATATCTAGATTTAGATTATAGACTTTTTTTAAGTTTATTTATTTATTTTGAGAGAGAGTGCACAAGCAGGGGAGGGACAGAGAGAGAGGAAGAGAGAGAATCCCAATCAGGCTTTATGCTGTCAATGCAAAACCTTACACCAGGCTTGAACTCACGAACCGTGAGATCATGACCTGAGCCTAAATCAAGAGTCAGAAGCCAACTAAGCCACCCAAGCACCCCTAGATTATAGATTTAGATCTAGGTATATAAAACATCAGAGCCCTTCAAAAAAAAAAAAAAAAAGTATGCCAGGATGCATGATGGAAATGTCCGTGAACAAGAAAGGGGAAAAGAACGAGGGTGGACAGGCAGAATCTTCCAACAGTGCAGGTATGACACCTGAGAAGGCGAGAGGGAAGGAAGGCAAACCGAGTAAGAAGAATCTCAGAGTGTAACAAAGTTCCAGGAAAAATTCAGCCAGGCTGATAAGGACTCCTTGAGTCAATGTCACCAGTCAGGAGAGTCCCAAGTATCACAAGAATGGGTCTGCATTGGTTAGTATCCCCCGTGTGCTCAATCAATGTCTGGGAGCAGCCTACAGGAAACATGGCCTTGGTTTTAAATGTGGGAGTGGGTTCAGAGGGAATCAGTGGGGTCCCTCATATATCATGTTGTCTGGGTGCAGAACACCTCAGCAACACCTTTTCATGACTTCCACAATAGTGGATTTTGTATTATTGTATATATATATGCAATAAAGAATAGATACTACATTTTATGGTATCTTGTATCTAATACAAATATGTTATATACAATACCTAATACTTCAAATGTTAAAATATTAGATATATTTGATAGCGTGCTGTGTTTATAATTATTACGTACTCAAGAACTGGGGAATTCGTACAAATGCTTGTGATAATCAAAGACTTCCTGTGATTAGGTGGTAGAATCAGAAAGACTTGATGGGATACTTCCCCCCCAAAGGTGGAGTAGACATATTTTCTTTCTTCCTCCCACTAAATACAACTAAAAACCCTGGGCGTTATATATGAAACAAACATAAGGAGACTCTGGAAGGTGGAGAGAAGAGGCAGACCAGCTAGGAATCAGGACCTGAGAAATGACATGATGGTAAGTTCCCTAGGTTTTCTTTGTGCCCTACATGTCCCAGACTGGGCACTAGAAAAGCCAATAACCCAGGAATGTCATTGAACAAATTGTTGAAGCCCCAAAAAAATCCTAGTCTCTTGTTCCAAAGGATCAGAAAAGAGGTACTCTAGCAATATAGAAAACTTTTAGGAAAAAAACACTCTACTATAGCCAAATACCACAGGGTGGAACAAAAACTGTGGCCATACCCCATAGCCACCAGAAAAGGCTAAGTTGAGAACCTAAATTTCCATCTTTGTCAAGTTATAGTGAAATGCTCCAACAACCTACAAGGGTCATAGCAGAGAAGGTTAAGTAGGGAGCCAGAACTTTCATCCCCAATGGTCACTAGTGAGTGCCTTCTTTGAGGTGCCAGTGTAGACCATATGGAGAACTTGAACTTCCAATTCTATCCTGTAGTAACAAGGCACTCCTCCTCCTTCTTTATAGGGTGGTGTCAGAGGGAGCCCCAGGTAAGAGTCAGGATTTTACTATCACCCAGTGCTAATGAGACTACTCCCATCCAGGGTGGCAGTGGAAATCTCATGGGGAGCAGTAATGAAGCATTCCTTCTCCTCTCAGCTAGTAACCAAAATGGTATGTGTAGAAGACTAGCAGAAAGCCAGAACTCCCATCAACCCAGCAATAATGAGAAGTCTCTTCCCTTGGGTGTCAATAGAGGCTGAGTGGAAAACCTGGACTTCTATACCACCTGGAGTAACAAGGGACACCCCCCCCCATTCCCTTCCAAAGTGGTGTCAGAAAAAGCCAGCTAAAATAAAAATTTTAAAAAAGATCCCTAATATTGTAATACTCAAATCTTTCAGTTACAATATAAAGTCACTCATCATACCAAGAACCAGAAAGCTCTCATGTTGAATTAAAAAAAAAAATACAATCAATACATTCCAGCACTGAAATGGCAGAGCTGTTAAAATTATTTGACAGAGTTTTTAAAGTAGCCATCATAAACATTTATCAACCAGCAATTAAGTGCATGCTTAAAACAAATGAAAAAATAGTATCAGCAGAGAAATAGAAAGTCTCGGCAAAGAAGCAGGAGATATAAAGTAGATATAAAATGGAGAATTCTAGAACAGAAAATATAGTAACTGCAATAAGAAATACTTAATGAATGGGCTCAACAGAAGAATGAAAGGGACATAAGAAAGAGTCAATGAACTTGAATATAAAAAAGAAATTACCCTATCTTAAGCATTAAAATACACTGAGGGGGGAAAAAATGAGCAAAGCAAGGATCTGTGGAACTATTACAGGAGATCTAACATGTGTGGCATTGGAATCCTAGAAAGAGAAGAGAATAAGGTGGGACTGAAAAAATAATGAAATAATGGCTGCAAGTTTTCAAACTTTGGCAAAAGACATAAACCTACAGATTCCAAAGAAGAGAAACAACTCCTTACCTACAGGGGAAGCACAATTGGAATGAATGTACATTTTTCACCATAAACTAAGGAAGCCAGAAGGAATTGGCACATTTTGTGAGTGCTGAAAGTAAAGAACTGTCAACTCAGAATCCTATCTCTAGTGAAAATATTTTAAGGAATAAAAAGAAAATTAAGACAGTCTCAGCTGAGGAAAAACTAAGAGAATTTGTTGTCAGCAGACCTATCCTAAAAGAATGGCTAAAAGAAACTGTCTAAACAAAGAGCAAATAAAAAAAGGCATCATGGAATGTCAGGGAGGAAGAAAGAAAGCAGTAAGCAAAAACAGAGGCAAATACAAGACTTCTTCTCTTAAGTCCTCTAAATCATGTTTGAGCATTGAAGCAAAAATTATGGCACAGTTTCACTTGTAGAGGAAATATTTATGATAATTATATTATAAATGAGGATGGGTAAAGGAATGTCAAAGAAGATTTCTACACTTCACTCAAACTGGTAAAATGGTGATGCCAGTTATGTGTTTTATATGTGTAATGTTCTACCTTGGACAATCACTGAAAAAAAAACTTTACAAAGAGATATACCTATACATACTATAAATAGAATGAATTCAAAAAAAGGTTTCAATTCCCACAGGAATCTGGAAAAAAGTAAACAGAAATGAAAGAGAGAGAGAAAACAGAAAACGAAAATTTTAATGCCAAACTGAAGCCCTAATCTACCAACAATCACATTAAATGTAAATGGTCAAGGTCTACCAATTAAAAGACAGAGACTGGCAGAATGAATAAAGACTTCACCCAACTATATGCTACCTATAAGAAACTCACTTCAAATATAACAGTGTTAGTCATGTTGAAAGTAAAATAATGGAAAAAAGATATATCATGTAAATATTTTTAAAAAGAAGAAGTAGCTATATGAATGTCATATAAAGTAGACTGGGGAGCAAAAAATAAAAAATAAAAAATAAATTTACCAGAGACAGAAAGGGATATTTATAATGATATGAGTTTCAACCCACCAAGAAGACATTATAATCTTTTTTTTAAATGTTTATGTGTGTGTGTGTGTGTGAGAGAGAGAGAGAGAGAGAGAGAGAGCGCAAGCAGGGGAGCGGCAGAAACAGAGAGAGACACAGAATCCAAAGCAGGCTCCAGGCTCTGAGCTGTCAGCACAGAACCTAATACGGGGCTCAAACCCACAAACTGTGAGATGATGACCTGAGCTGAAGTCAGATGCTTAACCAACTGAGCCACCCAGGCACCCCAAGAAGACATAATAATCTTAAATGCGTCTGCACCAAAAAGCAGAGCTGCACAATATGTAAAGCAAAAACTGATAGAATTGAAAAGAGAAAGAAACAAATCCACAGTTATAGGTAGAAGTTTCAGTACCTCTATCTCAACATTGAATACAGCAACTAGACAGGAAACCAGCATGGATACTGATGAGCTCAGCAATACCATCGACCATCAACCAACAGAATCTGATTGACATCTATAGAACACTTCCCTTAATGACAATGGAAGACACATCTCAAGTGTCTGTGGAACACGGACCAAGATAGAGTATGTCCTGAGCCATAAAACAGACCTCAACAAATGTAATCAAAATGTGGTGTCAGACCTAAATTTAAGGCCCAATATTCTGTTCTGCTTTGACATCTGGTGAAATCAAGAAAGCCTCATCTGGCCTAACCACAAGTTCCCCTCCCCACCGTGTTATTGTGGATAAGATCGCCTAGCCAAACAACCATTCTTATCAAGGGGAACAGCTGCAGCTCTTGCATATCCCTGAGTGGCAGGTTTCAGTTCCTTGCCCACCATGGAATTATTCAAACAATAACTTTCAATCAATCACATTCTTCTGTGGGAAGCACCTCATCCTCTTGATCCTACAAAGCCTGCCTCCCACAGCTACTGGTTGTTTACACTGCTCCTGAATGCAACCCCGGTGTCCTCCTCCTCCAGGCTGTGAGTATATGTGATTAACAAACTGCTGTCAGTCTCACCTTCCCATCCGTCCAGTGTCTAATGTCATGAGTTTGGCTATCAACTTAACCCTAGAGCAGGAGTCCCTCCTTCACCAATGGGACGAATGGGAGGTGATTAAACCATGAAATCATACACGGTGTGTTCTTTAACCATAAGGGAATCAACCCAAATCAATAAACAAGATATCAAAAAATGTAAGAGCCCTAAGCTAAACAACGCACTTCTAAACAAGCCATGGTGAAAGAGGAAAGGTCAAGAGAAATTTTAAAAAGATGTGATGAACCATCAAGGGTGAGGATAATTAAAGGGAAAAAGGAGTTGGGACTGGTTTCAAATTCAGATGATGAGAGGCAGGAGGCAATCTCGCCATCATAGTCCCCTTAAGAGATCAATGCAGATATGTGTATTCCATTAACTACTTACCCACCTTGGAAGTAGAAGCAGATACAGAGCTCTAAGGGGAAAGTTGATACGTAGAAGATAGGAAAAAAAACTGAAGCAAAACTATGGGAGTGCCCACCAGAAACAGGTGAATCACCATCACGAGACACGAGGAGATCATGGAGGAAGGTGGGAAATGGGTGGAGGTTGATGGTATGGCACAGAGGACCTCCTTCCTTCCTCCCATGCCCTGCCTTATGTTTAGCCCTTTTAGTGGGAATGCTGACAAGGAACATGGACCTTCTGAGTGTAATAATCATGTGATGAAAACTCTCTGCCAACTGCTCCTCTCTGAGCAGCCGGAAGTTATTCTTTATTAACTTTTCTCTACCCTTGCCTTTTATCTGCCCGGAGTCTGCAGATATTCAGAAGATTATTTGGCCATGGTAACTATAAAGATACAGGAATGAATCTTTAAAAACCAGTTTAATAAATAATATCTATTATTTTAGGGTTTATTGCCTCACCCAATTTTTTCAGCCTGACTTTCCATACTCCCATCAAGTACTTCCTTGTTTATGAGTAAGTCAAGATCATGTCTATCCCCAAATTTCTGCATGTTAATTAATTTGATTCTGTGACAGGGTAGCAATGACTAACTTTTAAAATTCAGTACGATATAATTGAAATAGCATGAATTACATGTAGCACATATTATATAATACACATATAATTATGTGTGTAATTATCTATATTTAAATATATAGGTGTGTATATATCTAGAAAAATGACATCTAGAAAAACGCACAGGTATGTATGTAAGGTTCTTAACTGAAAGGGTAATTTCTAGAATTTTATTAACATTCATCTCCAGATTGTAACCCACATGTGAATGCCAAAGAAGAAAGGGGGTTCCGTCACCACTTCCTACGGCACTCAAATCAATTCGTGCAGGAATGCCCACAGGTATGTGTACACACCTATATACAAACACAATCCATATTCAATCCTCTTTCCAGTTTGCTTAGACACATCTCGCTCTGCAAAAAAAAAAAGAAAAAAAAATTCTAAAAATTTCCACAACGTCATGCCACACTAGTTAGGAAATCATAATGTTCCTTATTCAACATTATGCACCATGACTAAATTATAATCTACATGCTTTGGGGTAATGGAGGAAGATTCATACTCTAAAGAAGGATTATTTTGTGACTCAACCTTCTGTTGTCCTTTCTATGTGATTCTAGCAATAGGTAAAACAGCCTCAACCATTTTCCTGTAATTATCCTGGGGTCCAATTGTGGGAAGGAGTACTCAAAGTTACTGCAGGAGAAATCTCCGTTAACTGTCCATTTTCCTTTTCCTTTCTTACATTCTGTTTTCTCCTTTATAACATATACAAAGCCATTTAAACAAAAAGGATGGCTAAAAATATCTAAGCTTCAGAGAGAGGAGTTTATCAGCTGTGGTCAATAAGTAAATATTTATAAGTATTCCTATTTAACAAGCATTTTGAAGACTACCACTCATTCTTAAATATTTAGGAAGTGTTTTGGCAGCTTAAAAGAAGAAAAGAAAGAATGGATATTTTGTATAAACTTGACATATATAAACATACCGATGATATGACAAATAATAAACAGTAATAAAGTGGAGTGCAAAATTGTACAAATGTTAGAAAATTGTGGATCACAGCTATACAAATTTAAGCATGGCAGAGCAAAAAGATGAGAAGAAAATATTTTAAAACATTATTTGTTAGAGGTGAAAATTTGAGTAAACCTTTCCTTTAGACTACTCTTTTTGTAGTTTCTAAATCTTCTATGAGCTTATCTTACTTATGTCTAATAAAGAGATTAATTTTTTCTGGAGTAAAATAAAATTTGCCTTCAAATCAAATTTTGAGTCACAAAAGCCACAATTTCCGTTTAAATTTTAATTGGAAATAGTCTCCTCTAGGAGAGATGGTGAATTTTAAATTTTTTTTTTCTGCTGGAAGCGAATATTTTTAATACTCAAAGTTCTGTAACATAAGTGATCTTATATTTGATTCTGTGGTAGAGTTGGTTTCTAAGGTACTGACTTACCAGTTTATATGACTCAGCTAAGACACTAAAAATGAGGCAGAAATTTGGAGAGGGTTTTCAAAAGAAAAAAAAAAGAAAAAAGAAAAGAGAAGAGAAGAGAAGAGAAGAGAAGAAAAAAAGAAAGGAAAGGGAAGGGAAGGGAAGGAAGAGGGGAGGGGAGGGGAGAGGGAAGAGAAGAGAAGAGAAGAGAAGAGAAGAGAAGAGAAGAGAAGAGAAGAGAAGGGAAGGGAAGGGAAGGGAAGGGAAGGGAAGGGAAGGGAAGGGAAGGGAAGAGAAGAGAAGAGAAAAGAAGAGAAGAGAAGAGAAGAGAAAAGAAAAAGAAAAAATCCTGATAGAAAATACGGATAAATATTGAGAGGTGAACATAGTAGTGATGAGACCTTGATTTGTGCACAAAACAAAGCCTAACAGTAGCACAAAGTAAAAGCATACAAGAATAGAAATAGCATAGCCATTAGAGTCAGACAAACTAGTGTTTAAATTCCTCTCTGCTCCTTGCTATGATTTTCTGCAAGTTATTTATCCCTATGGACCTTAGCTTCTTCATCTGTAAATGGAAGATATTTATAACTACTCCATGTGATTGTTGTAAAGGTTAAATAGAACAACCTCCGCATACATAAAAGTCCCTGGTATGAAGTCCATATTGAGGAAACGTTAGTTTCCTATTTATATGGTTAATGGAGTTATTCAGTGGGTATTACCCATTTCCTTACATAAACCTTTTACCTTCTGTTCTCTTATCAGCTAGGAATGCACTGGTCTTCCACTAACAGGAAAACGAGCTTCGGGATGGTTTCACATAACAAGATGTAGAATGGAGATAGGTATCAGGCTCTGGCCCAGTTACTCATTGAGGCTGCTCATTGAGGTTCTACACTTTTCCTCCACTATCTCTAGTGGGTTGGCTTTCATCGTCATGCTTCTTGCCTCATGGTTACAAGGTGACTGCTGCAGTTTGTGCTATCACATAAAAATTCAAGGCAGGGAAAAACTCTTAGAGGAAATGGGCTTTTATAATTTTATTTGAGAGTAAAGTCCTTCACAAGAAACCCCTTATACCTCGTTAGCCAATACCTCATCATAAGGCTGGTCCAGGAGAATGAGATATTTTAAATATTTCTTCACAGCTTTATTGAGATATCACTCAAATGCCATATAATTCACTCACTTTGTGCAATTTAATGGTTTTTAGTACACTCGCAAAATTGTGTGATCATCATCACCGTCAATTGTAGCACATTTTCATCACGACACCAAAGACTCTGTAAACAGTATTTCCTCCCAGCTCCCTAAGATGTAGGCTACTTTCTGTCTCTATAAATATGCCTATTCTGGACATTTCGTATGAATGAAATCATACAGCATGTGGTCTTTTGTGTTGTAACCAGCTTCTTTCACTTAGCATAATGTGTTCAAGGTTGATCCATCTTGTAACACAAATCATCACTTCGATTTGTTTGTTTGTTTGTTTGCCAAATAGTATTTCATTGTATGGATAGACTATATTCTATTGGATTATTTCCATATTCTAGCTAATATGAACAAAGTTTCTATGAACATTTATGAGCAAGTTTTTGTATGGACATACGTTTTGGATACCTACATAGGAGTGGCATTGCTGGACCATATGCTAACCTCGTAGCCCCATGTTTTACCTCTTGAGGGATTTCCAGGCTGTTTCCAAAGTGGCTACACCATGTTAAAATCCCATCGACAATGGAGTTCCATGCATACTTTAGAAGATTTATGCTATGTTGTTGTCGGGTGGTCTATTAGATCTAGTTTATTTACAGTATTATTCCCAGTCTTCTATTTCCTTGATCGTGTGCCCAGTTGTTCTATCCATTTTTGAAAGTGGAATATTTAAGCTCCAACTATTACTGTTGAATTGACTCTTTTTTCCTTCAATTCTGTCAGTTTTTGCTTCATGTATTTTGTGGCCCTGTTGTTAGGGGCATATGTTTTTGTAATTGTCATATCTTCATGATAGATTGACCTTTTTTATCATTATTAATGTCCCTCTTTATCTCTAGTACATAGGTTGTTTTAAAGTCTATTTTGTCTGAAATTATATAGCTTCTCCAGCTCTTTTATGGTCACTATTCGTGTGATGTTCTCTTTTTCTATCCTTTCACTTTCAGCCTGTTTGTATCTTTGAATCTAACATGTGTCTCCTATATACACCAAATAGTTGGATCTTGGTTTTTTTTTTTTTTTTTTTCCTCAATCCAGTCTGGAAATCTCTACTTTTATTGTTTATCCTATTCACATTTAATGTCATTGTCGATACTTACATTTTGCTATTTACATCTGCCATCTTGTTTTTCATTTTCTATATTTCTCTGGTTTTGCCCGTCTATTCCTCTTTTGCTACTTTCTTTTGCATTATTTTTTAGTGTAACATTTTGATTCCTTTCATAATCTTTCACATTTTTTGAGCTTTTTTCTTAGTGACTACTCTAGGCTTATAACATACATCTTAACTTATTAGAATTGACTTTAGATTTCTATTAACATAATTCCAGTGAGATATAGAAATGTTATTTCTATGAAGTTCTATTCCCTCTTTTCCTGCTTTTGCCATTAATAATAATTAATGGATTTTTTTCATTATGGCTATTGCATTTTTTAACTCCAGAATTTCTACTGTTCTTTTTAATAATTTCTATCCTCCATGGGGCACCTGGGTGGCTCAGTTGGTTGAACATCTGATTCTTGATGTCAGCTCAAGTCATAATTCCAGGGTTGTGGGATCAAACCCCGTGTCAGGCCCACGCTGAGTGTGGATCCTGCTTCCAATTCTTTCTCTCTGTCCCTCTGCCTCTCTCCCCTCTTTGTACTCTCTCTCTCTAAAAAAGTAAAAATAAAAAAATAATAATAATTTCTATCCTCTTATTTTTATTCTCTATATGCTGAGATGTTATCATGCTTTCTTTTACTTCTCTAAGCATGGTTTTCTTGAGTTCTTTGAACGTATTTGTAATAACTGCTCCAAAGTCTTTGACATCTGGACCCTTTCAAATGCAGTTTCTGTTTTCTTCTTTCTTCCCTCAGTGTGGGTGACAGTTTTCCTGTTTCTTTGCATTTCCTGTAATTTTTCGCTGAACATGGGACAGATTAGACACTATACCTTGGCAACTCTGGATACCACACCACCCCCAGGACTTTGGTTGTTTCATTTAGTTCTTTATTTGTTTATTGATTTGGCTGGACCCTTTCAGTGAAGTGTATTTCTTCTACAATGTGCAGCCTCTGCTATTTCTCAGAGGATGCAGCCTTGGGCATGCATTCTATCACCTTGGGATGACAGTGGTTTAGCAGGGCTCTCTTTTTTGAAGGTGTTTCTTCCTTGATCTCCCTGTTAAGCTTCCGGTTTGTCTGCCTCTACTGACATTACAACAGCAGTTAGCCTCCACCACTTTCTGGCTGATTATTCTATTGTTCTCCACAACATTTGGGGTCACACACTTTTCCACGTTCTTATTCAGGCCCTTTTTTTTTTCAGGAGTATTCAAGCCCAGGCACTGAGTCTTGTTCAACCCCAAGAGGGTTCTTGTCAGGTCTTTCTTTCCCCAGCCTCTCTCTGTGAAACTTCTAACTGGATGTTGCTATCATGGGGCTCCCTTCCTCCTCGTAACTGCTTACCACCAAAATCTGTGTTGATTTCAACAGCGCCCTTAGGCTTGAGTCTCCGTGTGTTCTGTTCTGGATAAAGTCAGTTCCCTCAATGAGAGCTGTAGCGCTTGTCTATTCTTATGGTCTGACTCTCCCCTGGGCAAAACCTCTGTGTTTCTGCTCTGCAGCTAGAGACAGAGACAGAGGCACGTTTCTATGCAGTAACACCCCTGACTTGCAGGTGGGTTGCTGGACAGGGGAAGTAGCTTCTCAGCTTGCTCTTTACTGGCTCTAAATTTCTACTCTAATAGGTGTTCATTTTTGGTTTGCAGTTCTTCACAAATGTTGTTCCACTAACTGCTGGCTGACACTGTTTCTGAAATTCAGCTGTTGTTCTGATCTTTATCCCTCTGCACATTATGTGTCTTTGTTTTTCTCTGGCTGCTTGTATGATTTTTCTCATTATCGCTGTTTTTTCATAAATGCACACGATGTGCTTAATATAATTATTTTTAGGCTTATTCTACTTCAGTTTTTGTTTGAGTCTTACATCTATAGATTTCCATTTTTCATCAGATTTGTAACATTTTTCACAGTTATTTGTTTAAAAAATTTTGCTCCTTTTCCCACTATGGTCCTGCTTCTCCAGGAACCCGTATACACATAAGAGACTTCCTGATGTTTTTTCACAAGCCACTAAGCTTCTGTTTATTATTTTTTTTAATCTTTTTTCTTTCTCTGCTTCAGTGTGGATGGTTTCTGTTGCTATATCCTCAAACTCACTGAATTTTTTTTAGGGGGAAGGCATAGTTTAATTAATCCCATCCAGTCTATTTTTGATCATGACTTTCATAAAATTAGCATTTTATGTATTCTTTATATCTAAAAGTTCCATTTGGGCCTTTGTTGCTTTATTCCTTTTCTCTTCTCATTGTTTTCATGCTTTTCTTTACATCTTTGAGAATGTTTATAATATTTAATTATTTATTACACCTGTTTTAAAGTACTTATCTGATAATTCCATCATCTCTGTCATTTCTTGGCATGCTTTCATTGATCAACTTTTGTTCCTGGCTATGGGTCATATTTTCCTGTTTTGTTGCATGCCTCGTAAATTGTGGTTGAATGTTAGGTATTTTGGATTTGTACATTTTTGAATCCTACATTTTGTGTTATTTCTTTTTTTTTTTTTTAATTTTTCAATGTTTGTTTTGTTTTTGAATGAGAGAGAGACAGGGCACGAGCGGGGAAAGGGGCAGAGAGAGAGAGAGGGAGACACAGAATCCGAAGCAGGCTCCAGGCTCTGAGCTCTCAGCACAGAGCCTGACGCGGGGCTCAAACCCATGAACCGTGAGCTCATGACCTGAACTGAAGTCAGATGCTTAACCGACTGAGGATCCAGGCACCCCCGTGTTATTTCTTTAAAGAGTCCCTTACTTTGTTCTGGCATATTGCTGTTTACATCAGTTTTAGCCATTTAGACTCTTTAAGCCTTTGAGTTAGATTTTTTTTTCTTTTGAGTCAGATCTTGAGAGCAGCTTTACCTGAGGGCTAATTTAGTCACTCCACCAAATCATGACTGAGGACTGTAACAAATGCTCCTTGTATTATGAGACCTCTACATCCTGGCTGGTGAGAATGCACATTATTCCCATCCCTGTGGGACCTCCAGAAATCCTTGGCTAACTGTCTTCTAGTGGCTCTTTTCTTGGCCTCATGGAGTTTGGCCACCACTCATATGTAGGACAGAACTCAGCAAATGACTCAAGTGCCATGCTCTGTGGAACTCTGGAACTCTTCTGATTCACAAACCACGGCCATGTCAGCTTTCTGGAACACTGATTTCTGCCTCCTCCACTCGGCTAGCTCCTCCACTTTGGCTAGCTGGCTCTGTTTGGGTTTGCTCTCTCTTCCCTGGAGTTGCACACACCTGCACACAACATTTCAGCTTGTATCCTACTGATCGAAATTTAATCACGTCAAAGCACCTAGATATAAAAAGACTGGGAAATGTAGTTTGCATTCTGGGTGGCCCTGGGTCAGCTAAAAATCAGTTCTATCCTTGAGAAACAAAAGAAAAACAGATACTGACAGTTTAACTGCATTTTTTTTTTTTTTTTTTTTGAGGGAGAGAGAGAGCACAGCACGCAGGGCAGGGGCAAGAGGGAGAGGGAGAGAGAGAATCTTAAGCAGACTCTGCACCCAGCACAGAACTTGACACAGGCCTGGATCTCATGCCCACAAGATCATGGCCTGAACTGAAATCAAGAGTCGGATGCTCAACCAACTGAGCCACCCAGGTGCCCCAACAGCAATCTTTAACGTGAAATCCCTCTACTATCAAGGGAAAGTAAGTAGCATTTAACCCTTTTAAAAATAGAATATTTCTTTTCCCAGAAGTCTATGTATTTTCATTAATGTTTTATTGGGCATGACGCCCAGTTCACATAAAGCCATTGGATTCCAGTTTGAATATCCTTATGAGTTGTAATGTTTTCAGAATATGAAAGAATTTGAGATCCCCTTAAATCAGACACAAATTACATTTTAGTTAAAGTAGTTTTCCATCAGGTTCAGGTATCTTTACAGTTAAAGGGAACTATATAAACTTATCATAGAAATTAAGGAAATGCAAAAACTAGTCAACCTGGGTAGAAGTTGCTGTCTTCTCTGAGTTCACAGATATCACGTAATACGTGTTTAGAAGACCAATATCTTTTTAAGCTTTGCATCCCATCACATAGTAAATCTTAAAAAAGAACTCAATAATCAATGAAATGAGTCATAAAAGGATGTTTGCAACAACTTTATTCATAATAGCCAAAACCTGGAAATTCTAATTAATGTTACACCCGCTGAAACATTTAGGGGAAGTCCATTGATATTTACAATTTGCCTTAAAATTTACCAAGACAAAAATGGATTGATTGATGGAGAGAGAAATGGTTAAAAGATAAATATGGGATAAACAAGTCTAGTGAAATGCTGATAGTAGAATCCTGGTGGATATATGGATGCTCGCTGTACAAGTCTTTTAATTCTGCATTGTGTTTGAAAATTTTTTTAATATGTTGACAAGAAAAATGAGAGTGGGAGTAGTTTAGAGGTAAACATCTGGTCAGAACTTTTAGCCAAAATAATTTCAGTTAACCAGAATTATAGTTGTCTTCTTTAGGGTATATGGATCTTTTAAGCTTGGAAAAAAGCATATAAAGTTTTTAAACAATAAAATCATAGTGTTAGCATTTCCAGATTGAGAAATATGGTGTCGTATTTTGTATTTCACATTGATGCAATGTCTAAGAGAGCTTGACCTAATGACAACCTTGCAATTCGAATTTAAAATATGTAGCTAAGTAACTAAGGAAGACTTCTGATTTCTAAAATCTCACTAAGTTTAGTTTAGGATTGGAAATTTTATGATGTGTAAGAGTTAAGTGCTCAGAAAGATTTTGTGGTTGCTGTCAGGACAAAGGAAATACATATACTTTAAAACAAAATCAGATGTGTCAAATTTATAACTGCAATGTGAAATGTTTGAATGTTTAAACATTGTATATAAATCTGTAAACATAACCAAAGTGAATTCAAAACTCCCTGCAAAGTTGCTGATAAAATTTGCTAGACTTATAAATAAAATAAGATTTGCAGACTGAATTTAAAGTTCATGAATTACATAAGAAAAACTTATTTTAAGTTTGTCAAAAAAGCTCATTTCAATAAGAAAAAAGTTCACCTTCAAAATATTTGCCAAGGGCTATTTGGGCTCACAGAAGTAGACTGAATCTAAGTAGTCAGCTTTTCAATGGACTTCTGATAGTTCATAAACGATATCAATCCAACCCCCAACTAGGCGATCTTTTAATGTTCATTGCCTATATTTAAAAAGCAAGATATTCCAGAACTTTTATGGGGAGTTAACAACAGAGCTGACCTCGAAATCACTGCTACTCAATGTATCAAAAGTTCAGGAAGAGCAGTAATTTTTACCGGGGTTTGCCTGAAGAATATGCCATTCCTCCTGTCCAAGAGGGACCTTCTCCAGGATTAAGACAAACTTCGTTGTTCTCCCTCTTCTCACTTAGCATCATAGAACTGCTTTTTATAGACACTTTTTTGAGATTATGGCATCCACCTGCATATATGTGCTTGAGAGAAGCAAATCTATGCAATTTGGTGTTAGACATAACTTTCTTGATCTAACCAAGGCCCACATCCACTGTGTCACACACAGGCTTTTCTTGCCGAGGACCCACGGGAGGAAATTCTTTGGGGACCTAGAACCGGAAAAAGTTGAGTCTTGACCTTGTAAGTATTGTATGATTCAGGTAAATAATCACATCTCCTCTCTGTGTTGGCTGCTAGAAAGTTCAGGGTCACATCCATGGTCTTCTGAACATTGTGCCAATCCTTGTAGAGCTGGCCCACCTATTACAGCATGGGATCTCCTTGGATTTCATTTTACTTCCCGATGCTACTTTTTGTTTCACTAGATCACTTTCATTTGCTGTTATCTTGTTCTGTTTTAATGCATCAGCAGGTATAAACAATTACATAGTTCAGTAAGTCTCTCCAAATCGTTCTTAAAACAAGTAACGGATTCAACAAAACCGTGGAGTTCATTAGCAAGAGGACATTTTTAAAACCAAAGAGAAGCGATGCAGATGGGCTGAAGACAGAGGGCCCAAAGATGGTTACAAGTGGATGGAGAAACCCATAAAAATGGGCTGATTTAGGCTTCAGCCACTTTTGAAAGTGATTCATTGAAAATAAATGAGGAAGATGCATTGTTTTGAATCGTCCTCTGGAAAGGTTTGGAAGCTGGGAGCTTGAGGGAGCAGGGGGTATGCAGGGATTCTAAAAACCTCTCTTCTTTGACACATAAGCACTTCTCATTATCCTGTCCACATTTCATGCTTCCAAATGCCAACAGAAATGCCAATTTCTATTTTCTGGGGTTTGAGGACCAGGAAAGCTTTATTTATTGTAAGTTCTCTCTCTTGTTATAAAAAAGTTTGTTTGTCTCTTTCCCTGTATCTCTTTTTTTTTTTAATTTTTTTTTAATGTTTATTTATTTTTGAGACAGAGAGAGACAGAGCATGAATGGGGGAGGGGCAGAGAGAGAGGGAGACACAGAATCGGAAGCAGGCTCCAGGCTCTGAGCTGTCAGCACAGAGCCTGACGCGGGGCTCAAACCCACGGACTGTGAGATCATGACCCAAGCTGAAGTCAGACGCTCAACCGACTGAGCCACCCAGGCGCCCCACCCTGTATCTCTTTTAATGAATGTACATGTACTGTATTTATTTATAGTATTTCCTTCGCTCTCGTGTACTTTACCCTTTCAAAAGTTGAGCTGTATTTGACTTTTTTTCTCTCTCTATTTCTAATTCTTCCTTGATAGTGAGCTTTAGGCAGGTGCCTGAAACCTACGAAGAACAGCTAAGAATTTATGTAGGAGCCTGTTTCCTGAAAACAAAGGGACGTGTCTTGAAGCCTTCACATTTCTTGAGTTGTTTTCACCAAGTTTTCAGAAAGGCGGCTGAAGGGGGAGACCATGACTAGGTTTACCACAGGTCTAGACCCCCCACAGTTCAGTGTTTGCAACGTGTGGTTCAAGATGCCTTTGGCGTTGGAATCCCTGGGGTTCCTGTGACAAGAGCAGATGACTGAGCTCTGTCTCGGCCTTGAAATCCTAATCTCTAGGAATTTGGCCTGGTAAACTCAACTTTAATAAGCTCTCCAGGTGATTCATATGCAGAATCAAGTCCCAGGACTCCTCCCCTAGATTTATCCATCAGCAAAATGACCTGTGAGATAGTTTTCTCTCACTGTGAGATATCTATTCTCCTAATTTACCGGTAATGTAACTACCTTGAAATGTAAAAGTTATGTAAGTAATGACAACAATGGGGAGGGGTGGTTAACTGGTTGAAGTTGAGTGAGATACATACGACATTGAAGGGATTTCAAAAATACATTCCACCGAATTATTCATCTGGAATGTCTTTCTTTATCTAAACCAATTGTTGTTAATTTTGATTTTAGGTCAGCTTTTTAAGATGCTGGGTGCCTAAGGCACACTCCGGAACAGTGCGTGTATTCAGAATCTCTGAGGGTGGGACCCAAATGTTAGTACTGGGACTCTGGATGGTCCATAGGTATGAGTTAGCCAGCTAAGGACCATAGCAAAGATTATGGTCAAGATTGCAGAGGCAAATCTAACTATTAAGAAGAAATTGAGTCCTGAGCACCTGGGTGGCTCAGTCAGTTAAGCATCCAACTTCAGCTCAGGTCACGATCTCGCGGTCCGTGAGTTCAAGCCCCGCGTCAGGCTCTGTGCTGACAGCTCAGAGCCTGGAGCCTGCTTCGGATTCTGCGTCTCCCTCTCTTTCTGTCCCGCCCCCGCTCATGCTCAGTCTCTCTCTCTCTCTCTCAAAAACAAATATTAAAAAAAAAAAAAAATTTTTTTTAAGAAAGAAATGAGATCTGAAAATAAGAGGAGAAAAATCTATTGAACTAGAGATCTTGGTCTATCGCCTTCACTATAACCCCCACCATCATCTCCAAAATATCGCCTTGCTTCTATATAATTTTCTGAGACTCTTATGGCATATTTGATAGCTCATTAAGACATCCTAATTTCCCAAGGTCATGATCACACCAGAAATAGATTTTATATTTTTCATGAATAAGCATACCCTCATGCAATTATATTCATATCACAGAAATATGTATATACATATATAATTATAATATATATATATATGTGTGTATATATATATATAATTTTTTTTAATTCACTGAGCCCACTTCAGCAGACAAAAATCAAATCCACTGCAGGAGGTTGCGGGTGTTGGACAGGTAAGATTCCTGTCAAGGATCTAATGACCTTAACGAGCTCAATGGTATAAAACTTGCGTGGGCAAAGATCCGGCACGGAATGCCCAAGTAGCTCTTTTCTCCTGGTGTCAGAATGTCACAGCATTGCAGCTGAGCTGTGGCTCGATTAATTGATTCAGAACGATTCCTGTTGAGCAATTGTCTTCTCTAAAGGAATGTCAATGCGAACTGCAAGCAACTGTCACTTTATATCAAATATGAATGATGCTGTATAATGGGTTCAGGTGCTCATATAAATTGACTGTCATAAAACCCTTGTGTCTGATAATTCAGTGAAATCATCTCGTTCAGATGATGAAAACAGAGGAGCAGAATAGTGACAAGAGAGCGGAGGTGCTAACCTCCACGCTGCCGACAAGAAAAACAATGTCTAAAGATTGCTACTCATTTATTACTCATTCAGATTCGTAATTAGCAGCCCCCCTGCCCCCCGCCCTCAAAATATTCTTGGGCACCGTGAAGATGTTATGAGAAAAGACACGATAAAAAATTATCATGTGCTGTTGGTGTGATTACAACCAGTTATCCATGTGTATCAAAAAAGGTATCAAGATATAGTATTGCGGATACCCTTTGACCCAGTCATTTCCGCTTCTAGGAACTTTCCCGGGAACTGATAGCACAGTGCAAAACGTCATATGCACAAGAGTCTTCCCTATAGCATTGTTCAGATTAGGAAAAATCATCAAACCACATAAATGCTCATAGCAAAGGGTTGCGTCTAGGACATGTGCATAACGACACAGTGAACAATTTTTTTATAAAATTTTTAAATGTTTATTTATTTTTGAGAGAGAGACAGAGCATGAGCAGGGGGAGGGGCAGAGAGAGAGGGAGACACAGAATCTGAAACAGGCTCCAGGCTCCGAGCTGTCAGCGCAGAGCCCAACGCGGGGCTCGAAACCACGGGCTGTGAGATCATGACTTGAGCCGGAGTCTGACACTTAGCTGACTGAGCCACCCAGGCATCCCAACACTATGAAAATATTAAGAATTATGATCAGTATCCAGAAGCATATTGACATGGAATGATATCCAATACCGACCACAGATAGTTTATAGAACAGCATAAATAGTTATGCTACATTTATGTAAAGCTGCAAGCTTATATCTACGTGTGTAGATGAAACAGAAAAACATCTGGAAGAATGGTCACTGAAATTTTAATAATAATTTTCTCCGGATGATAAAATCTAGGATAATTCATCCTCTCTGGATTGTCCCTTTCCATGTTGCTTGAATTTTTACAAGGACCATTCAGCAATTTGACAAAAACAATAAAGCTATTTCAAAAGCAAAGAACATGATAAGAAACTATACGTGAGTGCAAATGAGGCCGAGGAATTCGCGAGGGTACCCCTGATTACACCTCCATTCAGAGATAACAATGACGATGATGGGGGAGTTGCATAATAATCTCGTCTGATAGCAAAAACATTAATTTGCAATTTATCGAGAGTAGCAACACACAAGGCGCACCGTTCAAAGCAATAGGAATATGTTTATTTCAAGCAGCAATTGAACAAACAAGCATGAAAGGACTTCCAAGCAGATCACACTGGGCACTCCGGGCCACTTCTGCGAGAGAAATACTACCTGACATCTGAAAGGGCAACGCTGGTGTAATGAGCGTGGTTTGACACAGCTCGGGAGAGTTTATCTTAGCCAAGGCAACGCTTTCTGGAGGAAACGACTGTGAGAGGTGAATTGAAAAGTGTGAGGTAGACAGCTTGCTGGGGAGGAAGTCAAATAGAACGTTTCATCGAGCCCCAAGGAAGGAAGAAGAGTATTTTTGCCTCGGGATTTCCAAAGAATAAATGTGAAATGTGTCTGTATTCTGTAGTTCCTGGCAAAGTTTGCAGCCGAGCTCTGTCAGGCAGTCAGACTTCCCCTAAGATGCCTTGGCAGGTTCATTGTGTAGAAACTACGGTCGGAGAAATCACCCTCAGAGACATCACATAAGCAAATCCTTTGGGAAGTTCGCGCTCCCTCTTTTCAGACCACTATTTATCCCTCGGCAATGACTCATCAAGAGGTCTGAGATCAGAAAATAGAATATCTGGACACCGGGATAGAAAACAGATATTTAACGAGGTAGAACGATAATGGCCAACTCGTTGGGTGTTACCTGGCTAAGCCTGCTGGAGAGCTACGATGGCAGGTAGGTAGAGCCAAGACTGTTTTGTAAAATATATACGCACTTTTTAATATGTAAAGTGTTATTTGTAATTTAGCACATATAGAATGCAAGGTTGTTCAAATGTTGAAAGCAAATTATTTTAGCATCTCATGACCAGGCACAACACTTATCACAGTTTGTAGCTTTTTTTTTTTTTTTTGAGAAGGGGGAGGGGCAGAGAGAGAGAGAGAGAGAGAGAGAGAGTCTCAAGCAGGCTCCACGCTCTGAACACCCAGCTCAATCCCACGACCCTGGGATCATGACCTGAGTGGAAATCAAGAGTTGGACACTCAACAGACTGAGCCATCCAGGTGCCCCAGTAGCTATTTCTTTGGTATATTTGGTATATTATTACGGCTGTGACCATTTATTCTCTGCCCTTCCCTCCAGTTAACAAGTTCCAAGTGGGTGCTCCCAAGAGCACCTGGCCCAACGCCTGGCACATAGTAAGGACTCAGTGACATTGCGTGGGTCATTGTAGAATGAATGGGAACCTAGGCAAAGAGGAAACGTTCACAAAGTGGGAGGAGTTGAGAAAAAGAATCTGGTGGGAAGAAGCATCTCACAGTGCAGTAACCTGCTATACAATTTTGCCTTCGGTTTAAACTACTTGACAGAGATGTAGATCATCCTGGTCTTTCTAAGACCCCAGTCACTTTCTCTTCACACATTACTTCTAGTTTTTCCTGCCAGGAACATTGGACACAACAGTTATCCCTCCACTGCAAAAAGCCCAGTGAATTAACTTTATGGAGAATTCCAAAAGGTCACAGTCACAAGAAAATATGCCCCTATTCAACAATGGTGAGACATGACTTTCCTTTTATAAAATTTTTTAATGTTTATTCATTTTGAGGAGAGGGGCAGACAGAGGGAGGCACAGAATCTGAGGCAGACCCCAGGCTCTGAGCCGTCAGCACAGAGCCCGAAGCGGGGCTCAGGGCTCAAACCCACAAACCGTGAGATCATGACCTGAGCCGAAGTCAGACAGCCAACCGACTGAGCCACCCGGCTCCCCCTCCTTTTAGATTTGTAGTCGCTGTGTATCATCTTTGAAAATACTCCTCTTTTTTTTTTTTACCTCCAAATATTGTTACATTATTTAACAGTTTATTTCCTGCATCTCAATAATGTAGGTATCATTTTTTTCTACACTGTGAGTCCTCCTTCCATACCAGAAAATAATTATTCCTATACCTAGCATACTTTTATTTCCTGCTATATTATGGGTAAAATGATGTGGGGAGGGGTGGTAAGGGAGCTATGGAGATGTTATCCTTATTAATCACCCCCCTCAAAATACAGGGAGTCATTTCTTTAACAAATATTTACTGAGTGCCTACTGCATACTGGGACCTGGCTCTTGACTCTGACAACACGCTGGGAAGGAAACAAAGCCCTGATCTAGTCAGAGCTAGTTTTGTCAGGATCGAGGTTCATTTTTATATAAAAGTTTGCTCGAATGTGAAAAATACAACAGTCTCTTAAGCATAGTACCATTGGATTTTACTTGCTGTCTCCAATTCAGGGATTAAAACAATAAAGCGAGCCCCTGTCATCAGCATCAACGAAGTCATTAGTCATCTTGCTCTGGACAGGTCCAAAGATAGATGAGAAGAGCATTTGAAGTGACGTTTTCGCAGCCCCTTCGTGGAGAGCAACCCACGATGCCCTGTTTCCAAAGCTGATCGTCTCCACGATGCTGCCGAGGTTCTAGTTCCCAGGATGCTGTCAATGGGATGCCACAGAGGCAGCTTTGTTTCTTTTAAAGTCCTCACCCTTACCTGCTGAGTTTATCCTGAGAGCATAAAAAAAAAATGAGGGAAACTGGGGGAAAGAGCAAATTGCTCTAAGTGTCCCTCACCTGCCCCCCCATTTCCTCTCCCAGCTTTCAAAAGGAAAATGGACGAGAAAGAGGAACACCTCACACGTATGCTCACAATACCCTCCATCCTGGGATTCTAGATTTGAGCTGCCCCGGAAGCAGACCCTGAGGAAAGGCGTTGAGTTCAAGGGTCTAACTGGGGAGGAGACCCCAGGACCACGGTCAAGGGACTGAGGCATTGAGCCAGGAAAGGAGATGCCAGCCAGCTCCCACCCCTCCTCGTACTGCCCAGTCACCTCCCAGTAATCCCACCTGCCAACCTGCCTCTCTAACTGGAGAGAGAGCTAGATATTCACACTCTGTGGGAGATGTCCCTTGCGGGAACAGGCCCGCCCTTCCTCACAACGGAAGGCAGGGTCTGTTTTTCTTCAGGGCTGGCTGCTGGCTTGCTTGTACCAACAGAAGGTGACAGAAGCGATGCGACGCGGGGCAAGTCCTGGGCCGGTCTGAGACCCAGAAACCTCCAGTTTCACATTTGCTGAGGAAGCTAACCACCATCCCGTAAAGAATCTAGGCTCATCCAGTAAATAGCGAGGCACGTGTAGAGAGACAGAGGCCACGCTGAGGAGTAGTCAAGTGCTAGACACGTGAAGGGGGGCATCTTGGCATCACAGCCCTCTAGCTACTGGTGGAGGGCACTTTGGTGAGTGACCCAGTGTGGAACTGAGGACTGCCCAGACTGAGCCCTGCCTGAATTTCTTACCTACAAAATCACGAGCAATAACAAATATATCTATAAACAAACAGATGATAGATAGATAGATAGATAGATAGATAGATAGATAGATATTGCTTTACATAGTGGCTGGGCACTGACTTAGGAAGCATAGTTATCTGATGCATATACCAAACTTCGGTGGGTTTTTGGTTCCCACTGAACCCAGGGGATTCACCCAGGAGAGTGATTCCCAGGGGGTGTTAATTTCCTGAGCTTCTGGCCTGTTTCATAGGTGGGCAAAGCAGGCTTCGCTACTCAGAGAAAGCTCCAGAGAAAGAAATGCAGGTTCTCTGGCCTACGGAGGTCAAGCTCGTGTGTGCTGAGGTGGCAAAGACACCAGGATACAGGTGAGGCCCCGCCACGCCAGCCCCTGCCCGGCCCGGATACTCTCACTCAAGGGCATCACAGATCTTCTGGCAAAGTGGGTCTTGTAAATTTCCTCCCAATCCAGAGATCTCTACGGCTTCTGCTGTCTAAACTCGTTCCTTCCCATTGGCCAGCTGTGATTTCTGTGTTGCAGGCAAATTCTTGCTTCCCTGGAGATTAAAATCTGCCTTCTCTTTACACCTGATCCTCGAAGCTTCTAAGCTGCACATTCCTTTCCTGAAACATTGAACATTTCTATGTCGGTCGGCTTAAGGAGGAATAAATCCTAACTCAGCAGCAAGTTGTGTATTAGGTAATGTGGAATGTGAGTTTGTGCATGCGCGTGTGTGTGTGTGTGTGTGTGTGTGTGTGTGTGTGTCTGTTGGCAGAGCAAAGATTTCCAAAGAAAAGGATATAGACTCTTTTCTCAAGAAGCTCAAAGTCTAAAAGGGGCCTGACTTCCCATCAGCAAACAGTTACCAATCCAGCAGCATGATCGAGATAAAGTCCTTCTACAAACGTGCCGTCCTACTGGATGAAAGTAATGTTCCATCTCATATGGAACACCTGTTATTTTCCTTGTTTTTCTATTGGTGGCGATGAGGTCACCCCGAGGACCCGGTCTCTCCCCTCGTTGCCCTGGTAATCAAAAGCATGTAATTAAAAGCTGGCTGGCGACAGACACCAATGTGGTTCTGTGACCCAAGAACACTCTTTCCCTAAGCAAAGCTCATTAGACCACATTAAATGTACAATAGGCTTAAATTCACAAAAGTGTACATGGGAACAACCATAAGGTGGGGGTGAGCAGAGAACTCCTCAAAGGACTGAGGAGATTTAAGACCTGTTCTTTTAAAAATGTGAGGAAACCGGGAGCGCCTGGGCGGCTCGGGTAGTTAAGCACCTGACTTCGGCTCAAAGCATGATCTCGTGGTTCATGAGTTCGTGTGGGTCTCTGTGCTGACAGTGCAGAACCTGCTTGGGATTCTTTCTCTCTCTCTCTGTCTCTCTCTCTCCCTCCCTCCTTCTCGCTCTGCCTCTCCCCCATTTGCACTTTTTCTCGCTCTCTCAAAATAAATAAACTTAAACAAATAAAAATCACTAAGCAATAAATTTTTAAAACTGTGAGCAACCCGAGTAGAGGTTGGGTTTTCGAACACTGACAGGAGGCAGAAGTCCCGCAGAAGGTCATAATATATGAGGCCAGTGGCTGGGAGGAGACAGAAAGGTAAGAAGTGGGTTGGCTCAACAGGGCTAGATTGGAAATGCCTTACTGCTGGATTACATTCTTGTCCAGAGGACCAGTTGTAGTTAATTTAGTCTTTTCTGTCACCTACACCAGTGGTTCCTGTCCCTGGATCCAAAGATGGAACATGTGTGATTTAAAACAAAAACAGGGGCGCCTGGGTGGCGCAGTCGGTTAAGCGTCCGACTTCAGCCAGGTCACGATCTCGCGGTCCGTGAGTTCGAGCCCCGCGACGATCTCGCGGTCCATGAGTTCGAGCCCCGCGTCAGGCTCTGGGCTGATGGCTCGGAGCCTGGAGCCTGTTTCCGATTCTGTGTCTCCCTCTCTCTCTGACCCTCCCCCGTTCATGCTCTGTCTCTCTCTGTCCCAAAAATAAATAAAAAACGTTGAAAAAAAAAAATTTAAAACAAAAACAGAAAAATGCTCTGAAATGCTGGGTCTTGATCATTCCCTTCGGTCACTGAGACAATAACCCACATATTTCTTTTTAAAAATAGAATCATGGAGGGAAAGAAGCTGTGTCAATTCCACATACCTTGTAAGAAACAGACCCAGGGCGTCCGGGTGGCTTAGTTGGTTAAGCGTCCGACTTTGGCTCAGGTCACGATCCTGAAATTCCTGAGTTTGAGCCCCACATCAGGCACTGTGCTGACAGCTTGGAGCCTGGAGCCTGCTTCTGATTCTGTGTCTCCCTCTCTCCCTGCCGCTTCCCCACTTGTGTTCTGTCTCTCTTTCAAAAAAAAAAAACAAAACAAAAAACTAAACATTTAAAGAAATTAAAAAAGAAGGCAACCTGAACTCTTCGGTTGTGACAGGCCTTAGAGCGGCTCCCTAAACCCTCTCCAGAATGCTCTGAGAACGAGTGCCCTAAAGTGGCCACTGGAGTTTTCCCAGGTGCCAGATGTTTTCCCAGAGGGCCAGAGAGGAGGATGGCGACTGGGCCAAGCAGACCCAGCCACCCACCAGCTGGAAACTGGGACAGCCACAAGTGAACCTACAAGGGATGATTGTGGATTGCTTGTGGAAGCCAGCAGACTGGGCTTCATCCCTCCGGGGAATGAACCGGCTCCACTTGGGGCGAGTTTCTAAAACTCCTTCAGCCTTCGCGTCCCCAGCTGAATAAAGAGGACCATACTCTACCCAAGGGACGCGGGAGTGCTGATGCGTAGGGGCACTTGTACCCCAGTGTTTCTAGCAGCGCTTTCAACAATAGCCAAATCATGGAAAGAGCCTAAATACCCATCATCTGAGGAATGGATAAAGATGCTGTGGTTTATATACACAATGGAATACGACGTGGCAATGAGAAAGAATGAAACATGGCCTTTTGTAGCAACGTGGATGGAACTGGAGAGGGTTATGCTAAGTGAGATAAGTCAGGCAGAGAAAGACAGATACCATGTTTTCACTCTTATGTGGATCCTGAGAAACTTAACAGAAGACCAGGGGGGAGGGGAAGGGGAGGAAAAAAGAGAGAGAGAGGGAGGCAAACCATAAGAGACTCTTAAATACTGAGAACAAACTGAGGGTTGGTGGGGGGTGGGAGGGAGGGGAGGGTGGGTGATAAGCATTGAGGAAGGCACCTGTTGGCATGAGCACTGGATGTTGTATGGAAACCAATTTGACAATAAATTTTACATATATATATATATACACACCACACTCGTATCTATCTGCCTGGCAGAGGCATTGGCAAAGTACTTTGCACGGTGGTGCCTGTGAGTGACGTCACGCAAGTCCTTGAATGCCAGCTGTGAATACGGTCGCCATCAGCAGCCTGCACAGGCGGTGTTGGGGGGATCCCGATGTCATGTGCGCTGGGGGGGGGGGGGGGGGGGAGTTTCCCCACTTGCAGCCGCTTTCCCACCGAGCCCCTCCTGGCTGTCTGAAGGCCCTCCTTGGAGAACTTTTCTGGTTTCTTAAAAATTGCTCTTTATTTAAAAACGCAACTTAGCGGCTCCAGAAGTGGCTCCTATGGCCTCCTCACCCCTTGAATGGACTGTGTTCCCAGACACGCCCCATCCTGAACGAAGTGTCCCGGGCTCCTCAGGACACACACACGTCACTGTGAGGCTATGTGTGCACGTGGCTTCGGTGAAGCAGCATTCCCCCCCCACCCCACCCCCCCGTAGACACTGGCGCCCCAACACGGTGTGATGCGTGGGTGCTTCACCAGTGTGTCCAGAAACCGGGGCGTCACGAGCTCTTTGAGTCTCCTGAAACTGGATGCAAGATTGTCCCGGTGAATTTGTGCGCTTTGGGGCCTGAAGACCGGTAGCTTTCATTGGATTCTCCAAGGGCTTAATCATTAACCAAGTGTTGTGAAGGAGACAGCAATCCGGAGTCAGCCCTGCACAGCCGGCTTCAAGTACGGGAATTCACCGGGCCCGGGGAGAGACCTCGAGTGCCTTCCGGCTGGCGGGGGCGGTGGGTGGACGGCCAGTAACCTCAAGGGCCCTGGGTGCTCTGGTGTGTCAGGCTGTGTGAGCAGACGGGTGGAGAGCCAAGCCCAACCCTGTTGACTCACGCAGCTTGCTTCTGGAAACTGCCCTGGAGGGGGCACGCAAACGAAGATGCCAGTAACTTTCTTTGCGAGGGGGGGAGGGGCTCGCCCAGGGGGCGGGGCTCGCCCGGGGGCGGGGCTTGCGGGGGCGGGGCTTGCGGGGGCGGGGGCAGTGGGGCCTTGGGGCTCCCAGCCCTGCTGCAACCCAGGCCTCAGGGGGGCCGAGTCCTAGGCAAGGGGAGCGCGCTCAGGTTCCCTGAAGTTTCTTTCAGGCCTAAAGTGAAATCATTTAAATGGTTCCTTGTTAAGTATTTCTCCCTCCTGAGTAGTTCTCCCTGCCTGAAGCTAATATAATTTGGGGCCAGGGCTGCCAGGTAAAATATAGGATTCCCGGTTAAATGTGAATATAAGGAAAACAATGAATAGGGGTTTTTTTTGTGTATATATATATATATATATACACACACATACACACAGATACATACATTTATATACACATACATATATACATTATATATGTGTGTCTATGTATGTGTATATATATATATAGAGAGAGAGAGAGAGAGAGAGAGACAATAACCCACATACTTATCTTTTTAAAAACAAAATTATGGAGGGAAAGATGATGTGCCAAATTCCACATACGTTTGGAGAAGCAGACCCAGGGGCATCTAGGTGGTTCTGTCAATTAAGCCTCCTACTTTCTGACTTCAGCTCAGGTCATGATCCTGCCGTTCATGAGTTAGAGCTATATATATATATATATATATATATATATACTCTACAATTATTTACTATTTACCCGAAGTTCACATTTAACTGGGAGTCCTGTATTTTTATTTGTTAAATCTGGTATTACGGACTGAATCGTGTCCTCTCCAAATTCAAACGCTGACGTTCTAATCCCCCAGCACTTTAGGATGTGGCTTTAATGGAGGTAGGGCCTTGAAAGAGGTAATTGAGTTAAAATGGGGTCATTTGATGGGCCCCAATCCAATAAGACTGGTATTCGTACAATAAGTGGAAATTTAGACACAGATATGTACAGAGAGAAGACCGTGGGAAGACACATGGAGAAGGCAGGCGTCTACATGCCAAGGAGAGAGGCCTCAGAAGAAGCTAGCTTGATCTTGGACTTACAGCCTCCAGAACTGTAAGAAAATAAATGTTTGTTGTTTAAGTCCCCCAGTCTGTAGTATTGGTTATGGCCGTGCTAGCTGACTAATACATCTGGCAACCGTATTTAGAGAACACTAAATAAAAGGGCACAAAATTATGAATACAGAATTAAGAAATGTGAAGGGGCACCTGGGTGGCTCAGTCGGTTGAGTGTCCAACTCTCGATTTTGGCTCAGGTCATAATCCCAGGGTCATGGGATCGAGCCCCATGTCAGGCTCTGTGCTGGGCATGGGGCCTGCTTGGGATTCTCAGTCTCTCTCTCTGTTTCTCTGGCCCTCCCCAATTCGTGCGCACATTCTCTCTCTCTAACATAAAAAAAAAAAAAAGCAAAAACAATTTTCAAAAAAAAGAACAAATGTGAATACTTATTAGAATGAGAAAAAAGAGACCATGGCAAATTACCAGAGACTTGAAGATTTGAGTCCCTTTTCTCGGAGACCCCATTTAGGCAATGGGAACACCCTAGGGTTACTGGAACTCAGAGACCCCCCCACCCACGTGAGAGGCTCTCCAGCCTAAGCTGTATTAGTACACCAGTCAATTTCAATCTGCTGGGATGTTTATCCCAATCTCTTCTAAAGCCCTCTCTGTTTATTTCCCTGGTTTCACTAGGCTTTCTCAGCAGTCTCTCAGATTACACGATTGGGTATTTTGGGAGCTCTGTCTCTCCTTCTTTTATTGTTTGGTTTCTTATCTCTCTTCTGGGGGTGAGATTCTTAGCTCTTCAATTTTGCGCAAAAACGGATCTTGATAATGTTTATAAAACAGCCTAAGTTTTTTCGCATTGGGACTATTTTTAAAACACCATATTATTATTTTCATTACATGGGTTACTTTGGTAACTTTATTTCCTACGTCTTATGAAGTCTGAAAAGAGAAACATGAATAATATAATTTTCTTTTGCATAAGGAACTCTTATAGAAACATTTAATTTTGGCTGTAGCCAACAGATTTATAAACATGAGTCTATATAAATACATATGTGCATGTATATATTTCATATCTTTCTGAATGCTACACAAAATTATCCTAAAGCACAACTAATTACACCAACTTGATTGCCCAGTAGGAAATCAGTTAAATTAGACAAAATTGTTCTGTCATAACCATATATAAAAATTCTTTGTGGGGGCGCCTGGGTGGCTCAGTCGGTTAAGCGTCCGACCTCGGCTCAGGTCATGATCTCACGGTACGCTGGTTCGAGCCCTGCGTCGGGCTCTGTGCTGACAGCTCAGAGCCTGGAGCCTGTTTCAGATTCTGTGTCTCCTTCTCTCTGTGACCCTCCCCCGTTCATACTCTGTCTCTCTCTGTCTCAAAAATAAATAAACGTTAAAAAAAAAAATTAAAAAAAAATTCTTTGTGGATGAAATGTATGTATATTTAAAATATCACACAGGAAAAGTCCGTAGAAGACATTTCTTTTTCATTCTGAGTTTAAAAACACTAGGTTTAATCTTTTTTAATTGAAAGAAGGCATTTTTGAGCACCGTTGTGTAGATTTTACATTAGTACAGCGGGCAATGCGTTTGAGCTTGAAAATCTGAAATCTGTCATTAGTAGGGGAAAACATGGCCGTACAATGCAATATGATAGAAAGTAAAAAGTATAATGTTACGAAAGCACGATGAGCATAAAAGAAAATAAAAGTAATTTGAGACGGATGAGACACGCAACGGGGGGAGGAAGAGGAGTGCAGAACAAGATGGGCCGAGCGAAAATTGATGAAATGTCAAGCAATGAAATCTATTTAGCAATTTTCGAAAAATGCCCTGCAGTAAGTTGTGCGATGTAATAACAGACGCGCAGTGGTAGCTGAGTAAACTCGCTCACCATTCTGGCTGTACCAGTCTTGTGATAGAATTTGCACAGCCATTTGCTGGCTTTTCGCCTCTAAAATATTAGAGGTATTACACTGGCGTGTGTGTGCGCGCGCGCGCATGCGTGGATGTGCCCGTCGTGCCGGTCTATCAGAGTGTGCATTCGCATGTGTGTAAATTGCGTGCTAAAATGGGTCGGGCGGGTGGTGATTACCCCGTTAAGAGCCGTGACTACCTCACAATACTCGTCTTGCTTTTTCATTGTAGAAGTTATCATTATAGTTAAGAACCCCTAAGGCTTTCTCTTACGGAAATACTTAACAAGGAATAGAATTATGTGAGCGTTTAATCTTCAGTTCTGCCTTTCCTTTTGAAAAGGCAGTTAATTAAATGCCCCGTAGTTATACATACATTATTTTAAGGTTTTCACTTTTTGTTTTTGCTTTCAAGTGGCTAATTTTTTGTGTGCAGGTAATGATGCAGGCAGGTATCTCCCGTGTGGGTACAGTTAACGCCTGTGATTTTTTTTTTCCCCCTTGGAATCAGATATGAAATTGCTGACCAATTGTTATCCACGATGCAACTTTAGCTAGGGGGACGTATACAGCAACTAGTTCCTTAATAAAAGGCCCTTTTCCTTATTTTCTGACATGATCTTCTACAGCCCAGAGTTAGGGAAAGAGCCCCCTCTTCTTTTAGGAATAGTATCCTTTTACTTGCTATGTTGCTGATGTATTTGTTCTTTCTCTGAGTGTAGCTACCACCCCAAGTTGGTTTGGTTATTATTCAGTAGCCGCTTGTGGCTTGAGGCCATGGGGTTTTCAAAACTCGTCTTACAGTTATTCAACTTGCTATATAACAGATTCCTGGATGTCCTATCGTCCTCCAGGTTTGCACAATGTATCCTAACTTAAATTAGTTGCAGCAAATGATGTTTCACAGAAAGGCTTATACTTACATTTAACTGAAGGCAGGGCTTACAGAATACATCTTCCCATCTTTTGGAAACATGCAAAGGCCTCACTGCAAGGTAACTCTTTGCATACTCAAAGATACATTGTTTTTTGTTGTGTTTTTTTTTTTTAAGCTTATTTATTTTTTGAGACAGAGAGAGACAGCATGAGCGGGGGAGGGTCAGAGAGAGGGAGACACAGAATCTGAAACAGGCTCCAGGCTCTGAGCTGTCAGCACAGAGGCGATGCAGGGCTCGAACTCACGGCCTGAGCCGAAGCTGGCCGCTTAACCGACTGAGCCACCCAGGTGCCCCAAAGATACATTGTTTTAATAATTGGTCACAAAATGAATGCACTATATAGCATTTGGACACTAAAATGAACTTTGCATTTAGCTGTAAGAGAAAGAGTGTATCAGTTTTGCAAACATACTAGCCTGCTTTTGTTTGCCCTGGGTGTGTGTTTTTTTCAGATGCAAGAAAACCCTTCTGAATGGATGAAAGCTGCCTGAAGGAACAATAAAGAAGAGTGGAAGAATCCAAAAGCCTTCATGGCCATCAGACTGCTACCATGCTCATAGGTTAACCATCTAAGTTAAAGAAGACCCACATACATTTCTGGTGGGAGTGTAACCAGATCAACTGAGTTAAAGATAATGTGACATGGGGCGCTTGGGTGGCTTAGTCGTTTAAACATCTGACTCTTGATTTTGGCTCAGGTCATGATCTCACGGTTAGTGAGATCGAGGCTCGCAGTTGGGCTCTGCACTGACATCACGAAGCCTGCTCAGGATTCTGTCTTTCCCTCTCCCTCTCTCTCTTGGTCACTCCTCTGCTCAAGCTCTCTCTCTCCCTCTCAAAATAAATAAACAAAATAAAAAAAGATAATGTGGCAGTCCTGAGTCAGGTTGAGGATGCTCATATCCTAGGACCCAGCAATATTACTCCTAGCTAAATGCTTCTGGAGAAACTCCAGCCTCTCTGTGTGCAAAGAGATATGTGCCAGAATGCTCGTTAAAACTCATTTTGTAATGTTCCAATAGGTACTGAGATTAGAGGTATGAAAACATTTTAGTGTATTCATTTAATGGAATATTATACAGCAGTTAATAGGAACAAATTACCTGGATTAATCTAGGTTGATATCAGAAATAGAACATTTGAGGAAGAAAAGCAAGCTACAGATGGTAAGCCCAACTAAGAGCATTTATATAAAGCAAAAATAGTATTGAGTGTGCACACAGACTTGTTGTTGAAGTGTAAAAATGTACAAGGGAAACAAAAGCATGAACTCCTTACATCTCGGGGAAAAAGGAGGGAAATGAGATCAAGTACATGGGGTATGTCACCTGTATCTATATACATATGTATCTGTAATATATAATTCCTTTTTTGGACAAAGAATACCAGAGCATAGCAGTGTTCAGAAGAAAGAATATAAGAAGTGGTCTCCCTACTGCAAATAATTGAAAGAATAAGAAAGAAGGAAGCAAGGAAGGAAGGGAGGGAGGGAGGAAAGGAGGAAGGGGGGAAGGAAGGGAGGAGGGGGGAAGGAAGGGAGGAAGGGGGGAAGGAGGGAAGGAAGGAATGGAGGAAGGAAAGGAAGAAGGAGGGAAGGAAGGGAGGAAGGGGGGAAAGAAAGGAGGAAGGGGGGAAGGAGGGAAGGAAGGGATGGAAGAAGGAAAGGAAGAAGGGGGGAAGGAAGGGAGGAAGAGGGATGGAAGGAAGGGAGGGAGAGGAAAAGAAAGGGAGAAAGAAGTGAGGGAGGGAGGGAGGGAGAAAGGGAGGGAGGAAGGGGGGAAGGAAGGGAGGAAGAGGGGAAGGAAGGGAGGAAGAAAAGGAGGAAGAGGGGAAACGGGGAAGGAAGGGAGGGAGGAAGGGAGGAAGAGGGGAAGGAAGGGAGAGAGGAAGCAGGGAAGGAAGGGAGGGAGGGAGGAAGGGGGGAAGGAAGGGAGGGAGGGAGGGAGAAAGGAAGGGAGAAAGAAAGACAATTGATAGTGATACATAAATTAATTCTCATATACTTGATACAATAGGGATGAAGATTTCTAAACCACAAATATGATTTTTTTCATTCACTAGATTTGATTCTATTAATTTTGAATCATGATATTGAATCATGAAGGAGGGGGGAAAAAAGAATTTCATCAAGGAGCATATCTCGAAGGTAAATAGTATTAAGGTTTTTTTTTTTTTTTTTTCAGTTTAATTCTTTGGGAATGATATTTCCCTACTAACACAAGAGCCTGTGATTTGACTTTATCACATTTAATTTTCAGATCTGGTTTTTCTGTAACCTTTATGTAAGGAATATGCTACCTACCTGTTCCCCAAAGAGTTATTTTATCACAGATGTTAATAAATATACCAAAATAATGATCACACGCCCCTGTCACTCCTCCTCTCTCCCTGCCTCAACCTGTCGCACCATCAGTGTTCCCCGGGTACACCAGCTGGAATCCCCAGTCCCGTAGGCCGGCCATCTTGCCACCTGCCCCCCCCCCCCCACCCCCCAGCCACCTGTCTCAGTCATGCGGCCAATTTTGCCCCAACCACCCTCCACTTCTCCTGCTTCATACCCCAGACATCGGCAGCATGAGCTTGCTTACAGGCTGCCCACACCCTCCCTGACCGTTGTCACTGCCCTCCGTCTGGCCAACCCCCACCTGAGGCCTCCTCCTCTGTCCATCAGCCTAACTCCCAAGCTGAATGAGGTGTCTCCTTCATTTCCTGGCCCTCGTGAGTGTCCCTGTGCTGCATCACACTGTGATAGTGTGTCCCCTCTGATGGGCCTGCACTCCCTGATGGCAGCAGTGACCTCTGATGCACCTTTGTCCCTGCCTCCCCCCATGTCTAATGCATTGTGTGGCAGACGAAGTGAATGCTCAATAAACTAAGCAACGATCAACAACCCACACTTAGGACAGATTGTTAAATTAAAAAGTGTATTGTGCTATGCCATGGGCAAAATCCTTACCCCAGAATGGTTGAGTCTCCAGCTGGGTCCTAACTATGTCCTCATTTCCCCCTTGTCATCTTGACCCCCCCCATCATCTTCTGAGGTTCCTGGTTTTCTCTTCTCTCTCTCTCTCTGTCTCTCTCTCTCTCTCTCTTCTGGTCCACCCACTACACTCTTCTGGACTGAAATAGTCATTTCCTTGTATCCGGGCTGATAAAATAATCGCAGAGATTTTTTTTTTTTTTTCAGGCAATGAACTCAATGGGTACACGCTAAGCATTGTGCTGGGTTTTCTATAGCACTACCTACTATTTTTAATTTGCAACTGTACAAGTCCATGGCATGTTGGAATTCAAGGAGGCTCATTAGCCTGCAGTGTTTACTCTGCAAAATGGTTGTTGTAACTGAAGAAGATAACCTCCCCCACTTCGCAAAGATCGCTGCCTCGCTTTATGTTGCTCTAGGATATATCATCAGCTACACACCCCCACTTCCAGGGCAGGAGCAGAATTTAGGTTGTTTAATACTCTGCAGACATGTATGAGTGGGTGGGTGACAGTGGGGCAGACATAATTGCCAACAGTGACATCCACAGCGATGTAATCTGTATGTCCCACATTGCAAGGTCGTGTCTGTTTAGGTGTCACAATAGTTTGTACCACTGTATCATTATCCCCAACACGCACGCGCACACACACACACACACACACACACACACGCCGTTCATGCACACACTGTGTACTCGCACTGTCTTTATATTACCCACAAGGTCAACCACAGACATCTTTAACCATTCTATACTTAATCTTCAGTGCATTCTCCATAAAAGATGTTCGTCCATATCTGACACTTATTTAACAAGCTAAATCCAACTGCTGTTCCGTGACCCCCCGTCCCCAATGGTTAATCAAAACTGCCCATTTCCCCAAGTGAACCGTGTCCCCAGATCACAGACACATGACATGTGTCATGCATGCTATTACCACTTGTACCAATTCCTAGATTCCTTTTTTTTTTTTTCAATTTATTTATTTTGAGAGAGAGAACAAGCGCAGTAGGGGCAGAGAGAGGGGAGAGAGAGAATCCCGAGCAGGCTCTGCTCTGTCAGTGCAGAGCCTGACATGGGGCTCGAACTCATGCACCATGAGATCATGGCCTGAGCCGAAATCCAGAGTCAGACGCTTAACCGACCAAGCCATCCAGGCTCCCCACCTCGATTTCTTTTTTAATCCCAGAAGGTGCCATCTTTTTGAAATAAAATGTTGCCCGGCAAGAATAAACATGAGATCAAATTCAATTTGTAAAGATTATTTAAGATACATTTGCAAAAGAAGACTTCCTATGCAGCTTCAACTCCATTTTCTTCTTGAACATTCATAAGAGCGGTATTAAGAACCGCTATTGGTAAGTTTTGTTAGCAAAGAAAATTATTTCAATATATCTCTACATCAAATCCTGTCCGTATGAGAATCAAGAAACAAGATGGAGAAGGACAGTTCTCAAAGTGTGTGCCAAGGATCCCCACAACCTCTCAGAGGAGCCACCAAGTCAAAACTGTTTCGATAATAGGACCAATACGGTGTTCACCTTTGTCAATTTCATTGTCCCTCGTGTGACACTGATATCTCCCAAAGGCTACATGACCTGTGATAGTTGCAACCTACTCATTTGACTGAAGGCAGAAGCGGGTATGAGAATCCCAACTTTGGACTCTTAAGCCAGACCTTAAAGAGATTTGTAAATACGCAAAACAAGGCTATGATTTTTTCCCTCTACATTTTTGTCTCGGAAAATACAGTTATTTTTCATAAACATACGTGACTCATGTTGGTGTAGTGGTTCCCTATTGTTATTTTTAACGCATCTGTAAGTAAATATTAAAAAATATTTCTGTTTTCATTTCATGTATAGGAAATATTGACAGATACGACTTACAATTTAAAAAGCTCTTGGCGGGGGGGGCGCCTGGGTGGCTCAGTCGGTTGAGTGTCCGACTTCGGCTCAGGTCATCATCTCGCAGTCCATGAGTTCGAGCCCCGCGTCGGGCTCTGTGCTGACTGCTCAGAGCCTGGAGCCCGTTTCAGATTCTGTGTCTCCCTCTCTCTCTGACCCTCCCCTGTTCATGCTCTGTCTCTCTCTGTCTCAAAAATAAATAAACGTTAAAAAAAATTTTTTTTAATAAAATAAATAAATAAAAAGCTCTTGGGGGTCCTCGGTCATGTTTAAGAGCAGAGGTTTCCTGAGACCAAAAGGTTTGAAGAGGGCTGAACTAGGCAAATGGGTGGGTACCTAACTGTCAGCTTGTGAGTATTCGCCCCTAAAAATCTTTGCTCGCAACCGTGTTTCAAAATGGAGTCGAAGCTGCGAAATCTTCTTTTGCAAATGTATCTTAAATAATCTTTACAAATTGAGTTTGGTCTCATGTTTATTCTTGCCGGGCAACATTTTATTTCAAAAAGATGGCACCTTCTGGGATTAAAAAAGGAATCGAGGCGGGGAGTCTGGGTGGCTTGGTGGGTTAAGCATCTGACTCTGACTCTTTGCACACAACAATGTTTCCAAAGATGTGTTCGTGACTCCGAGGGGAGTTTTCCACTTAGAAGCCTCTGGATGGGCTATCGGCAGACTGCACCTGGACTGCCTTGCACCCCAACCTTATCTTTAACATCCTCTGTCGCCCCTTTGGGTCCCACAACATAGTATTCTTGGAAAAGACTGCCCTGGGTCCTGGGCCTCCTTGAAACTTTAGCAGTTTAAATAAATGCCTCTAACAGGTTTCCACCTTCCTGCCTGCCCATCTAAAACTCATCCTGCTTGAACTCTCCTGGGAATCAAAGCAGCCATCCAAACTACATATTTGTTATGACTGCATAAGAACTACCTGGAATTTGTTTTATTTATTTGTTTTTAATTTTGTTTAATGTTTATTAATTTTTGAGAGAGAGAACGAGCCGGGGGGGGGGGCAAAGAGAGAGGGAGACCCAGAATCCGAAGCAGGCTGCAGGCTCTGAGCTGTCAGCACAGAGCCCGATGTGGGGCTCGAACTTGCGAACCGTGAGATCATGACCTGGGCTGAAGTTGGACGCTTAACCGACTGAGCCACCCAGGCGCCCCTGGAATTTGTTTTAAATTTTTTTTTAACGCTTATTTATTTTTGAGACAGAGAGAGACAGAGCATGAACGGGGGAGGGTCAGAGAGAGAGGGAGACACAGAATCTGAAACAGGCTCCAGGCTCTGAGCAGTCAGCACAGAGCCCGACGTGGGGCTCGAACTCACGGACCGCGAGATCGTGACCTGAGCCGAAGTCGGACGCTTAACCGACTGAGTCACCCAGGCGCCCCCGGAATTTGTTTTAAATACCAAGTTTCCGGGCTCCGGTCTCGACCTAAGGAATCAATAGCAGGGAACTGAGGGGAGTATGTTTGTCCTCTTAGACAAGCTCTCTCCATAATCCTTGATAGTCTCCAGGAAGCCACTGTGATGAGGGTGCAGGTCGCCCAGAAAAGAAAGGAGGGCCTGATGTACGTCGCCTCTTCACAGGGGCATCAAGCAGTCAACACGTGCCTTGAGACAGAAGGGAACGCTTGGCTGGGGCAGCACCTGACATCTACCTGTGAGGCCAGACCTGGATGGGGTGCCCGAGCACACAGGAGCCCAAGAGGAGAGGTGAGCCAGGTGCCCTAGAGCCTTGCGGGGGAGTATTTGGGTTTGGAATGGTGACTGATGGAGAAGAGAAAGAAGGAGACGTGAAGTGGGAAAGGAAGTATCAGAGCAAGAAGAGGAAAGTTCCAGGAGTGAGGGTCCTGGGGTTGAACCGTCACTTCCCCACCATGATTTTGCAGACAGCCAGCCCTGAGCCCTGAGCCTCCAAGCAGACTTGACGGGCGCCCAGTAGTCCAGCTCTGATGAAGATCCTCAGAAAACATAAACCAGAAAGAACGTCAAAAGCCAGAAAGAGGGATCACGTACAGAAGACCCGGAAAGACGGTATAAATAAAGCAGTGAAGTGGACACGGGAAACATCAGATCTGAAGGCTTTTCAGCTACACAGTCTGTTTGGAGAAGGAAACCTCGTGTCTGCATGTTGGTTCAGTCAGGGGGAAGCAGAAGGCAGAGGAAGAATGCTCTAGGCCTGGTTATTTACCATCACCCACGGTGCGGCACATTATACGAAACACCCCCAGAAACAAGCCGCGTGGTTAGAGCCTTTATACATCTTTTCTTGGCTTTCAGTGCCTCACATTAGAGTCAGTGAAGCTTCTATGCAAAACAGTTTTAAGTTACACCCAGGGGTGAACTCTCCCGTCTTTCCAGTCATCCTCAATTCCAAGTTTCTTTCAAAGAGGGATTTGCCGCGATATCTCTTTCCTGGGATACATCTCTCGCCCAAAGCCCTGTGAACATTTACACCGTTCACATGCTGACCGTTTCTTTTTTTTTTTTTTAATGTTTATTTATTTTTGAGACAGAGAAAGACAGAGCATTCTGTCGGGGGAGGGGCAGAGAGAGGGGGAGACACAGAATCGGAAGCAGGCACCAGGCTCTGAGCCATCAGCCCAGAGCCCGACGCGGGGCTCGAACTCACGGACCGCGAGATCGTGACCTGAGCCGAAGTCGGACGCTTAACCTCCTGAGCCACCCAGGCGCCCCCATGCTGACCGTTTTCATTTCAGCAAACGAGTGTGATTTGGGAGAGAGGGCGAACAGGGTAAAAGCTGATCTTTCGGGACCATTTTTGGTTGCCTGAGTACCTTCAACCTTCACTTAATTTTATTGCACAAGGCGAGACCTCTCTAGCAAGTCTTCCTCGTGTTTTGCAACACATTCACAAGTTGAAATGCGTGTGGCAAAGAGCGCGTTTTTTTGTACCTCGGGCAACGTTGATAAACGAGCAGAGGGAGGAGGAATTCATTTTAGCCAAATCTGTAGAGTGCCTCTGCAAAGCTCTTCTCTGTCTTTACCTTCACCTTCCTCTCAAGATAATACGGGAAAAGAAAGGAAAAAAAAAACCCTATTTACCTCGTACGGACCTTGCGGAAGATGGGCTGCAGGGTTGCAGAATGCTTAATGAGCTGTGCAGTTCCTTTTTCCTTGGCTTGCTGCGGAAAGGGAAGATATTAGATGCCTTCCACTACATCAGGTCTATTTCATAAACAACCTTTCCAGGGAGTGGGACCCTGGAACACCACAAAGTGGTCTGCACTCCACAGCTGCTGAATCCCGCAGTCACTGTGGGGCGGTGACAGCATGAAGACCACAGGTTCCGTCTCTCTCGAAATCACTCTAGGGTTAATTACATCTTTTCCCAGATTTTTTAGCATCTACTATTGTTTTCTCTTAAGCTTTATTTTTAAAAATGTAGTTAGGTCTTACACTTTATTATTTTCCTAGTCAGGCATCAATCAATGAAGGAATATTCCGTTCAACAAAACTCTGTTGAGGTGGCTCCTCTGTTACGAGATGGGAAATCTGTACGTTGGCAAATTTCTCTTTTACTCTGGCTATCAGGAAGCTCGATGCACATCAGAAATAGGGATTGTGGATTCAGAGATGTTGGGTCCTGGGTTTTAATACATTTCAGCTACTAATAAATATTTCGTTATTATTTAATTACATTTCAGGGATTTTCCAATAATACCTCCATGTTTTCTTGAGATAATTAACACTGATCCCACAGAAAAATTACTTTTTTTTTTTATTTTTGCACCCACTGGGTACTTGTAGAAAAGTGGAAGCCATCAAATAATCTTATGACAAAAATAAAAGCTAATGTTTTCCCAAATGAAACTTCCTTAGCCCTTCTCATTTAGAAATGGTCAAATTACTGGGGCGCCTGGGTGGCTCAGTCGGTTGAGCAGCCGACTTCGGCTCGAGGTCATGATCTCACAGTCCGTGAGTCCGAGCCCCGCGTCGGGCTCTGTGCTGGCAGCTCGGAGCCTGGAGCCTGCTTCGGATTCTGTGTCTCCCCCTCTCTCTCTGACCCTCCCCCGTTCATGCTCTGTCTCTCTCTGTTTCAAAAACAAATAAACCTTAAAAAAAATTTTTTTAAATAAAAAAGAAATGATCAAATTACTTCACTTTATAAACTTTACGCACGAAATGTGCCTAAAATAAATCAAAAGCCTTCCCCAACCCTCTACCAACGAAACACACCTCAGAACAAGACGAAAATGCCTGGTATAGTCAGGCAGACTGACCCCAAGAGTAAATACAGACATGAGATTTGCAGAATTTTCAGCAAGCAGTGAACAGAGCCGTTTATGGAGACTCCAATGAGGAAAACATCGAAACGTTTCAATGAACTCAGAGCTCTGATTACTAATTAAGAACCGACAGTGGCACTGTTTTCCCTGTTTCTTTGAGCCTCTTAAACACGTACATGGAGTCAGAGACCTGGACCCCAAGATCGCTTCCTGTTCTGTGAACCAAATGCCGCCTAACCGACTACCTAACAGGTGGTCATTCACTCGATGAAGCTTCAGTTTCTCAAGCCTCAAAATAAAGATCATACTACCTACCTCATGGGATTCTTGTAGGGATCCGTGCAAATAGATGACATTATGCGTGCAGACAGACTTTACAAACTACAGAAAGACACCATTTTGGTCCTATAGATCCCAGCATTGACATCAGTTTATTTGTCAGTTGGGAAGTGATTGATTTTTCGTAACATATTGTGTACAATTAGTCAAATTCATGTAAAGCTACCTCACCTGCTGCTGAAATCCACTTAATAATCTCTTGCTTCATAAATGTGTCCCGTTTTTGAAAACCTGTTGAGTCTGGTGGCACAAAGACATCTGTATCGCGAGACTTATTACAGAACTTGATTTTATATTTTAAAAGCTCTGTCTGTCAGAAGGGTGAATTCGCAGTGTCTTATCTATAGACTTAATGGCATTTCTCATCACACAGGTTGTTCTCTGTGTGATGAAGTTCCACTTCTTTCTCCAGATTATCATTTTCTTGACTTTATTTCCATTTCGTCTGGGTAAGCATATTTGTGTCGGTCAATAGTTCAAGTGACCACACCACGATTTGTTGAGGAAAATTGGTGTAAAGAGTTATGCTTTGCCATCCTGGATACAAAACAAAACACAAACACCTGACTCTTAACTTTTCGGACGGCTACGTCAGCTTCTCTAGAAGCGATCGATCGGCAACAACCACACTTCAGATAAACCTCAAGGCTTAGATGTCACCGGGGTGACTGGAAAGAAATAATCAGCCTGGGTAGACATACAAAAACAAACCTTTTAAGTAAAGGCAAAGATCGCAAAGAGGCTCATCCATTCCCGTGGGTGTCCTAAGCAGAGCAGCACTGGTAACGGCAGTGAGAGAACCATGCTTTCTTCCCCCGTCCGCCATGCTGGCAGAAAGAACAAAGAATCCACGAGCAATTGGACGGGAACAGGGTGTAAAGGGTTTGAGAGTGCTAATGGCGGGAAGGCAAGAGAATGAAGAATCGTCTTCAAGATGGCCTTGAAGATGGCCTCAGACCATCTGACCAGGCCTTGTCGCCAAAGCGGGAGCAGAAACAGCAGTCACGGTATCTGAACGTCGTGGGCCATAAACCCTGTCTGAGGACCTTTCCTTCTCAAGCATCCCCTGACCTCTTTTCCTGATGACTCTCTCTACAGGGCAGAGGGTAGACGGACCAATACACTACTGACCCTTCATTTCACTCCTTGATTGTCTTCCAGCTAGGGAATAGCAGCTGGGATGGAAAAGACTGACTTTTGTGTGGTATTTTATTTTCTTTAATTTACTTGCCTGTTTCCAGCAAAAAAAAAGCCTATGCACCCACATGGGAAAGCCTACCTACATAATTTCTTTGTCTGCAGATATGAGTAAATTGTGTGACTTCTGGAGCCGGGTCCTTTTATATGTATGAAGTAGGCAGAGATTAATAATAATGCTTGCATATGCATATAACCTGGTACCAGGGTGTATATATTGAGATTTTTATGGGTTTTTTTTTATTAGGGTTATTCATTATAATGTGCACAAAATCACACAAGGTGTTTCACACAAGGTCCCACCATTTAGAAAGATCGCAAGTTTATGAATGGAAACTAGAGATTCCTAAAGAATTCCCTGTTGTAAGTAGTACCCATCTGTGAATCTTCAACAATATTGACGATGAGAGTCTATGTTGGTTTTTGTTCCAGGAGTCACTAAATGTGAATCCTATGACACTAACACTGTCTGAGTATGTGATAGACATAGTAGGACTCGTAAATATCCTATGTGTTCTCCTACTCTTCCCAGTTAGAGCCACACAATGGATGTAAGAGGAAATGTAGTATGTCACTTCCAGCTAGAGCCATGGAAAGACCTTTGGCAATTCTCCACCATCTGTAAATCTACGGAGTTTGCAGAAAAGTGTGCAATGATGCCAACTGAAGTAACCCACAATGCAAATCGCTGTGTAGCGGGATCTCCAGACCCACACGGGACATTAGGCGAGTGAAAAATAAATGTTTTCCACGTTAAAGTGCCGGGATTTGGGAAATGTGTGTCACTGCAGCATAGCCCCTTTTGACTCATATAGATAATAATGGATTTGGGTCCTGAGAGCTAAATGAAAATCTGTAGTAAGACTGTTACACATTTTCAAACTTTTAAGGAAAAGCTTAGTAGGATATAGCAAGAATTGGCCAACTTTTTCTGGAAAGGACCAGACAGTAAATATTTAAGCCCAGATAGTCTCTTTACTCTGCCATAGGCGTATATAAAGAGCCAGGATGCTATGTAAAGAATATGGCTGTATTCCAATAGTATTATTTATAAAATCAGGTACTAGACAGGATTTGGTACACTGGCCATAGTTTGCTGGGCCCTGTAATATGCTACCTACTGTTAAATGTATTTATGTTGACCACCTGGTGTATGAGTTTCCTAGGGCTATCTTAACAAAGTACCACAAACTGTGTGGCTTAAAACAACAGATATTTATTCTCTCCTAGTTCTGGAAGCCAGAAGCCAAAATCAAGATGTTGGCAGGGTTGGGTCCTCGTGTAGGTTCTGAGAGACAATGCGTTCCATGCCTATCTCTCAGATTGTGATTGCTGCTGACAGTGCTCAGCATTCCTCGGCTTGTAGATGCGTCACCCCAATCTCTGCCTCTGTTTTCACACCGCCATCTTTCCTCTGTATGTCTCTGTCTTCTAAAGAGACTGATCATGTTGGATTTTTTTTTATTTTTATTTTTTATTATTTTTTTTAACGTTTATTTTTGAGACAGAGAGAGGCAGAGCATGAACAGGGGAGGGTCAGAGAGAGAGGGACACAGAATCTGAAACAGGCTCCAGGCTCTGAGCTGTCAGCACAGAGCCCGATGCAGGGCTCGAACTCACGGACTGTGAGATCATGACCTGAGCCGAAGTCGGACGCTCAACCGACCGAGCCACCCAGGCGCCCCTGATCATATTGGATTAACGGCCCACCTTACTCCTTCCTGTATGAGTTCACTGTAACTAATTGCATTTGCAGTGACTCTATTTACAAGTAAGGTCACATTCAGAGGGACTGCGGGTTTAGGGCTTCAACAAATCTTTTCGGGGTACACAATTCAACCTGCAACTCTTGGTTACTTAGAGAACACGCTTCACTTACTAAATAGTCAATGATACAAGTGAATTTTAAATAAGCTCATAGGCCTTGGCGTTAATCAGAAAGATCAACTCATGAATTCTCTTGACCAGACTGAAATTTTAGTTATCTTATAGAGCAGTTACAAGAAAACCTGCACTCATAACTAAAATAATAAATAGAATTTTATAACGAGCACTTACAATTCAGTATCATTGTTCAGGCTCCACCTTTTCAAAGTCATTGATTGATGCTTCGGATGAGAAAATTAGATTTGATCTACATACGTTATTTCTTGAGTCTGTTATTAAAGCAGAGGATTGATGAAATGATTATTCCTTAGAGTCTGAATGCAGACATCCATAAGAATATATTGGAGACGAAGCTACAATTTCCTTGGCAGGTTTTGAAAAAGGAGCACACAGGTGAGCAATCAAACAAGTGCTTTACGTTGTACATTAGAGGAATTCAGAAGGAGAGACCACCAAGACCTAGCAAGTGGCGCCTTCTGGAAGGATGTACTACCCAAGCTGGGCTTGAAGGGTGGCCAGTGTAGGCTGGCCAGAGAGCATCTGATGGGAGCAAAGGCATAACATGATGTAGCACCAGGGAGGCGGATCAGCCTGATTTGAAGTCGCAGGGGCATGCTGGGAAATAACAATAGTTATAGCCACAAAGAGCACTGGAAACTGACACAAAAGACCTTGAACGTCACCCTAAGAAGAGTTCACGCTACATTCACGAGTGATAGGTTTCTAAGCAAATAATCAAAGTTGCACAGTACAATACACAAGATAAACAAGGCAATGGAACGATGAGGAATATCTAGATATGATCTAGGAATGTCTAGCGATTATGATTTTTTAAAAAAAGGTGGTAAACAGTGAGCCTGGATAGTGGGGTACAGTTGGAATGGTTCATGCGAATTTTTATACATTTTGATGATTAGAGTTCTGAGACCAAGAAAACCATGGAGGAGAAGAAGATGAGCCAATGCAATCTCAAAAAGGAGGAAACAGAAGGAACACAGGCAAGACAAATTCTAGCAAATTACTCTTGGAGTGAAGACTAATTTATTAGTTCTACTTGATTAGTCAAGACAGGATAAGGTAGCCACGGTTACATGTAATCCCCTAAATTCCAATAACTTAGCACACCAAAGATTTATTGCCTGTTCGTGTGGCATCGCCAGGGGAACTACCCTGTTCCACAGATTTATTCAGGTATCAGAGAGTAAGAGCGTTCCACCGTCTTCCGAGCCTGCCATTTTAACATGGAGCTGCACAGGGGGAAGAAAGCACGGGGACAACTCCCACCACTCTTAATTGCCTCCAGCCCATTTGCCAGCACTTGTCACGTAGCCAAAACCCAGCGGCGGGTGAGGCTGGAGAGCGCAGAGAAGCGCGTGCCATCTCCAGTAAGAATTGCTATTTCTACAACATCACATTCTCTCATATTTCAGAAATAAACTGTTATCTCTGAATTTCTGTCCTGATTTTGCCCGGAGTAAAGGGGATCTATTTCTGTCCACGTGGGTTCACTACCTACCAACCAGGAAATGCTCATATATCCTCAACCATAACCGTTGCAAAGGGCTCTCGCGATGGTCCTGAGTGATGGAGACGCAGACAAAAGCAGGACGTTAAAATCTGCTCACTGCTTCTCCTTGCTGCCCACTTTAATGGTATGGGTTTGGGCTATAAGGTATATTTGTCACATCTGCTCCCCCTCTGATTCCTGATTGTGAAATCATCCCCGAGGGTGGTTGTCACCAAAAACACCAACACATAACTCAAAGGATAGGTGTCGGTAGCAAGATATTAAATGTAACTTTTTCTAGGTAGAGTTTAGAGAAAGACTCCGAAGGCAGAGCGAAACACAATCGTTGCCAAACATCCGTGTGCTAAGACAAGGTGCTAGACACGTGAAGGTATATTAAGGGCCCTGAAACTGCTGCTTCTAGCACCTTCAGGCTATGTAAAGACGCCAAGAATTCATTGCCTGGTTGAAGAGGCCAACAGGGTGGTTTTCCCCGGAGACAGTGTTTGGTGTGTCATGTGTTTCCCTCTTCAAGGAGAAGAAGAGAATGCTTCCCTTTACCACAAGCCAAGTAAGGGGGCCTTAAAGAGAACTGAGCAAAGAGCATGGTTCCCCTGGAGTTTGGTAAAGTCAGAGACTAACATTTGACCCATGTTCTAAAACATCTAAAGGAAAGAGTCTATGGTTAAAGAGAGAAGCCCTGGCCTGACAGAGTAGATGACTGCCATAGGAGCGTTTACATATAGATTGAAGGCTGTGTGTGTGTGTGTGTGTGTGTGTCCCTTAGATAGATGTGGAACCTGCAGAAGCTCAAGCCATGGCTTATATTGAAAGGACTCTGCCTCAGAGCACATCCTTCCAGGAACAAGATAATCATGGCGCAAACGAGGCTGTAAGCAAATCATGAGATGCCGAAGCTAAGGGAAGAAGCATGAAGTCCGTTGGAAAAGCTATCACACAGGCTAGGGACTGGGGAGTGATCCTCAGAAACAGACAGATGTGGGAGGTGAGGAGATCTTTAATCAATCTCAATGAACAACCCCTAAGTGGAAGAATCAGCATTTGGAAGCTATTAGACCCAGAACTCTCTAACAGATGATAAGAGTACTCAGCTAGTGCAGCTTTCATGCTCCTTCCTCTGGAGGAGCTCAAAAAGCAGCAGGAGGAGAGAGGCAGAAGGAAGACCGCGGAGAAACTTTCGTCTACACTGCACGACTCCGACTAAATTAGACCTCAGCTGGGGGAGGAAGAGGGGTTTCAAATTGGTTGAGTAACCAGACCCGAATTAGGGAAGAAGGAAAAGTTTGAAACGAATTGAGAACTTGGCATTTTGACATCACAGTGGCTGGACTTCCTACCATCTGAGAGAGGATTCGTCACCATCACTTCAGAAGGTAAAAGCTCTGGGGCATGCTGGTATCTTTCCAAAGAGCAAGAAGACAGATCCACAGAGCAAGGTTTGCAGAAGCAGTAGTGAGGAAAAGTAAAGTTTCTTATTTCCTGGATCCTATTTAGTCCTTCTGGTTCAATAAGTTAGTCCTGTTCATGTTAATAGCTCAGTGACATTACAAAATATGGCATGGGCTGGTAAATATATAGTTGATTCTTGAACCTCTCAGGTTTGAACTGCACAGGTCCACTTACGGGCAGATCTTTTTCAATAAATACAATACAGCACTATAAATGAATTTTCTTTTCCTTTTAAATTTCTTTTTATTTTTTTAAATTTTTTTTAATGTTTATTTATTTTTGAGGCAGAGAGAGACAGAGCATGAATGGGGGAGGGTCAGAAAGAGAGGGAGACACAGAATCTGAAACAGGCTCCAGGCTCTGAGCTGTCAGCACAGAGCCCGACGGGGGGCTCGGACTCACGGACCACGAGATCGCGACCTGAGCCGAAGTCCAACGCTTAACTGACTGAGCCACCCAGGCACCCCACTTCCTTTTAATTTTCTTAATAACATTTTCTTTTCTCTGACCCGCTGCATCGTTAAGAACACAGTATATATTACATATACAAAATATGTGTAAATTGGTATGTTATCTGTAAGGCTTCTGGTCAATGGTAGGCTATTAGTAGTTAAATTTCAGGGACATCAAAAGTCATGTACAGATTTTCAACTTCGGGTGGGATTGGCACCCCAACCTCTGTGTTGTTCAAGGGTAAATTGTGGTTCATATGGTAAAAATGTCTAATAGAATAAGGAATAATTGTGAATTGTTTTTGTTGGTGATTGGCTGGATGGGTGGTTATGTTTTCAGGAACTTAAAGTGTGTGTGACCAGTAATCCATTAATTCATAACTACTTAATTGAGGTCCTACAACCGGGTACCTACAGTATCCATAAACTGCTGTAGGGTATGTGGAAGATCCTTATCCTACTTGCTCAAAGCTTTTACATATTAGTGAAAGTAGACCAAAAACAATCTCAATACAGTGCGACAAGAGTTATAACATAGACTGTAACATCAGAGCCAAGAGTACGAAAGAGCATTTTACCTCTCAGAAAGGATCTAGAAAGCTTCCCTGGAAGGTGGCACTTAATCTGATGTTGATGTGCTGATTTAACCATTAACTCGAACGGGTTGAAAAAGAGTGAGATTCATCTTGGTAGCAAAACAATTTAGCACAAAGGCGTGCAAAAGGGGAACCCAAGGTTCTCAGAGACAAGTGTGCCCGCATAGTTATAGTACCAAGCACCATTGGTCAATGTTAGCAAATGCGTCTAGACGTTGTTTGGAGCATTTGGCAACAAATCTATGTAACATGTTATGGAATTTGAAGATATCTTTCAAGCCATTGAGAGTGTTTAAAATATTTAGGTTTCGGGGCGCCTGGCTGGCTCAGTCGGTTGGGCGTCCGACTTCGGCTCAGGTCATGATCTCACGGTCCGTGAGTTCGAGCCCCGCGTCGGGCTCTGTGCTGACAGCTCAGAGCCTGGAGCCTGTTTCAGATTCTGTGTCTCCCTCTCTCTCTGACCCTCCCCCATTCATGCTGTCTCTCCCTGTCTCAAAGATAGATAAACATTAAAATAAAATAAAATAATAAAATAAAATAAAATAAAATAAAATAAAATAAAATAAAATATTCAGTTTTCACTTTTATGTTTATATACGTACTTTAAAAAAATAAACAGAAGTCTTTTAAAAAATTATCTACAATTTCGCTCTCCAGAAAGACTACTAACTATACTCTGAGGTGTTGACTTCCACTATTTATACATGCATAAAATTTGTATTTTATTTCGATTTTGTGGCCATTATTTTTAACTGAATAGTATTCTGTGATCATCTTCCGGCGTCATTAAATAACTTTTGACAATATGATCTCTAAAGAGTGACCAATATCACAGCAAATGAATCTGCTATGTTTTATTCAACCACTCATGTACTGTTAACAGTTGGGTTTTTCCCAAAACTTTGCAGTTGACGCCCATATTAATAAATCTTTTCACCGCATTTCGATGCCTTTAAGATAACAGTCCAATAAATTAAATTGCTGAGTCAAAATAAATTCTTTGGAAGCTACCTTTTACACACTTTTATTTATTTTTTTTATTTTTAAGTGTTATTTTTAATTATTCTTGAGCGGGCGGAGGGGCAGAGAGAGAGACAGAGAGAGAGAATCCAAGCAGGCTCCACACTGTCAGCCCAATGCCAGGCTTGAATTCGCAAACCATGAGATCACGACCCAGGCTGAAATCAGGAGTCAGACACTGAACCGACTGAGCCACCCAGGCACCCCTTACACGCCTTTAAATTGATTTCCACAAAAATTTGGCTAATTTATGCCCTCTTCCTTTGCTCCCGTAGCAATGTAAAATGTTCTCGGTTTCTCTGTAGATTGATCGGTAGGACAAACTCTCTGCTTTGGTCATCTCCGCTGGTTTTGTAAAAAAGTAAAATTGTAATAGACATTTTCATAAATAATCCTTGATAAATAATCTTTGTTTAATTATTATTTTTTAATGTTTACTTTTGACAGAAAGAGAGAGACAGAGCATGAATGGGAGAGGGGCAGAGAGAGAGGGAGACACAGAATCCGAAGCGGGCTCCAGGCTCGGAGCTGTCAGCACAGAGCCCGACGGGGGGCTCGAACTCGGGACCGTGAGATCATGACCTGAGCCGAAGTCGGACGCTCAACCTACTGAGCCACCCAGGCGCCCCTCTTTGTTTAATTATTAAAATAAAAGCCCACTGAGGCAATGTTGGGTCATATAGAGAAATAGAGAGAAGAAAAGTTCAATGACTTTAAACCTCTGTCCCATCATTAAGGACTGGTAATATCTTGGTATATATCCTTCTAGTACTTTCTATTTTTTTTTAATTTTTTTTTTTTTACATTTATTTATTTTTGAGAGACAGAGCACAAGCATGGGAGGGACAGAGAGAGAAGGAGACACAGAATCCAAAGCAGCGTCCAGGCTCCAAGCTGACAGCACAGAGCCCGACACGGGGCTCGAACTCACAAACTGTGAGATCGTGACCTGAGCCAAAGTCAGACGCTCAACCGACTGAGCCACCCAGGCGCCCCAGATCCTTCTAGTTCTTAAACTCTCTCTCTTTCTAAATGTATTTAAGAAAATTGAGACCTTATTGCACTTGGACTTCTATTTTGTCTTTTTCATGTAAGAGCAAGTGGGCTATCAGATCATTAGGCTTCAAAACATGGCTTGCAAAAACCGCACATGTGACTTTTCTCTTACGTGAGCGAGCCGTTCTAAATCTCCCTTCCTGTATTGGGAGTTTGGTTGGTGTTAATCTTTCATCTTTACATGCCCATTTGTGCATATTTCTCTGCATACCTTAAATTAAATCCCAAGAAAAATTGCTAAAAATGGAAATGTTGAATAAAAAGATTGGAACATTTTTTTATGGCTTTTAATTCATATTGCAAAGCTGTTTTCCCAAAAAGGATGTGCCTGTGAGTAGTGAATGAGGGGTCTTGCCTCACAATGTGAGGAATTATCAATAGTTTAATTTTTCCCATTTGACAGATAACAATGGCTTTTTGGTTGAATCTGCCTTTCTTTGATTATTTATAATCACTTTATGTCTTATGGACAGTTTGTTTCATTTGGAGGATTTAGTGCGATCCTTGGTGACGGTCAAAGTCTTTTCTGTGCCATGGAGATATTAACTATTTACCCAGTATATTTACTCATACGGTCCTTTTTTACCCTATGTCTCGTATTTCTGGGCTCTTGACTTTTGCATCTTTGCTGACTATGATACATCTTTGAGTAAGTTTTTTCAGGACACGTACAGGGGTGCTTTCTGAGCCCTCGTGTAACTAAATTATCCTTTCTGCTGCCGTCACATGTGAATGACATCTTGCCAGGATGTAGAATTCTCGGGCCACAAGTTTTCCCTCACAAATCCACAGTGTCTTCTGATAGTGTAGTGGAGAAGAATATGCACGTGTGATGGTTAATTTTACGTCAATTTGACTGGGCCACGGGATACCCCCGGATATTTGGTCAAACAAACGTTACTCTGGGCATTTCTATGAGGGTATTTTGATGAGATTAACATTTGAATTGGTAAACTGAGGAAAGCAGATTGCCCACTCTGCTGTGGGTGAGCCCCATCCAGTCGGTTGAAGGTCTGAATAACACAAGAGGCTGGCTTTCTCCCGAAAGAGACAGAATTCTGTCTGACCGCCTTCAAAATGGAACATCAGCTTTCCGTCACCTTCGTAATCATGCTAAGCCACTTCCTTATGAGTTTTCCTTGATAGATAGATAGATAGATAGATAGATGATGTAGATGTAGGTGTAGATAGAGAAAGAGAGAGATTCTGTTTCTCTGGAGAACCCTGGCTAATACAGCAAGTTACCTAGAATTTGTTTTTTCCATTTCCATGGTTATAGAATTTGTTTTCTTTATCTGTGAAATTTAAAAGTTTTATCATGATATCTGTCTTTTTTTTTTTTTCAGTCATTTTGTTTGGAACACAACATGATTTCAATAGACAGGACACTGAAGGATCTCCTATAGGAGCTGTCCTCTGTGGAGTAGAATACAAGGAAGGTCATCCGTTAAGAGAAAGCAGGAAGTGGTGAGGATTTTAAATTCTGTGACTCAGTGCTATGCCTGTAAAGTAGACTTCCTGCTGTCTGGGTCTGTCGATCCATTTGTGTCAGTTACAATACTCCTACTGTCCTGGCATGGACTTGACTTCCACTGCTCGGGTTCAGACGCGACCTTCAATATGAACCTTCAACCCTTCGCATTTAACAATTACCTATTGTTCATTTTTCATATGCTTCAGTGCTCTTTACTCAGGTCTGAGCACAGGAATTAATTTATATTCACCTTTCACTTAGTAGACTTTTGGTAACATTTGTTCTCTGATTTAAATTGAAAAGAACGACAAAGATTTCTCACACTGCAGTAACACACTTGCGTATTTTTAAAACACTCACCCTCTTTGGATCACCGTTGGTGATCATCAAAACAAACTCCTGCTTTATGATGATCATCAGAGTTTGTCCCTTTTTTTTTTTTTTTTCTATTTTACCGTTGAGAGAGACTGTGAACGGGGGAGGGGCAGGAGAATCCTAAGCAGGTTCCACGCCCAGCATGGAGCCCAATGTGGGGCTTGATCCCATGACCAAGAAATCATGACTGGAACCAATATCAAAAGTCAAGTGCTTAACAAACTGAGCCACCCACGTGTCCCAGGCTTTGTCCTTTTTAAAAAAATGTATATATACAAATATGTGTATAAATGGATTTGTCACAGACAAGAACATAAAAATAAAAATCATATTAGAAAATGTACCAATTCTAATGTAAATGTTTTCCAAGTGATTTGTTAGGGGTATAAGGGAGCATACAATTAGTTCATTGACACTGTAATTTCACAGTTGAATTCTGCATAATTACCTACAACGTCACTCACCAGCAAATAATTAAGAAGACCTACTGTGCGTGAGGCAAATTTTATCAGTAGTCTTATACATAAAATTTTTTTAGTTTATGGTACGGAATTATGCTACCTGCATGATACATGATAAAATCACACATTCTTGTACTTAATTTAGTGTTCTTTCAGTTACAATAAAATCACCTCTTTCCGTAAATAGTATGCTTCAAGACTACGAGAGACTTAAGTAGCTATCATCACTATAACGCTTAACTCACCTAAGCAACATTTACAGTTTCTCTCTTCTCATTTTGTTAGGGTTAATTACTTTTGCATACTCATTACTTTCTTGTTGTATACAGTACAATCCATAAGAAGGTGTATGGACACATCCATGCATAGCCACACTCCTGGAAAAATCTGACGTCCTACATAATTCTATCGCTATCAAAATCCCGTTCACCCGCAATACCCTATGTTCCAGAGCTGTTCGATCTTACATTTCCTCATACTTATTCAGCTTATTTTTGTTTGTCCAATTTCCACCTCCTTGCTGGGGATCTTTGGTTAGCATCTGTCTGTTTCCAACCCACTTACTTTAATTCAGTCATCAGTCATTCTACTAGTCAGTCAACAAATATTTCCTACAAGCCATGCACCATATCTCTCGATCTAGAAAAATCGGTAAGGCTTAGGCTTTTTCCTTAAAAACATTATCGGTTATGGGGCGCCTGGGTGGCTCAGTTGGTTGAACGTCCGACTTCAGCTCAGGTCACGATCTTGCGGTCCGTGGGTTCGAGCTCTGCGTCGGGCTCTGTGCTGACAGCTCAGAGCCCAGAGCCTGCTTCGGATTCTGTGTCTCCCTCTCTCTCTGCCCCTCCCTTGCTTATGCTCTGTCTCTCTCTCTGTCTGTCAAAAATAAATAAACACTAAAAGAAATTAAAAAAAAAATTATAAGTTAGCATCATCCAGGCAGAACTGTTTTCCAGTGTCCTTGTTATGTCCAGGCTTGAGGCAATGGATGATCTGATTCCTGAAAAATTGTAATAATTGCAGCAATAACTCTATGCTGTAAAGAGGAAAAAGGAAGAAGGAATAGAAAATAAAATACTGGATTTTTAATGGGTGGAGGTTGAGTCTGGGAAAAAAAGAACAGAAGGTGTGCCCGAGTGGCTCAGTCGGTTAAGCGTCAGACTCTTGATCCTGGCTCAGGTCATAATATGGTTTGTGGGACTGAGCCCTGCGTCCAGCTCTGTGTTAACAGCACAGATCCTGCTTGAGATTCTCTCTCTCCCTCTCTCTGCCCCTCCCCCACTTATGTGCACGCACACAGCGTTTTCTCTCTCAACCTAAATAAGCTTTTTAAAACTTGTTTTAAAAAAGAAAAAGAAAAAGAAATGAACGTAAAAGGAGGTTGCTGGTCCTATGCTTGGGAAAAAGGATTTTAAAAAGTCTGGCAGGGCAGGAAGACTTCTACAAGGTAAGGAAGTCTCTGAATCCTGAGGCTGGAATTAGGAAAAAACCAAACAGATGAAACATTGAGCAATACCTCCATAGTCCAGTCACTTCTGCTAATAGACTCTGAATTAATCCATCTGGACCAGATCCAAAGTTATTCTCCCAGGGAGAGCAAAGGCAGAGCTACATATGGAACTGTGCACCGTTTCTTCTGACCGCCCCCCTCCCATCACTCTAAAACATCTTATGGATTAACCTTAAGTTGCTCTTGTAAGTAAGAGTGGTATTTCAGTAATAACAAATGGGAAAACTACCCAGATTTGTTAAAAAAAAAAAAAAAAAAAAAAAAAAGAACATCCACCATCTACCATTTTGTTGACCTAGGATGATACGTGGCACAAGTAATTCCACGATAGATTTGGGGTTAAGAGATGTAAAATGAAAACAACATTGTGAGGCTACTTGTACTCAAGTGGAAATTGTTGGTAAGCAGAACTCTACATGTTTTCATGGGGATGGAACACAATGGAGGCAAAAGGTCAAAGAACTTGGAGTTTCATTGTTCCAAAATCCAACTCGGCCTGCATCACAGTTTGGGCCCTACAGTGTCAGCTGTGACCTGCACAGAAATGTAGAAACAGGGTCAGATCTATCAGAAGTCACATCCAGTTCAGAACACTCATTGAAAATATGGCTAACGAAGGTGTGCCAGCATATTCGGGCTGCGATATTAAAATACCACAGACTGGGTGGCTTAAGCAACAGAAATCTACTTCTCACCACTCTGGAGGCCAGCAGTCCAAGATCAAATTTCCATCCAATTTAGTTTCTGGTGAGAGCCTTCTGGCTTGCAGAGAGCAACCTTCTTGCTGAGACAGCCACCTTCACATGACTATAATGCTTTCCCAATCTCTCTCTTCCTCTTCTTATAAGGCCACCAGTCCAATCAGATTAGGACCCCATCCTTGTGACCTTATTTAACTTTAACTGCCTCCTAGACGGCCTATCTTCAAAGACAGTCACACTGGGGGATTAAGGATTTGGGCTGCAACGTATGAATTTTATGGGGACGCCGTTCAGTCGATAGCAGGTTATAAAATTCCTTCCCAGAATTTTGTTTCTGTACCTAGGTGAGTCTTAGTTTGCTGAGAATCGTTTCAAGTTTGCGAAAAAATGAATGTATGAATATTAAATGGTACCTAGAAGTCAAAATCACACTATTTTAAGCTGCCAGCCTCCTAGACGAATTTGTCTCAATTAGATCTCCTCTAAGTACGTGGACCAAAATGTAACACACTGTAGACTGCTTGGTTTTCCAGGCTGGAGGTCTGTTGAGGATGTCTAGGAAAGCTCCTATTAAGAAAATGTGTATACCTGCAATCTCTCATTGAGAGCCAGTTTCTTAAACCAACATGAACTATGGAATGTCAATGTTCGTTAGGTGTAGCCTCTGACTGTCTCACTCTTGTGTTGTCTCTTGGGTGCGTTTTGTGATTGATTGCCTTACATCTCATAATAGAAACTAAGACCCTCCAAAGGTAGCTTATTTCCTAAAGAATGGTGTCATTGCAGGGCAGCTGGGTGGCTCAGTTGGTTAAACGTCTGACTCTTGGTTTCGGTTCAGGTCATGATCTCACAAACTGGGGGATCGAGCCCCGTGTCAGGCTCTGTGTGGACAGCGTGGGCCCTGCTTGGGATTCTCTCTCTCCCTCTCTCCCGCTCGTGTGCACGCTCTCTCTTTCTGTCTCTCTCTCTCACACATACATGCACACACGCAAATAAATAAATAAACTTAAAAAAAAAAAGAATGGTGTTTTTGTGACCCACAGTTTAATCCAACCACGGTTGGGAGTTAGCAAATATACTGTTCTGGTGTGTAACAGTCTAGAAATGTCTATAAATGTCTATAAATCATTAGACATAAAAGAACATATAAAGCCCTAAGGTTTATATCTTGAATTCATCTATGAAGCCAGAAAGAGAAAGTAATTACATACAAACAAAAAATACAACATCCATAAAATTAAAATTGGAATACTTTTGCGAGGTAGCACACTGTTAGGTTAATTGTCGCTTGTAACACGACTGTATGACTAACTGCTATGGCACAAGATTGCCTTTTTGCTTGATTCTGAACATTTTGATATTATTATATCGAATCATACATAATCACGATTACATATTCATAAGTAATTTCATTACATTTAATGTAAAAATATGTATTGCATAGATAATAAAAATGTATGCAACCAAACGTATTTATTTTACTATATAAGCACAGGTATAGTTTATATTATAACAATTATATCTTATAATCAGTTTCCTTTAATTATAAAATACCGAAAGGCATAAAACCAATGAAAATTACCCAAACGTCTAATACACAGGGATCAGCCAGATTTTGTGTATTTCTTTTCTCTTGTTTTAAAGGCACAATTGTGGAGGGAGGAAACAGGAAAACAGGTCCATCTATATATCCATCTATATATTAACTTCAGTATCATTCCCTACACTTTCAGCTAGGTTGACAAGCCACCCCAGTTTGCCTGAGACTGGAGGGTTTCCTGGGACATGGGATTTGGGGCCATAAAACCAAAACAGTCCTACACAAACTGGGATGGCCGATCACCCACCTTATATTTCGCTCTCAGCCTTCTTCGTGCCAAAACCTGCATGCATTTTAGGCGATAGTTGCGCTTGATTTCCATCATCAGTCAACATTCCTCGTCACATTTTCTGAGGTTTGTTGAGAAAACTTAACTCGAATGTTGTCCCTTAAGTGTTGTTCTCTATTGTTGAAGGTTGAGGACTATGTTTTATCTAAACTCCACTACTGCCATCTTAACAGGCTTTCAGGTATGTCCTGCCCACCATCTTCAGAAAATGCAAGAGTCTTTTGATTTTTGCATGCCTATCTTGCCGTGGATCAGTGATGACTCAGTCCAGGCTCCAGATCTCAGGAAACCTCCTCATGTACAACTTGGACTTCACATGCCTTGAATACATCATCTACTGCCTCTGTTCAGTTGCTTTTAATGATCAAAGAAGAACTACTTGGCTCTAATGTGATCCTAAATATAAACAGAAACACTGTGTTAACATAGGATGCTTAGTTATAAAAAAAAAAGTCATCCAAATGTAATCGAATAGTCACTCTTTCCAGTATCACTTAAATAAACACACATAAAAATGTGATGCTTATAAATAAACAAAACAAAACAAAACAAAACAAAACGAAACAACTTTTGAACCCCCAAGAAAATATCCACAGATTAAGGAATGATTTCTCATAGATCATTTTAACCCTGTGTGTTTATACATATTTTCAGAGCACGCCATTTTATTTCTTAAAATTTTTTTAAATGTTTATTCATTTTTGGAAGAGACAGAGTGTGAGCAGGGGAGGGGCAGAAAGAGGAAGACACAGAATTGGAAGCAGGTTCCAGGGTCGGAGCTGTCAGCACAGAGCCCAACGCAGGCCTCGAACTGACAAACCACGAGATCATGACCTGAACCAAAGTCGGACGCTTAACTGACTGAGCCACGCAGGAGCCCCAAGAAAGCGCCATTTTAAAATATGGAAAAAATTATGATTGTGAGTTAAATTTAATTTGAGATATGCTAGAATCTTGGTGAGTCCTTTTCGATAGATACTGGATAAGGCTCAGTCACTTAGGTCTATTTCAGAGAACAATTTTCTAAAAAATATTTTAAATAAGACCATATAATAAAAAGGTAGATTGTTCATTTGACTTCTCATCCCCATGGTTTTAATTCTTGCATCCATTTTTCTTTTTCCTTTCAGAACTTGAAATTGTATTTACCTTACCCTCCTGAATATTTTCAATTGATTGTGGCCTAGCAGCTCTAAGTCTTTTAAGGTTCTATGCTTTTCAGTGACAGGTAGGCTGATTTTACAGGTTTTTGTGTGTGTGGTTTTTTTTTTACCATAACTTAATTCCTTGTTTCAAATATGAAATGGGTCAAAATGAGAAGATTAGTCATGCAGCAAATTTATAGGATCCATTTCAGAATGTCATTTAGACATATTCCGGGGACTTTTCTTTTCTCACCATGAGGCCCATTGATGTTAATGCTAGTTATGGGAACAGTTCACTCAGTTGGGATCCCTGTAAATTTAAAGAGAAACTTTCTCATCTCAACAGATATGGAAAAGACAAAATTTAATCTATTTGGAGGACAATTTTCTGTTCATTTTACTCTTATTGCAAATGTATGGGTTTGAATCAATTTTTTACTGCTCCATCACAATTCTTGGTTGATTCCTCAAAATAACATATCTGTTTTTTGTCTCAAGCTTATTTCTCTTGTTATAAACATTTTGGCAACATTTTCCAACATTTTTTGGAAAGGAAAGAAGTCCTTTGAGAAATACTGTTTGCCCTCTATAAATAAGAAAAAAGTGTTCAGTAGAATTCCAAATACAAAAAATTACTATATTTTCTGAAGAAGATTTATTGCAATGTCTTTGGCAATATGAAGATTTTCTTTATGGAGGCTACTACTCATTCAGTGGTAAAAATTTTTATTTCCTAATTATTTAAACAATAAATCCTTCAACATTTCATAAGAAGGCAATTTTATGGATTCCATTTTCAATCAAACAACTCAGAAATAATTTCCAGTTCCTTAAATCACATAAGACAAGAGTATATTTCCCAAATCTCTAATTTAATGTCCAAATATGTTTTGAATTTGGATAAAGATTTGTGACCAACCCATGTCCCTAGACTGTGGTATTGGTTACAATTATTCTAAATAGTTATCTCCATTTAAATATTTGATTATGAAAGACATGACGTTAATGTATATTGAGTGGAAATGGAAGGAGAAATTTTTCAGAAGGGAATTTTCAGAACTAGGAAATTGTGAAACTGGGGATAAGTGGTCATTTTGAAGAAAATAAGGATGATCTGTGAGATTACTATAAATGTATGACGTCTCTAACTTCACTTGGGCCTCTATGCTTCTCTCAGAGAAGAAGAATCAGAACTTAATTGAGCAGCTTTGTTGAGCTTCCATTTTAAAGCCCAAGGCAGTGACCTGATCTGCCATTTCCTAGTGCTTGTTCGAGCCAAGGCAAGAATGAAATGTCCGGGGAGTCCGAATAAAGACTTAGGAACTAACAAATTCTAGTTCTCAGCTATATCATCCTATTATAGACACAGGAACTCAACAGAATGTCACTAGCCCATAAGGTAAGTTCCAAGTTGATCGCTTGGAAATATTTCCCACAGAATTAACATCATCCAGTAAAACCTTGGATTGCAAGTAACTTGTTCTGCGAGCGTTCCACAAGATGAGCAAACATTTCCGTTGAATTTTAACTTGATAAACAAGTGATATCTTGTAATATGAGTAGTACCTGATGTGGCACGTCACTTGATCACAAATGCACAAAAGCCAAAGCTTCTTCTCATTCTTTCTCTCTCTCTCTCTCTCTCTCTCTCTCTCTGGGGGATTGTGGGTGGTCTTCTCCCATGCTCAGATGCTCGGTCTCAGGCCATGGTGTTTGGCAGAAATCAGTGATTTTTTTAGAACATTGAGATACCCTCGAAATACTAGTGTATTTTTTTGTCACTTCAAAACACCTATGGACAGTCCTTTGCTTTTCCATACAAGAGGAAGCTTAGGAATGATTTGCTGCGTTCTAGGTCATTGGATAGGTTCCTTGTTAAAGTTGCAAGAAAAGGAATAGATTCCTCGAGCCAACAGATAGCAGTGATACCACTTGTGATAGTGAAAGTTGTCCTACACAATAACCCTCTTCTCTATTGTCTCCCTCACACCAGCCACGAAGGTTTTCCAAAGTAAATGCAGGTTAATTTGTTTATTTTTCCTTATATTTTATATTTTCTTTATTATTTTATATCCTGTCACTGTATTGTTATCATTTTTATATGAATATTTTTGGGCTGTGGAACAGATCACCTGAGTTTCCATTATTTCTTATGGGGAAGTTCACTTTGATATACAAGTGCTTTGGGTTACAAGTATGCTTCTGGAACGAATTATGCTCGCAAACCAAGGTTTTACTGTATGTGGAATTTAGACTTTAACCCAAGACGTACATACATTGTATCGCTAACAAACTTGAGACCTTGACCATAGCATATGACATTGTTCACTGAGGAGGAAGTTCCAAAAGAAGTTTCAGTTCCCAGATGCTGTGAGCATATCTTTCCCATTGCCATCTTGACAACAATAGCAAAATGCTCCGCTTTTTCAGTCTAGCACTGGGCCACTAGGAGAAAAGAACCCAAGACATCATTAAAACAGAGATTCCCGGGGCGCCTGGGTGGCTCAGTCGGTTGAGCGTCCGACTTCGGCTCAGGTCACGATCTCACGGTCCGGGAGTTCGAGCCCCGCGTCGGGCTCTGTGCTGACAGCTCAGAGCCTGAAGCCTGTTTCAGGTTCTGTGTCTCCCTCTCTCTCTGACCCTCCCCCGTTCATGCTCTGTCTCTCCCTGTCTCAAAAATAAATAAAAACATTTAAAAAAAATTAAAAAAAAAAAACAACAGAGATTCCCAAATCTCTGTATCACAGAGGACAGACTAAACACAGAAGGGGTGTAACGATATGGGTCTAAACATATGGTATATAACAGTGAATTTTCAGGCTCAAAAAATAAGTGATTTTCCAGGATACTTAATATTCTCTTCATCTCAGCTTTGGAAATATCAGCCTCTGTGACTGAAATTCAGTCACAAAATGACAAGAGGTTGAATATATTTATGAGAGAAAGAAGGAATAAAATCCTTTATGTCTACTTCGTATAAGAAGACCTATAAACTTTAATGACCTCAGAGGATTTCACTGTGTCCATAATTGTAGAAATTAGACACAGTAACGGAACACTCGGTTCTTCTATTTTCCGGAGGCCTTCTTAACACCACATGAGTAGTGTGCCTAATTTTTCTGGCTTTGGGCCATATTATATACAGAAGCCACGCTGACCAAATGTCCCATTTCTTTAAGCCAGAATGCAATCATCCTTACAGCAATGGTGAAACAAAAGTGAATTCATGCTTCTTAGCAGTTACCTGACATTACATTTCCTGTCCTTTCTACACCCTCCTGTGAAATAAACACAAGGTTAAAATTTTTAAATTCTGACATTTATAATTTTTTTCTTCTACTAATGTGCTTCTTCCTTTTGGCAAGTTAATCTCTAAGGGCCTGGATTTTCTCACTTGTAAAATGAGGGAATTATATACCAGGTAATATCCAAAAGTTTTCTAACTGAGAAAGTTCATAGTACTACTTATATTTATACTAGGATTGCACAAATGCATAAAGATATTGTGGGTATTGAGAGCTGGGTTCTCATTTCTGGGGGGAAAAAGTTATACATGAGGAAAGGGGGACAATAGACTAAATTCTGGCATTGGATTGAAACTAAAGGTTGTCAGTATGAATTCATGGTTTTTAATACATATACAGATTGATAGACACAAAATACAGATATCTACATGGGTTCGTATAGAGATATATATTTCCTGCTTTGTCTACTGAGAGGACCTAGAAGCAATGAGCATTCTCGGAGCCCAGATATTAGTTCTAAATGCTGTTCTCTAATAAAAGGAGCCAAGGCTCCTTGGAGAAAGTTTTGACTTCAGGACTGTGAGAGGGAACATACAAGATAAGCCCAGAACATCTTTTGGTGCCAGAAAGTAAAGACCTGTTTGAAAATGATGGGGCTATGTCAAAAGAACACAGGAACCAATTTGGAAGTGCTTCTAAAATGCCAAACCTGGAATAATTTGAGTGAAAAAAACAAACTCTAGTATTGGATTATAACCTGTAGAATAGAATAAATATCCACTAGTCCATATTCATATCAATCAGTCAATCAATCAATCAGTCAATCAATCAATCAGTAGAGGAGAAGAGACTATGCTTCTTTACAATAGAATTCCAAGTAATAAATATGAAAGATGTGAGGAAAAGAGAAAATGACCATTTAGGCAAACATAAGAACCATGGACAAATGCTAAAATCAGTGGGCACGGTCACGATAGAAACTGAGATGAATATTTGCATAGCCTGAAAGCATCTCCTAACAAGATAAATACTAATTAAAATGGGAGAGATTCTAATTTTAAATGGAGAAATCAGCAGATTCCACCTTAACCAATTGGTCAAAGTCAACATCATCGGTCATAAGATATACTGACATGATGTATCCCCTGATATGTTGCCCTGGGAAGGGCACAACATCACTTCTGCCTTCTCACCAAAAATGCATAATGTCAATCTAATCCAGTGAAAATACTAGGTAAATGTAAATCGAGGGGTTTTCTAAATAATGACTGGCCAGTACCCTCCAAAAGTGTCAAGGTGGTGAGAAAGAGAAAAACGTTGAGAAATTATCAGAGTGAAGGAGACTAAGGAGGCACGACAATTAAATAACATACGCGTTTACGGATTGAATCCTGGACCAAAAATAGACCCAAGTGAAAAAAAACTGATGACATTTGAAAGAGGATGGTGACATAGTTCATTGTATTGCATCAGTATTGCATTGTGTTGCTTTCCTCCTTTCAGTGATTGTGCTCTGCTTGGGTAAGCTATTTCCAGAAGCTGGGTGGACTTATAGAGGACTTCTTTGCAACTTTTCTCTAAGTCTGAAATCATTCCAATTTTTAAATCCAGGCAAATAATATGGTTGTAACAACTTACAGATTTTACACATACTGACATTCATTTAACAAATACTTATGGAATGACTTTTCCGTGCCAAGCACCAGGCTAACAGAGACCTAAGCATCAGATATATGATTTGCAAATATCTCCTCCCATTCAATAGTTTGTCTTTTCATTTTGTGGATGGTCTCCTTCACTGGCAGAAGCTTTTCAGTTTGATGAGGTCATGTTTGTTTCTTTTTTGCTTTCGTTGCCCCTGCCTTTAGAGTCAGATCCAAAAAACATCACTGAGACCAATGTCAGGGGGCTTTCTTGTAGGAGTTTCATGGTTTCAAGTCCTAGGTTCTGTAATCTATTTGAGTCATTTTTTTGTAAGATAGTGGTCCAGTTTCATTCTTTTGCATGTAGCTGTTCAGTTTACCCAACACCATTTATTGAAGAGACTGTATATTCCCCAGTGTATATTCTTACCTCCTTCGTCATAAATTAATTGACCATAGAAGCATGGGTTTATTTCTGGGCTCTCTGTTGTGTTCCACTGATCTATGTGTCTATTTTTAGGCCAGTGCCATAGTGTTTTGACTATAGTATAGTTTGAAATCAGGGAGTGGGATACCTTCGGCTTCGTTTTTTCTCAAATTTGTTTTGGCTATTTGGGGTCTTTGTGATTCCACACAAATTTCAGAACTATTTGTTCTGTGGAAAATGCCATTGGAATTTTGATAGGAATTGCATTCGATGTCTAGATTGCTTGGGTAGTATGGATATTTTAGCAATATTAATTTTTTCAATCCATGAGCATGAAGTATCTTGCCATTTATTTGTGTCTTCTCAAACTCTTTCATCAATGTCTTATAGTTTTCAGTGTATGAGTCTTCGTCTCCTTGGTTAAATTTATTCCTAGGTGTTCCTAGGTATTTCATTGTTTTCGATGCAGCTGTAAATGGGATTGGTTTCTTGGTTTCTCTTTCTGATATCTTGTTATTAGTGCACAGAAATGCAACAGATTTTGGTATACTTACTTTATGTCCTGCAACTTTACTGAAGTTATTTATTAGTTCTAACAATTTTTTGGTGGGGTCTTTAGGGTTTTCTATATATAATATTATGTCATCTGCAAATAGTGAGTTTTAGATTTTCCTTACCAGTTTGTATGGTTTCTGTTTCCTTTATTTTCCCTAATTGCTACAACTAGGACTTCCAATACTAGGTTTAATAAAAATGGGAAAGTGAGCATCCTTGTCTTTATTCCTGACCTTGGAGGAAAAGCTTTCAGCTTTTCACCATTTAGTATGATATTAGGTTTTGTTTTGTCATATATGGCCTTTATTATGGTTAGGTATGTTCCTCTATACCTATTTCATTGAGAGTTTTTATCATAAATGGATGTTGAATTTTGTCAAATGCTATCTCTGCATCTGTGGAGATAATATTACAATTTTTATCTTTTGTTTTGTTAGCATGAGGTATTTATGTTGATTGGTTAGCAGATGTTGAACCACCCTTGCTTCCCTGGAATAAACCCCACTTGATTAGGGCATATGATCCTTTTCATGTATTGTTCAATTTGGTTTGTTGATGTTTTGTTAAGAATTTTTGCATATATGTTTATCAGGGATATTGGTCTGTAATTTTCTCTTTTTTTGTGGTATCCTTGTCTGGTTTTGGTATCAAGGTAATGACGGCCTTGCAAAATGAGTTTGAAAGTCTTTCTTACTCTTCAATATCTTTGGAAACGTTTGAGAAAGATAGGTATTAATTTTTATTTGAGTGTTTGATAGGATTCACCAGTAGCTGCCTGGTCCTGGACTTGTGCTTGTTAAAAGGTTTTTGATTATTTATTCAATCTCCTTACTACTAATTGGTCTGTTTAGATTATCTATTTCTTCATGATTCAGTCTTGGAAGAACCAAAGATTTGGGTATGTCATATTTCTTTTTTCATTTGTCTCTAGGAATTTTTTATTTCTCCTTGATTTCTTCATGTTTCCAGGAATTAACCAATTTTTCTAGGTTGTCCAATTTGTTGGTGTCCAATTGTTAATATTAGTCTTTTATGATCCATTTTATTTCTGGTGGTATGTTATAAATTCTCTTTTATTTCTGATTTTATTTATTTGAGCCCTATTCCTGCCCCCCCCCTTTTTTTTGGTGAGTCTAGTTAATAGTTTGTTAATTTTGTTTATCTTTTCAACAAGCCAACTCTTGGGGCACCTGGGTATCTCAGTAGGTTAAGCATCCAACTCTTGATATCAGCTCAGGTTGTGTTTTCATGGTGGTAAGATCAAGCCCCACTTCAGGCTCCATGTGGAGCCTGCTTGGGATTCTCTCTCTCCCACTCTCTCTGCCCCCGACCCCACTCAAAATAAATAAATAAACAGTAAACAAAACAAAACAAAACAAAACAAAAAACAGCTCTTAGTTTCATTGATCTTTCTATGTCTTTTAGTCTCTATTTCCTTTACTTCTTCTCTGATCTTTATTATTCCCTTCCTTCTACTAACTTTGGGTTTCATTTGTCCTTTTTTTCTAGTTTCTTTAGATGTAAAATTAGATTGTTTGATATTTTTGTTGTTTGATGAAGGAGGCCTTTATTGTTATTTACTTTCATCTTAGAACCACTTTTGCTGTATCTGATAGATTTTGTCATATTTCTGTTTTCATTTGTCTCTAGGAATTTTTTTATTTTTCCTTGATTTCTTTAATGATCCAACTGTTTTTCAGTAGCATCTTGCTTAATCTCCACATTTTTGTGGTTTTTCCAGTATTCCTCTTGTAATTGATTTCTAGTTTCATTGTGGTTGGAAAAGATGCTTATGATTTCAATCTTTTTAAAATATTGAGATTTATTTTGTGACCTAACATGTGTTCTATCCTGGAGAATGTTCCATATGCACTTCAGAAAAATGTCTTCTACTGCTTTGGATCGAATTTTCTGTGTATACTTATTAAGTCCTTGTGGTTTAATGTGTCACCTAAGGCTGTGTTTCCTTATTATTTTCTAAATGCCTGCATGTTTTAGAAATAGGAATTATGTCCAACCAACTCTATATACAAAAAGCAGATTTCCAATGTAATAAACTAAGTAGGTTTTTTTTAAGTTTATTTATTTATTTTTGAGAAAGAGAGAGAGAGAGAACATGAGCACAAGCAGGGGAGGAACAGAGAGAGAGGGAGAGAGAGAGAATCCCAAGCAGGCACCTCAATGTCAGTACAGAGCCTGATGCAGGGTTCAAACTCATGAGCCATGAGATCATGACCTGAACTGAAATCAAGAGTCAAATGCTTATTTGACTGAGCCACCCACGCATCCTGTAAGCTTTAATCTATGAAAATGGTAAGATAAAATACAGAAAAATAGTTTTTATAATCTTGGGTTGGGGAAGACCTTTCTACACAGGATAGAAAATCTATATGCTATAAGGGAAAAATGGAAATTTTTAATTTCATAAAACTTAAATTTTTTGCATGATCAAAGGTACCATGAACAAGCTAAAAGACATGGGACAAGCTGAAAAACATTTAAATGTATATAAAGATGATTTACATATATAGAAAGAGATCCTATAAATACAGAGACAGCAGAAAAACAGGAAAAGAATATGAACTGGCAATTTGTACATGCAAAAAAAGGACAATGGCAAATATTATATGCTCAATTCCATAATAAAAAATAAGTACAAATTGAAATAATAATTTCATACTTTTGCCAAACTGATGAAAATTTTTGAAGATTATTAATGTCCAATGTTGATGGTTAGATAGATGTGAAGTAAACTGTCCATGTAATGAAACACACATAATCTTTTGATTGGGTAATTTAATTACTAAGAATCTATCAAAAATACTCAAATATGTACATAGGAAGCATGTATGGGAAAGACCATTTGAATTGTTTGCAACTACAAAATATTAGGAAAACCTCAATATTCCTTAAAAGGGGAATGGGCAAAAAAGTTTATAAAATATGCAGACATCAAAATACTTTCCAATTATTAAAAAAGAATGAGGCAGTGTTTACATATAAATATGGAAAGATCTTCAAGAAATTTTACGACAAGCAAGTTGCATAATCAATTGATACAATATGCTTTTATTTATATATAATATATATGCAGACATGTAAGTAGATGGTAGAGAACTTACATATTTTACTCTGTATTTGTTTCATCTAATTCTTGGTTTGAATTTTTACATTGAGAATCGATTCATTCATGACACATGTAGCTAAAAATGTAAAGTGAAAAAATAAGATTCCTTATGATTTAGAGCAACTCTATGTAAATATAGTTATTTTGTCCGACTTTTAAGGTCACACTTCCAAGGAAAAAATGGGCTAAAAGTAGAATGTGGAACCAAAAATATGTATTCCATAGATTAAACCAGGCAATAGATTTTCTTGGTAAAGCTTGAAAATGTGAATGATTTCATTCTAAACACAACTCATTGAACTATAGATCAAGTAAATTGCATCTTTATTTTGAAGGGTACGACATGGAGAGAGGGCTTAGAGTTCTACCCAGCTATGGCTGATAGCCTAGTTATTTTTACAGTGTGTGTTGGGGAACAGTACAGCCTGACTCCTAGAGTCCACTCAATTAGAAAAGAAACAGAAAAATGAATTTGTCCAAATGAATTTGTTCAAATGAATTTGAATACATTTCCTGTGCTTAATGGAAATAAATGTTGAGCTAAAGAAGAAAAGCAGATGTAAGGTCTACAAAGCCAGGTATAGAGAAACTGCTAGGTAACATGGAAACTAGAGAGCAAGAGTACAGAGCCAAGGTAAAGCTAGAGGGGATATTCGAGAAGCAGTGAACGAAAGCTAAAACTATGAGTCACGCCATTTGAAAACACATATTTGAGTTCTGATAATGTGAGTCAAGTGATGGAGGAAATATTGAAATGCATAATTTCCCAGCTCTCCACCCATTTTTCAAACCAGGAACTGGAGGTCATTGTTTATATTTCCCTTCCCTCACCTCTACATCCACTCCATCATCACAAGAAAAATGGCTCCATCCATCCAACTGCCAAAGTATCTTTCAAACCTTGCCACTGCATTCTACCTCCCATGCCTCCACTCTGGTGTCACCACTGTCTCATCTTCCCAGAACAACCACAGTGAACTCCTACCCCTTCTTCCAGTCCGCCCTCTTGTCCTTCCAACTCATTCATATAACAACCGGGGTGATCTCTTAAAAACTTAAATAGTCCTGTCCTATTCTGTTTAATGAGTCCTTACTTTCCAGGCCTGCCCTGTGGTGACCTTCAAGACATGATACTTGCCATGCCTTCCCTACTCCACCTCTCTCTCTATCTTCACTCTCCTTGTTCACTAAGCCGGTCTTGCTTCCTTTCTCTCCCTGTGTTCCTTCTCAGGTCCATCATACTCTTTTCCCCCAAGTTCTTGCTTGATGGAGTCATTCTCATCATTCAAGTCTCAACTGAAATGATATTTACCAATAGACGCTTCCCTGACTACAAGATTTAAAGCAGCCCTCACATCAACCATTTTGGTCTCAGACCTTTTCTTCCATAGTATGTACAGAAATGTGTTATTACATATTAATTTTAGTGTATGCCTGTTTAATGTACATCTTCTCCCCTACTGTATAGATTCAAAGAGGGAAGGGACTATGTCTATCTTATTCTCCTCTATATTCTCAGTACTTGGTATGCGGTAGGTGTTCAGTAAATGAATAGGTAAACCCAGCATCATCATGTCCAGAAATACTTTAATAGGACAGAAGTGCCTAACAAGGTAAAGATTAATAGGAATAGCTAGTAGTCATGTGATTTAAAGATAGAAATGATAATATAGGGATAGATAAAGGGCCCTCTAGGGAAGTCAAATGGCTTCCCAGACACACAGTGTGTTGGGAAGTCAACATGGCCATCATGTTTGCCCTTCACTTATTGGATCTAGAATAATTTTGTCAGTGAACCCATGGTAATTAATACTGACTCATACTGAATAAACCTATGACAGTTCTATGTGTACATTACAATGCCGACTCATTAATCTATAATAAAAAATACAACTGTCAAGTCAACCTGATCCTCAATCTTTGTTTAGCTTAATAACTCCCTATAGGAGAGAGATAGATAGCTAAATTATATGCAAATGATAACTACAGCTCAGAAAAGATTCCTGGGCACAAATTACTTACGCAGCTGAAGTACTATCATTTTAGACTAAGTCACCATTATCTTACTCCTGGATTCTTACAGCAGCCTCCCAACTGTTCTCTACACTTATCTATTAAGCAGATAGCAGCAAAGTGCTTCTTTAAAAACATCCATCCAATCACCTCTCTCTATTTAAAACCCTTCCATTGTTCTTTTTACTTTAGAAGGAAATCCAGCTCCCTATTCATGTTGGCTCCGTGTGTTTTGTGCCTTGCCACGTTTCCAATCTCATCAGATGCCCCTCTCCCCAACCCTCTAGATGTCCCAATACACTGGTGTGCTTTCAGATTGACAGACTGAGTACACAAATGGACAATGACCAGACCATATGTAAAAATAGAACTCTGACCCACAGCCTGCAACAACCAGCCCAGGAAACAAACTCATTATCTACAATAACCAGCCAAGGAAACCAGCCTGCTTCTTATGAGTCAGACTTGTAGGAAGTCAGGCCACTATCTCTAACAACTGATCCAAGAAACCAAACAATAACCCCTCAACAATTGGACCAAAACGGCCAGGACTTATTAATAACTGATAGCCTTTGAGTCCCTGCCAGAACGTAAGTGGCAATGGCTAACTCCCTTGCTATGGCAAGCTTGGAATAAATGACCTTTGCTTATTCTCTTTTGGTTGGTCTTCATTTATTTCCACAAGACTCTTCACTGTAATAAGTTGTTTTCTTTCCTGAAAACTTGCTTTTCCTGTTTTATTTGCCTGAAATTGTTCCTCAATCCTTCACAGATTAAGTAGATTTTAGATTTTTGCTTGCATATTTAAGACAACTTCTCCAATCCTCCTTTTGAAATATTCCTATCCCAGCCTGGTTTTGGTGTCATTACAGCACTTACCACAACGTACAATCATTTTGTTTATCTTTTCCATTTACCTGTATTTTACCTATCACCCCCACCTATCATCACTAGAATGAAGCTTTGTGAGGATAGAGAATCTCTCTCTCATTCACTTAGACTGCTGTAGACCTAGAATAAAACCCCCAAAATAACAGGGACTGAAGAAATATGTTGAATGACCGAACGGGTGAATACATGATTGCATATCTAAAGGAAATGTAGACCCAAGGTAAGAAACGATTGTGCTTAGCCACCCATTGAAATAACTAGATGTTGGATGAGTCTATGGTGCTACACTTTTACTGGCCTCCCTTAGACCCAACTTGATCCAGAACATCCCACTTCAAAGCAGAGGATGAAGGAGAGGCATTGCCCAAGGATGAATGACCGAAACATTCTCACAAAGTCTATGAGCTTCAAACATCTGAGTCGTATTATCCCTCGAGCCATCAATTATTAACCAGGCCTCCTCAGAATCTAATATCAGCTACTTCCATTCAAGTTTCCAAGAAAGAGGTGGAATTTTGTGTCTGAACAAACCATAAGCCTTGTCCTTGAAGGTGCTTTCAAACTGAACCATTGGCCACAACTTCATTATACACAAGCCTATCAGTCGGAGTTTATCAGAGAAACAGAACCAACAAGATAAAGAGGGAGTCAGAGAGAGAGATGGAGAGATATATAGATGCACAGTTGACCAATGAACAACAGGGATTTGAACTACGTGGGTCTAGTTAGACATAGATTTTTTTTCCAATAAATATAGGAAGTCCTATAGGTGTGTTTTCTCTTCCTTATGATTTTCTTAAGAATGTTTTCTTTTCTCCAGCTTACTTTGTTGTAAGGATATAACAGTATAATAACAGTATATAATACAGTATATAATACAGATATAACAGTATATAATACAAACATGTAAAATACGTGTTAATCTACTATTAGATCCTGTTTAAAGGATCATTTCAGCTGCCAGGTTGAGAAAAAACTATAAGGGGAGCAAAGGCAGAAGCAGTGAGATCAGTCTGGAAGCTATTGAGTAATTCAGGAAAGAAAGGGTGATAGCACGACTTTGGTGATAGCCATGAAGGTGGTGGAAAGCGGTCAGAATTTGGATACTTTCTGCAAATAAAACCAAATATATTTTCTGGATAATCAGATGTGAGGACTGAAAAAAAGAAAGGGATCTTCTATCCACCAAGATGGGGAAGGCTGAAGGGGGAGCTGGTTTTGTGGTACAGATTGGGAGTTCATTTTTGGACATGTTGATCTAAAAGTCTTTATTAGACATCCAAGTAATGACGTCAAGTAGGCATTTGTCATAATAAATCTCTGCTTGTGGGAGCCATCAGCATGTGGAGAGTGAAGCTACGAGATGGGATGAAATCAGTAAGGGAGTGAGGGTTGAATAGAGGACAGAGTCCAAGGCTGATCCTGGGAGCATCCCGGCAGGAAGCACTCTGGAGAAGAGCAGGATCCACCAAAGGAAATGAAGAAGGAACAATCAGGAGGTGGAAGGAAGAAACAAGTGAGTGTGGGATCCCGGAAAGCAAGTGAGGAAACTATATCAGGACGGGGTGATCCACTGTGTCCAATGCTGCTGGGACAACAAGTCAGATGAGCCTGACCTGGGCCCTGGACAGGAGTGTGGCCACCCCTGGTGACCTCGACAAGAGGAGTTTCAGCAGGGGTGTGGGATGAAAGCTTGGTTGGATGGTTTAGAGAGGGGACCGGAGGAGAGTAGTGGGAAACAGTGAGTAACAATAACTCAAAGAGTTTTGCTGCAAGGGGATCAAATAAATGGGACCGTACATAGGGACCAGAGAAGTCTTTCCTTAGGAGGAATTCCAGCAGAAGAACCCAGTGGCAGGGGAAATGCTGATGAAAGAGAGAGAGAGAAGAAAATTGCTGAAGCAGGTCACAGCAAGTGGGATTTAGTGGAGAGGAAGGGTTGTCTTCACACAGGAGCTTGGCTAGTTCAGCTACGGAGAAAGGCAGTAACAACATGCAGAAATGTGCCATCTGTAACCCTTGATGTGCTCCCTGTGACACTGAAGAAAGGCTGGCTGCCTCTACAGGGCCAGAGCAGGCAGAAGAAAATGTTGTTGTGAATCTTGTCCCTTGGTAACTTCAAATGTTCCTTTGTTAACGTGGAGAGACATCAGTTCCGTAGGTGACCATTTCCTTCATGAAAAGGCGAGGGGCGTATATATTTCCGCATCCACCCCCTCCCCCCCCCCCCCCAGACAGATAGATGCCCCAGTGGTATTTGAAGCAATCATCCGGGACCCTGTCTGTGTTTGGCTTCTAACCTACTTCTATCCATTCCATACCACCAAGCTCCTGCTTTGTCTTTATCTCAGACTTTGGCCCTTTTTCTGGGCCTTGGGAATTGGCATTGCATTCTGGTTCCTGGTAGGATTCTAATACTTCCTACTAACTTTGGCTAGGACTCACCCCCCCTTAGCTCCTGGCTGGCTTGAGCTGCATAACCTATTTCCAGCTCTTTGAAACTGAGTCCCTGATTTGACTCACTTGGCTAATGCACTAGCCTGGATATTCTTTATCACCCATCAAGAAGGGAGTAGATACATTCAGTGACAACTGGGATTTTGCCATGAAAACAAATTCAAAACAGCAAAGTGAATTACCACTGATAACATATATATAATTGTTTAGTATACTGTAGCCCAGGCTCATAAATCAATAACAGCTGAAAGGACACTATTGATGAAACAAATCTATCGGATGCTGTGGTAGGTAGAATTCTAAGATGGCCCCTCACATTTCCCACTCCTTCCTAAATGTTTGCACCCTGCATAATCTCTGGAGCTATGAAGATGGATTTCTCCAGTTGGTATTGAAATAATTCAGAGGTTTAAAACGCAAGAAAGACTCCATGGACAGGCTGTTGCTGGCTTGAAGATGGAGGGAGCCACGTCTCAGAACAGCAGGCAGCTCCTAGAACCTACGTGTGAGCCCCAGCTGACAGCCAGGAAGGAATTGGGGACCTCAGTCCTACAACCATAAGAAACGAATTCTGCCAACAACAAGTATGACAACACCAACACCAACAGCATTGATGTGACAGCCCAAAATGGTGGCACTGGATGTTCTAAATTCAATGTATCTTCTTTACCTTGAATATCTGATGTTTTGAAACGACCTAGAAATTCTTCAGGTTCTATATCTAGAAATAGATCTTCAGATATTCATAAAATCCTAAAACGATAGCTTTATGTAATCCCAAAATTATAAAATTAAGGATTTTTCTGATCCTGCTGGGCTGTCCTACAACAGGACCCAGCGGAGAAGCCTCTAGACTGCAGGTTCAGCAGTTACTGGTGCTGAGCTGTGGCAATGACATAGCAAGGAAGTTGCTACAGCCAATATCAGCGAGATGCTCAGAAGGGGAAGGTAGAACTTAAGCAGGAAACACCATGAGAAGATTGGCTATAGGACTTCAAAATCTCTATGAGTGGCTAAGAGAGGCCAGGGCTGGATTAGGCCAAGCAGGAGGAATGAGAATGGGGTGGGGGTGGGGGGGGTGGCATGCCAAATTGGGATCCAACGCTAAGAGCTACTGAATTGGCATATCAGGGCCTGACAACAAGTGGATGGCAAAGCTGAACACACCGGGTACCACGGGACCCTCAGCGTGAGGAACCTGTGACTACGGAGTTTTTCCGTTCTACCAAGTATCATCGCGTGGGTTTTGCGCGTGCGTTTTCTTCTCAACTGCCCTGTGAGATCAGGTACTACCAGCTCCATTGGACACATGCAGAAATGGACACCACTCAGATTGGATAAATGACTCATCTCGGATCATACGCGTAGTAAAACAACAGAGTTAGGATTCGGACTAAGTGACCTCCACTGGCGGCACCCGGCCATGCTGCTGCCGGATGGCTCCTCCCTTCACAGAGGCACCACCGAATCCATGATGATTATACTCCATTCTTCGATGACGATTTCTGGACCACCTGTTACAGACCAGGGACTCTATACAGTGGTATTGAGCTCTTCTTCTCTTGGCTCTGTCATCCATGGTCTAGTGCGAGCTCATCATAGAGTTGCGCGCATGGGGAATGGGGATTTTTGTGAGCTGTATGAATGTGGTAACAGCAGTAAAGACATATCGGGCATACTGAATGTGCTTCAGACACTGTGCCAATGCCAGAAATGCCATAGACCGCAAAACAGTTCTCTTATTTCACGACTACGCCTTGCTGTTCTTGCTCTAGGGGAAAGCCTTTGCAAACTTCAGAATGGTCTCTACATAGTCTCAAAATCTTTTTTTTTCTTTAATATATGAAATGTATTGTCAAATTGGTTTCCATGCAACACCCAGTGCTCATCCCGAAAGATGCCCTCTTCAATACCCATCACCCACCCTCCCCTCCCTCCCACCCCCCCCATCAACCCTCAGTTTGTTCTCAGACGCTCATAAGAGTCTCTTATGCTTTGGCTCTCTCCCCCTCTAACCTCTTTTTTTTTCCTTCCCCTCCCCCATGGGTTTCTGTTAAGTTTCTCAGGATCCACATAAGAGTGAACACATATGGCATCTGTCTTTCTCTGTATGGCTTATTTCACTTAGCATCACACTCTCCAGTTCCATCCACGTTGCTACAAAGGGCCATATTTCATTCTTTCTCATTGCCACATAGTACTCCACTGTGTAAATAGTCTCAAAATCTTAAGCGAGGTATCCTAAGGACTTGTTCCCCTTTAAAAGTGAAAGTAGACCGATTGGCCTGGAGGGGATCAGCAGAAATAAGCCAAGAGATTTCCAGTAAATACGTGGCTGGAGAATTTGGGTAAGTTCCAAGCTCAAAAAGCCTCTGTCAGAGTCATCTGAAGAAAGCAGGGAAAGAATATGATTGTAACTGTGAACTTTGGAGCCTCATCAATAAACCTCATCTAGACAAAGGTGTTAAGAGAGAAGATAATCTGACCGGAGCTTAACAACAGGGTATTCTAATAGAGATCAAGAATTTGTTGGCGTTCATCTACTACTGCCAGTAAAAACAGATAGTCTGTTTCTCTCTCAAAAATAAAGAAACATTAAAAAATTTTATAAAAAGAATAATAGTGGGCTGTGACTGAAATTTACTTCCTTCTTGGCCACTGTAGTGTTCTGGAATACCTTGAGACTTCTCACTCTGGGACCTGCAGGTATAATGCAACTTTTGGACGTTACGCCAGGTGATTCATACAAAGTCTTCTTTTGCACAATGGTCTTTCTTCTTAACGAATTCGCTTTCCACATCCTGGAATGTGCAATCAGAAAATTGAATCTATCCCCATGGAGCCGAAGGCAGAGTGATCTGTGTCGATCGGCAAAACCTTTGAATTATGTTTTTCTTGTATCCTCCTGAACTTATTGGAAGCCTGCTGTTTAGAGGCAGTGTTTCTATTAGAAACAACTGCTTTGATATCTCTGGAGGGGAATGAAGCTCTCTTACTGGCTACGGTCTTCCCCTGGGGTGCCCATGATGAATAATTTAAGCGGCATTTTGGGGGACATGCATTCTAAACAGACGAGTGATCCGAAATGTCTTCCAGATTTCAATGTTGATGTCGATGACTACAACAGAAGAGGAAGGCTGAGGACAGGCTATGGATTCTATTTCATAGAGATAAGTGACGGAGCTTGTCAACACCATGCTTTTTAAAAATATCTTATTTTTAATTGTGGTAAAAAAAAAAAAAACCCGGTAATTATACGGTTCAGGGGTGTTAAATGTATTCACATTTGTGCACAAGGGATCTCTAGAGCTTTGTTTAGCTTGTAAATCTGAAACTCGGTATCCATTGAACAACCCGCCCCCCCTCCATTTTTCCCCTCCCCCCACCCTCTGGCAACTTCCATCCTACGTTCATACTTCAATGAGTTTGGCTACTTTCAATACTTTGTGTAAGTGGAATCATAAAGCCTTTGTCTTTTCGTGACTGGCTAACAATATGCTTTTGATAATAACACCAGTTCCTTCCGTTAAGAAGCAACAGAGGACGTTATTTTGTCGTTATGGCAATAGTGAACATATACTTCAGGGCTGTTCAATGTGCTAAGAGTTTTACATTCGGGATCTCGGTTGGTCCTTAGAGGTAACAGCCCTTAGAGACAGATACGACGACTGCCTCCATGTTACAGATGAGGACACAGGGCTGTAAAACCAGAAAGGCTGAGTAACTGACCCAACGTCACACAGGTAGCAGGTGTTATCATCGGCATCCACAGCCAGCTGGTCAGACCCTTCCACCTGCACTCAACCACTAGACCACACTGCTCCGCAATAATGTCTGTAATTTGCCAGAGATGCAATGATCTTCTCTTCCAAATCTCCATTTCATCTCTTGGAGACAAGATAGATGTTTTTCCAGTACCCTCGTTATGCCAACATCCAATTTGGCAGTATCTTTAAAGCAGTCATCTTAAGACAAGGTTTCCCCAGATTTTTCAAGGAAGCTTGAGGCAATTAGTGCGGCAGGTACACGCCATATCCTCCATGCACCCGAGCTCGTTCCTATCTGCAACGGATAGTTTCTAGGCTCCTGACAGCTTCTCTCGGTTGCTCTGAGTGTTTTTGGTTTTTGGTGGCCCAAACCCTGCGAGCTTGTCCAACCAGCGCGCAGGGCAGCTGGGACCCCTGGGGATGTAAGACCCCTGGGGCAATGCCCGACCAGCAGGGATGACAGTAAGGGGATGCAATGCCCTAGCTCCCTTAGGCGTTAGTCCTCCCCCATTCCTTCCTGCTACATTTCTGCCTCTCCCCGTGCCCTCATTTGCACCTCCTGGGATGACTCAGTAAATGACTCCCAAGTTCTTCTCTGGGGTGTGCTAGGGAACCCAAAGGAAGACATTTAGCAAACATGAAAGTGGAATTACAATGCCGGCTACTGCCCAGTTGGTTGCTTTTGCTGTCGTTTGCAACAGAATTGCGTCCTCAGACCAGTTGTTCGCTGGAGTAGCGAGGGATGCACGGCATTGACCAGGGGACTATGGGGCAAATATGACTGGGCTAGTTCACCAGAGCGTGGAAGTGCGGAATTCAGAAGGAACTGGTCAGCCTTGTACAACGGCCCCTGGTCAACAGCACAGACACTGTATCATTTTAAACGACAAACAGCGCAAAGTAAATTGGAACTAAAGTGTATGTGTCATTGTTGGCTCTTTGCAGAATAAACGAAATGCAAGCTGAGCAAATCTAAAAGGCAAATCATTTCCTCTCTGTCTGAGTAAGCCACCTGTGGGTCTGTGTTCTTTGGTACTAAGCGCACCATAAGTGGTTATACAATGGGTCTCCGTGTATTTCCCATGAACACTACTAGTGAGCTAGACCAAGCATTCAAGGGAAAATAAAACAGTAAATGCATGGTACAAATTGATTTTATTAAAGAAACATTTGACTCCATCAGAAAGGGAAATAACCACATTGAACTCATTAGGAAAGGATGAAAACATTATTTTGTCACAGTCCTGAGAAGCTGCTTCTAGTCTAAGTGACTAATCGGAAGTTAATCAATCTTAAACAATCAAGCAAATACCCTGCCGTTATATGCAATTCACCCTACAGAAACCTGGCATCCAAACCTTCACATAGCATGAGAAAGAAGGCGCTTTCATGGTTCAGGAAGTCCAAACACATGAAATTTGGCTCAAGAAACTCACAAACGAATAACAACTACCCAAACCAAATAACAGTAAAGCGATTCCAGAATGAAATTTAGTGCTTTCATTTTCTCAAAATAAGTTGGTTTCAAGGGGAACATGTGAACAATGAAACAAAGACAACTAAAATATGGGATGGTTCCAAGTGATAACACAAGTGTTTTTTTTTTTTTAAGTCAAAATTAGATGGAAAATTACCACAGCATCATTTGCACTGAGAAATTTCCCCAAATCTCCTCCTCCGTGACAATAATTGAAGAAAAAGAACTGTGAAAGAAGAATAGGATTAATTAAAAGGCAAAGTCAAAATGAATGACTCTCTGCCTTCCACGATAATAATCACATAAACAACAACGAAACAAAAAAACAAAGCTCTGAGGAGGAAAGTTAGGCGTTTCTTAATTTAGTTTGAGATGTTTCCTTTGGAATGAAGTCAGAAGAACTCGTTTTGTTTATCCACAGTTTCATCTATCTCTAGGTGTGTCAGCCTTATCTATATTTAAGATAGAAGATTATTGAGCAGAAGGATTGTGGTTTACTTACATGAAACACAGTGAAATTTGGTGTATAAATCTGGGAACAATTTTCTTTGCACTAATTTGAAGAGTTATTGATTAATTTGACCCTCTAATGTGCAGTGCTGAGTAATTATTGGAATGAATGTATATGAGAATGTGGATACTCTGAACACATCCCAATTTGGGAGGGCACCTTCCGTGGGTTGGGACAACATCGTGAGGGATCACCGGCCAGTGAACGAAGCCTGCTGGGATAGCAGAGGAGTCCTGTAGAACTTGACTCTGGACAGCCACTAGGGAACAAACCTTCATATATAGAAGGCCAGTTTTGTCAACTTTTGAGTATCGACATTTTATGAAATTTTAGTTTTTTTGTTTTGTTTTGTTTTAGAGAGACAGCGCATAAGTGGGAGAGGGGCAGAGGGAAAGAGAGAATCGCAAGCAGAATCCAACATGGGTCTTGATCCCACAACCCTGGGATCATAACCTAAGCCCACATCAAAAGTCAGACACTCAACCAACTGAGCCACCCAGGCACCCCTGAGTATTGACATTTTAAATCCTTGACCTTCATAAAAAACATAATGTGAAACTGTTTGAGTGTTTATGGCGTCTATTGCTTTGTGTTGAAGGCAATGCATTAAGCATTGGAAGAACAAAAATGGGAATTAGGCTTTTCCTCAGTGAGCTTACACTCCAATGGGGAGACATACTATCAATTTTTTTTTACAGGAAGTGGTATATAAATAAAGAGAGAGAGAGAGAGAGGGAAAGGAAGTTAAATATTCTGGAGGTCAGAGTCAAAGTCCGCTTGAGAGAAGGATCTGGATTTCTGGCCCAAGTTACCATGTAGCCATTTGAGAGATGGGAATAGGAATATCCCACCAGAAGCAAAGATTAAGCAAATGGCGATGAGTTCATTTATGAGTTGATATCAATGGTTATGAAGATGGGTGGAATATATCACCTTAAAATGTCCCTAAAACTGACATATTAAAAAAAGTCATTGATGGTAGCGTGCATTTTTGGCATTTGGCTTATTGTTATAAAATGAAAATGAAATCTTTCGTATACCACACAAAGAAGTCCTACTTCAGCTCCCTAAATTCCAGCATTTGCACTGCATACAACATCAAATGACGTGTAGGAAAAAGAGAAACCCTGAGGAAGTACAGTAAAACCTTGGTTTGCGACCATAATTCATCCCAGAAACGTGCTTGCAATCCAAAGCACCTGTATATCTAAGCGAATTTCAAGAACCATTGGCTCAGGGTGATCATGGGATGTTCGGCATCATGCACTGCTCGCGTTGCAAGACGTCGCTCGTTTATCAAATTCAAATTCCTTAGAAATGTTTGCTTGTCTTGTGGAGCGCTCACAGAACACGTTCCTCACAATCCAAGGTTTTAATGTACCAGGGATTTACACAAAGCAAATTTCAAGAAAAGAAGTAACTTAAGTATCGATGGGGGAAAAATAGAATTATCTTTATGCAACCATTTACTCTAGCTGGTCCTACTTTTTCCAAAATTGCCCCCTCTCCTTTTTTTTTTTTTTTTTTTTGTATGAAGTTCTTTCTTATACATATCATAGGACAACTCTCGGTTAGGCTTGTCTCCCCCACCTCCCCCTCCCCGCCCCCCCCCTCAGACACACCTGTCTTGGCCAAATAATTAGGTTGGTTGCTGCACACATGTTCCTCTTCCTCCAATTTCCTAGTCTCCGATCGTCTTTTTCTGCATGTCCCCTGAATTGCATTTTCCCTCATCCACTCTCTGTGACTTTGTCAATTTCCTCTTCTCTTGGGAAGTGTTATTGTCTATGCTAATTGGCTTTCTTTATTTCAAATTGAGTAATTGGGAAACTCCATATTAACTATACATCGTATTTGAATAATGACTTCAAACATCATTTTGGCAGAGTTTACCACTTTATGCACGCTGCTTGAGAAATAATGCACTTGTTATATACAATGGAGTATTACTCGGCAATCAAAAAGAATGAAATCTTGCCATTTGCGACCACGTGGATGGAACCAGAGGCTATTATGCTAAGCGAAATTAGTCCAAGAAAGACAAATATCCTATGACTTCACTCATAGGAGGACTTTAAGAGACAAAGCAGATGAACATAAGGGAAGGGAAGCAAAAATAATGTAAAAACAGGGAGGGGGACAAAACATAAGAGACTCTTCAATATGGAGAACAAATAGAGGGTTACCGGAGAGGTAACCCTCCAGGGGGAGGGGTGATGGGTTGAAAGGGTAAGGGGCACCAAGGAATCTACTCTTGAAATCATTGTTGCGCTATATGCTAACTAATTTGGATGTAAATTTTTTAAAAATTAGAAGAAAAGAAAAAAAGAAATAATGCACTTGTGCAAAGAAAACAGTAAACATGTGAGGTAACGATATGTTAATTGCCTCGATTAGGGGACATCCTTTCATAATGTATATGTATATCAAATTATCATGTATACACTTTAAGCATCTTACACTTTTATTTGTCAATTATACCTCAGTAGAGCTGGGAAAAAACTAATGCAAATTAGCAAAATAATTTAAAATTTTAAGAGCAACCAAACGTTAACATGTATTTTTTAATGAATAATTATAAATAATTGTAATCCATTATTTCTAATTTTGCATTCACATTTTTATATTATTTAGTTTAATGAAAACTCTAAAATTGATTGGATCCCACAAAACCTAGGTCCAATTCCTGGATCCATGTTTAGAGAATTCTTTTTGACTAGAAACAATTTATCTTTCATATTCTAAATCCTTAATCTATCTGAAACTTATTTTAGATTATGGGATGAGGTGAGAAATTTGCCTCCCCTGCCCCAAAATGGTTAGCCAATTGCTTTGACACCATTTTGAAAAAATACATATTGTGTTCCTATTGTTAATAAAGATTACTTCCGCATATATTAAATGTTTCAGTATGCTTGGAATCCTAGGATTTTTATCCTGTTTTATTGTTCTATTTCAGTTCCACTTTTAATTATTATATTTTGATAATATGTTTTGAAAGCCATGAAAGAAAAATTTCTTCTTATGCTTAATTTCCAAAATGTTCATGGTTATTGTAATTTGTTTATTTTTGTTGTTGAACTTTGATATCACTCAGCCATGTATTATAAAAAGAAGCCCACTAGAATTCTGATAAATTTGTATGTAATTTAACGAAAACCGATAACATTATTGAGTCTTCTGATCTGGCAACCTCACTTTTTTTTTTTTTGCTGTTGCCTTTGGAAAATGTTGTAAATGTTTTCCTACGGACCCTCTGCATTTCTAATTAAGTATATGTCTAGGTAATTCACACTTGCTGTTGCCGTTGTGAAGGGTTCTCTGCTTGGTTATCATTGGTTATTATTGGAAAACTGTTTTGCAGTTAATATGTCTGTGTTGCGTGTTTTGTAAATGGCCATTTTACTAAACTTTCTTATTTATTTTAGTAATTTTTCAACTGCAAACTGTCATCCACTTGATACTTTCTTTCATCTGAGTATTTTCTAGCCTATTTAGCATTTCTCATTATATTGGCTCAGATTCCAACATCACAAAATAGCAGTTAACTGTTTACATCAGTATTTATGACTATATAGAAATGCCTCTGAAAGAGGGCGAGAGAGAGGGAAGGAGGCAGGGAAGGAGACACAGAAAGACCCATCTACATATCCATATCTAAATATTTATTTGTATTTGCATTTGTGTATGTGTGAAAGAATATATGTCTATATGAAACACTGAAGGAATATTCTTTCTAGTTTCCTTAAATATGTTATCAAACATGGATGTTGAACTACACTGGATATTTTTGGAGGGCATCTATTGATTTGATATATTGTATCATTTGTACCTCTTACATTAATAGATTTCTTGCTAAATGATGCTTGATTCCAAGAATAAACCCTACTATAGTAGTAATTTGTTGTTCTTTTAATACATCTACATGGATGATATTTTATTTGGGAGTTTTTCTCCTCTATAATCATAAGTGAAATTTAGCTGTAGTTTTCTTTCATTGTGATAATTTTATCAGGTTTTGGTATAAGGTTAAAATAAACTGGGAAGATTTCCATCTTTCTTTATGCTCTGGGACATTTTAAATTGCAAAGAACTCTATAATTTCAGAGTTTAAAATAACATCCATAAAATCATCTGGTTTTGGCAAATTTGGGGGGATAATTATCTTTTTCAATTTTATTCATGATGGGTCCTCAACATATTGAGCCAATTTTGGTTATTTATATATACCATGCTGACAATCTATTTCTTTATGATATTCTAACTCAGTTGCATCAAGTTTTATAGAGAAGTGTCTCCCAATGGTTTATCCTTGCAATCTATCAAGTAAAAATATCAGAGTAAACACCCCAATATACTGATTTAATAATTTCACATATTTTTCTGCTATGTCGATGGATTATATTACTTATACAACAAATGTGATAATAGAAAAAATTTAAGGATAAAATAAAGATGAAATAAACATTTTAAAAGTAATTTTCTATTTTTGTCACCCAATAAAAAAGCTTCTCTAGTAGAAACAACCTTTTGGCTCCTCTAAAACAGTCTGTTTTTTCCACCTTTACTGAGATATAACCGACGTAGAACATTGTGTAAGTTTCTGGGCCATGTGCTGATTTGTTTTACACACTCACACATTGCAAAAGGATTAGCTAACACCCTCATCACATCACAAAATTGCCATTTTTTTTTTGTTTTTTTTTTTTGTAGTCAGAACATTTAAGATCTACTCACTAGTAACGTACAAGTATATAATACCATATTACCTGTAAGCACCATGCTGTACCCTGGACCCCCAGAAATCATTTATCTTATAACTGGAAATTTATACTCTTTGACCTTACATCTCTCCATGTCTCTTACCTCCTGGCATGAAACAATCTTAATATTTTAGGAAGAGTCATGTGATTAAATAGTCTTTATTATTATACTTTAATCTTCATATAATACATTGTGATCCAGAGATCAAAGAACTTTTTCAAAATCCAATTTATCTTGATATTTTTAAAAAGCTGTCTCAGTTATAAAAATAACCTCGCAAATACACATAGGTTCAAACTGGGAAAAATAAACAAATCATGGCAGGCTTATTAAATCATCATATTCATTTTTGTTTTTTTTAGTTTCACTTGTCAGTTATATAGATATTTCTGGAAGTATTAAGAAATGGCTTCCCCAGGGCACCTGGGTGGCTCAGGGGGTTAAGCATCTGACTCTTGGTTTCAGCTCAGGTCATGATCTCACGGTTTGTGAGTTTGAGCCCTGTGTCAGGTTCTATGCTGACAACACAGAGCCTGCTTGGGATTCTCTCTCTCTCTCTCTCTCTCTCTCTTTCTGCCTTTCCCCTGTTCTCTCTCAAAAATAAATAAATAAGCATTGGAAAAAAAAAAAGGCCATCCTGAAGCCAATCGGTTTGGTTTTTTTCTTTTTTTTAGTTTGGTCTTTTAAAATAATCAGAACTTGTCAGGTTTTACAAGTATATATCTTTTAACGTCTTTATGTATTTATTTTGAGAGAGAGTGTGAGTGGGGAGCGCTGGGAGAGAGAGAATCCCAAGCAGGCTCCATGCTGCCAGCACAGAGCTCGATCGCGCAAACCTCAAGATCATGACCTGAGCCAGAATTAAGAGTCTGACGCTTAACCACCGGAGCCACTCAGGAGCCCCAAGTTTTTGTATTTGTAACAAATGAATTTTAAAAACCATGGAGACTGCATATTTTTAATATTTTAAAAGTAGATGAGGTCATTTTGCATCTAGGTTTTCAGAGTGTGCAGATATGAGTTTTTAAGTGACGCATGCCGTTTTCAGCAACAAAATCATATAATGACACAAATGTTTTCCAAACTGATCCTCAAAATACTATCTCCATTGTAGAAGTTTCTGTAAAAAACAGTCACTTTCTAGTTCTTGTAAAAATATCGTCTTTACTTTTTTTTTTAAACGTTTTATTTTATTTTTTGAGAGACAGCGAGGGATAGGGCATAAGCAGGGGAGGGCCAGAGAGAGAGGAAGACACAGAATCTGAAGCAGGCTCCATGCTCTGAGCTGTCAGCACAGAGCCTGATGCAGGGCTCGAACCCACAAATGCAAGATCATGCCCTGAACCCAAGTCAGACGCTCAATGGACTGAGCCACCCAGGTGCCCTTCATCTTTCCTTTTAAATGGTAGATTGTGTTAATACAGTGTCTTCTGAGTGGATACAACTGACTGACAGTTACCTTCACAGAAATCGTCAAGAATTAGAATACTCGTCTTTATAAAGGAAACATGCGTAACTCAATAGCTTAAACTGGTTGTTCCCAAATTTTGAGGTACCCTCTCGGTAGACAGGAAATCTCAGGTACTGCATTAGTTTTGAGCTCCTCATTTTCATCAAAAGCGTATAGATTTGCAAAGATATGATTATGGAATTTGGTAACTACTGACATTTTAAAAATGAAACAAATCCCATTATACCCAGTGGCAACCCAATGCCATAACAATTTGATCCCTACTACTATCCATTTTTTAAAATATATGAATCAGATGTTATTTAACAGCAGGAAATTGTACTTCATCCCTTTTCTCTTTGGATTTATATTTGTCTCCTGCTTCCACTATTTCCTCCCCCAGAGGATTTGTTTTAATATATGTTTATTTTTGAAATCTATGTTTATCACCATTATTTTCTATAATAAAAATATGCACATAAATTGAATGTTTAATTTTATAATTACCTGTGAATGAACATAAGGCTGTGTTAATTGCCTCTTGGGTAAAGCTATCACTACAATTGTTAGTAGTATATAATTGGTCAAAACAACTTAACTATATTACAAATTTCCATAAATAATCATTAAACAATTTTTTTAATGATTGGGGAAAAAGTCCTTAATTACATGAATAAACTTGGGTTATTTTCGCATATTAAAGATAAATATTGCTTATGCCTTGAAAGAGACAGGGCTCACAATTCTATTTATATGTTTCATGTTTCTAGATATAAGCCCTGTGAAACCTTGTTCATATAAATAGATAGGAATGGAAGTTTTATTTTAGCAAGGCTGTTCAATTTGTTTAACCACTTCTGGATCATATGCCAAAAAGCTACCCACTGATGAAATTACTTTTAATAGTCTATCTTTTGACAATTCTAATTCAGTCTTCAATTTTGTTGAAAGCAACGAATGGATGTGTTACCCGGTCATTAGAGTTCATTCACTTGGGCTTTATTGAGATCTACCAAATGATTATTATGTGAGTCAGCCTTTGCTGTGTAACCAACAAAATCTCAGTGGCATATAACAAAAAGTGGTTATTTCTGTCCCTGGCAAGTATGTAGGTCACCTGGGGCAATTCTGGTCTATTCCATGCGTCGCCTTCGGGGGTCCAGAATGAAGGCACAGTGGGCATGTCTTCTCGTGTCAGTGAACATGATATGTGCACATCTTAAAGCCTAAGCTCAGAGTTAGAACACTGCCCCTCTACCCACATTCCATTGGCCAAAGACAGTCCAATGACCAAGCCCAGTTTCACTGCGGTGGGATGAATAGTCTTGTCATGGATGATATATCAAGTAGAGGAGTGAATACTTCCTGACCAATGTAATCTACCATGCCTTTTCTTTTGTTGTTTGTTTTCTTTAGGATTTGGTTTTTGCTTAGTGGCATCAGGTTCAAAACAATTCAAAAAGGGTTATGGTGATAATTCATTAAAATGCACACTCATGATCTGTGCACTTTTTCTGTAAGTATGTTATACTTTAAATAAGAGTTTATTTTTGAATGAGGAGTTGAGAAAGAATCTTTTTCTTTTCTTATTAAATTTTTTTTAACATTTATTTATTTTTGAGAGACAGAGAGAGACAGAGCATGAGTGGGGAATGGACAGAGAGAGACGGAGACACAGAATCCGAAGCAGGCTCCAGGCTCTGAGCTGTTACCACAGATCCCAGTGCAGGCCTTGAACCCATGACCTGTGAGATCATGACCTGAGCCAAAGTCAGATGCTGAACTGACTGAGCCACCCAGGTGCCCCGAGAAAATCCTTTTTCATTTCAGAACCTTTTTCAATACAAAATTTTTATAATTGTATTACTTATATATTTAATTGTATTGTATTTTTAAATTGTATAATTTATCTTTACCATATCACAGCCTTTAAAGGTGTATTTTATAAATACCTCTAGAACTATAGATTGAGGGCATTTAACTTGTGGAGAAGTCTGCTATGAAACTCCCTTAGCAAAGCTATTCCTTGTTTTCAGATCTACTAAGTAAATCAGATTTAGATTTATTTTGCATCAGAAAAATACTCACTGCATTTTTCCATTCAAATAAAAATATTAATATTTACTTCAAGAAATGTTATTTTAAAAAAAAACACTGCAGAGTAAATCATGGATTGTCTTTTGTAATATAGTTTACTAAATGTGATTAAGGTTAAAATTGTGTAGATTCAATATGAAAAATGTATCTACTTTACGAGTTAAAAAATAAAAATAAGTCTATACACTTTTAAATATCTTAATTTCTAATAGTACAGCGTGGTATATAGCTAAAATGATGTTGTTATGAAAGGAGAAATACAGTAAAATCACGGTGTCTATTAAATGGAGCGTATATGCATGTGTTTGGACATTGACATTTGGCTTCTAGAATCATTAACGAAAAATCATGTGTAAAGATCCAAAAATAGCTTCATTAATTTTGTTCACATTATAAACAAGCATTTCCACATCTTATGGAACAAGGTTTTATATGCTGCTAAAAAATCTATTCTTTTAGGAGCTATCTTAGGACTTTGAAATTTTAATGAAGTAAAAAAAATCTGGAAGACGAAATAATGATTTTTAAGATAAATAATGATTTTTAAGATATGACTTGACATAACAAGCCCCAACCAATAATTGAGTAATAGATACCCAACCCAAAATGAAAAAAAAAAAAAAAAAATTAGTGTCACAGAAAAAATTTGGACCCCAGTTGCTTCTTTTTTTTTTTTTTAATTTTTTTTTAACGTTTATTTATTTTTGAGACAGGGAGAGACAGCATGAACGGGGGAGGGGCAGAGAGAGAGGGAGACACAGAATCTGAACAGGCTCCAGGCTCTGAGCTGTCAGCCCAGAGCCTGACGCGGGGCTCGAACCCACGAACCACGAGATCATGACCTGAGCCAAAGTTGGACGCTTAACCGACTGAGCCACCTAGGCGCCCCAAGGACCCCAGTTACTTCTAAAGCAAAGAGTATTGCCAATGCACACTTGTTCTTTGTATATATGCATTACTTTCTAGCTAGCGAGTCCTAGGGATGAGGGTTGAGACTAGCTGGAGAAAATTGTTTATGTTATTTACACCAATGAAAGCAAAAAGAGTCATGTTAGCAACAATAGGGCTTAACCAATGTCCCCTTTGCTTTCCCCGCTCTAATCTTCCCTCTCAGAGAGCAATGCCCTTTCGACCATCTTTGTTAGAAGTGAGAAGGGAGACTTTAGAAGCCAATATCCATCACTCTCTTCTCCCTGAAAGGTCGGATTTCAAAACAATCTCCCAAGTGCAAAAGAATCTTGTTTCTGATACATTGGCTGTACTTTTTTTTTTTTTAAAGAAGTATGTATAAGAGAGGAAAAGACTAGAAATCCTGTAGACTGATTGATTCGTAGACTCATCATAAAAGGAGACTTCCCGGCAGACAATATTTCCAGAAGTCCCTTTGTTTGATGTCCTGGAAGCGCCTTGTGACTAGGGGCCATGCACTGCCAGGGGGGTAAATCTTTCAGGGTAGTCGTAATGCTGTTCCCTGGATTTGTCCAGGCTTTCTACTTTCCATGCTCATGGTAGACTCAGACCAATAGACTAGTTTTGGCCACTGCATCATAAAGGAAAATGATGTATGTCCTTTGCAAACAGGAGCGTTCAGTTCCACTACAAGACCTTCCTGAAGTCTCTTTTCTTTTGGTCATAATGATTAGCAACCCTTCATCCATTGGCTACCTGGGTCCCAGAGCGAGGACAAAGCGATACAAAGACCCAGACCTTCCCTGGTTGAAGGTACAGCATCAGTGAGAAACAGACATCTGTTTCTAAGCCACTGAGATTCTGAAGTTTCCCAGACCATCCTGACCAATTCAACTGTCTTTTGTAAAGTGGGACAAGGCTATTTTGAAAGGGGAGACAAGAAAAGAGAAACCTACATTACACCAGGGTAGAGAATATAACAAAGTTGTCCTCTGTATATTGTGTCCTTTAAACTAGTCACATTGTATCCCCTTTAAAAAGCCTCTGCTTAGCCCAGAGTGAAGACTCTTGGTTTAAAAAAAGAAAAAGGTTCTTTTAAATACTTTGCCAAAAGGCAACTGGGGGGATCCTCTGTGGAAAACAAAATACATTCCTAAGAACTCCTCAGCACATTTCCAAGAATTGTAAAGATTGTATTATTTTAAATAATTTAGTCTGACTACAATTTAGCTAAGAATATGCTAACCAAATATGTGCCCACGCACTGAAAGCAAAGAAAAGCCATCAGTGTCCACACCTCAGCATGGTAACACCTTGACCTCCTCTAACCTGCCCCGGGGGGGGGGGGGGGACCCAGGTCTGACATCAGATTAAGTGAGGGGCCGCTGTAAACTACAAGCTTCGGTGTTAGGAAAGTTTACTCTCAAAACTTTAGATAAAAAACATAAAAGTAGGCTTTCCATTATTTTATTTGCCGACCACTCTAGATGCATTTCTTTGGATGCATCCACATCAGTTTAAACTCACAGAGCAGAGCCTTCTCTTTTCATCTGTGGTTAAATAGTTATCTATCTATCTACCTACTTAAATTTTAGTTACTTAACCTACAGTGCAATATTGTTTTCAGTAGAATTTAGTGATTCATCACTTACATACAACACCCAGTTCTCATCGCCAAGTGCCCTCCTTAATACCCATCCCCCATCTAGCATCATTTTTTTTTTTTTTTTTTAGTTCACGAACAGGACAATATTGATTTCAGAAGTAGAACATTCTTTATTGTTACTAATTTTAGGTATTTGTACTTCTGTTCATATTTTTCTCAGTTGATCTTGTCAGATACTTATCCATTTGGTTGGACTATTTAAGAAATAATCTGTTGTATTGGTCAGTTTTTTGTTCTTCTGACCTATTATTATTACACTTTTACATTTAATAATTATTTCTGTTCGTTTTCCTGGGTTTATTTTGTTGTGCTATTACCTTCTAGAGTTAAATATTTATTTATTTGTTGTTATAGTCTTTGTGGTTTAGTGATTTAAAAAGCAGTTAAGATTTCAGTTATAAAATGAGTAAATTCTGGGGATCTAATGTTTAGTATGGTGACTATAGTTAATAATCCTGTACTCCATACTTGAAATCCTAAGAGAGCAGATCATAAGTGTCCTTGCCACACACACACACACACACACACACACACACAATATGTATATACAGTGAGGGATGTATTAATTAGTTTGATTGAGTAATCATTTCACACTGTATATGCATATCAAGTCAGCACATTGTAGACCTTAACTATTATAGAATATAGACCTTAAGAATTATAGAATGCTTGTTGGTCAATGATATCTTAATAAGGCTGGGAGTGGGAAGCATTAAAGACGACTTTTTCTTCTCAGAGTATAGCTTCCATTGTCCTGATGATAAATGTTTCATTATGGTCAATGTCTAAATAAATTAATAGTGTTTAAATCTGTAATTGCATATTTGATTTCTTTCTTTCTTTTTTCTTTCTTTCTTTCTTTCTTTCTTTTACTGAAATGCCCCTTAGAAAGGTGGTTTAATATTTTCACGTAGTTGGGTTTAGTGGAAGAAAGGTTTGGGTTTTTTTTTTTTTCCAATTGTAAACCTTCAGTTACACATTTAGCACTGTCATCACAAAATCTACCTATATCACTTCCGCTTTGGAGAGTTTAAAACTGTTCTCAGTTATTGATTGGGAAAAAGGTTGTCATGGGTTCTGAATCTGGGATTTAATCTGTAGTTCTTCCTCACTAGGTCTAGGAGTGGCACGATTCTTAACAAAAAAAGTTCCATGGCCAAAATGGAAATTAGTTGCTGTATAATTTATTGAGATCCTTCTCAAAGAAAACTTGCATTCCCAAAGAACAAAACTCACAAAAACATAATCAGCGATGGCATGGGCTTCTCTGCTTCTTAGAACAGGACGAGACAGCCCCTGATTTCCTTGGAATCGTCACTAGTCAAAAACAAAACAAAACAAAACAAAACAAAACAAAACAAAACCAGTACAGACATCTTCCCTGTGCCTACCAGGCCAGGTTTTGTTTTCTGCAGTCAGTGGAGAGTGGGGGAATGGGCTAAAATATTGGTGACCAGTATCACAGAAGTGATGGTACCAATTCATTGTCTCACCCACCTGTGGATCGTGCCTCTCCAGCAGTGATCAGGGACAGAGTGACCTGGGAGGTGGTAGGTACATCCACAATGCAGCCTACACAGGGCACGAATATTCTCAAAAATAGCTTTGCTAAGGGGAAATAAAAAGACAAACTCTCCAAAAACACCTGCTCAAAAATGCTGTGAATTAATTACAAAAGTAACTTTTATTTCATTATTTATTTGGTCTATTTTGTGCCATCAGGGTGGAGTAGTTTTTGTGCCATCAGGGTGGAGTAGTTGAGGTCCTTCCTTGCCTAACATCCAACCTGGGAGAAAGAGTTTTGCGTGTTGACTGAACAAGCCCAATGTTTCTTTCTGGGCAGATCACTTGGATCTTAGCAGACCACTTGGACCAGCTTCACCATGACTGATGTAAATGCTCGGCCATTCTTCAAGGACTAGTAAAGTAGGGATATTGTTTCTAAGGAACGAAGTTTTATTTATATTTATTAAATCATTACTAATTATATTATTACATCCTTCATATTCATACTTAGCATTATTGCCTGCTTGATGGTATTGCTTGCCTCAACTCAAAGACCAAGCTGAAAATGTTATTTTAATTAGAACAGTAATAAAGCTCATTGTCAAAGTTACATAAGAGATAACAGAAAACGTAAACGTCTTTACTTCGGCCCCTTCAGTTGTCTCCTCCTGAAGTATGAACTCGATGTCAGAAGTTCAGGGTATATTCTTATGTTCTTCCACATCTTTCTCTTTCAACAAATCTGTACAAATGAATATTGAGTATTTTTTCCATGGGAATATGCTATAGATATTAATTCCACAATTTGCTTTGAAGACAAATTTTTCTGGTATTTTTTTATGCGTACATTCTATGCAACACTATTTACAATTAAAAGTTTATGACTGGCTGTCCTGGGGGGCTCAGGCAGTTAAATGCCTGACTTGATTTTGACTCAGGTCTTTATCTCACGGTCATGATCTCAAGGTTATGAGATCGAGCCTCGCTTTGGGCTCAGCACTGGGCTATGACTTTGAAAGTTTTATTGTATCAGCATAAAATAATCTATTTGGATCTCATCCTATGCTTATTATCTTAAATTTATATTTTTAACAGTTTTATTGAGACATAATTATCATAAAATTCATCTGTTTTAAGTGTACAATTTAGTGAATTTTAGTATATTTACCAAGTTTTTTAGCCATCACCGACATTTGGCTTTAAAATATTTTCATTGTGCTGAAAAGAAACTTCATGCTAAGAATTCCCTATTTCCACCCCCAGTTTTAAGCAACAACTAATGCAGTTTCTGTCTCTAATTATTTGTCTTTTTTCTTTTTTTGGACATTTCATATAAATGGAATCATACAATATGTATGACTTCTTTCACTGAGCACAATGGTTTTGAAGTTTAACCACACTGTAGCATTTATTGTACTTTGTGCCTTTTTATTGAAAAATAGTACTCTTCCTTTTTTTAATGTTTATTTCTGAGAGAGAGAGAGAGAGAGAGAGGGAGAGAGAGAGACTGTGGGGGGGGAGGGGCAAAGAGAAAAGAGGGACAGATGATCTGAAGGGGGCTCTGTGCTGACAGCAGAGAGCCTGATGCGGGGCTCAAATGCAAACTCTGAACCATGAGATCATGACCTGAGCCAAAGTCCGAAGTTTAACTGACTGAGCCACTCAGGTGCCTGACAACGAGTATTCTTTAAATTGATCTTTGCCTAGAATATACTGACCCATTTCTTTATTTTCACCTTTAATGAATCACTGTGTTCCAGATATCTTGCAAACAATAAAAGATTACGTTTTAGCTTTTACCCAATGTGAGAATCTTTGCTTTTTTTCTCTTTTTAACAAATTAGGTTAATCCATTCACATTTTTATCTTGACGTTCATAAATATTCACTTGTTCCTGCCATCTTCTTCTATGCTTTCTGCTTTCCATCTGATATTTACTGATTTTTTTCTTAGAATTTTTTTGTTGAACAACTTTTCTTTGTGATATTTTTTCCCTGTTAAACATTTGGAAAGTACGTAACCTACTTCAGTTTTATAAGAAATTTCCTTAAAAATGAATTTGTATTTTTCTACATGCATGAGTAAGATTGGCCTGTAATGTTTTGCTCTGTTTCTGGGGGGAGGGGGTATTTGTTTTTTTAATTGAGGTTCTTTTGGTCTCATAAAATCATGAATATTCCCTCTTTCTCTATTCTAAACGTTTGGTAAAAACCAGTGTCATTTTGTTTCTAAGTTTTTGAGAGTTTTCCTTGTGGGAAGGCTTTTGACTATGAGTTTGATTTCTTTAATAGAAAAAGGACTACACAGATGTTTTACTTCTCCTTGTGTATATTTCCTGTTTTCTGTAAGAATTTGTCCATTTCCTCTACATTTTCAAAAGGGTTGGGGTAATGCTTTTCTTAATGGTCTCATGGTCATTGTCATGTTTCAGGATTAAACTATTTTATCCTTTTTTTTTTTTTCTTCTGCTCTTGACCTTGGTTAAATCTGCCCTCTCCCCTTTATTCCTAATCAAAGGATATTTAGTTTTGCTGATTTTCTTTATAGCATGTTTGTATTCTATCATTAATATCTGCTCTGCGTTTTCTTTTGTTATTTCATTCTCTCTAATTTTATTTTTTGCAAAAGTTTAAATTCAATATAAAAAAAATACCTGAAAATAAAGGCCCAATGACATTAGAGATAAACAATGAATTTTTTTAAAGCAATTATACTGGAAACTCCAGGGAAAGGGTCTTGGAATGGGGTTCAAGAGTGGCAGTGAGAAAGTAAGGACAGGAAGGGACAAGGACACCTTCAAAGGAATACCATGGAGCCTGTAGGGACATTGGACCACGGGATGGGCTGCTTGCTATGTATTTCCCCCTTTCTCACTCTCCCTCCCCCCAGATCAGGCCAGCTTGCTGTGAGTCCTCCTTTGCAGTCTATCTCCATTTGGAGAGGCTCATGGGAAGGCAGGCCACTATCTAGCAACTTGAAACTTTGGACTTCTGCCGTGACCTTTAGGGTCTGGGCTATTAGGGAATCATTATGAAATCCTGAAGGCGAGGAATGATGACTGATCAAAAGACAGAGTGGGATCCAAGGGATTTTATTTACCCTTGTGACAAGTCCCAACCCAAATCTGTTTGTGGAAGGAAGATTTACCTTTCCTCATCATTCATTCACAAAGGGGCAGAGTAGGGGAAATCGACAGAGTTTGGGGTAGCCTAGGCATATTTTATCTACTTCCATAAAAGTAGATTCTTGTCCTTCCCCCAAAGGTTAAGCAAAACAAGCTTGCTCCAGGAAAGATTCTTTAAGAAAAAAATTTTTTTCATGTTTATTTATTTTTGAGAGACAGAGAGAGACAGAGCATGAGCGGGGGAGGGGTAGAGAAAGAGAGGGAGACACAGAATGGGAAGCAGGCTCCAGGCTCTGAGCTGTCAGCACAGAGCCCGACGCGGGGCTCGAACTCACAAACTGTGAGATCGTGACCTGAGCTGAAGTCAGACACTTAACCGACTGAGCCACCCAGTCTTCCCAAAGAAAGATTCTTTAAGTAGCAGACATTCCAACCCTAGAGTGGGCACTGACCTCTTCACTGGAGAAAAAAAGAAGGTTAGAAGTCGATCCTGTCTGTGTTTGCACAAGTACCAAACAAATCTTCTTCATGACCTCTATGACTTTATCACTGCCCAACTACACCCCCCTTTTATTATTATTATTATTATTGTTTGTTTGTTTAGCTTACTATTCATTAGTCTAACTTCTTTTTTTTTTTTAATTTTTTTAATGTTTATTCTGGGGAAAGAGAGAGAGAGAGAGAGAGAGTGAGTGCAAGCAGGGGAGGAGCAGAGAGAAAGGGAGACACAGAATCCAAAGCAGGCTCCAGGCTCCTAGCTGTCAGCACAGGGCCTGACTCAGGGCTCGAACTCACAGATGTGAGATCATGACCTATGCCAAGGTCGGATGCTTAACCGACTGAGCCGCCCAGGAGTCCCCATTAGTCTAACTTCTGTAGGGGATGTTTAGCTTACTGATTTCAGCCTATCTTATTTCTAATTAACTTATTTCAAGCCATCAAGATCTTTCTAATTACAGCTTTAGCTGCATCCCCCCAAGTTTGATACATAGTATTTTATTTTGATTTTATAATCCTCAGTGTGATGTCTCTGTTGACCCAGATGTCATGTAGATTCACATTCTCAATTTTTTAGTTTTCCAAACACACGAAAACTTTCTGTTTACCTTTTGGGGTGGTTACATTTAATGGAACTGAGTCAGAGAACATTTTCATTGCACGATCTCAAGCCAAATATCTCAAGTCTTACTTTATGGCCCACCTGATTGTCAAGTTTTGCACATGTTCCACATGTAATCGAAATAAATGGGATCCTGTGTTTCGTATGTGTTCGTCAGATGAAATTTTTCGGTTGTATTGCTCAAATTTTCTATATTCTTGTTGGCTTTTAACCAGCTCTATCAGATATTGAGAGACATATTAAAGTCTCTCAGTAAGATAAGAGATTTGTCTGTTTGTTTTTCTTCTAGTTCTGCCAATTTTGCTTTACATATTTTGGGGCAGTATCAGGTACATGTAAATTTAAATTTTTTAGATCCTCCTTGTTTGTTGGAATGTGACCATTAAAGCGTGCCACTCGTGTCCAGTAAAGAGATTAGATTTGACCTTAAAATTTCATTTGACCGATATTGTTCCAGGGACACTAGCTGTTTGGGTTGGCAGTTCATGTGGTGTATCTTTCTCTATTATCTTATTTTCAACCTTATGCCTTAAATGTATTTCATCTAAGCAGCTGTGAGTTCCATTTTTATTCAGTCTCCTATCTTTATCTTTTAATTGGATTATTTGGTCTGTCTCACTTGATCTAATTACTAGTACGTTCTTTCAAATCCAGTGCCTTATTGAGTGCTTTCTTAGCTGCCCATCTACTTTAGGTCTCTACCCTCCATTTTTTTTATACTTCCTTTGGGTTGATTATTCTTATTCTTTGACTTTTCCTCTATTAGTTTGGAAATAATACACTCCTTGATTATTCTTTTAGCGATTAACCTAGAGATTGGCTCAGGCATTCTTGACTTATCAAATTCTAATACTAACTTATAACTTGTCTTCTCTTTCAGGACAATGCAAGAACATTAGAACACTTTAATTCAATTTGCCCTATTCTCAGACACTTCCCTTTTTATGATTACCTGCTCTTATTTGAATAGATATGATATATTCTCAAATCACACTGAGAACGCAGGCCAGAGATTTTTAAAAACAGCCTTTTGTTTCTTGCTGTAAATAAAGAAGTTGGTGAGAAAGAGGGATTTACTTTATTGTCTCAAATTCATCCCCTTTTCTGAACTTCCAAGTTTTTTCCTATGTCTGGATTTTTACTCTTCCTTATTAGCTGTTCCCTATGGAGGAATGTATTTTTCCAATATTGGTGATCTAGACAAGTTTTGTTGGAAGCCTTGTGAGTTGCTCTGGTAAACTGTAAGTTACCTCTAAGATGTATAATTTGATAAATTATAAAAATTGGAAACAATTATTTCTGTCATTGAATGTGCATCCTTTTTCCATACGACTTTGCAATTTCTCCTACCGAGATTTGAGGTCTATTTTCTTACTCCTCAATTTAGGTTGGCCTTTTGACTTGCTTTGACAAGCAGTCGCGTCCCAGTTCCAAGCCAACGGCTCATGAATTCTTGCACATTTTTTCTTTCTCTCGAATTTGGAGGAACCGCCAAACGAAGACCCAGCTAGCCTGCTGGAGGATACAGGCCATGTGAGGAGATGAGACGTCCCCGCGGAGGCCATCCTAGATCACCCGGCTCCCAGCCAACCCCGCGGCTGACCATACACGCAAGAGAACCCAGCCAAGACCAGAAGAACTGCATACATAAGCCCACCCAACTGACAACCTGTGTAATTGTGGGCTAAATAATTATGTTAAGCTATTACATTTTGGGGTAGTTCGTTATGCATCAAAAGTTAACCGACATAAGTCCCTATCAAAAAGTTTTAGACTCAGAAGAAAGGAGAAAGAAAAAGTTTAGATTTTCTCACGTTTTTCTTGGGTGGCCAAAAAGGCCTAGCAATCTGTGAGGTGAGAAGATAGTCATATGGATGGAGAGTTTCACCAACTGGCTAAAGCCACATGGTACTACCTGCTCAATAAGGTTTGGTGGGCTTGGTGTGAGCTAGCAATAACACAGTGGTAATCAGGAGAAAGTCCAAGAGCCAGTAGACTGTTTTTACACTGTTGTGGCCACTGCGCTACCATCAGAGAAAGCCCCCAGCCCTCTGTAAATACCCATAGCGTGAAGTCCCAGGAAGGTACATATGGAGATAAAACTGGACCAAGGAACCAGCAGAACTTTCTGCGGAGGCAATGCCTTCTCAGTGATCTGAAGGATCAAATGAGACCACAGAAGTTTAAAGAATTGTTCAAGCCAACAACAAGAGAAATGGCCAGTGTTGGGTTCTCATTTGGACAGGAGGTGGCCTGGAGGACATCCCAAGAGATGATCCCAAGGACATCCCATTTTCTTTTTTTTTTTTTTTTTTACCTTTTTAAAAAATGTCTATTTATTGAGAAAGAGAGAGAGAAAGAGAGTGCAAGCAGGGGAGGGGCAGAGAGAGAGGGAGAGAATCCCAAGCAGTCTCCTCACTGTCAGCACAGAGCCCAACGCGGGGCTCAGATCCGCAAACCGTGAGGTCATGACCTGAGCCCAAACCAAGAGTTGGATGCTTCACCAACTGAGTCACCCAGGTCCCCCAAGAAGAATAGCTTTCTGTTGATAAAGACGTCACAAACAGTTTTGAATAGTCATTACCATTACACATATTCCAATAGCAAAGAACATATCCATTTGCTTCGATCCCATGCTAGCAAGATTAAGGGAATGCAAGAATGCCATGAAAGAACAAAACAGGGGGAACTTTCTGAGGGTGATTCTTTGTCCTGCAATCACCTTAACCCTGAGTTGTCCCTACAAACCAATCCAGCTGGAAAGTCTGACAAAGGTTGGTAGCCACTCCTTCAACAAACTTTACTGAATGCCTAATCGCGTGAATAGTTTTGAGATGTAAAAATAACCAAAATAACTCAGATATAGGATCTTTCTTCAGGGAATAAGTCGACTAGAAGGGAGTGAGGCAAGTATTTTAATCTTGGTAATACACCCTCACAAGTGACGGATGCCATCCGCAAGCAGGACCAGTCAATGCTTCATCCAAGGAGCGTCATCTGATCTCCAAGGGAAAACAGAATTTGCATCACAAGTGACTCCAGTGAGAGGTGGGAAGAAAATGGAGTCTATCTCAGAATTGGGACATCAGCCCGGACACTGAAGAGGGAACCTTATGTCAGAATCAACCGATCTTCTATTTAGGAGGCAACAAGGAGTTTGAGAACACCAAGCTGACAGTGGATAACTAGCTAGTTGTATTACCAGGGAATGCCGAAGTCTTGGTGTCCACGTTTTCACCTGTGAAATTCACCTGTGAAAGTCAATGATCTCTAAGATCTCTGCTGGTTTTAAAATCCTGCCAGGCTTGGAACAAAAAAACACTGCAGTATTTTAAATCATTTAAGAGAGCTGTGCTCATAGCTTCAGTCATACAGCCTATTGGTGGTCCCATTCTTGATTTATTTAACTTCAAGACCTTGTTTGGGAATGCAATAGCTAATTAGGACACTAAGACTATGGGAAAATATGGTTTGCCTTCCAACAATATATCTTCACAGGAGCTCTAGGAAGGCCCTGTGATAAACAAAACAGCAACTTTATGCATTAGTAATGTGTACGGTAAAAATTTAGAAAATGTATTTTGGACCCGAACTGTTATTAACTATATCTATGAAATAAGGAGTAAAGGCTGTAGGAAGCTGTGCCTCTAAACAGCAAATAATAATAATAATAAATACTTTAAGTGTAAAAAATGACAGATTACAGAATGAAGAATGAGAAAAAGGAATGAAATTTTTCTTGAAATTTGGTCATGCTAAAAAAGGAAGTTCAGAGTTCGTTAATCATCTTTCGTTTTGCCTGAATAAGAAAAAACTCAGAAAGAAGTGAAACTTTAGAAGTTACACTGAATAAACACGGAGACCCATTTGCATACATAATGATTTAAGCATCTACTCTCACTGTAGCAGTCTACAAAACCATAAACATATATTCAAATACTCTAAAACCTATTTTGAAGGTATTTCTAACACCTATAGTTGAAATCTACATTTATATTCAAGGGCAAACTTACATGGTTTAGTTAAAGTAGTGGTGGTCACCAAGATTATCCTTGGAGATCATCTCTAGATACATAAGATATTACTAAGTTCATGTGTATATTAAAATAAAGGGTGAAGGGCGCCTGGGTGGCTCAGTTGGTGAAGCATCCAACTCTTGATTTCGGCTCGGGTCATGATCTCACAGTTCATGAGTTTGAGCCCCTTGTGGGGCTCTGCGCTGTCAGCTTGGGACTTTCTCTCTGCCCCTCCTCCACTCATGCACACACACACACACACACACACACACACACTCGCGCGCACGCTCTCGAAATAAATAAATAAATAAATAAACTGAAAATACATAGACAGTGAATACAATTTCACATGTTCTCTGACTCCTTCCTGGAATTCTCCCTTCTGCTAATAGACTGGGGAGTCTATTCGTAAGGAATCTCAAGTTAATGTCTTGCCATTTTTTCATAACATCTAGGCTACTCATTTTTCTTCTTCACTCATTGTCCCTGACCCATATCCTGGAAGAGCAAAAACGAGTCCTGACATTAGATGGAGGAGAAGGGTAGTAGGAAATCTCTCATATTCAGAAATTCTATGCTAAAGAAATGGGTTGCTCAACATGTACTAGGTCAGAGGGTAAGTTCTGAGGCTGGATAACCTAGCATCTCATTCAGACACAAGTAAAACGTTACGCAAAGGAGCTGGACTCATTTTTTTTTTTTTAAGAAAATCAGACATATAGTTTTCCTATCCCAAAGCATATTTGTGTCTGCTGGCAGACAAGAACAGGTAATTGCCTCCAGGTGTTTGCCTGCAGGAAGTCATTGAAATTCAGCACGAGTAATGGCAGTTTCCTCAGCAGCAAAAACTAACCTGCGGGAACCTCAGAGGCACAGGTATATTTTAGAATAGCAATGCCAGCCAGCTGAAAGGCCATAAACTCAGAAGGCCCAGTTAAACAGGGAACAGATTAACGAAAATAAGAATCAGGGCATATCGTTAAACTTTTAATGATGACACTTGAAGGTTTAAAAAAAAAAATTGTTCTTGGCTTTTTAAAAAAAAGTTCTCAAATTTGGGTGTTTTTTTTTTTAATGTACTCATTTATGGTAACTGCCTAGCAGGTCCCACTACCCACCTCCCCTCCCCCCGCCTCCCCGCCACCGCCTCCCGAGGAAATACGAATTATAAGAATAACAACACTTTAAGTTCTGTTTTTATGGAAGCTCGTGTACCAAAAATAATTCGTTATTAAACAATAATCTGGATCTTTTTCCATCGTGAATAGATACCCTAGGACATTTTATTAAAGGTGGGAGATTAACCACTGGCATTTAACTCATTTCCTCCACTCAAACGAAAATCATGTGTTTTTTTTTTTTCAAAAGGTACAAACCAACAAAGACAAGATAAATGAAATTGATGATAACAGTAACAAAAATTTGGAAAATTGGAGCAGGCTTGGGAAAGCTAAATTCTAAGCCTGCTGCAGGGAAAGCTGAGCAGTAGCCTGAACTTTGGGATCATTTTCAAATAATGATCCAGAAATGGGCATCATTGGTACCTCTGGAAGTTGTGTTGAAAGTGGGGTTGTTTATGGGGTGCCTGGGTGGCTCAGTCAGTTAAGCATCCAACTCTTGATTTAGGTTTGGGTCATGATCTCACGGTTTGTGAGTTTGAGTTCCACTTCGGGCTCTGCACTGACAGCGTAGAACCTGCTTGGGATTCTCTCTCTCTCAAAATTAATAAATAAACATTTTTAACAAGTGGGATCATTTAAAAAAGAGCTAGACCTCCAGATACCTTCCCCTACTCCACACAACAGGCCAACTTCATACCCCAGCAGATGACTGAAGAGACTCATTTCCTGTAGACAGATGCACAGAAGGGTTGAGCCTACATAATGAATGCTAAGATTCCCAGTATTTTTTGCCCTTTCCATTCAAGAACACTGGTACACACACACACACACACACACACACACACGCACGCACACACACACCCCACACGTCCTAGCCAGTAACGGGAAGTCTTTATGGAATTTGACCAGCCTAAAAGAAAAGATCTGAAAATAATAACCCAGGGGTCCCTAAGTAAAGGCAAATGGAAAAAGATAAGAAAAACAGAGGACACGTTCTGGAAGTCCAACCTCCATATGATAGGAGTTCCATAAAGAGAGAACTGAGAAAATGGACGACAGAAAATCACTAAAGGAAGAACTCAGTAAACTCTTGTTTACTTTCCCAAACAGAAAGACATACATCTTCAGATCAAAATAAACCCAGCACCAGAGATAATGGTAAATCTACACTAGGATCCATCATTATGGAATTTCAGAACTCTGGAAAGAAAGAGAATATACTACGAGCTTTCTAGAAGGAAGAGACTTCATAAGAAGAAAGGCATGAAATATCTCAATAGTAGTGCTGGAAGCTAGGAGACAATAAACTACCGCCTTCAAAATTCTGAGGGAAAAATGTTACTTCCATCTTAGAATTCTTATCTAGACAAAGTAGAAATCAAGTGTGAAGGTAAAATAAAGACATTCTCGAGTGTTTCGAGTCTCAAGGCTTTTGTTTTGTTTGGTTTTCCATGAACTCTTTCTTAGGAAGCCTCTGGAGGATGAAGCGCCACCAAACTGTGGGAGGAAATCAAGAGGAAAGCATGGGGTACAGGAAATGGTGTCCCACCTGAGCAACGGGAGACTGCAATCCCCAGAATGGTGGGAAAGAGATCCCCATGGCAACAGTGATACGTCAAGCCTAAGGGGTTACTCTTCAGAATGCAAGTCTAACCGTTCCGGGAGAGAGCAAACCAATACGATATTGAGTGAGTCTGAATGTATTCAGATGGCCCTTACCCATTCTTGACTGAATTAATAAGTACGTGGAGAGCCAAGCAAATATAAAAATCAGTCAGTTTCACCAGAGAAATGAAGAAAAAGCATTATATGGTTTAGCTATGAATAGTGTTCATAGTAATACATGTGGTCAAGGGGATAATATACACATAAACACTGTTAATCCAAGCAAAACTATGACCTACGTGGGGCACCTAGGGGGATGGCCTTGTAACTTTTGTCACTTCAGGGTAGAAGGCGTGGGGATGGGAAAGACACAAAGCCACTTGTTTCAGAGTTAGAAGTCAATAGATGGTGTCTAAATTGAAAAGTCAAAAATTGGCAACATGATTATGTTATATGTGTTTACAAATGTAAATATTAAAGCATTGAAGTGAAAATATTTGTGTCTAGGGCGTGGGAAAAATGGAGATGGTAGGAAACGGCTTTCGTTCATAGCAGGCATTAAAACCGCCTGACTCTTTAAACTTCCATGAAAAATTGGACATTAATTTTTTTAAAAACGAAACTAGTTCAGGTTACAACATGTACTCTTAAAAGCTTTGAGTAAATCATTTCAGGAGATATGACTAAGGTGGATAACTTATCTCACAAAGATCAAACCTATCTTCTTTAAAGTTTTTTTTTTTTTTTTAAAGAGAGACAGAGCTCAAGTGGGGGGAGAGGAACAGAGAGAGAGAGAGAGAGAGAGAAGGAGAGAATCACAAGCAGGCTCCATGCTCAGGATGGAGCCTGGCCTGACGCAGGGCTCAGTCCCAGGACCCTGAGATCACGACCCGAGCCAAAATCAAGAGTAGGACGCTCAACTGACTGAGCCACCCAGGTGGCTGTCCATTTCTTGATTCATCCATAGAGTCAAGCTGTGAATGAACATTTTATTAAATGACTACCTGTGCGAGATATCATGTAAGACACCATGGAAAAAGTAAACAGGAAGACTACAGTGTGATTTTCTTCCTCACGTTGTTGGCAAACAAATAAGAAAGGTACGTGAAACACATTTTTACATGTTTACACGAATAGATGACGGATATGGAGGCAAAGGAACTACATATTACAATATAAAAGAAATGGGATAGGGATTTGCCTGTCACATGGAACAAAGTGAATTGAGTATCAAAGGAAGAGGTAGATAAGGTAACTAGTACTAACGTGAGCCAAATTGTGAATAAAGGAAATGTTTCAGTAAGCTTGGAGGGTTCAAATCGTTCCACATAATGCAGGACAAGGAATGACGATGTTCATTCCAAGACAGCAGGGATCTTGGGTGCCTTACTTGCCATTTTGACCTCAACAATCTAGAACATTGCCTGGCCTATAATAGATACTCAAAAACATTTGCCCTGTGCATGGCTTGATAAGATTGGAAAGCTAAGTGAGGAGCTGTTAACAGACGGCTGTGATGCCATTTAAGGCGCTTAGAGTTTAGACTGTAATAAAATATTTGAGGAGAGGATTATCCTGGTTGTAATTTTGATGGCTGAATTCGGGATAGATTGGAAACGTGAGAGATGCCAATTTAGGCAGCAAGAAATGAAAAATAAAGGTCTGAGTGATATCCATCCGCCACTAACGTAGAAAGGAAGAAACACAGAGCAGTTATTGTGAAAGCTAGCCGTGATTTTGTAGAAATATACCAAGTTTGGGGTCAGGAAATCTGACTTTAAATCCTGTTCTCTATCATTTAATGAGTGTGAGAAGTCATGGGAACAAGTCTTTAATGAATAACAGTTTCTTTATTAGGAAAATTAGGAATAAAAAATAATCCTTTACCTGTTGTCTAAAGGGTACCAGATACCTTTCAAGGATATGTGAATGCACGAAGGCAGGATAAACAGGATAAAAGAAGAAAAACCCAAAAGACTGGGGACACGAAACACAGCTGAGAACGAAGCTACAAATCCATTATGATTCACAAGATTCGAAGACAGCACTGTGTAAACCATGAAGAGCTAGACAAGTAATAGGTGTATTTAACCTACGTCATCTCTGGGGGCGCCTGGGTGGCTCAATTGGTATCGGGGAAGCACATTGCCTTTAAGTGAATAGATTCCACTTCCTCAAGAGGAGGGGAGTGGAAGGGCAGAGGTGCAGTAGCAAAGAAATTGTGGCATCAGGGGCAAGGATGTCTTGTTTTAATAGCCTTAACTTTCTCCAGGAGCTAGTCAAGGACTTCTGCTAAAAGCGAGGTTAAGTCGGTGGGTCGGGGGAGGAGTTAGGAGTTTGAAAGTAGCAGACAGGTTTCCAGTCAAAAGGGCAGGGATAGAGACCCAACTATGAGAAGGACCATCAAGTGTAAATATACACAAGCTCGCTGAGACCAAAGAAAAATATTAATATATTGCAGCTACGGTTTATTCAACATAATATGTTTTTGGAACAGTTGTGTGCTTTTCTTTTTTTTTCTTTTTTTAATATGATCTCGGGGTGCCTGGGTGGCTCAGTAGGTTGAATGTCTGACTTTGGGTCAGGTCATGATTTCATGGTTCGTGGGTTCAAGCCCCGAGTCGGGCTCTCTGCTATCAACACAGAGCCCACTTCAGATCCTGTGTCCCCTTCTCTCTCTGCCCTGTCTCTGCTTGTGCTCTCTCTCTCTCTCTCTCTCAAACAAAAACAAAAACAACAAAAACAAAAACAAAAAACAAAACAGGGGTACCTGGGTGGCTCAGTTAGTTAAACATCCGACTTCGGCTCAGGTCATGATCTCAGGGTTTGTGAGTTCAAGCCCTGTGTCATGGGCTCTGTGCTGACAGCTCAGAGCCTGGATCCTTCTTCGGGTTCTGTGTCTCCCTCTCTCTCTGCCCCTCCCCCGCTCACACGAGGTCTCTCTCTCTCTCTCAAAAATAAACATTAGGAATTTTTTTTTTAAAGATGAAAAAAAGCTCTGGTTTTAAAAATAAGTAAATAAAAATAAAAACATGATCTCACTAGTCTTTATTTATTTATTTATTTATTTATTTATTTATTTATAGCTTGAGTGGAGAAGAGGGCAGAGGGAGAGAAAGGAAGAATCTTCAGCAGGCTCCATGCTCAGTGCAGAGCCCAACTTTGGTCTTGATCCCATAACTCTGAGATCATGACCTGAGCCAAAACCAAGACTCAAGGGCACTCAGCTGCCTCAGGCCCCCAGGCGCCCTGATCTCATTGGTCTTCATACGCAATCACCATATCACAGAATAAGAACACTGAAGGTGAGAAAGAAATAACTTGCCCAAATGACGGGGCAAATAGGTTTTTGTCTCCTATTGTAAAAATTTCAATCATATTTGCTCACTGGTGGGAGGAAATCATTCTCTTGAAGTTAGGAAATAGGCGTTTTTTCTTGAATAGTTCCTTGGTCAGCAAGAAAGTTGAAGCTTCACAAGTCGGAGATAAAGTCAAGATATTGCCCAAGATACTATCCAAGATATCGTTTGGGTTGGTATTATATAATGTATATGCTTATGGTGCACAAGCACAACTTCCTAACAATTGGGTGGGAAGAGAAATTTTTAAACAGATCATCTAATACTAATTAGGTATTAAACATACTGAAGTTAGAATTTTATGGTTGTCCAAAAATATTACTGCCATCTTTCCTACTTTCCAGTGCTTCCATAGTTAACCATATCTTGTTAGGAGATGTTTGAAAGCAGGGGTGCTTAATGTTAACTGATTCTTATTTAAAATACTATCATCAAATTAAAGGAAGATGAGTTTACAGTAAAATGCTTAAGTTTCAAAAGATTTGCAAAAAAAAAAAAAAAGAAGAGAGAGAGAGAAATTATCTCTGGAGAAGAGGCCTTTCAGGATCTCAAGTGAGAGTAAAAAGTAAAGCACTGGATAAGATAATAATACAGAAAAAAAGTAGACTACCCTATCTTTAAAGATATCACAGGATAAATGACAAGAGGATAAAAGGGACAGTTTCATCAGAGGTTTATTATATATGACATTAACTAGAACCCATAGCTTTTAAAGAAATTAATAGATTTCATTATTTTTTAACAATTTTTATGTGTATTTATTTTTGAGAGAAAGACAGAGCATGGGGGGGGGGGGGGAGGGGCAGAGAGAGGGAGACACAGAATCTGCAGCAGGATCCAGGCTCTGAGCTGTCAGCACAGAGCCGGACACAGGGCTTGAACTCACGGACCATGATGACCTGAGCTAAAGTCAGATGCTCAACCCACTAAGCCACCTAGGCATCCCGAATAGATTTTTTTTTTAACTCTTTTCATGTTTATTTATTTTTGAGACAGAGAGAGACAGAACATGGGCAGGGGAGAGGTAGAGAGAGAGGGAGACACAGAATCCGAAGCAGGCTCCAGGCTCTGAGCGGTCAGCATAGAGCCCGCCGCAGGGCTCGAACTTGTCAAATGCGAGATCGTGACCTGAGCCGAAGTCAGAGGCTCAACCGACTGAGCCACCCAGGCATCCCTAATAGATTTTATTTTTTAAGAGTAGTTTTAGTTTTACCAGAGCACTACTTCTCCTCCTTGCCTTGGTATGGTACCTGTGTTACAGTTAATGGACCAATGTTGATATGTTATTATTAATTAAATCCACAGTTTACAAGAGTGTTCCCTTCCTCGTGTTGTACAGTTTTAGGGGACCCACAGCATTTAATCTATCTTTTTAAAAAAAAGTTTTTTTTTTTAATGCTTATTTATTTTTGAGACAGAGAGAGACAGAGCATGAACGGGGGAGGGGCAGAGAGAGAGGGAGACACAGAATCGGAAGCAGGCTCCAGGCTCTGAGCCATCGGCCCAGAGCCCGACGCGGGGCTCGAACTCATGGAGTGTGAGATCGTGACCTGAGCTGAAGTCGGACGCTTAACCGACTGAGCCACCCAGGCGCCCCTAATCTATCTTTTTAAAATATACACATAATATTAGCACCTTATAGAAGCGCTGGGAAATTTTTTTTAAGTTTTTATTATTTATTTATTTATTTATTTATTTATTTATTTATTTCATTTTGAGAGAGACAGACACAGCACAAGTGGGGAAGGGCATTGAGAGGGAGAGAGAATCCCAAGCTACCAGCACAGAGCCTGATGTGTTGCTCAAACCCAAGAAGCCATGAGATCATGACCTGAGCTGCAACCAACAGTTGGACACTTAAGCATCTGAGCCACCCAGGCATCCCATAATCTACCATTTTAATTATATCACCTCTAAGATAGTTTTGAGTTTTTAACATTTAAGTTGAGGAAAACTCACAAGGGATGAAATGAACATTTAGATCTTGCATGTGTGTTACTGCTTCTCACCAGGACTTCAAAGCAATCATAGAAAAGATTTTTTCTTTTTTTGTATGTTTGTATTACCTTTAGGAAATTTTCCAACCAGTAGTCTCTATAGCTCAATATTCTCTGAGAGAAATAATATGAGAAGAGATTGTTTTAATTTTAATTTTTACTGAAATGCGGTAAGATTGGTAGAAATGATCACATAATTCTTACAGGTATAACAAAATTATATAGTATCAAAGGAAGGGGCCAAATGCACAGATTAATTTTGTTTTCTAAATCAATATTGTGCCATGAATGCCACTACATCTTGCCCGTCATCTCGGATTGGAGAGAGCCTGGAATACATAATCTAAATGTTGTAACTGAGGATTGTTGAAGGTTTGTCTATACGGAAATGCTGTGCAATTTGGACAATGCCACCTGAAGGTCATAATGAAAAAAAATGAAGGAGCCCATAGTATGAGAACGTGTCAAAGAACATCTAAAATAGGTGAGGCCCGTAATTAAGGTTTACATCACCACAATGTACCTGATTAGAAAATTCACCAGCCTTGGAAGAAGAACCAACAAAATCATAGATTCTTTACTCTACAATAGACTATAGTGAGCTAGTCCAACAGAGTCACTTTACAAACAGAAACTAAAATTCAATGAGATGTCAGTGTTAGTGATAAAAGGTATACTTAACTGTGTTTTTCATCAAAAAGGAAAAAAAAAAACCAAGTAAAATAGCCTATAGATCTCATTTTCCTGCAAAGATGTTATGGATAACACCCAGAGTTAGCTGTTAATTAATTTTGATTAATGACGAAGACTAAAGAGAGGGCTATAGAGCATAATAAGATAGTTTTCTATTCCTAACAGTTTAGACCAGGAAATAGAGACCTAGAAAAAGTAAAACAATAATAGCACTTAAAGTTTCAGGCATGATAACCTATCTGATTGAGAGTATGCCAATTTTCTGTGAGCCCGTTGGACCGCTTCATGAAATGATCACAGAAAAGGGACAATTTAACTAGATCTTAGAGAACTGGTAGGGTTTGGATGAGCAAAGAGGAGGAAGGCAGGCATGCCGTGTGATGACAATGACTGGAAACATGGACGCTTTTTGCAGAAACAGTGAGTGGATCCATTCAGCTGAACGTGAAGACTTTATTTGGGGAGGCAGCTAACAGTAACGGTGAAAATGTACGCTTGGATCACACTGCGATTTGAAAGCGGCTAGGGAATATGGACTTCATCTTGTAGTTAGCAGTGGGCTGCTTGCTTTCTTCAGTAAGAGAGTTACACACTCAAAGCATTATTTTTAGGAGATAATTAGGGTGGCATGCCTGATTAAGAGAAGCTAGGAATGTTTGGACTGTAGCCCTATCTTTTCCAAGTTGATGCATTGGTGGACAACTGTGTTCTCTCTCCAGACACCCTCCAATGTTAATATTGGCAACAGTGGAGTACCACTGGATTAACCTACTACTGAGCAGCTTTTTATTTAATGTAATATAGAGCGTGCTTGCTTTTCATCTTTAGCAATCTTTTAAAGAAGGGTGAGGAAAATATTTTTAGATCTATGACATTGACCTCTACATCTTAGGGTAATATTAATGAAATCCCAAGTCTTCTAAATGTTGGTGCTGGGAAAACAGGGGGTTGTTGGTTAAAAAAAAAAAAATTGAGGGAATTGGAAAAACGTGGTTAGAAATGACGTCAAAATCGCAGGCTATGGGTAGCTGTAAAGAGCTAATCTGATTTTCATTAGAGAATCTGTAGTCAAAAACCCAGGTGTCCGGGCGGCGCAAACTACAAGAAAAAGGACAGGTATCCAATTCACGGACTTCATAGCACCTAAAAATAATACTGTTCTGGGTTTAAGAACAAACCATTCACCTTCAAATTCAGAAGCAAAGAAGAGAAAGAAAATAGAGCAGCAGAATGGAAAATAGTTACCAGTATGGAAATAAATCTTTGCTTAAAAGGATCTGGTCACAGTGGAAGTGAAGACGGAGAGGAAGTATAATGAGGAGATACTGAAGGACAGCTTTATGCTGTCCTATGTCCTATGTCCTATGCTTGCACTATGTGCGAGGACATTGCACATAGTGAAAGGATAAGAGAAAGAGCTACTTCGGTAGTTTTATAGAAGTAGATACATCCAGAGGACTTAACAGGCTCTCATTGTTCTTCTGTCAAGCATCCCTAGAAAACATGTCATGGTTATCACCCCATTTTACAGATGAGGATACTATAAATTGTTCCTTAGTATTTTAGCGCATGAATCTCAGCTTGCTGATTAGCAATGTATCTGAGGTGTAATTGGGCCACGATAAGAAACAGGATCGTTTCTTTCCCCACCCTCCCCACCCCCACGCAGGATCTTTAGTTTAACCCAGAAGAATGTTTCCTTTGACTTATCTGCCACACAACTGGTCAGTGTTCCATCATGGTACCTCAACACCGTCATGTATTTTACGTTACCAGAAAAATCGGGCAAGCTTCAAGGAAATCGGAGTAGGAAGAAATCCATACTATTGAATCACTTGCTGATATTTCTGCACCATCCTAGAATTTCTTATTTAAGTGTTGCCCAAATTTATTCTGGCTTTCTTTGAGTTTGTGAGAACAGACACAAATAGTTTCTGGTGATTTTTTTTTTTTTTTTTTTTTTTTTTGCAGAATAACAGCTTGGCCTTTTGGGAATATGAATCACAGGTCACGTCATAAAAGAACTGATGGTCGAAAACTTTTTTGAATACTCATTCGTTTGGGACAATCCTTTTTTTTTTTTTTCCTAAATAAGGAAATAAAAAATTTCTTGATAAGAAATCTCATTAGAGGTTTAAGTGAAAAAAATTGTGTGGATTTGTTTTAGTGGTATCAGAATGACTACAAGATCATCAGTTGCTTAGAACATATGCTTAAGAGAAATGGTTATTGAGACTGCTAAAAAATATTTTTGAAGCGTATTCCGAAGCTAACCACATTCCTTCCCCCACTTGGACTGTAGGGTAATAGAAACTATGCTTTTAGAACAAGACAAGTAAGAGAAGAGTTACCGTCAGAGAACTGTCTGATTTACCTTTCTGGAAATCATTTCATTTTGTTCCAGAGGGGTGGACTATGGAACTTTCTGAGAGAACATGGTTACGAAACTGTTGTGTGATTAGAGCTCGGGAGGGAGGGACTGTTTTGACTCTCTTGTTACTATGTGAGGGCTGGAATTTTGCAACCAGAAGGTTCCACAACAGTTGGGAACGACAGTTGTACAAGGAGCAAAGCAGAAGATAAATGTGTGTGTCCTGTTCCTCCTGTTCTAAGCACCACACAGCACGACTGTGCCAAGACAAGATTTCCTGCTTGTATCAATATTTTTTATAATTACAAAACCTCCTGTGCAAAATCCATTAACGGAAAAAAAAAATCTCACAAATAATATCGACGCTGTCTTTAGGTTAGACAGCCATCTGGTTAGCTGATTTTCGCTATGCACACACACACACACACACATATATAGCCTTATTTAGATGCCTTATTATAATCCTTGTTGCATATCCAGTTATGTACTGTAAACGAATCTGTGTCCTCTTACAAAAATGAAAATAGTTGAAATTTACAAGGCACTCAAAACATGTTAAAGTTTACCGTGAGCCGTTATTGTCCTATTATTCGTGGCTTATTCTTATCTTTCATTCACTTACTTATCTCTTACTTGTATATTAATATTAGTTTCGTTTTCCTTCATTTCTATTAAGTTCGTTGTCTGCTGCTTTTTCTTCAGTTTGCCCCCATTTGGACTTTGACTCTCGATTCTTGGGTTCCTTTACACTGATGCCCAGAGACATCTTGGCATAAAAGGAACCACCAAGAAAACGAGATAACCGATAACCTCAAAATCATAAATTAAACCACGAGCTCTCGCCAACAGAAACTTAAATGAAACAGTACAGAATAGTACGGACCTGAGTGGAGGGAAGGAAAAAAATCATGGGTTTAAGGGTTGTTTACTAGAAGCAATTTAATTGCAAAATTTCATTCGGTGAACAGTTATCTAGAGAAAACTTCTTAGAGCCCAACGACGTATTTAAAAAGCCAGAAGCTGGTGAGTTTGGGACCTGGTCAGATCTGGGGTAACAGAGACATTAGTGTAGGAAGTAAACATTGGGAGTGAAGCTGTGTTTGGAGAAAGAGGGCACTTGTAAAGCTGGGAGTGGAGTTGTGGGGTCAGCAGTTTATTTACAGAAAGAAAGGGCTACGTATAACTAGTGATTTAGATGGGAAATGCGACATTCTTTTAATGTGCCGTTGAATCCTGTCCTGTAACCTGCTTTACACACCTAGTGTACTTCTGTGCCGATGCTGAAATCCCATAATTATAGACATGACCCTTATTAAAATGAAAAATTGCTAGAGATTATATATAATATACAGCATACATACGTAAATATGATATGTATATTTAAGCCTGAATTACAAAGTACGGTTACGAAAATATCAAGTATATTTTTGTGGCAGTCCCCACCTGTGTCCCCGGATTCCATGCTGCTGCAGATAAGCGAGCAAAGGGAAGACAGGGAGGTGGCGGGGGAGGTCTCGACGTTCAGGATGTGATTTTTTCTGCAGGCAGTGAGGGTCCTTGTGAGGCCATCCGTGGTTGTATTTGGACATGTTACTTAACCTCTATAAACCCGACTTCCTTTTTTCAGTAACATGTGGATAACAACAGTACTTGTAATAAGCGAGTTATTATTTTGGTTAAATAAACTTTGCTTCGGAATATTTTAGATTTACAGAAAATAGGCAAAGATTATATAGAGAGCTCCCATACACCCTCAGCCAGTTTCCTCCGTTGTTAACATCTTACATGACCGTGATACGTTTGTCAAAAATGAGAGTACAGGGGCACCTGGGTGGCTCAGTCCGTTAAGTGTCCATCTTCGGCTCTGGTCATGATTTGGCTCAGGTCAGGTTCACGAGTTCCAGCCCTGCATCGGGCTGGCCACTGCCCGTTTCAGTGAAGAGCCCGTTTCAGATCCTCTTGTCTCCCTCTCTTTCTGCCTCTACCTCTCTCTCTTTCTCTCAAAAATAAAATAAATGTTTAAAAACTGAGAGTACATTGCTGTTAACTCCAGACCTTATTTGGATGCCACCAAGTTTCTCCACCGATGTCCTCTTTTTATCCCAGGATTCCATCCTAGCCACCATGTTGGACTTAGTTATCATATCTCCCCCATGTCCACAGACTTATTTCAACATAGGAAAGGTAATAAATGTTAAATACACTCAGCAGAGTGTGGGAGATGCAATAAGGAATTTGTCAACACTTATATATATATGCTGCAGTTATAACTGGGTGACAGGCACTAAGGGCTTTAGAAATACCAGCTCCTCTACTCTCTCTCTGTCTCTCTTAAGCTTTATTTATTTAAGTAATCTCAACAGTCAACGTTGGGCTCGAACTCATGACCCCGAGATCAAGAGTTGCATGTTCTTCTAACTGAGCCAACCGAGTGCCCTTCATCTATGCTCACAATAATTCTTTCTTTCTTTTAAGTTTTATTTATTTTGAGAGAGACAGAGACAACTTGAGCGGGGGAGGGGGAGAGAGAGAGGGAGAGAGAGCATCCCAAGCAGGCTCTGCACTGTCAGCACAGAGCCTGATGCGGGGCTTGAAGCCACGAAATCATGAGATCATGACCTGAGCCAAAACTAAGAGTCGGATGCTTAACTGACTGAGCCATCCAGGCGCCCCCAATTCTCACAATAATTCTATGAAGATTCCAATTGCATCCACTTTACAGAGGAGTAAACTGAGGCACAGGAAGTTCAAGTAAGTTGCCCAAGATCGTGCTTCTGGCAGAGCTGGGATGCAGCCCAGGCTTCTAATCACCAGATTGCCTTTCTCTGTAAATGTTTAATACATGCTGTTATTGGGAGTAGATTCTGGAACTGGGGAATTCTGTCCAAGGCAGCAGGGTTATTACCAGGAAGTTATCTCCCAACCCCCCATTTCTAAGAATGTGCCTGATTTTGTGCCCTCTTTAACCCCACAGTTACAGCAACCCAGAAAGAAAAGGTATGGAATATGGACTGAATTAGCCAGGAGCCCTCAGTGAATAACTTTCCCTATGGATCCCTTGCTATGCCATATTTTTCTTACTTTTATAAACATACACACCTATTTCTTTCTGTCTGTCTCTCCTTCCTTCCCTTCCTTCCTTTCAACATAAGAGGCTTAAGCCACGAAACCTCAACCAAAACTGTACCAAATGAGAAGCATTTTTTTTTTTTTAATTTTTATTTTAAATCTGGGAATGAAGAGTGAGAGCAAGCAAAGGCAATGGAGTTGCTGGTGGGTGAGAATCGGGGTTAGGATAGAAAAGGAGAAGGATTTGGGTGCAGAAAGAAAGAAGGATCGACTGGGGTTCTCCAGTCAAGCTCTGCCAGGAACCAGCTTGACAATGTTGTAGGTACACATGGCCACTTTGTATTTCCACTCCCCAGCTACAAAATAAGCAGATCCCTTGTAACCGTATTATATGACATCGGGGCCAGAAATTCAAACATTCCAAGTTGTTTCAATGAAAATACAGAAGTAAGAACACAGTGAAGCTGGCACGAAAATCTTGGTAACTAAACCGACAGATGAGCAGGACTCAGTACCACAAACTATTAGTTTGGGGCCGTCTTGAGAGTGGGTCTTGCCACCAATAAAGCGGGATCTGAAAGTAACTGGCGGGATTGCACACGGGTGGAAAAGAGTTGCTGTGCAACATTTATTTATTTATTTATCTATCTATTTATTTATTTATTTATTTTAAGTTTGTTTATTTTGAGAGAGACAGAGACAGTGGGAGCGGGGCAGGGACAGAGAGAGAGGGAGAGAGAAAAATCCCAAACAGGCTCCACGCTGTCAGCGCTGAACCCCACGCAGGGGCTCAAACTCACAAAGCGGACCTTGAGATCGTGATCTAAGTGGAAACCAAGAGTCCGTCGCTTAACCCACTGAGCCACCCAAGCGCCCTTCAACAGACATTTATTGCGACACTGTTCCAGGTGCTGGGGATTCAGTGGGGAAGAAATCAAGCCCCCTTCACTCGTGGCCCTCACATTCTACTTGAGGGTTGAGCGATAACAGACAAGTGAATCCATAGGATAATTCCAGAATGCTGGATGTTATAAAGGAGATGAACGCAGTGATAAGACAGAGAGTATGGGGTAGGGGAAGGGGTACCCACACTTTAGGTAGGCAGAGGTAAAGAATGCTTAATTTACATGTGTTCCGATTGTGGACGCAACGGGCGAGATGAGACCCTTTGATCCTTTCGCAGTCAGTAAAATGGCCTTTATTTATAATGCAGTAAATGTGTATACAAAAACAGCTTTCCACAGGAGGTTTGAAACCGTCTTACTAGAAATGTTAAAAAGTGGAGTACACAGCACTGTTTTAAGAGGTACTTAGGAGTAATTCTTCTGGAAATAGGAGACTCTACTATTTCACTCAATCCTGCCTTCACCCCTAGGAGGAAGGTACTAGAACTTTAAAGAGATGAGAGCAACCTTTCCCACAGTCACCAGTGACCTCTCTGAGTGGAGCCCAGGCATGAACCCAAAGCCCACCTTACTTATTTCATCCTCAAGGCCCTGACAAGACTCTTTCCCAGGTCTGTATGGATTCGTGTAAAGATAGTCCCGGTGTCTGCTCGGGGCTGCAATGTCGCCCCCCCCCCCCCCCCCCACCACACACACACCTCCAAGTTCATCTGGTAAAGCTTTCCCCATCAGTGTGACTGTATCTGGAAATAGAATCTTCGGGAGGTGAGTTAAATGAAGTCATAAGTATGGGGCCCTGATTCTGTAGGATTAGGGTTGGTCTGAGACACTAGAGCGAGTGCTCACTGACTCTCTATGCACACACGTGGAAGAAGCTCAGCGCAGAGGTGGCTCGTGGGCTACGAGCCACGAAGGGAGGTCTCACCAGAAACCACATCAGGTGACCCTTGATCTTGGAATTTCAGCTTCCAGATCTGTGAGGAAATAAACTTCTATTGTTGGAGTCGCCCAGTCTTTGGTATAGCAGCCCGAGCCGACGAATACAATGTCTCAGATTGCACCCGCTTGCTTCCACATCGTTAGATCATGGATAAAGTTGAATTATTCAGATCACAGATAAGGTGAAATGCCATCGCCGCTTTCTTTTTTTCTTTTGTTTCTTTTTAAATGCCTGCTTATTTCTGAGAGAAAGAGAGGCAGAGCACGAGCAGGGGAGGGCCAGAGAGAGAGGCAGACACAGAATCTGAAGCAGGTTCCAGGCTCTGAGCCGTCAGCACAGAGCCTGACTCAGGGCTCCAACTCAGGAACCGAGAGAGCGTGACCTGAGCCGAAGTTGGACGCTTAAGCGACCGAGCCACCCAGGCGCCCCACCAATCCCTGTTTCCAGTGCTCGTCACTAAGCCACTTGCACACGTAGTTTATGAGGCATCGTTTTAGGAACCGCAAGAATCACTTCCATCGGTCATTTCTGGCCTTCTTTTAGCCCTTTAACAGAGAGTGCACCAAATAACACTCAATAAAGTCTCTTATTCATTGGCATTGAACTAGGTGCTTTTAAATGAAGTTAGAGACCAGGTTTCTTGTAATCATGTATCCTGTAAGGTTAATAGTATCAACAGCGGCATCAATGTGAATTAACTCATTCTTCTTAAACCTAGACATGGTTAAAATTAGTCATTCTCTCTCCTTGCCTTCGTCCCTCACATCATCCCGACTTCCCCCATTTTCATCACACAATCTCCCAGAGTCGCAAAACCTGCAAATACAGAACTTTTTTTTTGTTTTTTTTTTTCATTTCTTTTTCTTCTTTTTCCACAGATGTAGAACATTCTGGAACTCTTGTAATGTGTTTTCACAAAATATCGTCATTAAGCTGTTAGGCATCTCCGTATTCTTCGGGCTCCAAGCATGGATCTACCACCTACTAGCTCTGCGGCTGCAGGTAGCGTATTTGGCACTCCTAAGCCTCTCTTCCTTCACCTGTAGTATGGGTTTACAGTGGGGATTAAATAAGTTTACACAGGAAAGCCTGGCAAGTCGTAAACGCTCTCAAAAACTGTCAATTACCACCACCAGCATGCTGCTACCATTACTATAGTAATATATATGCAGCTAACAAATCTACTCTAACTCATCTGGGTAGAGTTATTAATAGCTTTCCTGGTTTGGAGGCTACCTTTATGTGGCCACTCTGCATGTCTCACATTTGCTCTGATTTTCTGTTCTAGCCAGCAACACTCTCACACATAGTTAGTTCACTCGCTCTCCCCTCCAAGCTATTCCCCTTGCCCGGGATGTTGCTCTCATACCATTGCCAAATCATGAACTTTCTCGCCTTCAAAATCCTACTCAGAGCTCAGTCTCAGGATGGAACTTTCTCTGATAATCCTGCCCTCTACCCAATCCAGAAAGCTCTCAGCAGTCATGTAAATAAGTCTGTATAACTTTAATTGGCTTTGTTTATAAGCTTCTTCTTGTATCTGTTTTTCCCCTCTAGGTATTTTTTTTTTTAATGTGTTTATCTTGTCTCCATTAATTTGTAAACTCCCAGAGGGCAAAGCTTGAACACACCTTGGTGTTGGTATTAAGTGGATGAACAGTTAGGACTGAATGGCAGACAGTGCAAACCTTGTTGATTACTAATCTGTTAAAAAAAAAAAACAAACAAACCACCCTTCATTAATGCTTTCTTAGTAGTGATGGCCCTGAGACTGCTCATCTAATGTGAAAATATATCTGGTTTCTGCTGGTGTCCAGTGAAGATAAAATCAACAGTTCCAAGTTTTCCATAATGTGAGGGGGACGGACGGTGAGGGCATATTCTGATCTGTCAGACTAGATACGAAAGGCATGTTATTATGGAGATTATTTTCTTCAGAGGTATATACTTGTCTCTGCAAGGCTGGGGGTCCATCTCAGAAGAGAAATAATATTTACTTTCAAAACAGGTCTACAAAGCAAACAAAGCCTCAGAAAACATACAATATTCAAAGTTGTGCTAAGAGAGGAGGGGAAAGGAATTTAATTTAGAAGGCCTTTGTGTGTGTGTGTGTGTGTGTGTGTGTGCGTGCGTGTGTCTAACAGAAAATACCACATGGTCCAGCTCTCCAGGATCACTAGGTAGGTGGATTGTTCATTTCGGTCCCGGTAACAAAGGACAGCCTGGGCAAAGGGTCCTTTCTCACTGCATGGGGGAAGAAGTGGGAATCCTTTACCGTGACCACCTGCTTCCTTCGCTTCAAACCGGCACAGAAAGTGCCAAATACCCGTATATCATTCTCGGCGCGGAGCCCACGGTATAAACCAACGTAGGCGGTGCACTAGATAACATCAAAGCCCCAGGCAGGGGCCAGAAAAGGGGGGGGGGGGCAAAGCAGCCGAGGGAATGAAGCGCCTCCCCCTAGCATTTCCTCTCACGCCCACTTCCAACCTAGGAGGCTTTTGCTTTCTGCTTTTGTTGTTTTTAAAATTAAAAGTTAAACCCAGGAAGCTTTGGATCAGACTTTTTGCGTTGCAGTTCGGGTAAGTTTTCTCTGGGTTCTTTTGTCTGGCGTCTGGCTTGGCAGTAGCCTTGGGCGTGGGGCAGAGTTGGCAGAGCGGGCGGGGAAGGTTTTGTCGCCGGGTCGCCCCGAGGAGGAGGGGATTCGGCCGGTGGACGGGAAAGCCCGGCGCGCGCGGAGGGCGGAGGGCGGAGGGCGGAGGGGAGGGACGGGCGGCGGCGTGACCCGGCGGCCGGCGGGGAGGAACCTCGGGGATCTCCGCGTGGCGGCGGCGCTGCCGGGCCGCGCGCAGGGCGGAGGGCCGGGGCCGCGGGGCCGCGCCAGGGGGGAGCTCGAGCCGGGCCCGGCCGGGAGGCCGCGTGGGAACCGGGGCTGGGGACGCGCGGGCGGCGGTGGCGGCGCGGGGCTCGGTGGACGCGGCGGGACGGCTGGGTCCCGCGACCCAGCCGCAGCGTGGACTTGTGTTCTCCCAAAACTGCTCAGCGACGAAAATGTGCGTAGAGCCCTGCCGTGACACTGCCCTCACTTGAACCCCACTCCCCGAGGGGGGCTGCAGAAGCGTTCACACGGCCGGCAGGGTTGCAGCCAGAGTGAAATGGGGCCGTAGGAACCCTCTCTCTGTCCCCCCCCCCCTCCCCCAGAGTATGGTCACCTCCCCCATTGTTCCAGAATTTTTGACAGTTCAAACTGCTGTTCACCCTTCACGTTTATTTTCTGGTTAACACCTCCCCCCCATATTCCGATACTATTTGAGAAATTGTATTTAATTTGCCACAAAACAAGCCGAAACTAGCTACTTTACCGTTCAGCTGGCTTTGCCTGCGTTCTGATAACTAGGAAGTTAGAACTGCAGGCAGACTTAGGAAGAGAAATTGCATTTAGAAAATTCGAAACTAGAAAATACGAAACTGTTCCGTATTGCATGTATTTCAAAGCAGAGTTTTAATATTGATTTGCCGCCCAAGAAAGTTAAATTGTGAGTAGTCTATTTAAGAAAAAAAGTTCTTTAACAGGCTGAAATGACAAAATTGTCTGTAACTCCAAATTGCAGATTTAATCTGTTAGAAAGCTCCTAACAATGCCAAATCCCATATAAACATTGTGTTCACAGTGTGTATTTGTTATTGATTCACCAACTATTGGGTTAAAATTATATTCATCCAGTTAGCATTTTGATTTAGCAAGTGACACTAGGCAGAATTAATAATTATCAAGTTACCTTAATCTTTATCTTGGGACAGATTAGGTATACTTGAACATTTAAATGAAGGCTTATTTTTTTATTCAAATGCCCAGTTGGACTTTACCTAATTTTTGTGACTGCAATCCATTGGATGTCATCTACTTTTATAAAAGAGAGATGATTACATCACTTGGAAATTTTAAAGATTGCATTATTTCACTGCAAGGTTGGGAGCATAGTATGCTAAAAATCATCATTTCAAATTTAGGCAGTTATTGGATGATCTTTGCTCTTATGACCAAATTTAGTTTTTAACAGATATATTTCCCCCTTTACGTGACAGGACTTTTGGTTACAAGCTTGCCTTTACCGAGTATTCCATTTTTAATCATTGCCATTCTGGTGCATTAAGCTTTTTTTTTTTTTTTTTAGCTCAAATGAGCTAGAGGTAGGATTTCCTCAGGGAATTTTCGGGGTCAACCCCAGCAGGAAAAGCCTAGATGTCTTTATGGAAGCCCCAGGGAACAAAACAACTCAAGTTTTCACAGATGGCCCACAGAGTGGGTGTACGGTCGTTTAGCATTTTTATTCCTTAAAAGGGGAAAGCAGTTTGGTTTAATCTGAGAAATTTTTATGCATCAAAATTTTTGTTTTGCCTTATTCCTCCCAAGTTCAACGCGGCTCCTTAAACCAGTTCACTTTTGCCTGCTTCTTTAGGTGTACGTGTGGAATTTCTGAGCCCCAGATTTCTAACCTTCTTTAGTAATCTAACCCCAAAGACCTTCTTCGACACCCTGGTCCAGCCCCTCCCGATTTATTTCCATAGATTACCACTCCTTGCTTCCTCTACTGCTTTCTAGCAGCAAGGGTCAAACTCTGGTTTATGGTAATCACTCCCTCTTCCCCCTCTCCTCCTCAGCGTCCTAGGAGCCTAGTCGGCTGCCCAGCCCCAAACCTCCTTTTCTGACCCCAAAGACCCGTCCCCTCCCTGACCCAAGCTGTCAGGCGGACCGGTAAGGGTTAACCTCGCTGGCAGCCCGGGCTCTGGGAACCACCAGCGGGCTTTGGAGCGGCCTCTGGAATAACCTTGGCTTCCCTCAATCTTTTAATAGAACATCCGCCACCAAGAAGTGGTTTCAGTTCAGGGTTAATAATATGTCCCCTTCCATCCTCCAAACCAACACCCCGCCCCCCTCCCTGTTTTTTTTTTTTTTTTTAAGTTGTTTTTCAAAGTTAATGAGTTTCAAGTTTCACAATGACTTTCCCCTTCCCTCCACGCGTTGCTGAGGAAACCCCCTTGGGGTCCCCCCCCCCCCCCCGCCCTCCCTTCTCCTTTCCCCTCCCCCATTCGGCCCGGGCGGGGGGCGGGACTGGGAGACCCCATGACGTCACTGGGCCGGCCCACATCCTGCTTTAGAAAGTAAAGAGACGGTAAAGAGAAACTACCGCCCCGCCCGTCCCCGCCCCTCTTCCCCGACCAACCGCCCCCAACTGCGCGACCCGGCCAGGCCTTCCCCGGGCCGCGTGACCGGCTGGGCCCGCCCCTCTGCCCCCGCCGGGCGCCAGTCCCCGAGCCAGCGCAACCCCGGGCTCCCGCCCCTCGCGTCCCTAACCCCGCCCCTCCCCCCCTCGGGCCGCGCCGCCGCCTCCTCCGGCACCCCCACCTCGTCCCCGCGGCGGCCGGGCTGGGCGGAGCCGCGGGCGGGCGACCGGGGGGAGGTGCGGCCCCGGGCCCGCCCCGCCGGGGAGACCCGGGGCTCCGGGCTCCACGCGAGCCCCGACCGGGGCACCCACCCCATTCCCAGCCTGCGCAGGGCCGCCGGCCGCGCCTGTCCACTCGGGCCTCTGCGCCGGTAGTGAACCCCCCTCGCCCCTCCCCCGCCGAGCCCCAGCCTCAGCCCTCGCTGGGGGACGCCCCCTCCCCCGCCCGCGCGGCTCAGCTCGCGGCCTCCCCGCCTCCCGCCCCCGGGGATCCCCTGCCGCCCCGCCCACCCGCGGGAAAGCCTCGGACCTTCGCCCTCCCTCCCCCGCGCCGCCCGGCCCGCGCACCTCCCGTCGCCCCTAAAGACGCTAAACGTGCCCTACTCTGCCCCGGGGAGAGGTAAAGCCCGCGCCCGCCCTCCGCGCCCCGGGCCCCACGGACCCGGGGGCCGCTCGCCCAGCCTCGCCGCCCGGCCCCCCGCTGTCCCCTTCCCGGCGGCGGCGGTCATGCCGCGGCCCGGGGCGCCGGCGAGCGCGGCCGCCTCCCCCGCCCGGCGCCTGCGGCCCCCGCCCGCGCGCCCCGCGCTCCCCCCCCCCGCCCCCCGGCCGGCTCCCCTGTTTAATATTTCAGCGCTGGGTGGTGTGAGTGCCAGTCGCCGGCCTCTAGTGTGGCTGCTGCTGGGGCGGCGGCGGCGGCGGCGGGGAGGGGAACGGAGCCTGGGGGCCGGGAGCAGCGGCGGGAGGAGGCTATGTTTGTGTTTGAGGTTGTCAAGTGAAGGAGGGATCCCGGGCGCCGCCGCCGCTGCCGCCACCGCCGCCGCCGCGCGGGGGTCGCGGAGATTCCGAGCTGCGGCCGCCGCCATCAGCAGCGCAGCTCCAGGGCCGGCTGCAGCGGCAGCGGCTCCGCCGGGCGTCCTGGCAGCAGGTTCGGCGCGGGCTCCGCGGCGGGGGCGCTGCAGCTGGGAGGGCGGCGGGAGGCGGGGGGGGGGGGGGGGGGAGGGCAGGACCACTTCCCCCTCCGCGGGCGGGGGGCGTGCGGGCGCGCGTGTGTGTGTGTGTCTGTGTGTGTGTGTGTGTGTGCGTGCGTGTGTGTGTGCAACCGCCGACCTTGCAGAGGGGATGGCTGCGTGCGGGAGACACTTGCCACTTCTGGGCGCCCTCGCAGCGCGCGAGCGGCCCGAGCTGCGGTCCTGGGAGGCGAGCAGGTACGGAGGGACTCAGCTTCCCCACCCCGCGTTCCAGCCTCAGACGCATTTTGCAAGAGGGTGGGGGGTGAGGGAGACCAGGCCTCGGCTTCCCAACCTCCCGGCTTTGTGGCTTTCTTTTCCTTTCGTTCTTTGCTCTAAGTGCCTGTTTACTCCCAGCCACCTGGGTAGTTTCTTTCCGGGTTGGGAGTACGCGCCTGCAGCAGTTGGGAAGTGGGCGGTGGGTTTGGGCGCGGGTCGGCTCTGGCTCGCCTTGGGGTCGGGCTGGGGACGGAGTTGCTGGAGAGGGGAGGGGGCGGTGGCGGAGCCGGCGGCGAGGAGGAGTCTCAGGGCTGCCGCGCTCGCCTCATCCCGTCCTCCTCCTCCTCCTCCTCCTCCTCCTCCTCCTCCTCCTCCTCCTCCTCCTCCTCCTCCTCCTCCTCATGCTCTCCGCATCCACTCCGGGCTCCTTCCTGAGCTGGCACTTCCATTCCCCCTCCTCCTGGCATGCGAAGCGCTTTGTTCAGTGCAGCGTTGCAGAGGGGTTTTCCCAGGCTCCGCCCTCCACATTCATTCATGTTTTTTCTCCTTGCAACTGTCTTTACGCTTTTTGATCCTGTCATGGTTTTGCTCCATGTAGTATTTATTTCTTTCCTGCAAAGGAACGGTTTATTACTCGTCCTAGTCGCTCCAGTGCCGCTGTCTTTCCCTATACTCACTTCCCCCCCACAAGGGTTTAAACATGGGATGGACAGCTAGGGACAGTGGGTAGGTAGGGAACCGGGTAGCCAAGAGCTGTTACTGATTGGGAATTTGCATATTTTATATTTAGGCTCCTGATTCGGGGTCACGTGATTGTATTACATTCGGAGTTCACGCTTTAAAAACTTCCAGATATCATGACCATTTAAAAGCTTTTAGTTAAGCATTCGCGCAATTTGTCTCTAACGTCTCGGAATTCTCTATTGAATCAAGCTTCGTGAATCGGATGGTGGATGTATTTAATGCAGAGAGTTGAGGAACCGTATCTTTTATAGATCATTTAGCCCTGTGATGGTATTTTGCCATCATATTTCGTATTCTTCCCCATGCAGTTAAAAAAAACAACATTGCAAATAATTTTGTGCAGTACCCACACAAGGCCTACCAGGCGTAAAATACTGAAGTTAATTGTAGCCTCCTTCCAATTCTTCACTGCTGTAATGAAATCATAAATTTCCAAAACCTTATACAGGAGTATTAGATCCAGTCTTTCCCATATAGGCTTTCTTAAGGAGTATTAATATTTGAGTGTTTTTGTGTGCCAGGCAGTGGGCAAAGCATCAACATTGTTTAGTTTAGACCTTGTAACCACCCTATGGGGTGGATACTATTTCTTAGTTTTAGTGTTGGGAAATCTGATCTTCAGAGAGGTTAAGTGCCTTGAACAAGGCCACACAGTAAGGGGTAAAAACCTGGCTTTGAACCCAATCTGGTTTGACAGCAAACCATATAGTCCTGACTTGTGTCCTACAGCCTGTTGAATAAAACCACAGACTAGGTATTACCTCCGCTGAGGGAATAAGCACTGAAGAGTAACCAAGTCACTTGGTACCATATTTTTTAGTCGCTGACCATGGGCAGGCTAGTCAACCTCTCCTCTCTCGTCGTCTTCTCTGTAGAGCAGATAAATGATAGCTATCTTACCAGTTATTATTAAGATTGGATTAGGTAATGTGTAGAAAGTACATAGGCACCCCGCAGGTGCTTAGTAAGTATTCTCAGTTTCTTCTGTAGTACTGGATATAACAAGTTTTAAACAAAGCATTCCTATCCCGTTCTTTGTGTCTGCTTAGTGATTAAACATAATTTCATGTTTTTCATCGCATTAGGCTTTGCTTATCAGCTTCCTTCCGGGAAATTAAAACTAAGCTGGAGGATCCTTGAGGGTCTTGTGGCAGAGGAGACACAGGTGGCCAGTTTGGGAAGAGGGATGATCAGGTTTGGGATTATTAACGTTTTGGCATATTGCGTTTCCGGTCACCGTCTTCAAAGGATAGAAGTCAGGACAGACTAGGTTGTGCTGCAGTAACAAATAACTCCCAAAGCTCAGCCACTTAAGACAACAGAAGGTCTCTTTCTTGTTTATGCTGTGTGATGATGACCTCAGCTCTGTGTTGCAATACTCACTGTCTGGAACGGTGCCTGTCCCACAGCAGAAGGAACAGAGAGTGCTAGAGGATTTTGCTTTGGTAATAAATGGTACAGCCTGGAAGCAGTGGGTGTCTCCTCCACTCACAGGTCATTAGCCAGAACTGGTCACACATTGTAGCTAAATGCAGGGAGGCAGAAGGTACAGTCCTACCACAAGCCTAGAAGAGAAAGCTGGAATAATTGGGGAGCAGCTCTGGTAGCAACCACGTATATTAACTGAATTAATTCAGTAAAACAAGATAAATGAGACATGGTCCTTGTTCCCAAAGTGCTTATGGACAAGCAGAAGTATATATATATATATATATATATATATATATGTATGTGTGTGTGTGTGTATATATATATACACACACACATATATACACATATAACATATATATGTGTGTATATGTATACATATTATATGTATAACCCTTGTATAGCCTAACGCTATACTTTAATTGTACCCTGTGATGTTACTGTAAAACATAGCTGAGTGAATCTTTTTCGCTCTTGTTTGGTAAAGGTACGGTGATTTTCTTTTTCTGTTTTCTTAAGGAGAAACCCAGATAGTAGCAAAATGAGATGTCCTATGGTTAATTAAAAGTTAGTAAGTGATCTTCTGCAGGTGTTTCTAGCTTGGTTATCATTTGTGGAGATTAGGTTAGTGCCGAACGAAGCCATACTTTTGAAATATCTTCTTCCTTTGAAGGTAGTAAAGTGTGATTTTTCTTTCTTTCTTTTTTTTTTTTCATTTTTAGCACACGGATTAATTGATGGATGTTGAGTTTATGGAGCTACCTTTTTGTGACCTGCACTTCCCACAGTTTCTGAGAAGAAAAAGGAGCCCCTGAATCAAAAAAGATGCCTCGCACCAAACAGATTCATCCTAGAAATCTAAGAGGTAAGATTCGGCATTAAGCAGAGGGATGGTTCACAATAAATCGTATGATAAAGTATTTCTTGGATATCAGAAACAGCAGCTCACTGGATGGCAACCCTGCCCCATGGTGAGTGCCAGGAATGTGCCATTTCTCTTGTTTACTGCCACTTTTCCCGTGTGATGCCCGTCTCTCAGGAAATGCTTCGTAAATATTTGTGGAATGTATCAATCCAATTTGACGAAATGACAGTGCCTTCCCAACCATCAGTGTGGGTATGAAAATGAGAGATTTACTTTCTCTTAACAGGGACCGTGTTTGCGTCGCGGAGTCTGAAATGAATAGTGGGATATTCTTTGCCAACCCGATTAATGGGAATTTTTGTGCCCCTCCCCCACACTGCTTTTGAGATTTGTCTTTGTGCTGGTCTATACATTAGATTGTCAAGAAGTGAAGAGGGTTGTGGTGGACGTTAACTCAGACCATCATTTGCAGAACTCAGAGGCAAAATGACCTATGTTTCCATGAGGAAGCAATCGTTCCAAATTACATACATTGTATGTATTTCGTACAAAGGTGAAAACATGCGCGTTTCCCCTTAGGTGTGAAGAGAGATTTTAATTTTAGGAAGGTGAGTTTATTTTAGCTTATGGTTTTCAAATAGTATATTGTTTAGTGTGTTACAGCAACTGGGAAGGACAATTATCTTTCACATTCAGTTTCAGCAGGTATGGGTCTAGCAGGGCTAAGCAAAGAACGGTTACAGCAAATAATTCCCAACTGAGTAAAGTAGCTTAGCGAAATATTTACCATTACAGGAAAAAAAAAAAAAAAGGCATCCTCAGGTACACGCAAGGTAAAAAATTAAGACCAAACCAATTAATTTGGAATGTTTCTTTGTGAAATCAATTTAGCCAGTCACTGTGAGGTGGTAATTGGAAATGTGGTCAGTCTTGTGGCCTACTTGAATCTGGAACAGTGCTGGTTTCCTGCCGAAAAGAGTACTGGGACTTTCTGCTGGCAGAGGTGGCTGCCTCAGACCAAGTTCAAATTGATGATTATAGCACCAGTGTTTAATGAGGTGAGGATTTAGATGGAGACCGTTAAGTCTTGTGCGTCGCAGTCTGAGCTTTCAGAGTTACGTAGAAAATGCTGAAAATTGACCGTGTATTTGCCCGTCCTCCTCGCTAGCATCTGAGCTCCCGAAAAGTAGGCACTTTGTCTCATTTACTACTGTAGGCAGAGTCTTCACGCTCCTGGGTGCCAGCTGAGGTGGGCGTTTAGAGTCTTGGGCCCAGCTTTTATAATTCATCTGTCTGAAGAGGGTGCCCTGTTCCAGCGTGCACAAAGGCAGCTTTGGGGGTTGTAGGCGCCCCAGGCCCGCACAGGTCCTGGCAACTAATAGGAGCCCAGATATTCGTCGACAGGAATGCCTGATTGGTCTTAAAGTATTATTCATGAGGTCATAAATAGTAAACATTTTTCGTATTTCATATACGCAGGCATTCCTTGGAGTTATTGTGGGTCCTGTTCCAGATGACTGCAGTAAGGCGAATATCGCGGTTAAAGCGAGTCAAATGAATTTTCTGGTTTCCCAGTTAGCGTAAAAGTTATGTTTATACTCTGCTGCGGTTGATGGATTTTGCAATAGCACTGTCTTAAAAAGCGTACGTCCTCCAAACATACTTCATTGCTAAAAATGCTTGTTCTCATCTGGGCTTTCAGCAAGTTGTGATCCTGGATCACAGATCGCCATAACAAGTATGATAATGATAACGAAAAAGCTTGAAATGTCGTGAGAATTACCAAAACACGACACAGAGACACAAAGTGAGCAAATGCTGCTGATCTTGTTAGGCACGGCGTCGCCACAAACCTTCAGTTTGTAAAAGACAGCATCTGCAGAGTGCAGTAAAGTAGAGCCCAATAAAATGAGGCGTGCTTGTCCTTTATAATGTTCTAGATCCCATGGCTATCCAGAGAAATGCAGATGTCAGGCCACAGACTGCTTTCCCTCCTGCCCCAAATGTACAGCCCGGCAGGTAGTTGTTGGATGCCTTCAAGTGCCACTGTTCTAGGAGGTAGGGACAAAATGATACTCAAATGTGGACCCTGAAAGAAGCGTGGAGTTGAGGAGGGGAGATGGGTGAACACATACCTGCGCCAGCGCGGTGAGGGGAGAGCAGAGGTACGAAGCTTCCGCAGAGGCCGGGTGTCCTACTCTGCCCTGATGTGGGGGCAGGGGGAGTTTGGCATGGGGCAGGGTAGGAAGAAAAGAGAAGCGAGGGTACCATCTGAAGTAGGTTCTCCTCAGGGGCCAAAGGAGTGGGAGAGGGTAGGAGATTGGAAGGGGAGAATTAGAAATCACATCCTGAGGGTCCACCACATCTGAGTCTTAGTTAAATAATTATTTTTTAAACGTTTATCTTTGAGAGGGAGAGCATGTGCGTGCGCTCAAGCTGGGGCGGGGCTGAGAGAGGAGGGCCAGAGGATCCAAGCGGGCTCTGTGCTGGCAGCAGATGGCCCGATGCGGGGCTCGAACTCACCACCTGACTGAGCCACCCAGCTCCCTCTCCAAGAGAACTTGAACTAAATTGGGGTCTGGCCCATCAGTGAGTCCAGAAAGTTGTTTGGCTAAGGCAGTAATGAGCTCTCTCAGGCACCGAAGAGCAGATCAAACTAGATTAGCCAAGGTGGTTGGACCTGCTGGGGGGGGGGGGGGGAGAGACAGGGGCAGGGGGTGGATTGACTGGGGGTGTGGACAGCGCAGCATGGAAGAGGTGTATCCCAGCCAGTGAGTTTAGTCAGCAGAGAAGGATGAGGGTGAGGCTGTTCTGGGTGGGGAAACCCAAGCAAACAAAGGCACAGAGGCAGGAAAGTGCTAAGATGTAACACTTTCAGAGTTTCTACTTTCCTTCCAAAAAACGTATTTGATGACTGTATCCCCAGGCACAGTTTGGGGGTTAGAGTAAGCAGGTATGTCCTGAATTGTAATTCCTCTGCTATTCCTGAATAAGTCCATTTTGCTGGTTTAAAAAAAAAAAAAAAAAAGTAAGCAAGCTGGTAAACATTAGGGATGAATTTTTTAGCATTTATGTTGTATCTCACTGTGACAGTTGAAATATCCTGTTTGTTTTGCTTTACCTGTCACCCGCTGCTTTGACTGACGGAAGACTTGTTGTGTCAGTTAGCTCTGAAATAGGGAGAGAGGAAATCAAGAGACCAGAAAGCGAGTCACAGCCCAGTTTGGACTGCTCACACTGCTTTAAGTGCATTTCTTCTTTTTAGGCCTCCTTGGAAAATAGTCTGCAAAGTAGTTGTCTCGTGTGTTGGTAATTAAGTCAACAATAAAAACATTTCTGCTCAAACTCGAATTATATATGTATTATGTTTTCGTGGCAGTTTTAATTCTTAAAATACAATTTTTCTTTGATTTATTCTCGGTTCATCTGGTATTGGTGTGGTCCAGTGGATATACAAAGCTGGAGGGTAAACATATTGCAGCTTTCTGGAATGTAAATTTTATTTGGGGGAAACTATACACACGTGTGTGTGCGTGTGTTCATGTACAAAAATATTACGCAAGTATAATTTATCATAGAGGATACAAAATTTATATGGATTAAAATTAGGCACGTCCACACTTCAGTCCTGTGAGAGGTGGAGTTTACACTTCTCCGATGTTAAGGTTCTTTAGTGGACAGGTATGAAAAGAACTGACATGTGAAGGGCAAGACATGAATTTGGGGCAAAACGGAAACAGTTAGAACTGGTGGAGAATCTGTACAGGTTGTAGGAGGGAGGGTTGTTGAATTCTCCGTCCTTGGCCCTATAAACCACATACAACCTTCGTCTCCGGTGCCTGTCTGCACGAAGCAGATGGGTAGAGTTTAACACGGACATGTCCTTTGCGAGCTTGAATAAGAATTTCTGGAGAGCATGAGGGAAACACTTGGGTGTTCAGAAGAAAGGCCGTGTGTTGTCCTAGGTTCCCTGGAGAAGGGCTCTTGGCCACTATATGGCGGACTCCCGGGCTGGAGCTCCCATGTGTGGTCTTGGTGAATGTGCCACCTCTGCCCACAATCACTCCCTTCTGATCCCCCGTCTCCCCTGCCCTCCCAGGTCTTTACTTGGACTCGGGTAACCCGGATAGAGGAGCCGGAGACTTGCTGGGGTTCCATGTCAGTCCTCCTAAGAGAAAGGGCTGTTTTTCTGCTGCGCCGGGCATCATTGTGAACGTGTTGCAAAACTCTGGGGAAGAAAGAAAATAGGTGTTAACCTATTATCGTTGAATTTGGGCCTAGGGTTTCAAAGACTGATCTACTTTAAGATCGGAAGTCAGTGTTAGAAAACACCAAGTGTTAACCTTTTGCAAAAAGGTGAATTTTGTTTAACCTTTTGCAAAACATATTTGGGGACTCTCGGTGTGGCTGTTTTTCATTTTTATGGTTGAGCGCACTTGGCTCTGAACGCACTGCTTTATTTTGACGTGAGAAGCAGAGGGTGAGGTCCACACACGTGGGGTCCGCAGAAGCCCATCACCTTGTCAGATGAGGCCCAAAGTCCTGAGTTTGGCTCCGACCCGGTTTGGCCTTCTCGTTCTCCTGTGTCTGATGGGTAATCTGCCATTTCAGGAGCTCAGCACACAGGCCCAGCGTTTCTGTGCTTGCTCTTCTTTCTGGAAAGTATTTTTTTTCCTCTCTCATTCCTACTGTTTTCTTTCTTCATGTAGGAGACGTCTCTGCCGAAGATTTTTCTCTTCATCTTTGAGCTTTCTCCCCTTCTCCTCCCTTCTCCCCTGCCATCTCACTCCCCAGAATACAGTAGGCCTCCGTTGCTTGTGTCTACAGGTACCTGACCACACTTCTGATATTGCATCATATTTATTCGCCTGCAGACCTGTTGTCTTAGCCGGATATAACTTACGTGTCAAGATAGACTGTTCTGGTCATCCCTCTGTGTTCAACAAAAGTGTATCTGCGCTAGCTTATTAGCAAGGTAGAGGGTTAAAGATGATTTACACTCTGGAAATTTGTTTATGCTTTTGGACCTTGGTTAGCAAATGCTTCTTCTGATATTTGGTAGCCTCGGATGAAGAAACCTGTTAGAATACAAAATTTTAATCGCCCGAACCAAGTAGTTATTACTAACTTCTGTTTTACGTGAGTTTTTGCCTTAGGATTCCCAGAGTTTATCTCTTTGGCACGTTTAATTAATATAATGGTAAAGAGTTTGGCCTCATGTTATCACTGGCTAGCTGTGTGGCCTTGGGCAAGCTGCGAGCATTGGATAATGCGTGAAGATTAGATAATACGGCAGCATTTAGCACGAGGCCTGACTCCAGGTAAACAATGCGGAGTTGTGGCTTACTATAAAGAACCGGTTTATGCCAAACTCCTGGGTTGCATTTGCTTTGCAAACAGAGGAAGCCCAGAAGCATGGTGTGATGCTGCTTCTACGGGTCTGCGTTAATTACGGATAGGTCTTACTGTCCTGACTTGTCTAGGGCTTGGGACGTGGGGGAGAGACATCACTGTAGGAAAGAATATGGGAAGGAAAACTCTTACTGCCTTCTCAGTCTGTACTCATTCAAACCTCACCTCATGTGTTGAATGTAGTTGTCAGGAAACTGATTGTGAAGTCTTCTGTTGTGTTATAACTGCATTTAAAAGGGGCGACATTCATGATCCTGTAGGACAGAAGCCCTCACTTGTGTTTAGGTTGTGAGATGGCACCACTCCCTCTGTCCCCTGTGCTCCCCTCCTGTGTGGGCCCTCGGAAACCCTGTAGGTGTATTCAGGAATAATCTGATGAATGTGGTTATTTTCATTTGTTGTCAGCGTGTGGAGTGGTTGTTGGGTCACCACTCCAGTGGTTTGTTGGGTAAATCGTCTGTCTTTTGTTTTCCTGTGATGTAGGGATGGTCTTATTGGGCTTATAAGTAGAATAAATTTAATTCTGATGATTTTGACATGGAGTTCCAGCCGTTTCTACGTTTTTAATATATATATTTAAATGTTAAGTCAGCAGTTCTATGTTGACCACCTTAAGATTTGAGAAGTCAGAAATCTTGTAGGGTAAACACCCCATGGCTTATTGAAAAAAAAAATTCTGTATATGACTGCAGCTAGAAAGGAAATAAGTAAATAATTTCACCTATAGTTTTTGGTGCTAAAGGTAAGAAAAGTATTGAAGTTATTAGCAGCTACCGTATAGGTAGCTGTTACTTTGACGAGGATAAAAAGACTAGATTTAGTATAGCAAGCCTCCCGTTTGTTTTCAGATAATTACTTTTCAGCTCATATTGAGAGCTTATTTGGTGCTTTTTGAATGCTTAACATTCACCAAATGCTTTTTTCTTTTTAAAAGCAAATACAAAATGTAATAATAAGATTAATCAGGGTAATGATTTTATTTTAGAACGTCTTTGCACAAAGTGTGTTCTGATGAGGTGTAATTTTATCTTACCATAGAATAGGAAAATACATAATGTGTATAAAAGTCTTCCATTATATGCGTACATTTTTAAGCCCTACATTTAGAATGCCATGTAATTTGAACAAGTCTGGGACAAAGTTGGTTCTTGTGTTATCTGAACAAATATTTTGTGAGTAAATTGAATGCCTTATTTTTTCATTCCTATATGTATTATTTTAAAACACTTTAACAGTCCTCTTTTGCATATTAATAATATGCCAAAATTTCAAATGGTGCTTAGGTATTCTTATAAATCACTTGATTTTTTTTTTAAGTTTTTTTTTTTTTTAAGTTTATTTATTTATTTTGACAGAGGTGGTGGGGAGCAGCAGAGAGAGGGGGAGAGAGAGAGAATCCCAAGAGGATCCACACTGTCAGTGCAGAGCCTGATACAGGGCTCGATCTCATGAACTGTGAGATCATGACCTGAGCCAAAATCAAGCGTCAGATGCTTAACCGACTGAGCCATCCAGGCAACCCCACTCTTGATATTTGTAAGAGCAGAGCAGAAACTTATCACCAAATAGTGTCCTTTCTTCTCAATACTCAGGTCATTTTTCAGAAGGAAGTTCTTGACTATTCGGCTTAGGGCTTTTATTTGGGGTAGCATTGCATTAATTTTGACTTTTTAAAATAACGTAAGATTCTTAAGAAATTTTCGGTGATGAATTTTGTTCTGGAAAATATTCTAAGGCTGTGCTGCCATGCAAAAGTATTTTAAAACCTATAGTGATCATAAACTAGTTGGTTGTACATCATTAACTAGAATCACAATCCGGTGAAGGGGAACCCGTGTAGTCTAAGAGTTGTTCCTGCCTAATCGATGGCAAAGCTTGATTTTTATGGTACTTGGGTGTGCGTGTGTAGTATTTCTGTGTGCCCATATGGGTAGAGTATGTATTTTCTTAAACATACTTATGTTTTGCATCGGTAGTAGTATCCTTATATGTGCTTATCTTCCAATTACAAAGATTCATCTGTGAAAAACAGGACCAGATCAGCATATAACTGCTTAATATTGCACTATTCAAATAGAACTAAATTAAGCATTCAGTTGGGGCCATGTTTGACAGTTTAAGAAGAAATGAAAATGAACTGAGATGATAGATAGCCCAGGGACCCAGAAGGTGGTTGGACAGTGCCGGAGGGGTGTCAGGCTGGTTTCTCATTTGCCTCTCCAAGAGAGCCATACAGCTTTTACAACTGGGAAGGACAGACCTTGGAGGTCATTTGGTTCACCTCCCTCATTTTATGGATGAGAAAGTCCAACCAGAGAAGTTGAAGTGAGTTGGCTTCAAGCAGCTTCTTTGCAGAGTGGTCTTGAGGAATTTGTGTTTTTTTCTTTTCTTTTTTTTTTTTTTAAATCATACCACTTCCCATAGTTACGGTTTGTTATGGACTCACGGCAAGAGGGACGTTGTGTTATGTCATTTTTACGATCGAAAGAGCGAACCTGTCCACAGGTCTGGGTGCTAGGCTCTTTGCAACATGCTTTTACGATCTTTGCTCATGTCATCCTTACACCCAAGTGAGACCGGTGCCACTCATGCCCCTGTTACATAGACGGGGGATGAAGCAGAGAGGTTGCTGGTTGCTGAGGGTCCCGCAGCCGGGAGTCTCCACGGCCTTTGCTCTTGACTGTTTGTCACGCTTGTACTTGCTATTGCTGGTGGTAGAGTTTTCCGGCTTAGTAAGAGCTGGCAAATGCCTCCCCCTCCTAATTGCAAAATAAAGCTTGTCAAGCACAGCGCCTGGGGCCAAGGTTACTCAGAAGGTCAGAATTCCAAGGACGCTGATTTTCCCTCTCTGAGTCTTTAATTGTTGAAATTCATTTCAGAGTTGGTTATGTATATATTACTCCCCGCTGGATTTGCTATTAGAAGGAAAGGAATTTCCAGGCTCTTCAAGAGAGAAAGAGTAGTTGTTCCATCAAAGATGTTGGCTTACGTATTTACTTAGTAATATATATCGAAAGTAGAGCTATCTTGCTTAAAAGCGAAAGTGGCAGTGTTTATTTATTTTTGATAATTATTTAAACATTTTTTGATTGAAATATAGTTGACATACAATATTATATTAGTTTCAGCTGTTCAGCATAGCGATGTGACAATTCTCTACACTACTCAGCATTCACCATGATAAGTGTGGTCACCGTCTGTCACCATCCAACATTGTTACAGTATTATTGACTGTATTCCTTATGTATTGGAATACATTCTGTATGTATGTATTTTTCATCTCTGTGACTTATTTTTTGATAACTGTAAGTTTGTACCTCTTAGCCCTCTTTACCTGTTTTGCCCATCCCCCCGATCTGTATCTCCTCGGGCAACCACCAATTTGTTCTCTGTACTTATGGATCTATTCCTGCTTTTTGTTTGTTTGCTTGTTTTGTTTTTAGATTCCTATATAAGTGAAATCATATGGTATTTGTCTTTCTCTGCCTAGTTTCACTTAGCATAATACCTTCTCCATCCCCTTCTCCATCCGTCTGGGTTGTTACAAATGGCAAGGTTTCATTCTTTTTTATGGCTGAGTAATATTCCATTGTATACGTGTACCGTATATCTTCTTTATTCTTCTATCGGTGGACACTTCGGTTGCTTTCATATCTTGACTGTTATAAAGCATAGGGGTGCGTGTATCTTTCTGAATTAGTGTTTTCGTTTCTTTTGGGTAAATACCAGTAGTAGAATTATTGGATAGTATCTCTGTTGTTGTTGTTTTTTTTAAGTTATTTATTTATTTATTTTGAGAGAGACAGAGATAGCACAAGTCGGGGAGGGACAGAGAGAGTAGGGTGAGGGCGGGGAGAGAGAATCCCAAGTGTGGGGCTCTGTCTCATGAACCATGAGATCTTGAGCCAAAATCAAGAGCTGGACACTTAACTGACTGAGCCACCCAGGTACCCCTAGTATGTCTATTTTTAAGAAGAATGGCATCTTTTCAATGGAAGTCTCCACCTAATAGCTGACATTTCAGACATAAGTGCTTAAAAACTATATCTGGGAAAACTAACGTGAAAGCAGTAAAATTCTAAGTAAATATAGATGAAAACATTTTGTGTTTCATGAAGTAGGTACAGAAGAATATAGAAAATGTACTATTTCAGTTATGTTCGGACTCCTCTAGATTGTGGTGTAGATGTAGGGCAAATAAAAGAACCACTTGTAAGGGATCCGGGTTAGGAGATTCTCTTAGTCTTCTGTGTAATTCCTCTGACCATGAATGTGCAGTAAGTATGCTATTGTTAGAAATAAAATCTCACACGTGCCTTTTAAGGGTTTTTAATATAATGGGTCTCCAAACATATGAAAAAGATCTCAGGGCAATATAAGCGACAAATACATAATTTAAGATTAATATGGAGGGGCGCCTGGGTGGCTCAGTCGGTTAAGTGTCCGACTGCGGCTCAGGTCATGATCTCGCGGTTTGTGGGTTTGAGCCCCGCGTTGAGCTCAGAGCCTGGAGCCGTTTCAGATTCTGTGTCTCCCTCTGTCTCTGCCCCTCCCCCATTTGTGCTCTGTCTCTCTCTGTCTCAAAAATAAATAAACGTTAAAAAAAAATTTTAAAAAAAAAGATTAATATGGAACGTGCAGTATAGGCATCTCAAAAGGAACATGAAGGAAGAACCATCTGGGTGAGAGAAAGCAATCAGAAAGTACTTCTTGGAGGAGTGAACTTTTTTCTTGGTGAAGACAGAGTCAAGTAGAGTTCTGAGATGGACTTTTGAAGAAAGGAAGGATAGGTTGGTAAGGAAAATAAGTTGTTTTGAGACTTTGTCGGCAAGAACAAAGGGACGGGGAGAAAATCACAGAGAAGTGGTTGTTGGTCTACTTTGCTTGATTGGAGTGGATTTCTCGATGAACTTGAAACTTTAGGGAAGAATAAAGGAAGCCGTTTAGGTTTGACATGTGCAGTTTGTATTTACGATAATTATAAGATCACCAAGTTGAGGTTTTTTCCTGCTAGGTTGAATATTTGTAAAAGGTTATGTCAGAGACTAGAGACTCTCTTTTAATACTTGGAAATTTAAAAACAACCTCCTCACAGAGGACTTCTAGAGCAGTGAAACTACTCTGTATGGTACTGTAATGGTAGATACAGGTCATTCGACGTTTGTTCGCATCTGTAGAATGTACAACCCCGAGAGTGAATATTCATGTAAACTGTGGACTCTGAGTGATGAGGTGTCCGTGCAGGCTCATCACTCGTAAGCAGTTTATTGCTCTGGTAGGAGATGTTGATTGTAAGAGAGGCTGTGCGTGTGTGGAGGAAGGGAGTGTATGAGAAATCTCTGTTACGAACCTAAAACTGCTTTAAGAAATAAAGTAGATTAAAAAAAAAAACCCACCTCCACCTAGGGGCGGTATAATTTGGTGACATCCAGGAAAAGGATGTTAGGTTAAACGAATGAGGCAGGCTCTGTCTCTCTGTCTGTCTCTATTTCAGAAAATTATCTTGCTACGTATGAACAAACCAGCCAAAGAGTAATACAGAACCTGGAGCAAATGACTTGAATTTAGTTTCTTCCTTGAGAATAAGGCATGGGAGTGGGCAGGAGTTGGGGGTGGGGTGATGTCGATCTGAAATTTTCTTTTTAGCTTTCCACAGCGGTTATTCTAAGGCAGGGGTTCAGCAAACCACAGTCGAATGGTCGAAGCCAGTCTTCCACCTGTGTTTGTAAATACAGTTTTAGTGGAACTCAGCCACGCCCATTCATTTACTTATGTTTGTGCCTGCTTTCCTGCTGTGGCCATAGAGTCCGGTAATTGCAAATGGCTCAGAAAGCCTAGAATATTGGCTATGTAACCTTTGACACGAACAGTTTGCTGACCCCTGTCTCTGGAATAGAGGGGAATTGGATTATTTATTTATAAATCCCTTTATGGTTGAAAATAAGTTAGAATGTTCCATCTTTCTTTGGAGGACTGTAGGAATGCATTTCCAGGGGAACTTAGAGGGGCTGCTTTTAGCATGTTAGGGTCCGCTGCCCGCCAAGCATGGTAAGGGAATTTCCATTCATTTGGTTCTAAGGGGAAGTGGGAGGGCCTCAGAGGTTGAGTTGGTCTTGACAGAGGATTTAATTAGTGTCGACGTTCTGATGCCAGGATCATGGGTCTCCACTCAGGAGGCCTGGGAGCCGTTCTGTCGGAGTGTCCTCTCTCTAATTGTACAGTGTCCATCAGTCACCTCTGTATTTAACTCACGGTGGTAGAAAAATACGGTTAGCCACGATTCCCAGGGCGGTACCCCCACGCATTTTGTGAAGGATCATTCTTCAGGAAAATAGAGCCAAAGAGCTGGCTTTGAGAGGAGTGCCTTCAGAAAAGTGGCCGGTGAGAGGCAGGCCCGCCACTTGAGAGTCGTGCGCTGAGAACGGGACCCGTTATCTGCACGATGCCTGTGATACCTGCTGTTCACGCGTCAGGCTCTGCGATTGGAACTTCGGGTTTCAGAGAACACGATTACGTTTCGGAGTGTCCGAATTCTCAATATTAGCCTGCACCACGATCTTTAGTCTCCGAGCAGTGCTTTATTCTTTGGTGGTGTTGGGGGCAGTGAAATGAGAGGAGATACGTCTTACGTTCGGGTTTTGCCGTCCTTTATTTTGCTTACGATTAAATACTCTGTGTGCAGGCGAGGCTCGGTCGAGCTCGTAACGGCTGTTGGAAGAGTTTGAGAAACACTTTTGATGGCAGTGCCGCTTCTCCACAGACACGTTGGAGCGTCAGCCTTGTTATTTATTTATCTTTTTTAATTTTTTTTTTAACGTTTATTCATTTTTGAGACAGAGACAGAGCATGAATGGGGGAAGGTCAGAGAGAGAGGGGGACCCAGAGTTGGAAGCAGGCTCCGGGCTCTGAGCTGTCAGCACAGAGCCCGACGCGGGGCTCGAACTCACGGACCGTGAGATCATGACCTGAGCCGAAGTCGGATGCCCAGCCGATGAACCACCCAGGCGCCCCCAGCCTTGTTATTTTGGAACCAGCCAGTGTTAGCATGTGGCTCAGAAGTGGTATGAGATTCGGTATGTTAACCTGTCCCCTTTCTTAAGTGGAAGGCAGAACCTGTAGTGGACATGAAGTGAAGTGAGAACACGAGGCCGCTCTAGAAGCCTCGGCCTGGACCTCTGTAGGCCCTGCTGGGATGGATTGGACACGTTGTGGACTTCAACAGCTCTGCCCCTGGCTTTCAGGGCATTTGTAGTTGAAGAGTTAGAGACCACAGTGGTTGCCACGTGAACATCCAGGCAGCTGTGCAAACATTTGATGAGTGAACATAGAAATAATATTCAATTTACATACATGAGCAGATGCGTAACTGCATGGCAGAGGGGTTAAGTGCGTTATTTGGCCTTCTGTCTGTTGATAGTTCAGGTTGATCGGTTCTGTTTGGTGGAATTAATGCCACTGCGCTTTGCATTTACGGTAACGTCTGAGTGAAGCCAGAGTTTGGTTAAGTTCTCGCGGAAAGAGTGCCTTTTTTCAGTCTCCAGACTGGAGTTCATTGCCTCCCTGAATCCCTGCACGATATATATATATATATATATATATATATATATATATTTTTTTTTTTTTTTTTACAGCTTTTTAAAGGTACAATTTGCATGCAGTAAAATTCGCTCATTCTACGTGTACAGTTCGATGAAGTTTAGTAAGTTTACAAAGTTGTGCTGCCTTTACCACATTGCAGTTTTAGAACATGTTCATCACCTGCAACGTTTCCCCGGGCCTCGTCGTGGTCAGTCATAGGCCCAGGCACCTGCCCGTCTGCTTTCTGGCTTCTTTACGTTTGCCTTTTCTGGACATTTAATAGGATGGGATCACACAATTTTGGTCTTTTGTCTTTACTTTCCTTCAGGTAGCATTATGTGTTTGAGACACACTTGCACTGCAGCATGTTTCAGGATTTTTTTTTTTTTTTTCACCTCTCATTGCTGAGTAAAATTCTGTTATATGAATGTATCACCCTTGTTTTATCCGTCCACCAGTTGATGGGCATTTGGGGTGTTTTCAGTTTTTGCCTATTATGAATAATATTGTAAGCAGCCATGCCTAAGTCTGCAATGAGGCGGAGTGTTCTAGAATGTCATTTACATCAAGTTTGGTTGTTAACATCAGTTTTACCTGACGTAATTATAGCGATTCCAACCCCCTCAGGAATCGGTTTGCTGTTTGCATGGTATGTCTTTCCGTACCCTTTTACTTTGAACCTTTGGATTCTTTGAACCTAAGGTCTGTTTTTTTTTTTTTTTTGTGGACAGTGTGTTGTTGGAATTGCTCTTTCATCCATCTGACAGTTTGTCTTTGGTTGGGTGTGGGGGCGGGGGGTTGTTCCATTCACATTAATGTACTTATTGTTGGAAATATGTCTGCCATTTTGTTATTTCTTTTCTAATTTTTTTTTAAATTAATTTATTTATTTTGAGAGAGAGAGAGAAAGAGAACATGAGCAGGGGAGGGGCAGAGAGAGAGGGAAAGAGAGAATCCCAAGCAGGCTCCATGCTGTCAGCACAGAACCATGAGGTCATGACCTGTGCTGAAACCAAGAGTTGGACAGTCAACTGATTGAGCCACCCAGGTGCCCCTGTTATTTCTTTTCTATTGCCTCATAATTTTGTCCTTCTGTATGTTACTGCCTTCTTTTGTATTAAATATTTTTTAGTGTACAATTTTTATTTCACTGTCTTCTTACATATGTAAATTGAGTATGATTGCTGTGTTCACTCATCAGTATTTTTTAGTCTACAGTTTTTATTTCTGTGTTACATTTGTTGTGTTGACTATACTTTTGACTAATTTTCCTAGACATCATAATATGCACCTTCATGTCTCCCCATCTGCTTGAACCTGGGAAGACATAGTAACTTTGTCTCAGTTTCTTTTTCTTTTCCCCTCTATGCTATTATTGTCAGATGTGTTAAATCCCTTTGTGTTATAAACCTGGCCCTACTGTGTTAAATTATGGCTTTACACAATCGTAACGTTTTTTTAAAGCGTTTAAGGCAAGAAATGAGAAAAAGTAAGAGTCCTGTATCCACCCACATATTTATTTACCTTTTCTGGCGCTCCTTATTTCTTCACATGTGTTGGAGTAATCCTCTGTGTCACCTCTGTTCTACCTGAACGACTTCATATAGCGTTGTTTATAAGGCAGGTCTTCTAGTGGCAAATGATCTTTTAAAAAAATCATGGAATGCTTTTTTTTCCCCCCTCCGTTTTCAGTTTTGGAAAGTAGTTTTCTGTCTATAGAATTCCTAGCTGATAGAGTTTTTCCTCTTTTATCACTCTGGACCTTCCACTGCCTTCTGGTCTCCATTGTTTATCATGAGAAGTCAGCTGTTTTTCGTGTCGGTTTTTTTTTTTTGTTGTTGTTTTTTTTCCTCTCTGCAGGATGAGATTTTTTGCTTGCTGCTTTCAATTATTTCTTTGTTAGCAGTTTGAGTGCTGTGTGTTTAGGTGTGGATCTCTTTATGTTTATCCTATTTTGAGTTGAACCTGTTGGATATGGACGTTAGTGTTGTTGTTGTTTTAATGTGGGGAGTTTCAGTCCATTTTTCTAAAAATATATTTTTTACCTCTTTCTCTTTTCCCGTCACACATATGTTGGTAAGCCTGGGGTCTTTTCACATGCCATGAGGTTCCTTTCATTTTTCTTTCATCTGTTTTCTTTCTTCTCCTCAGATTGGTTAATTTTCATAGTGCTCTCATCAACTCTACTGATTTTTTTGTGTGTGTGCCAGCTCAAATTTGCCATTGAACCCCTCTAGTAAATTTTTTATTTCATGTGTTTTACTTTTCAACTCCAGAATTTTCCATTTGGTTCTCTTTTTTATAATTGATATCTCTTTATTGAGATTCTCTATTTGTTGCGTTATCATATTTTATTTTAATTCTTTTACAAAAAATTATTTTAATGTTTATTTATTTATTTTTGAGAGAGAGAGAGACAGGGCATGAGTAGGGGAGGAGCAGGGAGAGAGGGAGACACAGAATCCGAAACAGGCTCCAGGCTCCGAGCTGTCAGCACAGAGCCTGACGCGGGGCTCGAACTCACAAACTGGGAGATCGCGACCTGAGCCGAAGCCGGACGGTCAACTGACTGAGCCACCCAGGTGCCCCTGTTTTAATTCTTTAAACATGGTTTCCTTCAGTTCTTTATGTTTTTTTCCTTCAAATGTGTATATTCATATAATGGCTGCTTTGAAGTCTTAATCTTTTAAATCCAACATTTGGGGACACTAGAGACAGCTCGTATTGACTACCTTTTCCTGCATACAGGTCACACTTCCCTGTTTCTCTTCCTGTCTCCCAAGTCTTTTGTCAAATTTTTATGCTTCAAGTAACAGGTTGTAGCAGCTCTTACTCTGATTCTTGTCGCTTGTGTATTTTGTTGTTGCTTTCGATGTTCTGTTTATTTCTTTAGTAACTTGCCTGGAATACATCTGCGAAGGCTGTCTCTCCCATACCGTGTGGCTGCTACTGTCTGCCCAGGTTTGTTGTTTGTTTGTTTTCTCGTTGTTACTTGTAAGCCTGGCTTCCCTTAGGGTCACCCTCCTGGCTCCTAGTTTTGTGTTCAGCCAAAGATGGATGAGCGGTTGACCTCAACTCAGTAGAGCTTTCCCTCGGCTGACGGGTCTGTGTGTAGGCTGAGAGGCACAGTCAGATTTTAGGCAGTCCTCATGTCTCCCCTGCCTTCTACTTTCGGCCGGACCCCCTTACATCTTCATGGGGTGTGTAGGTGGGGGATCTGTCAGCAAGGGGTGTGTGGGTGCCGTGAGCCCAGTCTGGTGTCTGCAATGCACATACAGAATCTCTGGTCAACCTGGGACGTCCGTAGAGAGTTTATCGAGTGCACTCTGGTTGCCTTACCTCCCAGAATTCCCTTTTCCATCTTGGCTAGTCTGCTGATCTCTTGCTCGCCCTGCATGGGACCTTAGCCTCCGGCCAGCAGAGCTCGGGCCTTTGTGTTCTCTTGCTGACGGGATTGTCACCTGACCTGACAGTGCTCTGCTCCCTGTCTGGTGGGCTGGGACTGGCGGTGGCAGTGAAGCCACTGGTTTTCTCCACCCACTCTCACTGCTGAGCTGTGGCACCAATGGAGCTGGGGGTGAGGGGATGGGAACGGCCACCAGCAGAAATGACATAGGCTGGTGCTGTGCTGGTCCTACCTGAACTTCAGTACTTTAAATACTTTCCAGTTTGTGATTGGCTTTGGTTGGTTTCCAGAATGCTGAGCTTGTTGTTTTTGAGTTTTGTGTGGCTTTATAAGTTGTGTTTTGGGGGGAAGATTTGTCCACCTCGTTCATTCTGCCATCACTGCCTTTTCTCCAAAGCTCTTCTGAGCTCCATCCTGGGTCCTCAGAACATCAGTTTCATGACATGTTTTAACAGGCTTTCTACCTAGGACTGCTCACAGAGACCCCGTCTCGTTGGCTGAAAATCTGGTTGCTTTTGAAAAGATAGAAAAAGTGAAATGATTGTGCCCTTAGCATACTAGTGTAACTATTACTGATATTTTACATCCATACTACTCATACAAACACTAGTCCACTGATAACTTTTTCGTCTAAGCATCTATCAACTGTGTGGTTTAGTTGGAAAAAAAAATTGCAGAGGCTTTGGGGTTTTGGAGTTGTGGAATTGGGATTGAAGCCTGATTCTGTGATTTACCGGGTCTGTGATTTACGGAGTGCTTTTTGATCTCTCCGAGTCTGTGTTTCCTCACCTTAAATTGTGAATGATAATACCTACCTGGTGAGTTATTCTGGAGATTAAATGTAACATCGAGGAAACATCTGGAACGTAGCATGTATTCAGTAAATGTTAGTTTGTGGTTGGGAATGCAGGTTTGGTAACTTTTCCTTTTTCAAATTATCTGCTTCTTCCTTTACCTAGCTTTGCTTCCTAAGATTCCTTTTCCTTTTATGGAATAATTTTGGTACTTTATAAAGTAACTGAAGCATATAGTGTGTTTTCCTCGGAGTACATGTTGGTTGAATGCTCTTTCTAGAAATCCAAGTGTTCCTGATATTTCATAGTGATTTCCTTTGTAACATGCAAATTTTATGTGATTGTAAGTGGCAGTGAAACTCTGTATGGCCACTTTATGGTGAACGAGCTCACCCAGTGAACCCAGTGCTGTAAAATGAGGAGGTCTGTAAAATGAAAGAAAGTGGATCATTATCTAGATGTTTTCAGGACATGATTGGAAGGGGCAAAACAAGGTCTCTAGTAGAGATGATCAAAGACTTTTACAGAGAAATTTTCTTGAACCTTGCTGGACCAAAGCTCACTCCGTTCAACTCGGAGTCTCTGTTCTCAGATAGTTAGTTAAGTGCATACGGAGGAGGCAGTGGCTTCCGTTGCATCATTAGTTGTAATGTCATTTTTCGTTTTGGAGGGGATATGATTGGACTAAGGCAAATCCAGATCCTTTTATGAACAGCCGTCCTTTCCTATGATTCTCAGAGCTGAGAAGTTGACAATTCCTCTTACGTAACATTTTACTTAACCCTCAGAGCATCTTGGACCAGAATAGCTTGTAAATGCTTTTTGTTAAATTTTCAAAAATTAAATTTCTAGACACCGCCTCTTCTTGGAAGCTTTAATTTTCTCCTGAAGAGTGTGCGTGTTGTGGACAAGGTGTTTATCACGAGTAATTCTTGAAAATAAAGTACTTAAGTTATAAATTTCACAATATTGACATTGCAGAATTTACACATGCAGGAAATCGGGATGTAGAGCTCTCTCCTTGTAAAATGAAATCAGGAAGTCGGGTACGCAGGGGCCAGGGTGACGCGGGTGTTTTATAGGCAGTCACGCTGCACTTGTGGTTGTAGCTGTGTGTTCTCCGGAATGAGATCTGATCTAACAACTCATACAGGCCTGTAACCTACATGATGCAGTCAAAGTTCTGCAGCTAAATCATGGATTTGTCAACATTAAATGGTCTTTTGGCACCCGCATGTGTTGCAGGAATGAAGTGTGAAGTTGTATGTGCGTGCTGCTTCCATTAAACACTGACACAAATGCAGGTCTTGAGACAGGTCTGTAACAGGTTTACAAAAATTACTTTTGTTCTCTCAGGCTTTAAAAATCAAGCCAGTAATTTATGACCCAAACGTGTAACAGTCTTGTTAAATGAAATGAAGGTTTAGACTTTATATTCTGCGTCGAGTGGATGTTTTTTCTTGGGCGCTCAGCGAACGTCTGATAAATAAACCATGCAAAGCGCCGGGCCGTCTGGGCGCTGTGGAGGGTACGAAAGTGACTCCGGCATCCAGCCTCCAGGGCCCTGCGGTTCGATAGGAGCCGTAAGACTAGCCCCAAACGGTAACAGGTACGAGGTGGGGAGGTGGGAAGTGCCCCGGGGGGGAGTAGAGCTGCCAGGGGAGCCTGGGAAGGGAAGGAGCGCTCTCTGGTTTGGTGGGAAAGCCGTCCCCCGTCCCCCAGAATCCTTTTTAGTTTCCCCGCCCCTCCCAGACCAATTCTCCGAGTCCCCGTTTGAGTGTGCAAGACTTGCACGTACATTTCTGATTGCCCTTCACCATGGTAGCCTGAGGGGGAGACCAGAGGGGTTCATTGGTGAGAGACTTGGCTAAGGAGCGTCGCTTGGACGCTTGGTGTGGCTTCTCCACTTGAGGGTTGTGCCAGGCTGCGTGTGGCGTCTGACCGGACATGTCCCTGGAAAAGCCTTGCGAGTGCAGGATCTCGCTCAGCGAAAAGATCCTGGAAAAATAACTCGCGTAAGCTCAGGGGCTGGACACATGCTAGATGGATTTGGGAGAAATACCGTTTGTGTGAATCAAGCTGTTGGTACCAAATGCATGAAGAACTACTGACACCTCATGGATGTGGATATTATTATTTTTAGTCGCATAAAGCGTGTGTGCATATGTCGCAGAGTCTAATCTGAGTATGAGGACGTACACAAGTACGGTCTTGGCTCAAACCGATCTGTGAGTTTAATCTGTGACAATGACAACTGTTCAGTATATTCCCAAGTTGTTTGAAAAATAAAATAAAGTTGGAGTATGTCTGTTGAGTAACAGCTTAATCTCTCCCAAAGCATCCATATTTGTTCTACAGAATTCTGCTGATAGGACTTACTCAAAGTGAAAACAAGGTAGCATTTAAGTAATTCATTACCCTTTTCAGATTTATGGGCATTATTGTTTTAAGGAAAGAATCACAATCATGGTTTTGTTTTTTTAAAATGATGTAACAAGGACAGTGCGGAGAGGTGGCGTTGAGGACCCGTTGCCAGGTGAGTCCAGATAAGTCTGCCTGGAAGGATGGCCCAGAGTTCATTTTACTTTCCGTGTATGCCTTGCTCTGTGGACTTCCGTGCAGATCAGCCAAGTTGGTTGTTTCCAAAATCTATTTCTAAAGTGAATCTTATTTTCTAACATTTGTAATTTTGGAATCATCTTCTACATGCGTGAACACCCCCAAATAAGGAAAGATGTTGACATCGACGAGTAGGTGTTTGTTGGGGGCAAGGTACTGAAACTTCACCCCAGAAATCAACAGACGTTTTAAAGAGCGACATACAGAAAATTAAGATACAGGGAAGTATCGAAAATGTGGAAGAACATCCCAGACGTCTGGAGGGGTTACATTTCTCAGGTGTAGGGAATTACAATCCAGAAATAAAAAGCACGGCAGATACAAAAATATAAAGTATTTATCTCAGAGATGATAAAGTCAAGATTAAAAAGGTGTTTGCTCTTATGTATAAGAAAACGTAATAGGTGAGTGGACAAAGGAAGTTCGAAATGGTCAGAGTAATACGTGGAAACATTTGGTAATAAAAAGTGAAAACTAGAAACTGGAGATAATTTTTATTTGCCAATGCATTTGATTAAAAAACTTTTTTTTTTTAATTTTTTTTTTTAAACTTTTTTTTTTTTTTAACGTTTATTTATTTTTGAGACAGAGAGAGACAGAGCATGAACGGGGGAGGGGCAGAGAGAGAGGGAGACACAGAATCCGAAACAGGCTCCAGGCTCTGAGCTGTCAGCACAGAGCCCGACGCGGGGCTCGAACTCACGGACCATGAGATCATGACCTGAGCCGAAGTCGGACGCTCAACCGACTGAGCCACCCAGGCGCCCCAGATTAAAAAACTTTTTTGTTAGTGTTTATTTTTGAGAGAGAGAGAGAAAGTGAGCAGGGGAGGGGCCAAACGAGAGGGAGGCCGAGGATCCAAAGTGGTCTCTGCTGATGGCAGAAGCCCGCCGTGGGGCTCGAACTCACGAACTTGGAGATCATGGTCTGAGCCGAAGTCAGATGCTTAACCGACTGAGCCACCCAGGTGCCCCAGCATTTGATACATTTTTTTCAAAAAGCGCTGAGGGTGCCTGATGTTGGTGGAACAGGCGTAATCATTTGCTGTTAATGACGTGGTGGAGCTTTGAAGGCGCTTCTACTCCACACACGCTCCGTTTGTGCTCAGCATAAACTCCTTTACCCAGGTGTTCTACTTCTTGAAACTTATGCCAAGGAAATAATTTGTCAGGGGCAAAAAAGATATTTCCCTTAGAGATACTCGTTTTACTGTTACCTTTAATAGCAAAATAGTGGAAGGGACTTGAATGCCCTTTAATGTAGAATAGGACATTGAGCTTCTGTCTCAAAAATCTCCCGATTGAAAAATGGTAGTTTCAGATCCAGTGGCAATAGGAAAAATGCTTGCTGTATGTGAAAATGCATGTGTAGCGTAGAACGTGCAATTATCTGGCCTTTGTGGAAATGCAACATGAGAATTTTAAACCACTGCAGACATTGAGCATTTGGCCCGTGGCTCCGTTTCATTTGTCAGCCTGTCTTCCGGGCACTGCTCTGGACCGTGGGGAGGCAGCGCTCCTCAGGTGGTTTTGTATGGTCGTGCGGATGGACACTTACACAGCTGACACTACGGTTTGAAAGAGTGGCTTTCCGGAGGAGGTTACTTGTGAGCCGAGTCTTGGAGAATGTACAGGAGTTGGCCGAATCATCTGGGAGGAAGTGATCTGAGGAGCGGTGGCCGTGCAAACGAAGGCGTGAAGTGTGAATCCTGGGGGATGTGTGTCTTTACGAGGACCGTCTTATTTCCAGGGCGGACGGGACAGTGATGAGTGGTGTAGAGGGCACCGAGTGGGTGGTGAGGAACAGGTCACGGAGGGTGTGCACGTTACTAAGGATGGCAAAGGACTCGTGTCTTCACCTCATGCGGCTTTTTCTTCTTCGAGAGTGTTGTACACACTCTTCGTTTTGCTTCTCCCGCTCCAGCCTCTGCATAATTGGACATTTTTGGCTGCCTGGCTGTACAGGAAACACAAGTGAAGTGCAGAGAATTGAAACAGGTACTCATTTGTGTCAGTTTCTTTGTGCATTCACTGTTGTGGTCTTCCATTGATCTCTGATGATTTTCTTGAGACTGTACGTGAATTGGTGGCAAAAATGGAACTTTCTGACTCCTGATCCACGAAACTGTATTTCCTTTTGCAGTTTATGGCTGCAGGTTATAGCTGAATATGAACATGTTTGTGGATAATGCAGTTTTATTTGGTTGGCAAATAAGTTTTATTGAATATTATGGGAAAGCATTTTGTGTACACAAGAAGGAGTAGCAGTGTTTTGCTGTGTTTTTTTTTAATTCTTCATTATAAAGTCTAAATGATAAATTCTGCCATTTATTGTTTGTCTTTTTTATTTTAAGTATGTTTTGTGAAAAATTAAGGAGCATGATACATTTCTTAGGACATTAATATCATGCAAATTGTTTATGTTTAAATGTTTTGATCTATTGATGTCCTTTCTATTGAAAGCAAATAACAGTAGTTATTAGGTGGTCTATTAGATCTTATTTAATGCTCTCATAAAGAAGCACAGGTATTATAATTTCGAAATGTGTTTTGTAATATTTGAGGACTGTATTTTGGTGTAATTGGTTTCCTTTTTTTATCCTATATGTTCTATGCACTTAAAGGCATATGGAAGCAACCCAAGTGCCCATCGACTGATGAATGGCTAAATAAGATGTAGTATAGATATACAGTGGAATATTACTCAGCCACAAAAAAGAATGAAATCCTGCCATTTGCAACAACGTGGACGGATCTAGAGGGTGTATTGCTACGTGAGATAAGTCCGATACCATATGATTTCACTCATATGTGGAATTTGGGAACAAAACAAACCAACAAACAAAGATTAAAAAAAGAAACAAGAAACAGACAACGATAGCAAACAAACAGGTGGTTACCAGAGGGGAGGTGGGTGGGGGATTAAGAGGACACGCATGGCGGTGAGCACCGAGCACGGATAGAACTGTTGAGTCACTGTTGTCACCTGAAACAAATATTACACTCTGTGAATTGTACTTCAATTAAAAATAAAACTAGGTAGAATTCACTGTGAAAAAAAATGAAACCAGCATTCCGAGAAGAGATTCGCAGCTTTTACTCAAGTGCAAAGATGGTGTATACGGCACACGGAAAGGTGCCAACCCTCTCATTCCCACCCCGTCCCCCAAGCCCCAAAGCCAGGAGGGGAAGGGACCAGGACGACCTTTCGAAATGAACGGATTTCTACTCTGTGAATCTCTACTGTGCCTCTTACGAGCTCTGTGGCTGAGGCATTTAACTTCTGAGATTCGTTCTCCATTGTAAAATGAGTATGATCCATCTAGCCCAGGTTCGTGATGAGGATTAAAATAGATGCTCTAGTTAACATACCCGGCGGGGTAACCTGCAAGTAGAACGATGTTGTTACCGCTCGGCCCTCTTCCCGGAAGCTAGCTGTGTGTCCTTGGGCAAAGGAGTTCTCATTTCTTGGTCTTGTGTGTTCATCTGAACTAAAAGGATTCAGACCTGGCTGTTTCTATTTCAACCAAACAGGAAACCGGAGATGATTCCAAAAATCAGGATTGCCTTCTGCAAATTGGGGGACTAATTCAGCCGTGCTGAGGAGCATCGATGGCCTCGTCCTCCTGGGGCACCCCCACAGGGAAGCAGGCGGAGACCTTTATCTTGTTGATTGAAACCAGGCACATATGGACATTTTTGGTCTTTTGTTTCTGTACCAGTTTCTCTTTACCAGTTTTCTCTCATTAAATGCCCGCCAGTCACCTTTGGCGGAAACCATGCCCCGTGTCTCAGATACCAGCTAGAGCCGTACGGAAGCCGTCCTGGTAAACAGGCCTCTCTTTGGGGTTGGCTGACGGGAATCCCGCTTCAGTTCTAAAAGTGGTATTTCCGCAGTTGTGACTGGCAGCCCACTCTCCCTAATCTTCCCCGCCGGTAGCCTCTTAAGCCCCATTCGATCGATCCAAGGTGGTTGGATTGATTGGTGGATGGCGGATGCGCGGACGGGCGGTCGGCAGACACTTAAAGTACGAGCATCCGGTCAGGGTTTGCGATGGCAGAGAATCGAAACTCGGAGAAGGGGTTCATTGGAAGCGTATGGATTAGTCCACGTAACTGCCAACACGGCGGATATATCTGTGGTTACAAGTCAGGGAGGAGGCTGTGTGTGCGTCCAGAACACGGGAGATCGTGGCAAAGGAGAGCAGGGAGGGCCTGGCCGCCCACCAGGACTTACCCAGTGGTGGATTCCCCGGCCCCGGGGCGTAGATTCAGATGCTGGGCAGCCCAGAGAAAATACAAACAAAAGGAAAAATGAATGTTTTCTACTGCTGGATCCAGGAGACGTTGCAAGTGCTTATTATTTGTGTGTTCGAGTGTGCACCTGCTGCGAGTATGCATACACATGCCTGCTTTGGGAGAGGGGGGGACCCATGGCTTTCATCAGGGGCCTAAAAGGGCCTTTGATCCCAGAGGAACTAAGAAATGCTCTATAATAAAGAGATCTAACTGCGTTTGAATCTTTGCTTTTCCACCAGGTGGTGCAAATCTTTTATGATCACAGAAGTTAATCCTCTTAAAAGAGAAGGAAAATTTGAAATTAAATCATTTTCTCTCTTAAGAGTTTAGTTCTAGCACACAGCAACGAAGGATCATTCATCCGATTCTCGCCTTCTTTCTGTCTTTCATAAAGAAATAGGTGGATTTATATAATTTCTAAAATACCGACTGTTGGCGTTAACTAGCCGTAGATTTTTGAGACCGTACCACGGTATTTCGTTTTGCTCTTTCTAGAGAGAAACGACACCCGGGAAAAAGTGGTCATCTATTCAGGACGCTGATTGTTTCATTCAGTTTTATAACTTTTTGCTTGATACTTGTATGATTTCAGTTTTTGAAGATGAAAGTGCATTGTGGCAAACATGTCGGATATTTTAACTGTCTCGTAATGTGACCCAAATGACAAGTGGGATCGTAATCAAAACAGGAAGGTAGGCCGCTGAATGGAACAGGTCCCTCGACAACATTTTTCATCTGTGAGAGGTAGAAATAACATAGTGTAGGATCTTTGTAAGCCAAGTATAAATATTTCATTGCTAGGATGAAGACAAGAATGAATTTTGTGTTTGAATATGTTTACAGTTGTCTTAGAAACTTGGGACTGTTTCAGTTTTAACATGTTTTGAATATTTTGGAGAAAACTATTTGAACACACTTACTAAATTTAAATATTATACACACATACCATTAACAGAGTTGCTTAAAATACACATTGCTAAGATTCATTTTTAATAATCCGAAGGTAGTTTAACATTTGAATTTGATTATTTAATAGTTCGGATGTGTATACCAATGGTTAGTAACAGGTTTTTTTTTAATTTTTTTTTTTTTAACGTTTATTCATTTTTGAGAGACGGAGACAGAGCATGAGTGGGGTAGGGGCAGAGAGAAGAGGGAGAGACAGAATCCAGAGCAGGCTCCAGGCTCTGAGCTGTCAGTACAGAGCCTGACACCGGCCTCAAACCCACGAACTACGAGATCATGACCTGAGCCGAAGTCAGATGCTTAACCAACTGCGCCACCCAGGTGCACCTGATTTACACCTAACAACATTTAAAATTTTCCAAGCCCACTAGATATCCTCAAGGTCCATCCTCTGTGTCTAGAGTTTAGGTGAAAACTTCCTAAATATGATCTTTTTTGATAGTACTTGTAACTGTAGGTATGATCTGGGTCAGTGTTTCTCACTTTTTTTTTTTTGTTATCTCATTAGAGAGAAAAATTGACCATTAATTAACTTTAAGTTTCCACCTAATGAAGAATATTAAATATTAAGAAGATCTTGTTGGGTAGGGTGGGTTTCGAATGGCCACAAACCATGGTAATAACCAAGATGTTTTTGCCCCCCCAAGAACTAGTTTTTTCCTCATTTGAGGCACTGCTGCCCCTGTGGAAAAAGCATGATCTAGGGTATATTGTCCTTGAAACCATTTCTTTATCGGTGGCATGTCTGTGATGCAAACGAATGGCTGTGCTCTGATTCTCGGGGCATTGCAAGTCAGTTGCTTATATGGTGCATTTGTTTTAAGGACTGGAAATTAAATGGGCTTTTCAATTATACCTTATTGATCTTCCTTGAGTCCAGAGGGTATCGAGGGTCTTGGACTCCCTGCCTCCCAAACCAGTGTGGACCCACACAATGTAATTTTTGGAGACATTTTCTCAGGTGAGATGTGAGTGAATTCTCTTATTTCTTTTTTTTAAATTTTTTTTAATGTTTATTTATTTTTGAGAGAGAGAGAGGGACACAGAGCACGAGCAGGGGAAGGGCAGAGAGAGAGAGAGAGAGAGAGAGAGAATCCGAAGCAGGCTCCAGGCTCCAAAACTGTCAACACAGAGCCCAGTGTGGGGCTCGAACCCACGAACCGTGAGATCACGTGATAAGCCGAAGTCGGACGCTTAACCGACTGAGCCACTCAGGCGCCCCTACATCTCCCATTTACCTTGTACTCTCTTCGGACTTGTGTTTAGAAGGAGAAATAAAGCAGAATTGTGTTGTCTATTTTGGCATAAAGATTGTGTTTTGCTGGAGAATAAGTCAAGTAGACAATTTAAAGGTTACAATGCTTTTCTTGGCAGTTTTGCAAAAAGAGAGGAGTAGCGTGTTGGAAATGGATCCACTTCGTCCGGTTGTGTCATTTTGTGTGTAAGAAACGCAGGTCTAGCCAAAGACTCAGAGCACATGGAACCGTCCGAAGCAGAGTTGCATCTCGTACCTACGTGCGCTGACTTAGAGGCACGGCAGGGATTCTGATTGGATTTATTCAGAGGAAGGATCTAAGTGATGGGCAGTGTGGATCTGTAGATTGAACTGGCCTCTCTCTGCTTGTTTTTTACCCCTCTAAGCTGTTAGCGGCTTACTGTATCTCTTTCTACATCTTTTTGTCTTTAGAAATAAGTACACAGAGAGTTTTGCTAATTTTCAATTTTTTGCCCCAAGTGATGGGATGCTATATATGTTACACTCTAACATTTCCTTGTTTTTAACTTGATAGTTTGATAGGGACAGCCTTCCGCTCATCATATGTAGATCTTAATTCACAGTTTGATTAGTTTAATCTAAAATAATGAGTAATCTAAAATATCAATTTGCCTAGATTTTTCAATTATTTCTTTGATAGAACAAATTAATTGGTTTGGGTGTTGCTTTTTTGTTTGTTTGTTTTTGTTGTTCCCTTTGCCGATACAAACGAGTGCTGTAAATATCCTTGGTATGTGCGTGCTACTCATTTTCTTGTTTAAACAAACATAACACGTTTGTTACTTCCCTTTGATCTTCCCTGTTGTCTTCTTGCCCTTAACTCACTTTGTCTTAGTTGACTTTTCACCCATCACTTTGACAGAGTGTTCCTTCTTTCTGTTGGGAGCCCTAACACTTTGTCAGTCATATGAGTTGTCATATGTTTCTCTCAGCCTGTATTGTAGTTCTGCCCATGGCACCTTTTAATTATACAGAATTTTAAAGCTTTTGTATACTCCAATCCATCAACATTTTTCTCTTCTAACCTGCAGTCACACAGGTAATTCTTCTGAGGTGTCTTGTACCATTTTTAACAGAAATACCATATTTTATTCTAAGATGCACAGATATATGTGTGTGTGTGTGTGTGTGTGTGTGTGTGTGTGTGTGTTTTGTTAACGCTTTCACATCTCCAAAGTTGTTTTAATAGCAGGTCATAGTTTAACTGGTGGTGCATTTTTCTTTAGGTGGCATATAAAACAACATTTTGTGTAAAGACCGATGCTTTGAATTCACTAGAATGTGACATTTCTTGCGTTTAGATCTTTATTTGGGGTTATTTTTTCTATACATTGTGAGGTAGGGAGTCTACTCCCCCCGCCCCCCAAAACAAAACCAGTTTGTCAGGATGGTTTGTTAAATGAAGAATCCTTTTCTCACAGAATTGCCGTAATTTCCCATATAGAATTGGCCTCCTGGCCTGGTTTACCAACTTATTTATTCCTGTGCTAATACCATACCATTTTGGTGGCAATGGCTTTTAGTGGGTTTTAAATTCCAAAAGGGTAGGTTTGTCTTCACTGTGTTCTTAACAGTAACAGTTGTTAACGTTTGCTTTAAATATCCCACATTTCAATTCCAAAGTGCTCTTAACCGTTCTTTTTCCTTAGAGTTTTGGTTAGGTGGGCAGGCATTTCGTATGTTATCTGCATGATCGGGAGTGCTCATGAGACAGCATCTCCCATTTTCCTGGGTTTGGCTGTACCTCAGGAGGCGTTAGATACTTCTGTCTCCGGGGCAAGAGAGGGTCCTAGTGAATCGGTGTTTCCCAGTGTTTGCTTGCTGGATTATTAGTGGTACCTCCAGAAGTTAATAAAACTTAAGAGACGGTCCTACACTTTGTGGAATTTCTAACAACCTCTGATGTCTGTCTTCTGAATGCCGGGGGCACTTCAGTCAGTATGACAAACAAAAATTCCCAGAACTTTGCTTCAGAATAAACTGACAGGTGGACCTTGGGCATGACGGGAGAGTCTGGATAATCGCTGAAGATAGGCAAGAGTGAGAGGATTGGGGTTATAGCATTTTATCTATTTTTTATACGTTTGGAAATTTCCATGATCGAGAGTTTGCGTGTGTGTGTGTGTGTGTGTTTAATGTCCCATACATGTAAATGATGCATTCTGCAGGGTGACTGCCCCTGTTGAGACCACTGTTGTATTTTTATTTATTTATTTTTAAATGTTTATTCACTTTTGAGAGAGAGAGAGAGAGAGAGAGAGCACCCAAGTGGGGAAGGAGCAGAGGGAAGGGGACAGAGGATCCAAAACAGGCTCTGTGCTGACAGCAGAGTGCGTGACCCAAGGCTAGAACTCACGAACCATGAGATCATGTCCTGAGCTGAAGTCTGACCCTTAACCGACTGAGCCACCCAGGTGCCCCTGAGACCACTGTTTTAAAGCCATGAATGGAAGCCAGGGAAGATGGGTTTCTGGCTTCCTCAATAAGAATTCTAAATGAATTTGTTGCCCCCACAGAACATCGTGATAATGAAAAATTGGGATCTCTGTTAATATTTTGTTACTTTGAAGGCAAACTTACAGACTTCTTTATGAGCTGGTCAGCACGCCAACATGTGTAATTTTTTGCTTAGGGAAAACATATTCCGTTTTCTGAACAAAAGGGTTTTCAGTTGAACTCGAAAACTGCAGCTTTTTAATTAGGGACTGAGTGGGGGCACCCGAGTGTACCTTGGGGCGCTCTAGAGGCCGGTCTCACCCCGTCAGCTCCCCCTCCAGCCACACGGCCTCCGACTACAGCCGAGGCCTTGCTCTGCGAGCGCCCTTGCCGGTTCCGGGTCTCAGCAGCCTCGTCCTACCTCCCCCAAGCAGACTGGCCTCGCGCCCCTTCTTTACAGCCATTCCGGAGCCTCCACTGTCAGGCTGAGCTGTCGTCGCCTGCAGATCTCGGGTGAATGTGCTTCGTGAGGAGTTCCCCCCCTTATTTCTGGTTAGAGCTGAGTGATCGGGAACACCGGCCTAGTGGGATCGCCGGTGGGCTGAAGCCCGCTGCGGGCCTTGGCTTCCAGTTTTCCAGCTCTGTTCCTCGCCCTGGGCAGCGGCTGCGCGTTTTCGTCCATGCCGTGGGTCCCAACGGTGTGTGTACGATTAGGTCGGGCCAGCGTGCACGTGGAGCCATCAGATCCACCGGCTGTCGCAGACTCGCAGTGGCCCCGGGGTCCTCGGAGGCTCCGCGGGTAGGTAGACGGAGGAAGAGGGCGGTTCTGCTCCGCATCGGCCCTGGCCGCTGACGCGTTGGATCCGTTGAAGGCAAGGGGGGATGTGTTGACTCTGACATCTCCAGCAAGAATGTGTTTGCTTTGCTGATTTCCTTTAATATGTCAGGAGTTGGGCGCATATTTCATGTTGCCGTCAAGGGTGGAAAGGTGGCCCAGGGCCACGGTGCTGACCACTGCAGGAGACCGTGGGAGTCGCGTCCCCTCGGATTTTGCATTACGCACAGCCTTGCCGCGTGCCCTGACTTTTACCCGTAAACTCATTTGGAGTTAATTCTCGCCAGGGAAGCTTACCCCTCTATGCAGGAGGTGGATGCTGGCTCTTGACCCACGCAGGCCTCGGAGGGTGTGGTCGTGGTGTTTGCAGCGAGTAAACACCTTTTCTCGACACATCTCAAACCTCGTTTATTAACCGGTGGAAAAACACATTATCATTTTAACAGCGCGTGCTTAGCAAATGCTTTCTCTATTGCGTAGTGGTGCAAACATGCCTAATAAAATTTTGATTATAACATTTGTAAGCACCGGGAAGCCATGCTTTACACTCTACCAATTTGAAATCCAGTAATTTATATTTTTAATGCTTAAAGGGTTTTTTTTTTTTAAATAAATGAATGTGATTTTCAAGAACGTTAGGTAGCTTTTGATAGAAACACTGAGTGAGGAGGTGAAATACATGATTAAAGTTACCCAGAATTCACCGGGGAAGGGTTTTTTAAATAGTTTTAGCAAAACAGAAACTAGAAACATTTCACCTTGGGTGTCCTGACCATGTGGACTACCTTGGGAGATTTTATAGATTTTAAGATTGTGTTCAAAAGCCTTATGTATTTGAAACACTTTGATATTGTAACGTCAATGAGAAGTTTAAAAATTATCCCCATGGTGATACTATTTGCAATATACCTTTAAGGATAATGGTCATCAGCATTGATTGAGTTCTTACTGTGTCTCTGGGCCTGTCCTAATCTCATTACCTCATTTAATTCTCAAAAAAATATCTTGCAGCACATTGCCAGCGTGTTGTCCCTATTTCAGAAGGGGGAAAACTGAGGCATAAAGGACCAAGAAGCCCCAGGAATCGAGTGGGAGGCTAGAAGTAGAATTCTTTTCTTTTTTAATTTTTTTTTAATGTTTATTTATTTTTGAGATAGAGCATGAACAGGGGAGGGTCAGAGAGAGAGGGAGACACAGAATTGGAAGCAGGCTCCAGGCTCTGAGCTGTCAGCACAGAGCCTGACGCGGGGCTCAAACCCACGGACTGTGAGATCATGACCCAAGCTGAAGTCAGACGCTCAACCGACTGAGCCACCCAGGCGCCCCTAGAAGTAGAATTCTGCTCTGTCTTACCCGGAGCCTTACACCTGCACTTGCTGTCCCACCGCTTCTAAGTGCGTGAAATGCTACTCAATACTCAAGTACATTTCACCATAATCTGTAAATGACTTAATAGTAACATAATTCTGCACGCCTTTCAGATGTGCATAGGTCTTACGAGTTTGGGGATGCGTGAGTGTAAGGACAGCCTTGTACAGCGATGTACCAGGACACCGAGAGGCTGTGCACAGAGAGACTGTGTTAAATGGTTAGAGGCACTCTGCCAGGATCGTTGTCAGAAGAACCAGGAAGTTGTACAGCTGGCCGGCGGCTGACATAGTGTTTCTGGAAGGAGTCCTGAGGATAAAGGCAAAGGGACGGGTTATGTCTAGTGCTCCCCCTGCGCCACGCGCTGTGCTGGTCCCGTGTGTTGTCAGCTCGTAATGCGCCCAGCACTGGGGGAGGCACGTTCCTCACAGCCCTAGGCAGCTGGGGTAAATTGTCCCACGACCCTCAGCCACCCGGGGAAAATTGTTGCCCACGCCGATCATCTGCCCACAGACACGTCTTCCCACCGCATCACAGGGCTGATCGCTGTGTATGGTTTTGGCCTTCCCCTCATCTCTGCCTTTGCGGTGGTGACTTCTTAGGGGGGTGCTTCCTTTTGTTTTCATCAGTAACAATGTGACATTCTAGGCCATTCCATGCAGGCCACCTCAGTCTTACTGATATACCAAGCAGGGAGCATTTTAATTTACTGCTCTCTCCATTGTAAGACGTGTTACCTTCAGTCGTGGAAAACTCTGTCTTCTCAGTAAGCCTACCAGGAGAGTCTCAGGCCTCCATTCGGGCTTCATTGCGCTCTTCTATTGTGAACAGCACTCTCCGCGCTTTTTAAAATCTGAGTGCATGAGCAGTTTGCATCGTTTAGGGATGTGGCTAGAGACCGTCTGAGTATATAAGTGAATTCTGCGCTTGACTCTTGCAGTTCCTAATTCAGTGATTATGATGCACCTGGCACCCCCTGTATAGGAGACTTGGACTTTTATGCCCACGGACGTTTTAAGCTCTTTCCAGGCTCTCTGTTAAGCAGGTATTCTCACGTAGAGTCATGAATTCTAGGTACCCAAGGCCCCGGTGGCGAGAGCCGGTGAGCGGTGCAGAGCATATGACTGGCCATGGGAAGGCATCTCAACGCCGTTCCCGAAAACAGCATATTAGAGGACCCTGTGAGTCCACATTCTTCCACACTGTTAGATAAGGGAATGAAAATTTGCTCAAGTAAAGAATGACAGTATCTTTTGAACTTTGTCACCCGGACATCAGATGATCATGTCTCATTTGGGAGAGACACCTTATGTTTTCAATATGCCCTGTCTCTACAAATAGCTCTTTGTCTTCAAACCGAAAATAATCCACCATCCTTCCCAAAATTCTTACCTGTGTGTGTGTGTGTGTGTGTGTGTGTGTGTGTGTTTTAATCAAGACGTTACTTGTGTTACACAGTCTATTGTTAATGGGACCTGAATATACTCTGTGTTGGATAATTCAATATAAAAGTCCAAAATAGAATGCCTGTTTTTCAAAAGATCTTTCCAGTTGAGTTGAAGAACCCTAGAAGTTAAAAACAGATTTTTTCTGTTCTTAGATATTATTTAAATAAACATACCCTCAGCCTCTGTGAAACTGCACACATGCTTGTTTCGTGATGCTTTCTACCCAGGTACTGGCTTGCCTTTGAGCAAACCAGTGAGGCTGTTCTTTCTGCCTGGGAACACTTCTGTATTATTTTTCTCACCACTAGTCTGCTCCGTTCAAACCAAAATCAAACCTCAAGAGTGTTTATGCAATATCTACCGAACACACTGGCTGCCTACTGCCTTTTAAAAAGAATGTCAGTATAAGAAACCGTGAAAGTAGGTATTCATTGTGCACCATAAGATTTGGGGTTCTAGCGTAGAGTCAACTCTTGGTTATCCATAGGAGAATAGCAGAGGCGAGAGTACAGAAAAAGGTATGCATGTCAGGAGGGTGAATCTCCCAAACCATTTATAACCAAAATACTTATTATGGGGCTTAGGTTATCAAATGATAGGAGCTGTGAGCACAGAGCCCGATGCGGGCCTCAAACCCACGAACTGTGAGGTCGTGACTTGAGCCGAAGTTGAACACTTAACCCAGTGAGCCACCCAGGCACCCCCACTTGTCTCCTGACAGCTCGGAGCCTGGAGCCTGCTTCGGATGCTGTGTCTCCCTCTCTCTCTGCCCCTCCCTGCTCACGCTTTGCATCCCTCGTTCTCTCTCAAAAATAAATAAACATTAAAAAAATTAAATAACCCTTCTCATCACAAAAAAAATTTATGGTGGTGATGAATATTACCATAGTATTATTATGTTGATGATTTCACAATATATATATATTTGAAATCATTAATTTGTAATATATATTTAGCATATCTCAATTAAAAAATGTGGTAGGTATCTAAAAAATTAGTTTATTCTTCCCTTTTTATCTTTATTGTGTATGCGTGTGTGTGTGTGTATATATATATATATATATGTATGTATATATTATATAACTCACAGGTAAAATACAAAAATCATACACATGTCTGTATGTGCATACTGATCTGTGCTTTATATTTCCAAAGGAAAGGAAACTTGCCTGGTTATACTTTTCCAGTTAACATACAGACTGTTTTGTTTTGTTTTTCCCTGTGGGGAGGGGAGGTTATGGGGGAGGAAGGTACATGAGTGGGTATTTCTAAAATTGTTTCAATAGAGGGATTAAAGTTTTTATCGTCTTTATTTTTTTTTTCCTTCATAACTCTTATTCACTATGCTCTATTTTTCTGTGCCTTGGGTTAGCTTCTTTTTCCATAATTACACTTGCTCATAATTATGCTTGAGCAGTCTTAGGAGAGAAATTCTGTGGCTTTCTGAAACATTGTTCTTTTATATAAACTTGCCCAGATGAGTTATAGGAGGAACTGTCCTTTCTAGTTTCAAAATGAGTTTAAGCAGTGTGTGGGGACTTTCCAAATGAACAAAGCGTGCCAGGGTGCGTGGTTAGCCAATACAAATCTAAGGGACTATAACAGCTGTTGCTAACTTGTGAAGCATGCCTTTGGGTCAAAAGCAGTATTTGGAAACTCTGACTTCCATTGGTACACAGCTTTAGATGCATAAAGAAATGTCTTCTATGGCAAAGCATGGTACACCTATTCAGGTAATGAATGCATTTATTCTTTCCCTCTGTATTATGTTTTGCCTAGCAAAGGCACAAGCCGAAATCGTGAAACGTATCTTACCAGAAGCACCCAAAGGAGGCAAATCCATACCTAAGGGGCTCCCTAGAGATAGCTTTGTGCAGCATGATGGAATATTTGAGGATTTGTGTTACTACATTTTAACTTCACTAAACTTTATTTAACACAAAAACGAAAACAGAAACTAGTGTTCTAAATGTACCGTCCGTAGTGCGTGAGGCCGTTAACAATAATGTCTGACCCTTACCTGTGTGAAATTGTTTGGTAAGTTCTAAATATTTGTATCTGTGAAGAGGGGGGAGAGAACTAGCATATATTGAGTATCTCCTCTATATCAGTTTCAGGAATTAAAGCCATCTTGTGAGGCAAATTAGTTTTTGTTTGTTTTTGTTATTGTTGTTGATAAAGCTGAGGTGTGGAGAGCCAGAACCCATACCTGTTGTCACGCAGCTAGTAAGTGGCAGAACCCAGAACTGAGCCTCCCTTTCCCTGGAAACAAAACCCATGCTGTTCCCGGTGTACCATGTTCTCTGAATATACTTCCTTATCCAAAAATGAAACCCAGGGTTGCCATTTCACCAGATTAAAACTAGGTAACTGCTGGTAAGCTAGAAATTTTAGTTGACGTAACCTTCCTCTGTGCCTGTGATCGAAAAATGCATGCCAAAAGTGTTAGGAAGTGTTACCTTTTGATGACTTCACAAATGCTCAGGCACTTAATTTCTTGGAGTGGGGGTGAAGATTCTCATTGGCACAGTTTAAAGGAGTTTATTTTCATTATTGGAAAAGCTGTACACTTCCTTGTGACTGGACTCGTGTGCCTGTTATACTTCACAGGATACTTTTTCCCTAGATCGGGAGACTTTCTGTGCAGCTGCTTTAATTTACATCGCTGTTCCGGGATGTAAAATCTGAAAGGACATGCGTCTGCACCATGAGTGGTGTTTCGGAACACAGATTTGGAGACCAGATACAAAGTTTTTGTAAATGTTTCCTAATGGCTAGTTAGGCTAGTTTGTGTGTCGATATGTTCTCAGGGATGTCTAGTTTTGCTTGTTACTCTTCAAACATTAAGCTGTCCTGTCAGTTTATGGTTTGTTTAAAAAGAAGCCTGGGGTTTTCTTCGGTCGTTAGAAGATCAAGGGTAAACCTAAGAGAAACAGCATGGAAGTGTGTTATAAACTCTGGGGGATAAAGGACTATCGTAGGAAAACATTTTTAATCATAACTAACCCAAATGTTGGGACGTAACAGAGGAACCTAAGAAGATACCCACAGGTCTTAGGGACAAGAGACCAAAGGAAATATTCTAAGACCTTGGGGAGATGGTGTGGGGCGTTGTCAGACTGCGCAGCCCTAAGTAAGGGCAGAATTGACTCCGTGCCTTGACTGAAACCCAGGTGGCGGTGGTTGGAAATGCGTATGGAGGTTATGTACTGATTCAGCCAGGATGCGTTTGCAGAGAAAAGAGAACACCGGGTTTTCCTTTCCAACCTTATCAAGCCCCAAGCAAAACAAGAGGCGGCATACGAGCACAAGGCATAAACACAGAAGCTCTGCTCTGCGGTGGCTTCCAGGTCTTTTCCAGAATAAATACTGTCGTGTTGAACATCTTGATGCAGAGTGCTTGTTCTGCGTTCAAGAGCGTTTTGTTTTGTCTTGTTTTGTTTCGACGAAGGATTCCACAAGTAGGATAACAGAAAAGGAATATACGTTTTCATCATTCTCCGTGCAGAGATAGCGCCTACAACTTGTGGGTATTGGAAAAACTGAGGTATCTTTCTTGCCTGTGTTTCGAGTCGAGTGTGTGGTGCTTGAGCGCTGTCGGCCCTCACAGCTCCTGGCCCTCGGCAGCATCTGGAAAGCATCTGCTCTGCGTTCAGTCCTTTACTCTGTCCATTGTAATGCCAGTCCGAGGTGCTCGGAGTATTATGTTTAGAGTCTAATGCTTGGGCGACTCACTTGACTGACGAGAGTGTAATTGGATTGATAGCGGTGTTTGTGCTGCGGAAGTTACGATACGAAGAACAGAATATGGTCCGTCTTCTCTCCCCCTCCTTACGTGCATTTACCAAAACAAAAATATCGTTAGGATGTTTTCTGTGGCAAATCGGAACGATCCACGTACTCACAGAATATTACACTCGTAATTAATTGTACCATCCAGTAACAACTACCAGCAGTTTGAACGTACAATCGCGTATGTATAAATTTTAAAACACGGCTGGGATAATATAGGAGGTATTCTGTGGTGCTCCCCTTTGATTATCTCTGTCACTAGAGTGTCTCAGTGTCATTAAAATTCCTTAAAGACATCAGTTTCAAATGACTCCATGATTTTTGCATCGTAGGAATTTGCCGCATTCAACGTTCTCTTGCCTGGCGTCTGATTGGTTTGTTTCCATTTTATCTGATGGTTATCCTGGAACCCCTTTTTTCACTTTTATCATTAGCGTGCTGATTTGATGGCATAACCTGTTATTTGATCAAAAATGACTTCTTGTTCATTAAAGAACATTTGAGAACCTCGTTTCGGGATGGCGGTATTCTAGTTTTGCATTTACCCTGCAGTCATTTTAAGAAAAAAAAAAATCCTTGAATTTTAAACACCTGTTTTAAAAAGCTGTCTTTGTTAGCTTCAGTTTGATCTACGTTCATTCATACTTCCATGAACTATAGATTGAAGGTCATTGTGCTAGGTGGTCAGACTGCAGGGCCAGCCAGGATGGACAAGGTTCCTGTTCTCCTAGAACGGACTGCCTGGTTGGGAAGAATTATTTTAAATAATTACCCAATAATTATATTAAATAAGTTATTAATTATTCTAGCAAAAATATAATTAGTCATTATAGTGAACAATTAAATAATCAAATTATAGAATCACACCTGTAATACCTGTTCCATACCAAAAGTTACAGTGTGGCACTAGAACATATACTTGAGGAATCTAAACTGGAAAGAAAAAGACAATTCTTCAATTAAAAGCATTCTTGTTAGTTTTATTGTCCTCTGTGCCTTGCATTTAAAACAGAACGCCTCTGTGCTTCCTCTGAGGAGCCGCCACCAACCTTTATTTATGTGTTTTGCTCCCACCAAATACCCAGTCTGGAGGAGAAGAAACTATTAATCCTTTCGGTTGAGTATTTGACTTCTGAGCTGGACTTTCTCCTGAGCTAGCAAATTTCAGGGTATAAGTTGAATTCTTCTAGCCAGCGTTGTGGTTTTGAAGCATGAGACTTCATCACCACGATTAAAAAGCAGTGGCCCGATCACAAAGCGAGTTAGGCACAAAATAAGCAAAATGATATAGATAGACATGTGCCTAAGACAAGGGTCCTAGTGAGCCAGTGCCGTTGATGAAGTTAGTATAGTGAGACGTGGGAGGATACTGTGCATCATTTAGGAGGGCTGTACTTTATGGAATATTCATGGGAAGGGGTGAGTTAATATGTGGTTCTTAGACATTTGATGGCTCAGCAGTTTCGTTAGCAGAAGTCACATATGGGATTAGAAAGCCTGTAGGCAGTTGACCTGGGGTCCAGGTTAGATTCAATCTTGATCTGATGCCAAAGTTGGAAGAAAAGCTGAGATTTACAAAGTGATTAGCTAATGAAGAAACAGAAGAATACAGAACTGAAAATCAACTTAAATGCCCTTGGATTTATTTGGAGGTAAAGTAGGATCTATAAAGTGAGAGTAGGTAACTGGGCAGGATGAGAGGATTTGAAGAGGAAGATGTCTTGAGTTTATTAGCATGTTGTATGGAGTCTTAGACTGGGGGAGTGTGATACTCTTAAAAATAATGTTAAAGGGAGCGTGGGTGGCTCAGTCGGTTGAGCAGCCAACTCTTGATTTCAGCTCAGGTCATGATCCCAGGGTTGTGAGATCGAGCCCCGTGTCAGGCTCCATGCTGGACGTGGAACCTGCTTGAGGTTCTCTCTCTCCCTCTCCCTCTGCTCCTCCCCTGCTTGTGTGCACATGTGTGCATTCCCCACTCCCCGCCCCCCCCATGATAAGGTTAATATAATTAATACTCATGTGTCCGTCACTTAAATTCACAGCTGTTTACATCTTGTCACATCTGCCACCACTCCCTCTCTGTGTACTCTTTTTGGTTTTGATTGTGGCATATTTGAAAGCACATTAAAACTATTGGTTTTTGTAAGTTGACTTTGTATATGGCCCCTTGACTGAATTTTTATTATTCACTCTTACCAGTTCAGTTGATTTTCTTGCATTTATCTAATTAGACTATCCTATCAGCTACGAAGAAACAATTCTGTTTCTTCCTTTACAATTTTCAAAAGTCCTAAATTTTTTTTCTTATTTTATTGAATTATCCAGAACCTCTAGTGAAGTATTACATAGTATCTGATAAAATTCTGACTTTACTGGGAATACTTCCTACAGCCCACAGTTGAATACAATGATTGCAGTTACCTTCTGGTGGATATTCTTCATGTAGTTTTAGAGATTATCCTCTAATCATAACTTTTTCAATATTTTGCTAGCAACGAGTATGGAATTATTATCACCTGAAGTTGGTTTCTATAGTTACATTTTCCCTTAATACACCTATGTGGTGAATGGTAGTAATAGATTTTTCTGATGTCAAGCCTGTCCTTACATTCCTGAGATAAATCCTAATGGGCGATGGTCTTTTATTCATTTAACATGTTTTGGTGCTACTATATTTTAAGTAGGTCAGTGAATGTGGATGCTGCTGTGACTAAGGAAATGCAGATCCATTTAGAAGTGTTGTTCTTCCATGTTTTTATCATTAGTATGCTCGTTACATCAACAGATAGTAAAAGTATGGCTCCTATCACAGGGAGGAAGGAGGACTACAGAATTCTTGGTTAAAAAGAGGTGCTCAGCCTTGAAGTGGTTGGGAATTCATAATCTGGACACTTAAAAACAAATCTTATGCTCCTCCTTGCTCTCATTCTGGTAGTTTCGCAGAGGAGTCCATTATCGAGAAGAGGATCGTGACCTTAATCTGCACACCCTACAGTGCCAGACATGAGAGGAGCTTTCAGACCTTTTATTTTCTGTTATCTAAGACTCAAAAACCTGATGATTGCATTATAGTCTCATGAAATAACTCACTGTAAAGCTTTACTATCAATTGCACATTAGTGCTCTGGGACATTTGAGTTAATACTGTTTTCTGGTATGCTCAGGGGTGGTTAAGATGCTTCTTTCTTAACTATTTAATCTTGAACATTTAATATTACGACTTCAACCTAAACGGATTAGCATGGTGAATGTAAAACGTAATTATTCTTTGGAGAGCGGGCGGGGGGGGGGTTGATATTTCTTCAGAATCCTTCCTGAGAATTAATAATCATTATTCAGCAATTGTAGGATGTGCAGGATGTTAGGTGTAAACTTGAGAAATCCCCAAAGCCAGCACATGGAGTCCATGTCTCCTTAGTGGGGGAAGGCAGGGATCTAGATAATCAGATTTTTTTTCTGATAACTGTTGTGTCTGTTTTAAAAAAATGTCTCAGAGTCTTTGGGAGGGCTGGGTGTATTGCTTTCCTTTTTATGTAGAATCCATAAGGCTGTAAACGTGGATTCCAGAAAGAAGATCATTTTTAAAGCCAAGACGCTGTTGTCTTGTAAGGCACTTTGATCAGGGAGCATTTGCCAGTGTCCTTTTTGCCAGTGATTTAGATAATTGGCCATTTGGTTCAGAAACTAAAGGAAAAAAAAGCCCTGACTTTTGTGTATAAATATGAACTTACGGAAGAAACAATGCATATTGAGTACTGAGTAATCATAATGCATGGCCTCTCTCTCTCTGTCTTTCTCTAGGAAAGCCAAATTATAGGATGGTTAATATCTTAAAGGATGCTTACCTCAAACACTGGGATGCCCAGCTACAAAGGGGACTTGCTGAGAGGCTGGCTTGGTAAATGAAACTCAGCAAATCAGAAGCCTCTCTGGGTTCTCAGTCATGTTATGTAAGTGGTCATACAGATGGATTTTTAACGCTGATTTCCCTAAGTTGCTTGCCTATCCATTAAACGGTGGAAGGTGCTCTAAAATGCAACACAAGAGGAATGCACCGCTGTTACTTTAAGAAGGAAATTAAGCCGGGAGGGAACAGGGGGATGTTGTGACTGCTGACATTTGTGGCCTCTTTTCATTTGCGTAAGAGGTGGACTGGCTTCTCTGTAGCTGCGGTTGCCATGGAGAGGTAGTGGGGGAGGACTCCCAGGACCCAGCCCGGGAGAGCGATTCCGTCTTAGAGCTGCTCCAGAACGTGACGTGGAGGGGCAGGGAGCTCAGGTGTGCACAGATAATGGGGGCTGGCTGACCTGTCATGGCTGGTAACGTGACCGTGCACATACCCCTGGGTGTGACAGACATGTTTGTGGACGTGCCTGTGGATTCTCAGTGTGAAGTGGAAGGATTGTGATGTTGTATGTATTTCCACCCTTCATGTGATTTCTTACACTCGAGATTTGATGAGAAGAGTTCACACATGTTGACCCAAAGGTACACCCTCATTGTAATGAGAAACTAACTTCGGTTGGCATGTTTGCATATAGATAAATGACATCAACAGGAAGTCAAATAAATTCTGATGGGAATAACACACTCAGAGAAATCTAATATGGTAGCTTAAACTGCATCCGGCAATGAATGTGTTACTAACCTGGAGTCGTTAATTTCCAGAGGCTAGAGAGCCGTGTGTAGCTAGATAATACAGGAAAAATGACAACAAGAAAAGTTGTCAGGATTCTTCTCCATTAACAGGTAGAAGAAAATCAATTGTGTGTTTTGTAGATGAATCTGCTTGATCTTAAGAGCCGAATTTTAGGGATGTTGTCATCACTTAGTGTATTTTATTGGGAACAGTTTTAGATCATATAGAGAATGGTTGTTACTGACTGCGTAGTATGATCATTTTAGGACTTTCTTTTTTTGTTTTCTTCACGTAACTGGTAAATTGAATCTGATGATATATTAGTCTTTTGTTTTCTCATGGATATCATTGTGGATAATGCCTTTGTTTAAGGACAATTGTGATTGGTAATTTTAACTAGAACCACTGTTGAGAGTATTTCTAAGCAAATGTATGTTACTCCTGAGGAAATCATATAGTGTGTTAAATTTACCAAGTTTAAAGAAACTTACTCGACTTCTCAGTTTTCCAATGAAATCTGAATGAGAGCTGAGTATTAATATTGTTTTAGAGTAGTTGAGTCAGAAATGGTGAAGAATACATCGGGGCTTGTTACCATCTTTGACTGCTTAATGCATATTATTAGTTATTTTAAGAATGATAACTAATTGCCTGATTTGGTCCTTGAGAGAAATGCCAAACCAAGTCTTTTTTTTTTTTTTTTTTGTAAGGTAGCATTATTAAAATGTATACACAGTGTCACACAGAGTGGTGACACAGTGCTTCTGAAAAGATTTGTGAAATGTACAGATTTATTGCAGAATTTACTTGGAAAATATTACTTCAAGTTAGGGTACTTTGGAAAGTGTTCCATAAATATTTATTGGAGATTATATATATAAAACTGTTCCTTAAATGATAACCTTATTTGGCTTACTAAAAATTTCTATTTCTTTTGTTTCGGGAGTACTGTATATTAAGGATAAATTTCTTTAGTTTTTACATATAATATTTAAAGACAGAAGTTTATGAGTTATTAGGTACAGATATTGATGAATTTCACATTTTCATTATTTTTCTTAATTTTTAAATGAATTCCAAGGTATGCCAGTTCAACAAAGAAAACCAAAATCACTTATGCAAGTCAAAGGGCTGTGAAGTGTAAAATGTTGGCTTATTTGTTAGATAGTAATAAGTAATTTTGGGGGTCCTGGGTGGTTCAGTCGGTTAAGTGTCAAACTTCGGCTCAGGTCATGATCTCAAGGTCTGTGAGTTCGAACCCTGCATCAGGCTCTGTGCTGACAGCTCGGAGCCTGGAGCCTGCTTTGGATTCTGTGTCTCCCTCTCTCTCTGCCCCTCCCCCACTTACACTCAATGCCTCTTTCTCTCTCTCTCTCTCTCTCTCTCTCTCTCTCTCTCAAAAATTAAACATTAAAAAAAATTAAAAGAAAAAAATATCTTAAAAAATGGTAAGTAATTTTTAATGAGTATCAACTACAAGCTAAGTATTACTCTAAACACTTACCCTTGTCTTTTCTCAGAAATCTCATGCAACTTTGTGGGGGGGGGGGAATGCTGTTTTCTTACCCATTTTACAGATGAGGAAACTGAGATTTAGAGGGTAAAGTAACTTGTCCAATATCTTAGAGCTAAGAAGGGGTGGACCAGGATTTGAACCTATGAAAGTTCTTAACCAGCACACTATTGTTTCTTGCCTATGAAAACTACAGTCTGGCATAGAGAGAAAAGAAAAGCTTTGTGTTCAGCCGTCCTGGGATAGAATCCCAGCTTTGCACATCTTAGCCAAGTGACACAGCGGAAGGAAGTTAGACCTTTTCATGCCTAAGGTTTTTGGTAGGTACTTAGTAGTGGAATCCATGTGAATATTTGATTTTAGTGCTAACCTGGAGGCTGTCCCCCCCACCCCCATGGGAGGAGTTATTTGCTAACTAACTTGTATTATTATTCATCATGTTAAAATATAGGATAGTAATCAAAATTCTATTTTATTGTTCTGCTTGGAAACAACAGAATAAAAGAGGAGTAAAGGATATGATTAAAGTAATATGGAACCACTTTTCAGATAGCCTTTCAAATATGGATCAGTTTCCACAGCAGGATTTCTCAGCCTCGGCACGAAGGACCTTTGGGGCCGGATCATTCCTGGCTGCGGAGGCCGTCCTGTGTGTCAGCGGGGTGTTTAGCAGCATCTCTGGTCTCTACCCACTGGAGGCCAGCTGCATTCCTTCCCCCTCAGTTGTGACTACCAAAAATGTGTCCAGACATTGTCAGATGACCTCTGAGGGACCACATCATCCCTGGCTAAAAACCACCAGGGATATACAGGGGTTAACCAAGTAAGTAAGCATAATATAATTACTAGAGGGTGCCGAGAACTCTGGTGGAAAAGACCAGGATGCTCTAAGCAAGGGCATTGTGAGGGACCAGGCTGGCCGTGGTGGCGAGTGTGGCTGCACGTGGAGTGTGTGTTGGCCAGCAGGGAAGGGCAGGCAAAGACACGGAGGCCAGCACAGAGGCTGTGGTAGAGGTCTCAGTGAGAGGTGAGGGCCTGGACCAGTCGCTGGAGCTGGACAGCTGGGAGAGGTGCCTGCAGGAGAATCGGAGGGTCTGGGGTTTGTCGCCAACGAAGAGTAAGGAACGATGAGGGTCTGAGAAGTGGACGCTGGCCAGGCTGCAAGACTCCCTCACCCGCCGCGTGAACCCTCTGTGCGTCAGCTCGGCCGTGCCTGGGATTCACTTGGGTCTCAGCAAAGTCAGAAATGACTGAATGTCCTAGACCTTTGTGAGTATTGGCTACCACGAGTCTTACGTCTGGGACTCCCAGCTGAGCGCGTGTTTAAAACCGGAAGGATTTGCCTGGTTTCCCAGGTTCTGTGAGATCTTGAGAGATGGGAGGCCTCCCGTTTTTAGCCCGTGGCGTGGCCTCCACACACACTGCTGCTTCTTCCTGGGCCCCTGCCCCTGCCCCACCCTACCCAGGTTTCTGTCCTGGGCCCCGGAGCTTTCTCTCCAGCCATCCGCTGGTAGATGAGTTTTTGGACGTCAAGTGATTATCTTGCTTTTGAGTCACAATTTTGAAATTCACAGGTTGCTTAAAGCAGCGCGTCTCTGTGGTGGGCACAAGTGTATACCATACATGGGACAGACGGTCGGGACACAACATCCCCGACCCTTTCTGGGGCACAGCGTTCAGGGAAACCTGGTGGCCTTTCTTTCTTTATGCAGCAGATAACCTCGACAGGCTGTTTTCTGAGGCCATTTTAGTAAAAGTAAGATCATAGGAGCGTAACCTAATGATCTTTTGTTAATACTCGTAGGTAAAATCACTAAGAGTTGTGATTATGCTTTAAATGCTAGGATTACACGATTGTCGTGCCCATTACCTCAGCAGTGATGATACAAAAGCACCCCCCTCCCCACCACCACCAAAAGTATGTTGCCGAAACTGTGTGTAGCCGAGCGTGTCTGTCAGTGATTTCTATAACAGTAAAGGAGAAATTCCTTTTTGCACCAGAACTGAGGCTCTTCAGTTCATAGGTCTGGCCTGAGGGAAGACAGACAGGAAAGAGAAGACGAAGCCACCTTTCCCGACAGCTGCATGGAGTTTTCGTTTCTTGGTTCCCCCTCCCCTCCTCCACGTCCTCACTCCAGGTCTATTGATCAGCTAGATCAGCTGTTGGTTGCTTTATTTCCCTCTGGCAGAAGGACTTTTCGAATTCGATTTCCCATCCTGAGTCATCTCCCCCGTGGGCCTTAGCCCGTTCATTCGCTCTGCCAGACATGAATTCAACGACGTTTGGACACACGATGTGTTTCTGGGGTTGCGGTGTGCCGTGGGGATCGCGTTTCCTATCTTCGGGCAGCCTAACAATCACAGAAATGGAAAAGAGACTTCCACGTAATAGAGAATTTAAGGAATAAATGAGACCACTCATTAGGGGCAAACGGGATACAGTTCGATACCAGGGAAGAGGTGCTTCATTACAGACAGGAGCACGGAATAAATCGAGTTCTGTGGGATGTATAGGAAGGTAAGAAACCCTCTTTTCTGGACCCGTTAGAAGTTTCCGAGAGTTGGGTTTTAAGCTTGGTCATGAAACGTGGGTGAGGTCTGAGTCAATACTGGGGGCCTGGGCGATAGAGTGACCGTGGTGGACCTTTGCCTTGGAGTTGATGACTTTAGCATGATTTGATACAAACATGAGGGCAGCCACCACACACACACACACACACACACACACACACACGTATTTCACGCAAGGAGCCAGGGTAGCATTGGTGCACAGTAGGGTGCCCCCCGTAGGGGCTCCGGAAAGGGCCGCAAGAGCATGTGGTATTCCCAGTTCAGACACGAAAGAGGACGGGGCATTGCCAGCCCAGGCACGACACCATTTCGAGGCGCACAGATACGCGGAGAAGTGGTGTGGCGGTCTAGTCATGCAGAAGCGGTATAGCCATGAGAGAGGCTTAGGGTGCAGTTCACGTTCTGGAAGACCGTGTGCCGGGATTCAGACCTGGCACTTCTCATTAGCTCTGTGACGTCGCCTTCTGTGTGCCCCCACGGTTCGCTCCTCTGGAAAGCAGCCACCAGCTAGGTTTGTTTTTTTTTTTTTTTTTTTCTGAGGATTGACTCGGTTGGTGCACATGAATTCCTCTAACAGTGCCCAGCACCCAGTGAACACATACATTTTAGCTCTTCCTGAGAGCTCTTTCCCCGGTAGGGTCTGAAGGAGGCTGGGGGCTTCCAGGAAGGTGTGAGGGGAGCAGCAGAAGGAACACCGTGAGTTCGAAACAGAGGTGGGGAAAGGCAGGCTGATGTTGTGGGCATCCGCAAAAGGCAGTGGCACTCATTCAAGAGGAAGGTTTCCTAGAGGTGGCTTGGAACAGATAACTTGTGATCTCTCCATCAGTTTTAAGAAACGTGTATGTGTGCCAGTCTTGTTTTGCTTGTTTATTTACCTAATGTTTTAGGGAGTCGCAAAAAAGAGTTAGCTTTATTAGCTATCCGAAGTAATTACATCACGGTGATCTCTCAGGGTTTACAATATTATAATTGAAAAAGAGCTGTACATTTTCTCGAGGTCAGCTATATTCTAGTGTGTTTTCACCATGATTTGCTTAACCCGGTCTGTAATAATACAGTAGCCTCTAAAGCAAATGACAACAGTTGACAAATGACTGAAAAACTATTTTTGGCTCGACTAGATCAGATCCATACATATGAAGTTACAAGCCTAATTACTGTTATTTTTGGCCCGAGTCCTTGCAAGTGTGGGAGGTAGCCAAGTACTTCCTCTGTGGAAAAAAATGACATTTGTTCATTGTTTCAATTGTGATGATTGCTTAAAGCATGAGTTGTGTGTGTGTGTGTGTGTGTGTGTGTGTGTGTGTGATTGAATTGTAAAGATTTAGATTGAGAATTTGATGCATTGTAAAATTCATCATGAATAGTTATTCAGAATCACTTAAATGTACTAAGGGCCCAGTGCTATCATTATCTTATGTGTTATTACTCGATAACAATGAAGGCTAATAAATGGAAGACATATATATGTATATACACCTAAAATGGCATGGTGGGCATATTTCAAATAAGGTAATATGTATATATCCAACATACATACAATGCAAACACATACATCATCCATTATACACAACTACATACACAAGCATCTAAAATTATATAAACTGTGATTTGACTGTTCAGGCTGATAGCCTCAAACAATAATTTGAGTTTATTTTCCTAAAATATAATTGAATGTAATCAGAGGATTTGGTGATATATTTTGTAAGTGCTATTTATTTAAAAATCAATTTAGGGAACTGCTTTCTGAGCGTGTTGGCCAGTAATAAAAAGCTAACTCTTTTTTTAATTTTTTAAATGTTTGTTTATTTTTGAGAGAGAGAGACAGAGAGAGACCAAGCATGAGTGGGGGAGGGGCAGAGATTGGGAGACATAGAATCTGAAGCAGGCTCCAGGCTCCAGGCCCCGAGCTGTCAGCACAGAGCCCGACGTGGGGCTCGAACTCAAGAACTGCGAGATCACGACCTGAGCCGAAGTCGGACGTTCAACCGACTGAGCCACCCAGGCGTCCCAAAAGCTAACTCTTAAGTTCACGATTGACCTCATGGTCAGTTCTGCGAATCCCCTGGCGGACCACCTGTACATTTCTGTGTTTCTCCACCATTTTGTGTTTGTAGTGACCTAGATCACTCAGAAGTCAATACCTTTCACATTAAAAAGTATGGCATAGAATATTAGTAATTGGAAGTAGTTGTATTTTCTATATTTTCATCTCTCTGTCTCAGAAGTTAATACCTTTCACATTAAAAATTATGGCAGAGAATATTAGTAACTGGAAGTAGTTGTATTTTATATATTTTCATCTATCTCTGTGAAAATTTGGGGAGTTTTTCTCGTAGGACTTCTTGACTGGAAAGTTATTTCACTCTAGATCATTTAGTCACTTACAGCACAGGAAAGATAATAAGGATTGTTTAAAAGAGGTAGCTAATCTTAACTGTGGGCGTGTTGTGTAAGGTTATTTTTCTTGGGGTTATCGCATTTGAGTTCTTCCCTGCTTTTGAGTAGCTTTATACAGTGTCGAATGGTCAGGAGTTATGGCATTTGTCAGGTGCCAGTGTCCAGATTATTGGGCAGTTGACCTGCTGTGTGTCCAGTGCTGTGCTTGGGAGTCAGGGGTGGTTAGCAGCCACCTGTGGGCCAGTGAGGAAGCAGACCCCCTAGCAGGCCATTGCTCACAGTCAAATGAGCTGACTGCTGTGGCAGGGACAGCGGAGGGCGTTAGGTGTTACAGGAGTCCATATTTGTCAGTGGCCCCTAACTTGGTCCTGGTGAACTACAAAATGTTGGGGTGTTTTGGTTTATTTCAACTCTGATTGCCCCCTTCCAGATTGTGTCTGTAGTTGATGACTAAAATTGGTAGGCTTTGTCTGTTTTCACCTTCCTTTCCCTTCCCTCTACCGCCTACTTCAACTTTTTCAGATCCGTTTACCTTCTGATTCTTGCTGCTGAGGGAATTACCCTTTGGAACGGATGCAAATTGGACCGCTTTGAGGTGGAAAAACAGATATGTTATGTGACCTCTGAATATTTTGACTAGCATGTTGAATTGAACGAGTTAAAGGGAAGCGTAAAGGATAGTGTGTTGCAATGTGTGACGTTATTTTTGCCCTTTGGCAAACGTTCAAGTGTCCCAATTTGCAGAGAGGAAACTGACATCAAATACTTTGAAAACATGGGATAATGTAGAGTTTAGGTGAGACTACTGACACAAAATATGAAAGCATGAATATCTATTTAATGTGTGTGTGTGTGTGTATAATATATGGATAATAAACATATATGTAGTATATGTATTTCTTAAGCGTGTAAGTAAGCACTTACATACACTTAGGGGATTGAGGCATTCATGTTTTGTTTTTGATTTGGCTACCCGTGCTTATACATGTTCATACATATAGCTTTCTACTTGCATATATATTTAAATGAGTAAGTAATACATCTTCAATATGAATAATACATATACTTTTTTTTTAAATCAACTAGTACAGAGGCATGTATAATAAAAAATATATGTATCATTCCTCCCTTCTCCTGCCTCTGTTCTGATAAAGAACCTGTCACACCGAGAGGTAGCCACTCATACTAATATCTTTGTCACTTTTTCAGAAATGTTTCTGTAGACATGGCAACATCATTAAAAGAAAAAAAAAAAAGCTGAATTACATCATATATGCTGGTCTGAACCTCTGATGCTTTTTAAATTTGGGATTCTCGGGACGCCTGGGTGGCTCAGTCGGTTAAGCGGCCGACTTTGGCTCAGGTCACGATCTCGCGGTCCATGAGTTCGAGCCCCGCGTCGGGCTCTGTGCTGACAGCTCGGAGCCTGGAGCCTGTTTCAGATTCTGTGTCTCCCTCTCTCTGACCCTCCCCCATTCATGCTCTTTCTCTCTCTGTCTCAAAAATAAATAAACGTTAAAAAAATAAATAAATAAATTTGGGATTCTCATACTCCAAGAAGTCATCACCCAAATCCCCGCAGTTATAAACTGAAATTGAAAGCAAAAGCCGTACCGGTAGGAAAACATCTCCTCTTGAGCTGATGACTGATCAAATTTGGCTTCCCGCAAACCTCCTGCAGGATTTTAGGTTCTCGTTTATTCCCATTAGGTCACTGTCTTTGTCAGTTTATTGCTGATCTTTAAAGTTTTCTCACTCATAATAGTATTATTTACAGAATATATATTTGAAATAGTGTGAGAGAGAAAGTACTTCCAATTGTCTCTCGTGATGAAACATGCTAAAACACAGACCAGAATCTATTAAAAATAAACACGAAGTGGGTCTAGACTCTTAATTCCAAATCTCTATGTCCAGCCTCAACCAGTCTGTAGTGTTCTATTCAGCTTCCCTTCGAGTATCTCTCCTGGAATAAGCCCTTATCCCCTCGGACTCCTGTTCCAGGCTCATTATCATGTCTGCATATGGACTGCTTCCCATCCCCAATAAACCATGGTTGGTTCTTTATTCGTTTGTTCATTTGGTAATTGACCGGCGGATGCCTGAATATTAGTAGGATGTTTGCTCTGTCATATGTGCGTGTTGTCAGGTGTTGGATGGACGTGGGGGAAAGCAGGTCATTTGCTTCTGTGACGCGCAGAGTGGCACCATCAGTCACCCCACCAGCAAACCTGAACCTTCCATGTCATTTGAGACGCTCTGATGACTTTCCTGATACGTTAACTTCTCACCACATTCTCCTTGCACCCTGCAGAGTTGCTTTCTGCCCCACCCCACCACCTACTACTCTCTGTGCCCCACATGCTCCATGCTTATTCCTGCTTTCTTCATGCTCTTGCCTCCCAGAAGCTTTTTCACGTCCCCCAGGATTTACATGAGCTCATGCTTTGCCAGTAGATTTTAATAGGATGAAATAATTTGTAATTTATTTAAAAAGCACTTGAAAAAGAGAGGATGCTTTCAGTTTCTCGAAAGATTGCCATAGCTGATAACATACTCGCTATTTGTAATGTGTACTAGAAATTAGGTTGGGAACACGCCATCTATTTCAGGTTTGTGTTTTTTAAAAAATAATCATTTCAGGGGCGCCCGAGTGGCTCAGTCGGTTGAGCGTCCAACTCTTGGTTTTGGCTCAGGTCATGATCTCGCGGTTTGTGAGTTCACCCCGCATCGGGCTCTGTGCTGACGGTCCGGAGCCTGCTTGGTATTCTCTCTCTCTCTCTCTCTCTCTCTCTCTCTCTCTGTGCACGCTTTCTCTGTCTCTCAAAATAAATAAATAAACTTTAAAAAGTTAAAAAAATATAATAATTGTTTCAATCTACTATTTTAAAACTTATTGAAATACTACAAAATAGCTTGAGGTACTAAGATTCAGAATTGGATGAGTTCATTATTTAGGGATGGCCTTGGGCTTGAGGACATTTTTAGATGAGTAAATGTTTTTGTCATATATTTTACTTCTGTGTATGTTATAAACCCTTTAATACACAGTTTCTATTTTTGCTTTAATGGCCAATTGTCCTAGAGAATTGAAGGAAAGAGAACCATAGTCTTTTTATTTGTCCTGTCTCTCTTCTTCTCACCCTCCCAAAGTCTCCCCCGCCTTCTTTCTTCTTATAAATCAGGGTCTTGCAAATTTGTTTGGGAAAGGACCAGATAGTAAACATTTTAGGCTTTGTGGCTTCGTATATTCCCCATCACATATTCATCTTGTCCTCCCCCACTTTTTTTTTTAACATTTAAAGTCCTGCACAGGCCTTATGAAAACTGGATGTGGTCTAGCTTTGACTTAGGAGCCACAGTTTGCTGGCCCCTACTATAAATACATATTTTTATCTGTTACCATTTCCCTTTGGTCTAAATCACCACTTTTAGCATTGCTTATAATATTAGTAACGGGTTTTCTCAACCTTTAACAGCTGAAAATGCCTTCTTTTGCTTTCATGTTTGCTGGATAATTTTGCTAAACATAGTATCCTAGCTTGACATTTTTTTCTCTTCTGCATTTTAAAATCTATTGCCGCTCCCTCCCCCCACCCCCCCATATCCTGCAGGTGCACTAGGACATGCCTGTGTATCGTTCTGTCTGTTCATCCTCCTTGGGGCTCACCGAGCTTCTTGGATCTGTAGGTTGATGTTTTTAGTCATATTTGGGAACAGTTCAGCCTTTATTTCTTCAGCTATTCTTTCTTCCCATTTTGCTCTCTCCTTTCCTTCTGGGATTTTAGTTACATATATGTTAGATTATTTGGTACTGTTCCGTGGAGTGTTGAAACTATGTTATTTTTCTGTTTTTTTCCCTCTCTCTGCTTCAGTTTGGATAATTCAAAAAATGTTTTTAATGTTTATTTTTGACGGGGGGAGGGGCAGAGGGAGAAGGAGACACAGAATCCAAAGCAGGCTCCAGGCCCCGAGCTGTCAGCACAGAGCCCAACATGGGGCTCAAACTCGGGAACAGTGAGATCGTGACCTGAGCCAAAGTCTTACCTTAACCAACCGAGCCACCCAGGCGCCCCTGGATGATTTCTTTTGACTTGTCTTCAAGTTCACTAATTTTTTCTTCTGTAGCGTTTCATCTGCTCTTAATACCATCCAGTGAATTCCCCCCCCCCCCCCCCGATACGGCATTTTTCTTGATATTATTTCCGCCGTTTTTAGAGTTTTTATATGTGTTCTGAAATTCTCCTACTATTCATTCTTCACAAGATTCGCCTTTTTTTTTTTTTTTTTTTTTTTTTTTTTGCCTCTAGCTTTTTGGGCATATATTATAGTTAGTTTAAATTCCTTGTCTGCTAATTACAACATCTTTGTCATCTGTAGGTCTGATCCTTTTTCCTGCCTTCTCTAAGTGTAACAATTTCATGATTCACACGCGTCCTGATTTTTTGTTGTATACAGAACGATGTGTGGATACATTCTAGAGGTCTGGATTCCCTTATCGTCATCTGAGGATTGTTGAGTTTTGTACTAGCAGACAGTGAAAGTACTATCTTCCGAAATTTGTGGAGGCTTTTCAGAGTAGGTAGGTTTCTTTCTTTCTTTCTTTTTTTAATGTTTTAAGTTTATTTATTTATTTTGGGAGAGGGAGAGAATACACATGCCGGAAGGACAGAGAGAGAGGGCACCATCAGCACAGATCCTGACACAGGGCTTGAACCCACAAACCGTGAGATCATGACCTGAGCTGAAATCTAGAGTCAGGTTCTCAACCGACACAGCCACCCGGGTGCCCCCAGAGTAGGTCTGTTTCATGTGCCCCGAGGCTAGGATGTGACGTTAACCCCAAGGCATGGCCTACGGGGACTTCTTTGGAAGTACAAGGTGTTTGCCTTGTATTCTAATGTGGATCCTCTAATGTGGCACGATTTGAGTTCCAAATTTGGTGGCCTCCACATTGACACCGGTAGGTGCTGCTGTTACTCTGCTCAGCTCTTTCGGCCCGCCCGTGGGTTGCTTTCCGTTAGGTCCCTCAAAGCCTTACCCTCCACACAAGCAGTTGAAGACTCAGCCAAGGATTTGAGGGGCTTGCTCACAGGTTCTAGGCTCTTCTCTGGGGCTCCCTCTCTCCTGGGATTTGCCTCTGCCCTCAGTGTCCAGCTCCTGCAGTGGTTCCAACTTGCACCTCTGTCTCCTCAGCCCGGGGTAACTGCTGCTGGCTGCGCCAGCCACGGCTCTTCGGGGACTGGTGACTGCCCCTGGGGAAACGGCCGACGAAATGTGGACCTTCCCTTGCTTGCTGCTTCCCCTTCCAAGGTCACGTCCCATCCGGTTTCTGCCCGCTCTGGGTCACTCTCCAGTACCTTTCTTTGTGTTGTTTGTGTAATATTTTGTACACGCTTTTATTGTATTGACGAGAGAGTTAGTCCCGTGTAAGCCATTCTGCCATTTCCAGAAGCCAGAAATCCTAAATAGGTAGGTAATAGATTCTTGCTGTCAGTGGAAGAGTTTTATAATATTAGTAAGATGATTATCTAAAGACTTAAGAGACTCTGGGAAGCCTGCCGATTGGCATGGTGGAGGAATAAGACCATCCTCCGATCCTTTTGGTTTGTGAGTTTGGTGTCCCAGGTTGACTGGCCGCTGGTTGTAGGTGAGGTGGAGGAAGCTGTTACCATATAGCATTCTCTGTCGCACACCATTGTAAGCAAAAGCAGATGGATTATGGGTTGAGCATGTACTAGGAGAGCTTTGCTTCGTGTCCTTTTTTCCTCTTCCTCTTGTGAGGTTACCATTTTTTATCATATGCTATAGGTACTACTATAGTCCTGCATTTTCCTCGGTTCCTATATTTTCATCTGTGCTAGAGCTCGGGCTCCACAAGGAAGATACTGTATCTAGATCAGATCTTTGCATAGGGTAGGTTCTAAGGATGACATGAAATGTACTGTGCCAGGCACAATGCCTGATGTCCTGAGAACAGTGATGTTTTTCTTCTTTTCTGTCTACTCTCCTCTGCTCTGTAAAGAGTTGTTAAATATAACAGGACTGGGAAATTAAGAAAAAGAGCAGATTATTTATTACAAGAGCCTACTCTTCCGCCCCCCCCCCCTCTTTTTTTTTTCATGTGGCCACATAGGAAAAGTTTGTACTAGTAAGAGCTATATTGTTACATTATTTGGGGGGAAATTTAACAATTGAAAAAATGAAAACATGTTTAGTATCACTGTGAAAGTTTACCTTTTTTCCTCACTTAGAATGCAAAAGAGTAGTAATAGTGTAGATCAGGTCCACGTCAGAAGTTCCTAACCTGGGTTTAGGGTCTCTGTAGATTGCTGCAGTCCCTGAGATCATATGGAAGTGTGTGTGTGTGTGTGTGTGTGTGTGTGTGTGTGTGTGTGTCACTGTCTAGCAGAGGCTACACAATGGTCATAGGATTTTTTAATAGAGACATTTTGAAATTTTATTTTATTGTTTTTAAGTAGCTTTTTAAAAAAATTTTAAAAAGTAATGGATCAGTATTGGAGTAGGATGAAGATATTCCAATTTTAAAAAAGGTGTCTTGTCTATTTCTTGCATCAATTCATTTTAAAAAGTATGTGTTCACTTCGCGTGCACGCGGGCGCGTGCGTGCGTGTGTGTGTGTGTGTGTGTATACACACCGAAAACAACCTGGAATCTGATGTGCCAGTATACTAACAGTGGTCAATTTATGTAGTTGAAATATTGTGTTATTCTCATACCGTATATTTTTGATTAAGTTTCAGAACTTAAGTAAATCTCACAATGTTAACAGATTCAAACAGAAAAGACTTTTAAAAATACAATGAAATATATCTTTCTTATCTGGACCCCTTTCCTCAGGGGTGGCTCTGAATACCAGCAGAAGTGACTTCTGTATCCTTCCATAACACACACATACACACACACACTCATTTTGTTTTGACACAACTGGAAGAATACTATGTACATTAATTTTGTATCTTAGAAAACTTGCCAATCTTCAAATTCTTATCCTTCCCCTGCCACACCCAAAGGAATTAAGAACACTGGATATCAAATTTCTAGAAATCATTTTCTCTTCTTTTGGATACCCCTTTCAGCTTTGGTGTGTACAAAACTGACTCCTAGTGGTAGTTCAGAAATTATTTGATTTCCTCTGAAATTATTGATTTCCTCAATTATTTGATCAGAATAATCGCTTCTGATTATTCGTGGGGGCAGTGACCTTCATTGAATGACCCCTGCGTGCTGAGCCCATGGATGCTTTTCATTTACTTAACCCTGTTGTATCTCATTTCTTGCTTATGGTTATTATTTGAACTATGATGCCATAACAACACATTAATAATACTTCAGTACTCTTTCAGTTCTTTTAAATTGCGCATCTTTTAGAAACTTTTGAATACGAAAGTTTTAAAATGCTTACAAAATAGAATAGTATAATAAACCTCTTCTTATCTATCATCTACCTTTGGCGGTTAACAGCTGATAGCCTGTCAGGTTTCATTTACTCTGTGAGCACTCTCCCTGCCCCCACCTCATAATGTTTTCAAGCGGACCTCAGATGTACCATTTCATTAATATGCTTTTTTATATAAGTTCCAAAAGTTAAGTAATATTTTTTTCACATAATCACAACATCTTTATACAGAAACAACAACAAACAGTAATTCCTTAATATCAAATGTCCACAGTGTTTAAATTTCCAGTTCTCCACAGTATCATAATTTTTAAAAGCATTTTGTTAGAATCAGGGCATTAATAATAAGGTCCATGTATTTTAGAGTTTGATATGTCTTTTATGTTCTTTTGATGTATTGGTACCCTTCCTAATTCTTTTATTCTTTGCACATTTGTCAGAGAAACTAGTTTCTCTGTTCTGTTAGACTTTTCCTACCAGTGGTTCTGTTTGTAGATGGTCGAATACATAAATAAGTTTCTTTAAAAACTGTTTCAACTGGGGCACGTGGGTGGCTCAGTCGGTTGAGTGTGCGACTCTTGATTTCAGCTCAGGTCATGATCTCAGGGTTGTAAGATCAAGCCCCACGTTGGGCTCCATGTTGGGTGTGGAACCTATGTAAGATTCTCTCTCCCTCTTCCCTGCTTGTGCACTCGCTCTTTTTCTCTCTCGTTAAAGAAATAAAAAATAAAAAAAAAAATTGTCCAGTTATGGCATTTATGGCTTTATTTTGTTTGAGTTACTAGTTAAATGCATGTTTCTAGATTTGAAATATGGAATGTTCTTTGAAATAAAAATTCACAAGGAAATAAAAGACAAAATCAGATAAAATCATTTAAAAAATTTTCTTAATGTTTATTTTTGAGAGAGAGAGACAGACAGAGCATGAGTAGGGTAAGGGCAGAGACAGAGGGAGACACAGAATCCGAAGCAGGCTCCAGGCTCTGAGGTGTCAGCACAGAGCCCGACACGGGGCTCGAACTCACAAACTGCGAGATCATGACCTGAGCCCAAGTCGGACGCTCGACTGACTAAGCCACCCAGGCACCCCCGATAAAATCACTTTAAATACAATCCTGAGAGGTGGCCATACCCATGCATTACATGATAAGTGTATTGTATCTGCTAAACTTGCGGTAGGGGTACAAGCCAAAAAAAAAAAAAATCTTGTTTCCTTTTTCATTAGAATGCAGTTAACTGCTCAATGTCATACAGAGGGAGGCCTTTCCAGGGTCTTCACTGTGGCGTAGATGTCTTGGAGTTTGTCTTTCCATAGCATTGAATCTTGCCGAAGGGATGCTGTGTATGAACCAGCAGGCCAGGGCTTGAACCACTGCAACATAACGTCTAGACTCATGAGGGGAGGGGGTAGAGCGGGCACATCCACGGGCCCAGAAGGAGCCAACACAGTGGTGATCAATCCAGTGGCAGGTAGCTGGGAAGACCGTAAGTCATAGCTCTTTGCCAGATGTACAGCGGGAAACCCAGATATGGAAGTATTCCTTAGGCCAGACTGACATTTCATCCAATTAGAATTCTAGAGGAAATGTTGTCGTACTTCCGTGTCCAGTCTTGTGAGTCTCTAAATACTTTTCTTCTACCCGAAGGGAATACGGGCGGTTATTTCCAGTATTGCTTTCCTTCTTCCCTCACATTTCTAGTCTTCATCACCCGCCTCCCACCCCAACCTTTTCTCCCACTTCTTAGAGAATATAGATTTATTTGTATCTGAAGTAACTAGAGCTCACAAGGTGGAACCAGTGGAACCAGAACTCTGAAATAGCAAACTTCTTTACCCCAGCCCGTATTATACTTGCCAAGGTCCTGGGCATGCTGTGAGTGTTGACCGTTTCCTGGTGAGGGACTTCTGGTGAGAGGTGAGGAGGCTATCCCAGGAAGGGTCCCCAGGCACATAGGAGGTGTGTGGCTCACTGTGCTTAGTTTCTGTGCTTTTGCCCTATAATAGCGGTTGTATTGCTATTAATTGTATTTAAGTCCTTCATTTTGTATTTAAATCCTCCCTTCCTTTCCCTTCCCTTCCCTTCCCTTCCCTTCCCTTCCCTTCCCTTCCCTTCCCTTCCTCCTTTCCTTCCTCGCTCCCTCCCCCACCCCTTCTCTTTCTTTCAATAAGAGGCCTTTAAAAAATTAAAGGGAAAATAGATGTGTTATTTGCTGACTAGGGATGAGGCAGATAGCCAGCCTGAAAAGCAGAAGAGTTCTTTTCAGACTTTGAGATCCATACCTCTTGGGTGTCTCTCAGTCATCTCTATATTTACATGCTTACCCCTGAATTTGGGGTGTGTGTGTGTGTGTGTGTGTGTGTGTGTGTGCATGGAGGCATACACATGTATGTGTATGTGTGTGAATCTGTTACTGGGTTAGTAACTCAAGTTCAGTGGAACCTGGCATTTAACGTCTCAGGATAAGAACGCTCTGTCTTCATATTCCTTTCTCTCCCCATCATAGTTACCATGACTACCTCCTCCCATCCACGACATCAGAAAGCATCAAATGGGATGAGGATACCAGTGTTGCCATACTCTCACAATAATAATATCTGAACCAAAATAGGCCACGTGTTTTAATGTGATTATTGGAAAACTGTATTATCCCATGTCAATTTTAGCATCTTTGTGCGGTAGCTTATTACGTTTAAATAGTTTCTGTGTTTCCAAACATACATTTTTTCAGGTGGAGATCGATTTTCATCTTGGGAATAAATGGATCTATCTGTGATATAATGCTTATTAGGAGTGTATGCTTTGGGTTTGCACCTTAGCTGTATACTTTGCTTGCACCCCCTTAGCCATGAACTACACATGGAATTTGACCTTCCTTATCTTCCCTGGTCTCTCCCAACATCAGCAGCTCCCTTGATAAGGCAGACGCTGCCTGCTCCCCGTCCCTGTGGCTTGATAAAAAGTTGCTTCAAGGAGCCAGCTGATAAGACGTTTTTTTCCCTAACTGCTTGCGTTTTGTACAATTTTGAATCCTGACCTGATAATATCTGTAATTTACAGAACATTGATTTTTCAGGTTTGGCTGCATATTAGAATCACCTGGGAAACTTCTAATGCTGATTTGATTGATGTGGGGTGCAGCCTTCATATGAAGACTTTTAAAATGACTCCAGTACTAAGGGAGCAGAGCTTGAGTTCTGCTGTTCTAGGTGATGCATGAAAGAGCAGAAGCCAGGAGCCAGAAGGGTGGCCCTGAGGGACCCGACCTTGCTTTGGCAGCCGTCTGAGGATGGAGCTTGCATCAGACTTAGCCTCCTCGATGGAACTTCTCGTGGGTTCTGAACCTGGGTGAAGTTTCAGGAGGGAGACTCTGGGAGTTTGCTTAGTTTTTGACTTCTTAGGAAACGTGTGCTCAGCTCTAAAAACCAGTGGTCTTCCCAGCTCCCTCTAGGGGTGGAAAGGTATAGTTACCCCACTATTATAAGTAGTTAGCATACAGTGGCCTAATACTTAGCTCTGCTCATCAACGCTAAGGAACTGTCTGCAAAGTGAAACCAGGTATATGTTATTAAGAGACAAAAAATAATTCAAAAGCCTGAGATGGTTTAGTGGTAACATATTCACAGTGTGTCTGTGTACATTTTGTTATCCCATAGTTAGTTTTGCTATCAAGATGATTTTCTTATAGAAGAAATGTTGCATTTCATCGACCCACAGTTTTATCTATTTATTAAAAGATTTCTTTTAACGTTTGTTTATATTTGCAAGAGAGAGACAGAGCATGAACAGGGGAGGGGCAAAGAGACAGAGACAGAATCTGAAGCAGACTTCAGGCTCCAGGCTGCAAGCTGTCAGCCCAGAGCCCGACGCGGGGCTCGAACCCACAGACAGGGAGATCATGACCTGAGCCCAAGTCAGATGCTTAACCGACGGAGCCACCCAGGCACCCTTGATCCATAATTTTAAAAGCATGGTGAAGCTTTTAACTTTTCTCTTTGAACAACTTTAATTTTTTCTCAGTGTCACAATGGAAATATGCTTTCCGAAAGATAAATGGACAATTCTGCAAAATACATAAAGGTATACTTTTCTATATGCGTGGAAGTACAGCAAGGCTAGGCATTTCACAGTTGGAATTTTATGGTACATTTTGGTCCTGCTCCCTGTCCCCTGCCTTCACTTTTCCATCTTTTCCTTCCTCGGCTCCTCCTGACCCACCACCCACCGAGCCACTACCCCATCTTGTGTATTTGCCTGCTTGCAGGAACCATCCTCTAGCGCCTTCCCCCTGGAAAAGTCCTTCCCCCTGGAAAGCGCCTTCCCCCTTCTTTTCGTCCTTCCCCCTGGAAAAGTCCAAATTTGGCATTCCTCCTCCAATCCTTCATGCAGGTTGCCAGACTTTGTTAGGATAAACAGCACTGCTGTGCACATGGGAGCCGTCAGATACACGTGGGTTTCTACTTCACAGATTCCCTAGTTGTTGTTCATCAAAAGCTTTTATTTGTCCTTAAATAAAAGGGCCTTAAAACCGGTCAGCTCTTCCATTCGCGTCAATAATTTGGCTCACCTTAGCCAGTCTGGAAGGCCTGTCCCAGAAACACTGGGCTCCGTTTTCTTTGTAGCCAGCTACGCTGTGCCTCTTCTCTCAGTAAAATCGAGTCCATTGGATCTGCGCTCCGTCAAACTCATCCTTCCCATCGGTAGATTTTTCATCTGACGTACCTTCTCCTCTCCTTCCCTGTGACCTCAGAGGATGGCCCTGGCTCTCCCCCTGTTTAAAACCAGCCCTTCTCCTAGACTCTGGATGCTCTTTTCTGCTTCCTTAAGGGTCTTGCCCCTGCATATGTCCTCTTCTTCCCTTTATTTTTGCTCTCGTTTTATGGGCTCCCCACCTTGTGCCTATAAACGTCTTTGAAAACCATACCAAACGTCTTTCTCTTAACCCTGTGTTTCTCAGTGGCTCCCCAGTTCACTCTCTTCTTCTCCACTGAATGTTTTGAAATATAGTTCTGCCCCGTCTCTTCTCTGCCTCCCGTCCCATCACTACCTCCGCCCTCGGCCCCCCAGCCTCCTCGTCTCACCTCCTGCTTTTGCGAAGCATCGCCAGGACCTCCTAATTGCTCAACCCAGTGGAAGCTTTTTCAGTCTTTCTGGATTGCCTCATCTACCGATTTGACAATGAAACACTGTTCTCTTGATCTCTGTGACTAAAATTATTTCTGGTTCTAATTTTTTCATGCGTTCCTTTTGTTGTGTTTTGTTTTTGTCTCTTTCTTGGGTTTCCCTTTCTTCTGCCTACTCCTGAACAGTTGGAGCTGCCTCTCAGTGTGCCACGATTCTTAACTGGAGAGTAGGTGGCCCGTTAAAATCCTTTGTCAAATCTTTTAAAATTTATATAATCTGGGGCCACCATTACTGTAGTTATTGGCTCAGTAGGTCCTCCTTCCAGAAACCTATAGTATAATAGTTTTCTAATATTCTGTCATATGGAGGTACCATATTTACTTGACCATTTCTCAAGTAGTCACTCAACGGATACTTATTGAACACCTACTTTATCCCAGGTGCTGTGGATGATGTAGTTTTTCATAGTAGAAGAAGCACCGTGATGAATGGCCTTTGCTCCACTCCTTTCATGGTCTCAGTCTAGATTTCCAGCAGTTGAGTCACAATTTTAAGGACGAGTGGGTTTTCAAAGATCTTCACTACCTATGGCCAGATCACTTCAGAGAGTAAGTCATATTTTCACTTCCACCAACTCTGTGGTATAGTTTTAACTACTAGATATGTAAGATGGCAGTTTCCCAATCCTGTATCTTTAGACCTGCTCTCTCCAGGTTTGTTTCCAAACTGCTCTGAGTTCCTGACACACTGTCTTGTCTTCTTCTTTGCCTTTGTAACCTCCTCATGATCCCCTACCTGAATGCCCTCATCCACTCTCCATGGTGAGACCACTCATCTTCTGTTTATTTTCAGCCTGTGTATATTTCATCCATGAAGCTGTTTCAGGACTCTTCCCATTGCCAAGACGGCCACATCTCCCCGTTCTGTGTTCCCTTAGCACCCTGTGGGTAGAGTCACACTGTTACGCGTGTAGAGAGATGGCTTGTTTCCTTCTGTAAGTTCCTGCACGTAGAATTGCTCATCTTTGTGTATCTTTAGGCTAGCACACGGGGAGCTAATATATTCTGAATTGAATAAATCCTGTGTGTTAACGTTGTAGAAATCATCCCAGAAGATCTGGCGGTGGTGAACACTGCTCTGGGGGTGAGAGCACAGCGCTGGGGGTGCAGACCAGTGGTAGGAGACTGGGTTGGGGAAGACTTCCTCAAGGAAATGAGAACATGATTAGTGGTCAGTTTCTTTGTTTTAGCATGTTTATTAGAATAATACTTGGTTTATGTGGTGAAGTCTATCCTTTTCTATTTATTGTTGGCGGGTTTTTGTTTGTTTGTAGTTTTTTTGTTTTTATACTAATGATAGATGTGATTTAGTCAAGTCCGTTCTGGACATTGTTACCTTTTTCCTCCATTGTCCTGCTGCAGTTATGTTACAACAATATCCTTCCTAATACTGAAATATCTTTGCATACTTATTTCACACCCTACTTGGGTGTGGCTTTCCAAACTTTGAATATACTTCTTTTAAAAAAATTAATTTTTTTAAGTTTTCTTAAGTGATCTCTATGCCCCAGCGTGGGGCTCAAACTCACGACCCCAAGATCAAGAATCGTATGCTCCAGTGAGCCAGCCAGGCGCCCCTGTACTTCTTGGTGTAGATTGTTATTTTTTAAATTATTAATTATTTTTATTTTTTCATTTACATCCAAGTTAGTTAGCATACAGCGCAACAATGATTTCAGGAGTAGAATCCAGTGATTCATCCCCTTTGTGTAACACCCAGGGCTCATCCCAACAAGTGTCCTTCTTAAGCCCCTTGTCCATTTAGCCCATCCCCCCACCCACTACCCCTCCAGCAACCTTCAGTTTGTTCTCTGTATTTAAGAGTCTCTTATATTTTGTCCCCTCCCTGTTTTTATATTGCTTTTGCTTCCCTTCCCATATATTCATCTGTTTTGTATCTTAAATTTGACATATGAGTGAAGTCATATGATCTTTGTCTTTCTCTGACAGACTAGTTTTGCTTAGTATAATACCCTCTAGTTCCATCCATATAGTTGCACATGGCAAGATTTCATTCTTTTTGATCGCCGAGTAATACTCCATTGTATATATATATACCACATCTTCTTTATCCATTCATCCATCGATGGACATTTGGGCTCTTTCCATACTTTGGCTATTGTCGATAGTGCTGTTCTTTTTAAAAAAAAAATTTTTTTTAACGTTTATTTATTTTTGAGACAGAGAGAGACAGAGCATGAATGGGGGAGGGTCAGAGAGAGGGAGACACAGAATCTGAAACAGGCTCCAGGCTCCGAGCTGTCAGCACAGAGCCCGACGCGGAGCTCGAACTCACGGACCGCAAGATCATGACCTGAGCCGAAGTTGGCCGCCCAACCGACTGAGCCACCCAGGCGCCCCTCGATAGCGCTGTTCTAAACATGGGGGTGCATGTGTCCCTTTGAAACAGCACAGCTGGATCCCTTGGATAAATGCCTCGTAGTGCAATTGTGGGGTCGTAGGGTAGTTCTATTTTTAATTTTTTGATGAGCCTCCATACTGTTTTCCAGAGTGGCTGCACCAGCTTGCATTCCCACCAGCGGTGCAAAAGAGATCATCTTTCTCCGCATCCTCGCCAACATCTGTTGTTGCCTGAGTTGTTACTTTTAGCTATTCTCAGTGGTGTGAGGTGGTACCTCAGTGGGGTTTTGACTTGTATTTTCCTGATGATGAGTGATGTTGAGCATTTTTTCATGTGTTAGCCATCTGGATGTCTTCTTTAGAAGAGAGCCTATTCACATCTTTTGCCCATTTCTTCACTGGATTATTTGTTTTTTTGGCTGTTGAGTTTGAGAAGTTCTTTATAGATTTTGGATACTGCCCCTTTATCTGATATATCATTTGTAAATATCTTCTCCCATTCTGCTGGTTGCCTTTTAGTTTTGCTGATTGTCTCCTTCACTGTGCAGAAGCATTTTATCTTGACGAGGTCCCAATAGTTCTTTCTGCTTTCGTTTCCCTTGCCTCCAGAGACGTGTTGAGTAAAAAATTGCTGCAGCTGAGGTCAAAGTGGTTATTACTTGCTTTCTCCTCTAGAATTTTGATGGCTTCCTGTCTTACATTTAGTTCTGTTACCCATTTTGAGTTTATTTTTGTGTCTGGTGTAAGAAAGTGGCCCAGGTTCATTCTTCTGCATGTTGCTGTCCAGTTTTCCCAACACCGTTTGCTGAAGAGACTGTCTTTATTCCATTGGATATTCTTTCCTGCTTTGTCAAAGATTAGCCGGCCATACATCTGTGGGTCCATTTCTGGGTTCTCTATTCTGTTCCAAGGATTATTTTTTTTTAATGTGTTTTTATTATTTTGACAGAGCACAAGTAGGGGAGGGACAGAGAGAGAGGGAGACCTAGAATATGAAGCAGGCTCCAGGCTCTGAACTGTCAGCATAGAGCCTGATGTGGGGCTCAAACTCATGGACTGTAAGATCATGACCTGAGCTGAGGTCGGATGCTTAACTGACTGAGCCACCCAGGAACCCCTTGATATAGATTGTTAAATCCATATTCATATATGGAACTTGTCTGTGGTGCTGATTTTTCTTCCCCTTTGGTCACATTGATGTCAGGGCCATATCAGCTTTATAAAATGACTTAGAACAGCTTTTGTGTTATCCTGTGCTCTGAAACTTTTTAGGAAATGCTTTACTTTTCAGAATTGGAAAGAATTTGATAACAAAAGCATCTGGGCCTGGAACCTTTAAACAAGGTAGTTCTTTGTCGTCCTCTGGTAACTTTCTTCGTTTCATCCGTGGTTATTCCTGGATCAAGTTGAGTAATTTCATGCTCTCTGGAACCTTTTACTAATCAATCACAATTTTCAAATTTATTAGCACAGAATTGAGTCTTGTATTTTTTAACCTGTATACTTCAGGCAAGGTATTTTCCAATTTGAAATATTACTGGTCTGGATAATCATTTTCAGCATTATTGCACAGTGTCCTCTTCCTGAAAGACACAGGTCCAGAGGCACAAAGATGTGTAACTACAGGTTAAAATGTGTGACTTACAAATGTGGGCTTACTTAGCTGATTTAGTAGTGAACACCAGGGACAAGTATCATTTAGAAGAGCATGTATTGGGGACACCTGGGTGGCTCAGTCAGCCTCCTGATTTCAGCTCAGGTCATGAGATCGAGCCCAACATCAGGCTCTGCACTGACAGCACGGAGCCTGCTTGGGATTCTCTGTCCCTGTCTCTCTGCCCTTCCCTGGCACTCTCTCTCTCTCTCTCTCTCTCTCTCTCTCTCTCTCAAAATAAATAAACATTAAAAAAAATTAAAAGCATGTATGGGTATTAGATGCGTTCTTAACATTACATCATTGTCTATATTTAGTCTTACTGAAATAGCTGTAGCAGTTAACAGTAAGAGTAAGGGAGCTTGTGCTGACGGGTAACGAGGGGACGTAGGAGTTATGCTTATTTAGTAGTAAAAATAGTACAGTCGCATATGGTGATCCTTTTTCAATCAGATGGCTTCTCTTTCAGTAAATAGAGGTGCCTTTTACAGTTCATTAGGATCTACTTCATACGATTCTACTATTAGCTTTTGTGCTTTGTGCTTTTAGGGCCAAGGGAAGAGGGAGAGTCTGTGGTGTTAGAGCCGGGGTTATTAGGTACAGATCCGAAAAGTGGCAGAGAAGGATGAGCTAGTAAAATGAAGGTAGAGATCATTTGTTCTTGATTGCATGGAGTAAGAAAGAGTTCACTCAAGTGTTTTTCACGGTAGGCATACAGCTTCCCAAATGTCGAAATCATCTGTAACGTTAAAGAGGATATGATGCTGGGTTCTTCAGTGAAACCACCCAATGCCGGTTGTAAGTTTGTGTGCCTGGATCCCGTTTTCTCTTTCTCAGAATGCACCAGTGCTTCTCTGCAGCCTGGCAGGTTATTGCCAGCATTTCTCCAATCAGTAAATCATGCAGGGCCATCGTATCGTCATGATTACTAATGATCATGAGACAGGTCACCGCAGAGAGACAGGGTTCCGCATGCAAGGTCTGGTGGTGGCACAGAGCAGGGAGTGACAGACTGTGAATGAGGGTGTTAAGAGAAGGGATGGGGTGGGATCTGACGGGGCCTGCCCCGAGGGGGCGGCTGAAGCTGGAAAGAAAACAGCAGTGGGGCTGGGGGGTGAGGCCGAGGAGGACCTTGTGAGTTGGCCACACAGCAGAACCCGGGCTTTATATTTACCTTCAAATTGAGAGTCAAGGGATTGTTTAAAGGGTATGATCATCTGTAAGCCCCTCCAGGAAAGCCTGTCTGTTTGGTTTGGCTTGTTCTCCCATCTTCAGCCCCTCCTGTTGTTCCTGACACGGGGTGGATGTTCACCACAGTGAAAACACAGCTTTTGTGGAATCAAATCCTAACGACTTTGTGTGTTGGTCCCCAAAGCTGGGATGCCCTGCATCCTGAGGCTCTTGAGGGGTGGTGTTCAGGGAGCCCCACCCCCACCCCACTTCACCACGAGATGGAAATGGTCAAGAGCAGAAACCTACCGGGAGGATTGCTTTACTGTTGTGATTTGTTTCAATTATTCAGTCTTCTCCCGAGAGCCCTAAAAGAAAGGTTATTTTCTTTTTTTTCCCCTAAAGTTTATTTATTTATTTTGAGAGAGAGAGAGAGTGAGCAGAGGAGGGGCAGAGAGAGAGAGAGAGCGAGTGAGAATCCTAAGCAGTCTCTGTGCTATGACACAGGGCTCAGTCCCATGAACTGTGAGATCATGACCTGAACCAAAATCAAGAGTTGGATGCTCCACTGACTGAGTCACCCAGGCACCCCAAGAAAGGTTGTTTCTTTTTTTTTTTAACTTTTTTTTTAATGCTAATTTATTTTTGAGAGAGACAGAGTGTGAACGGTGGAGGAGTACAGAGAGAGGGAGACATAGAATCTGAAGCAGGCCACGAGGCTCTGAGCTGTAAGCACGGAGCCCAACATGGGGCTCAAACTCACAAACTGTGAGATCATGACCTGAGCCAAAGTGGGACGCGTAACCAACTGAGCCACCCAGGCGCCCCAAGAAAGGTTGTTTCTTAAGGGCTCTGGGACTTGGTTTTGGTTTTGTTTTTTGTTTTGGGGTGTTTTGTTTTTTTTTTTTTTTCTGCTCCATGGTTTCAGATTATCTTTCACAAATAAAGAGATGTTTTCCCTTTAATTATTTATGGATGATGGAAATAAAATATTTTTACATGGTTTGTGTGTACAAAAGTTTTTAAATATGTGAGGCATTGTACAAAATTGTTCATAATCTTTACCATTCACAATTTCTGTGCCTTGTTGGGGAAGGAAATCTGTAAGAAGTTGTAAATTTTCAATAGTTGCAGAACCAAAATACGACTTACGTGATTAGTAGCTTCTCCCTTCTCCTGGCCTATTACTTTCTCAGCCATGGGCCCCTCTGGATTGTAGAAAAGATTATGGATCCATTCATGTTGCTGGAGTCTTTACCAGGTGACAGCTCCTCCAAATACATTTGGTAAAAATTGAACTAATTAGAATCACATCTTAAAGACGCTAAAAACTCATTACAGTAAGAACGCATTACTCACTTCAGACCTACTGACATGGTGTGAATGTCCATTTTGCTTACACATCTATTTTTATTCTTAAACAACATCAACAGAGAAACTACAGTTTATTTCTCGATGTGTATTTCTTTGTGAGATTGTTACCTCAGATAACAGTGACATGGAGGGCATGATGGAAGGTGTCTCCGAATCTGAGATCCCATTCTAAGTAACACCCCCAAGCCCCCAAATCAAGGCTTACAAGTGAGATCGTGTATTACTGCTGGGAAGTGTTACCCTTGGTAAAGGGAAAAGGGGAAAAAAATAAAAAGTAAAAAAGATGCGTAGGGAACTTCTTTTTATATCAGGTTCTGAATCCACCAGTGGGTTGTAAAATCAATATAGCTGGCTGGGCAAGGGAGCATTATTCATTTTTAATAGGAAAAGATTGAAGATGGAGTGTGGGTAAGTTTGTTTCTGAATTATGTGTACACATGTGTAATTGGTTGAAATGTAAAAACACATTTATTGCTCTGAGTCATAGTGAAAAAATGATAAATAGTGCTTTAAAAATCAGTAAGTTGCCTTGTATGAACCAATTAAGAGCAGACAATGTATGAGTCCTTTCTCTGTGATTTTGGAGTGTCTCTGAAACATATTTGACCTGAAAAATCCGAAAGCATAGGTTAAATATAAACAGGACTTTCTCTAAAAATTGAAGCAAAGGCTTTTAATGCTATTACAAGCTCTCTAAATGAAAATTGTATTTACCTATTGAACTGGGGCTTTCGGTAGAAGAATTTAAGTAGATACTTATACCTACCAAAGTAGATGTCCTAAATCTGCTGATTTATGCAGAGTTATTGTCAAGAGAAAAAAGCAACTTAATTGAAAATTCAACAACAAAGACCAGTATTTTGTGATCACATGTAAGTTGAGGTCATTTTTCTAAGAATTTGTTATGTTACCAGTGCAAGCAGAAGGTGGCCAAACCTCAGTGTACTGAATAGCAGTTATTCTTAAATATGTGTTAAATCATGAGTTTTTGTTGCTTTGAGCCACAATCGCTTCTGTTAATAAAAAAAGGTGTTTTATTGTATAATGCCAAATTATGTGTGCATAAACAAACACAGTCATTACTACTAGAATATATATAATATGTATGTATATATTTATGGTTCTTAAGTTTGGAGGGACTGCTGGCATAGAAATGAGAGTGTTTTTTTCCTTTTTATGTTTCTCAAGGACTGTGTATTTAAATTCATGGTTTGTTTCTTTACATTTTAAAGGTATACAGCATACTTCATATACTTTACTTTTTTAAAAAGCAGCCCTTGTCCTTTTGTTACTTACATTAACATAGATTTCATCCATGCATTTGGTAGTTTTCTTTTTGAAATAAAATTACTGCTGATGCAGGGTCCACTTTCTACATTTAATAAGAGGTGTTTTGCTTTTTGTTTTGTTTTCTTTTCTTTTTTTAGGACCGTTTCCAGTTCACTTGTCATTTCATGAGAAATAACTAAAATTTGTGAATAAGAAAAATTGTAATATTTCTCTAGGTTACCTCTACTTGTAGATCTCATGCTGGATCTGATAATTAGCAAACAAATAGGACATTGCCGTGGGGATACACTTATCAGGATGAAAATTTATTTTTGACCAGTGCTGACGGTGTCTAATACTTCAAGCTAGCTCGACTCCGTTTTTCCTGCTGCTCCCACTCCGCTTTTATTTTGCCGACCGGGTGAATCAACCTGTGATTAAAAGAAGTTTGATCAGAAAATGGAAGGTTCTCTGAATTATTCATTCTGGCTTCTTCCTCAAGGTTAATGGGAGAAGAAGCAGGTGGTTGAGAGGGCCCCTGTGGCGGGAATCCGTGTCTTTTATTTGTTTGGAAAAGGATCAGCATTTTGGAAGTTGGTCTTGCCTGGCCAGTGGCGGTAGGCCTAGCACTGGAGACCATTTTGGGAACTGGCGGTGGACGCCAGAGGGCGTAAATGGCTGAAGTACCAGTATTTTGAAAATTGTTAAATGATACTTCCATGCATTAACTAAAATATTATGTAATTATTGGTACTGTATTCTTTTCAGTACAAGAAAGTACCCTGGGAATTTTGTAACTTCTACCATTATAACGAGTACTTAGGCCCCTGTATTAAAGCTGGAATTAGTTATTGTCTTCATCATCAAATAAGTACATCCTTATACAATTTAAAGTAATCGTTGTTTTTTTTTTTTTTAATGTTTACTTTTGAGAGAGAGGGAATGCACGCATGTGGGAGAGGGGGAGAGGGAGAGGGAGAGAGAAAAATCCCAAGCGAGCTTTGTGCTGTCAGCGGCTGAACCGGAAATGGGGCTTGACTCACGAACTCCGATCTGAGCCGAAGTCTGACACTTAACCGACTGAGCCACCGAGGCGCCCTTACATTAATTGTTAACCAAAGTATAACACACGCTTTTTTACAAAATCCACTTGTGCTCCGAGCCTCAGCTCTAACAACTGCAGGCTCTGGGCCCACGCTCATCACCCTCTCCTGTCCGCTCCTGGGGCAGCCCTCCCCGCGCCTTGGTAATTATTACTTGTGGGTTACACCTTTATTACTTGTGGGTTACACCTGATCTTCAGAACTGGCTCACATGTAACAGTTCTAGAGTCATTACTCTGATAGAGTGGCTCTCTGTTGCAATCGGCTACCCACACTTCATACGTAACTATCCTGGTACCAACCGTTGGCAAGAGGGACGGGTATTCCACTATTCTTTGGCTTCTCCTTTCATTTCTTGTCCGGTTCTTCCTTTTCCTTCTTCCATGTTTGGCATAGGTTTTAGGCCATCCATGGACTTCGTTTAGACTTGTTTCTAAGCTAGCAGGCATTCGTTACATCTCTCTAATAAAATCACTGCTGGGCATTCATGTGTCTTTATAAGGAAAGCTTTATTTTTAGGTATTTATTAGGCACCTAAACATGTGTTAATTATCGTTCAGTATTTAAAACGCACTAATTATTTGCATTATGGAAACATTCATTGATTGCAACTGGTCCTTGTGACAAAGACGTGATTGAAATTATATATTCAGTTTTAAAATAAGGGAATATGTCATTACTTTAACAGTTTACACATATTTATTTCATAAGTAATTCAATAAATATTGATTACTATGTATGAGGCTCCTTGTATAAGTAGTGTGTTTGTCTTACTGCATTCTTATTTGTATATGATGCATTGATTTGTAAAATCTCTTTGTTTTTCTTAGATAAAATTGAAGAAGCACAAAAAGAACTTAATGGGGCAGAAGTGTCAAAAAAAGGTAAATTAAAGTCAACCCCAATGTATTCTGTATTCTTAACAGAGATTCCTATTCAGATCCCTATAATTGCAGCCTTACTAAATCTATCAGTGAAAACATATCACGGAATTAGAAATCACCTTAGACTGATTGATACCTGAAAGTATATGGACTTTACTTCCTGAAGTGCTTTAGCTACTTCTGTAGCTATTCTGTAACTGTTTCTACAAATTAAGATATCGCTGGTAGGATTATGAGAGATCGTTGCAGCTCTTTTGAAAGTCCTATTTATGAGACTGTCCCATAGCAATAAAAGTACCAATATGATGCCTGTGTTTTAACATGTATGTGCCTATCTCTGTATGTTCTTGTGATGCAGTATTTTTTTGTAATGACGAAAGCCCAAGATAGATAAAATTATATGAATGCTAGTCAGGGGAAAGAGTGGTTGAATCAGTTTAATACATTGTATTTTGGGATATATTATGCACCTTTTCAAGAAATGTTAATTCTTTCAATTGACAGTGGTGGTTTATTGATGAATGAGGAAAACGAAATTGCACGGTAGCTTGTAAAATATCTCAGTTTATAAGTTTAATCAAATTTCAAAGGCATACACGCCTACATATTTATACACATTTCACACAAATATGTTTACAAAGGTGGAAGGAAGGGTCTGAGGAAGCTTAACTTTCCTTTATATGGCTTTATGGTTTTTATTAATTACAATGGTTGTAATTTTGTATAAAAAATTTAAAGGCAAAAATTGGTTTTCATGGTAGAAAACCTAGTGTTCATTTTTCCAGATAATATGAAAAATACATTCAATATTAAATAGTCTGTGGAGAGGGGAAGACAGGTGGATCGTCTCCCAACACTGTATGTTAATGAGTAAAATCGATTAAAAGGATATAATTAAAGCTCCCATTATAGCATTTATATTTCATGACTTATTATTTCTTTGTCCTTATTATATTTTCTAATTATAGTGGAATATTTTGACAGTAATTTAGCTATATATGAATCCAATGGAAAGTCTTTTTTCTTTTTTTTTAAATCGATTTAGGTTCCTAGCTAAGTATCTTTAGTAGAAATATTTCTGGCTATTCAGGTTTTCCATCCCTTGGACCAACCTGCGAACCTCCAAGATGCTGTGGCGTTGGTCTGAATAGTTATGTTGTGATGTGCAGCAACCTTGAAGCGTCTCTCCATTTTCTTCTTCTCGCACCCCCTTCTTCCATGCAATCTGGAAGGTCCATAACAAACAGGATCCTTTAGTGATACTCTTGCAGAAAAGCCTAGAAAGAACAGAGAAATCACTATAGCCATGCGGTCCCTTTCCAAGGTTGACTAAAGGTCCCTTCCCTCATTGCTGTAGACATAAAGCATGTAAGACACACAGGCTGTAAGAGATGCTTTACATCCAGTAAGGGTTTAGAGCTGCTGCAAGGAGAAAAATAAATGTGTGCTTGTTTTGCGTTTCCTTCTTTCTTACTCCCGTGGCAAAGAATTTTAAGAACAGTGAACTAAATGCCTATAGGAAGGAGGAAGCGGAACAAAGGTTCTAGAAAAAGAAATTGGATAATGAGTTTCAGAATAATCCAGTGGGCTACACTTGGCAGGCTACACTTATTTAAGACTGAGGATGAATACCAAGTGAGCATTGTTCTGTGCGGTTCGCTGCCTAGAATTACTACTTGGCTTTCATTTTTACGTACACATTCGGGGCAAATTAAAAATGAGATAGTTTTTGGGGCGCCTGGGTGTCTCAGTCGGTTAGGTGTCCAACTTCAGCTCTTGTCATGATCTCACGGTCTGTGAGTGCGAGCCCTTCATCGGGCTGTGTGCTGACAGCTCAGAGCCTGGGTCCTGCTTCGGATTCTGCGTCTCCCTTTCTCTGCCCCTCCCCTGCTCACACCCCCCCCCCCCCCAAATAAGTAAACACTTAAAAAAATTTTTTTTTAAATGAAATAGTTTTTCTCTCAAATATAATTAAGGAATAATATCATTTTGTCTTTAACAATATGAGATAAAAATTTTTCAGTAATAAAAGTATTGAGATTTCTCAAATCTTTGCTGGCCGACCTGCTGATTAAAGGAAATTCATTTCTTCCTTTGGATAATATGCTGTAAAAATTTGTTGTTATTTTTATTAGGATGATTCATCTAGGGCAGATACTTTTTCACTATTTTTTCTTTTTTTCTTTTCTTTTAATTTTTTTTAATGTTTTTATTTATTTTTGAGACAGAGAGAGACAGAGCATGAATGGGGGAGGGGCAGAGAGAGAGGGAGACACAGAATCGGAAGCAGGCTCCAGGCTCTGAGCCATCAGCCCAGAGCCCGACGCGGGGCTCGAACTCACGGACTGTGAGATCGTGACCTGAGCTGAAGTCGGACGCTTAACTGACTGAGCCACCCAGGCGCCCCCCTTTTTTTTTTTTAATTTTATTTTAATTTCACTATTTTTTCAACAGGCCTTTGCTTTTTCCCCCTGAAAGTTTGACTTTTGTCTTCTATATATGGCTATTTTTCTACAATGCTGTGGTTCTAAGGTTTTTTCTCCATTGAAGATACTGTAATTGTTCAATTTATTTATTGTTCTTTCTCCTCCTTTCCTTCTTTTTTTTTTTTTAAACCATTAGTACGAGTAACTGATTTGAATCTAGCATTAATGGCAAGCCCTTAAAAAACCCACAAAAAAAGAAGAAACACCTCGGTCATGGATAGATCTTTATTGTTTTCTAACATTTTAAGAAAAGATTAATTTGTTTAGTGTAATAGGGTGGCTAAGAAAGTGACTTTGCCCATTACGCACCAATAAAATAAAGAAGGGCACTAAATTATGTTAATGTGTTTCTTTTACTCTTTCTAGAGAGAAAGAATACATGAATGAAAATTAGATGACTTTGATTTATTTTAATTTTAATCAGTTTGGGGATAAACGTAACATGTAACATTCACATAATTCTCCATAACGTCATTATATTCTTCCTTACAGTGCTCTTTACTTGTTCTTAACATCCATCATATTTGACACTACTCTGAAAATTATTGCATGGGATTTATTTTTTTTTTTAACGTTTTATTTATTTTTGAGACAGGGAGAGACAGAGCATGAACAGGGGAGGGTCAGAGAGAGGGAGACACAGAATCTGAAACAGGCTCCAGGCTCCGAGCTGCCAGCACAGAGCCCGACGCGGGGCTCGAACTCACGGACTATGAGATCATGACCTGAGCTGAAGTCGGACGCTCAACCGACTGAGCCACCCAGGCGCCCCACATGGGATTTAAATAAAATAGTGAATGTCGCAGATGTGGGAATGGAAAATGTATAAACTAGGAAGAAATGAATAGATCGGTTTTTCAGGAGAGCTTTCATAGTCTATCTTTTGTATAAGCTTTAATTTTAATACTTTGTTTTAAATTTTTACCATACAATATTTGACATATGTAAGTTAATATATGTAATGTATTACAAATTTTTGTTTTTTAACGTTTATTTTTGAGAGAGAGAGAGAGACACAGAGCACGAGAGGGGGAGGGGCAGAGAGTGAGGGAGACACAGAATCCAAAGCAAGCTCCAGGCTCCGAGCTGTCAGCACAGAGCCCAACACGGGGCTCGAACTCATGAACCGTGAGATCATGACCTGAGCCAAAGTCGGACGCTTAACTGACTGAGCCACCCAGGTGCCCCTGTATGTGATGTGTTATAAAGCATAAAAACAACATGGTGATCTTTCATTCCACCACCCAGTGTGAAAACTGGCGCATCGTCAATACCATTGCATCAACCTGCGTGCTCGTCAGTATTTCCCTCTGTCTGCTCTTTAGAGGTATTTACCGTCCTCAGCTTTGTGTTCATCATGTTAATTCTTCATAAAAATAATTACATATTCTCAAACAGTATACTTTTTAGCTTTGCTTGAGTTTGAGCTTTAAAAATAAAATTATGTTCCCTAATTTTAACAGCTTTTTCACTCAACCTTGTTTCTAAAATGTATGCATGTTGTTGAAAGTAGCTATTTCTTCCCATTGCTGTAACAATATTTTATTACATGACGCAATATGTACCTCCATTCTCTTGTTGATGGATTTCAGTTATTTCTCCCTTTTTGCTGTCACAAACAGTGCAGCTCCGAACACTCTCATAGCCTAGTGCACATGTGTGAGTTTTCCAGGACATACACAGGGAGCGTAGATGTTCAGCTTCATAAGATGATGCGAGATGGTTTTCCAGAGTTTTTTGGAAATTTTACATTTCCTCCACCAGTGTCTAAGAATTCATTTTGTGCTATCCAGTACTTGGTATTGTCATTGTTTTTATTTTTTCCAGTTGGATGGGTAAAAAGTAGTGTTTTGTTCTGCTCTGGATTTATTATTCCCCAATTAGTAATAATGTTAAACATGTCTTCACTTGTATACCACTTTCTTGAAATGCTTACTTGTATCTTTTATGCATTTTAAACATCTTTTTTTTTTAAATATGTTTTGGATAACAGCTCTTTATTCATGTTATGTGCTTTAGTTCTGGGCTTACTTTTTTACTTTCTTTAAAGTACTTTTTGGGGGGCGCCTGGGTGGCTCAGTCGGTTGGGCGTCCGTCTTCGGCCCGGGTCATGATCTCGCGGTCCGTGGGTTCGTGCCCCACGTTGGGCTCTGTACTGACGGCTCAGAGCCTGGAGCCTGCTTCAGATTCTGGGTCTCCCTCTTTCTCCCCCTCTCCTGCTTGTGCTCTCTCTCTCTCTCAAAAATAAATAAGCATTTTAAAATTTTTTTAAATGAATAAATAAAGTACCTTTTGGTACACAGAAGTTCTTGGTTTTAATATCATCAAACTATTAAGCTTTTTCATTTATGATTAGTATTTTTTTGTTGTTGTTTTTCTGGAGATTTTTAAATATATTTGCTTGCCTTAAATTCTTCCCTCCCACAAGGTCTTGCATGTTTTTTCTCTGTTTTCTTCTAAACAAAACAAACAAAACAAAAAAACAAAAAAAACCCTTTCATATTCAGATAAAAAAATACATCTGAAGTTTATTTAAAAAAAAAATACAGTGTGAGTTTGGGTTCCACTTTTTTTTTTTTTTTTTTTTTACCCCAAATGGATAACTATTTGTCCCAGAGTATTTATTACATTGATTCTCCTTTTACTCTTTTTCATCTTAATTTTCTTGATAGGTATGGGTTTGTTTGTTGGCTCTCTGTTCTCTTCTGTTAATCTGTGAGTTAATATTACAATGTGTTAATTACTATCACTGCATGTTTCAATACACAGCAGGGAAAATTCCTAAAGTGTTTTGACTATTTCTAGTTTTTTGCTCATCCATTTAAATTTTAGAATCAGCTTTTAAAATAACTTGTTGGGACTTTGTTTGGGATTGCATTGAATTTGGGGCAAACTGACGATCGTCACAATTTTCAGGCTTTCTATCTCCAAAAATAATATATTTTTGATACTTGTGTTTTCTTTGTCTTATAGTTTATTCCATATGGATCTTGTACTTATTTTATTGAATTTATTCCTTGAAACTTTATTTTTTTATTGATTACATTGATTGTGTGTGTATATATGTGAAATTGTTTTTTAGCTCTTGTTGGCAAATAGAAATGCAGTATATTTTTTGTATATTCATCTTGTACCCAGCCACTTGGCTGAATCATTCATTCCAAAACTTTGCTTGCAGGTGCTTTAGATTTTCTTGTAAACAGTCTGATGCTAGCGGTAATGAAAGTTTTGTTTCCACCTTTTTAAATTATTGTTCCTTTATTTAGTTTTCTTCTTTTACTCAGTAGGCTTTGGTAAAATCAAAAGAATGGTAGTATTGGCGTCCTTGACTTGTTCTTGATTGTAAAGGGAATGCTTCTAATATTTCATGAAAATGTTTAAAGTCTTTTTAGGGGAAGGGAGGGTCAGGGTTTTTTTTGTTTGTTTTGTGTGTGTGTGTGTGTGTGTGTGTGTGCACGTCCACGCGTGCACTTGTTTAAGTAGCATAAGGAGGTTATCTTTTTGATCTACTGAGATTTTTAAAAGAATCATAAATGGATCTTTTTTTCATCAAATGGTTTTTCTTCATATGTAGAGCTTAATCTTATAGTCTCCCTTCTCTCATTCTAGTGTTTAAACTTCTCTTGCATCCTCTTAATACAATGAATTTAGTCTCGATTTTTATCTTTTTAAATACACTGCTAGATTTAATTTGTTAATATCTGATGAAGAATTCTGGGGCACCTGGGTGACTCAGTCAGTTGAGCTTCGGACTCTTGGTCTCAGCTCAGGTCGTGATCTCAAGTTTCACGGTACTAAGCCCTGCATTGGGCTCCACGCTGATAGTGCAGAGCCTGCTTAAGATTGTCTCCAAAATAAATAAATAAAATTTGAAAAATATATATTTGTTGAAGTATTCTATATCCAGGTTCAAATTGAAGATATTGGTCTGTAGTTTTAGTTTCTTTTAATTATCCTTGCCTGATTTATTTCAAAATTATAGTAGCTCAGTAGAGGTGATCTGAGAACTATCCTCCTGTTTCCTATGGACGTATTTGTTTAATACTGGAATGATAGCTTTATAGGAAGGTCGTAGGATATATTTTGACTTTGTTTTAAAAACATTTTTTTTATGTTTATTTTTAAGAGAGAGAGAGAGCACGCAAGCAGGGGAGGGGCAGAGAGAGAGAGAGAGAGAGAGAGAGAGAGAGAGAGAGAGGGAGGGAGGGAGACACAGAATCTGAAGCAGGCTCCAGGCTCTGAGCTGTCAGCACAGAGCCCGACATGGGTCTCGAACTCATGAGCCATGAGATCATGACCTGAGCCGAAGTTGGATCCTTAACCGACTGAGCCGACCAGGTGCCCCTATTTTGACTTTCAAGAGGAGTTGAGGGTAGATTTTTAAGTGTCAAATCAGTATATTTAATAGTATGGATCTACTCAAGTTTTCTTTTTTCTCTTCTATCAGAGAGTACGTTATATTGTTATAGTTTATACATTCTGTTAAGTCTTCACATTTATTGGTAAAAAGTCATTTGTGGTATTCTCTTACTCTTTCATTGCTGCTGGATTTTTTCATTGTTAATTTTGTTCGTTTGTGCTTTTTCTCTCTTTCTTGATTAGTCTTACAAAAGGCTTGTCTGCTTCACTTCCAATTATACCAACTTCTGATTTTCTTCATACTCTTTTGTAGCGTCCTTTTAAGTTATCAGTAAGTTTTGCTTTTTTATTATATTTTTCCTCTTTTTCTTTGGGTTCACTCTGTTATCAAATTTCTTAGGTTGGAATCTGGGCTCATTTATTTTAAGCATTTGGTTTTTTTTTAATTCAAATCACTTCATGGTATTAATTACCTTCTAAGTTATTGCTTTAGTTAAATTGTACACGATTTCATATTTACTGCTTTCATTAATGTCTATGCTGTTTTCTTCTTTTACCCTCTTGACAATTTTTTTCCTCACATTTTTGGGGATTTTACTTATGTTTTTGTTAGTGATTTGTCACTTAATTGCATGGTTATAATTAATTGTTTTTTTAAAAACCAGTTTGTATTTCTAAAATAATTTGCTCTCTGTATCTGAACACTGTGAACTCAAGATTTTCGGGAAATGTTCTACAAAAACGCTCCTGGATTTTAAGCTAGAAATTTAGAATTCAGCGCCTTATAAACTTTAGGGTTACAAAGATTAAATAGCTGAAGCTGAAAGATGTCAAATAACATTACCCCAGGAGAATGCAACCAGGAAGTGAAATGAGGAGGCTTCGAGTCCTTGTCTTGGACTGTGCTGTTCTAACATTATTTCGTGTCCTAACTGGATGAGAGCTGAATCTAGGAGTCCTATTCTAAATGACCCTTTGAGTGATGAGATTATGATAGTGTGTAAGTCACCTCCTTTAAAAATGTTGTGATAATGCAGGAAAAAATAGGATTCAGACAGTGGGTACTGAAGAAGGTAGAGATCGTAGGTCAGCTTGCACTGGAATTTTTCACATTAATTCTGTCTCAAACAGCAAAATCCTGACATTGCCGTCATAACGCCAGCCATCTCCTTCCAGTACCTGGGGTATATCACTCTGAAGTTTTATACTCCAGCCACCGGAAAGTTTTGTATGTACAAAATAGTTTCTGTTAATCATCCATTTTACCATGGATCTGAGAGTATGGTTTATATGGTTTATATGGTTTATAACCATATGGCTTATATGGTTTATAACCATATAGTTTATATGGTTTAAGAGACAGTGTAAGGAATCCGTACTGACTGCTCAAGTAACTTTGTGATTTTAGATTTGCTCCGAGGAATCACTTGACAAGTAGGATTTTTGTTAACATAGGCATAATTTGTGCCCTGGAATTACCCTCCTGCTATCCGGGGAAGCTTGAGGGAAGTTAGGTTTCTGTGAAAAACTAGACAGAGTAATTCTGAAGTGAGACTAACAGACTAATGAGCAGAAAACTAGGTTGTGGAATTCTAATTAGTGTGTACATAAGAAACCTAGACTTTGCTCACCTACTTTCCTGATTTTTTTTAAGCTTCTTATAAGGTGAGTAAGTTTGCGAGAAGTACAAAAAATACTCCCATTTTTTTTTTAAGTACGGCATATGCTACTTTAAAAAATGAGGCTGATTTGGAATAATATTATATATTAATAATGTGCTTTAATGCTAATGACATTCTCTTCCTTAAGAATTCTGCTAAGCATATTTAAGAAAATATAAGGGCTTGTTCTTAGATTAGGGACAGTGAAGTCCTTCCTGAGACTAAAATTGAGGTGCATTATGGAAAATTTGGACTGATTTCATTAAATTAAAATGAATAATGTTAATGCCATGAAAGTAAGATAAAAAGGTTTTAAAATAGTTTGGGAGAAAGTTTGTGCAATAAAACAAAACCTGGTTGGCTTTATCGAAATGTAATAAATCTAGAAGGGCATTAACAATTTACTAAATGCAAGTTCCCAGCCAGAGGAAAGGCTGGTGTACTTTTCATTGAGATGTCTGAACTTCAGAGTATTTTAAAGGAATGCAGTTTTGTTACTTTAGTATGTAGTAACACTCGTCAGGTATATATTCTTGACAAGTTGTGGTCCTTGCGTTTATAAATTAATTGCTAGGAAATAATGTGTTTAAACGAGCTTATTAATGGATGTTTATTTTCAATAAAAACACTTATAAATTCGGCGTTCTTAATAAATGCCCTAAAAATGCATCATGGTTTTCCTGTAAGGTTGTTAGTTCATTCTTTTTTCAATACATTTGTATTGTGCTTCAGACATTCTTTGTAGCCCTGGGGAGTAGATAGGAAGGAAAAAGTCTAACCCTCAAAAGAACCCATCACCTTAGCTCAGCTCTTGGCCAAATTATACTGAAATCTGAATTGGTAGAATCAAAATTCATGAGGTTTTATGTAGCCTAGCAGTGATGCCTAACAAATTTCCCTTGGGAGAATGGCAACAGATTTTCTGATTTTTAGGGAAAAGAAGCCCTCTTCTTTTAGTATTTTATTACTTGGAATTTTAGATTTAAACATTCAGGTTTCATGAAGTTTTCTCCTAGTGTAATGAACCATGCTAATTTGAACCACGGAAGGATTCGAATTGTTTTAATGATATGGGCAGTGTGTCTGGCCTAAAGGCTCCATAAGTCAATCCTGTCGATATTTGTAGATTTAAAAACAGCAGATGCTAAGAGATCATTGTTGTTCAGATAGACTGTGCCAGCCACATAGAAGATGATTTGCACAACGGTAAATCAAAGCATTTTTTAGTACACCAGTGTAAAATAAATGTCTTTAAACGTTCCGTACCCATGTTTAAATGCAAAAACACCCAACACTTTGTTGCCCGTAGAATACGACAGGCAAAAATCCTTCCTACTTTCTTAGCAGAATGCAAATTCTGTGACTGATTACTTATCTGTTGAGTAATCATTCATTAAATTAGAAACTTCAGTAGCTAACAGGATTTTTATTTTATGGGATTCACGATATCATCGATTTGCATTCTCTTGCGTTTTTATGGCATATTCCATTGACTTCAAGATGCTATTGATGGTGAGATGCGCACTGATTTCATGCACCATTTAGAAAGGGAAAGTCACTGCCGGTTGAATCGTGACACAGTGCTCTTATAATTGAGTAGAAAATGAATCCTGATTTCAGGGAGATTAAAATTTCAAAGCATGTTTGCTTGAGAGTCCACAGAGTACATATTTACATCCACCGCTTCATTTTTTGGTACGAGAGATGCAGTGGTTCAGATGACGACGTGTGGATTTGAGCGGCTTTGAGGACCGCGTCCCGGAGGACTGTGAAGAACAAAGGAATGGATCTTTGTCTGTTGGTTCACTTGGGGACTCATGGAAGAATGATGGGGGGGGGGGGAACAGGTTATGTTCAACTTACACTCTTTACTTCTTGGGTAACCGACCCCATGCACATGCCTCAGTATTTTCTATGTAAATAATGTCGCACGGTGACTTAACAGGATAATCTGTGTTACTGCTGATCTATTTAGACATTTCTCCACTTGGCTGCTGTAATCTACGTGTGGGGCAAAAGGAAAAAGAGGGAAGCAAGCTCAGATACTTATTGCCTACAGAGAGACTTATTCTTTTCTGTTAACACAGATGAGAGAAGGCACTAGACAGTGTGGGCATGAAACCAAGGAATAGAATCCCAGGAAAGGAAGAATAGAAAATAAAAGCGAGCGGAGGCAGAATAAATTGAAAATGGGTTAAACAACTGAGAGAAACTCTGGAAACTAAATTAAGAAGAAGAAAAAATTAAACACTGTTGTGGAAATAGCAAAGTACCATTTCACCCGAACGTGGTATCCTTTTGTCAGTTTCACGACTCGGAGTGTGTTTTACTGGATTGGACCGCCTATGGGAGGAGTATAAAATTGTGAGTGGCGATGCCTTAAGAGTTTTGCCCTGAGCACCAAGCACAAAATTAACTGTTTCCTTTAAGAAGAGATTCGGAAGCAGCAAATGAGATTCTGTGGACGAGGGAGGAAGGGTACAGAGAGGACTGAAGAATGTTTGAGTGAGAACAAATGTAGGTGGTGGCATCGACACGTCGTCCGATGGTTAGTTAGCGGGAAGTAGACTCCACCAGACCGCAGAACAGATCGTATTGGGGGGTGCAGCGCGCTAACTGCGCAGGAGCAGGGAAGGAGGGGGTTGCTGTGGGGTGTTTATTTCTGGAGGCCCACCACCGAGCATGGGGTTAGCCACTCAGAAACTGTTTAATGAAACCCTTTGATGGCTGTCTGTGGCTCTTAGCCTGAAGACAGTCTCCAAAACGCGGCGAATGAGAGACCTCGGCTCGCTAAGCCCTGCCCCTCACCCACTCACCCCTGCCTCCTGTGAGTGCTGGGATTCCTCCAGTTAATTTTTGCCCACTGCCCCACCACCAGTACTTGCCCCAGTTCCTAGTGCGTAGAGTAGTAGGCACTTGGCAGACGGTCACCGAATAGGTGAAGGTGGGTGGGTACGCGCATGAGGGAGAGAAGAGAGTGACTTCCTTCGCATTACAGGCAGGAGTTTTAAACAATACGTACTATTACTTTCTTCCTATTTTTTACGTGTGGTTACACAGATATTTTTTATTTCTTCTGGTATAACCTAGATTGCGTATCTGAAGTAAGTTTTTCATTATATTAAATTGTCTGTATAATTTAATTGTATGTCTCCGCGGTGAACCACAGAACTCACTTAAGTATATCGAGCAAAAATTAAAGCTCTTCTCTAACCTTTAATAGAGACTGCGGACAGCCACTGCAAATGAATCCTTCCTTATGATTTTATTTGAGCACTAAGATTAAAGCTATTCTTGGATACTTTGGTAAGATAACAATATCTTCGTTAACCTGGTGAGAGGTTGTGATGTTCTGAATAAAGAATTGAGGATTTCACCTTTCTGAAGGTTTAATGCTATAACCCCGAGAGCCTTCGTGGTAGAAATGTTTATCAAATGGATTTCATACTTTCTTGTCTTGGTTAGCGTTAGCCTCAATTTAAGCTTTCTTTCTTTTTCTTTTCGATTGAGGGCCAGTCATGTGCTGGTCCCTGGGGTAGGGAAGGGACAATTGGTAGCATTTGCCCCTGTGGTGAAAATACTCCCGCCAAGACTTGACTTTAATGCTGCCCAGGGTTGTGTGGCTTCCAGAATTCCTGAATATTTAGTAGAGCTGTCTTGAGCACATACTGCTCAAAGAAATTATCATCATGCAGTATTTTTCTTGTGGCTTCAAGCACAGGGAGAGTAAGACTCAGAACGAAACGGGCCCCAGTCCTACATTTAGGACTTTCTTAGAAAAATTGCCAGAGTTTTTGGAATCTTTCTTATGAAAGTGCAACAGGATACAAACCTGAATGACCTTCAAGACAAGGAAATCTGACTGTCTTTAAAAAAGTTCTTATTTGTATTGAAGGCTGAGTCAGCCTCCTGCCAGGTGACCTTCTTAAACCTGCAGAAGTACATCCGGGTATCTGATTTTATTCTCCGTGTCAGCTCTCTTGTTAACAACAGTCAGATTTTTATCTCCTGCCTCTCCAGCTCACTATTTTTGCACAAGCCCTGTCATAAGACATTAGAACAACTTATAAAAATGGAAAATGTACTTACTCATAACGCCTCCTCTCAGTTGTTGTTAACTTTTCTACCTTTGCTAACCTGGCTATAGCATAGCCACAGAAGCCCAGTTTTTCTGAGGTGCTCTTTAGAAGTAAGGAGAAGTACTTATCGGAATGGTAAATAAGGTTAATAGAACAAATCTGGAAGTATATACTTGGTTTCTTCTTTCAGTGGCATCTTCAAAGACATAAGTTATGTGGAGGAGTAATGGATACAGTGTTTTGTGGGAGTGTAATATTTGTGAAAGTGATACGCACAACCGTAATACGGCAAAAGAGAACAGAGCTGTATAGTCGTAAGGTTTCCATATCGTATTAGAATCTGCATTAGCTTCCGATAAGTTAGAATGCAAGGTCAGTTCTAGATCACTACAAAGAGAACCACTCAAGAAAGTTCTGAAAAAAGATCATTAAAGAAATTAAAATGTTGTATTAGCAAATACCATCTTAATGTAGAATAAAGCAGTAAAGGAGAAGTGGAAGACCAAGAAAGACACAAGATGAATAGAAAACGAAAAGTAAACTGGCAGACAGGAACCCAGCAGTGTCAACCAAAACATCACACAGGAATTGGTTGAATAATCCCATCAGAGGCAGAGATTGTCGGACCGGTTAAAAAAACAAGATCCAACTGTGTGCTGCCTACACGGAGATACACTTTAGATTCAAAGTCGCAACTAGATGGAAACTAAATGGTTAGAAAAAGATTTATCATGCAAACAGCCAGCATGAAAAAGCCGAGTAGTTATATTAGAGACTTAAAATAGAGGGGTATTTTCTAATGACAAAAGAATGAATCCTTTGGGAAGACATAGCAGTCATAAACCTATATGTACCTCACAACACAGTCCCAAAATACACGAAGCAAGCGGACAGAAATGAAGGACCAAGTAGACAATTCAGCAGTGTGGTCAGAGACTTCAGTGCCCCACTTTCCAGAATGGATGGGACAGCTAGGCAAAAGGTCAGCCTCGAAGACTTGAACAGCACAGTGAACCCACTGGACCTAACATCTATCTGTAGAACATTCCACCCAACAGCAGCAGAACATATATGTTCTCTGGTGTATGTGGAGCATTCTCCAAGATAGGTCCTAACTTAGGCCATGGGACGATTTATCAATAAATTTAAGAGGACCGAGAAATACAAAGTTTATTTCCAAAGCGACTTTTTACTACATCTGCCATAGCTGGCTAGTGAATTCAGACCCTCCCCCGTAATTATTGTTCTTTTTCTTTTGAACAGTTTTTTAATGTACATTGTTGCCCATCTAGTATGTTACAGAAGTTTAGTAATGTTGTCTCTTGCACTGTTTAAGCCTTTAGCCAGATGATTCTTGGTCTTACTCGGGATGGGAGCTGACCTCAAATTCCACTTACATTCTATCCTTGCTTTTCTTTTCAGGGCTGAGTTTCTTGTTCAGGAATGCTGCTGTCTTCTGATTGCTTTTCAGTGTATTCCTCCATTAGGAATATTAACAAGCCTCTGAACTGACTTTGGTTGGTAAAACTCAACTCACATGTCCCCGAATGCTGCAAGAACTAATTGCTCTAATCTTCTGGAGAGATGCCCTTCATGAGGCTTCCTGATGCTCTCAGAAGTCGCTGCTGTGTCCGTACTCACTCCAGGCTTCTAGAACTTTGTCACAGAGCTTGAAGTTCTTTTCTCTTAGGAGCTCGTTCCCCTCCTGCTTTTGACTCTCATGCCGTCTGTTACCGTGTGTTTGAATTCCGTGGGCTTCGTTCTTTTTCATACAGTCGCTGCTCATTTTGACTTAGCCACAATATTCATCACACTTTCGCTCTTTCACTTCGTCTTAACATCTCTAGTTTCCCATCTGGGATCATTTTATTTTACTTCGAGAACAGTCTTCAGTTTTCCATTAGCGCAGGTCTGTTGTGACAAATTACTTCAAGTATCATTTATTAGAAAATGTCTGTTTCATTTTCATTCTCGAAAAATACTTTCACTGAGTATAAAACCAGAGCCTTCCGGCATGGCAGTTCATCTCCTTGAGCACGTTGTTGCTGTTGAGATTGTCACTTGTGAGTCTGATTATTGCTCATTGGAAGGTAACCTGTCTTTTCATTTTAACGTGTCTTCCTGAGACTTTTAAGAGTTTGGCCTCGCCCCTGCCTTGCAGTTTCAGAGTGAGGCGAATAGGTGTGATTTCTCTGTATTTACCATGCGTGTGCTTTACAGCACTCTTGGATTTGTACAGTCACATGTTTCAGTCGTGCCCAATCATTTATGTCCTCATCTTCCGAGATTCCACTTCCAGTCTTTTCGACTCATCCTTTGTTTCAAAACCTCTCCATTTTGTTTGCCTTTTGTCTCTAGTACTTTATTCTCTGTTGTTTCTTTTTGACTCCTCTCCCAGTTCCCTGTCATAATCTGGGCTTAAATCAATCCAGTGAGTTCTAAATTTGCAAGTATTTTTCAGTTCTGTCATTTATATTTAGCTTTTCAAATATACTATCTCTTTTTAATTTTTTTTTATTGTTTGTTTATTTTTGAGAGAGAGACAGACAGAACATTAGCATGGGAGGGGCAGAGGGAGAGGGAGACACAGAATCGGAAGCAGGCTCCAGGCTCTGACCTGTCAGCACAGAGCCGGATGCGGGGCTCGAACTCACAAACCATGAGATCATGACCTGAGCCGAAGTCGGACCCTTAACCGACTAAGCCACCCAGGAGCCCCTCTACTACTATCTCTTTTTATACTTTCCAGTTTTCCCTCTGGAATTTTCAATAAGATTTCAATATAAACAAAGTAAGTACATTTATTTTAAAGTCTCTGTATGTCAGTTCCAATATATTGGACCCTTGTGGATCTGTTTGTGATGTTGGTTCTTTCTTCGGTGCCTCGTTGTCTTTGAATAGTTAGACATTCTATTTTAAAAACTATCAGGCCTCCAGGGTAGCTCAGTCAGTTAAGCACCAACTTCATCCGAGGTCATGATCTTGTGGTTTGTGGGTTTGAGCCCCTCATCGGGCTCTGTGCTGACAGCTTGGAGCCTGGAGCCTGCTGTGGATTGTGTGTGTGTATGTGTGCGTGTGTGTGTGCGTGTGTGTGTGTGTGCGTGCGTGCGTGTGTGTGTGCGTGCGTGCGTGTGTGTGTGTGTCTGCCCCCCCCCCTCGCACTCTCTCTCTCAAAAATAAACATTAAAAAAAAAAAGAACAAGTAAAAATTATCAGAATGGTTTGAAGTCCTGGTTGACATCTTCCACCAGAAAAGATTTGAATTCGCTTCTGTGAGGCTCCCAGGAGAGCTAACGATCCAGTATCCACTTAATCCAGTTTGGGGGCTGGTGATTTTCCGGGGCACTGGATGCAGGTTGGCAGTTCATATGAAGCTTGCTTGGTCTACATCCAGTTCTCTCGTTTCTAGCATAAAGCCATTCAGACTCCCAACAGGGAATACGTAGATGCTCATAGGGACTCCACGCCTGGCGTGCCCCGGATTCTGTCACGTATCTACTCAGCTCCTTTAGATCGTCGTGAGAACTGCCCCAGCCATTTACCTGCTCCTTCTGGACAAACCTTCCCTGAGCAAAAGGAGCCCTACATGCCGACTTCACCCTTTAGGACCTGTACCCTCCCCTGGATCTTGGCCCACTAACTTTCCACTACCTTCCTACTGTTTCACTGCCTTCAAGCTGATAATATTTATATTTTATTTAGCTATTCTGTCATCTTCCAAGGAATATCATTTGAATTGCTTAAATTACTTAATTCTCCATCACCGTACAGTTCTTTCTATTTTCAGAATATCAACCCATTATCTGCGCTACGTATTGCAGTATGTTTCTCTTTGTCATTTGCCTTTTTGCATATCAGAGAGTTTTTTTATACACACCCAGATTTCTTCCAGAGAGTTCACTTCTCTGTGGTTTTATTGCTTACACTGAATGTGAGTGAGCTTAGTGTGGAATGTGGTGTTTGCTTACTGTTTACCTTCCCTTTGTTCCATGTGTTTAAAAATTAGATCATCCTTTCCCCAGGGTTTTGAAATATTTTTCGTGTACTGAATACACATATGATGGGACCTTTCTTTGAGTTTTCAGTTTAACTATTAATCTGATTTTGGAAAAGTACTTTACTGTTTAATCATTAAATGCCTCTCCATGTCGGTGACCTTATAACATTCTTTTTCAGAATTTTATAGTATAATTTAGAATATTTATTTCTCCAAGTGAAGATTAGAGTCACGTAAAATTAAAAAAAAGAACAACTTTTGGGGTGCCTGGGTGGCTTAGTCAGTTAGGTGTCCGAGTTCGGCTCAGGTCATGATCTTGTGGTTTGTGGGTTTGAGCCCTGTGTCCAGCTCTATGCTGACAGCTCAGAGCCTGGAGCCTGCTTCAGATTCAGTGTTTTCCTCTCTCTCTGCCCCTCCCTTGCTCATGGTCTGTCTCTCAAAAATAAATAAATATTAAAAAATTAGATTTATAAAATAATGAGAAGAATTTAAAAAGAACAACTTTTTGGGGGTGCCTTGATGGCTCAGTTGGTTACGCATCTGACTTCGGCTCAGGTCGTGATCTTTTGGTTTGTGAGTTTGAGCCCTGCATTGGGTAAGCCCAGCTTCTCTCTCTCCCTCTCTGCCCCTTGTGGAATTCTCTCTCTCTCTTTCTCTCTTTCTCTCTCTGCCCTTCGCTCACTTGAGCCCTCTCTCTCTCTCTCTCTCTCTCTCAAAAAATAAAAAAATAATTAAAAAAATAACTTTTTTTATTGTTTGAAATTGTGTGAAGTTTAGAAATTTCAAAAGAACTGAATCAATATCTTCAAAATATTGTTTCCAGGAGCATGGTGTGTTTCTTTGTTTTGTAAGTCTTTTAAAAAAAAAAATCATAGCAGAAAATCGCTTAATTTTTTGTTCGTTTTGAATATTTTGTGCCAAATTTATTCCTAGACATTTTTCTGTTATTGCCGTTACAGATAGAATATTTCTTCCTTGTATTTTCTAACTAGTTGTTTTTGGTGCAAATAACAAGATTGATATTTTTATGCTTTTGGTAGACACCTACCTTCTGATTAAAAATCCATAGGGATTCGGGGCACCAGGGTGGCTCAGTTGATTGTGTCCGACTTCACCTCAGGTCATGATCTCATGGTCTGTGAGTTCGAGCCCCGCGTTGGGCTGACAGCTCAGAGCCCGGAGCCTGCTTTGGATTGATTCTGTGTCTCCCTCTCTCTCTGCCCCTCCCTCGCTCATTCATTCTCTCTCTCTCTCTCTCTCTCTCTCTCTCTGTCAAAAATAAACATTAAAAAAAATTTTTTTTAAATCATAGCAATTATGGCAAAAATCTCTTTGTCGTCCCATGGTTCAAAAGAGATTTCTCTAGTGTCTGATTTTGAGTGTTGCATATCGTGGGCAAGGTAAATATTCTTTATGGTGTTTTCCTAGTTCTCTAGAGTTTTGTTTAGATTTTTCTAATTTCCCTGTGACTTCCTCTCTGACCCCTAGGCTGTTTAGAAATATGTTGTTTCATTTCCAAATATTTGGGGGCTTTCCACATGCCATTCTGCTTCTTATTTCTCATTTGATTTTGTTGTGGTCACAGAGACCATACCTTTTGTGTCCTTGTAACCTTTTGGAGCAACAGACCTTGGTTTTAAATTTAAAGTCACCTGTGCCCAGCGGCTACCTGTGTTAGTTTCCTGGGGCTGCAGAACAAATTACTGTGAACTTAGCAGTTTAAAAAATACTTATTATCTTACAGTTTTTAGGTCAGAGCCTGAAGTGGTCTCACCGGGCTGTAACCAAGCTGTCTGTCAGCAGGGCCACCTTTCCGGAGGCTCTGGGGGAGAATCCGGTTCCTTGCTCATTTAGATTTGGGCTGAATTAAACTCCTGTGTCTGTCAGCCTGGATTCCTCATGGCCATGCTGGCCTTCCCAGCTTCTAACGTCACCTGCTTTCCTTGGATCCTGGCTGCAGTAGCTGTTCGGGGTCGTCACACTTCAGATCTCTCTTTTTCTCTCTCTCCCTTTCCTTTCTCTTTCTCTCTCACGTCTTCTGCCAGTGTATTCACTTTGAAGAGATCCTACGATAATCCAGGGTAGGCTCCACATTTTAACGTCCGTGACTTTATCCCATCGACAAGGTCCCCTTTGCACGTGTCAAGGAACCTAGTCGCCAGTTCTGGGGATTAGGGTGTGGACGTTTTGCAGGGCCATTATTTTGTCTGCCACGCTACCATGTAGCACAATGTGGCATCCTACTGCATTATATTTAAGGTTTTTTAAACGTTTATTTACTTTTGAGACAGGGAGAGAGAGTGTGAGTAGGGGGCGGGCAGAAAGAGAGGGAGGGGCACCGAATCCGAAGGAGGCTCCAGGCTCTGAGCGGTCAGCACAGAGCCCGACACGGGGCTCGAGCCCACAAACCACGAGATCATGACCTGAGCTGAAGTCGGAGGCTTAACCGACTGAGCCACCCAGGTGCCCCTCACTGCATTATATTTTAAAGTGATGCAATTTTAAAAATTCTTTTCTAAATTTCCTTTTATTGTTATTTTCGGAGCTCTTTATTTATATATGGAGATCCAAATTAAAGTTGTAACATTTCAGCACAGGCCAGGCGGCAATATGCTCTGTTTTTGTTTTCCTGTAAAAGTCTTTGTTTTGCCTGCATTTTTGCAAACTGTTATCCTTTGATAGAGAATTCTGAGTGGGCCATTTATTTTTTTCTTTCAGTAGTGTGAAAATATCACTGCACAGTTTCTGTTGAGAAGTCTGCTTTAATTTTTCTCTTTGTCTGTAATACATTTTTCTAACTTCTGGGTACCTTCGAAGTTTTGAATTTTCTTTTTTCTTTGGTTTTCAGCACATTGAATATAACTTAGTTATGTGTTTTTACCTCCTTTCTTTCTTTTTCTTTTAGTTTTTGGTTTTTCTTCTCATCTTTCCTTATTTTTACTCATCCAGTTGAAGTTCTCTAAGCTTTTTTGATCTATGGTTTGTTTATTTTTGGAAAATACTTGCTTCTATCTCTTCACTTATTTCTACTACCCTATTTGTTCTTTTTCCCTTTTGTGATTCTTTTTTTTTTTATTTCTTTTAACGTCTATTTATCATTGAGAGACAGAGAGGTAGGCACAGAGTGTGAGCAGGGGAGGGGACAGAGAGAGGGGGAGACACAGAATCCGAAGTAGGCTCCAGGTTCTGAGCTGTCAGCACAGAGCCTGACGTGGGGCTCGAACTCACAAACTGTGAGATCATGACCTGAGCCAAAGTCGGTCACCTAACCAACTGAGCCACCCAGGTGCCCCCCTTTTGTGATTCTAATTCTACACTAGACCATTTGACATTGTCCTATGGGTCTTGGATGCGCTATTCTTTTGTTTCCATACTGTTTTTCTTTCCTTTAAAAAAAAATTATTGTTTATTTACTTTGGAGAGACAGAGACAGAGTGTGAGTGGGGGAGGGGCAGAGAAAGAGGGGGACACAGAATCCGAAGCAGGCTCCAGGCTCCGAGCTGTCAGCACACAGCCCGGCACGGGGCTCAAACCCACGAACCACGAGATCATGACCTGAGCTGAAGTCAGCAGCTTAACCGACTGAGCCACCCAGGCGCCCCTACATTTTTAAGTTATTTTTTAGAGAGAGAGAGAGAGAGAGAGAGAGACAGACCAAGAAAGTGAGCAAGCATGAGCCGTTCAGAGGAAGAGGAAGAGAGAATCTTAAGCAGTCTCCATGCTCAATGCAAAGCCCATCTCAGGCCTTGAGATCATGACCTGAGCCCAAATCAAGAGTCTGACTCTTAACTGACTGAGCCACCCAGGGACCCCTCCATGCTGTTTTTCTTCTTTGTGTGATTTTTTTTTTTTTTTTTGGTTAATCTGTAAGTTCACTGATTCCTTAGTTTTGTCAAATCTAATGAGTGTATAAATGGCTTTCTTTGTTTCTATTACTTTGTCTTTTATTTCTAACATTTTCATTTGACCATCTCACTGAGTTTAAATTCCCATGTTGTCAACTTTTTCCTCCGGCCCTTTTGACACGTTGATTATAGTCATTTTAAATCCCCTGTCTTGAGCGTTTGGGCACCTGTATCATCCCCGAGTCTGGTTCTCTTGACTATTTTGTCTCTTGACAGCGGCTCAGTTGTGCCTGTATTTTAACTTTCTATTGAGGTTCGGATATTGTGTGCATAACAGTAGTTACTGGGGTCATGAGCTTTTAATGGTTAGAAATGGGCACTGTTTTTCTTTTGTGAGGTCATCAGGAGGGGAATTGAGGCTCTCTGTTCAGGAGCTGGGCTGGGTTCAGATTTTGGTATTGTTGTGTTTGCCTTCCGTGTGTCACACTGGCCTCCAGGTATTCCAGTGACGATCTGCCATTTCCCTGTGAATGCAGAGGAGCAGGGGGGCCTGGATGGCTTTCCTTAGTTTGGTGCTCCATACTGAGCTAAGCCGCCTATATCCTTGTGGGAGTGGAAGCCTCTGCCCCTTTGCCTCTCCTAGCGGTAGACCCCTGTTACTTCTTCCTCATTGCTGGGCTGGTAGTGGGGGTTGGTGAGGATTGCTCTCCTGTCCTGTTCCACCCTCAGTCTCAGACATGACCCTCTCCCATGGTAGCAGACCTCTCATTTTATCGGTATGGGATTCTGGTCCCGGGACAGTTTCCTCCTTCCACTGGGATAAAAGGTTTCTTCTTCTACCCTTTCCCAGGCCACTGTGGCATTTACCTGTGCCCTGTGGGTGATGTGCCTGCTGTCCTTTTCCCAGCAGCTTAAAGTTGAAGGCTTTTGCTCCACATGAGAGAAGCTCTCGGGGCCTCGGGCTTTGTGTGTTTTCCACAGCTGCACCCCCTGCTTGGTGCCTCCCACGGAGGGTGCTCTCTCTGGTCCCCCGCCCCGGCCCCTGTGTCAGCACCTGCTGGGGGCCCACGGGAAAGAGCCTGGGTGTGAGTATGGACTCCCCCGGGTCCGAGGCCAGGCGAATCCAGCCCGTGCGCAGCCCTTCATAGTTTGCTGTAGTTTTAGATGATATTTTGCTTGTTTGCATGGCTTTCGTGTCCTCCACATCTTCCTGCTTGACCCCAGGTGAGCCGTTTCCTGCAGCCCTCCGTGGAGTTCAGGCTTTGGTTGCTCTGTGACCCCAGCTGGGTGATGGGCTCAAAAGACGTTAGGACTTCTGTGCTATCTCTGGCTGTTTTGTGCCATTGTGGTGGGAGCAACATTCCTTTCAAGCGTCTACATCCAAAAGCAGACTCATCTAGCTTTATTTTTTAAAATCAGGAATGGATATTGAATTTTATTAAATAGCATTCACCCTTATTGAAAATGGCCATGTGAATTTCTAAGTTGTTCTTCCTGACATGATGAATCATACGAGTAGATTACCTTATACTAAATTCATCCCTTATCTTCTCTCACTTGAAGAATTTCTTCATTAGCAAATCTTTCTTTGATACCTATTATGGACTGGATTTGAGGGATGGATAATAAAGACGGAGTCTTATAGATTTGCATTGTAATCAGAAGGTAGACAAAAACAACATGTAAATAAATAAATAGGGCATTTAAAAAGTGGTTTTTTTTAAGTTTAATCATTTTGGGGAGACAGAGAGAGCCAGAGCATGAGCAGGGGAGGAACAGAGAAAGAGAAGGAGACACAGAATCCGAAGCAGGCTCCAGGCCCTGAACTGTCAGTGCAGAACCCGACGTGGGCTCGAGCTCACGGACCGCGAGATCGTGACCTGATTCCAAAGTGGGGCGCCCAACCGACTGAGCCACCTAGGTGCCCCGATAAATAGGACATTTTAGATTGTGATCATCGTTAGGAAGGAAATGAACAGGGTGGGTGGGTGGTGGGGGCAACTAGTTTAGGTGGGTGGACAAGACCAGCCGGTGATAGATGACACTGGTGTTAGGATCTAAAGGTCAGAAGGGATCCAGTCACTTAAAAGAGTTGAGAGCGGGGAGGGCTTTTCAGGAGCTGGCGAGTACAGATCCCCAAAGGTAGGAAGGAGACGGGCCCTGCTGGAAGATCAGAACTTCACCGACGTGGCCGAAACGGTGAGGACGGGGGAAATGTTACGAAGGGAGGTCGCAGAGGTCATCAGAGCCAGATGGCCGTGCCATCTTCCAGCCGCGTTCCACGTTTGAATTACATGAGGAAGGGGAAGAACGTGGTGATGAACGTGGCTCCTGTTGCTCGTAGTTGTTCCCACGTCGATGAAGTAGCTTCCGGATTACGGACACACCCCAGAGGCATTGTGGGTTCCAGGCTGCCGCGGTGAAGCGAGTATCTCAGTGAAGTGTGTCAAATGAAGTCTTTGGCTTCCCAGTGAATAAAAAAAAGTTATGTTTATACTATGCTGTAGTCTGTCAACTGTGCAATAGCATTATTCCTAAGCAAAAGTTAAAGACACAATTTTGAACATTTATTATTAGTAGTTTTTAATGTTTACTTTTGAGAGAGAGAGAGAGTGAGGAAGGGGCAAAGAGAGGGGGACAGAGGATCCGAAGTGGGCTTTGCAGTGACAGCAGCGAGCCCGACACGGGGCTCAAACTCCCGAACCGCGAGACTGTGGCCTGAGCCGAAGCCAGACGCTTAACCTACTGAGTCACGCAGGTGCCCCTTCAAGATACAGTTTTTAAAAAGACTTTGTTGGGGGCGCCTGGGTGGCTCAGTCGGTTAAGTGTCCGACTTCGGCTCAGGTCATGATCTCCCGGTTCGTGGGTTTGAGCCCCGCGTCGGGCTCTGTGCTGACAGCTTGGAGCCTGCTTCGGATTCTGTGTCTCCCTCTCTCTCTCTGCCCCTCCCCCGCTCATGCTCTGTCTCACTCTGTCTCTCAAAGATAAATGTAATAAAAGGAAATTTAAAAATAATAAAAAAATAAGACTTTGTTGCTAAGAAATGCCAGCCATCTTGTGAGTTTTCAGTGAGTGATGACCACCGATCACAGCTACCATAACAGATATAGTAATAACAAAAACGTTTGAAGTATTGCAAGAATTACCAACCTGTGACGCAGAAACACTAAGTGGGCAGACGCTGCTGGATAAATGGCACCGATCGACTTGCTTGGTGCAGGGTTGCCACAGACCTTCAATTTGTGGGGGGAAAAAACAAAACAAAAGCAGTCTCTGCGCAGTGCAGAGCACAATAAAGCAAGGTGTGCCTGTGTGCCTCTTGTGTCCTTGTTTATCTCACATTAGCTTATTCGTTACCTGGCTTCCATTTTCAGTCTCTGAGTGCTGACTTTTCCTTCCTCTTCATAAGCACACTCAGCCCCCACCCCCCTTGTCCTAACAACACCTTCTCCCGTCCTTTTCTTCCCCGGATACCACCCCACCACCCCCCCTTTCTCAGTGCCTTCGCAGCCACTTCTCAGAAAGTGTTCTGTGCTTGCTGGCCTGCACTTCACCTTGCCCACGCTCCCGCCTTCCCCTTCTGTGAACTGGTTTTTGCCATCACAGTGTCCTAATCCCAGTGGCCACCAAACCCAGCACCCTCTTGTTTCTGCTTCTGGATCCAAATGGAGTATTTAAAAATACACTCTTGGCCACATCTTCCTTGGTAGTTTCCAAACCCTACGGTGCCTGGGTGGCTCAATGTGTCTGACTCCTGATTTTGGCTCAGGTCATGATCTTACGGTTTATGGGTTCGAGCCCTGCATCGGGCGCTGCACTGACAGTGCAGAGCCTGCTTGGGATTCTGTCTCTTTCTGTTTGTCCCTCTCCCACTCATGTTCTAGCCCCACTCCCCCCACTCCCTCCCCCTCTCTCTCTCTCTCTCAAAAATAAACTTTTTTTTTTTTTAAGTCTCTAACCTCTGACTTCCTGGACACCTCACTGTCACAAGTTTTGTTTTATCTTTTTTATTACCCAGTTTGTTTTCTAGTTTACCCTAAATCGAGGGATAACCCACGATGTCAGACTTTTCTCTGCTGATGTCACACTTTTCTCTTTACCGGGCATATTCTCTCTGCCTTATCATTGATGTACTTCTACAAAAAACAGCTCTCATCGTGTACTTCCAGATCTATGCCTGTAGCCCAGACTTCTCTCTAGGGAAAGAAAAGAATATGCATCTATATTTAATAGATTGTAATTTTCGTATTGCTATGTAATCTTTGTAATTATTTTAAATGGATGTGTAATGTTCTGTTAAGTGCCTGTGCTGTAATTAGCCTAAGCATTTCTCTGTTGAAAATTTCTAGCCCTGGATTTGCAGCTACACTTTAGAATTCTCCACATGTATATTGAGTTTGAGCTTTGGTGGGATGGAAAGTGAATTGATTTTTTTTTTTTTTTTTTTTACCCCTCCTAAACTGGCTTGGGCCTCACGGATAAAGACAGGAACTGAGCAGAATCTTTGGCAAGCCTTTTTTAGGCTTTCTTGCTTTGAATCAGCTGAGAGGCCCCTCTGTCAACTACCTGGATTCAAGGTAGCGTTTTAACTTTCACGTGAACTCCGGAAGGGCCTTCTGTGTGCTGTCCATGTCTCTGGTCTCTTTACTTTCTTTTTTCGTTTCTTTAATTTTTTTTTTTTTAAAGAGTGACAGAGTGCAAGTGGGGAAGGGCAGAGAGAGGGAAACACAGAATCTGAAGCAGCCTGCATACTTTGAGCTGTTAGCACAGAGCCCGACACGGGGCTTGAACCCATGATCTGTGAGATCATGACCTGAGCTGAAGTCAGACACTTAACCGACTGAGCTACCCAGGCACTCCTGGTCTCTTTACTTTCTGATACAACATGCTCTGCGTTGTTAGAGGACAAGTAGTCCTTGTGTCCCCAAGACCCAGAAGACCCTAAAGTTTTTCACACTGATGCGTCTCTGAGTAAATCCGGAAAAGTGATTCACCTTCCAGCAAGGCGGGCTTTTAAAGCCACTGTTGAGAGGCACCTGGGTGGCTCGGTCAGTTAAGCATTTGACTTCAGCTCAGGTCACGATATGATGGTTCATGGGTTCGAGCCGCACGTCGGGCTCTGTGCGGACGGCTTGGAGCCTGGAGCCTGCTTTGGATTCTGTGTCTCCCTCTCTGTCTGCCCCTCCCCCATTCACGTGCTGTCTCCCTCTAAGATAAATAAACATTAAAATAATTTTTTTTTTCTTTAAACACACCGTTGGGTTGTAGTTCCCGATACCTACTACCAGCCTCGGGAGTATTTTTTGCCGCATTTAACTGGCAACCCAGATGCTCTGTCTCAGGAAACGTGTTTGTTTTCATTCTGTTGCTGTCTAAAGTAATCCTGGAAACCCGCGGATGGTGCCGTTTTACGCTCCTTGGTGCTCCTCTCCAAAAGCTAGAGGAGGCCTCACGTTCACTAGGCTTGTCCTTGGCACACGAGGTGCCAGTGCCTTCCTTTCAGAGAAGGTGGGAGCTTTAGCCCCTGTTTCTCTAACCGCTCCCCTCTCCCCTGTCAAGTGGCCTTCGTGATCTTTCCGAGCTGTTCGGCCACCTCCCCAGTGGAGCACTGGCTTTCTGACGAAGCCCCTGCAGATCGAAGCTTTCGACAGGGTCACGCTGCCCGCTGCGGTCCCTCCCCTCAGTGTGACTGGTACTTGTTAAATGAATTGCTCTTTGGGGTTCCGACCTGTTGATGCCTCAGAGCCTCTGCCTGGCCGCCGGCCCTTTCCAGGAGCGCACCCCCCCCACCCCCCCAGAACGCAGGGTTCAGCAGTTGGTTGACTCCCGTTTTGGGGCCTGTCCCACCCTTGCCCACTCTGACTGCACATCAGCACTGCGTAAGGAAAGCGGGTGGTATCTCATCGTTCACACAAACAGGGCACGTGCCCCAAGTGTTTCCAACCCCAGTGTCAGTAAAACCCCAGCATCCCTGGAACCCTGTGGTAGAATACAAAGTGGCGCCCGTACGGCGAGCGGAAGGTAGGCCCGCGCGCTGGCCGTGGGGAGTGGGCGTATCGTCCTTTACGCTGCCTTCTGCCACTTACCCTGTGGTCTCTCAGATCCTCTAGTTAGTTTTCCCTTCAGTACGCCGAAATACCAGATCGCCTTTAAAGTGAGCGCAGGCCCCGATGGGAACAGCAGCCCCTCCCAGCCCTCATCCCCACCCTGTTTCTGCCTTGAGGCATTCTGGTCTGTGCATCCTCTTAACTCTGGCCTCTGGCAACTGTATACCCGGCAGGGTAGATGCAGCCACAGCGTGTGACCATCGTGCCCTTTCCTGTAGATAAGAGGGCAGGTGAAAGCAACTTCCGTCACTCTGGTGGATACACCGGACGTTGATCGGGATTCAAAAGTATGCCGGGTGCTTCGTTCTCCAAGGTCCCAGGGTCTGCCACGTCCTCCTACTCCAGGCCTTGGTTCCCAGAAGGAGGCTTCTGTCTATGATTCGTAGCCCGAATCACTCTGTGCACACCTTAGCCATCCACTCTGTGCACGCCTGCCCCGATCTTGAGAACCAAGGTAACGGTCAGCAGTGAGGCACACAACTTGTTTCAGTCCCAGCTCTGGGATGATAGTGTGGTGTTCATCTCAGATGTGCCCGGTCCCCTCCCTGTGTTTGCATTCTCTCCGATCCCATCCGCTGCCCTCTCCGTTCACAACCACAATGACCACAAAGTCCTTGGATTTAGAGACTGATCCAACATGCAAAGTCATCCCCATCCAGCCACCCATGATGGAATGGGCTTTATCCCTTGAGCAAGGAGTGTGAACTCTGTTAAAGGAGACACGACAAAATCTCAGAGGTGTGACTGCAGCTCAGAACAAAAACGATTAGGATCATATTCTCCAGTGAACGCCATCCCCTTCCCCTCCCCCATTGTCTCAGGCAGTCTTAGAAAAGCACACAGAACATGAAAAGACAGACTAAACGCTCAGCCTTAAAATATTCCCTCAGAAACAGAAGTGTGTTCTAAGCATTGAACTCAATAAGGTTATAATTTTTTTTTAATGTTTATTTATTTTGAGAGAGCGTGACGGGGGGAGGGACAGAGAGGGAGAGAGAGACTCCCAGGCAGGCTCCGCGCTGGTAGAGCACAGCCCGATGCTGGGCTCCAACCCACGAACTGTGAGATCATGACCTGAGCCGAAATCAAGACTCAGACGCTTAACCAACGGAGCCACCCAGGTGCCCCAAGATCGTAAACTTAAGCGACAACTCAAACATGATATGAGACAATAAAGTGAGATGAAACGGGAAATATGGAGCTAAGGGAACAAGATGAGAACGAAATAATCTTCGTCCAAAACAAATAAAGACATTTGAAACAGTAAGGAATTTAATAGCTGAAAATTGAGCGACTGACATAGGGAAAAGCGTTAGATAGTTCTAGAGAAAGCGAAAGGCAAGAAAAACCCAAAAAGGTGGAAGCAATTTAAATCCTCGTAAACATGGTGCAGCATAAAGATAATTAGTGTCCATAAAGGAGCCCACCCCAAAGAAAACATTGGCCAGAAGATAGATCTACTTGAAGATGCAAAAAAAAAAGAAAAGCTTTCTGGAAGAAGCAAAACGCGTCTCCTCATGGAGAAGGACACTGTGTTCTAGGGGGAAAGACTTAAAGTTTGTGTAGTAACAAACTCTGAGCTGACTCGCAGTTAACAGATTTCAGAAGTAAAAGAATTTTGCAGACAGACTAACAGAAGAAAGGCAAGTCATGCCAAGGAGGGGAGGCCATCAGCCAGGCTGGCTCCAGGCTCCTGCCACAAAGCAAAAGAGGTTGCAGCATTTTGAAAGAAAGAATTGATGCATTAGCGGCAAGTAAGTGTTAAAATTCAGAGAGACCAAGAGTCAACAACTATGCAGATAGAATGTAAATGTTAGACACTGACAAAAGGGAGCCGAATCATCTAAAATTGAAGCCTGCAGTTCAGAATATCTATTTAAAATACGGTTGTCCAAATTCTTAACTTCAGAAGAATTTTTAGGAAGTGGTGTCTCCATAAAGAAATACAGATTTAAGGGCGGTTTTTCCTTTATTTTCACTCAGCTTCATTTTAAGTACAAAGTTAAATTTTACCCTTTCTGTTTAAAACATACATAGGATGGCTTATAGAATCCCTTTAAAACTTAATGTGGTATTTCCGGGTGTTTCTGCTCGTGGGTTGAATTTTTGCTTTTTTTTTTTTTTTTTTTTTTGAAGTGTAAGACATTATTTAATTTTTTTTTTTTTTTTTTACAAATAACTATCTAAACATAAAAGCTTATTCCAAAAACCACGTAAAACATAACAAAATAAGCCTATCTACCCAACTAAGCCACTGGTTCCGTAGGTTCTGGAAGGGGCTTGGCATGGGTGTGTGTGTGTGTGTGTGTGTGTATACACATACATACAGTCTTTTTTAACGTTCATTTTTGAAAGTGAGGGAGAGCAGAGGAGGGGTAGAGAGAGAGAATCCCAAGCAGGGATTCTGACATGGGGATCCACCCCAGAACCATGAGATCATGACCTGAGCTGAAATGGAATCAGAGGCTTAACCGACTAAGCCACCCAGGCGCCCCCCTCTGTGTCTTTATATGTATTTTGACAGCCTGGTGGTTTTCACCTTTCCTACAACCCACTCCAAGCCTTTTGGAAGTGACTGGGGAAACTACTCATCCTAGATGATGATTCGCGTTTTTCATGGTGTCCATTAGCCCGGTAGACACAACATATGACATTCAGTTTATTGCGTTTATCTTGAAAAGGGAAAAACAGTGGGAAACATTCTGTAAATGAGTAGATCAAAACATAAAAAAGATTTGCTCAACATCATTTCGTATCAACAAACCTGATACTTACTTTTCTGTTTTTCTTAGCTCAAGCATTTTAGTCATGAGGGACCCTCCCCTTTTTTAAATTTTTGCTCTTCTGATTATGGTGGATAAACGTATCATTAGCGTGTTAGTCCTGTGTTTTTTCATTAACTTAATCTATCACAGCACATAAACCAATCATCACAAGAGGACTAGGGTATTTTTTTTATTTTATGTAAATTTTTTATCTCCAGTGGTTATTATGGCATAGGCATTTGGTCTGATATGAATTTCAAATACGTCCGTTGCAACAGCTGTTTGAAAATAACCAGGAATTTGAGTATTTGACTTTTCTACAAATAAATAAGAGGAGCTTGAATAAGTTTTTGTCTGTGTGCCCAAGAGTCCAACAAATGTAAACAAATGAAATCATGGCAGGTATTTACTGCTCACAAACGTCATAGTTGATGGAGGTTGTGGGTGGCTGAGGCCAGTTAAACACGGATTTCCTCCCAACACAGCCAGAAATGAAGGTAGCTTCCCGTCTTGTCTCCCACAGTTAGCTCTACCTACCTGTCCACCTGCCTTCCATCTACCTGTCACTAATGACAAAGAAACCTAGCCATTGGATGTTTTGTTCCGTTAAAATGGCGATTTTTTTTAAAACTAAGGGCCATTACAACATTATGACTTTTTAAATTGTGTTGATGGAGAACCACAAATAAGGGAGATGTTTTTACTTTCATAGTTTTTGTTCACTGATACAATTACTGCAATAGTAGTTCTTTATGATTCTACCAACCTTAATATCTCATAAGCGTCTGAGATATGTTTGCTCCAAAAATTATTGTATACTAGCTTTTTTTTTTCCTCACAAAAATGGCACTATTGCATGTTTTGGAATCCTCTTACTTTAAAACTTGCTGAGAAGTTTTCTCGAGAAGGTACTAAATGTGGGGCGCCTGGGTGGCTCAGTCTGTTGAGCATCCAACTCTTGATTTCAGCTCAGATCATGATCCCGGCGTTGTGGAATCGAGCCCTGCATTGGGCTCCGTGCTAAGCGTGGAGCCTGCTTGGGATTCTCTCCCTCTCCCTCTGCCCCTCCCTTGCTCACTCACTCTGCCTCTCCATCTAATAAAAAATAAATAAAAACAAAAGATACTAAATGGCGACAAGACTGTCAAATACCCCGCATTAAAAGGTTGAGTTTTCTTCTTTGTGCAGCAGGTGTCTCAGACTGTTGGATAGACTGAGTCCTCAGCTGTCACTGTGAGGAGGGAGAATAACGTAGTTTTGAAAGATCAGGTTCTAGGACGCTGGTGAGCTGGGGGTCCAGGGAGGAACAAAGCATTCCAGAAATGGACACTAAGGTCTCTGCACGAATGTTCCAGTAGCTTTTGATTGCCAGCATTCTTGCAAATGCCAAGATATCAAAATACAGTTTTATCCACAGCGGGCTTTCCGTAAACTACCTTCTTTAGTTGTCGTAACGCCCTCGTGATTGTAATCCTCATTTAAAAAAATATATATATGCGTGGTTGGCATGTCGGCCGTCTTACCAACTGACTTTTTAACTTTTTCTTTTTTTTTTTTTTTAACAGAAATCTTAGAGGCTGGTATTAAAGCAACTTCAGAATCACTTAAAGGTGTGAAACGAAAAAAGATTGTAGCTGAGAACCACCTGAAAAAAATACCAAAATCCCCACTGAGGAGTCCCCTTCAGGCAAAACATAAACAAAATACAGACGAGCCTGCTTTTGCTGTTCTTCAGAGCGTGCCGGAGTCTCACAAGAAGCAGAATCCTAGCCCCGTGAAAAATGGGAAGCAGTTTGCCAAACACAATGGAGAAACACCTGGGGTAGTCGCTGAAGCCTCCAAATCCGAAGATTCTGTGTCCCCGAAGAAGCCCGTGTTTCTGCAGCACCCATCTGAACTGCGCCGATGGGGATCGGCAGGCTCTGACCCCAGCAGGTCGGGCTTCCCGGATGCAAAATGTGACTCTCGATCTTTGTCGAGTAAAACCAGGACTGACCGCAGTGAATGTATCTCCTCCACTCGTAGTCCCGCCTCCTCTTACACAAACACCGCATTTGATGTCTTACTGAAGGCAATGGAGCCAGAGCTGAGCACCTTGTCGCAAAAGGGCTCATCTTGTGCAGTTAAGGTAGAAAAACTGAGACCAAATAAAACTGTACAACCCCCTTCTCAGTTAAACAGCAGCTCACCGGACGCCCCAACTCAGACTTCCCAAGAATCTGTTTCTGAATCGCAGCCTTCTCCTTGTCCCTCGTACACCGTGCACGTGTCTGCAACTCAGAAGAGTGAGCCAGCCACAGTTCAGTCAGTGTCTCACCCGTGTAACCAACACGAACACTTCGTTTCTCAGCCTCACCAACAAAATCAGCCGCTTCCAGCACGTTCAGGTTTCCCAAGGTCCCTGGTGAATCTGCAAAATCAAGAGAATGCCAAACTTGAACAGGTTTATCATATGGCAGCGACGTCATCTGTGGGTCTGACTCCGCCTTCCAGTAGAACTCAGGTTACTCCTCAAAACCAGCAAATGGATTCTGCTTCACCGATGTCCGTGAGTCCAGCCCATTCGACACCGTCAGCCCCCACGCCAATTTATAATTCAGCTCCTGTCGCCTCTGTCGTTAACCACAGCGTGGAGCAAATGTGCAATCTTCTTCTGAAAGATCAGAAGCCAAAAAAACAAGGAAAATACATTTGTGAGTATTGCAATAGAGCTTGTGCAAAGCCTAGCGTGCTTTTGAAGCACATCCGCTCCCATACTGGAGAGCGACCCTATCCCTGTGTGACCTGTGGATTTTCATTTAAGACTAAAAGCAATCTGTACAAGCACAAAAAGTCCCATGCACATACTATCAAACTGGGTCTTGTCTTGCAACCAGATGCTGGTGGTTTGTTCTTGTCACAGGAGTCCCCCAAAGCACTTAGCATCCAATCGGACGTAGAAGACAGTGGGGAGAGTGATGAGGAGGGGGCTGCTGAGGAAAGACAGAACGACCCGGTCTCCATGGACCCGCAGCCTGTGCAGATAATGAAAATGATGTCCCATTCTGAAGCGTTACCAAAATCAAGTTCCATTCCAAGCAATCCAGACCATGTGGTAGGTGACTTTCCACTACAGGACAAATCTTCAGAATCACAGGCTGTGCCAGAGTTACCAAAAGTCGTGGTCCACCCTGTCGGTGTGTCCCCTTTAAGAGTCGACAGCCCAAAGCTCCCAGATTCCAAGCCTGAACTGTCTAGTGCACAGACACCGAAGGACCTTCAGGGAACCAATGTCCTGTCCCACTCAGCCTGGACATCCTCCCTCGAGACTGACGAGAAGTCCCGTCAGAAAGGGGACGGGAGTCAGCCAGAAGGGAAACAGGAGCCTCACGTGGGGACAGGACATGCCCAGCTGCAAAGGCAGCAGGCTACCGATTGCTCCCAAGAGCAGCAAGGAAAACTTCTGAGTCCTCGGAGTTTAGGAAGTACGGATTCTGGTTACTTTTCACGTTCGGAAAGTGCCGACCAGACCGCGAGTCCGCCGACTCCCTTTGCCAAAACGTTGCCCACCACGGACCAAGACTTAAGTAAGAATAATGGGCCCTCTGCACCTCGGATCAGTACACCAGCACCTTCTGCTCTGTCAACAAGTGAAAAAGCATTGCTTCTACCGGGTCAGATGCGCCCACCCTTGGCGACGAAAACACTTGAGGAGCGGATATCAAAGCTGATCTCAGACAACGAAGCCTTGGTTGACGATAAGCAGCTGGATAGCGTAAAGCCACGGAGAACCTCTCTCTCGAGGCGAGGAAGTATCGACTCTCCCAAGTCATACATATTTAAAGATTCTTTCCAGTTCGATTTGAAACCAATGGGACGGAGAACAAGCTCCAGCTCGGATATACCAAAGTCCCCTTTCACCCCTACCGAGAAATCGAAGCAAGTCTTCCTTCTGTCTGTACCTTCCCTTGACTGCTTGCCCATTACGAGAAGTAACTCCATGCCTACCACAGGTTATTCAGCAGTACCTGCGAGCGTCATCCCGCCCCCTCACCCCCTGAGAGGAAGTCAGTCATTTGATGACAAAATCGGCGCTTTCTACGATGACGTCTTTGTGTCAGGCCCTAACACTGCCGTGCCCCAGAGTGCACATCTGCGGACCCTTGTCAGACAGTCAGCAGTAGAAGACTCTTCAGCAAATGAAAACCACCTCGGTGCTGGACAGTCCCTGGACGAGAGCTATCCAGGATGCGGTGCGGCCAGTGACACTGGGCCGGCAAGGGGCAAGTCCTTGGCCCCAGGCTCACATTTGGAGAAAAAGAAGTCCCATCAAGGGCGAGGGACAATGTTTGAGTGTGAAACCTGCAGAAACAGGTATAGAAAACTGGAGAATTTTGAAAACCATAAGAAATTTTACTGTTCAGAGTTACATGGACCAAAAACAAAGGTGGCCGTGAGGGAACCTGAACACAGCCCCGTGCCTGCTGGTAGTACACAGCCTCAGATTCTGCACTACCGAGTTGCGGGCCCTGCAGGGGTGTGGGAGCAGACACCTCAGATCAGAAAACGGAGGAAGATGAAGAGTGTTGGAGATGACGACGAACTTCAGCAAAATGAAAGGGGGGCGTCCCCGAAAAGCTCCGAAGGCCTCCAGTTCCAGAATTCTCTGGGCCCTGCTTCCACTTTGTCTAAGCATAACGTTGCAATAACAAGTGACCAGCATAGAAAGATACAGCTGCAGGCCTCCCAAATCCAGCTGGCGGCCAGAGGTCCCGACCAGACCATGGATCCCAAGCTGTCTACCATCATGGAGCAACACATAAGTTCAGCTGCCCAGGACAAGACGGAGCCGAAGAGGCACGGAACTGGAATCTCCGTCATTCAGCATACAAACTCGCTGAGCAGACCCAACTCATTCGACAAGCTTGAGTCTTTTGAAAGAGGTTCCCCAGTCTCCTTCCAGGAGCTGAACAGGACAGTGAAGCCCGGATCTCTGAAAGTGATGGGAATTTCCCCAGAAGAAGGGCGCCCTCCCCAGAACACGTCTCACCCTCACCAGCCTGTGCTGTCATCAGATGCTCTGAGAGCAGAACTTCAGGACGGTCCCAGGAAGAGTCCAAGTGAACGACATGTGTTGGGACAGCCCTCCCGACTCGTTCGGCAGCACAACATCCAAGTCCCAGAAATTCTGGTCACCGAAGAGCCAGATCGGGACCTCGAAGCCCAAGGCTATGATCAGGAAAAGTCAGAGAAGTTCAGTTGGCCTCAGCGTAGTGAAACCTTGTCAAAGTTGCCAACCGAGAAGCTGCCACCCAAAAAGAAGAGGCTCCGTCTTGCCGAGATGGAGCACTCGTCCACAGAATCGAGTTTCGACTCCACTCTGTCCAGGAGCCTAAGTAGGGAGAGTAGTTTATCTCACACTTCGAGTTTCTCAGCTTCATTGGACGTTGAGGAGGTTTCTAAAACGGAGGCTTCCCCCAAAATGGATTTTCTAAACAGAGCAGAGTTTCTCATGATTCCAGCTGGCTCGAATACACTGAACGTTCCTGGAACTCACCGAGAAATGAGGCGCACCGCTTCAGAACACATTAGCTGCGTGCAAACGTCGATGGAGGTCTCCGATTTCAGAAGTAAATCGTTTGACTGTGGAAGCATAACTCCACCCCAGACAACACCACCCGTTGAATCGCAGCCCCTGACGTCCCCTTCGGGCATGGGGGTCACCGGGCACGTGCCTCTCTTAGAAAGAAGGAGGGGCCCACTGATGCGGCAGATATCTTTAAACCTAGCCCCAGATACTCGTGTGTCTCCCGGCAACCCACCATCTTTCCAAACAATCGCTCTTGCGAGTGTGAACACAGCACCGTTTCCGGGCCCTCAGCTCACGAATGCATCTTTAGCCGAGTTTCCTGCAAACGCTCTGCACTCCCAGACTCAAGTTAAGGATCAGCGAACAGAAACCTCCAGTTCCGGCTCTACTAACATCTTCCCCGTTCAACAGCTTTTCGGTATCAACGTGTTAAGTCCAGTCCACACCCCCCATAGCCACCCAAACACACAGACGTCTCTGCAAGTGTCTATGCAGAGTGTTCAGCCGGATGCAAATCCCAGTTTATGTGTGGCTTCTAAAAGTAAAGGTTGCTTTGCTCCCAAGTACCAACTTCATTGTCAGGTTTTCACTTCAAGCCAGTCTTGCGCTTCCAATCCTGTACTTTCTTTGCCAAAGCAAGTTCTCTCGGATCCAGGTGGGGCTGCTGACCATCGCGGGACTTCGTTAGCGTTACCAACCAAATTGATAGATGCCATGTCCAGTTCATGTGTTCCACCACCACTGAAGCTAGGTGGGCAGGCGCAGAACGTGCCGACGTCGTTTGCATTGCCCGTGCATCTGCAGGGTAACGTTCCAGCGTACTGTTTTGCCACGGTCACTCCTCTGCCACAAATCCTGGTGACCCAAGACCTGTCCAACCAGCCAATTTGCCAGGCTAATTGTAGCATGGTGCCAATCAGCGAGGAACAAAATTCCGTGCCAAAATTGCAGACAGATCACCAGAATGCTTTGTCAAACCCAGAGGCAGAACCTGTCTGTGAAGATGTTTTTTCAGAGATGGGTCAGACTCTCCCTCCATCAGAACCTTTGCCCGTAACCCAGAAAACGTCTGTTGGTAGGCTTTCCCCCCAGCAAGAATCTTCGGCTTCAAGTAAAAGGATGCTTTCCCCAGCAAACAGTTTAGACATTGCCATGGAAAAGCACCAGAAGCGTGCTAAAGATGAGAATGGGGCTATTTGTACAACAGAGATCAGACCCTTTGAACCAGGGAGTTCAAGACCTAGTGAAGTTAATAAACAGAAGAAACCTATTTTAGTGAGGCAGGTTTGTACTACGGAGCCTCTTGATGGTGTGCTGTCAGAACAGGATGTTTTCTCTCAACCTGAAATTAGTAGCGAGGCTGTTAGTCTGACAGATGTCCTACCAGCTGATGATTTGTCATCCGAACACTCTAAGTCTGTAGTTACAGAACCTATAATCGAACTACAGGAGTTTGAAAACATCAAGTCCTCCACGTCGCTCACTCTTACAGTGAGAAATTCACCTGTCCCTGCAGAAGACATTCACATTTCTCCTTTGGAACGTGTAGACGGTAACCAAGAAAGGAAGTCTCCAGGGGTTAGAACTCAACGTGACAAAGAGAGCGTCCAAGACCAAAGTCAAGCCACACTTTTAGTGTCTGATGTGGGAGGTGCACAGCAGCTGCCTTTCCCCAGCCTGAAGACCTCAACCAACTTTACATGGTGTTACCTACTAAAGCAGAAGGCATTGCATTTGCCTCAGAATGACCAGAAAACTTCAGCCTATACTGATTGGACAGTTAGTGCCAGTAATCCAAACCCACTTGGGTTGCCTACAAAAGTTGCCCTTTCTCTCCTTAATTCAAAACAGAAGACTGGAAAATCACTATATTGTCAAGCAATAACTACCCATTCCAAATCAGATTTATTGGTCTATTCAAGCAAGTGGAAAAGCAACTTAAGCAAGGTACTTGACATATCATTTATCTTCACAAATAGTTTGTGCGATGTCTTGATGCCTTTAAATGTTTTAATTGAAAAGTGTATCTTAATTTCGAATGACAAATTGTGCTGTGTAAGTATAAAGTCACCCAGACGAAAGGATGAGAAGTTTACCCCGCGAGTTAGACTGATAAGGGTTACATGGAATCCTTCGGTGATTCTGTCTTGAGACATTTTGGAAATAACTTGCCCTGAGCTGAATGTTTAAGTCCTTACGTAATGGTACATACAGATCATCACGGTTTAACTTTCATCTTTCTCTTGTATTAAGTGAAAGGAGATTATGTCTGTGTTTTGTCCCTGCTGGTGCAGGGGAATAGAGGTGTGAGTAATCAAAGACTGTTACATTTCATTTTGAAATATAAGCAGAGAGCCATTCATACTTGTCTTTGTACACCTGACTAGCCTCCCCTGGCCATGCTAGTCCCAACTCCCACCCGGTGTTAGAATCATCTTAGTGCCAGAGAGAAGACTCACAGAATAGCTGACTCATACACTTGATATAATTAAGTTGATTTGGTCAAGATGTATAGAATAGGGTCATAAAACTGTAATTTGGAGTTATTTGTGTAATCAGTCTTACTAGAGTTGTTGGCTTTATAAAATGGGAAAAATCATTTAAGTGAGAATAAATAAATAGGTAAGGGGATCATGGTGGACTCCTGACATTAAGAATTATAGATTAAGTCCGTGACCTCTACAGGTTCATGAGCATACAATATAGGTTCATAGACCTATGATATGTGTGTCTATATATATACATGTGTATATATATATATATATGTATATATATAGACACACATATATACATACATATATATAGACACACACATACATATACATACATATACATACATACACATATATATACATACATATATATATATATATATATACACACACACACACACACACATATATATATAGACACACACACACACATACATACACATACTTACCAAGAAGGAAGTCTCTAAATTTGCCGGTAGGTTAAAGAGGTATGGATACAGGGACGAAATTCCCAAAGTGGTGATATTTTAGCTGAGTCTTAAAAAAAAAAATGTAGGGATTTTTGTTTCAGATAAAAACAATGAGAAATTTTAATAGTCTGCTGACATGACATGGACATGATAAAGAACTTAGTTCATTTTAAAGAATCCTGAGGAGTCTGCCATGGGTGGCTAGAAGGTGTAAGTTTGAAACACTGACATGCTTCCAAGTTGGAAATATAGATAAAAACCAAAAAAATATGCACACTGGTGGCGAGCCATTGATACTTTTTCAACAAAGGAGGGTGCGGGCAACCATTCAGAATTTAATTTTTAAATGACCCGGCTTTACTCTAGACCTACTAAAATCAGAATCTTGGAAGATGAGACCTGATCATGAGAATTTAGACAGAGTTTCTGGAATATTCCCAAAGCTCCTCTGGAAAAGTGGTTCTCCTTCAGCATCAAGTGCCTTGGTAGAAATGCCTCTGGAAATGTGTACTTAGATTTGGAGCTAGGCGAGGACTCCTGGTGGAAGGTGTCGGGATTCCTTGGTGCATGGGGGTAGTTAATGAGCTTGCTCAGAGCGGGAGGAAGGACAGAAGATCTCAGAATGGATTTGGGATTCACCACTACTTAAAGGGTTGAATGGATGAAGAAAGTCCATACGGGAAACTGAGAGAGGTTGTTCATCAAGGAAAGAGGAGGACCAGGAGAAAGTGGTATCACATAGATCAAGGAGGAAATTTCATGGAAAGATACTCAGAGAGGTCAAATCAAGGTCACATAAAGATGGAGACTAACGTGGTTCCTGGACCGAGCGGTCCCAATATCGCTGGAGTGTTGGGGACGTGGGCAGGTGGCTGTGGAGGCCTGGGTACTGGGTTGACTCACAACCCAGACGTTAACGTACTTACAATGGAGAATGGAAAAGAAAGGTGCTGAAATGGAAGGGTCTCTAAGAGAAGCAAGGGGTCAACAACATAAACTGCACAGGTGGCCAAGCGTATAAAGACTAAGGAAGGGACAAGGATTTGGGCATTTGGCTTGTTGGTAATTGGTGAACAGAAGCCAGATTCGATGGTAGGAAAGTGAGCCAAAGAGAAATGGGAATTTGGTGTTGCAAAGAAGGTAAAAAGCAGGATTAGCGTTAACGGTATAAAGTCAAGGAGTAGTGTGCGTATGCATTCCAGATTGTGGGGACACCTGGTGTGTTTGCTAGGACAAGAGGAGACCGATGCCTTCCTGTCTGCTAGGGTCAGTGTCATTACCTCCTCGCACTGCCTTCCTGAGCTCCCCAGGGTGCACCTTCTGAGGCTGCGCGGGCCCTCTGACCATGGCGCACACTCTCTCATTTGCTAGAATCAGGTCATCTCAGTGCGGAGCCATCTGCTTGGGGATGTGGTTTTTAAGGGTTTGTGACAAAGAGGCCCCTTGATCAGAAAAGTTGTGCCTCACTTTGGATTTGGCCAGAGGACTGGAGTTTGAGCCTTTGCTGTTAAGCTTGACCTTGGACAAGTGACTTCACCCTGAGAGTGTCCTTTCACACTGGATCCTGTGCTGCTGGCACCGCAGGATATGTGAGAATGGTAGGGGCTGAGGAGGGGGACGCTTGTGAAATCCTAAGGTGGTGTCACTGTAGTGTTTCCATAGGAGAAGCACACAACGCTCGCCATGTTGATGTGTGTTACCGTTTTCCAGACACTTAATTATTATCAGTCCACAGCCTGACTTCTGACCTGCCTGTATGTCACAGTGATCGGTATTCAGGAACTTTTGAGAAGATACGGCAGGGAAACAGAATTATGGTTTAAAATGATAGGAGAAGGGGAGAATGTTGGCAAACGGACTTTTGCTTGAACAGAAGTGCACAGTTGCAGTCCACCGACATCGCAGGGAATTGGTCACGTTCTTAGGAGTAAGAGACATTATTATACCAAACGGGGTAACTGGCGCTTTCCCATCTCAGAAGAATAAAGCTCGTTTTTAGAAATAAAGTGTAGTGTGAGTGATTGGTCAGGAGACTGTGGTGGGATCTTAAAACAACATAGGGTTTATCAGTTCGCAGTGGTGCAGACAGATAGGTTAAAGATAGGGGAGGGGAGAGAGCAAATGACCTTTAAACATGTTATTTCCTTGAAATGCATTCCATTAAGTTAACTACGCGTACGGTACTCTGCCATGTTTTAATTTCCAAGTGAAACGTTAGCATGTTTGTGTTTTCAGTTTTATTAAATTAGTTTCTCTTTTTTTTTTTTCCTTTCAGAGAGCATTAGGTAATCAAAAGTCCACAGTAGTTGAATTCAGCAATAAAGATGCCTCTGAAATTAACAGTGAGCAAGATAAAGAAAATTCCTTAATCAAAAGTGAACCAAGAAGAATTAAAATATTTGATGGAGGGCAAGTACAAATTTTACTTTCTAAATGTACATTTAAACTTACTTTTTAAATGTACATTTGCTTTCATGTGAATGAAGACTTAACCAGTGCCAATTTTATATAAATGTTACAAGGTTTCTCAGCTTATTAACAGACTCTTCATGGCAAAATATATGTTAGATGTCATGTTAAATAAATCCATTTTGATCAAGAAAATATTTAGGAAACATCATAGGTCCTAGGAGGCAACTAAGAACTATTTTCAGAGTAAACTCTGGGTTTCACGTTGATTTACAATAAGGAGCTCCGTGGGAAATGTGCTCGAAGAGAGACAAATTCACTGCGTATTGGATGTCTCTGTGTTTTCGGTTATGAGAAAAACACATTGTAAAAGCTGATTGTAGCTCTAGTGAAGCCAAGAGAAATCTCAGTACTTTTAGAGTTGCTGTAATTGAATTTAATAACAAAGAAAACTTTGGAGCCAGTGGCTGAGAAAGAGGGAGTTCTGTTCTAAAATTAAACCTGGTAACGAGTAAGGTGGTTTGATCAGAATTAGCTATTTGCATATTAAATGTTGATGCGAAAAACTGGAATATTGTTACTTACATGTGCATAAAATTTGTATTGATTGGGTGTAAACATTGTGACTTCTTGTATTTTGTAAGCTGAATTCTAATCATCGATATTTTCTCAAAGACCTAGTATCCAATCTCCCTATTTTTTTTCTTTAAATCAGATATAAATCAAATGAAGAGTATGTATATGTCCGAGGCAGGGGAAGAGGAAAGTACATTTGTGAAGAATGTGGAATACGTTGTAAGAAACCTAGTATGTTAAAGAAACACATACGGACCCATACAGATGTCCGCCCCTACCACTGCACTTACTGTAACTTCTCCTTTAAGACGAAAGGTATGAAATGGCATTGTTCGGTGGTCCTTTTGATATGCATTGAGTTAGTAGAGCCAAGATCCACCTTGACACTCTATGACCAAGGATGCAGTAGCTTGAATAGACTGATAGAAATAACATCTTGTCAACACGGTAGCCTTGTCTCTTTATATGTCTCTAGACCTCTCAGGGAAAGGAAGAAAAAGGTTTTTTTTTTTTAATTATATACTTTCACAATGTAGATAATAAATATGACATTTTAAAAGGAGCAACTACCCTTTTTTATTTCCCTCCCCAGATTAGAGTTGCATAACATGATGACTAATACATTTCAAAAATACTTTGGAGCTGAAGAAGAAAAAGAAATTTTCATGATGATAAGGAAACTCCTTTCTATGCTACAGGATTGAAGTGAAAGTTTAAATAATAACTATAGTAAACTTACAATGACTGCGTTCATGTCTTATTATCTATTTTAGGCATGAAAGGCCATTTTTTTTTTCCATGAGGCTTTTTGGTTTTTACCCAAATTCTATTGCATTTCAGCTTCAGAAAACTTCTGTTGTCCTATTTAATGTGCATAGAACTCAGAACTAGTCATTAAAATTATATTTAGTACTCTTTCTGTATGCTTTATATGTTTTTATTTAAATTGCAAGTCTTTATTATAGTTAAGGTAATTTTACCCTCTCCAGATTCCCTGCTACATATAATGAGAACACTACTTAAAAAATAATGCCCACTTTCTCCATTAGGCTCCTTGCTCACGGATCATTACATAAAAATTTGTTACTTGAGACTTCAATTTCCTACCTTCCTTTTAAAAATGAGAATCTCTCTAAAAGAAAACAATGTCATCCTAAAATTCTCTGTCTGAAAGTGTAGTATCTGTAAAAAATATTTAATTGACAATTTTTTTACAGAAACTTTATTCCCTTTGAGTGAACATTCACTTTTTTCTGATTATATTGGCTGCCTTCAGGGTTTTTGTTTTAGAGATTGATCAACTCGTCAGCAAAATTTACTACGTTATTTGGCTAGAATTTTTTGGCGTTTAAGGAGAGTTAGATACATAGCAACTAAACATTCACATTAGCTCTCCTTAGATGCCGGGAGTACCCGAAGCAAGAATGATAGAAATAACAACAACAGAATTGTTCTTCAGCTAGCCTTGAATATTTTTGAATAGCTTTGGGACATCATGAGCAGTTGAGAGGTTCACTGTCTGTAGTCCTCTGGTCTGTGGATTCACGTTCTGGAAATGGAGGGTGGGTTTCAGGATGCTTTTCCTGGTCTTGTGTGCAGGCTTTGATAGGAGAAGGTACTATGATTTCTTAACCCAGTTTATTGCCCTTTCACTGGTTTTGATCCTGTGATTACACAACATCCACGAATTTCCAGTACACAGCCAGGAGACCAGAAATGGGCCAATGTAACTCATAAAAGATTACCAAGTACAGAATGATGTTGCTACATAAAAGAGGATCAAGGTATAATGTGAAATGTGTATTTCTCAATAGAAAGAAGAGAAGGAATCAGGATACTTAAATGATACTCATAAAATGAGGGCAAGAAAGGGAGGGAAACTTAGGTGTGGAAAACCAAATGAATCTTCTTGACCAAGAAAAATACTCTGAATCACCAAGTAATCTTAGTGAAATAACTCCAAACAGCGTCACGTAAAGAACTCCAAACAGTGTCACGTAAAGGTTTAGATAAATGTTTCCCAAGAGGCGGACAGAGCATAATGACCCCTGAAGAGTGAGCGTTAGATCTTTGCAGTTTTCACGTCTTCCAACTTTTCGGATATGCTGCCGATCTGAATTTACGTTAGATGTTTTGTTTTGTCAGAAAATCCATTGCAATTATGCGATAAATACGTATTTGAGGAAAGCGACCCTAGCTAAGGAGACCGGTGAAGAAAATATTAGAAATTCAGTATTTCCCTCTTCTCAGGGTGATAGTTCTTTATTTTACGGGTCAGCTTCCTCATAGAAATCTGCCTTTTGTGAATATCTGTAAAACAGATTCCATAGTATCGTTTAAATGCAGCTGAATACTAGTAGACTCGTTTTTAGGTGAGGCTGCAGATGTTGTCCTCCTTGATTTACTCTGTCGTCCTAGCCAGCGCAACTCTACTCCCCACTGGATGTGTCTGGATAGAAACAGAAAAACAGTGATGTAATGGCATGCCACATAAATATGGGTACCGAGAAAGAGCACGCTGCGGCCAGCTAAACAGTCTGCAGTGCTAGAAATTGATGCTTCTGATGCCTCGTGCCTATAAATCTCTACTTTGTCATTTGTCCCCTTAATTTATCTGATGAGTACACTTCCAAAAGAATTGTAATTGATTTGTTTTCACTGTTCTGCTTTAAAGGTCAGTCAGCAGAAAAGACACAGTGAGCTTGCACCCCTGCAGGATTTACTACCATTTATATCACAGAAAGCTAGACTCTCTGTGTAGCTGTAGGAGCCCAGAAACAAAACCCCACATGATTTCCAGAGGATTTAGACTAATGTTTCTTAAGTCTGTTAAAAAATTTACTTATTATGTTGATGCACAGAGTTTATGGCATTGCTAAGGGATATATGCATCTATTTTGCATGTTAAAATGCAAATTATCATGTTTATTTTAACTTATTTAAGAAGTAGGTTAGTAGTAAGTAATAGCTCGAATTATGAGAAGATACGCTTATTAAAAGCTTATAGTCCCAAATTTGTCTGGTTACAATTATCCATTAATGTCTCTAAGAAGCAAATAACCCTCCGTGACTGTTCACGTAGGGAACGAAAGCACTTTCGGTAAAGTAATTTGGTTTGTAATATTTGTTATTGTATTAGGAAGTGCTTTGGCTTGTAAATGGAAATTTAAGCCACATTGAGATGGCCAAAGCATCTTTTTTTTACAACTTTTTAATATGAACATTTTGAAGCCTACGGGAAAGTAGAGATTTGTATCATGAACACCAGTCTACCAACCAGTCCACCTTTTACTGATTGTTAACATTTTGCCATATTTACTTCATGTGTCGTTTGTTTGTTTGTTTGTTTTAAGTGTATTTCAAGTAAATATCAGACATGGCCAAGCCATTTAAGCCAGGTGTCATCTCCGGAATTACAGAAGTCAGGGTTTGCTGGGTCTTAGATATCATCTAGTCCAGGTAGCCTGTCACCCTTGAGCCCTTTAAGCACTAAGCTCTGAGGTGCTGCATGCTGTGAAGTGCAAGAAGTGGCTTGAACAGTGTGACCAGTTCCAAGTACTTAGGGAAGTTTTAGTGGTACTGAGGCTCTATAAATACAGCAGTTTCACAGGCCCTTCAGCTACTGCAAGCCCAAAGTTAAGACCAAGATTTCAGACATCTTTAACTCAAGGCTTATTCTCAAATACTAATTCGCCCCTGCTCACCAAGCTAAGTATCTGGATTTTGTTTTCTCAAAAGAGGGGACCTTCCCTTGTTGGCGATGTTTTGTGTGTGTGGCGTTCTGCACTCAAACTGCTTGGCATCCTTAGAATCTGAGCTCTTCCCATGCATTCATGATCACTTGGGATGGACATTCCCAGTGGGTCCCAGTTAACCTGATAATACTTAGCTACATTAGCCCCCAAAGGAAACACATCTTTAGAGATACTGTTATGAGACGTCTAGTCAATATGGTGAAGTGAAATTAACACAGGAAATTGTCTCCTGTTCCAAATAACAGAAATGCTGTTTATGATATAACAAATGTAGTTTTTAATAGATAGTCAAGCTTGAAATTTAAAAAAGGCAAATTCCAAGGTAACAGAAATAAAAAAGAAATTCCATGCTAGTATAGTGAATAGACACTTAAAATAATAATAATAATAATAATAATAATAATAATAATAATAATAAATAAAATTTAAAATACAAGAATTCATGGGCACAGCAAAGCCAGGTATATGCCCACAGCTCAAGGATTTTAATGTTAATACTGGAATAGAGTCCGAGGCCTCTGAAATAAGCCTGGCCCTCCTGTCCAGTGACTTTGGACCATGTGGGAAAAACATTTCTGCTGAAGAGCAAAATCCCATACCTATGCCATGCAAAAAGAAAGAAAGAAAGAACTGGTCTAGAATCAGAGGTCTGAAACCTTCAGCCCCGAGTAGAAGCAGTTGGAAAACTGACCCACAGAGATGTTTCTGCAACTCAGGGTATTTAAGGCTCCATGGAAAACAGTCTTGCTAAAGATAAGCTTACGATAAAAACTAAAAGGCATGCAGGGAAACAAAGTACCATGAGGGAGATCCGGCAGGCACAGTGGTGGAGAATTTGGACGCCAGGAACTACACATCTTAGTGCAATCCAAAAGGGACTTTAAATTGAGGATGTTTAAAATGTTTTAAAAAAATAAATAAGGACGACAGAATAGAGACCAAAGGCAAAAGTAGACATTATCCAAGTAGAAGAGGCAGAATTGAAAAGAGAAGTTGTTAGTAGTAAATAACAAGGTTATTACAACATACAGATACCAGTATTTTCTTTTGTCCAAATTTGAGTCTTGGAACTGTATAACCACAGTCTGTGCTTTCATTTGAAGTAGGAATGGAATTTGCCAGTGTTGACAAATGCAGCAGCAAAATACTACTGCGTAAGCTTAGTAAACATTCTTTTCCCTTAAGGAAATCTGACAAAACACATGAAGTCCAAGACACATAGCAAGAAATGTGTGGATTTAGGCGTCTCAGTAGGTTTAATAGATGAACAAGATACAGAAGAATCAGGTAAGGCTTTATTCCATATTTTTCATAAATGCTATTTACGATGTACTTTTTTTTTTTTTTTTGCGTCCATGTTCTTCTTTCCATTCCCACTGATACTGCTTAGTTCCTATTTTCGTTACTGTTTATTTATACTATACAACAGACTCCTGCTCAGTTTCCCCATCATTAATTTGTCTTCCTTCCTGTCCATCCATTCCCACGGATGTTAAATTAATCTTCGTGAAGCCTGCGTCTGGTCATACTACTCTGTTGCAAGTCTTCCATTGGTTTCCATTTGCCGACTGAATAAATGATGAGCTCGCATCCCCCAAATCCTTTATGATCTGGTGTCCGCCTGCCTTACCGCCCTTCTTTCTCCTTTCTTTCTTTCACCTACCCTAATGCTTAAATTTCCTGCTTACGTGACATTGATCTGGCTCTCTGCCTGTACAGCCCTCCCTCAAAACCCCGCCCTCAATCCCCACGCAAAACGTGGCTCCCAGTGCGCATCGGACAAAATCGTACTTTCCTTCAAGGTCTACCTCCGATCCACCGCTGCCGTGAAGCCTTCTCTGATTTTCCCTTCCCACACTGTGGGAAACCATTTTTCTCTTCTCTCAGCTCCTGTAGTATTTCCGAGTTTGCTCTCTGAAAGCATTGAATCTCTTTCTGCCTCATTTTTGGATTATTTACATGCCGACCTTTCCTCCTCACGGAGATTCTTAAGCAGATCATGAGCAGAACTGATGACGGAGTGATCCTAGCTGCACCCGCAGCCCTTAATGCAGGGCCTTGCATGTAGCAGCCGCTCTGGGAATGTTTGTGCAGTAAAACACTTGTGTGCTTCCCAAAAATGTTTGTCATTTTGAAAACGTTGGCTGGGGGTTTTCATAACGGTGTTAACAAATCTAAGTGTTTATCTCTGACCAATTTTGAGGGAAAATAAACCCATTCTTCTGTTCTAATTAGAAAGTAGAATTCTTCTTTCGTGAGACTTTTTACATAGGCCAAGAATTTATCAAAGAGATAAGTTTTCTTTAAAAAAGAAACTTTCTGTTTTTGAAAAGTGCCCTAAATTAGACATTTACCTGCTTGCCATATCTTAGTTAACACACATTAGTTTGATACGTAGAATATTTCCAAAGAGTAAATGGTGAGCACACCATGGTAAATATAGGTAAAAAGTCAAACGCTTTTAATTCCACCTAACAACCGATAGCACACTAAATGAATGAGCCTGAACTTATTTCTAAATATGCAGAGGAAGTGACTCACGTCTTAAGTGGTACAGCTGATATGATTCAGTATTTTAAGCACATGGAAAGGATTGCCTTTAACTCCTTTTGGGGAATAAACTGATGCATTCCTGATAGAAGAAAAAAGATAATCGTAACGTATTTAGGACAATAAGGAGTTTTTTAAGTGTTTTAGACACCTTGTTGCTTTGATGCATGTTAGGGGTGGCCAGATCAGGATTTAAAAGTGCATATCACATTAATGTACATGTCACTTTTCTTAGGAACTTATTTGTTAAAAGCCGATTGTTGAATTGCCAGAAATTGAATTCTACGTCCGTGTCTTGAAACAAAGACACTGACACAGTTGATAGAATTAATTATAATTCACTTCTAATATAGACAGTTGGTTTGTTTTCTGCTGTTAGTAATCATGCAGTGAGTGACCTACCATCATGAAGGGAATAAATTTTTTTATTTGCTTTATTATTAATTTGCCTTCTTATTATTTGCTGTATTGCTATTCTACCGAGTCATTCAGAAGTAGAAAACCGGGAAGAATGAATAAGAGTTTCGGCAAGTTTATTATTACCCACTGACTAGGAAAGGTACGAGGCAGAAATGGGAAATACTACTGTCTGAAAAACACGGACACACAGGAAGTATTATCACAATATATGCTCATTTACAGGTTTTACTTCTTGAGGAAGATCTCTCTGTCTTATAAAAAGTAAGTGAAAGAGCCTCTACAGTTAAAGGAAGGGAGTGTTTATATTCTGAATTTGCATAGGACAATCAAGTGTGGTTTCCATGAATTATCATGTATTGTTTAGATTGGCTGACAGACCGACTTACACATCTATTCATTCATTTTTCTATTCCGCAGCTTGTTCCAAAAGCACATGAAGCAGGGTTCAGATTATAACTCAAAACTTGATATTCTAATTCCATATTCAGAGGAGATCCTCTGCTAAAGCTAGGTATTTTACTTGTTTTTCTCTTAGCTACATTTTTTTAATTACTGTGATTATGGGTAGTGTATTTTGTTTTTTCACCGCTTTTATTGAATAGTAGATTCAATATTGGCACATAGGTGGATTTTGCCAAGTGTCGTGCCATTCTGGAGACCTAACGGTTCCTAATGAGTATGCCAACAAATCTCTTCTTCCTTTGCTTTATTATGGGCTTGGAATGTAGGTGTAAATGTAGTAAAAATTTGTTGTTTGAAACCAGTGGTCTTGTTTTCCTTTCACTCTATCGTGCTTTCAAAAAGCAATATTTTGATTTTTTTCTAAATACAAAAAGATTACAAAGAGTTTTATTACCTGTATTCATGTATTCACGCCAGAGTTGATTATTATATTTTCTCTTATTTGCTTCAAGTCTTTTTCATAAATGCAGTGTTTTTGGAAAACAAAAACAGCAAAACACGTCATTACACATCAGGTCACCTTTCCCGGTCACTCTCCCTCCCAGAGGCGGACGCCAACTGAGCTAAGGGGTTCTCTTTTCAGTTCGAGTGACGTACATTTATTTCCATATCCGTGAATCGTATGTGGTTGGTTGGCTCGTGTTTTAAATTTGCATGAACGGTATCTATCACCTTGTATGTCGATGCCAAGAAAATGAATTTTGCTTGATAATTTTGAATGGGTTTCTGGAGCCATTTCTTTTTGTGCACAGCCTTAACCATACCTTACATTGCAGGAATTTACATTTCGGCCGATTGGATGAGCGATAGTCTTGCCATCTTTGTGTTTTCTTCATCACTCTCCTAAGGTGGTTGTGTCTTATTATTCTTTGGAAAGAAGTTCCGCTCTATTAAATCAATGATAGTTAGCCGGGGGGTCTTGCTTAACAGTTCCTCAGGTGTCTGTGCTTTAAGGAGAGAAAGCCCAGAAGCCTGCAGTGGGGTGCTGCCTGTCTGCAGGCTGTCCTGTTTTCTGATTGCACACAGCCCCAGAATGCACCAGCTGGCTCTTCTCTTTCCGTTTCCTTGGCTGCCCCTCCTCGCCTCCCTGGCCTCACCTCCCCACCCTGGGGCTGGGCTTCCTAATCTCTTTTCTTTTCTGTCTATACCCACTCACCGGGTTAACCTCATTCCGTTTTCTGACCGTAAATACCATCTATCTGCTGCCGATTCCAGCACTCAACTCCGAAACCGGCACATCCATCTGGCTGCCGGCCACCCCCACTCGCGAATCCGATGGGCATCTCAAGTCGGACAAGCCCCAGACTTGCGATTTCCCCCCTTACCTCCAAGAGGCACGCCTCCCCTCTCGTCTTCTCTCATCCTTCCAGCTACTAAACCAAAAGTCTTGAAGTCATCCTTGAGACCCTCCATCTCCAATTTACCCCTAGAACCTTTGTCTTTTTTTTTTTTATTTTTTGCAAATGGTGTTCAGGATCCCATTACCTCTACCGCCCAACCCTGGTCACAGCTATCACCGCCTCTATGAAATCACTTGGAGGAGACCCTGACTGGTCTCTGTGTCCAACTCCAGCCTCTCTACGGACTCTTTCAACATGGCTGCCAAAGTGTTTTGTTTTCATTACGTCATTTTGCTGAAAACCCGCTAACGGTTTCCCGTCTCATTCAGAGCTCTGCTCTGCTGTGTGCTTGGGGGCTCTCCAGCCCACTCACCTTCCTCACACTGTCTCTCCCAAGCTCGACTCCCGTGTCTTCTGCCCTTGCTCAGTCAGCTACACCCACACGCACCTCCCTGCTCTTCATTAGACAGCCCAGCAGGCCCCATCTTGGGGCCTGCGCTCATTTCCTCTCTCCGCAGTGCCCTCCACCAGATCCCGCAGGACTTCGCTCATCACCTCCTTCAGCTCTCTCTTCCAGTGCCGCCCTGTCGAGGAGGGCTTCCTGACCCCCCTGGGCCAAAAGCACCCTCACTGTCTTCCTGCCAGCAATTCCTGCTCCTCTCTGTTCTGCTTTGTCTCTTATCGCACTTACCCCTACCCGGGGTGGGTGTGTGTGTGTGTGTGTGTGTGCGCGCGCTCGTGCGTGTCATTATCTGTTCCTTTCAACTAGGAAGTAAATCATAAGGACACGGATTGTAATATGCCCACTGCCATATCTCCAGCTTCTTAGGATGGTGGCTGGCAAGTGACAGGTAGTAAATAGTTGCTGATTTAATGAAGGACTGGAGGGGAAAATGACCTATTAGCTCTCAGAAAATTGTTCCACATTATTATGTTTAGAATTTGACATGTTAGTTTCCATGAAATCCCTTCACTCAAATCCGGTGGTAGCCCTAATATAGTATTTAATGCCTTTACTATAAGCAGTGTTTACGTGACATGGCCTAGGCAGACACAGGTGACATTGAGGCGATGACGGCATGTGTTAATTTGTTATTTATTGGTCATTGGATCAGAAGACTAGAAGTTAGTTCAAGTTCTCCGATGATTCCACCATTCCAGATGGGTGAAGATCTGTTCTGTTCTTCAGTAGTTCCAGAGAAGAAAAGTTAATTCTCTCATTGACACATCCATTTATGTACTTAGCACTCGAGCAGCTGTTACATGCACAGTCACTGCCCTCAGGAGGCACAGACTCAGCAGGGCTCGCTCCCCAAGGCTGGGGTTGGGGAAGGAGCAGAGATGCCTCGTTGGTTGTAGACAGATGACCGAGGGTGTCCCGGAAGTAGGGGAAGGGGCTTATCTATCCATACGTTGCTTTATCGGCGACGTACCTGCAGCTGACGGGGGGCAGCATTCTGGACCGAGGGAGTTGTTTGGGCAAAAGCCCCGAGGTTAGGAGAGCGAAGTAGGGTGCTGATAAGCATGTAACTGGGACAAGATATGAGAGAGTTGGACAGGACACATAGCTGACCAGTGCTGAGGGACGGGTCCGACTACGCAAGGGCGCACTCGCTCCAGGTGCAAACTATGCTCACTTATCCTTAGATAGAATCAGAGTCTCTGCTGTGGCAGTTGATACAAATGTCTTGATGTTGTGACACTCGAAAACCATTATTTCTTTGCTATGATTTTTCTAGTACTTTCACTCTTCTGTTTTTTAATTTATTTTTGAGAGAGAGAGAGAGAGAGAGACAGACAGAGTGCAAATGGGTGGGGGGGGGGGGGGGACACAGAGGGAGACACAGAATCCGAAACAGGCTCCAGAATCCGAAACCGAGCTGTCAGCACAAAGCCCAACGCAAGGCTTGAACTCACAAACTGTGAGATCATGACCTGAGCCCAAGTCAGACACTTAACCAACTGTGACACCCAGGCACCCCCATATTTTTATTCTTTTAAACATTCCATAATATGTAAAGTGTTCCCAAGACTTAAAAAGTTTAATTTTTTTAATGTCACCTATAGTCATTTAAAGCCATTGCCTCCTTAGACCCACATACACCTGTCTTTCAATCTGGATTATTTTTTCAAATGTTTTTGAAACAAAAGAAAAGATAATGGGGCTTTTAATCCGTGACTCTGGAATTTTCATTGCTGAGCTCTTTTTTTGTTTTGCTTTGGTTTTATTTTTGTTCTCCCCCCCCCCCCCGCCCCCACCGATGATGTGATTTTATTTTGTAGTGAGAAATTAGACCATAGTGACTAAAAGAAGCATGATTTCATTAAGTGGATGGTCCCGTTCAGCAGCAACAATAAAACCATAACATAGAGCAAAAGCCTCTTTCTGGAAGGCTGTTTCTATAGAGAAAGTGCCTCAGTTCTTCAATGTCCCTTATTCCCCTGTAGATGGAGTTTACAAGTTTGGGTGGAAAGTCTGGCGTGGTTTCTCTCTCGTGACATCCAATTGCATGTATACATGTGTAACGACTAACTTAGAAATCTCGTTCTTCATTTATTAAATTAGGGAGCATTGTTTCCCCTGGAATTAATTTCTACTCTGACCTAGCATCACTCTGGTATAGAATTGTCCCCACAGAATAGACTGTCCTAAAAGGTAAGGGCCTGATTTGTTCCCGCTTTTAAGGTTTCTGTGTATATTTGGAAACCCTGCCCTTATCGACTGTATAAGGACGTGATAAGGCATAGCAGCTTGTTATGAAGTGTTTCACTTTTACCGTCAATTTCCCTTCCGGAGGAAACATACAAATTACCAGGCATACCTTTGTAGGAGATGAAGTGGCTGCCTTTTAAAAACTTAGGAAGAAGAGTCAATGCTTTCAGGTGTTGCAGTTTTAAATTTTGTTTTTTGTTTTTGTTTTTTTTTTTTTAATTTTTTTTTCAACGTTTTTTATTTATTTTTGGGACAGAGAGAGACAGAGCATGAATGGGGGAGGGGCAGAGAGAGAGGGAGACACAGAATCGGAAACAGGCTCCAGGCTCCGAGCCATCAGCCCAGAGCCTGACGCGGGGCTCGAACTCACAGACCGCGAGATCGTGACCTGGCTGAAGTCGGACGCTTAACCGACTGCGCCACCCAGGCGCCCCTGCAGTTTTAAATTTTGAAACGTACATCTGCTGGTAGACCGGAGCTTGGGGGTCTGAGGCTGGTCAGTGTCAAGTGATCTTCCATTCGAGGTTCGCTTCTCTGCACCCTCCTTACCCGCTGGGGTTGCCCATCACCCTGGCCACAAGGGCAGCCTCCCCCTCGTAGGGATCAGATGCATGGCAGTGGTTCCTTCTGCGACTTTAGATGCCACCTAGGATCCCCTGCCCATCTCGACATTCCTGCCTGAGAGCATATTCTCCGTCTTCATGGCCCCAGTGATGAAAACGAGCAAACCTGCTGTCTTTGTTCTTCAGTGGTGAACAGCTTTCTCAAATGCTTCTGTGGCACCCTGGGGTCTTGATATCGTTTCTCATATTTGTAATCTAACATAAATCCAGTATTAATCCTGTGCACGCACACTATCAGAAACCACACTGGGATTCCAGCTGCCGTGTGTCTACAGTAAACATTCAGGAAAGTGCGAAGGGCTTGGCTGGCAGCGAGGTGCACAGCTCTTAGCACAGTTAGCTTCCTTACCTGTACTTCAGAAAGGTAGTGGTTACGGTGGCTTCGCAGATGCCTTTCATGCCGACACAGCCTCAAGTTGTCGGGAGCCAGCTAGTCCAGCCAGGTGAAAAGTGGAAGTCAGAAATAACTAAGTAAACTCAACCAGTTGACTGTCCTTTAGCAGCACCTGGCTCTTCCTAAACGCAGTTGACATTGGTCACTAATTACGCTGACAGGTTGTAGATGCCTACTAAAGAGAATAGTGATTCAAGAAAACTAAGTGAGATTCAGGAGCCCCTTGTCTTTTGGGAACCGAACCCATTCCTCTAAAATGTCAAGGCTCGATCAGCATGAAAATTTGTGACGTTGTCTTCTCCGGGTACTGGTTTAAATTCCTACGGAGTTTTGATAGCCACGTGACAGATTTCCTGGTTTAACAGTGTAGGAGCGGCATGGGCAGTGGGGTCCTACGGTGCCATAGGAAGGGGGCTTACCTTCACGACCATCGCGGACAGACTGCCCATGCTAACAGGACATGTAATAACGTACAGCATATCTTTAAACCTTGATCACCTCAGACCTCTGAGAGATGGGAGTCAATCTTTTTAAAGGAAAAAGTAACCCACAATGATGTTATTAGGGAGACCGGATTCTAAATGCCAGACTTTGCCAGAATAGCACCCAAAACCCTATCCTGAGAACAGTGTATTTAGGTTTACAGGAAAAATTTAGGGGTTTGGCCATTTAAATAGATCTTTTCTGTAGCACACATGTGATTGCTACCAAGAACTATCCTCTCTGAGCTTCCATTTGTTCAACAAAATGTAGCAAAGGCTCAGAAAGGCAGGAATTACTAGAGTATGTCACCAGAATATTTCTTTCTTTTTGTTTGTTTTTTGTGGGTTTTTTTGGTTGTTGTTGTTGTTTTTTGTTTTTGTTTTTGTTTTTTTTTTTTTTTTAGAGAGAGAGAGAGAGAGCGTGAGAATAGGCAGGGGAGGGGGATAGGGACACAGGGACAAAGGATACAAAGCAGGCTGTGGGCTGACAGAAGTGAGCCCAATGTGGGGCTCGAACTCACGAACCGTGAGATCATGACCTGAGCTGAAGTCGGACACTCAACCGATTGAGCCACCCAGGCGACCCCGAGTATTTATTTCTTAACCATTATTACCATTTGGTAATGTCTTGGCTAGCTTAGGGCTTTCTGGGAAAAGTCCAAGGCTTCCTATGCTATATGTATAGTTATTTCTGGATGTCTGCCTCGTTTTGTCTAGTTTCACCAAAGGTTTCCTCTGGGTTTATTTCTCCTTAACCTCGGTGTTTCTTTTCCTGGTATTATCGTCAATCTTTTTTTTTTTTTTTTTTTTTTTTAATTATCCTAAACCTGTTCTCTTCTGTGCCCACCAACATGATACTGGGAATGTCCTTCATTGGGGTCACGTGCACGCTTGCTGGGTGATAAAGAGCACTTACTGAGGATCAATGTGAAAATGATGGTGGACGAAGGACTGAAGACCCTGGATATTTTAAATTCCTTACTACTCTTAGTAACAGCAGGCTGCATGGCTGCCCATTTTAGCCTGTAATTCTTGTGCTGATGTCCAAGTGGAGTAAATGGACAGATGCTTGGAAACATTTATTTTGAATGAAGCAGGAGGAATTACAAATTGTTCTAAGCGTACCATTAAAATAAGGACATTTGCCATGGGGTGCCTGGGTGGCTCAGGCAGTTAAGCCTCTGATTTCAGCTCAGGTCATGATCTCATGGTTCCTGAGTTCGAGCCCCTCATCCGGCTCTGTGCTGACAACTCAGAGCCTGGAGCCTGCTTCACGATTCTGCGTCTCCCTCCCTCCCTCCCTCTCTCTCTCTCTCTCTCTCTCTCTCTCTCTCTCTTTCAAAAATAAATATTTAAAAAAGTAGATTTTTTTAATTAAAAGGAAATAAAATACGGGCATTTGGCATTGTGAAGAAGTTTCTGTTTAGCTTAAAACCAGCAACTCGAGCTGTAATTATAGTATGTGCTCACGAAAAGTCTCATCCCTCCAGCCAGCTGCACGTGGCCCTCCTATTCGTCTTGTCGTGCAAAATTACACTGTCTCAGGAATTTGGTCCCTGTGTTCTTGGGCTATTAGCGAATACTTTTTCGTTTTCACCTTTTATGTCAAAAAACGCGCTGCTGGCTATTTGCTTTCATGCCTTGATCCAAAGAATGTTTTTGTCAACAGAATGCCGGACCTCAGTGCTAGGAATGTTAATATGTGCCCTCAGCTGCCAAACTGGGAGAGCCATTCAGCGTGGCAAAATGCAGCTGCAAAAGTGATTCTCGCTGGGGGTGAGGTAGAGGATAATGTGTGTAAGAAAACGATGTTAGCTCGCAGGATTTAAAACCTGTAGCACATTTACCCTTAAAATAAATTGAAGTGTGTGTCTCTAAATGAAATCCTGTCTACATGAAACCTGCACAGTATGTTTTTGTCACTGGGATTTTGTTGGAAAACATTAGTACTCCTAAGAAAAATTTCCGTGTACGATGTGAAACCATAAGAGCTCTTAAGATTTATATTTAAGATAAATAAGTCTTAATGTCATTAACAAACGACACAGATCAGAGTCTTTCGGTGTACTTCCTGAAGTAAAACGTTGAACTCTGGCCCATTACATGCTTAATGATGTTTTCATCTTTTTAAAAACATCCAAAAATAACACAAAAGTTTATTACTGTAGTAGTTGCGGGCTTTCAGGGAAATTTTCCCCAGTTTTTGCGGCTGTTTGTCTGGATCTCCAAGTAATATTTCTAAACATGTGAGAAGAACAAAAAACAGACAGATGACAGCAGGAGAGTGTGGATCCCGGACGGGGTGGTGCTGACCTCTCGTGAGTCTGAGCACCTTCCAGCAGGTGTCACTGTCTGGCAAGGATGGGAGGGCGGGGTCCCCTTCACCCAGCCCGCGCCGGGTTTTGAAATACATGTCTAGGGAAATTGTTCGAAACATTTACTCTTGAAGAGCAAGGGCGCTGCACCGAATACCTCTTCTTCCCCTCGTGAATTTAAATTCACAGAAAATAAAGTTAATTTTACACTTGCATAAAATTTTACTGAGTATTGGAAAAATAGGAAGTAATAGAAGTCTTAAGGGCCACGCATTTATGAGTTTGGGAACAAGTATGGTTTTTTTTTTTTGTATCTGTTCCGGGGTCCCCGGGTGATGCAGAGGGGTCAGACGCTCCAGCCTTGACGCTCCTGGAATATTACACTCTGTATTGTCCACACCACGAAGGGAACGGTTGCAAGAATAGTGCGAAGTCAGTACATCTTATTGGCGTAACGACAGGACTCCTAGATACATGGAAACCTGGTTCCAGATTTCCACTCTGATGCGCCCGAGCAGTATAGAAATCGCTGAACTAGGACGAATTTGATCATCGGTGCTGCTATGAGGTGGTTGTTAGATTTAAACATGACAGCAGAATATAGACGTGGGCAATTTTTTTTCTGGAAAGGGCCGGATAGTGAATATTTTTAGGTTCTGTGGGTCATACGGTCCCTGCCGTGACTACTAACGCTTGTGGTTGTGGCCAAAAGCTGCCTTAGGCGGTTTGTAAACCAGCAGGCCTGCTGTGCATCGGTGAAACTTGATTGACCCGAACAGGCAGCAAGCTGCACGCGGCCAGCCCGGCAGCCGTAGTTTACCGGCTTCTGATGTAACAGGTGCTCGGCGTGGTCTGGCGTAGTAGTTGCTACACTGTGTAACCTGCTACAGCAAAACGAGCAATACCTCAGAGTCCTAAATGGTTAAGTTTGGGGAGTGGTTATTAACAAGTCTGTGTTCTCGTCCCCGCTGGCTTGTGATCACAGACAAGTCACTTTTCCCTTCTTTGTCTTCTGTCAGCCTAATTTCTGAGGCAGTAGCAATCATCGTCTTTGGGGGTAGGAGCGGGGCTAAGGGGACCGCGGGGTTACATGAAAGGACTTTTATTAGCACAAATAAACAAATTCGTGTTCATGTGAGTGGGTGGGCTCTACGTCGGTGCTACGGATATTTAAAAGGATGCCATCGTCTTCCATTCATTTAAGCTCTCCGGTCTGTCTTTTCTCTGTCACCCTAGAGTATCAACCCTGTTTAACAAGTATGTAATGATCCAGAATTCATTTTCAGGTTTCCAAACAGGGACAGTGGTCTCCCCCTTCAGGAGTTTGAAGACACAGTGCATGCAGGGAGGTAAACATTACTCTCTCCTTGTCTTGGCGAAGGAAATCTGCAGAAAGGAATCCCAGCCCTTAAGTCCTCCCAAGCTGTAGGCCTGTGGCTCTGTCCAGGGAGAAAGGAAGGTCCCGAAAAACCACTCTGTGTGTCTTCCTACCAATCATACCTCCAACTTTGGTCTGAAACTTGGCGTGATCGAGGCGAAATCAAATTAAAATGGAGCCACATAGTTTTACCCCCTTCTCCTTAAACAGTGTATGGTTTTTGTTGTTTTTTTTTTTTTAAATCTCTCACATAAATTGCATACACTGAAAATCTGTACCTGTATATAAATTGCAGTGTATTTGTGGTGAAATATAAAAGGTTAAATTACTAGTTTACATTCTTCTCGGGGATTGCATTTTGTATGTTCTCCTATTCATAATCAAAGATTCTAATGTGTATACCTATAAACATTTCAACTCATGCATATTCATAAGCTAGCTGCATTTCTATAATTTATTGTTGACCTTTCGTATCACTCTGTAGTTAGATTTTTAAAATATGACATTGGAATGGGGGATGTTTAGCACAGACTCAGGAGCCAAACATAACCTGGGTTTGAATCTCGGCCCTGACGCTTGTGAGCTGTGGGCTTGACACTTGAAAATAATTAACTGCATTTCACAGTTTTTAAAATTATTATCTGAGGAAATGTCACGTCCTTAACTAGTCCTTGTTTTAGTTATGATCAAATAGGATTGAGCTATGTGACGTGCTAAGCTAGATTCTGCTAGAGTCTCGGTGGCCAGACCCAGAGTAGAGCCATTCAGTCCCCTTATGCACAACGAACCAAGAGATGTAAAAATAGGTGCAAGATACAAGGTAGGAACAGGTTCAGGTGCTAAAAATTTAACATGTGTATGTAGATCCTGGTATATTTTGGAGAAATCTCCTGTGCTTTTAAATTGACCAAGAGAAGTGTTGGCTTTGGTCTCAAGAATTCATAGTTTCTTATTAAACAATAGGAAAGAAAAAAATTGCTTCGCAGAAAGAGAAGTCTTTATGACTGTAAGAACAGCAGGGAGGTGGATTTCATGCAAGCCTATCTGAATGAGATGGAATATTCGTGTCGATAGAGTAAGGACAAGACCCTGGAGTACTGACAAATTGTTTGTTTCACGCAGTTTTCCAAAAGATTATTTTAGTCTCACAGAAAAGCTGCTGCAAACGAGTGTAGAGAGTTCCCGTGAGCTCCTCACCCAGCCTCTCCTTGTGTCGGTGTCTACATAATGCAGGACATTTGCCAACCCTAAGAGACTAACTCCAGCTCCGCGTTACTGACTAAAGGACGGAACTGACTTGAATTTCACCGGTTTTGCCACCGTTGTCCTTTTCCTGCCCCGGGGTCTCCTTCAGAATCCCACACTGCACTTCGTGGCCCATGCCTCTTTAGACTCTGCCAATGTGTTCCCCTGTCGCTGTTGTCTTCTGTGACCTAGATGTTTATAGGGAATACCGATCGGTTATTTTGTAGAACGTCCTCAATTCAGGGTTTTCTGATGTACGCTCTTGATGGGATTGGGGTTGGCAGTATTAGGAAGGTGCCGTAGGGTGACTGTACTTTTGTTAGTGTTCGATATCGGGAGGTACATTACATCAGTACGTATTGTTGGTCATGTTAACCAGGACTCTCCACTGTTAACTTACTGCCTGTTGTCACTGTTAAACGCTTATGGGAGATGCTTTGAGAATATGTAGATGTCCTGTTTCTACATTAGTGGATCTTGCCGAGGGGATTACTAGGGCGTTCTAATTTATTAATTAGAATTTTTCTGCAGGGAGAAGTTACCATGTCTCCATTTGTCCCCTCAGCCTTTTATTCAGTTATATCACTATGGACTCAAAGATATGTATTGTATTCTTTGGGTTATAATCTTTTACGGTGTTTTCTTGTGTATAGCTCAATAAAACGGGCCATTGAGAGCTCTTTGAGGGCTCTTCCTGTGCCCTTTCAACCTGCCCCATGTTTTGTTTTTTTTTTCTTTAAGAAGTTCCTGATTTTCTAGCACCCCAAGATGTTTCAACCCCAAAATCAACCATTTCTTCAAGGCCTCTGGTTCTCTTTACCGGAGAATGGTATTTAGAAACCAAGATCTCGCTGGATGGTGTGTTCATTGCTACTGACCTGTCACTGCTTCTGAGCCCTCTCAGTGGATAGCGCTAGGAAGTATATGTACATGTGCTAACTCCTACTTAGGCACTATTTCTGTATCTGTGTGTGTGAATACACACACACACGCGCGTGCACATACATGTTATGCCATATACATGAATGAAGCACAAGTCCATACACGTTTCCGATTCCAGGCCAGCACCACAAAGTTGACTCTAGCATTTTCTATTTCCTTCTTTTTCTTTCACCCACAATGAGGAACCCGGTCCTCATCTACAATGCGTTTACGTATTTGTTCAACTCTAGTGTTAATCGGTGAGCCAGTTCCCGAAATCCTAACCCACCCAAGAAAGACAGATTTAAGTTACAGTGCAGTGTTTGTGTGCAGTTCTTTTTGTCTTTAGCCTTTACCTCACCTGGTCAGAGCCCTCTTTGCGAAGGTCACCTAGGGTGGGACCTTTCTTCCCATCCCTACTGAGTGGCTGTGTGGTTCACTTGTACTTCAGTTAGGTCATCTATCTCAGCTTGCATTTATCTTGGATTCTTCTCACATCCTGGCTGATTATGCTTCTGTTTACATCCCATAAAGTTCACTTCACGGTTGACAGCTCACTCTATGGCAGTCTTTGACAAATGCAGAGAATGGTGTGTCCACCCCCACAGTTCCGTCACCCCAAAAACTCCCCTAGTGCCATTCCTTCATAGATAACTGCTTCTCTTACCCAGCAACCCCTAGCACCACTGATCTCTTTTCCAGAGTGCATATAAAAGGGAACATAGAGTAAGTAGCTTTTCAGGTCTGGCTTCTTTCACTTAGCATAAGGCAAGTAAGAGTTATCCATAGTTCGTTTCTTTTTATTGTTAAGTAGTATTCCATTGTATTGATGTGCCATGATTTGTTATCCACAGACCAGCCAAAAGATCTGGAGTGCCGCTAGTATTTGGCAAATATGAATAAACTTGCTATGAGACATTCATGGGGCTCCCGGGTAGCTCAGTCCGTTAAGCATCCGACTTCGTCTCCGGTCATGATCTCGCAGTTCACGAGTTCGAACCCACATCGAGCTCTGTGCTGACAGCCCAGAGCCTGGAGCCTGCATCAGATTCTGTGTCTCCCTCTCTCCCTCTCCCTGCTTGCACTCTCTCTCTGTCTGTCCAAAATGAATAAATGCTAAAAAAAATTTTTTTGAAAGACATTCACGTATAGGTTTTTATATGAATTTAAATTTCCATTTCTGCATGGTTTCATACTAGGGGTAGGAATCTCTGGGTCATGTGGCTGGTATAGGTTTAGCATTAAAACAGACTGTCCAGACTGCTTTTCAAAGTGCCTGCACCATTTTACAGTCTCACCAGCAATGCATGGGAGTTGAGTTATTTTGTGACCTTCCCAGCACAGTTTAAAAAAACTATTCTAACAGGTTTACAGTGGTATTTTGTTGCAGTTTTAATTTGCATTTCTTCAGTTGATGATACTGAGCATATTTCCATATGCTACTTGTTTTCCAGATGTCTGGAAAAGTATTGGTGAAGTATTTATTCAGAAATTTTGCCCATTTTTCAAGTGGGACATGTATTTATTTATTGTTGAATCTTAATATTTTTAAAAAATATATCCTGGAAATATTTTCTTGGTCAAAAATGTAATTTGCAGAAGTGGTCTCGCCATCTATGTCTGTCTTTTTGTTCATTTTTGCAATGTCTTTCTCAGAGGAAAAAAAAAATGAATGTTCAGGTTGCCTAGTTTATCAATTTTTTTTTTAATTGTGCTTTTGGTGTCCTACGTAAGAAACCTTTGTCTACCCTAAAGTTACAGATTTTCTACAGTTTTCCTTGAGAAGTTTTACAGTTGTGTATTTTACATTTAGATATATGATCGGTTTTGAGTGATTGTGGAAGATATAAAGTATGTGTCATGTTTTTCCTATGTGGATGTCCATTCGTTTCAGTGATATTTATTGAGAAGACTGTCCTTTCCCCATGGAGCTACCTTGTTTTGTTTTGTTTTGTTTTGTTTAATTTATTCACTTTTGAGACAGAGAGTGTGAGCTGGGGAGGGGCAGAAAGAGAGGGAGGGAGAGAGAATCCCAAGCAGGCTCCGTACTGTGAGCACAGAGCCCGAAGCGAGGCTTCAGCTCACAAACTGTGAAATCATGACCTGTGCCAAAATCAAGAGTCAGATGCTTAACTGAGCTTTTTTGTGAGATTTTGTGAGATTTTTATTGCAATTGTATTGCATCTATAGATTGAATTTGGGAGAAAGGCTACCTTAACAATATTGAAACTTCCAGTCTGTCTATGAATATACTAGATGTCTTCGTTTACTTCTGTCTTTGGTTTCTTTAACTAGTATTTTGTAGTATTTGCAACCTACAAATCCTGCACATTTTTAAATTTTATTCTTTTGGTGCTATTTTAAATAGCATTGTGGGGTTTTTTTTTATGTTTATTTATTTTTGAGAGCGGGAGAGTGCACGTGCACATACACCTGTGTGCCCGTGCACACATGGGGGAGGGGCAGACAGAGAGGGAGACACAGAATCTGAAGCAGGCTCCAGGCCCTGAGCTGTCAGCACAGAGCCCGACGCGGGGCTCGAACTCACAAACCACAAGATCATGACCTGAGCTGAAGTCAGACGCTTAACCGATTGAGCCACCCAGGAGCCCCAAATAGTACTGTATCTTTAATTTTGAATTCTAGTTGTTCATTGGTGGGCAATAGAGTTTTTAATAGATTTATTATCCTTTTAGTATCTATGGGTTTGTAGTAATATCCCCTTTTTCTTTCCTGTTGCTGGTGATTTGTATCTTTTTTTTTTCCCCTTGGCCAGTATTACTAGATGTTTGTCAATTTTTTTTTTTCATTTCTTTCCCCAAAGACCCAGCTTCTGTTTTATTGGATTCCTGTTTTTCTTTTTTCAATTTCTTTATTTCTGTTCTCATATCTGTTATTTCCTTTCTGCTCCCTGCTTTGGGTTTAGTTTTGGTTTCTCTTTTTCATTTCTAAAGGGGAGAACTTAGATTATTTATTTGAGATCTCTCTCCTAACAGAAGTGTTTGATACAGTAAGTTTCTCAATAACCACTTCTTTAGCTGCATGCCACAATTTGAGTGTTATATTTTAATATTCATCTAGCTCAGGAGGGCCTGGATGGTTCCGTCAGTTAAGCGTCCAACTTCAGCTGAGGTCATGATCTCATAGTTCATGAGTTCAAGCCCCACATCCATCTCTCTGCTGTCAGCACAGAGCCCGCTTCAGATCCTCTGTCTCCCTCGCTCTCTACCCTTCCCCCATGCTCTTTCTCTCTCTCTCTCTCAAAAATAAATAAACATTTTAAAAATATGGGGCGCCTGGGTGGCTCGGTTGGTTAAGCGTCCGACTTTGGCTCAGGTCATGATCTCACGGTCCGTGGGTTTGAGCCCCGCGTCGGGCTCTGTGCTGACAGCTCAGAGCCTGGAGCCTGTTTCGGATTCTGTGTCTCCCTCTCTCTGTGACCCTCCCCCGTTCATGCTCTGTCTCTCTCTGTCTCAAAAATAAATAAACGTTAAAAAAAAATTTTTTTTTTTTAAACATAAATTCATCTACCTCAAAGGATTTCTAATCTTTCTTTGAGACTTACTCTTTGACCCACAGATTATTTAGGAATATGTTTCGTAAGTCTGGAATATTGGAAGATTTTCAGGTATCTTCCAATTATTGATTTCTAGTTTGATTCTGTTTTCATCTGAATACTTACTCTGTGACTTTTATTAACTTAAATGTGTTGAGGTTTGCTTTGTAGCTCTGAATATGGCAGGGATTGGTGAACATTCCATGTATACTTATAAGGAAAGCATAGTGTGTTATTGCTTGGAATGTTCTATAACTGTCAGCTGGGACTAGTTAATTGATAGTGTTTTTCAGGTCTTCCTTCTGTGTTGTCACTCATTTTCTGTACGCTTGTTCCATCACTTACTAAGAGTGGGATGTTAAAATCTTCAACTCTAATTGTGGATTGGTTTATTGCTTTTTTCAGTTTTAGCCCCATTTATTTTGAGGCTCTGGTTTATTAGTTGATATACATTTAGGATTATATGTCTTTTATCATGATGTAATGTTCCTGTTCATTCTTGATAGTATTCTTTGTTCTGAAATCTACTTTGCCTGATACTGATACAGTTTTTCCAGCTGTGATTTCGTTAATGTTGTAAGGTATACTTTTCTCCAAACTTTATTTTCAATCTGTTTATGTCTTTGTTTAAAATGGGTTTTTTTGTATATAGTATATACACTTGGCACTTGCTTGCTTAATCCAGTCTAGCAATTTCTGTCTTTTAATTAAGGTATTAGACTTGAATTCCTTTTAATGTTATTTTTCATGTAGTAGAATAAAACCTACCACCTTGCCACCTGGGTGTGGTTTTATTTATTTATTTATTTTTCTTTTTATGACTTAATTGCGCATTTTTTTATGACTGTTTTATCTCCTCCTTGACTTTGTTATTTACCCCTTTTTAGAAAATTTAGTCGTCTTCCTTCACATAATGCTGCATTACTTCACATGCAGCTTAGAGACTTTGTAACTGTCTTCACAGTACCTCCTTTCCGTTATTTGTGCTGTTGTTTTCATACTGTCTATGTTTCCCGGTGCCGTAAACACCCGGTCCATTATGTCTGCCGCAGATGTTCAGTTGTCTTTTAGAGCAAGCAATTAAAACTTTACAGAAAGAATCCTTATTCTGCTTCTGATACTCTTCAGCTTTTTGTGTCGATCCACATTCCCTTCTGAGCCCGTATCCTCTCTGCCCAAAGAGTTTCCTTGAACATTTACTGTCAAGTAAGTCTACTGGCAGTGAATCCCCTCCGTTTGTATTTTTCTAAGAAAGTCTGCATTTCTCCTTTGTCTTTGAACACTGTTTCCGTTGAGCATAGAACTCTGGGTTTGGCCATTTTCTTGTTGTCATTGTTACTTTGTTTTTCATTTGTAGCATCTCACTGCCTTCTCCGTCACCTGTGTCCAGCTCTCAGCTGAAATTCCCACTGGACACTGCGGGTGGTCCACAAGCCTTTAACCCATCAATTAGTTTGAATTCTCTGATGCTTCTGACATCTGTGTCCTATCCGACTGGTTCTGATTGCTTTTTCTCTTCTGCATACGTTTTTTTTTTTCCCTGCCTTTTTGTATGTCTCGTAATTTTTGTTACGAGAGCTAGACATCTTGTGTAAGACAGTGGAGACTACGTAAATAGGCTTCCTGCCTCTTGACAGGTGTGCCTCTCCTGCCGGGCCTTTAGTGTGGGCATCAAGAGTTTTCGTAGTTAGAAGTGGGGCTGCAGGTGTGTGATACGTTATAGATACGGCAGGCTTCCAGCACCAGAGGCTTCAGATTCCTCTAGACTTAACTTGTCTTTGGGGGAGGAGGGGTTGATTAGGAGGGCAATGCCCATTTCAGTCCCACTTTTAGGTGTCTCAGTGAGTGTCAGTCTACACATTCCCGTTCATCTCCTGTCCCTCTCCCAACAGTTTTCGGCTGTTACCCGTTACGTAAAGGTCTTAGCTTAGCATTTAGGGGTGAGGAGGAGGACAGGATGCCCTCGGGTTCCGATTCAGCCTCAGACTCCCACATGCGCCATGCTTTTAGGTTTCTGGGCCGTGGCGCTTGTGTTCTCCCACCACTCCCTCAGCTGTTGTGGGGGACTCAGCTGTAATCTTGTCCTTCCTCAAGGAGTAGAGCTGTGTTTTTTCTCCTGTTCATCCCCTCTCCCCACTGCAGTAAGTTTTCACTAGGCTCCTAAGGGCAGCAGTGCTTGTGCCCTTCCCTCCGCAGTGTTTTTCCCTAAAGGAGCGAGAGGAAGTGGATCCAGGTGGAATGTCTTGTTCCTTCTCTCTGGCTACGGCGCCTGTCCCCCAGATCTGGACAACAGGGGATACTTCACACTCTTTCCTGTGAGGACTTGAATGGGGTTCATGGCACAGAGCCTGCAGGAAAGAGTAGCTTCAGAGGATTCACACAATGCGGGCAGTCCATACTTGGCTCTGAGCAGCCTGTCATCTGTTGAGCTGAACCCTCCTGGCCAGTGTCCCATCGCACACACCCCAGATGATGCTGGCTTATGTCTACTCTCTTCCCACAGACACCGTCTCTGCTTACGGTTTGGAGTGTTTGATTGACGGGGACCTCAGCTTTATAGGGAATATTGAAAAAGTCATCAATATGAAGATAGCCTTTGTTTGTTTGTTTGTTTGTTTGTTTGTTTAAGATAGAGTAATAATTTTTAAGTGAAAGCACATCTCACCCTAGTTAGACTTTGGAGCTGGGCTCGCCTCTGGTGAAGTCAGCCTGTCTGGTAACCTGTTCCCTGGTCATCTCATGTCTTTAGATTTTCTTTCCCACTTTCCCCTCAGTCTCTTAAAATATGTCTGACTCGGCACTGTTGGAGCAAATTCAAAACAAATTGGGAGTGACTCCAATTTTAGAATTTCAACCATCTGATAGGGGTCAGGAGAGCTATCTGTGAGGCAGGGGGCAGGCCATTTACCCAGAAATCACCCATTCCATCTCTAGCACGGGCGCCTGGTGGGATTCAGGATATTAGCATTATTTCATAGCAAAACCAGCGGAACCCTCAAAGCAAAAAGCATATGAAATTATGTGTTAAAGTAACCTAAATGAATGTGTTTTGTCCTTGAATGTTTTAATTGTAAAAGTAACGTGCTTGAGATCAACAGCAGAAAAGTTCTAGTCCATTCCATCCTCTTGAAATAATCAGCCTCCAACGGTTTGGTGTTGATCCTTTGAGACTTTTCTCTAAGAACTTGGTAGTATAGAAGGAAGAGTAAAATCAATTAATACGCAGACCATTTGGGATATGCAGGAAGCAAATGTGTTGCTTATTTCCCTATTATTTTTCCTGCTCAGAAAGTATACATAAATGCAGAATGTTAAAAGTATGCATAAATGCCAGAATGGTTCACAACTAAGCTGAATACATTCTGATACCTTCTTTATTATAGCTCAGCGCCAGAGATTTGGGGTAGAGGTGTTGCATTCATCCGCCATTTAACTTTTTAAAAGTTTATTAGCTTTCTAAGGGAAACAACCTCTAATTTTGTGAGATTCTGAACAGATAAAAATTTAAATCCAGTTTCCACATGATCTTACGAGAATTAAGAAACTATTCCCTGGACCTTCCTGAATCTTCTTTGTTAAACACGGTCCCGTGTGACGTTATGAGGCTGATACTAATGACTCTTATTAGTTATGGTTCCTCTTCCTGTGAGGAGCGAGTTGGATTACCATAGGGAAAAAATGACAGGAAAATTTAGCACCTCTCTTAGCGAAAAGAAAAGAAAAAGGTAGAAGTCTTAAGTCCTAGAGAGTATTACTACCCAGAGCACAATGGAAACCTCTCTAAAATACTATCCAAATATCAGTTCACATATTTCATAGAATTATCAAATAAAGTTATTGGGCTCACAAATCCAAATGCCATCAGTTTGTTTTGCTTTTTGTTTCAGTTTGTTCAAAAGAGAGGCAGAGAAGTAGCTAGAGCTCAGGAAGAGTTGTATTGAACTCTGTCAAATTTTTTATATCTTCCCGTCTTCTTTAATGGTTGAGTCCTTCACGGGCTCTGTGCTGACAGCTCAGAGCCTGGAGCCTGCTTCCGATTGTGTGTGTGTCTCTCTCTCTGCACCTTCCCTGCTCGTGCTCTGTCTCTCTCTGTCACTCAAAAAATAAATAAACGTTGAAAAATTAAAAAAAAATAGTTGAGGCCTTTATTTCTGATTTTCTTGGTATATTATCCTCACCTGCCTAACCTCCCGAGGCCCATTTCACATTCTGCGTCCCTGACAAGTGTACTGGCCATGCTACTCTCTGTCAGCGCCCCGCTTGTCTGATTCCTGGCCCGACTGACTTATTCTCCCCCCTGCCACCCCTCCTCGACTAAACTGGAGACTTTCTGTGAGTAGGGCCCTTCTCTGTTACGGTCCTCACAGCATTGCCAAGCTTATAAAAACTAAAAGAAAATAAAAGGCTGCACCTGTCCACATGCGAAACATGCTATAACATCGCCCCTCGGTTGTTTTTATTAGATGAGAAGCAAAGATTCGGTTTCGAGCGGTCTGGGTATGACCTTGAAGAGTCGGATGGCCCGGATGAGGACGATAACGAAAATGAAGATGACGATGAAGACAGTCAGGCTGAATCTGTCTTGTCAGCGGCTCCCTCCGTTACGGCCAGCCCACAGCATCTTCCATCTAGAGGTGGCCTCCAGGATCCTGGGAGCACAGAGGAGGACGTCAGGATCGCCGACTGCTTTTCTGGGGCGCACACGGACCCGATGGACGTTCTACCCAGAGCCTTGCCCACCAAGATGACCGTACTTAGCACGGTGCAGTCAGACCACAGCCGGAAGACGGAGTCTCCGGTGAAGACCAGGCCGCTCGCCGCAAAAGACGGAGAAGAAACGGCTGCTCCCGTCGACTCTTCCAGGTCACCTGAGGCCGCGCCCAGGTCCCCGTGTCACCAGATGTCTGTAGACTACCCTGAATCAGAAGAAATTCTGGGAAGTTCTGTGGCCGGAAAGAACACTACTTTAACCCAGGTAAATGTCTTGTTGTAGGGTTTCCCCACAGGGGGATCCTCATGGCTCAAGAAAATAATGTACTTAAGTTTTTGTTGTTTTTTTTTTTTTTTAATTTATGGCTAAGCCTGGGTTCAAGCACAAGTTTTGGTTGTATTTAAAGGCAAAGGACTTTATTTATGCCCCCTGGATTCTTGCTAGGTATTTTAATCAGAGGTCACATGTTACTTCACATAAATCTGTGAAAGAACCAAATGGTTCTCTAAAACTACACTCCTTTTTAAAAATATATATGTTCCAATTGGGAACCTGACTCTTGGGACCTATTTATCCCCCTCGCTTGCCCTGAATTGTTTTTCCAGTGGCATCGATTGATGTGACGGATCTGTGCTAAATTATCCAAACGTTTTGCACTTTGCCCCTGTCGACACGACAGCGACCAGTGTCTGTGGCAAAGTTAATGTGGCCCCCAAAAATGTATCAAGAAGTTCACTTTGCTTGAATGATGAAATTGCTGTGACAGCTTGGGAAAGCTTCCTGCCAGAGAACCAGCTCGGGGCCAGACACGGGCCTGCAGAAAGCCACCCTCCGGGTGCTTTTTACCCCTGGTGGCTCATGAGGAGTGTTTAATTCTATGCCGAATGTATTCATCCCACTGACCTCTTAACGTCTCTTACCTTCTCTTATGTCTTGTATGTATTGACGATGGCCATAGGGTTTATTTCTGAATGTGGCAGATCTTGGTTTGCTAGGTAACACTGGAGAAAACGAAAAAGTCTGTGAAAGCTCAGATTTCTATAGGCTATTCTAAATGAATATAATTTAACATAATTGCATTAATATTTAAACTATACTTGATATTTAAATTAAATTACTTCCAGACTGGTCACCTGTGTTCTCAGCTTCTCTATCCCAGATCACTTACATACCTGCCAGTGCCTGGAAATCTGATTTTCAGTAGACCTTTCACAAACATAGGAAGCAAGGGAGGGAGGGAGGGAGGGAAGAGGTGAAGGTAGGAAAAGAGGGGAGGGGAGGGGAGGAAGGGAAGGGAAAGGGAAAGGGAAGGAGGAAATTTGTAAAACTGCAAAGTATTCCATGAAATGCGTTGCTGTTCCTTGCCCTAGAGATTAAAGACATAATAGATTTTTTAGTTGGGAATTTCTTTTTTATAACGAAGACATCATTTTTTAGCAGGCCTGTCATTTTTATGTGAATATACATGCTTTCTCCTCGTTAGGAAGAGGAGATTTTACGCTGGCAGTTTCGCTGGAAAGGGGTTTTGTCTGTTGTCTTCCAGGGCACCGCTTGCGTGCGACGACCCCCTCCCGCCGCCGAGCGCGGCCCGCACACAGCAGTGGGGGCTCCCTCAGGGGCCTCGCCTCAGCCTGACGCCCAAGAGCAGAAGCAGCAAGTGACCCTCCAGACCCCTCCGGGCCTGCCCTCTCCCCAGACTCATCTGTTCAGCCACCTCCCTCTGCATTCTCAACAGCAGTCCAGGACACCTTACAACATGGTTCCAGTCGGGGGAATCCACGTGGTCCCCGCCGGCCTCACGTACTCCACGTTCGTGCCCATCCAGGCGGGGCCGATGCAGCTCACGATCCCCGCCGTCAATGTGATTCACAGAACTGTGGGCCCGCCCGGGGATTCGGTCGCAGAAGTTTCCGGCGCTCCCAGCCCCGCCGGAGTGGCCGAATTGAGCGGCGTGGTGCCGTGTATTCCCATTGGCCAAATCCGCGTGCCGGGCCTTCAGAACCTCAGCACGCAGGCCTTGCAGCCGCTGCCGTCGCTGGGCGTGGAGACCGTCAACATCCTGGGCCTGGCCAACACCAACGTGGCCTCGCAGGTGCACCCGCCGGGGCTGGCGCTCAGTGCCGTGGGCCTGCAGGTTCTCACCGCAAACCCCTCCCCGCAGAGCAGCCCCACCCCTCAGGCGCACATTCCAGGCCTCCAGATCCTGAACATTGCCTTGCCCACTTTAATCCCCTCTGTCGGTCAAGTGCCCGCCGACCCGCCAGGGGTTCCCGAGATGCCCCCTTCCCAACCCAGGGCGCGGGAGGCGCCCCCCAGGCCGACCTCGGGAGCCGGCGCAGATCAGGGCGGCGGGGCCACGTCTCCTCAGGGGTCCCCCCAAGTCCAGCGGGAAAATGCAACACACGTTCTAGATGCGTCTGCCCCCGCGAGAGACCCCGGCCGGCCCGACGGCTCAAGGAAAGCGGACTCCGGCAAGGCCGCCGCCGTGAATCACGTGAAGCCCAGGCACGAGCTCGCCCCCCTTCAGGGCAAACCAGCCGCCTCGGCCGAGCCTCTGCTGCAGGTGCGTCCCGAAGCTTCCCTGGAGCCTTGCGGCCTACGGACTCGCTCCCCAGAGGGGCAGGTGCCCGGGCCCGCAGCGCCGCCCCGAAGGCAGGCCACCGCGCAGTTCAGCGACGTGAGTAGTGACGACGATGAGGACAGGCTCGTGATCGCCACCTAGTGGGCCTCGACTTGGTGGGGAGTTTGGTTTGGTCTGGGCTTTTGGTGGGGTTGGTTTTGGGTTTTTTTGTGTTTTTTTGTTTTTTTTTGGTTTTTTTTTATATAACACTTAAAGGTTTCTTTGAAAACCCTCCTTTCCTTAAAGCACATTTTTCTGACATAAACTCATGACTAATCTTTGTGCAATCATGAACTTTTGACCAATAATTGTTGTTTTGTGTCCGCTCCAGCCATTTTTGTACATGTTGTATAGACACTTGTGCCTTTTAGGAGTTTATGTTTAGAAGCTGTACAGATTGTTGAATATCTATATACATAAAATATATATTATATATGTATATGAAAACCAGGTAGTTATTTGTGTTTAGAAAGAAAAAAAAAACCCCTGTCAAATAAATCAAATGATTAAATTATATGTTGCACTGTTAAATATAAATTTTTATGGCTGTGGGGCAGAGTTTCTGTGTATAAATTAGTATGTAAACTCCATATTTATTGTATTCATATTAGTCTTTGAAAATGGGTCTGTCCTTCCTGTGTAAGACAGTAACTTTACACTTCAGACAGATTTTCTGTGTCATGAAATGTTTCAGTAAAATATTGTTTACTGACTTTACCTTTGCTTCACTTGTGCCTTCTTTATATATTTGGCGATCAGTAATCTGTGTTCCGAATATAGCCATAGGTCACATTCTGTCTACGCTCAGCCTCGCCCTTAGTTTTGAGAAACGGGGGCTTTACTGGTGTTACTGCCGTGCGAAACTCCGTGAAACCCACCCAACTGTGAGGAGTAACTTCATAGCCATGAACTTCTAGAAGGTTCGCTACTTAGAACTCTTTTTGTAAATGCATATGGCACAGAGCCTGGAATGGACAAACTTCCTCAGTGCAGGTGGGACCATTTCTGGTAAGCAGAAAATAAGTTACCAAAACAGTTGTCCTGAGAACTTGGCTGAGGCCCGTGCTCCACTCCCAGGTCTGTCCAGTAGCCACGGACTCTTTCTTTCCCTCCTAATAAGTCCTGCTTATTTACGCTCCGAGAGTTCTCTGACCAGTACCGAACCACGGAGGGCCCAAGATTTACAGAAGAACCAAATTCAGACTTTGAATTATTTACGTGATTCTCTTTAGAAATGATGCTTTCCTGTCCTGGGAGGCTTAACTGCCCTTATTCAGAAAAAAATTCAGTTACCTTGGCAGCGATTGGCATTATGACCTAAGCGTCACAGATGCTGGATCTGTGAGAACGTGTTTTAACATTGGAATTGAGTATGTCGCACATCGTGAAGGCAATGCATTCACATTTTTTAAAGGCGGCCTCCTTTGTGGGGATACCAGGGCTCTGAAGCCATTGAGACCACAGACTGTTTGGGGGAAGTATTCTAAGGAGTTTGGAGACCTGCTATTGGTGAGCCCCCGCTTCCTGTGACTTTGGGAAAGGCACCTGCCATCTCGGTCGGCATGCCCTAAACCTAAATTATCTCTAGAAGGCACTCTGGCCACAGCAGGCTCTGATGGGTCTGTGATGCTTTTGACGCATGCTTAAATTTTTATTTACACTTACCGACAGATTAAGTACCAAAATTCTCTCAAAAATATAAAAAAACAAACTTTATATTTCAAGATAGATTTGAAAAGAATCCTAGAAACTTCTGTTATATCCATCTATCAATATGGTTGTTGAAAATGAAGTCCATTAGCCATCAAATACCTCAAAATTACTGTTTTCACTTCATGTCATGCTTTCTATTACACTTTTTGTTGTACTTGGCCAAAAATTTTAAAGCAGTGTAACATTTTTATTGTGTAATCACATTTTAGGTATGTATAACTTCTCTAAATTCAAAAGTAATGCTCAGAATTTCAGGATTGGGTTTTTCTTTTTAGTTTGTAGAGGGAGAATTTTCTTAATTTTCCTACATTTAACCAAATACCAAATGTTGTGATATAATTGGATGCCCCCTTGAGAATTTTACCTAATGCTGCCATGTATCTTAAGCTTCTTTTGCAGTCTTGACTTTTTAAGATTCATTACATTATACACATACCTTTAATATTAGTGACTTTAGTACTCTAATGTGGCTTGCAAATATTTTGCTGGCATTTGAAATATACAGCTAAGTAAGAAACATTACCTAAGTCTGAGCCATTATAACCTAAGTGTGAGCCATTATATTTTGAAATAGTTATGTAAACAAAATACAAGGAAATAATGTTGAACACTTTCTGCAAAGTCATCTTTTCCTAAGGAGCATTGTTATTCTTAAATATGCGTGACTTTCAAATGATGCAATCCAGACAGCTAGTGAGACTACATGTGACTTACTCTCTTGTACTGTCATGAAAGAGACAGGTCACTAGAGACCGAGAGCACAATGACCATAGCAAATCCCGATGATGTTATTAGCAAAACAGTTATGCGTTTATGAAAAGCATAATGTGAGTCAATTCAGTATCTTCTTTTATGAACCCACAGCAATGTCACTCTCAGAAGTGTTGTAGCTAAAGAGCCAAAGGTCTGGGGTGCCTGGCTGGCTCAGTTGGTAGGGCACGTGACTCCTGATCTCAGGGTCGTGAGTTCGAGCCCCATGGTGGGGGTAGAGATTAAAGAAAATAAATAAATCTCACCTAATAAAACTTCTAAAAAAAAAAAAAGTTCATCTTTCTAGTTTTCAAAAGTTGCTAGATCCATTTTATGAAAATGTTGAGTTAATGGACATCAGTGACATTCAAGTAACTTGTTTTCATTCTTTCAACTTTAGGCTATAATGATACTTAATGTTTTCAGAATGATAATTAACTGATAATATTTCATGTAGAGGTTTTGTTTCTCATTTTTTTTAATAATACAGCTGTGACTTTCATTTCACTTCACAGAAACAGTATAAATAATACTCTTAATCTCTAATCTGAATTTTAAATGATAGGGCTTAACAAGGATTACGGAGATGTTCATTATTTTTGTTGGAAGACTGTTGATATTTCTTGATGTGTGCTCAGGTCAAAATATAACATCAATGAGCTTCTTAACTTTTCTGTTTTTAAGCTTACACTTTGAGATCAAGTTTAAGCCACACCAAAAGGTGACTTTTATTAAAGTAGTTTTGTCTCAAAACTACCTATCCCTTCTAAACACGGGATATTAAATCTAAGACAAGAATCTTCTGCCGAACTGATTTCCCATGACTTGGAGTTATCTCTTTAACCGTCAATGAAGGTTATTATTTATATATTTATCTTTTAATGACCCTGACTCTCTGCCGTCATTACAAAAAGAAATTTCAAGCAAAACTGGTAAAACATTTTTTTTCTACAAATTATGTAATCTGAAAGTCATGAGGCTTTTATGTATATCGGGTTCATCTAGAACCTTGAATACATACAAGGTTCTGTGCAGGCACTGTAGACATAAGAGTTAAAGCAGAGATATAACCCACTCCTTGGTGTTCCCTCTCCTCTGAACCAGGCTCGGGTCCGAAGTAGATTTAGGCATCCAAAACCCAGCACTTGTAGTAAGTACCAACAAACTCCAATACTATGCAAGATACAAAAGAAATTAGAAAGCACGCTTTCTACCCCAAAGGAGCATGCTTGCTTAAGACTTAGGCCATATAAACTAGAGAATAATACCAGACCACACGTATCTTAGAAACCACAGACTGTAAACATTTTGAGAGTTAAGAAAGTTTTTATCTGCAGTAATTAGCGATTTGTCTATGTTAGGGACTGCTGTATTTTGAAGAAGGGATGGGATTTGGGGCTCTAGAGATAATGCTACGCAGTACAATAAAAATAGCTGAGATGACTCTGTGACTTAAAATCGTGCCTGGTCTGCTGACAGCTCGGAGCCTACTTGGGATTCTCTCTCTCCCGCTGCCTGCTCACTCTCCTGCACTCTCTCTCTCTCTCTCTCTCTCTCTCTCAAAATAAATAAACTTTAAAATAAATAAAATTGTGTCTGGGAACCAACCTAAGTGGAAAAGAGGCTTCGCTCGGCTTTCCACAAATATTTAGCACCGAGAATGTAGAGAGCACTTTGGAGATAGGAATTAAATGCAAACTAAATAGCATCTATTCTCTAGGAGCTTACGTCCTAGTAGAACAAGCACAAGGCGCAGAGGATCTCAAGAGGCGAAGGAGCTTCACCTTCCGCGGGTTCACGGGTTCGGTCACCGCAGCCTACCTCGGCCCAGAAGCAGGTGGTCTCCCTCTGGCCCACCCCCAGCAGGTCAGTAGTGGTGCCCGTGTCTTTCACCTCCCTCCATCCCCTCTCATCATCACAAGGGGGTGCGTATGGTACAGGAAGATCTTTTGAGAGAAAGCGACCACGCACCTGTTTTCCATTTTGGTATACTACAATGGTTCTATTTTATCGTTAGTTCCTGTTGTTCTTCTAATGTGCCTCATTGATAAGTTACACTTTTTCACAGGCATGAATGTATTGGAAAAAAAACATCGTAAATAGAGGTCAGTACTACTCTGTGGTTTCAGGCGTCCACTAGTAAGGGGATATGTATATAACCAAGAGCATTAGAACAAATAAGGAAGAGCTCCTGGTTAAATTGATCAGGGAGCGCTTTATGGAGCATGTGACATTCCAGCGTGGCCTCGAAGGGACTTCACTAAGCCAAAACGATAGAAGGGAAGGACATCACCGACAGAGAGGATGTGGTTAAGATTTATCCCTACTATGTCCTGTTTATAATCTCATTTAGGGGCACCGGGGTGGCTTGGTCAGTTAAGCCAACCTCGGCTCAGGTCATGATCTCTCGGTTCGTGAGTTCGAGCCCCGCGTGGGGCTCTGTGCTGACAGCTCAGAGCCTGGAGCCTGCTTCCGATTCTGTGTCTCTTCCTCTCTCTGCCCCTCCCCCACTCACATACTATCTCTCTCTCTCTCTGTCTCAAAAATAAATAAGCATTAAAAAAATGTAATCTCATTTTAACCGAGGCAAGTATTATTCTCCCATTTTATAGACAAGAAGGCTGCGTCTCTCATTGTTTTGCATCTTCATCATGCTGGTGCAGGAGTGGTATTTAAAAAGTTTGCGTGACAACAGCGTTGCACGTAAGCAGTGGTGCAGGAAGCGTGAAGAAGAATCAAGACGAAGGGAGCCGACAGTGTTTCAGTGGTCTAGCAAGAACCCAGCAACGCCGTGGTAATATTGTGAAGAACAAGGGACAGAATTGAAGATGATTAAAAGTGTGTGGGCTCGGGGCACTTGGGTGGCTCAGCGGGTGAAGCGTCCAGCTCTTGGTATGGGCTCAAGTCATAATCTCCCAGTTCATGAGTTCAAGCCCCACATCGGGATTCTTTCTGAGATTCTCTCTCTTCTCTCTCTCTGTCCCTCCTCAGCTCTCTCTCAAAATAAATAAATAAACTTAAAAGATTAAAAAGAAGTGTGTGGGCTCTTCAAGTGGAAAGGGCACCCGGTGGGTCAGAGTCCTCTTCTTTAATGTGCTAATAATTCAGCTCAGGAACTGGCAATAACAGGACAGAAAAGTGAGAGGGAAAGGAAGTAACGCCGGGAGCATGAAGGTAGACACACAGTACCCGTTACCAAGCTGACCACAGTTCTTTTTAATTGGAAGACTCAATAAAATTACAGAAGACATTTGTTGACAATTCAGATAGATGAGGATCAATATCCAAGAAGATTGGGCCAACTGGAGTGAGGGGCTGGATGTAAGACAAAATTTAACAGGAAAAAATGAAACTGCATTTAAAAATGTGGCCGTTTGGGGGGGCGCCTGAGTGGCTTAGTTGGGTGTCCGACTTTGGCTCAGGTCATGATCTCGCGGTCTGTGAGTTCGAGCCCTGCGTCGGGCTCTGTGCTGACAGCTGGGAGTCTGGAGCCTGCTTCGGATTCCGTGGCTCCCCCTCTCTCTGCCCCTCCCCCGCTCATGCTCTGTCTCTCTCTGTCAAAAATAAACATTAAAAAAAATTTTTTTTAAATGTGGCAGTTTGGGGGTGCCTGGGTCGCCTCTGACTTCGGCTCAGGTCATGATCTCAGGGTTCATGGGTTCGAGCTCTACTTTGGGCTCTCGGCTGTCACCACAGAGCCTGCTTGGGATCCTCTGTCCCCCTGTCTGCCCCCTCCCCCACTCACACACTCTCTCTCTCTCTCTCTCTCAAAAATAAATGAACATTTAAAAAATATAAAAATAAAAATTTAGCAGATTCACTTATATAAAGTTCAGTGTGTGCCATTCTTAACCCCCTCTCCCCCCACCAAAAAAAAAAACATCGTCTTGGGATATTAGAAATACATTAGTTAGAGCCATATTAAAAAAATAGCCACGCTCTCTTCCCTCACGAACAGAGAACATCATGGAGGTCTTTTTTGTAACTGTGACTTCTGGATCCCAAGCTTGGATCCCAAGCTTGAACAATACAGAAAGAAATGCACACGTTTTGAGGCCATCAAGCTCTGGAAACCAAGCCTAGAGAAGGGCCTTTGTGAGAGGGCCGGAGGCGGGACAGCCTGGATGGTCCGTCATGCAGCCAAGAAAGCACTTCAGGCTTCAGGAAGGTCACAGCAGCAGCAATAATAAGGAGGAATCATAATGAAAAATAATAATAATAAATAAAGAATAGCCGTAACGTTGTCTTTCCAGGAGAAGAGAGAGAGAGAGAGAGAATGAGAGAGTGAGTTTGGGGAGTATGAATAAAGGAGAGTGGGCCATTGTGAGGGAAATGCCTTGTCTCCATTAACTTTTAGGTAAAACGGGATTAGCCTCCCAGCAAGCAGCTGGCGGGAATTCATGGCTCACAAAGGAAAACTCACATTTGCATAATAACCAGACATAGAGGAATATATCTTCAGGGAAGACCAGGATATTAAAAATTCCAGCATTACTCACACCAATCCGTTAAGATCTATCAGGACAAGCCAGGGGAGGGCATGCTTGACTCTTCTCCCTGCCTCTGCATGCTGAAGCCAAGTTCTAAGAGAACACCACTTCTGCGAGCTTGGGTGCTTAGGACCTCTCTGCTCTGGCAATGTGCAGGTGCAGCAAAGAAGAGCCCCAGAAACGAGGATCGGTGACCCAGCCACATCCTAACACCAGGAAGAAGGGCCAGGCAGGTGTTTCTCTCAAAGTCACGGATCAAATTTTGCTTATTTTGTAGTTGGGGCCCTTTTTAAAATAAAAAGTCCCCACAACATATAACAAAAGTTTTATTTTATTTTTTTAATGTTTATTTGAGAGAGAGAGAGAGAGAGAGAGAGAGAAAGAGAGCCCAAGCAGAGCAGGAGCAGAGAGAGAGGGGGAGACAGAGAATTGGAAGCAGGCTCGGCACCCAATAGGGCACTCGAACTCACGAACTGTGAGATCGTGACCTGAGCCGAAGTCGGTTGCTTAACCAACGGAGCCACCCAGGTGCCCCTATAACAAAAGTCTTGTCACTATGCTTTTGTGCTCGGAGAAGTTAGGGCTGCCTCGTTCCCTAATGCCTGAAGTTCCGTTGGAAATGAAGGGTTTAGTTCGGCACAATGAAGAGTTATTCTTTTGAGGCTCTGGATTCTGGTAGAGGTGAGGCAGCTTGTTGGGATAATGATGGAAAGCTTTACATTTTATTTCCCCACCACCCAGGCCATCCCCCATTCTGAAAAGAAGTAGCTGACTTAGGTTGTTGTTATGAAACTCCAAATCACATGTGAAAATTTCCTGGCTTGAAAAGTTATGATACGTTCATTTTCAGAATTAGGTCAATTTTCTTACTTAAACTAATAAGGTATTCATGCAGATATGTTTTGAGATCATCCACGGGTGCAACAGAGTATTTTCTGAACAAGTCACGTTATATATAATGCAGTGTTTCTAATTTTGATAATTGCAATATCATATGATGCTAATCCCATTTTATGTTGAGAATAAGGGTTACAAAGTAGTGAGTGAAACTAGGATTGAAAACTAGCTCCGTGTCCCCCCCCCCCCACCATGCTGCTTTTCAGTAATGATTTACACAGTAATTGCGTTGTATTGTATTCATTTCTAGGTGAAAGTCTACTTAGTATTCATAAAACATCCCATGTAAATTTCCAAATGAAATGAATAGGTCCAGTGCCATGCATATTTGTATAGATATTAGATTTTATAACCTTTCTATATGCCTTTTCTCATAATTGAGATAACAGGAGCCATAGAAATATTAGTGAAGAAATATTTAAATAGGAGATAAAATAGCATGTAAAGTGACAATTCTAATCAAGCATAAAACATGCAAATTTCCAAAGTATATGAGGTGTCAATTATTAATCATTATTCAGAAAGATGTCTTTGTTACCTATCTTATGGTAGTTTGTTTTTTTTTTTAACGTTTATTTATTTTTGAGACAGAGAGAGACACAGCATGAACAGGGGAGGGGCAGAGAGAGAGGGAGACACAGAATCGGAAGCAAGCTCCAGGCTCTGAGCCATCAGCCCAGAGCCCGACGCGGGGCTCGAACTCGTGGACCGCAAGATCATGACCTGAGCTGAAGTCGGACGCTTAACCGACTGAGCCACCCAGGCGCCCCTATCTTATGGTAGTTAAAGTCAAGCGAAAAGGGAAAGTTGAACATAGATCCACATTGTTTTGGATATAAACATGGTTTGAACACAGTGTAACATTATATTATAAAGTCTCTGGATTTGATCCTTTTGGAAATATTTTTAAGAAGAAATAGAGCAATTTTCTATGATTTTTGATAGAGGAGAAAATTATTTAAATGTATTTCTCAGGAAAAAGGGAGCATCAAATTGTACTTTTAAAAAATATCTTAAATTGTACTATTTAAATATAATGTCAAGAAAGCAAAGATAGGAATTCAGAAGGAAATGAAGACATTAATAAATTCCTTTTACAGAAGCAGTAAAAGTGAAAAAGAAATAATTGAGCTCCTTAGCAAGTGATTCCATATCTCAGAGTAAACCAGTGGAGGTCACTCTATAAACCCTTGCCTACTCGCCAGTTCTTACTTTGGGTGTCTGAGTCATAGAAGTGAATAATTTCATAAAGTCCACGTATTGGTGGGTTTTATAACGTTATGAAGACCAATAGACATTTGTTATGTAGTTGGTTTTGCTGGAGACAGGACACCTTTCATGCAGTCATTTCCAGTTACTTGAAAGACCTATGTTTGGTTATTTACCTATGAATGTTGCCAAATGGGGCCTAAGGAAACCATGTTAGGTGAAAGACAACAGGAGTTTACATTCCTGGAGGTCAATCATGGAAAGAAAAGCCAGCTTTGAGATCAGTCAATTAGCCAGGCATGCTTAGTTTTCTTTGCTAATAGCAAGGCTTAGTTTGGCCCCGTGGGGTCAAATGTTAAGACTGGTTTTGATTCAGCAATCGCATCCTTTGATAGCTTTGATTTTTGTTATTCTGGAATATCTTTATACATTATACCTTGAGACCTTTTCTGTTACTTCCACACTCGTATTCCCTAGAAGTAGCCCACCAAAAGTAGCTTAAGATTTCATGCAGAGTCTGCTTATTCATAACCAACCAATGTACCATGTACCATTGTAATAATTATTGAAAGATCCAGCCTTCATCGAAAGTATATTAACTATTCTGATAAAATAAGTTGCACCATTTCATAGTCTACAAGGGGCTGCAACTTTTTGAACTCATAATGTTGACTGTAAGACACTGAACCTCAGGAAGTAATCTATGGGAGAAAAAATAACTTTTAAAACTCACCTTTTTAAAAATTAATTTCAGACCCAAATCACTAATGACTTCCTTTGGTGGAATGACCACGAAGTTAAATGCTTGATAAAAGATATTTTTCTTTGTTTCAGCCTCTGTTGGAAATAGTTGTAAAATGTTTAGTACATGGTACATCAATCCTCTTTGATGCTTAAGCAACCCTGAATGCCTTCAGGTCAATGCCCACGAAGGTTCTTTAAATAGAGATAAAGATCAGAACTGACACAGGGACCCCAGGGGCCTATCCTAGAAAATGTTGTGTTTGTTTTGTTTTGTAACTAAACAAATTCCTGTGAACTCTTTGTTGTCATTTTTCTAAATCCTTCAAAAAAAAGAGGGATTTGGAAGACAAAACAGATTGAGGCGTCAAAACATTTAAAGTTTCTTCTACAGGGAGAGTCCTATGTTCCTTAGAGTTTCAGCTGAACTAGAGCCAATATTTCACAACATACTTTCATTATTGTCTCTTACAAGCACTTAAAGCTTTCATTGCTGTTTTTACTCTTGCTACTTCAATAACTTCCTCTTCAGCATATGGCATACATTCTGAGTGTGTTTGTAAATGACTTGTAATATGGTGTAACTGATGTGTAAAACCTGCACATTTCATTAAAATTTAGCCCGGTGTTAGGGGCCACTTAGATCTGTTGGCTGGAGTGTGATTGAACTTCAGCCTCTGCTCAGGACTTATTCCAGTGGCCAATGATTGCATTCCTAACTTCTGTAAATCGTCCCACAAATGTATGACCATAGGGAATATGAACAAGACAGAGTGGATGTGCAAAGAATATCTCCAGGCCCATAGATTATTATTAGCGTAGGTGTTATATGTTCTAGAGTTTACCTGTTTGTCAAATCAAAACAGAAGCTTCAGTCTTAGTTCTTTTCGGTGCTACGGGCAGAGGCATGTAACATCTTGCGTATGGAAACGAGTAATCTTAAGAACAGAATGCTTAAATTCACATCCCAACTCCACAGTTTCCCGGCTAATTATCAAATTATTTTCTGTTCCTCAATTTTCTCATCTGTCATTTAGGGCAACGGTAAGTGCTCCCATGCCTCTTACTGCACCATTATTCTCAACAGCCAAGATTTATGGCAACAACTTAAGTGTCCATCAAGGGAGGAATGGATGAAGAAAATGTGATCTTTATATATAATAATAACCATTATTGTTTTATCATTATATATAAATATAGATATATATAGTGGAGTATGGTCCAGCCATGAGAAAGAAGGAAACCCTACCATTTGTGACCACATGGATAGACCTTGAGGGCCTTATGCTGAGATAAGTCAGACAGAGGAAGACAAATACTGTATTATCTCACTTACATGTGGAATCTAAAAAAGCAGAACTGGAAAAAACGGTAGAATGGAGCCACAGTAGAATGGAGGGTTGGGCAGATGTCGTTTAAGGGTACGAACTTGCGACTAGTTGATGCGTAAGTCCTGGAGACCTAATGCACAGTATAGTGATTACAGTCAGCAATCCTGTATTATGAACTCCAAAGTTGCTAAGAGACTAGATCTTAATTGTTCTCACCACAAAAAAGAAACGCTGATCCCATGCCGTGATAGAAGTGTCAGCTCATGCTACAACGGCAATCGCATCACAATATGCAAACGTATCAAGTTAACACAGCGCACGCCTTAAACGTACACAATGTTATTTGTCAGTTATATCTCAGTTAAAAATATAGCAAGTACGCAGAAATTAACAATTCCTGGTGCATAGAAACATCTGAATAAATGTTAGCACTGATGACTCGAGTTTTTAAGTGAGTTGGGATGCTTTGCAACAGGGCAGATGCCAACAGTCATCCAGCAAATACTTACAAGCACCTTCCGTGCGCAAGACCACAGTCAGATCTTTGTCTGCGACTCCGCTAAAACCCACCCGCGCCCTTTTGTAAATGCCGCCCCACGTTTACAATGTTTTCTAACGTTGTTGCTTTGCAGGAAAACCAGACAAGGCAGAAGGAAAATGAATAAGCCGAACAGGTTATTGCTGACAGCTTACGGGAACTCTTCTGTCTCCAAGTTTGAAAAAGTGAAGTTGTTCTTGTTCATCCCCAGGAAGATGGGCTGTCGGCTGGCTGGCAAAAAGAGCTGTGTGATATTTGCAAATGGAAAGTACACCACTCAAGGAAAGGTACATATTTCTGAGACTGTTCCGTGTTTGCCTTTTTTCTTGGTGGAATCTAGCAGGAAGTGAGGCACAGAGAGTTTTCTTTAGGGAAGATCACAGCCGGAATCTCCACAGAGCCCAGGCCTGCCCAGAGACCTGTGTTAGAGAATCACTAAACCTCGGGTTGCTGAGAGAAGCCCCACCCAGCAGAATTAGGCTGGTGCCTCTCAGCATCTCCGGTTGTGCCCGAACTGGTGCTGCTCTCACTGCCTGGCAACTTCAAGGTCACACCCAATTGGACAGGAGGACATCCAAATTACACAGTTGAAGCAGTGATTGGAAATAGTTGATCTGGTTTGATTCTAGGTCACTTTATTATTTTGAGTCTTGGGTGTGCTTTTAAGAATCACTGAATTTAGATATAAAAAGCTCCTCCAATCTTCCCATTTAATCGATGAGGAAAATGATGTCCCAAGAGGCTAAATACTCTACATCCTTTTAGGGAGATAAAAAGTCGGGGCGGGGGGGGCGGTGGTGGCGGCACACGGGGGGCCCAGTCATTAGAGTGTCCAACTCTTGATTTCGGCTCACATCATGATCTCACAGTTCCGTGAGTTCAAGCCCAGCCCTGCATCGGGCTCTGGGCTGACAGTGTAGAGCCTGCTTGAGATTCTCCCTCTCTCTGTCTCTCTCAAAATAAATAAATAAACTTAAAAAAAATAAATAAAGGAAAGATACAAAGTGGCCACTGGCTACCAACGCAGGCTCCCAGGACAGTTCCTGAGATTACTTCCTTCCTCCTCTGCTTACAAGCTTTCTCGAATAGGTCATTGACCCTCCCTGTACTTCAAGTTCCTGATCTAAAAATGGGGATAAAAATAATCCCAAACTCAGAAATCGGCAGGAAGATCTAATGACATCTCATTAGGGTATTTAGTAATGAACCTGCCTAGCCTATAATAAGTATTCAATCAAGGTTGCCTCATTCTTATATGACAATTATACCTGTTGGTTTTACTTTGGGGAAACCTAAGTTGGAAAGAAACCGGAAGACAATGGGCTGACAGTCAAACATTGCTTTATGCTCTGATCTTCACTCTTGACCTCTAATGAGCTGGCTAAATGATAAGGAGAATTTTTATACTCAGGGTTATTTGTTTTTGTTTTTGCCTCCCAGCGCAGTATTCAGAGTACCTGAGAGGATTAGGTTATAAAAGTTATGCTTGGAATGTTTTTAAAGAATTTGCTTATTTTATAAACAGTGTTTGAAAGAATTTAATTCTTTGAGTTTATGTTTTGGGGACTTCAAATGTTTAAGATGGCATTTCAAAGTATTACTATAAAAAGGAAAATTGTAAATTTACTAGGAAAATTATAAGGTATTATCTTTATGACACTGAGGTAGAAAAAGCCTTTTTTTTAGGTAAGAAGCAAGAACTAAAAATTCAAGTTCATCAAAATGCCAAACTTTGGTTCAACATAAAAACATTAAAATGTTAAGAAAGACAACTCAGCTGGGGAACGGATTTGCCTTAGATATCTCACAAAAGATACTCACCCAAAACATATTTAAAATATTTTATAAGCCGGTAAGGAAAAAAAGTCAAAAGACCTAGTAGGAGAATGTTCAAAAGGTAAGACTAAGAAACTCACAGAAAAAATACAAATGGCCAACGCATATATTACAAATGTCCACCTTCAACAAAAATGAGAAAAGGAAAATTAAAATGAGATTTTTTTTTTCCCTAGGTACGTAGATATTAAAAACCTAATGGCATTGAGTGTGGATAGGGTTACGGAGACAGCCAATAGCTGTTTTTAGACACGGCTGGCGAGGTCTGAGTTGATGCAGCCATCGAGAAGAACAATTTAGCAGTTTTCACTAAAACCCAAAATGCAGTCTGTGTCCCTCCCTCTCTGTATCAATGCTCAATACGGAGGAACACAGAGAGAAACACAGACAAACGGGAACCAAAATAATGTGTGATTGTTTGGGGGTTTTTTTCTATGTTGAGAAATTATAAAAAACCTAACTCTCCTTCAATGGAATAATGCTGAATAAACCAGGGCATATTCCTTCTCTGAAATGCTAAGCATGATTAAAAAGGAAAGTATTAAACAGAGGGATAGATCTCCAGGGCCTAGCTTGAGATAAAAGTAACCAGTAGCAGGAAAACTCATATAATAGGTACAGTTTATATGTAAAATATAAAAAGATATAACCAAACGGAGTACAGATGTTTGGAGTCACATGTCTTTAAAAAAAAAAAAAAAATGTTTATTTTTGAGAGAGAGAGAGGGAGAGGCAGAGAGAGAGGGAGACACAGAATCTGAAGCAGGCTCCAGGCTCTGAGCTGTCCGCACAGAGCGTGACGTGGGGCTTGAACTCATAAACCATGAGATTATGACCTGAGCTGAAGTCAGACACTTAACCGACTGAGCCACCCAGGCACCCCTGGAGTCATATGTCTTTACGTAGAAGCACAAGAAAAGTCATGGAATGATACAACTCATAGCTGAAGAGCTGGGGATCATGGCAAAGGCATTGGGGGGTGGGCATTCATCGGGTTTTATGGGCCCAGCAAGTCAAGAACAAATTAATATGTAGACAGGGACAAAAATGTCAGTTTTATGATGGATGAAGGCTATAACGGAGCCGATGGCTTAAGTCCACAAGCAAACAGGCTTGCTGAGGTCTTGCTCCCAACACTTTTACCCCCTGCATGTCCCCTCTCCCTTTCAGTCCAAGCCTTGGGGACATTCTGCAAGAGAGTTTAGTTCTTCATAACCTCATAATGGTCAGAGCCAGAGAAGGGAGTTAAAAGACCGGTTCCTCAATCTCGTAACCTTTTAAGAGACGGGCTCCACTTGACTTAAAAATGTGGACCAATGCTGTCCCCGCCACGTAGGTAACACATCTTTCTTTCACATCCTCTGGAGGAGTAAGTCTGGAAAGGATGGGGCAGCCAGGTCAGCATTACTCTTGTTGCTGCTTTTAATGTTACTGTTATTCTTGTCCCACCATGGTGATGATTGAGTGCCTCCCTTAACAGCGTTGCTAACAAGCAATGTTTTAATGCTTTAGAAAGAGGAAATGTATTCTTGCAACACAAGTGAACAAAACCAAAATTTAAATAGAAATTTAGAAAGGATGTTAGCTTTTTCTCAGAACAGTGGTCACATACAAGTAATGTTTTAATACTTCCAAGGAAAAAATATTTTTGTCCACGTTATGTAATAGAATAAAAATTAAGATTAAAGACAACAGAAAGCTCAATAGGGGCGCCTGGGTGTCTCAGTTGGTTAAGCACCTGACTTCTGCTCAGGTCACGATCTCATGGTTTGTGGGTTCGAGCTCCGCATCGGGCTCTGTGCTGACAGCTCGGAGCCTGGAGCCTGTTTCGAATTCTGTGTCTTCCTCTGTCTTTGCTCCTCTCCCGCTTATGCGCTCTCTCTCTGTCTCTCATAAATAAATGTTAAAAAAACAAGTTTAAAAACATTTAAAAATAAAATTTAAAAAAAAAAGAAAGCTCAAAAGATATCACATGAATTTTCTTTAAAAGGACTGGAAATTTCTATGAAATTGAACATGTAGACGTTCAGTAAGTTTTATATCAACACCAACATACATTCAAATTATTGAATAGCATTTTTGAAATAATAAATAAATATTAAAATGAAAAGTACTGTGTGCAAGGCACTTTACATGTTTTACACTTTACATGTTTTTTTTTTTCATTTTTCTTTTTTTTTTTTTAAGCACCATGGGGTTTGCATACTTCTTCAGTTAAGGAAACTGAGGCTTAAAATGGATAAATATTTGTCCAAGGTCCCAGAAAAATTGAGCCTATTTCAATGCATATTTATCTCCCTTGTTCTTTATCAAAATTCTCTCCCAGCTACCAGGCCACCATTGGATAAGCTGAACATATGTGTTTAAAATTAAGATAAATTCAGTTATTCTCTTGGCATATACACTTGCAGTGATTCACAAACTTGAATCTTCATCTACAAAGAAGAAAGAGGCTTTTATTCTTGTAAACTATAATTATAAGCGCTCAATATTTTCAGAGAGAAAAATGTCTCTGTTTGTGCTAGGTATTTAATAATCACCTACAGATTTGCTCTAATTGTCAGCTTCTCCAGATGACTATGGTTCTTTAAATTTCTTAACAAATAATTATAAATAAATGTTTTAATATGAAGACATGAGAAAGACCTTCAGTGTTTCCTGTACTTCATAAACAACCATATAATTTCCATCCATGACAATTTCCATTTTCTAATATGAAACAGTGCGAGGCCACACTCTGGGCTTAAGTCTACTGGAAGCGTTCTCACATTCTTTTCCTTCTCAATTACTTCAGATCTTCCTCCACAATGTCGGAAATTTACATAAGAGATTAATAATCAAATACATGAACGTATCTTTGTTTTCATTTGCAACAAAGCTTCTTCTTTTCCTCTTCCTCCTTTCTCCCCCTCTCTCCTCTTTCCCTCCTCCTCCTCCTCCTCCTCCTCCTCCTCCTCCTCCTCCTCCTCCTCCTCCTTCTCCATCTCTCCTTCTTCTTGTAAATGCTATTTAATCCCAAATAAAGACTATATCACATATAGGTGCAAACAACATATGACTCCATTGGCTACACATCAGTAAAAGCGATGATGGCAGTTTGGTGAGATTCACCGGCCAACAAAGATATGTCAGGGTACTAGCTGATACTCCAAATGTACGGACCACTTTATGATTCTGATTGTACATATGTTTAGCTTGGCTTGTGAGCTTTCTCCAATCTGTTATTGCAGAAAAGAACTGAGGTAATCCAAAAGAAAGTATTTGGGGACTTCCAGAAGATTCTCGAGCCAACAAAAATATACCCCAATGCCAAAGCACTCCCTCACTAAAGTCAATATGTGAAAATGTGAATATTATTTTGGATGCCGTTGTGCTAACCCCAGTGTGTTAAGGTAAGAGTTTATATTTGTCAAAGTGCAGATTTGGTTCCTCTCATATCATAAAACATGGGAGCTCACATCTTGATGACTCACCTTAAAATCCTTTTCTTCTCTTTGGATAACGATAACGTATTTTGCCAGACAGCCTGGCAAAAAGAAAAGCTGCTTTTTTACCTGCCAAAAGACTGAGATTATGATCGAGATTGAAAACCAAGATATAGAAACGATGGAATACCTCACAGCTCTTCTCCCAAAACTTGATTCCCCAGATAATAATCCCCATGTTATTATTCCCAGAATAATAATCCAATTATTTTGTTATTTATTCCCAACTCCTTAAGATTGGGAATTAGCCCATACATGGGGCCCCAAACTCAAGCACTTCCTGTATTAACAATCGGAAACCATGCAAAAGAGAAAAACAATGTCAAATGCAGATTAAAGCAGGTATTTGGAAATTTGGACATCTGTTTTTAGGAATTCATCATGGAGGGAAGTCAAAGGGAAATCGGATCACATTGGAATGCCATTCCCCCCCATTCTTTGAAATTTGCCTTTTATGTAAATAAAAAATAATAATAAAAGCCAAAAGAATACACACACACACACACACACACACACATATATATATGTATGTATATGTACATGTATATATATATATATATATATATATACGTACATATACATACATATATATATATATATATATATATATATATATATATAAATCACTCTCTGAAATGGCTTCCTCACGTCACGCCTCAGGGATGTGAAGTAAAAAGACAGCACAATCAGTATACCAATCAGAAGGCTAGCAGATCATTGGCAACTCTGAGATCTATCATTCTTCCAACTAGGAGCAAGAGTTCTGATCGCGTGTGAGTTAATATGAAACAAGGTATTTTCATGGAGATGTCCAGTGAGATTTTCACTGTCATTCAGGGCTGAAGGAAATGGCTGTTTCTTCAGAGAGGCAAGATGGCCCCCTGGACTGAGTCCTGAACCAGGGGCTGTAGAACGTGGGTTCTCCCCTCAATCCCATTACTTGTAGTCGCTGTGGTTCACTCTCTTTGATCTTCCTTTTCTTTCTCCTTAAAGAGTAGTGCCCGCCATGCCCCCTTCAGAAGAGCTTTGAGAGGCAGAGTCAGTGAAGACGTGTATTAGAATCATCTAACGAAACAGACAGTGCTGTACGCGAAGATGTCATTACTAATATTAGAAACTCTACGCGATTACTAATGAGAGTGACACTGTGTGAATGCTTCCTGCAGGGATGTGGTGTCAGCTCAAATGGTGACCCTCCCGAGTAACTCAGGAAAGGGTGTGCATCATCTGATTTTTTGAAAGTGGAGATACAAGAATCATGCTAGAGACCAAACTGCAATATAATATTATCTATTATATTATATTATATTATATTATATTATATTATATTATATTGAATGTGTGTGTATATATATATGTGTGTGTGTGTGTGTGTGTGTGTGTATATAGTAACTGTCCCCAGCATCAAATAGGGAAGATTTATGTATTACAAAGAAAATGTGCTTTCAACAAGAACAGCTAAGAGAAATGTTTTTTTTAAAAAATTCCAGACAAGTTTTAAACCAAAGGAAAACACAAGAAATGTTACAAGCCTACCAAATCTAGTTGTAATCATTGTGGAAAGCAGAAAAACTTGAGAATTAGTGGATTCATAAATAATGGTAAAACAAAGCTGTGGTTTGAACTGATCTTAATGCCCTCTGCAGGAGCAATCAGATACATTACGTGCTCAGAAAGCACACTGAGAAAAAAGAATGAGGGAAAGAGAGAGAAGGAAAGGCGTATTGAAAGGTGTGGCTCTTCCGGGGCTGGCTTCGGCACCCTCTTGTGCTTATTAAATATTCTGTGCAAACGTCTGGGTTGCAAGCCATAAAATGAAGTTCTTGGAGATGTGTTCCACAGTGATCTTTCTGATAAAAGCCCTTAGTTTTAGATGAAAAGCATAATGGAGATAACGAAGATTTAATCACTTAATTTAATCTTGTCCTGCTTGGATTAGAATTCAGATTTCCTGATTCCTAATCTTTTTTGCCACCTTTCATCATGTTTCACATTTACAAGATATGATCATTTAATCATTGGACAGTGATTTCAACTCATTTTTGGACCCTGTCTAGTCGCCACTACTCAAAATTATATTACAGTACACATTTCCTATATAGGGATATGAATCGAAACTAACTGTATCTTAATAATTTTGTCCCGCCCTTTGAGATTAGAGATACGAAACAAAGGGTAGAATCTATGCTTATATTTTTCCATGTGAATGAAAAAAGTTTGAAATATAAATCACTAACAAAAATAAAGGATAAAGAATTTCAAGTTATTAACTCAAACGGCTTTAACAAATTACAGTGGCAGAAATGCTAGAGTAAATCATGTTATTGATATGAACGCATTGACGGATAGATGGTAAATAAAATGGATACATACATAGATATCTAGCCTTTGTGGGTAGGGTGAGTTATTTGTCAGAATGTAAATGGGACAGTTAGGATTCCATCAGGTCATTTTTTCTTGCAGACAGTTGAAATGACAAGAATTGTCTTTCTTGTTTGGCTTCAAGAGAGGATAGGCGGGGCGCCTGGGTGGCGCAGTCGGTTAGGCGTCCGACTTCAGCCAGGTCACGATCTCGCGGTCCGTGAGTTCGAGCCCCGCGTCAGGCTCTGGGCTGATGGCTCGGAGCCTGGAGCCTGTTTCCGATTCTGTGTCTGCCCCTCCCCCGTTCATGCTCTGTCTCTCTCTGTCCCAAAAATAAATAAAAAACGTTAAAAAAAAAAAAAAAAAAAAAAAAAAGAAGAGAGGATAGGCAAAGTCTTTTTAGCCGAGATCCTGATTTGGAATCTCTCAAAGCCTTTGTATGGAGAATTTGACTGACTTGTCTCCACTTTGTGGGCTGATCTGGGATTTTCTAGGACGTTAGCTGCAAAATGTTTAGATATGAATCCCTGTAGTGACATCTGGCACAAACGTTAAAAAAAAAAAAAATGTCCTTATCCATCGCACTAAGTACAGACTCAAACACACTTCTCTGCATTCCACTATTCCAGACCCGCACACGAAATGTATTTTGATCTGTAGTCATTGCCATCTGTTAATGTGGCATTCACAAATAATCCCATTCTGGCAGACTATATTTACATTTTAATTTCATTATGATTAGATCAATGAGGCTACTGATGGTTTCTTCTATTTTCCTTTTTAATAGCCTCTTAAATGTGAACTGCAGCCCTTTTGTGCATCAATCTGCTTTCTCAGAGAGAGGTTTTTTTTTTAGTGTGCATTTTCTGTTTCTATGAAGCAGTTAGAATAGAAAACAAAACAAAAACAATCCAGATTCATAAGTTTAAACTTCACCTAAAAAAAACCCAAGCTTTTGTAAGTCATTACTTAGATGTCCCAGAACAGTGAAAACTTCAGCTGGAAAATGACATGTATAATTGTTTTATGGAAACATTAAAAATCTCCCCAGGAGAAAGCATTATTTGTTTGAAAATGAAAAGCAGTTGAGGTCTTCAAAATGTTTTTATAAAACTTCAGACTAGTTTAAGGTGTGTTTAAATAAATAAATAATTTAAATAAATAAAATAGTTTATTTATTAAATAAATTATTAAATAAATTATTTATATAAATAAATAAATATTTAATAAATAAATATTTATTAAATAAATAAATAGTTTAAATAAATAAATACACACACACGTACATTTAAAGTAAAATTTCTGAGATAACCATTTGGGTGTTAAAAAACAAGCAACTTCTGGGGTGCCTGGTGACTCAGTCCGTTAAACATCCAACTCTTGATCTGGGCTCACGGTGTGATCTCACCGTTTGTGAGATTGAGCCCCACGTCAGGCTCCCCACTGACAGCAAGGAGCCTGCTTGGGATTCTCCCTCTCTCTGCCCCTCCCCTCCCCAAAGTAAATACATAAACATTCTTAAATAAAGATGGAACTTTTGGTTATGGACATGACCATATAACAGCTATTGGATTTAACTACCTAAAAGACAAAAGATATGAGCTAGCTGTTTTCAGACGTCAGACCATATACCAGGCAGGTCTTCTGTTCTTAAAAGAAGGAAAACACATGAATGTAGATATCTCCTCTATTCACTTCAGCTTTCTGCCTGGGGCACTTTCCAAACTATAGGACAAGGAAGTTAACCCAGATTGAGAGCAGTGGTTTTGCTTAGTGGAGGAAACAGATGTCAAGAGATCAGGGCTTCTAAGACAGCTGTAATTTGTGAGGCTAGAGAGTATGATGCTAAGTGAAATAAGTCAGAGCAAGACAAATACTATATGATTTCACTCATATGTGGAATTTAAGAACCAGAACAAATGAGCAAAGGGAGAAAATGATAAAGGGAGAAAGAGAGAGAAAGAGACAAACCAAGAAACAGACTCATAACTTTATAGAACAAGCTTTTGGTTCCCAGAGGGTAGGAGTTTGGGGTTATGAGGTTAACTAGGTGAGGGAGATCATGACGAGCCCCAGGTGTTGTATGGAAGTGTTGAATCACTATACGGTCCACCTGAAACTAATATTACACTGTATGTTAACTAACTGGAATTAAAATAATAACTAAAAAAAAAAAAGTAGGGCTAACAACTGAAGAGTGAGCATAATGTTCGAATGCACATTTTATTTGACAAAGATAGATGAATGGCTAATAAGTACATGGAAATTTGCTCAGTATCATTAGCTGTTAGGGGAATGTGGGTTAAAACAATAGCGATCTAGGGACGCCTGGGTGGCTCAGTCGGTTGGGCTTCCGACTCTGGCTCGGGTCATGATCTCGCGGTTCATGGATTCGAGCCCCGCACCGGGCTCTGTGCTGATGGCTCGGAGCCTGGAGTCTGCTTCAGATTCTGTGTCTCCCTCTCTCTCTTCCCCTCCCCTGCTCACTCTCTCTTTCTCAAAATAAATAAACATTAAGAAAACCAAACAAAACCAAAAAACAATAGTGACGTAGCACTACATACATGCTGAAACGACTGTGGTAAGAAGTCAGATACTACTAAGTGTTGACGAAGATGTGGAGAACCAGGAAACCTCATGTATTCTTGTGGGGAATGAAAATGGTACAGCTACTTCAGGTAACATTTTGGCAGTTTCTTAAAGGGTTAAACGTAAATTTACCATTCAACCTAGCAAATCCACTTCTAGAAATCTACCCAAGACCAGTAAAGACATAGGTCTTCATAAAGACTTGTACATGAGTGTTCACAGCAGCATTATTTATAATAGCCAAAAAAAAAAAAAAAAAAGAATCTAAATGTCCATCAGTTGGTGACTGAATAAGCCTAAATGGATACAGGGAAATGGGGCATTCAGCAATTAAAAGGAACGAATTGTTGATGCACGCTATAAAATGTCCAAAGCTAAAAATACGCTAAGTGAAAGATGCCAGATACAAAAACCATTGGATTTATATGCAATGTCTAGAAAAGGCAAATTTATAGTCAGAAAGCAGGTCAGTGTCTGCCTAGGACTGAAGATAGAAACTTTAATTAACTGTAAATGGCACAAAGGAGCATGTGGGGATGATGAAAATGTTCTTAAATTGGACTGTGGTGGTGGTGACACATTCTATAAATGTACTAAAATCATTGGATCGTTTTAAAAAACACACACACACAGTAGGGCTAGACTAACCATAGAGTAAGTGCCATGCTAGAGCCATCTTAGTGAAGCCAAAGTCATGTTCATTCATCAGTCAATTAACTGCCTGTCAGAATAAAGCTCAACGTTATTTAAAGGGATGAAACACAATCCGGACTCTATGCAGCATAGCGGCTTCATTATCGAACGTGCAATACAGGGTCACTAGACATACAAAGAAGCAAGAAAATGTGACCCATAACCAGGAGCAAAACAAGTCAACAGGAACAGATCTGAGATGACTCAGATGGTGGAATTATGAATAAAAACTTCCAAAGAGTATTATAAATCGGTTTGAGGATTAAAAGGAAAGCATAAACACACTGAGGGAAGAGAGAGGAAATTTCAGCAGAGAAATCAAAACCATAAAAATTTAATTCATGGAACATCTGGAACGAAAAACAAATCGGAAATGAGATATTCACTAGGTGAGTTGAACAGCAGATAGGAAAATACAGGAGGGAACAGTAAGTTTAATGGAGGGGAACAGAAAATCTAAATCTGAACATAGAAAAAGATTTACAAATGAAGTGACCCATGAGACATATCAAGCATAAAACATATGTATAACTAGAGCCACAGAAGAACATAGAGAGAGTTGAAGGTAGAGAAAAAAATCAGAAACATTATAATGGCTGAAATGTTTCCAAAGGTAAGAATGACTATTAACTTCTCATTAAAAACAGTATGAGACAGCCTACCAAAAACTGGCATCTTTATTTTTTTAATCTTTTTAACATTTATTCATTTTTTTGAGAGACAAAGAGCAAGCAAGTGGGAGAGGGGCAGAGAGAGAGAGAGAGAGAGAGAGAATCTGAAGCAAGCTCCAGGCTCAGAGCTGTCAACACAGGGCTCGATGCGGGGCTGGAACTCACACACTGTGAGATCATGACCCGAGCCAAAGTTGACCACTTAACCATCTGAGCCACCCAGATGCCCCAAGAACTGGCATCTTTAAAGAGTTGAAAGAAGAAAATTTTCAACCTGGAATTCTGTATCCAGAAAAATTATACTTCAAGAATAAAGTTTAAGACATTTTCAGTTAAAAGTGGAGAGCATTATGTCACTAGCGCTTAACAGAAAATATTAAAGAAAGTTCTCCAAGCTTACGCGATAATGATAAATCTGTTAAGCACACAACAATTCTACTTAGCCTCAAGAAATTAGAAAAATAGTACAAACCAGCAGGAAACAATATAGAGAAGTTACAAAGGTGAAAGTGGAAATCAGTCAATTAGAAAACAGCAATGTCATGGAAAAAATGAACGAAAAACTAGCCTTTTGAAAGAGAAAAAAAACCGCTATCTATAAAAGAAGGAATACACATGCAAAAAAACTGATAGTGAGAAATAACCACAAATAGTAAAGAAATTGAAACATAAAAGTTTTGTCTCACTCTGTGAAAATAAATTTGGAAGTCTGGATAAATTGATTATTTTCTATAATAACACAACCACCAAGACTGATCCTAGGAATGTTGGAAAATGAAGACAGGCCGATTACCACAGGTTAAAACCTTTGGAAGTTGCTAACGAGTCAGCTTTCCAACAAAAATGTTTCAAGCCCCGTTAGTTTTGGAGTTGAATTCTACCAGAATTTGGAGGACATACGATTTTCACATCATTAAACTATTTCATAGCATTGAGGAAAAACTTTTTTGTCTAAGTTTTTCGAAACTAGCTTATCACTGATAACAGATATACCTTATGAAAGCAAGATGAAAGTCATAAATAAGGGGCGCCTGGGTGGCTCAGCCAGGTAAGCGTCCAACTGTGGCTCAGGTCATGATCTCACAGTTTGTGGTTTTGAGCCCCACATGAGCTCCCTTCTGTCAGTGCAGAACCTGCTTCAGATCCTCTGTCCCTCTCTCTCTGCCCCTCTCCCACTCATGCTCTCTCTCTCTCTCTCTCAAAAATGAATATACTTAAAAAAAGTCATAAATAAAATAGTAGTTAATAAGGTCAAGGTCCATCTTTAAAGAATACAAACCACAACCAAGTGGGGTTTGTACCAGGGATAGCTCCAAATTTTACCACAGTGTTACCAACATGAAAATTCATTGTCATTTTCCTACATTCTATGACGGTATTGGCTAAGTAATCTTTATACCCAAGGTGGGGGTTTGAACCTTACAATCTTGATATCAAGAGCCACCTGCTGTATGGACTGAGCCAGCCAGATGCCCTTAGATAGATACGTTCGACACAAACATATGAGTGTCCAGAATCATCACCATTGTTTAATGCTGCTCTGAAGAATAAGTACATTTAGGCAGAAAAAAGAAATGAGAAGTAAAAACTAGGAGGAGATGAAGGAAACATATTGACATTTATAGATTCTATGATTTGTCTATCTGGAAACCCTAAAAACAATAAATGAACTTACATAAGCTATGAAGTTCATATTAAAATCAATTAACTACTTATACAAGAAATCAGTTAGACAATCTATTAGAAAAATCACTGTAATGCCTGTAAAATTGCAAGAAATAAAGAGAATAAGAAATGTAGTAGATCTTTATAAAGAAATCTTTCAAATACTACTGAATAATTAAAAACAATACCTGTCCGAATGGAGAGATGTACTCTATTCGTGGGTAGGATGATTCAATAGTGTAAAGTTCAATTTCCTCAAAATTAAATCATAAGTTTGATGTGATCTCAATAGAAACACCAGAGGAAATTACTTTTGCAGTTGTATGAACTAATTTTAAGTGGAGTGGAAAAATAACCAAGTAGATTCTGAAGAAAGAATAATGAGAGGTGCCTATCCCTGCCAAATATTATTAAGAATAATTAAAATATGTTATTATTGGCAAATATATATCCCTATAAGTGAGCAAGACGATGGAGCATAAAAACAGACCAAAATATATATTGAATCTACTTTTACTATATTCTAATACATGAGTTTTTTTTTATCATTAAAGAAGTGATGGCTTATTTGGGAGATAACGAAGTCAGTTATCGCCCCTAGGAGTGTCTGTGCTTGCTTGCTTTCCGTCTGTGGATCTTTTCTGCCACCTCTATCTGGCTGGCTCCCTCTCTCCCTCATTCTCTCAGTAATGGTGGTCATTTATTCAGAGAGAGCACCCCCTAACTGTGCAGTCTAAACTAGGGTCCTTTTCCTGAAACCATAAAAATCCTAGAGAAGAGCATAGGCAGTAAGCTCTTTGACATGGTCCATAGAAACTTCTTTCTAGATGTGTCTCCTGAGGCAAGGGAAACAAAAGCAAAAATAAACCATTTAAACTACATCAAAATAAAAGGTTTCTGTGCAGCAAAGGAAACAATCAACAAAACTAAAAGACAACCTACTGAATGAAAGAACGTATTTACAAATGACATATCCATTGAAGGGTTAGTATCCAAAATATATAAAGAACTTATACAACTCAATACCCCAAAAAACAAATAATCCAACTAAAAATGGGCAGAAGCCATGAATAGACATTTTTCCGAAGAAGACATACAGACGACCAACACACATATGGGAAGATGCTCATCATCACTGATCGTCAGGGAAATACAAATCAAAACTACCATGAGTTATCACCTCACACCCGTCAGAATGGCTAAAATCAGCAACACAAGAAACAGCAGGTGTCGGTGAGGACGTGGAGAAAAAAAAGGAACCCTCTTGCACTGAACGTAAACCGGTGCAGCCACGCTGGAAGACAGTATGGATGTTCTTCAAAAAGTTAAAACCAGAACTATCCTATGATCCAACAATTACACTACTGGACATTTACCCAAAGAATATGAGAACACTAACTCAAAAAGATATAAGTATCCCTATGTTCCTTATAACATTATGTACAATAGCCAAGATGGGGAAGCAGCCCAAATGTCCGTTATCTGATGTGTGGATTAAGAAGATGTGGTGTATACACACACACACACACACACACACACACACGTATACACACATACACATACATATCTAAATACATATGCATATAAATATATATGTAAAATAGAATATCACTCAGCCACAAAAAGGATGAAATCTTGCCATTTGCCACGACACGGATCGACTAGAGAGTATTATCCGAAGCCAAGTAAGTCAGAGAAGGGAAGATACCGTATGATTTCACTCCTACGTGGAATTTAAGAAGCAAAACAAGTGAGCAAAGGGAAAAAAAATGAGAGCGGAAGGGGCAAACCGAGAAAGACATTCTTAGCTCTCGAAAACAAACTGATGGTGACCAGAGAGGAGGGGTGGGGGGTGGGTGAAACAGGGGACCGAGAGGGAGGAGGGCACTTGGCGTGATGAGCACCAGGTGCCGTATGGAAATGTCAAATCACTTAGTAACACCACGCCGTGTGTTAACTAATAGAATTTAAATAAAAACTTCAGAAAAAAAAGGAGAGTCCTTTTTTAGTAGTCTTTTTGCGGCACCTAACACCTTCTATTCACACTTATCATAGATGTTTTTTGTTTCTTTATCTATTTGTTGGCTTCGTTAGTGTCCTTCTACACCCCTCCTCAAATTGTAAACTCCTCGAGGTAACATTCCTATTTTATTTTTTAGTCGGCGGACACCCATGACATTCGAAATTGGTTGGAACGGAACCATCTCTTGAATAAATTAAGTCATGCGTGAAAACCCAAATTTGTGTTACAACTCCACAGAATCAAGCCCTTGCTAATTGGTAGTCAAACATGGCCCCTATTTTTAGTATTTAAAACTCATGATGCCCGGTATTTTTTTTTTACCGTTTTGTACACAGAACTTCTACGTATCATCCTGACAATGTCCGTGCTTTGATAACCCAATCAGAAAAAAAAGAGCGCAGAAACACGTAATCATAGAAACCACTAGATGGATGCATAATGCCGGCAGTAGTCTTAAAACACCCCCAAGAAATGTTGTTCTCAAGTGTGATTCTCAGCTAACTGTTCCTGCGGGAGGAAAGGAAGACACAAGCTGATGTACACACACGTTTAGGTCTGTTATTTCAACGACCCGGATTTGAATTTGTTGAAATATCTTCCATTGTCCACCAGTCCCCAAAGAAAACAGGAAAACGGGGACCCAGGTTGGCACTCCACCTCATTTGGCCCATGCTTTTGTGAAATCATAGACTTTTCGAGCTGGAAAATTCACAGGGTCGCTTTGCTCTGTCTTTCATTTTGTAGAGAAGAAACTTGAGGCCGAGAAGCACTCTGTGTGCTCGGGCCTCACAGCTCCTTAGGAACACGACCCAGGCCCTTTCTTGGGCTGCTGGAAACTGAATGTTTCTGCAGCACCTTAACATCGTATGAATAACTTGTAAAATGTATACATACATGGAGCATGGGTGCGTAGAAAAGATCATCTATATCCTAGTACCCAAATAAATCATTGTTTTCATCTTTTTTTAAGATTTTGTTTCTAAGTAATCCCAACATCCAATGTGGGGTTTGAACTCACCACCCAGAGATCAGGAGTCACATGCTTCACACACTGAGCCAGCCAGGTGCCCCCGTTGTTTTTGTTTTTAAATATTACTTTCTAGTATCTTTCTTTGACTTGCGTACGATTTTAATAGATTTTTCTATGTGTATAAAATTTCGCTGTGTGCTTTTCACTTAACGTGCCATTCTTATATTTTTCTTGCTGAAAGGTTTTCATGAGCTTAATTTCACTCCATATTTAATACGCTGCCCAATGAATGTGCTGTAATTTACTTATCTCGTTTCCATTTGGACGTTGAGGTTGTTTTCACGTTTTGCTTTTATAAATAATTCTGGAGTAAGCATTCCATGTGAATTCATGGTCAATATCCCTGGCAATTCCTATAGAACAAATTTCCTGTAGGATGATATACAGGAATGAAGATTTTTTTTAACATCACTGACTCACACTGTCAAAGGGCTTTCTTCAAAGGATGTGACAATATCAACAATAGTGTGTGAGAAAGAGTTTACAAGGTTTATCCTCAGCAGGTGCTGTCATTTAAAAATAAATCACTGAGGTGCCTGGGTGGCTCAGTTGGTTAAGCCTCAGACTTTGGCTCAGGTCTCATGGTGTGTGGGTTTGAGCCCCACGTCTGGCTCTGTACTGACAGTGAGGAGCCTGCTTCGGATTCTCTGTCCACCCCCCCCCCCCCCCCCGCCCCTTTGCCTCTCCCCTGGGTGCTTGTTCTCTCTCTCTCTCTCTCTCTGAAAAATAAATAAACATTAAAAAAATATAAAAATAAGTCACTAATTTAACAGGCAAAATAGCTCCCAATCATTCTTTTATTTTGCATGTATTTGCTTATTCATGAGATCAAACATTTTCCAATTTGTTTGTTTTCCTGATATCTTTCAAGGCTAGATTAATCCATTATCTTTTTATCTTAATGATAAGCTAAGACACTGAAGATGAAAGGCAATGGAGAGCAGAGAGAGGCAGAAACGGTTAGTGACGCCCCCACTAAGGTGATGATTATTTCAGATGGTATTGTCAGGTACATTAATATACAAATTATGAGAAACAGAGGAAGCAAAAATCATGAGATTTGAACAGATAATACTGTCCAACTACTTCAGACTGGCTCAGTTGTAGATCTTAAGGGGCTTCTAGCCTTTGCTAAATTTTTACAAACTAAATGCACTGATGTAAAGCGATTAATTTAATATTAAGAGGAAGCATGCATAGCATGATGGGTCTATAGCGATGCTGGGCAATATGGTAGCCAGTAGGGGCATGTGGCTATTGAATGCTTGAAGTAGGGCTCGTCTGAATTGGGATGAGCTATAAGTACAAAACAGATGCCTGGTTTGGAGGACTTAGCATGCAAAAACAGGAATGTAAAATATCTCGATATATTTTTTTTTTTTGAGAGAGAGACAGAGACAGAGAGAGTTGGGGGGAGGGGCAGAGGGAGAGAAAGAGACTCTTAAGCAGGCTTCATGTTCAGAGCAGAGCCCCATCCAGGGCTCAATCCCAAGACCCTGGGATCATGACCTGAGCCAAAATCAAGAGCTGGACACTCAACTGACCACCTAGGCACCCCTCATTAATATTTTTAAAAAATTATTTTAATTTAACAATTTTTTTTATTAATTACACATTAAAATGCCAATGTTTGGGATATATTAGGTTAAATAAAACATATCATTAATGTTACCTGTTTCAGCTTTTCTTTTTTAAATAGGAGATCTGGAGAATTCGTGTTGCATATATGGCTCACATTGGCTGGCACAGGTCTAAAGAATCATTATGAGCTCAGATTTTAGGAAGGCCAATACAAAATTTCAGTGCTTTAGCCAGAGACCTAAAAGGGTATATGACTCAAGACAGACAGGGGGGGGGGGGGGGAATGCATGACAAAATTAAGTAAAGAGATTGGCTTTGCATCAACCAATATGACAAGCCAGGAGGGCTCTGATGAGCTCAGATATTTATTATTAAATTCAGATTTTAAAGGACTTGCTACAAAAGAGAAACGTAAAGGAGTGAAACCAGTAAGTGTCAGGACTCTTCTTTGGGTGAGCTGGGTTAGAAGCCAAAGGAGCTTTGAAAACTCTGTCCAGGGCACCAAGAAGAACAGAGGACAAATACTGTGTAGAACCCGGCAGAGTATTACCATAGGAAACAAGGAAGATGGAATTATGCATCTCCGATTTTGCTTCTGTCCTTTCCATAAAGATGAACCATCTTTACGCTGGAAAAGGGACACAACATCTCAAGAGGAAAATGGACACAAGATAGAAGGGAAGTCAGTCAAGAATATCCAGGTGTTAGAAATAAGCATTCATCTCTAACTGCAGATAAATGTTATTTCTGGGTAATGAAATCAATGCTAGTCTTCGGCACTTGTTCCAAAATTGACCTCATTTAGTTCCTAGATTAGTTCCATGAGAGCATGGATGTAATCTCTTTCATTCATTCCTGTACCCTCAGTGCCTAGACTCTTGCCTGGCATATATCAGTAAATATATGCAGTATAAGTACACAGAGAATTATAGAATGGCCAGATAATTGAAATGGGAAAACATCCAGGTCATCAAAATGGCGAAGTGAGGATTCTGAATTGTGTAGCTACCCAAACATCATGCAGATGAGATGTCAATAGTTTAAAATTTTTTTTTTACAATTGACTAATTAAAAAAATTCGATGTACCAAGATTCTTTTAGAACTTACATCTAATTTAATCTATACAATAACACAATTTTTAATTTTTTTTAAGGCTTTTGTTTTGTTTTTTTTTTCAAAGTAATCTCTATACCCTACAAAGGGCTCAAACTTACAACCCTGAGATCAAGAGTCTCATGCTCTACCGACTGAACCAGCCAGGCGCCTCCCACGTAATAACACAATTAATTACTATTATACATAATATTATGGATATTATATTATACACATTTTACAGATAAGGAAACTGAGGCTCAAAGTTCAGTAATTTGGTTAGGGTTCATATAGCTGGCAAGCAGAAAAGCTCCCCACAGAATGCATCCATCTGGCTCCAAAGTCTTGTTATTTTCACTCTACTGGTTGTCCTTGGAATGGGAAATCATGAACCAAAATACATACAATAAAGAAGACTGTGTTAAACTCTCCTAATTTCTTTTTTAATTAACTGGCTACATTGATCGATGCCATACATAACTGGCTTACACACCTCAAAAAAAAAATCGGTGAAACCCTTCAAATCTGAATATATAAAGTTCCTAGAAGAATTCCCTAGCTCTTCTGGGTAAAACAGAGGTTCAGAGACTTATCCAGATAGCTACCCATTCGCCTTTGCAGAGGTTCTAACCCACTGCCATAAACAAAGTGGAATCACATTTCAGCTGGTCATTTGATAAGGTCACTTGTAATAGTCTTGCGACTAAGGCTGGATTGTGATGAGGGCAGTGTGATGGTCAGACCACTTGGAAGTACGTGGGGACACTGCTCTCAAGGGGAGTTATTGACCTGCGTGGAGCCGAAAGGAAGTCGTGGGGCATAGAGCTCTGTTCTTGACCTTTCTGTGTTAAAAAATGTGGTCAGTGACTCCGAGAAGGTAATCCCATCCCCATTTTTAGTGGATCACATGACTTTATACCCACTCCTCCACTTGGACAATTAGTGTTTCACTGCCATTTACACATATTTTTCTACTTGTCTCCTTTTCTACTTCTTTTCTTCTTTTCTGCTGCTTCTTCCTCTGGTAGAACAAGATGTGAGCTCAATGGATTTGCCTTTGGAAAGTGCATTCTATGTAGACACTTAATACACGCACCTTCCTTGCACACCTTAAAAGGAATCTTTGGCTCTTTAGCCCTCAAGAAAGAACCAAGAGAATCTGAGTCTGTCCATTCCTATCATTACTCCAAAAGGGTCTTTGGGGCATCAACCAGACATTCTCTGTGGCAAACATTCCAGTTCTCTGAGGCCACTGGTCCTGTTCTCTCTACCCACCCCCACCCCCCACTTTGGAATATCCCTACTATTCTTCTTGATAATGGGAACTGTCATTTCTGTCACACAGACACAACTCCCTGCTCCAAACCATTCCTTCCTCTCCATCTCCCCCGCTGTCACTGGCCACCCCCATCATAGCTCTGAATCACCCTTGCCATTTCTGACCCATGGCCCTAGTGGAGATATGGGAGGAGCCTTTACTCTATCCATGGTAGAATCCTTTCCCCAGGCTCCCGGGGGAAGTGCCCTCGCTCTCAGTTATTCTCAAGCTGCCCTGAGTGTCACGGCCCATCTATTGCCTTTAATTACAATTTATTTAGCTTTATGCTATGCTGGGAACGGACAAGATAATCAGTTAGTTCATTTAAATAAGATTTACTGGACAGTTACTCTATGCCAGGAACTGAGCTAAGCATGAGAGATAAAAAAATTCATAAAGATGTATTCCTTGCCCTTAAAAAAAAAAACAAACGTAAAATTGAGGAAGACGGAGGAAGTAAGTAAATCAGCTCCAATTCAGGGTAATGGATGCCAGGTGCTGGCCGTACTATATGTGTGATGCTGTGCACACTCAGAGACAGGGTTTCTAAATCATCCTGACGGGGGAGTCACTCAAGGTGAAGTCTTAAGTACAGGTTCGCTGTGTAAATAAAAGGGAGATGCGTGTTCCGGGCAGGAGCGTCAGCATGAATAAAGGCAAGAAACCCTGATGAGGCGGTGCTTTGGGACCTGCGATCTGTCTGGAATGGGGAACGTACAGGTCAGGGGTGTTGCGGGGGCAAACCAGGTTGGCTTGGGATCATAAGAGAGTTTAGATTCTACTTTTCTTTAAATTATTTTTTTTAATATATTTTTTTAAGAGAGAGTCTCGGAGAGAGAGAAACAGAGTGTGAGTAGGGGAGGGGCAGAGAGAGAGGGAGACACAGCATCCGAAGCAGGCCCCAGGCCCTGAGCTGTCAGCACCGAGCCCGACGCGGGGCTCGAACTCACAAACCTCGAGATCATGACCTGAGCCGAAGTCGGACGCTTCACCGAGGGAACCACCCGGGCGCCCCTAGACTCTCTTTCTTAATGCTGTTGGTAGCCAAGGGATGGTTTTTTAAGCTGGGGTGTGACAAGATCTGGTCTGCATTTTGGAAGGACTGCCTCTGGCGGCCATGGAAGATCGGGGGGGGGGGGGGTAGGGAGAAGACAAGAGGAAGGAAGGGCCATTAGGGGTTAGGTGGTACTACAGACAGAAACTGGTGAGAGTCTTAACTGGGCCTCTGAAGAAAAGATGGGTTTGAGAGTGATTTAGGGGGTAAAATTGAAAGAACATCATGCAAATGTGTATTTGGGGATGAGGAGGTGGGGAGACGTACAAGGGAACGTGGGTTTCCAGCTGGAACGAATTGGGTGGACAAAGGTGTCACCTACCAGCAACACCCAGGAAGGGTAGGTTGAGGGGAAGGACAATGGCTTTGCTGTTGGAAACACTGAGTCTGAGATGTTTATGAAGTGTAGGGGAGGGATGTGTAGGGTTGTCCAGAGATCATGACGCCCATGGATGCCATCAGTGCGTGCCTTGTGACTGAAACCCTGGGTTTTGACAAAGTCACCCAGGAAGCCAGGACAGAGTGCTAAGGACTGAGGACTGAGAATGGAACCCTGGAAAAGGTTCACGGTTGGTCTTTGTTGTCTTGCTTTGTTTTGCTAAAATGGAGACTCCAGAAGAATTTTTTTTTTTTAGAGAGTAATTTTTTTTTTCAGAGAGGGCAAAAAGTATTCATCCATTTGTTTGTTCAATATTTCCTGAAGGCCTCTAGGAGGCTGGGAACACAAGATCCCTGCCTTCGTGCAGCCTCCATGACAGCAGTGACAAGAGAGAGCCAGCAGGAAAGAAGTAAATGATAGAATGTGTTAGGGGGTGACAAGTGCTGCGGAGAAAAATATGTCTACCTAAGGAGGACAAGGAGAGTTGGAGGAGGGTGTGTGTGTGCTTGAAGTAGTGATTAAAGGAAGAATTCCTTGAGAAAGTGAGGAGAGATGGAGAGAGCCAGGCAGATTTCCATGGAAAGAATATTCTAGGCAGCGCAATAGCAAGTACAAATAATCTGAACCTCAAAGAGTAGCAAGGGGGCCATGTGGCTGCAGCAGAGTAGCAAGGGTAAGGGTAGCAGATTAGACCATAGAAGTACCAGCGGGGCGCCTGGGTGGCTCAGTCGGTTGAGCGGCCAGCTTCGGCTCAGGTCATGATCTCGCGGTCCGTGAGTTCGAGCCCCGCGTCGGGCTCTGTGCTGACAGCTCAGAGCCTGGAGCCTGTTTCGGATTCTGTGTCTCCCTCTCTCTGACCCTCCCCCATTCATGCTCTGTCTCTCTCTGTCTCAAAAATAAATAAACATTAAAAAAAAAAAATTAAAAAAAAAAAAAAAAGAAGTACCAGGTAGACAAATCACATAGAGGCTTTTGTAGGAGGCATAGCTTTTTCTCGGAGTAAAATAAGAATCCACTGGAGGGTTGTGAGCAAAGGGTAGACAGTTCCTGACTTAGCTTTGAAAAGGTTGTTTTGATGGCTGCATTGAAGATAGACTGTTGGAGGCCGTATTAGTCAAGGTTCTCCAGGGAAACAGAATCAGTAGGATATTTATACACATACAATAGATTTATTGTAAGGAATTGGTTCATGCAATTGTGAAGGCTGGCAAATCCAAAATCTACAGTTGGCTGGAAGGCTGGAGATGTAGGAAAGAATTGAGGTTTGAGTATGAAAGCAGTTTGCTGGCCGAATTCCCTCTTCTCTGAAGAAGGGTAGTCTTTCTCATAAGGCCTTCAACTGATTAGATGAGGCCCAGTCACATTATGGAAGGCCACCATCATTGCTCCAAGTCGACTGATTTAAATGTTAATCTCATCCAAAAATTACCTCCACGGAAAATCTAGAATACTGCCTGACCAAATGCCCAAATACTTCCCGGGTACTGTGTGGCCCAGCCAATTTGACGTATAAAATTAATCATCACAGAGGCCGATGAATGGCAGTAACAAGGAGACCAATTAAGAAGTTGTTGTATTTACACAGGGGCGAGATGATGACGGTTCCCAGCCAGGATGTTACGAGAGAGGTTGTGAGACGTGGTCAACACCTGGATAGCTTTGCCTGTGGCAGTCACACTGCTGGAGGACAAAGATGACCAGAAATCGTCCCTGAGCTCAAAGAAGTACTCATGCTTTGTAACAGTTATCAAAAACCGTGATTACTTATTGTCCATGGCATTTCGGATTACTCTATCATCTTCGTGGTTCAAATAATAAAGGTTATGAGTAATAAAGGATCATCCTCAACATGTACAACAGAAAGGCACAGGAGGGGGCCTACCAATCCAAAAGCACGCCGTCCGCTGCATCCTTGTCCTCTATCCGTCTTGCTCATAATTCACAATCATCACGACGAGTACTGTGAATTCACTGGATCCCGCACAGAGTGTGCCGGAAACTAAGCAAAACTCCATCGCCTTGGAAGGGTAGGTTGGTGTCCCGAGCAGGAGATAACACGGTGCACTTTATCAGGTCATGGGTCATGGTGAAAGTGATTTTCTCAGGACTGGCCTCCATCTTTTTAAGGAGCTGGAGATAATCCAAAGAAGGTGGGGGTGGGGGGTGGTCTCAAAACGGGATTTCACAAATAAATTGGAACGGTTAACTTAGTGAAGAGAAGAGGTATATTCATTCCTCCAACAAAAGTTTTTTTTTTTTGACCCCTACTATCTGCCAGACGGGCTAGGTCCTAGACAAAAAAGAATGAAACTCAGCTCTTTGCATTCAAGGATGGTTGTAGTAAAATGGAAGAGTGAGAGATTTTAGTTCAACCTTCTTTTTATTATTTTTTGAAACCTTGGACTAGCCTAGGCAAAGGTTTTTTGTCTTGTTTTGTTCTTTTAAAGTCTGTGTATTTAATTTGAGAGAGACAGAGACAGCATGAGCAGGGGAGAGGCAAGGAGAGAAAGAGAGAGAGAGAGAGAGAGAGAGAGAGAGAATCCCAAAAAGGGTCCTTACTGCTAGCACAGAGCCTGACGTGGGGCTCGAACTCACAAAACTGTGAGATCATGACTTGAGCCTAAACCAAGAGTCAGGTGCTTAACTGACTGGGGCTTGAACTCATGACTCTGAGATCAAGAGTTGCACGCCTCACAGACGCCCCGGGTGACAGATCTTAAAATGTCAGGGTTCACCTGGTGCGCTATGAACTATGATGGGTGCTGGTCTTCGATGCTGTGGAAGCACGTAAAGACACCCCTAACCTAGTCTTGGGGGGTCTGAGAAGACATGCCAAGATTGTCAAAAATTCAGGAACACAGAATTCAGCTAAAGAACAAGTCTATTAAAAAAATCTATTTAAAATTCAGAATCCTGGGGCGCCTGGGTGGCTCAGTCGGTTGAGCATCCGACTTCGGCTCAGGTCATGATCTCATGGTCCGTGAGTTCCAGCCCCGCGTCGGGCTCTGTGCTGATGGCTCAGAGCCTGGAGCCTGTTTCAGATTCTGTGTCTCCCTCTCTCTCTGACCCTCCCCCGTTCATGCTCTGTCTCTCTCTGTCTCAAAAATAAATAAACGTTAAAAAAAAAATTTTAAAAAAAATTCAGAATCCTTCATTTAGCTGTAAATATCACCAAAAAATGACATTCCCTTATTCCTCTTGTTTCCTAAGCCCATAGTCCTTAATGGGTTTGCACAAACGTTGAGTGGAATCAACTTACCAGAACCAATTGGAGCTGCCAGATGGTGGAATGGACTGTCTCTTAAGGTAGTGAGCTCTCTGTTGACAGAGGTATCCCAAGCCTACGGAATGTTAAGGAGGCTAAGTAATCTGTCTGGACACTGCAGGAGGATTTCTGCATCACGTGAGATGCAGAGGCAGAGAATTGATTTTTTTAAGCTTTTAAGTCTTACCTGGGAACTGGAGCAAGCTTAAGAGTGATGTCTCTGGAGGGGTGTCCGGGTGGCTCAGTTGGTTAGCACCTGACTCTTGATCTCAGGTCTCGATCTCAGGATGGTGAGTTCGAGCCTGTGTTGGGCGTGAAAAAAAAAAAAAAGGGATGATGTCTTTTGAGAGGCAATATAATGTAGAAAGACCATGGATTCAGACTTTGGAGCCAGAAAGAACTGGACTTGAGTCTTTTTTGGTCTTCAGTTTACTCACCTGTGAGATGGTGCTAAAAATAACCCTTGGTGATATTATTATAGTATGTATATTAGTATGTATTAATGCATACATATTAATATAGTATGTATCTTAAGGCGGTGCTTAATTCCTGGCACAGTGTGGTAGAAATCTGTGAATGTTAGTTCCCTTCCTGCCCTAAGGGGCACATTTGAAGATAGTGACTATTTAAAAGCAGCACTTGGAGAGATCCAAAAAAAATTCGATGTAAACACATTCCTGCCTTTTCATGGTGAATAAGCTCACCATTTTTTTTTTAACAGAAGTTTTGCTTTTTTCCACATTACACAACAATTTGAGCATACTGTATCAAGATATTTGAGTGGAAATTATAAAATCCATATATAGGACACGTTTGGCCCTTCTGGTAGATTTGCCAGCGCAGAGCCCAACCTTTGCTTCCCTACATCAGTGCTGTGCTGTCTTATCACCATTCTCAGGTAGGTTGGGGACTGAACTGACTATGGCAAGACACGGGAACCTATTGACCTTCAATATACACAGAGTAGGGAGGATGGTCAAAGGTGGAGAGTTCCAAATCCAGTTCTGAAGCCAAAGCATGAGATGGGGAAGAAGAGGGAAGAATGTTGGAGACCAAGTGTCTTAGTCAGTTCCGGCTGCTATAACAAATTACCACAGGCTGGGCAGCCTTAACCACAGAAATTTGTTTCTCATGGTTCTGGAAGCTGGAAGTCAGAGATCAGGGTGCCAGCATGCTGGGGCTCCGGTCAGAACCTCTCCCTGGTTTGCAGATGGCTGTCTTCATGTTGTGTCTTCTCATGGCAGGGAGAGAGAACGAGAAAGCAAACCCTGTCTTATCTCTTAGTATAAAGGCACTAACCCCAACAGAAGGGCTCTGTTCTCATCATCTAACCACCTTCCAAAGTTTTCACCTCCAAATACCATCATGCTCAACGTTAGGGATTAGGGGCTCAACATAGGAACTTTGGAGAGACACAAACGTTCAGTCCATAACACCAAGACTCCACAAGAATGAAGTGGGCTCAATTCAACACAAATGGGTGGTGAGCTCTGAGGAAGTCTAGAACCCAGAGTCTAGAAAAACTGTTATGTGGTCTAGCTCTTTCTAGGCATCTGGCATATATTCCTACTGAAGGTTCCAGATCCATTGAAGGGTTACCCAGAGATACGCTTCTTACACTTTCTACCAAAGACTCCCTCGGACCAAAGAGAATGAACACATAACCCCCCCAAACTCTGCCTCATGCCTGAAATTGCTATGAATTCTTTTTGTTTTATTTAAAAATTCCTCTGACTTCTGTATTCTACTTTATAATATTACTATCGTTTAATAACCCCCTCAAAAATGTCTTGGCATAAGATGGGCACGTCAGGAAACTCCTATTCCTTGGCATAACAACCTTACCTAACGCATGCCTAGCTCAGACTGAGTGATATAAACATAGAAGTTAATACCAAACCACTGATTACATTAGCTGACCATCATGCTTTGGGGGCCTTACGATTTATATACCTTGAAGAGGTAGGTATCTAGTAGACAGATGGTCAGTAAATCTTGGTTTACTCATCTAGGCTTTTGCATGTTCTTATCTGAATCTGGATATTTCCAAGCATATGCTTCCCCCCGCCCCCAGTAGAAGTTCATTTCTACTCATTTAAATAGATTCAGCACTGATTGAATATGTTTTGAATGTGTATAAGGCATGGTCTGTCGTATTGGAGACTCCCAAGATGAATGCCTTGGATTCCAACGCACCTAATTTCTATTTTCACCAATGACTTGGGGAGAATTCCCTAAGAGACTGCTCTGATCACCTTTTCTTCTCTGTTGATCCCAGTCCTGCACGATGAATCCTATATTCTTGGAATAATTTTCCTCATGTGTTGCTTTCACTAATGGTAATGTGAAGAAAACTTAGTTTGTGGAGATAGAAAATAACTCTTATGTAGATCCAAGGTGAGAAGTTACTTTTAAAAACAGTTTTCCTAATTGCCTCCTCTCCACGATGTGTTTAGAGGTTGGTTTTATGATTATGCATGTGGAGGGAGGGCTCACGAAAGTAACCTTTTGCAGACTTTGAGAATGAAAGGAAATGGGAAGAAAACCAAATGAGTTCCACCGAAGACCATGTCCTCTACACTTAGGAAACCAAAGTGGTTTCTATAATTCTATAATTCTTATGATTTGGAAAAGCACTTTGATCTAAATCCATATCTTCTGGTATTGCCTAGCACCAAAAAAAAAATTTTGAAACAACTTTAAGTATGACAGGGGTGATTTTGATTTTCTATTCTCTTCTCTTGTAACCAAGCCCAAGCTCATTTGACTTGCCCCACAACAGACCAATAAATAAGTCAAGAGGAAAGATGTTGGGGCAAGGCAAGTTATTTTATTGGGAAAGCCAACAAACCAAAGAGGTGGCAGACCATTGCTCCAAAGAACCACCTCGACTAGGCACGGAATTTGAGCTTCTTTTGTGTTAGCAAAAGGGGGAATCAGAAGGGGGTTGGAGTCCAAAGGTGACTGACGTCTGTAGACATCTGAGGAAGGTGGTGTAACTTCTTTGTCCTTGGTCGAGTTGATCTTTGAGAACAGGACTCTGGTCACGTCGTTCCTGCAACTCCTAAACGTAGCATAGTCGTTTCTGTATGCACTTTCTTATCTCCGAGGGTGATGTTGGTGTTGGGTAAAAGTGGTTTTTGCAAATCTTTGCTGCAACATGCCTACGTACAGGGCTAAGCAAAAGTTTCTAAGCTGTAGGCCACGGCAGCGAAGGAAATGGAAGCCCTGTGGATTTAGACATGCTAAGTTCGTCTCTGTTATATTATAGAGAAAATCTTTTCCTCCGCGTCTTGAGAGATTTATTCTATTTAATAACTCGGAGGGCATTTGCATTTCTTATTTTCTGGCTACATTTCCAGGATTGCAAAATTATTGATTGTTGTGGGTATTATTGTCACCTCTTAATTATCCCCCACAATTTATTTAGGACATTTCTGGATCACTTTTGCCGACCTCTTTTTTTCTTTCCAAACGTTTCATAGCAGCAGAGAATGGGGCAGATCAGTGTTGGTTGAGTAAACAGAGGAGTTGGTACATTTCCAGAATATGCAAATGCATTGTCATGTTAAGTTTAAAAACATATCCCATGGAAGTTAGATGTATTCCGCTCCATAACCTACATCAAATACAATGGATGCTGCCTGTCTCTCTCCCCTCCCTCCAGCCATCCTCTACAGTGTGAACCTTGAATTCACAAGAGAAGTTAGTTACTAGAAAATTACCTAGAAATCAGAACTCATTCCTCTTTCAATTTTCTGAAAACAAAGTAATCATCGGGGGACCCTCCCATATCTCTACCATGAATGTGCATATGTGCATTCCTGAATTGCGCAATCCGTGAAATGTACATTTGTGAACCATGACCCCGAAGAGCTGGCTCTCCAGATGCCAAAAAAGGGCACGTATTTTCAGATGTCGAATGCATATTATCATCAGCTGTCATTAACAACAGCCTATTTCTGCATTTTGTGGTCCAGCTTCCAAACGATCTCATCCAAGAAGTTTCTCCCTCTTGCTCTCGGTTTGTTGTGGGGGGCTGGGGGCTGGGGAAGAAAGGTCTGAGACATGAAGCTTTGTCACTGAAAGTGGCCCTTTGGCGGCTGGACATAACCTTATATAGTAACTTCACTTCACACTCCCTGTGCTAGAAAGATCTGTATGGAATGCGGTGACTTTTCATGCTGATAAGGACATTCCACAAGAGAATGCTGGGGTCGGGTTAAGGAAGGATCCCTGCAGCATGATTACCCGTTAAATGCCGGCTCTTGTTTCAGACCAGTGAAGGGTGGCAGCTGGCAGAGTTTTTATTGGTCATAGACGCTCTGACCTGGGCTTGGCCCATTTTTCTTCTAAACATTTGGAATTGCAAGCCAAAATGCACTTCCCGCGGAGTGAGTTTGCCTCTGCTAGACTTTCAGTGTGGTAGTTTATTATTATAGGGGTGACAGAGACTCAGAGTCACTAGCAAGCTATTGTTTCCCTTTGCTGAGAACCGCAGGAAGAGACAAAAAAAGCCCATCAGAAAATAATTTATCTCGACTTTCGCAAGCCAGTGACAAAACGAATTGACATGAGGCTGAGTGAACTGCCCTGTGTCACCAAGGACAAAAAGTGCCTCCGGACGTGACCGCACATCTAAGGAGTTTCGCTGCTGATCTTGGGTGCCCCCCTGGCATAGAAACGTGGCATTCAGGGACTCCGAGAAAATCCTTTCTCTGCATAAAGGAGAAATGAAGAAGGGAGGCACTCAGGGCCATGCAGACCACCAGATCGGCAGAAAAGTAGAGTGGCTTTGTCATGCTGTAGCTTTTATCACGGGCACCTCCCTGGTTTCCAGACAGTGGGCTTCTCGTGAGCCCACCCTGACTTTTCGTCTTCGTTGCCAGCACAAAGCAGGCTGCTTCCCTTCCCCTTCTTTCTCCTTTGCTGGCCTTCCCTTCTCCTTCCCCCCATGTTCTTCCCTTTCTAGCTCTTTCTCCTCGTGTTCTTTCTTCCTCAACTCCTAGCCACTGAGTGCTTCCTATATGCCAGGTTCTGTGCCCAAGTACATTTTGGAAAGCCTGATGCATGGTGAATTTCAGTGCCTGCACATCCTCCTCAATATTAAGAAAAGAACTCCCCCAGCCCAAATCATTTTGTTCTCAGCCCAATTCTGTGCCCCTTTCAATGGCTTTTGGTTTCTGCATTTAAAAAAAAAAAATCACCACTGTTATGTATTAAGCCTGATCAAGCCTGGTGGTGATCACCCAAGCCATTGACTTATGTACCCAGTCACAAAACCCTGGGATCACAGCGGTGAATAAACAGAGACTCTCTCTTCAGAAGCCTTGGCGGTCAGAGAGAAAAGCAACATGCAAACAAGCAATAAACATATTATGTCAGGTGGACATAAGCAACGTGAAGGAAAACAAACGGTATCAGGTGCAGAGAGAGTGGCCAGGCATACAGTTGGGTGCTTTCTGGGCAAGGGACTCAAGCGCGTCCTATAGAAGCTGTATCGGGAAAAGCATTACAGCCGGAGGGAAAGGCAAAGGCAAAGGGCTGGTTCGGAGAGTGCCTGAGTGTTCAGGAAGAGTAGTTTGGCAGGAGCGGAAGTGATGAGGGGGAAGTGACAGCAGATGAGTCACAAGCGGGCGGGGGTGAGATCTCTGACAACCTCCTAGGCTGCGGTCAGGGCCCTGACTTTCCCTCCGAGTCAGATGGGAAGCTCGCCAACTATGTTGAGCAAGGGGAAGTGGGGTATGACCTCCTGCATGGAATGGGGGCCACCGCCCTGGTGTTGATAAGCAGGAGAGAGAGTGCGAGTTAAGTCCTTAGGTCTTGGGCCAGGCCCTGCCTCTTGCTACTTGTGTGGCTGAGGGTGAGTTACTTAATTTTGGTTTGCCTTCTGTGTGGCAAGCGTATCTACCCCCTAGGGTTGTTAGAAGGATTTTATAAAATAATATTTGTAAACTACGTATTTGTTACACATATAAAATAAATGTACTTTTAAAGGATCACACTTTGCAAGGTATTCAGTTACGACCTACCTTTCAGCAATTAATACGAGTATTTTCCCGAAGGCCCCATCTCACAGGTGACCAGGTCAGGACTCGTATCTAGGTCTGCACGACCCTGAGCCCATTTGACCATACAGTGGGGTACCTGCCTCCTTCCCTCAGCCACCTCGGCTGCTAGAGCCATCATGATAGTCACAGTGTGTTATGGGTTGACTTGTGTCTCACCCCAAATTCCTGTATTGAAGTCCTAACCTCAAGGACCTCAGAATGTGACTTTATTTGGACACAGAGTCTTTCCGGAGGTATTCCAGTTAAAATAAGGTCACCAAGGTGGGTCCTAACCCAATATGATGGATGATGTCCTTATAAAAAAAAATGGAAATTTGGACACAGACGCTTTTAGAAGAAGCATGGCCTTGCCAACACCTTGAGTTGAGAATTCTCGCCTCCAGACCTGCGAGAGGGTAAATGTGTGAGGTTTGGGGCCCCTGGGCGGCTCAGCCGATTAAACATCCGTCCGACTCCTGATTTCGACTCAGGTCATGATCTCACAGTTCATGAGTTGAAGCCCCACATCGGGCTCTGGGCTGATGGTGCAGAGCCTGCTTGAGATCCCCTGTCCCCCTTTCTTTCTGCCCCTCCCCTGCTCTCTCGCTCTCTCTCAGAATAAATTAAAAAAGTGTCTGAGCACTCAGCTTGTGCCACTTTGTTACGGCAGCCTCAGGAAAGGAATATGCTGTGTGCCGGTTATCTTTAATATTTTATACATTCAAATTAGTCTTTGCCAAGTTTCTAGCAAAGACAAGGGCTAGACTCCCAGCCAGGCTAAGAGGCCTGAGTTGCGCGGACCTTCCTTATTGTTCAAACCCTTAGCCCCAGAGGTGAATGACAAGCTGTATCAGATCATTTACAATGAAAGGTGATTGCAAGTAAGCGCGATTACCGCGGCCTCTGATGTGCGCTCATTTCCTCCTGTAATTAACCTGTCAACACCACCTGCTAATAAACCTAAGGGGTTTGCCAACACCGATCAAGTGCAGGGCGACAAAACTGGATCCCGTGGAAAAATGTCACATCAAAGTTGCCGAAGTGTTTAAAACAATCCGTTCTGATTCTGCTGACTTTCTAAGGAAGACAGATCATCTCTGATGGGCAGAGGCGGGCGGCACCGGGTCGTCTGGCGGGGTCCCTCGTTTTGACTGCCGGCTGGGTGGCTTCATTTCAGCCCAAGACCTTAATTCCTACCCGTGATTCCTTGTAGCACACACACCGAGAAAGGTAATGTGTCGGCTGGGAATGGATGTAACCACACTACACTATCTGTGAAGGAGATCTTGCCAGGGACTCTCTTTATTTGTTTTTTGAACATCTGTGCGCTGCAGGGGCATACGAATCTTTAATGAGTATAATGTTCGTTATTCTACTTAATATTTTCCCTCAACCTTGATCTCTTCCCCTAGATTATTTAAATTTCCTAATCATAAGCTCAAGGACCTATGATTTCCACTCACTTGCTATAGCCTGCACACTTTTCTGGAAACACTTGGTGAATTGCCCTCGCTCTGCTGTGAAGCAGCCTCGGAAGCTGGGGGCGGCTTCCAACTGAAAGTCTGAACCATTGTTCGGTAATTTCATAACTAACTTTGCAATCAAGATTCTAGATTTAAGGGGCCAGGTGTGGGAGACTAGAGCTCTTGATTTGAATTCCGCTCTGTCGCCCACCAGCTGTGATTGAATTTCTCTGGGTTTCAGCTTCTTCGACTGTAAAATAAGGGCGGTGATAACATCCCTGTTGGGATTATCCTGAAAATTAATGCAATAGTATACATAACATGTCTGACACTGAGCAATCACCCTTCACACGGCTGCTATTGTGGTTATTACCACAGGGTGTTACAAAGTGACAACCATTCTTAGAAATGCCTTCTGGGGCACTTGGGTGGCTCAGTTGGCAAAGTGTCTGACTTTGGCTCAGGTCATGATCTCATGAGTTCATGGGTTCAAGCCCCGTTTTGGGCTCTGTGCTGACTGCTCGGATCCTGGAGCCTGCTTTGGATTCTGTGTCTCCCTCTTTCTCTCTCTCTGCCCCTCCCCTGCTCGCACTCTGTCTCTCTCTCTCAAAAATAAATAAGGATTAAAAAAAAAAAAAAGAAGTACCTTCTGAGGCCACGCCCCTCCATAATAATAAAAAAAGGAATATAGATATTTTGCCTCTTAAGAGGCCATTATTGATTATCTGAAAGCAGGAACATCCATACTAATGATTTAAGTCAATGCTCCATCACTATTACGTCAATAGGAGACACAGGACACAGTCAATTTTTCTCATTCTTTGATGTACCCGTTCCATTAATTTAGGTGGGTGCTTTGTAGCACCTGATGGGTCCCTGCCCTTTGAGCAATTCTCCAGAAGAAGAAAATAATGATGGCAATGACAACAATCAATATGGCAATCGACAACAATCAATGACAATAATCAATTCGTGAATATCGATAGCGTCTGCCAGAGACCAGACGCTAATCTAAGGAACTGCCACGGTTCCCCGTGTCCGCGGTCTCCTTTCCGCACTTTCAGGTACCTGAGATCATCCACAATTCGGAAGCCCGTGATTTTCCTTCTGACACCCGGTCAGAGCGTCAGCAGTAGCCTAATGCGACATCACAGCACCTGCGTTGGCCACCGCACTGCATCTGGTCACATCGTATAATCTCACACGGTCACAAGAAGAAGGGTGGGTACGGCGCGATAGGTGTTTTGTGAGAGAGCACATTCACATAACCTTCATGACAGTATATTCGTATCGTTGTCCTGTTTAATTATTAGTCATTTGTTAATTTCTCACTGTGCCTCATTTATATATTACACTTTATCAGGGGTATGCATGTGTAGGAAAAATCACGGTGTAGATAGGGTTTGGTATATCTGTGGCTTCTGGCATCCCTTGGGGTCTTGGAGCATAACTCCTGTGGATCAGAGGGGGCTACTATATATATATTCACTCTCTGAAACTTCCTAAGTCACCCTAAGTAGGCACATCTGTCCCCCCTTTTTTTTTTCATTTGAAGTGACTGAGGCACAGAGAGCTTAGGTCACTTGCTCAAGGTCACGCACAGCTAGTAAGTGGCAAAACACCGGAACCCAAAGAGTTTGTGCAGGGCGTAAAAATACATGCATCTTTACCCCATGCATAGGGTATAATGAAATTTGGGCAAAAATCACAAAGAAATGGTTTACAGATTTAGCATTTTCCATTTTGTTGTATTTGGACTTGCCCTGAGACACCGAATGCGCAAAGGTAGGGGTGAGGATTCTTCTAATTCAGGAACTAATTCCGAGGAGGGAAAAAAGAAGACCAAAGACAGTTTTGTAGTTAAGTGTGATGTGGTAAGAGTTGAACTTGTAAGCTGACTGTAAGGTGTGTCTAGGGTGTTGATTGGGCCAAAGGCTCATCCTGAGCTGAAAGGAAGGTCTCCAAAGAATGGTGTGATTTAAAGACTTAACCTCGTCTTGAGCATTAGCTCTGGAAGCTTCTTTAACAGGGTGAAAACCAATCCTTCAGGCAGATGCTCTTGATTAATGAGTACTTCCAGGTTCTGTAAAGCATGAGAAGACCATGGAGGGCATGGAATTTGAGACGACTGACTTGCTATCCATGCAGAAGATAAATGCTTACCAAGACTCTGCCCATGAAAAACAACAAAAAAAGATAGTCTAATTTTACAGCCACCAAGGCATCATTCAAGAATGTGGAGTGGTTAATCTGCTGCTTGCCCCCTTGCTCCCTCTGCTTTAGCCACCTTGGTCTCCTTGCTGTTCCTGGCACATGCTGTTCCCTCTGCGTGGAACATACTTCTCCCAATTACTTTCCTTGCTCCTTCCCCCTAGTTCCTTCAAGTCTTTGTTCCAAGGTCTCCTTCTCAGCAAGACCTTCTCTCACCTTATTCAAAACTACAAACCAATCACCTTCCACCCTCCCTCGACATGCTTTATTCTCCTTTATTGTTTTATTTTTCTCTATAGTGTTTAGCACCTCCAACATCCTATGTAATATACCTATTTAATCAGCTGACTTCTCCATGAAGCTCCATGAAGGAAGAGGCTTTTGTCTATTTTATTCACTGATGTAGGCCCAGTATTAGAATAGGCAGTCAAGGGGTGCCTGGGAGGCTCAGTTGGCTGAGCGTCCAACTCTTGATTTCAGCTCAGATCATGATCTCACGATCGTGGGATTGAGCCCCGAGTCAGGTTCTGTCCTGGTGTGTGAAGCCCGCTTGGGGTTCTCTCTGTCCCTCTCTCTCTCTGTCCTCCCTTGCTCGCTCTCTCAAAAATAAATAAACGTTAGAAAAAAAGGGATAGACACTCAAGAAGTATTTATTGAATGAATATATGAATAATATGATTTCTTGACGTAAACATGACCAGGAATTGAGCAATGGAGGCCTTACATGTGTTGACTTATTAAATATGCATAGATACATATTTAATATATTTTATCTGATAAAACGCAATTGCCTCATGCATACCATCAAAATATTCCTGTGTGGCAAACACAATATGGATATTTTTCTCTTTATCACGTACTGTGGGAGTGTGAGAACTAGAGAAGTTAAGGAATTCATCCAAAGTCAAATAGTTGGTGATAAAGCCTATGAGGGAAACCTTGATTCAGGACAAAGAAAAGATGTGTCTTCTCGCTGAAAATGTAGGTCATGGTAGTGGGAGCCAGTATTTATCAGATGCCGATGGTTGAGCGCCAACTCTACCTGAAGCAGAGTCCCTGACTAGGGGGCCAGGGAGAGAAGGGGTAACACAGTCTGAAAAATAGAAACCTCAAACAGGAAGTGCAAAGATGGAATAAAAAATAAATAAAGCGATGCCACAGTCCAAACAATTCTTAGCCTTCTTACCACCCCATCAAACTGGGAAATGTCTAGCCAGTATAATTCTGAAGCGAGTAATATCTTTGAAACACTAAATTTCAATCTCTGTTGCTTTCATGCTCTGTGACTCTTATTACCTATTTCACCCTACTTAGAGGAGTTTAGAGTCGCTAAGGTCAATTATAATATAGGAAACATCACTACCACTGTTCGATTTTTTTTTTAATCTTTACTTCTTTTTGAGAGAGAGACAGAGTGTGAGCAGGGAAGGGGCAGAGAGAGAGGGAGACACAGAATCTGAAGCAGGCTCCAGACTCTGAGCCATCAGCACAGAGCCCGATGCAGGGCTTGAACTCATGAACCATGATATCATGACCTCAGCCAAAGTCAGATGCTCAACCGACTGAGCCACCCAGGCGTCCCACGAATTTTCTTTTTTTCAAGAAACAAATCTAACGAACTGCAATTTAAAAGCATAAAGGGTGTGGGGCGCCTTGGTGGCTCAGTCGGTTAAGCGTCCGACTTCGGCTCAGGTCACGATCTCGTGGTCCGTGAGTTCGAGCCCCGCATCGGGCTCTGGGCTGATGGCTCAGAGCCTGGAGCCTGCTTCCGATTCTGTGTCTCCCTCTCTCTCTGCGCCTCCCCCGTTCATGCTCTGTCTCTCTCTGTCTCGAAAATGAATAAATGTTAAAAAAAAAAATTTAAAAAAAAAATAAAAAAAATAGAAGCATAAAGGGTGTAAAAAGTGCTGCTTTTATTCGTCAGTGCATTTGTCAGCTTCTGGCTGGTGGTATGCTGGCCACCACCTCTGGGGACGGTATTGAATACTTTGAGGGAGGAAATAATATGCTTTTGTAAATTAAACATCACTTCCAGGAAGACTGATTAAACACAACTTAACTATAACCTCATTATATATTCAGATTAAGTTCCTTGTCAATCTGTCTCCAGGAAAAAAAAAACAAAACAAAAAAACCTTCCTAATTAAGATATGGTTTCCCTTGGAATAGACCTGTTTTATTTTTTTATTTTATTATTTTTTTTTAACAGATTCCTTCTATGGTATCAAAAGTAGCATTTTATGCTGCTGTTTAGAAAGCCTGAAAGTCTTAACGCCTGGTAAATGAATGCCTCATTTAGAAGTTACCTTCGCCTTGATATATAGGAGAGAGGATTTCCTAGAGGTATGTCTGACGATTATAATGAAAAACCCATCTTACTCACTCAGGGGAAAGTACACAGATTCTCTCCAAGAATCTGTACTTGACTTTCTTACAAGAATACTTGTATCTTTTTCTCTTTACCACTTTGTATTATATATATGCACACAAACATATTTACATATATATATCTATTTTTTTAAACATATTCATGTATATGTATACGTTTAAGTAATGCCAATTTTCTTTTAATGTTTATTTATTTTTGAGAGAGACAGAGACAGGATGCGAGTGGGCTAGGGGCAGACAGAGAGGGAGACACAGAATCCGAAGCGGGCTCCAGGCTCTGAGCTGTCAGCACAGAGCCCGACACAGGGCTCGAACTCATGAGCTGTGAGATCGTAACCTGAGCCGAAGTCGGACACTCAACCGACTGAGCCACCCAGGCGCCCCACACCTAATTTTTTTTTTATAAAAATGGGGCATTTTTATCATAAAGAAAAATCAAAGAATGCAGAAAGTACAAAGTACAAAGCAGTACAAAGAAGTTAAGTACAAAGAAGAAAGTAACCCCTCACACAAAATTATCTCCCCCAAAGGGGAAAGGAAATTAGTATTGGAATCAGGTGAACATCATCGTAGGCCTATATTGTAGACTAAAATGGCTTCAGCAACCAAAAGGACCCTCAGTGATCAAGACGTTTTGGGTATAAAACTCATTCAACCTTCTTAGTCTTCTTTGGGATTTTCCACGTGGATATTGAAAAATATTTCTCTACTTGGAGAAAATCACAGTGCAAGGGAAATGGTAAATAAGAGCCAATGTTCTCCTCGTGGCCGAGGACAATGGTTGGGGGAGGGGAAGTGGAAGCCATGGCAGACGGGAGAGAAGCCCCCCACCCAGAGGACACAGGTATCACTCAGGTAGAGCATATTGTTGCCACGTGGGAGTGTGGCCCCAGTGTTGACCGTCCTTCTGATTCCTTAGAAGAGATGAGGCTTTTGCATTTGTAATTGAAATCTCCTCATTTTAAAATATTTTCACAGGGCTGAGTGGCTCAGTGGCTTGAGTGTCCGACTCTTGATTAAGGCTCAGGTCATGATCTCATGGTTCATGAGATCGAGCCCTGTGTCGGGCCTGCACTGACAGCACAGAGCCAGCTTGGAATTCTCTCTGTCTCCTCCTCTCTGCCCTTCCTCCACTCCTGCATGTATACTCTCTCTCTTGAAATAAATAAATAAGCATAAAAAACATATTCTCTCAAGATTGTTCAAAAACACTATGCAGACCAGATGAAATATGGAAGGTAGGCTGCTGACTGATATTTGTTCTTGACAGTTAGATTGACGTATGGACAAACAATAGATTGGTAAAAACATGATCAGCATATCAAATAATTGTTTCAAAATGAAAGCATCGTATGGATGCTATTTACTTTCTTAAATCATGGTTAATTTTACTGAATCTTCGCATTCACCTGAAAGAATTGGCTGGACTTCATTAAGCATTTCTTCACCACCAAAATGCCTCTAAACTCAAGGAAAAGATTATAAAAACCATTAAAGACACTGGGTACTTTATTGTTATAAGTATCACTGTATTTTTACGATACGCTTCTGTTTTAGACGATCATTGATTTACTTCTAACTTTGGGAAGGTTTCGGCTCCTTAGATAGTTTTTCTTCTTCGTTTGTCTTCAGACTATCTTATCACCCTTAGTCTACTTTTCTCAAAATTGTGGAATATTATGAGACTCTCATAATGTTGATTGACCTTTCCTTAGTATTTTTCCAGGGATGGGCGTGTAGCTAAGAGCCACAGCTCTCCAGAATATTGTTTCTTTTCCTGACCACTACTTTGCAAAATTTATGGAGTAATCCTATGCTTTTTCCTTATTTGGTTCCTGCTGGAGAAATTCTTGCCTTTTAAAAAACTACAATTGACCTTTGAAAAAAAAATTTATAAGATTCATTTTTTTAAATTTTTTTTAATGTTCATTCATTTTTGAGAGACAGAGAAAGAGCGGGGAAGGGGCAGAGAGAGAGGGAGACACAGAATGTGAAACAGGCTCCGGGCTCTGAGCTGTCGGCACAGTGCCCGACACGGGTCTCGAACTCACAAACTGCGAGATCATGACCTGAGCCGAAGTTGGATGCTCAACTGACTGAGCCACCCAGGCACCCCGAGATTTATTTATTTTTGAAAGACAGACAGAGCATGAGTGGAGGAGGAGCAGAGAGAGAGAGGGAGACACAGAATCCAAAGCAGGTTCCAGGTTCTGAGCTGTCAACACAGAGCCCGAGGCAGGACTTGAACACAAACCGTGAGATCATGACCTGAGTCCATGTTGGACGCTTAAACAACTGAGTCACCCAGGTGCCTCTACAGTTGACTTTTGAGTAATGCAGGGTTAGGGGTACCAATCTCCCCCACACTGTACAGTCAAAAATCCACATACAACCTTTGATTCCCCTCAAACTTAACCACTACTAACCTACATTTGACCAAAAGCCTTACCAATAACATAAACATTCAATTAACGTATCTTTTGTATGTTATATGTCTTATATATTGTATTTTTCCAGTAAAATAAGTCAAAGAATAGAAAACATGATTAAGAAAATCATAAGGAAAAGAAAATACATTTACAGTACTGGACTGTACTCATTAAAAAAAAATACCCAAAACAAAACAAAACAGAATAAAACAAAAAAACACTGCATATAAGCAGACCTGCACAGTTCAAACTCATTGTTCAAGGGTCAGCTGTAATTTTAATTTAATAGGTATTAGAGAGGGACACCTGGGTGGCTCAGTTGTTTAAACGTCTGACTTCGGCTCAGGTCACGATCTCAAGGTTTGTGAGTTCGAGCCCCGCGTCGGGCTCTGTGCTGACAGCTCAGAGCCCGGAGCCTGCTTCAGATTCTGTCTCTCTCTCTCTCTCTCTCTCTCTCTGCCCCTCCCCTGCTCACACACTCTCTCTCTCTCTCTCAAGAATAAATAAGCATTAAAAAATTTTTTAAAATAGGTATCAGAGAAAGCGATTTCTGTAATCCTACGTCATTTCACTGTATTTATCTGGAAACCTTTCTCCACTACCTTTAAAGCTAATACAAATTTTACAATGTAAATTTCACAGTCAAGATTTATATGAAGGGGCATGACTTGTACAACCTAGTCTCAGGTACTTAGAGGTGTATCATTAACGTGGTAATGGTGTGCTCCCCTGCATCAGGAGGCTGGACCCACTTGCAGAACATTCCCCACCACCGTTCTAGTAGAATTCATTAACTCTGTTCCAAGCTACCACAGTAGCCTCCCGAATACCCCCCCATCTCCACTCTGGACCCCACACGGTATCTTTACAGAACCCAAACAGTCTTTTACGTTTTCCTTTCCCCTTTGGACAATATTTACCGAGGTGTAACATACCTTCAGTAAGGCGTTCGAGTCTTAATCATTCAAGTCAGATTTTACGTTGGTATGTTTACCGGCATCGGGGCAATCTGTATGAAGATATAGATCACTTCCAGCACCCGGAAGACTTGCTCATGACCTCTCCCGGGCAATAACTGCCAAATGTGATGACTCCTGTGTATCTATTACTACCGATTATTTTCTTTTATTGAACTTCATATAAATGGAGAAATCCTTTTTTTTTTTTTTAACGTGTTTAAGTTTATGTATTTATTTTGAGAGAGAGAAGGGTAGGGGCAGCGAAAAGGGGGAGAGAGAATCCCAAGCAGGCTCCACGCCATCAGCACAGAGCCTGACGTGGGGCTTGAACCCGTGAACCGCGAGGTCATGATCTGAGCCCAAACCGAGAGTCAGAAGCTTAGCCCACTGAATGTGTTCTTTCGTGCTTGGCTGCCGGCGCCTTCACGTGAGGTTGGTGAGAATTACTCATTCTGCTGTATGTGGCTGTACCTTGCTGTTTTTCATGGCTGTGTTATTGCCATTGTGTGAATATACCACAATTTATTTACCAGTTCTACAGCTGACGAGCATTCGGGTCATTCCCAGTTTGGAGCTGTCGTTAATAAATACACTATGAATGCGCTCGTGCACGATTTTTGGCAAAGACATTTTCCTTTTTTGGATATATACACAGGAGTGGAACAGCTTGGTCAGAGGTGTATATGCCCAGCTTTAGCTGGAAAGTCGGTTGACTTTCCAAAATGGCTTCACCAATTCACACTCCCATGTAAGACATAGAAAATTCTAGTTCCTCCACATCCTTAGAGCAACGTGTTAATTTGAGCCATTCTCTAAAGTCACAAACGTATTTTTTTTTTTATTTTTTATTTTTTGAGAGACTTACAGAGAGCAACCAGGGGAGGGGCAGAGAGAGAGAGAGAGAGGGAGGCAGAACACCAAGCAGGCTCTGCGCTCTCAGTGCAGAACCCAACATGGGGCTCTAACTCATGAATTGTGAGGTCATGACCTGAGCCAAAATCGAAAGTTGGACGCTCAACCAACCAAGCCACCCAGGCGGCCCCACAGAAATATTTTTAAAATAAAAATCAGGGGCGCCTGGGTGGCTCGGTCAGTTCAGCGGCCGACTCTTGATTGGGCTCCAGTCATGACCTCTGGATCGCGAGTTCGAGCCCCGCATTGGGATCCGCGCTGGGCATGGAGACTGCTTAAGATACTCTCTCTTTCTCTTCCTAAAACACGCGCACACACACACACACACACACACCCACAGTCACCTAAAAATTTTTTTTCAATAGTGATAAAATAAAACCCTTGTCCTGCTGAAGATTCCAGGGGCTTCTCATCACATTTGGTGCAGGGCCTGTCTTCTCTGGGTCTTACTTCCTCTTCCACCTGTCTACCTCCTTGCCACCTGTTCCACCCCTCCATCTACTCAGCCTGTTTCTGCCTCTGGGCCTTTTCTCTCCGTTCTTCCACGCCTCCGTGGGCTCTTTTTGCGGCTGGGTCCCTCACTCTCTCATTTCCTTTTCTTCTCAAATATCCCCTACTTAGACCTCTGACTCCTGTCACTCACCCCTCACTCTACATCTTTACCCTGCTTTGTTTTTCTTTTCAGTCTATTTCTTTATTTCGGGGGAGGCGGGAGGGCAGCGAGAGACAGGGGGACAGAGGATCCACGGCAGGCTCTGCGCAGACAGCAGAGAGCCCGATGCAGGGCTTGAACTTACAAACTGTGAAATCAAGACCTGAGCCAAAGTCAGAGACTTGACCACCGAGCCACCCAGGCAGGCCCCTACCCTGCTCTGTTTTTCTTAATCTTACGTGTCGGTTCCTGACACGATGTCATGTACGCGTTTGTTTATTCTCGGCTAGAATGCCACTCGTGAGGGCAGAGGCCTTGTCTTCCTTGATCATCACCCATCCATTGGGGCTTGGTGTTGGTGGACTGTCTGATGCTTAGCAGACACTCAAATGTACGGGACAAGGTGATTTGGGGACCTGGATTAATCCTCTCCTCCTACCAGCCGCACCCCGTCACTTACGAGGATCGATCTCGTTTTTTCTCAGTCCATTTCCGTCCTCCTTCTCTGTTCACTTCTACTTCTCCCTCCCTCTGACCCCCATTTTGTCACTCCTAGGAGCCTTCAGAATCAAGCAGGGGGCTGGGGCGGCAGGTTGGGTTTTCACAGTAAAGCTCCGAGTGGCAGTGCGGGGGACGGGGGAGGGAGCAAGACAGCCAGCGCTCCCTTTGCAACATTAAAAACAGGCATGATGGCCTACGAGGTATCTTGAATTTAGCCAAAGGGTTTTAGAGAATTTCTCCTCTCTCTTCATCTACGTCCCCTGCCTCTTCCCTCTCCCCCTCCGACTGGACGTTTCGCAAACAAATCTCTCCAGTGGAGTCTACCCTGCTTAACAACAAGCCCATCTTGCAGTTGGAGCCAGAGAACCTCACTGTCAGATGCAGGGACAGCTGTATGCCTCGCTTTCCCAGATGGAGAGCAGCCGGGAGCGGGGATTTGGTGGAGGGAGTTGGGGAATACATCAGGCGAAAGTCTGTGATGAGAACAAAAGGGGCAGATGACTGTTCGCCACTCCATCCTAACGGGCAAGAGAACAGCATTCCAGATTTGTCATTGCCTTGGGGTCTGGCAGGGTCGTTAGCATATTTCCAATGAGCATGAGAAAGAAACAGAAAATAACCTCAACCTGGGGGTGCGCCTGCCTGCCTCTCTCTTGTGCAAACAACAACTGGAAACTATGACCGAGCCCCGCCATGGGGGAGGGAGAAATTTGGAACCGTTTTTGAGGCGATGAAAGAATAGAGAGAGAAAAGGAGGGCAAAAGAGAAAAGATTCGTCTTTAATAAGCCCCGTCGGCCAAGAGTGCAGTGGTCCAAGTGGCATCCCCTCCCACTGGCACCCCGTCACCTGGGCGAAACAAGGTTTTGCACACGCCTGTGTGTGCAAATGGTCAAACGGCCAGCCAGTAGACTAAGGGAACTCACGCCTAAGTTCGTGGGTAGACACCGCGGTGCAGGGAAGCGTGTGTCTAACGTCCAGGCGCAGTGTATTGTGAGAACCGCATCACTGTTTGACATCATCCTCTGAATATGCTTATGGATAAATTTATAAGCGAAGTGTCTAGGAGGTACAATTACACAAGAAAAAATGATGGATTTATACAAGTGTGGATTTATTTGTTTTAACCACCCCCTTCCATGCCTTGGGGAGTTTCTAGTATTGTCTAGCCAGGCAGGTCTAGGCAAACATCGCTCTGGCTCTGGGCTCTAACCTGCCCTGCTCGTTCTCTTAGATGACCCGTGTACGTGTGGAGTGCGGGTTGTGATAAAATACAGCCCTGGCTTTGCTTCAGCTCCCTCTCAAAAGCCACTCCTTCCTCCCCCTTCTTGGCAGAGATTGCCTCCCACTGCAGAATCGGAAAATGTCAGCTAATCATTTTTTTTTTCTGGTGTATTTTGCAGCTCAGCAGGGCAATGGCACCCAACGCCCGCCACGGAAACTGGAGGGATTCAGGAAGGTGTCTTTCTTTTCCGAATTGCCCAGGAGAGGTTCCTCCTTGTTGCCTCCTTCCTCCCTTCCAAGCATCACATGCTTGGAACCCAAAGCCACTGTTTTGTGAGCAGGTGGGAACGGCCCCGAGGATCATGAAGAAGCTGACCCAGGTCCGAGACATCGCTCAGCAACTTGAGCCGATCTTGCTTCTCTCTCGGCTTTTGTTAAGTGACAAAAAAGAAACGTATCCAAGCCCCCTTTACGTACTTTATTTCTGGCCGCAGAGAACATTAACAATGCATTACAACATGTTTATTAATGCCGGGTATTAATGAAACGCATGATCACAACTTTTCTTTTACGGGCCCCTCGGGACTTCCCGTTACAAGTCCAAATAAAGTCCAAAGGGCCGCCAGGCCCTGCACAACCAGCCCTTCCATCTCTCTGGAAGCTCTCAGGCCTTGTTCTCTTCCCATCCTTCATTTTCTTGTTTGCTGTCCCTGCCAGATTCCTACCTCAGGGCCTTTGCACACCTGGCTAAATCCTATTTCTTCCTCTACCCCCACTGTAAAACCCAGTTTCCAGAACAGTCTTGCTTTATTACCCAGCCTAAAGCGGATCTCTCATGTGGTTCCTTCTGATAGCTCTCTGCTCCTTCCCTGGTGACTATGGCTGACTGGTGGGTTCCCTCAACGGGCACTCCTTCTAGAAGGTGAGGCCTACTCGCAAGGAGAGAACCTTGAAGCTGGGTTCTAGAAAGAGTTGAATCCTGCCCATCACACATGCATGCAGGAGGCGGTTTTGACATGCAGAGAGGGGTGGATAGAGGAGTTCATTTGACTGACTGGGATCCTGGAAGAAGAGATGTGAGTCTCACCTTGGCAAAGGTAGCAGCTGCCTACTTGTGGCTTCGTTGTGCGGTATGGTTTGGGACACGGTTACTGGAATTCTTATTTAGACTCTGTCTCTTTAAGCTTCTTTACAGGGTGAAGCCTGCTGTATCTTTTTATTTTTTTATGTATTTTTTTAATGTTTATTTATTTTTGAGAGACACAGAGAGACAGAGCATGAGCAGGGGAGGGGCAGAGAGAGAGGGAGACACAGAATCAGAAGCAGGCTCCAGGGTCTGAGCTGTCAGCACAGAGCCCGACGCGGGGCTTAAACCCACGGACCGCGAGATGGTGACCTGAGCCAAAGTCGGACGCTTCTCTGAGCCACCCAGGTGCCCCAAGCCTGCTGTATCTCTTAATACACCCCTTTCTGTTTAAACTGTTCAGAGTGGATCCTGTGTCTATAATTAAGAACTCTGGCCCAGAGAGAAACCCTGACTACAATTATAGTTATATATTCATTCATACGTTCCTTTGTTAGCTGATGTCTCCAACTAGCTTCTGTGCTCTGAACACAGCACAGGGTGAAGCATGCATCTAGAGCTCAAATGTTCATTGAGTGGGTGAGTAAATGATTAAAAACAACCCCAAGGGGCACCTGGGTGGCTCAGTCGGTTAGGTGTCCGACTTCGGCTCAGGTTATGATCTCGTGGTCCGTGAGTTCGAACCCCGTGTCAGGCTCTGTGCTGATGCCTCGGAGCCTGGAGCCTGCTTCCAATTCTGTGTCTCCCTCTCTCTCTGCCCCTCCCTTGCTCATGCTCTGTCTCTCTCTGTCTCTAAAAAATAAATAAATGTTTAAAAAAATAAAAAAAAAAACAACCCCAAACATTAACAAAAATTGCATGGAAACTTGTAAGAAAAAAACACAATACCAAAATCCCATCTTAGATATTTAAAATTCTAGTGATGTGTCTGTAAGAAGCCAAGAGCCAACACTTCCAATCAATTCCCAACTTGCTTATTTCACCTGGCAGACGTGTGGTTATAAAAGCCCAATTAAAAAAACAACTCGGGACCAGGGAACAAGGACTCTGTTATGAAATGGGATAATAACCCTGGCCATCACGATTTTGTTTCTCAAGAACTGTGATTTCCCTCTGGGAGATTTCCCTCTGGGAGATTTCCCTGACCCTCTTTTAACCCTGCCAAGAGGGCAAGTCCCCTTCTGACACGCTGGCATGGTACAGAGGAGCTCTCCATCGAAGATGATCCGAGGTTCAGGCTCGCGCTCCCCCCTGGGTGGTCACCCACAGGCCCAGGGAACTGTCAGATCCACGAGAGCACAACCCCACGTCTTGCCTGGCTAATCACGGTTCCCCAGTGCCTAGCACGCAGCACTCAGTAACCAAATGGACTATGCTGCATCTTATTTAAGCAAAAATTTTGAAGAGTTTCGTAAAGACCTAGTGTTATCTTTGCACTAATCAATCACATATCTCTTTTTAAATTTATTTTTATTATTTTTAGAGAGAGAGAGAGAGCATGGGCAGAGGAAGAGAGAGAGAATCTCAAGCAGTCTCCACGCCCAGTGAAGAGTCCCACCCAGGGTCAATCCCACAACATTGGGATCATGACCTGAGCCGGAATCAAGAGTTGGGCATTCAACCAACTGAGCCACCCAGGCACCTCCACATATCTCTTTTTATGTCTTACTTGTCTATGTACATTTTTGTAAAGGCATGATCCTTGCCTCATACGAGTAAAAATATTTTTTTCTACAGGCTGCAGCCTCTTGCATTGTGGCAGACGCTTTCTTCTACTGTGGTCTCTGCCTTCCACTACTAAAAACAGCAAAAAAAGTGTATCTCTTGCTCTCTTTGCCCTTCCTGCCTGTCTCTGGGCTTGGTCCCTGAGCCCTCTCTCTATCAGAGATTTCCACACATGCGGCTCATACGCTTGGAATTTGCCCATTGTTTGGAGTTGTTCCTGGCTGACTGGCTCTCCCCTTTAGAGGGGGCAGTGGTAAAAAGGGAGAAACCACCCACTTCAGAAAAGCCCTCCAGAAAGATCACCACCCCGGCACACAAGACCAGACAAGTTTGAGCTTCTTCACTGTGGCTAAATGCTCCTGTTCAAAGGCTGGTGTTGTCCAGAACAAGCATGCTTCTGTGATGTGTGCTTGTGTTTCATTCTGGTCTGTTTATTTATTTTTTAATCTTTATTTATTTTTGAGAGAGAGACAGAGACAGAGTGTGAGCAGGGGAGGAACAGAAAGAGAGGGAGACACAGAATCCAAAGCGGGCTCTAGGCTCCGAGCTGTCGGCACAGAGCCCGACGTGGGGCTCGAACTCACGAACCTTGAGATCGTGACCTGAGCCGAAGTTGGACGCTTCACCGACTGAGCCACCCAGGTGCCCCAACTCTGGTCTGTTTACTGATCCATATGTTCCATGAACAGGTACAATTCCCCAGTATCAGAAACTATCTTTACATCAGGTATTAAGATATTCCAATGCAACTTTCAGTATTGAATCCAATGCAACTTTCAGTATGCATGTATCTGACCCAGTAGGTATATATGATACGGGGATCATTTATGCAAATAAATACTCTATTTTCTCTTTTTTTTAAAATCACTTCCTTGGTGTCTATCATGGGCACCAATAGCCAAAATCTTTATTGGCTCTAGGAGCCCCCATTGGTGCACAGGTGCACATCCTTATTTTTTACCACCAATCGTTGGGATCTCCTAGTGCCGAAATGTTCTTCCTTGTAAGAGCATCTTCCATCTGCTAATGTCCTCCCACTGCACCTGTCTTCTTGCAGGAGGCCCCCCAACACACACACAGGCACACACACTCCATGATCCCTAAGGGGCCACACCCCTCAGGGATCAGGGAACCTAGATGTGCCATCTTGGGGCATAAGGCATGCATGCCCAATGGCAGAGTGAAGGTGCAGTTCATGCACACAGAACGGATGGGGGGCACAGAGACCTGAGCCCTGGAGCCCTGAGTGTTTGAGGGGAGAGGGCAGCAGTGAAGACTGGTGGTGAGGAACTCACCCAGTTCCTCTCCGGTACCCTCAACCCCGGACTCGCAGACATCCAAGTCAGTTTTATACCTCCCAGTCACGAAACCAAATTTACCTTCAGGGCTCCAGGAGTCATTTGACGGAAAAGTTGTATTATTTGTAGAATGTGAGTCGTACAACAGAACATACGTACCTGCGTATGTTTCGTCCCGTAATAATAACATAAGTACCAGTGGCCATAAAGTTCACGCATCAGCGGTGGGACTCGTTTCTCCGTTTCCCCATAACTTTTCACAATTATCTGAAATTCCTCCTCCGGAACGCACAAGCTTTCGCGCTCACACTGAAAAGATGAAAATACAGTTACGGGGAGGGCTGACACATTGGAAGGAACGAGCTTCAGGCAAAGCATAAAAACATTGACAGCCCAGAGTTTCCACCTCAAGAGGGAGAGAACGAGAAAGGCACTTGGGTCCTGGGTGGGGGGGAGGTGTTCGCGGCCACTGGGGAGCAGACGAGAAGGGGGGTCAGGTAGTCTAAAAGCAAATGCCACGAGCTTTACAAGATTTTGCCCGTACGTGTGCCATTTACATCCACCTATTCAGGGACAAACGAAAACTGTGGATGGAGGTAACTCAAAATCCCCTATGGTCACAAGTGAGCAAATGCAGCGCCCTACAGAAGTCACCTTTGTAGTTCCCTTAGTGCACATCAAGCGTATCGTACTCCGCCCCGGGGCTACAGCCCTGAGAAAAACAGAGTTGGGGGTCAAGCACCCTCTGGCCAAGCGGGGAGACTGGCAAGAACTCAGGCAATTAGCCTACAGCCTGGAAAGTGTGAGTAGTATTTGCATTCTACCCGATGGCATCCTATCGCCCTCTGCTCTCCCTCAAAGTTAAAATCAAAGCACTTTTTCTGTGTGATGATTTAATGTATTGTTAGCTCCGAGAGCGACAGGACTCATGTCCGTGTTGCTGACTGCTAGAGGCTGGCAGGCACTTAAAGAATCACTGAATATGTCCGTGAACGAATGGCAGAGCGGGGCTGAGGGATTACTAACTCGATCCTGGGGGTTCAGGCTTTGGAGAAGAAGCCATTTTTAAGCTGAAACCGACAGGGGAAGTGGTGTTTCCCAGGTAAGGAAAGAGCAAATCCGTTAAAGGCCGGGAGGCCTGCCCGCTGGGTGAGTCGGGAGGGAACCTCATGGCTGGAGCTCGGAGACGCCGTTCTGCCCACGGGCCTTGGTGCAAACTAGGAAACAGTGTCATCCCAAGGGGGAGGTATTGCAAAAGGGTAGCCCCTCCTAAGGCCAGGCAATTTGAAAAAAGAGACTTTTCTTCCAGGATGACCGGGTCTCTCCCCTGTGCACCATGCCTCACCCCCATCAGGGAGCAGCCCTGCGGCCCTGGGAGGGGAGCAGGGGGCCAGCGGCCATCTAGATCTGTAAGCAGGCAGCTTATGGCTTTTCCGGGCCGCCAAGGAGTTTGAGCTTCATTCTGCGGGCATCGATGAGTTTTTAAAGAATTTTAACCTGGGATTGGCTGGGGTTTCATTCAACAGACATTGCTTGAGCTCCCGCTTGGGCGAGAGGCGTGCTGCTGTGGGTTACCTATCCTGGCCGAGCTTATGGCTTGGTGGTGAGACAGTGGGCCAGGGGGGCATGGACGAACAGGGAGAGTGGGACCGCTGGCTGTACTAGAGACAGAATCTTCTAGGCAACCCGTGAGATCAGCGGCTGTCAGGGGAGAGGAGGATTGTTGGGGAGTGGGGGTGAAATGGGTGAAGGAGATTCTGAGGGCACGGGAACTATCGTCGATGATGCTGCAATTAACTCTGACAGACGGTAACAAGACCATTTCGCCATGTGGGTGAACGTCCGACCGCTACACCTGAAACTACTCTAATGTGGACTGTCAATGACATCTCAATTAAGAAAGAAGGCGCCCTGTAAGGCGGACACAGTCGTCTGTATTTTACAGGTGGGAAAACTAAAGGTAAGGGAGATTAAGTGCACTCCCCCGAGGCCACACGGTTTCAAACGCAGGTCTGTGTGATTATAAACCCCCCACGCTCGGACCACAGAAAAAAGAGCAATGTGCCAAATGATATGCCCATCCGTAAAACTGAAATGTGAACATAAAAAAGACAAATCACTAATTTCACACACACACACACACACACACACACACACACACACACATACACACACAGAGTGAAATAAAACCTCACTTTCCAGGAAACGCTGCCTGGAAAATATTGGTCAGGATATGGCCAGTAGCCTAGCTTTAATCCCCATGTGGGCTTATTCAGACTAGATAACCTTGTCGTAGGGGAAAACATTCCATAATCACTGACATTGCCTCTCGGCTTAGCAGGTCCCTTGTAAATAAATAGGTGCCGTTGATAGGATCCTGGGGCTGTACAAAGCCAGCCTAAGTGCCTGATTGGGGGCTCTCGAACTCAGCCTAGCAATTTCGTGAACGAAGTGTTCCCAAGTTCCAGTAAAATGTTCCACTGCGTCCAAACACAATCCCATCTGCCTTAAGGTAGGACCATCTCTCCCTTCTTTGGAAGGCAGCTATACTCATCACTCTTCCACCAATGCCACACAGCCATCTTGCCCTTCTTTGGAATGGAGGTCAGGAAGGGTCCTAAACGTATCTCTTCTGGGTGCCTGGGTGGCGCAGTCAGTTAAGCGTCTGACTCTTGGTTTCCATCTGCTCAGCTCATGATCTCACAGTTCGTGAGTTCGAGCCCCGCGTCAGGCTTTATGCTGACAGTGCAGAGCCTGCTTGGGATTCCATCCCTCTCTCTCTCAAAATAAATAAATAACTTTTTTAAAAAACCCAAAATATATCTCTTCTGTACACTCAGCAAACCTCAGTGATGTCTACTCTTCGCCGTAGGGTTCATTTTCTCTTAAAATGTTTGTTTCTCTTGTCTGAACTGTCTCCAGTCTCCTTTCTCTCTTTATTTTTTTGTTAAGGCTTATTTAGTTTTAAGAGAGAGGGAGAGAAAGTGAGCACAAGTGGGGAGGGGCAGAGAGAGAGAGGGAGACGCAGAATCCGAAGCAGGCTCCAGGCTCTGAGCTGTCAGCACTGAGCCAGACACGGGGCTCGAACCCATGAATCCTGACATCATGACCTGAGGCAAAGTCCGATGCTCAACCAACTGAGCCACCCAGGCACCCCTCCAGTTTCCTTTCTTAAAAAAAAAAGCAAGAATATGCATTTTGGGAAACAGAAAAGCTACCAATTCCCGCTATTAGTGATAGTTACATTCTCTAAAGTCTCTGTGTGAACATTGAATTCGCGATCACTGAACCATGGCTCCTACAGGAAACACAGGTTAGGTTCCCATGAGCCCCCGGTCACACTTTCATCAATCAATGCCTAACCTTGTTTTATGTGTGGTTTTGTTGAAGGACGCTTGATATAACACATTGTGTTGATTCATTAACATTAAACTCATGGCCAACGGCGCTGTAACCCACACCTGAGTGAACACACATATTTTTTTCTCTGTGAGGCACATCACAGCCTTCTTGTCCTTAGGTACAGTAGACATCACTTTGGCACTTTACTTGGGTCCCATTTGAAACAGTGAAATCATCTAAAAAACAGAGCACCGCTTGCAAGAAACATGGCACTAAATGGATGGGGCGGGGGGACACTTTATTTGAGTATGAGAACTGAAACAAGAAGGTGAGCAGCTCGTCTTGTCCAGCTGGGAACATGAGCTTTGGTATCTCATATTCTCCCCTGCTCTACACATGTTCATGAATCACCATGAAAAGCGGCGTTAGGTATTGATGAAAGGTATTGACTTCGGGGTTACAAATAGACTTTAGAAAGTAGGCGGATTTGCCTGCCTTTGCTCCTTTCTGTTAAGTAATGGGGGCCTGTGGCAGATGGCAGAAAAAAGGACGAGAGGAGGAAACGAGGCATTTTTTTCGGAGACCCAGGAGACTTTTGAAAATGATTTGTGAGAGGTACAGTACCAGAACGGTAGCTAACTGGCCTAAGGTGGAGAAATATAATTCCTTGCATCTCCAGCAATCTGTCTGCACCTTTCCTGGTGTGAAAAATGGCTTTGCCATAATACACGAGCTTTGTCACCATGTACGTGTAATTACATTTTAATAAAAAGTAGATTTATAGCCAGACAGACCATGAGATTGAACAGCCCAGAAGCTGCTGTGGACTTACAGCCCTCCAACCCTGACTTTCCTGCCCCCACAGCAGTGCTGGTGTCAGGCCAGGGGTGGGGGATTGAACGCTGCTGACCCCAAAGTGGCTGTGGGCACTCTCATGAAGCTTACTTATCCTTTGCTTGGTATATTAAACATTTTTTAATGTTATTTATTTTTGAGAGAGAGAGAGAGAGAGACAGAGGGGCAGAGAGAGAGAGGGAGACACAGAATCTAAAGCAGGCTCCAGGCTCTGAACTGTCAGCACAGAGCCTGATGCGGGGCTCGAACCCACGAATCATGAGATCATGACCTGAGCCAAGGTGGGATGCTTAACCAACTGAGCCACCCAGGCGCCCCTGCTTGGCATTTTAAATGTAAAGGCCCACGATCTATCAGAATTCCAATGTGATGAATCAAAAGTCAAGCTCATACTTAACAGGAAAAGATGAAATTATTGATGGAGAAGAATGGCAACAAATCCAAACACTGATGAGAAAATTGGGCAGTGAAATCCATTCAAAATATGTACCCTTGTCTCTCCCAAATGCCTTCGCTGCTCAAGTCTGACTACTGAAAATGACTTTTAGGGGCGCCTGGGTGGTTCAGTTGGTGAAGCGTGTGACTCTTGATCTCAGCTCAGGTCATGATCTCACGGTTCGTGGGTTCAAGCCCCACATTGGGCTCTGCACTGACATCGTGGAGCCTGTTTGGGATTCTCTCTCTCTCTCTCTCTCTCTGCCCTTTCCTCTTTCTCTTCTCTCAAATTAAATAAATAAACATAATTTTTTTTTAGGAACATTACTTTTTTTTCTTCTACTGGAACAAATTATAATCTGCCTTCTAGATTCTTCCAGGATTGTGTGCTGACGGGAAGCAAAATAAAACTATTTCAGTGGCTTTTTAGACAAGCTTTGTGAGAGAAAACACATGGTTATCTGCAGAGTTGTAAGTTAAAGATATCCATTTATTTTCTTCAACAGAAGGGGAATGCGCTCTATAACCCTGACCTTGTTTTCTTGGAATAATATTCTTGTCTGATTTATTCCTTTAGTTTTAACTCAGAAATGTCACTCAAGACACGTACCAGTATAACTCCTTCTTTTTGGTTAAGTTTTGGTATTTTGTGTAAGTCACACATGTTCAGTGATGAATTTGCATTGAAACAAGTTTTCGAACAACCCATTGACTTAAAATCATTAGGCACTCATTAGCATTTGGATTAAATACAAGAAGGGGTAAAATGTGGACATTTCCCTCAAGAGGTAGCAGTTTTCTATATTTTTATAAATCTCCTTAGAATGTAACATCTAAATATATATATTTACGTATACTTAGATACAGCTTAGAAACATGTAACTTTTAGCAGCACGATTAGAATCTCCACCAATAGGTAATTCCGGACTAGATCCCCATTGGAAAATTGGTCCATATTTTAAGTCACTGAGTTCGTTTTTCTCAGCAGACAATAAAATGTCCAGTCTCAAATAAATAAGGGTCATCTGACTCCCAAATAACATGACCAGAGTGCTCATTGGATCCCAAGAAGCTGAGTCAGATCGTTTCGAAAGGGTGAATGCAGAGCTCTTCCAAAAGCAGACGCTTGCGGAATGTGGCAATGTGGCCTTGTATTTTCTCTGAGCCAGGCAGCCTGGTTCTGTCGCTCATCTTTTATCCCACCTTCCAACAAGTGTTAGTGTTTTCCTTGTTAGAGGAAGGATTTATGAATTTCTTACTTAAAAGGGAACTGAGCCTATGAAAATAAAGTTGATCCTAATGGATCCTAATTGCTTCTTTCAAAGTATCTGTAGACCAAAGAGGAACGGTGTAAGATAGGAATTTGTGGTGCAGCTTACGGACTGCAGCCGTGGTGACTCACGGCAAGGCCTTTTGGTTATTTCATGATGAAAGGTTCTTGGGTGCAGCCTTAAGAGCAATGAGAAAATCAACAGAATGTTCTTGGAATGGCTGCTGGCAAACTTGCTTTGATTTGTCCCTGTTCTCATTAGTAGAAAGAGAGGGCAGGTCACTTTCAGAAGGATTAAAAGGTCAAAGAACTTGGTGAAGGGAAGTCGACGCAAGGTTTAGAAAGCTGTTATCAGAGGATCAGCTAGAAAACAGTCTTAGGGCTAATCCTTTGGCTGGATCCCAAAAGAACCCTTTACCTCCCCCCACTCCCACCTTTTTTTTTTCTTTACAGAGGTCATTTTCCACAAAAAAGCCTCTCACTTTGCCTTCATGTCTTAGCCCAATTTATAGGATCCGAGTTCCCATTTCTTCAGCTCTCCCCCCCCCGCCCCCACAGTACCCTCTTAATGTCCAAGCCTAGCTCTTCCTAGCTCTGTCCTTTCCCTGCCTTTCTCTGTCCCCTTACATCTTTGCCTGTTTTTTTTTTTTCCCAGTATTCTCCCTAAAACCCTCCTAGCCTCTACAATTACCCAAAAACTGAGCTGATATAGAGCCTCTTCTGGAACAATGAGATTGACTTACACAAGGCTGGCATTAAAGACGACCTTGGAAGTCATCTGGTCTACCTGCCTTCTTTTTCCACCCTTTTATAGGTAAATAAAACTCATGGGATTGCTCAAAGTCACACAGCCAGGTAGTGAGTGAGCCAGGTCTAGTACTCAGGGTGGCTGATTCTCTATCACCTCTCAGTGATGGCTGCAAATTGGTGTCACAGTCCTTTAAACAGTCCAAACTGCTCTACTAATTGGAGGTGGTTAACCCAGCGGACAACATTGCTATTGTTGGTGTGATGCCAGCTCAATGAGACCCAGTGGCCTGCGTGTTTGAAAGCTGAAGAGAAGCAAGGCAGTCATCTGCTTTACACACAGGGCCCCGCGATCTGTCCTGGCCACGGGCTTCGGTCTCTGCACCGAAGGAGAATGAGAAGTGGACTTTTCATCCCCTCAGGGCACACAAAGGCATCCTCGTTCTCTTCCCCATCGCTGCACTCTGTGAACCATTGCTCACCAGAAGATTGAGGAACAAGACTGGGGGAAACCACACACACGGTGCGTGTACAGGTTGGACAGGAGTTTACATAATGTGATGGATACAGGAACCTCATAAAGCTCTCACCATTGCTGGGGCTCTGCCCACATCCTTCTCCATCAAAGAATGGAAGAACAAAGAGGACTGGATGTTCCCTAGGTGGACGGTGCTCCTCAGTTGTTGGTCGTAGAGGGCACGAGCCCAGCTGGGTATTTGTACCAGGGTTGAGACGTTAGCACTTGAAAATGATGTTGAAGGCGCTTTGCTATTCCCTTTTTGTAGTTGGAGAAACCTCCTCATATCAAACTTTAGAATAAAGCACCACCTTGTGGTCTGATGCATTTATTAAAGTGGCAAAATTAGAGAGCTAGAATTGGAAATGCTCCCTCAGCTGGTGGCCGAGAAGCCACCATCAGAAAACTGACTCGGGCGGCAGACTGGAGGCAAGAACCCTAAGATGTCTTTCTACCACTTCTTAGGGTTCTCATGTCAGCGCAGAACCGCATCACCTTCCAGGGAGGGATTCTCACATGTCTCACATGAATACATTATGCCATCCACTTGTAGTAACCAATTTCTTCCTTTCAAAGCCACAGGGAAATGGGTCTTATTATTTCATGTTAATAAGTAAGGAAACTGAGGCTGAGGTCACCAAGTGGTCTGACCACACATAGGTAGAACACTTGGGTTGGAAGTCAAGTCCTTCCGACACTCCTCTGTTCTTAACCACAGCTCTGCTGGTTCCCAAGACTGCGAATAGGGACCACATCGGGCTCTCCTAGGGGACTGTGGCTCTGGACTCTAAACCAGAGCAGAAGTAGCTGGATTTCATCATACATGGGACTCATTCATTTGGGGGTCCTGGAAATAACCCATTCTCCAAAGTTACCCTGGTCGGGAAGGTCTGTATTTGGAGGTAAGGAGTTCACAGCTGCCAACCCACCTTCTAAGGGGGCCAGAGATGAGGGGGCCATTTTGGCTTTTGAGGATGGGCCAGAGAACAACTGAGCAAGTGACCAGACCCCAAATTGTTCTGTGAAGAAACACAACCAGGGAGATGACAAATACTCACTTGTGAGATTGGAGTGCTTTCCTGAACCATGATATTTTATCTTCTGTAAAAAGTAATTGTCTTATCATTTAGTTTTAAAGGGGTTGTGGTATCTGCTTGGCTGGCCTACGAAGAAAGTAGTAGTAATGTGGGTAAAATAATATTAAAAAGGAGAACTTGCCCTGGTTATTGTTCCATTGACGTTATAAGTGTCCTTGGGCAAGTCACTGCTTTGTCCCCAGGTCTCTATTTTCTCATGCGTAGAACAGGGGGGTTGAACTTCCCTAACAGGTAGATGGTTCTAAGACAGAGAGCAATTCAACAGTATGGAAAATATGAGTCTGGAGCCTACACTTTCTCCATTTCCCTAGAAAGTCTGTCCTGCCCATACTTCCTTCCTATTTTCTCAACTGAATCCACTGCTAATTTTGGTAACACAGTGTCACAGAGATGTATAATAATAATTTTTTTTTTTTTGCTTTTTCTTGTTTTGTTTTGTTTTTTACTAACAATACTTTGGACGGGGCAGGGGGGGGATATATGCTCTTCTGTTTTTCCAAAAAGAGAGAAATCCACATAGTGCATGACTTCCTAGCCCCTTTCCACGCATCAGAAAGAAAGATAAAAAACGTTTTAAAAATCAAACTATAAAACTGTAAACTGTCAAAGGAAACACTGCTATGAGTTTTCTGCTCTTGGATGGCCACTAGTCATCAAGAGAGTGCGTGCTGTTTCAAAACCACTCCCCTTCGATTTCCTTCCCGAGCTCTCACTCTCCAGCTCTTTCTCTGGGTGTCTATTTGTTGGGTCATTCTCCTCACAGGTCATCTATGAGAGTAGACTATAGAACAGAGCTGCCCAATAGAACTTTCTGCAGTGTTGAAAATGCCGTTTGTGGTCTACAGTGTGGTAGTCAGTAGCCGTAAGCGATCGTGGAACGTTCGAACTAGTAAGACTGACGGACTAAAGCTTTAAGCTTTACATCATTTTAATTAATTTAACTTTTAATTGTAGTCATCACATGTGGCTACCACACTGGAGAGTACAGTCTTATAACATTGTTCCAACACAGACTTTTTTTGCAGACATTGTGGTTTGTCTAGGCCGCTAAGCATGTATCATAACAGAACTATCCTAAACACTGACTTTAAAGACTTGTGAAAGATTGTTTCTCTATGTTGTTTTCCTTGAAAGGAGGATTATGTAAAAATAATGAGCTAGCCCTCTCTGTGAAATGTAGTTTGTCTTTGAAACGACTGAATTTTTTTCTTAATTTCACACTAAAAGAGAGAGAGAGAATTGTTGTTTGGTCCCATGGGAATAGAACTTAGTCCATGGTTGCTAGTGGAAAGAAAAGCATTTTCTTACTCTGCAGGTTTTTACAGTCAATAATATAATGAGTGTAAATCAAATGAGTTTAATCTCAGAGTGTCTTTCAGTTAATGACTATTTTTGATGTTAAACATTTAATAATAAAAATAGATTATGTACTTAACAGCAGGGCTTTATATATAAGCATATTTTTCCTAAAATATTTGATATGGAGGATGGAAGTAGGAAAATAAAACATCTGGTAGAGTTCTAAATGTTTTACTAGATAACTCTTACTTGAATGAGTTCAAGGTCCGTTCCAAGTATGGTCCTCATTAATTAGCCCGGTCTTTTCTTCACTGGAACAAAGATTGAACAACATTATCCATTTATGTTATCTCAAAATAAGACCTTCTATCCTCAAAGAATATAAAGAGGTTTTCAGGTAGGTGCCAGTCCTGAGAAATTGACACCTAGCCTGGAAGAGAAGTCTAAAAAGTCCTGTAAAAAGTGTGGGAAATGCACAAGGCTTGCACAGGAACGCATATTGATGAATTTCCGAATTTGTGAGTGACGTTCGGTATAGAGGAGATTCTGACTTTCATCTGGAATGAAGGAGGGGCACCCTAATGTCTTTTCTCATCTGCTACTTGACTGAGGTTTTCCAGCTGGAACCATATGATACCCCGCTGCCCTGGGCCTCCTCTTGCTTTGTGATGAGGACAAGCAGACATCTTTATTCTAGGAGACCTCTGTTTGAAGAATTTTTTTGTTGTCTTTTTACCCTTGGTCAGAAAATCATCTCTACTCCAGAGAGTGATTCAGTCCCCGAAAACTGTGTTTCCTGAGAATGACCATTCCTCATGTGCTCAAAGGCAAATAAATGCAAATCAACCTCAGGCCCTTACCATGAGCCAAAGTGCTGTAGGAAGACAAATGAAGTCCAGGCTTCTATTTCTTTGCAATTTGGTTTTCAAGGGGTGGTTGTATTTGAGAGGATGGTGAAGTTACACTGGGGTACAAAGGCATATTTACGTCATGGAAAAAAACAGTCCAGGGGCACCTGGGTGGCTCAGTCTGTTAAGCATCTGACTCTTGATTTTGGCTCGGGTCATGATCTCGCAGTTTGGGGGGTTGAGCCCTATGTTGAGCTCTTCATTAATGGTGCGGAGCTTACGTGGGATCCTCTCTCCTTCTCTCTCTGCCCCTCCTCTGCCCATTCTCGCCCCCCTCCCCAGTAAATAAGTAAACTTAAAAAAAAAAAAAAAGGAAAGAGAAGAAAACCAGTCTAAATCCCAGCTGGCCATTTTCGACTCCTGTGCCATGTGGCTCATGTGGAGGAAATGGAGGTCCCTCCCTGCCCGCTCTGCTCCCCCACAGATGGCTGCAGCAGAGGATAAAACATCAGAACCATAGGACAGGAAGTGCCTTAGACTCAGTGACCTTCAAAACCATGAGGAAGTTGGTCAAGAACATCTGTCAGAGAGCTGCCAGAGAAACGCACAGAAATGAAACCTTGTCCAGGGTTAACTAACGTGACCCTCCGACTGCCCAGTGTCCTGTTGGAGGAAAGCAAACCTCCCGAGACCTTAACCGATGCAAAGGATGGTTCGAGCATGGACATTTAGCTCCTGCAGGAAGGGAGATTGAGAATCTTCCACTGTAATCAGTTTCCCCACCTTGATCTGACGCGACCGCCATCACAACCACAGGAGTGAGAGCAAAGAGGAAAATGAAAGAACACAATTCAAGCAAGTTCTGCAATGAGGCATCTCCTTTTAGTTCCACCTGACTAAAGGCTTTCCAATCCCCCAGTAAGATGAATTAGAAATTACATGAGAACCGTTCCCTGTATTGTTTCTTGGTCAATATGCACAGTGCAGAGGCCAACTGTTTGCAAAACTGCATAGATCAACTGGCGAGTTTCGCGACCCTCAGTGGATCTTTTAGTGGTTTGTACACGACTCTAACTTTTAGAAACTTCTTCAGTATAAACTGCACAGATGCATGGAGAAATCTCATACCCAGTCCCCATGGCACACAGTAGGCCTCACTGTGCGTTGGCCGAAGTACCATGATCGGCTACTGCTGTTAGACTTCTGGGCCCAGAGTCGACAAAGGAGGTAATCCACGTCTCTTTCTGGATGCTGCCTTATTAGTGCCTGCTCTCTCTCGCTCAGATATATGTTACCATCTCTATGGTAACTGTTTTTCTAAACTCGCCAGAAAATATACACGTAAGTATAGCAGGATTGCTAGTTATTCTGGAACGTTCATGTGACCCCTCTTCCTCAGTAATAAAGCCAGAGTCATGGCCACCTAGAAGAAAAGCCGCATTTCCCTGACTCCCCCCTTGCAGATAAATGTGGCCAGGCGACTGAGATATTGTTAACAGATATAAACAGAAGGAGTGTGTCCAGCTCCCCAGGTGCGGGCCGGCCCTCTTCCTTCCTCTCTCCTCCTACCTGCTGGCGAGAGCCCAAATGAGGATGGCTGAGACCAGAGGAGTCATCTTGGGCCACAAGGTAGAAATTCTGTTGAAAACAGGTGGAATGGGGTGCCTGGGGGGCTCAGTTGGTTGAACGTCCGACTTTGGCTCAGGTCATGACCTCACGGCTCGTGAGTTCGAGCCCCGTGTCGGGCACTGTGCTGACAGCTCAGAGCCTAGAGCTTGCCTCGGATTCTGTGTCTCTGTCTCTCTCTGCCCCTCCCCTGCTCACGATTTCTCTCTCTCTCTCTCTCTCTCTTTCTGTCTCAAAAATAAATAAGCATTAAAATTTTTTTAAGAAGTAAATAAAAGAAAATAGGCAGAACATCATAAAAGGAGCCTAGGTTGAGCGAGACTATAGAAGTTATGAAGTAAAATAAAACAAAAATATCAGACATAAATTTGATGTTCAGATAAGATCTTTGTGGTTGCTTAGAAGCAGAATTGATCGCGTTCAAATAGGCAGAACCCACTAGGTTTTATACTGAGAGGCCACAACGCTGCTTACAAACCCCTCAACACGTGAGATGATCCAGCCAGCACCAAGAGGGACACCATGAAATCTGTGGGGCTTTAAGAAGGGCGTGTGCTTTAGAGGATCATGGAGGTGGAAATATTTCCCAAGGAGGACAGCCAGGATCCACACATGACAGTGGACAGGGAGTCCTTCCCAGTAAGAACCAGCGTTCACCAAACGACTATACATTGTTTCTTTTTCTGCCCAGAGGGATCTGATCAATTTTAGGGATAAGTGACCATCACTTAATTCTTACCCTCTTTTTCTAAATGGAAGAAATGTTTGCTTGTTGTTTATCCTGTTCTTACTGCACTACTGGGTAAGTTATCTCAGATAACTTAGGTTTTAAAAAAATTTTTAATGTTTATTTATTTTTGAGAGAGAGAGAGAGAGAGACAGAGAGACAGAGTGCGAGCAGGGGAGGGGCAGAGGGAGAGGGACACAGAATCCAAAGCAGGCTCCGGGCTCTGAGCCGTCAGCACAGAGCCCGACGCGGGGCTCGAACTCACGGACTGTGAGATCGTGACCCGAGCCGAAGTCGGACGCCCAACCGACGGAGCCACCCAGGCACCCCAACTTAGGTTTTTTAATAGGCCCCCAAAACATGAAGAGCGAGGCCCAGACATGATGAAGAGCATTAAGGGTTATGTGAAAGCCCTGGACTTAGGTACTTGAACCTCATGGAACTAGGGGTCCTTTGTCTGAGGGAGAGGAGTTGAATGTGTCTGAAACATAGAAATGGAAGGGTACACAGAGATGCTTGGATGACCAGAGACCCACGTGCCCTCCAGCATCTATGCTCCCCTCTCAGTGAAAGAAATAAAGGCGGTAAATAGCAGTGGCATGTACGTTTTATCTAGGAAGAGTCACTAAGGGAGACAACACGGCCTTGTCCTGCCTCCCTTCTTTTGTATCCTGCGGCGGCTGGTTGTTCTGAGAATATGAAACGTGAAGGTAGAAAGCCCTGGAGGCCCTGGCCACGGTGGGGCCATCCCTCCAGTCCTGGATCAACTACATTCACATGACAGATGACATCAGTTTCCACCAAGTTTAAGCCCTTCCGTTCTGAGTTTTCAATCGCTCCCAGATGCTCCCGGCTGTAATGGCTCTAAGAAGACATTGTCACCACAGAAAGTTAAAGACGTACATCTGCAAGGAGGCACCTGAAGACATCGTGGTAGGAGAGATGGCCCGAGGAGAGGAAGGAAGACGTTAGCACACTGTGGCGTCCACAAGCCCGCCGCTTGCTTTATAAAAACTATTTGCAAAAGAGCACGGATCTTACATTCTTGCCCAGTGAGATTGCCCGTTGCTCTACGGTCGGCAGAACAACGGTGGGATCGCTCACATGTTTCTGTTCTTTGGAAATGAAATGCAGTCTAGAATTGAAAGCAGTTATTTTTCTTGTCTTACTCATTTTAATAGGAGGCGGTCACATGTGGAACACTTGTTTTGAAGACTTAGTCATTGTTTCCAGTCTATTCCCCAGCAATCGCTTTATCTTAAGCAACTTTCGCAAATTGCATCAACACACATGGCTGATTGCAAATTTAAACTCAATAAAACCAAAGAAAGCAAGGATGTGGTGGTGGGAATTTCTCCTGAAACAGTCAAGTATAGACTGTGTGGGCTTCCCCCATCTTTACTGCTTTTCCATAAAAGGCTTGAGAGAAGGAAGTTAAACCGCAGCTCTGTTAGGTAATGGACTATGCATTCACATAATTTATCTGGAATGAGGAAGGCAGATTCCGCTTTGAAAGATTTTCCTCAACAGCATATTCCTCTCTGCTGCAAAGCTGTCCTTGGAATGTCAGGTGAGACACAGGAAGAAGCCTGGAATCCCTCAACCGTCCCGTGTCACTGGCTCCCTGGAGGTGTGCAGTCATCGGGGCCCTTGAGGGTGTTGCTCAGTAGACAGCACAATCTCACAGCCAGTCCTCACCCAGCTGGTTTCCAATCCAGGAAATGGCCACGCAGAAGAGCAGTGAGGGGCCCTGACTTAACCCAAACCCGGTTGTGAGGACTGGGTCTTGCGCCAGCTAAGTGTGGACTGTGAGATGGCGAAGAGAGAGAGAGAGAGAGAGAGAGAGAGAGAGAGTTCGAGCTCCGACCCCAAGCTTCGGCCATGTTATTTTACCTCTCTGTGCCCGAGTCATTTCATCTCTAAAAGGGGGGTTTATGTGCACCGAACTCAGACAGTGGAAGTGAGACGCTCGTGCAGACGTATTGTAAAGTGTACCCCACGGCATATGGCACATAGTAAATCCTAAATTATCATTTATGCCTTTAAGTGAAGTCAGTGAGGTGTTCGTTAAACCCTGTGAAGAGGAAGATGTAGCTTTGGATCTCAGCCTTGCTACTTTTACTAACTAGTTGACCTTGGATCTCTGCTTCCCCTGTTCTTTATTTTCCACTGGCTGTCCATGATTTTTTTCTTTTTAAGTAATTAACTTATTGTGAGAGAAAGAGCACGTACAAGCAGGGAAGGGGCAGAGAGAGAGAGACGGAGAGAGAGGGAATCCCAAGCAGGCTCCAAGCTGTCCACACGGAGCCTGACACAGGGCTGGGTCCCGTGAACCGGAGATCATGACCTGAGCTGAGAGCAAGAGCCGGAGGCTTAACTGACTGAACTTACCCAGGCGCCCCTGGCTGTCCATGCTTTGACGGCAGTGACCTTCTTCTGGTTTCTGTAGCCCTCTTCATAGCCTGTATATAATACTTCCCCTGGTTGGGATGCTCTTTATTAACTCTTATTATCAAAAGTCACTTCCTGAGGAGGGCCATTTCTATCCTCCCAGCCCAGGTTCAGTTGCCGATGTATCTCCCAGAACACTCTGTTATCTCTCCTCCAGAGCGCTCTCCATAATCGCGGTGAAACATCCATTTGTGCAATGGTCCCGAGCTTTGCTGAGAGACGCTGAGCTCTGGGAAAGGGTAACAGAGCCCGTGTCGGTCGGTCAGTCCGGTATCTATACTTGTGTCTGGCTCAGAGTAGACAATATCTGCTGAACAAGCACACAGATACATAAAACGAGTGTGAGCAGAGTTTCCTCTTCTGCTGGCCTAGAAACTGTGAGCTCCGTCCATCGTCTCTTCGGAGAGGCTTTTATTGAATATAACCTTATCTATACAGATGCTGTCTTTTTGCCTCTCTTCATCAAGAAAGTATGCACTGGGGCGCCTGGGTGGCTCAGTCGGTTGAGCGTCCGACTTCGGCTCAGGTCATGATCTCGCAGTCTGTGAGTTCGAGCCCTGTGTCGGGCTCTGTGCTGGCAGCCCGGAGCCTGGAGCCCGCTGCGGATTCTGTGTCTCCCTCTCTCTCTCTGCCCCTCCTCTGCTCATGCTCTGTCTCTCTCTGTCTCAAAAATAAATAAAAACATTAAAAAAAATAATAATAAAAAAAAGAAAGTATGTACTAACTTGTGATGGAAAATTCCTCTCTCCTTATACCAGGAATATCTCACTGCAAAGTATATAAGACTAAGGTCTGTAGGATAGTGATTCTGAAGGCTTTTGATCTCAGAATCCCTTTGGACTCCTAAAAATTATTAAGGATCCCAAGAAGCTTGTGTTTAGGTCGGTTATACTGGATATATTAGAAAATAAGACTGAAGAATATGTACAATATTTATTTCTTTGCTTAAAGTGACAATGAGAAGTTCAATACATATTAACATAAAATAGGTTTTATGCAATTAAGACTGAAAAAAATTAAGGTATTTGTTTGTATACAACAACAAGGAGAAACTCAGCACACATGAACAAAAAAGAACTAATTTTAGTGAAATTAATTATATTTTCCTAACATATCTTTTGCCCACATGTGACTGTTGCCAAATACTGCTTCACTGAGTGAATATTCGAAGACTCAATATTTAAAACACTGGCTACCGATATCTAACAATCACACTTGTTAATATTATTAATCTCCTTAAAAAAGTCTGTAAGCACCAGGAGGCTATCAGGTTTGCGTCAGCAGATACAAGTTTCCCCAAATTCTAAGTTTTCCTTAAAGGTTCACATTTTACCCGGGGGCAACAAATAACGTCTGCCGTTTTCCTTGAAGTGGCAAGCTCTCTGTATTCAATCTCAGGAAGTATGTCAAAGAGCCAAGTTCAAATAATAATCGTTTGCTGCCAGTTGTCTGTCGAGCAAGGATGATGTTCCACGAAAAAAGAAGCGATTTCAACTTGCAACTCAAACAATTGTGTACGTTGTGAGAGTAAAGTGTCCAACTGCTTTATGCAGCCTTCCTATTTCATCACGTAGAAAATTGAAAAGGCATCTAGTTAAGGGTTGAGATTAATTAAAATTATTATTTCGTCTGGGGTTTTTTGTTTGTTTGTTTTTCGTTTAGGACATGAAACCGTGTCCCCTTTTCTTTCTGGTGATAAAGAACACAGAGAAGGGACGCCTGGGTGGCTCAGTCAGGTCAGCGACAGACTCTTGATTTCGGCTCAGGTCGTGATCCCAGGATAGTGGGATGGAGCCTTGTGCTGGAGTCCACACTTAGTGTGGAGACTGCTTGGGATTCTCTCTCTCCCTCCCTCTGTCCCCCCTCCTCCTCTTCTCTCTCTCTCTCTCTCTCTCTCTCTAAAATAAATAAATAAGAAGAAAAGAAAGAACACAGTGACTATTAATGCAGTCAGAACATTTGCCTGGCTTCGTACCAAGGTGGCCCTTGTTTTAGCCACTTTTGCTTTTGCACAATTAGTGCAAATGTCAACACAGTGAAAAAGGCAAAGAACATCTGAGTACCGTTAATCAAATAGTTTTGATCTCATGGAGTCACAAAAGGGTCTCAGGGAATCCCAAGGGCAACAGACTATGCTTTGAGAATCACTGTGGTCGGGTGTTCTAATATTAAATTAAGACTCATCAACATCACATGGATGACATTTACACCAATACGATCTTTTAATTAAGCATCTTTTCTGCACTCCCTCCACTGTCAGGAACAAATAAACCGAGAACAAAATGTTACAAAAGTTTATAATGACTGGGTTTTAGACCGACATTCGAGGAATGTCTTTAAGGGGCGCCTGGGTGGCTCAAGTCGGTTAAGCATCCAACTCTTGATTTCGGCTCAGGTCATGATCTCATGGTTTGTGGGACTGAGCCCCAACGCCCCCTCCCCCACCCCGATCAGGCAGGCTCTGCACTGACAGAGTGGGGCCTGCTTGGGATTCTCTCTCTCTCTCTCTCTCTCTCTCTCCCTCTCTCTGTCCCTCCCCTGCTCGAACACTCTCTCAAAATAAAGAAATAAACATTTAAAATGAAAAACAAACACACAAAATGTCTTTAAACTAATCATTAATGTAAAAAAGAAGTCTCAGAATGTCTTTTTAAAAATCCGTATCCCTGAAAACGTCTCAGCCTTTTAATAGGTGGCAGTCGTAATTACAGTGATTAATTACAAAATCCCCTCTGCATGCCCTTTCAGTGGCTTTTCCCCTAAGGATTCATCTTGCATTACTTTCTTGTGACTTGAAAACATCTCTGTGATACAGCTGCACGGGGCTTGACAGCATTTTCATTTTAGCGAGGAATCTGAGAAGAGAAGACTCACCCATGGGGACAGGGCTACCCTCCTGATTAACCTTTCAGTGCCTTTCCCTTTTCGCCATCCGAATCACTTGATCTGTCCAACCTCAGCAACCGTGTTTCACTTGAACGAATAAAACAAAAACAAAAAACAAAACAACACCAACCCCGATAACAAAAACAAACAAACACACAACAAAAAACCAAAAAACCCAAAGCAAAAACCAGAAAACAACAACAACAACAACAACAACAACAACAAAAGAGAAGATCGCAGTGAGCTCAGAGGCTGTGGAAATCCGGAAGGTGGAGGAGTCTGCAGAAAAACTGAAAACCTGCAGGGAAAGTGTGACTCTGCCCAGCTTCTCCCTGTTCCTTTTGCTGATGGGTGGAAGGTCTTAGAAAAGAAGAAATTCTCTCCACCCCGGGGCCACGCCACTTGCTAAATTTGGAATTCCAGATTAGAGAAACACCCTGGAGCTACTGAGACTTTCAATCCCCGTGTCCTGGGGCTCATTCTGAAAGTACAGATACAGTTTTTCCTTCCCCTTTGGAGCCAGAGAGGAAACTTGGCTAAGGAGTCGGCTGCCTGTTGTAAGTGACTGGGATGTTATTTGGAGATTTAGGCAGAATGTGTTGAAGGGCAGGAGGGAGTGGGTGGGTACCGGGGATGAGCGGAAGAGAGGGATTATGTGACCCCTGGTCCTATACACAGAAGCAGTTTTTAAAATGTCCTATCTTTACTCACCAGCCTGTTACAGGTGACAGAATCTTCTCTACCTGTCACCGGTGAGTAATTGCCATACCTCCGTTGCATTTATGTGAGCCGTATTTCACCTCCCCAAGGCAGAGGGAGATCTTTAAACATATAGGCCCCCAGTTAATACGTGCAGAAGGGCAACTCTTTTCCCTCCCCTCCTGTGTCACGCAACCCTTTCCTTGTGAAAATGCTCTTGGAGCTCAACATAGGGCTTGAACTCATGACCCTGAGATCAAGACCCGAGCTGAGATCAAGAGTCAGACACTTAACCGACCGAGCCACCCAGGCATCCCCTCCTGAAAATATTCTTCTTTTTTACTTCTTGTCATTGCCACTGTGCCCTCCAGTCTTTAAGTCCTGGCACAGGATTTCAATGGAAAGCACGGGTCATGCGTTTCTTGGTGAGTGTCCCTGACCCAAGCCACCTGGAGGTCAGGGCAGCATCTAAAAGGCTCACTTCTGCACCCCACGCCTCAGGGTCAAAGAGAGCACAAGACTCACATTGTCCAGAGACAATCACTTCTTACCACCGGAAAGCAGAAACCTGCTGGGTGGAAAAGCGTTTCCTCAGACAGCAATTTGCCTGGGAGTTGCAATGACAATGTTTTTCTGTGTGCCAAGAATATCAATCTAAAGTCCCTCTCCCGTGAGCCATTGGTGAGATGCGGGGCATGCACGGGCAAGGAGAATTTGTAAGCCTGCTGATCGGGGCTGGCGTCAATGTCAAGGCTGAGTGTTGCTTTGTCTGTCACAATCTGGTTTTCCTATCTCTCCCGCTCACCCAGGCCCCTTTGACATGATCTCTGGACTCCCCCGGACCCCCCGCCGCCACGCCCAATCCTTTTTGTTTCTACACTTACTGCTTAGGAGTATCAGCCATGTGGGATGAAAGGTGATATCAAACCTGGGCAGGATTGAGAAGCACCAGACCGCCAGACCTAGACCAGCTTTACATGGTCATTTGTTAGCTTTTCCCAAGCCGCTAACTTCTCCCTGCCTGAGTTTTCCGTCTTAAGCTGGGAGTAACAATACTTATTCTGTCCCCTGTGCGAGATCCTTGGAAGCGTCAGGTGCTATTACGTGGCCCTATTGTATTAGGTACCTCATCCCAGTGCCTCGAACAGTGAGTGCTGTGTGCAGAAGTTGCTCCATAAACATTTGTTACATGGGTGGCTGTATTTGGAAATGTTTTGCGAACTGTAAAAGCACTGTACAAGTGTTTTTGTTAGACTTCTCACGGATGACACAGGTAGCAGTCAGTGCTTCAGGCCCCGGCGCCTATTGTGTGCGGTGTATAAGCAGGCCACGTCTTGTCCTCACTAGGGTTGACAGTGAACCTTCTTCTAGGCCACAGCATCTGCTTGGTTTCTGCGATCCCGTTTCCTTGGGCGGATCCCACCTGCTGCCCGGAGGTTGCACTAAAGGGACGTTGGTGTGTAATTGCGATGGCGGGAGGGCAAATGTTGGTCCCCAGAGGGCTGGCCTTAGGAATTCATTAACCCCCTTTCATATGCCATGAATGACATAGATACTGGCCTTGGGTATTTTACCGGTCTGGAAAATCTAAAGGGAGTTCCAGATCAAACAAGGGGCCGCACTTAGTAGAGTATTATGGCCCAAGAAATCATTTTGGAAGCATTCTTAAGGGGAATTTCTATTTACACCCTGGTCGTGGAGTGAACCGTGCCCCCCACAAATTTCTATGGTGAAACCCTAAATCCCAAAGTGACTGTATTTGGAGATAGGGCCTGTGAGAGGGGAATGAAGGTTAGCTGAGGTAATAAGGCTGGAACCCTAATCTGATGGGACTGGTATCCTTACAAGAAGAGGACGAGACCCCAGAGTGGCCATCCCACTCCCCACTCCCTCCCTGGGCCGCAGAGGAAAGGCCACAGGGGACGGATAAAGAAGGTGTCTGTGTGTGAGCCAGGAAGAAAGCTCTCACCAGGAGCCCAATTGGCTGCCACCTTCATCTTGGACTTCCAGAAAACGAATTTCCGTTGTTTTGAGCAACCAGTCTATGGTGCTTCGTTATGGCGACCTGTGCAGACGGAAACTTTGGTACAGAGAAGCGGGGTGCTGCTATAACAGATACCTAAAAATGTAGAGGTGGGTGATGAAAAGAGGCCGTAAGAGGTTCTGTTTCTTTTTTATGTGTGTATTTATTTTGAGAGAGACAGCGCGTGCGTGCACACGTGAGCAGGGGAGGGGCAGAGAGAGGGAGACAGAGGATCCTAAGGGGACTCTGCGCTGACAGCAGGGAGCCCCGTGTGGGGCTGGAACTCAGGAACAGTGAGATCGTGACCTGAACCGAAGTCAGACGCTTAGCCAACCAAACCACCCAGGCACCCCAAGGCCGGAAGAGTTTTGAGGTGCATGGTGGAAAAGCACTTAGATTGCCTGGAAAGGACCGTTGGGAGAAATGTGGACATCAATGGCAATTCTGGGGAGGGCTCAGGAAGAAAAGAGGAGAGCTACGGAGAAAGTCTTTATTATCTGAGAGGATACATATCATCGCGAGAAAACGGCAGAAATAGGCACTTTCGAGGTCATTCTGTGGAAATATCAGACGGAAAGGAGGAGGAAGTGATTGCAAACTGGGGGAAAGGCGGGCCTTGTCACACGGTGGCAAAGGACTTGGCTGAACTGCATTTGTGTTCTAGTGCTCTGTGGAAGGTCGAACTTGCGAGTGATGCAAATTTAAATTTAGCGGAGGACTTTTTTTTTTTTAAGTTTTTATTTATTTTGAGAAAGAGAGCATGAGTGAGGTAAGAGCAGAGAGAGAGAGAGGGAGAGAGGATTCCAAGCCGATGCCTTGCTGTCCCAAGCAGGCTTCACCCTGTCAGCGCAAAGTTAGATGAGGGGCTCGAACTGGTGAACCAGGAGATCGTGACGGGAGCCGAGATCAAGAGTCAGATGCTCAACCGACGGAGCCACCCAGACGCCCCTAGCTGAGGATATTTCTAGGCAGAATGTCAAAGGAGGCGCTGGGTTTCTCTTTACCACTTACGCTAAAATGCATAAGAAGTGGTAAATTGAAGGAATTGTCAAGCAAAAGGGAATTAGGAGGTGAAGATTTGGGAAATTCTGAACCAGTCCACATTGCAAAACATGAAGGTGTTCTGAAGAGAGCACTGAGGGAGTAGCTGAACAATCGTTGGATAAGGAGATGAGATGGGTGTGAACACAGATTTAATCAGTCAAGGTGGAAAAGCCTAGTATAGGGATGGGATTATACCATCAGAAGTGCAGCCATCTGGGGTTAAAGGGAACAAAGAAAATAAAACAGAATGAAGGAAGACTGCCAGAGTTCTGGGATCCTATAGGATGGGACAACAGAGCTATTCAACTATAAACATGTGTTATCCTTCAAAAAAAGAGAAGGACCCCAACGGGGACTCAGATATCATTTGGGTTACATCACTCCCACCATAGACTCAGGGGCAGGGCTGCCTCCTTATTGGTTTCAAAGGGTGGAGGGCCATCTCTTAGGTATCAGCAGTCCAGGCTACCCCTGCCCAGAGCCTGAGCAGCAAGGCCACCACGGGGTGACACTGCCACCCCGATAGTCCTGCAGGAGGAGCATTGAGCCAAAGAGGATTCTTCTTGAGCTTTTTTAAGATTCAATGAAATTGACTTTGCTAGGTTTTGGACTTTCCTGGGACCTGACACTCCCTTTCTTCTTCCCAATTTCTTTTTTTCTTTTTTTAAAATTTTTTTTCAATGTTTATTTATTTTTGAGAAGGGAGGAGGGGCAGAGAGAGAAGGAGACACAGAATCTGAAGCAAGATCCAGACTCCCAGCTGTCAGCACAGAGCCCAACGCGAGGCTCGAACTCACAAACCGCAAGATCATGACCTGAGCTGAAGCCAGATACTTAACCAACTGAGCCATCCAGGCACCCCGCTTAGTTCTAATTTCTCCCTTTTGGAACGGGAATGTCTATCCTATGCCTGTCCCACCATCAGATCTCGGAAATACATAACTTACCTGGTTTCACATGTTTACAACCAGAGAGGTATTTTGCCTCAGCATGAGTTTCACTCATACCTTTTGCATGTGAAACGAACTGTAAATTTGGGGGGTCAGAGGGTGGAATATAATGAATTGAATTGTGTTACCCTCAGATTCATATGTGACTGTATTTGGAGACAGTGCCCGTAAGGAGGTAATAAGAAAAGTTAAGTGATGTCATAAGGTTTGGGGCCTTAATCTGATGGGACTGGCAATCTAATAGAGGAGGAAGAGACACCAGATGTCTCCCTCTCTCTCTCTCTGTCTCCAATCCTCTCTCCTATCCCCCATGTGCCATGGAAAAAGGCCATGTGCGTGCGGATGGACCAAGAAGGTGTCTGTCTGCAAGCTAGGAAGAAGTTCTCACCAGGATCTCATTGGCAGGCATCTTTTGATCTGGGATTGCAACCCTGAGAAAATAAATCTTTGTTGTTGAAGCCACCCAGTTGATAGTATTTTGTTATGGGCGACCCAGATGACTAGTCTAACTCTCCTGTCCTCTCGGTTTGTCAGGCTCTCTTGTGGGTAGTTCCACTGATATCCATTCCTCTGTCTCCATCCGACGTGCAAAGGCACGTTGCAGCCCAGGAATGGCCTGGGTCTCTGTGTTTGAATATCCCCGTGATCCAAGCATGGCCAAAAAGAAGAGAAAAGAACAGCTACAACCCACCGAATGACAATGGATGGTGGCGAGCAGCTCTTTTACCTGTCCGGCCCGAGGTAATTTTGGCATATTCCATTAAACTTCTGGAACTGAAAAGGTATAGGTTATTTCAGCCAGCCTACGGAGTTTTTTGCAAACCGCATGGATACGGTCTGTGACTTCTTGTTGTACCAGGTTTTATTAAAGCGACCTTTCCAGAGTTAGTTATGGCAAAACAACTTTGCCCGCACCGCTGTTACTGTTGCTTGAAGCCACACCTAAGTGATATTGCCAGCAGGCGCGCACAGGGAAATGACTCTTTGGGAGAGTGGAAAAACCGTGTTTCATACAACATGGTGACAGAACAAGACTGAAGGCTGAATTTGGAAATCTCAGGTTTCATTCTCGACCTCTCATTTTTTTGAAAGATTGGGGCTACGGTCTTCTCATTATTTAGCACAAAGATTATAATGATGTGACATAAATGAGTCAAAGTTGGACGATCACAGCTTCTCCAACTTCAATGTTTCTGCAAATCACCTGAAGAGCCTGTTAGGGCACAGATTTTGATCCAGTGGGTTTGGGATGGAGCCCCGGATTCTGCATTTCTTTATTTTTTTTTAAACATTTTTTTAATGTTTATTCATTGTTGAGAGACAGAGAAAGACACAGTATATGTTGGGGAGGGGCAGAGAGAGAGGGAGACACAGAATCCGAAGCAGGCTCCAGGCTCCGGGCTGTCAGCACAGAGCCCGACGCGGGGCTCAAACTCACAGACCGCAAGATCATGACCTGAGTCGAAGTCGGACGCTCAACCGACTGAGCCACCCAGGCCCCTTATCCAGATTCTGCATGTCACAAGGTCAGCTTGTAATGAGGCTACTGATCTGGCGAGGGTCTAGTATACTGTGCGTTAGACTGATGACCTCTCCATGGACAAAACACCATGCAAGATTCCGTTGCTGCTTTATTTTGCAATGCTTCAGAATTCCTACCCCCCCCCCCCCAAATGCTTCAAAACCTTGCACTTAGAAGAACTAGGGATCGTAAAATCATTCCGGCAGCAGCTGCTTGACATGAATATGTGCTTAATGTTGCTTGGTTAGGTGGTTGGTCTGGAAGGTGGGTCTTCAGAGATGTAGGACAAGTGTCTGCCAGGGATATAAAACGATACACCCTTACTTAGGAGATCTTGAATTCTGGTGCATTTGGGGACGAGACGGAATAAATAGCATCAGAGCCAGTGAGGGGAGCCCGGTTAATATGAGACCGGATCGGAGCTTTGTAAACAGGCGCTCCGCGGGGGTGAGCAATCAGTTTGGGAAATGGGAAGGAGGCTTTGTTCCATCATTTTATGCCTGGGTACCTCCTGGAGTGAAGGAAAAGCATCGCAAGGGCTGGTGAGAGTAGGGCTCCCCAGAGTCCTTTTTTGGAGACTTGGTAAGTATGTGGGTGTGCCGTTGTTTACTTCCTTGTGATTTATGACAAGCAAATTCCTTTTGCTAATTATCCCTCCCTGGCCTGCTCAGGATTGCTCTACCTCCAGACGCCAGAGACTGCCAGAACCGGGTCCGCCTGTGGTGGAACTAGGAAATTCCCAGGGGTCAAGGGAAGGCTAAAACTCCTACCTGAAGTGGTCACTTACTACTATGTGTAAATACGCACACATCTATGAATATGAGGTAGGAGATTGTAATTAGTAAAGTAAATTGAAATTCAAGAGCATTTTTTTTTTTTTTTTTACTTGAAAAATATGCTTTGGGGCACCTGGATGGCTCAGCTGGTTGAGCGTCTGACTCTTCATCTTGGCTCCGGTGATGACCTCACGGTTCGTGAGATTGAGTCCCAACGAAGGCTCTGAGCTGATAGCATGGAGGCTGCTTGGTGGGATCGTCTCTCTTCCTCTCTATCTCAAAAAGCAAATAAATAAACTTTTTTTTGTTAATGTTTATTTATTTTTGAGACAGAGACAGAGCGTGAACAAGGGAGGGGCAGAGAGAGGGGGAGACACAGAATCTGAAACAGGCTCCAGGCTCTGAGCGGTCAGCACAGAGCCCCACACGGGGCTGAACCCACAAACTGTGAGATCATGACCTGAGCCGAAGTGGGACGCTTAACCGACTGAGCCACCCAGGCGCCCCATAAACACATAAACTTAAAAAAAAAAAGTGCTTTATTCACCCAATCTTACTGAATTAGATCCCTCAGAAGTATGCAAGAGAATTCAATTTCACAGAGTCGTTCGTAAGTGTGTTTACTGACGGTTGGAAATAATATGGTGTCACTTTAGTTGTCAATGGCCTGAGTTGGGTAAAAGGGGTGTGCTTTTTTTTTGGTATTTTTGTTTGTTTGTTCCCTTTCTTTCCTAAGTTACACTTGACCCTTGAATTGGCATTCTTTTAGCAGCTCTCAATGACTATTGCTCATGTTAAAATCAGCTAAAAACTTGGCGGGGTAACTGACTCAGAACAGGTATGTTAGGATGAATTCACTTCAACTCTTTGCCCAAATAACAAAGTTCTGGTTTCCTTGCCATTATCCACGAGTAGAAATTTTCAGCAAACATAAACGATCGCTGCTAAAATTTTGATAGGATTCTCTTCCTACTGACAGAAACCAACTTCAAGGTAGCCACAGGATGAATTAAGAAAAAGAGATTTTAATTTCACACATGATTTGTGTCTTTCCTCCAAACCATAAAAGACATTAAAAATTAGTTTCCATCTTTGTTCCCCATCGTGACTAGCTCTGAAGTTGACTAGATAATACAGGAATTGAAAGAGGGACTAATTTGGATTGGGTTCTAAGCTTTCTGAATGGTCATAATGACTTTCCAGAACTTTCAGATCTTGAGAATTCTGCAGAAATATGAGGCAGCATGCCTGACTTCTCATGAAGTGCATCAAATGAATTAAAATGACCTTGGGATTGATGGAAAGGGAGAGAAGCAGTGTTCAGTTTTAAGCTTAGCTAACCTTAACTTGTGTGTTTATGTATTTATTCATCCGGTATTCACTCCATACCTACTATAAGCCATGTGCTCTGTGAGGTATTAGGTATACGAAGATGAATAAACGTGTCCCCAAGGAACAAGTAATTTTCAAGTTAAAAGATAAAGAAAAATCTCCAATTTGCATAAAGAAGAAAAGAATGGAAAACCTGTAAAGACATGAAATCCAGATAACCTCAGATATCTTCAAAACTCTAAATGCCGAAGGCAATGGGACAGCTTATGGAACTGAGGGGGAGGGTTTGTGACCAGTCCATACTCTACTAGTAGTCTCCAGGATGGAGAACTGAAAAATATATCCCCACATACTCCTTCAAGGGAGAAAATGCTTGAACACACGCTAGAGCCGATCACAAATCGAATAAACTTGGTACCTTAAGTTGTGTTAGAAACAGACTATCAGTGAGCAATGAAATGAGTGATTTCAAAACTGCTGGTGGCTGTCCAAAAGGGAGAGAGAAGACATAATGTAAAAATAATCTTTTTTTTCCCCAATGTATATTTATCAGGCTCCTCTGATACACCAGGCACTGTCCAACACAGTGAGATTATAGCAATGAATGAAACAGGTAAAAGTAAATAGAATATACACCTGCCCTCAGGGAACTTATCTTTTAGCAGAGGAATCAGAAAATGAACAAGATAGGGGCGCCTGGGTGGCTCAGTCGGTTAAGCGTCCAACTTTGGCTCAGGTCATGATCTCATGGTTCATGAGTTCGAGCTCCGTGTCGGGCTCTGGGCTGACAGCTCAGAGCCTGGAGACTGCTTGGGATTCTGTGTCTCCCCCTCTCTCTGCCTCTCCCCCACTTGCGCTCTGTCTCTCTCAAAAACAAAATAAAAACATTTTTAAAAAATTTTAAAAAATGAATAAGATAAAATAAATGAAATGCATAATATGAAATAACCCAATATCATTTATTTGGGCACAGTATCTCAGATTTTATTAACACAATTTGAAATTTGGATAGGAAAGGATATAAGTGAGTAAAAGAGAAATAAATTCCTTATGTAGAAACAAGAAAAAAGGGCTTGATAATTTTCGGGGATTTGCACACATGTGCACCCACCCAACAAAAGGTAGAAACATTTTTTTCTTAAATAATATAGAAATTAAAGTAAATAGCATCATACAGGACCAGAAGAACGATTTATTAATGATAGTAATAGTATAAAAATCAGCTAACCCATAGACATTTTTCTTATTCTTCATCTGGCTCAGTTTCTTTTTTTTTTCTTTTTTTTTTAATTTTTAATGTTTATTTCTGAGAGAGAGAGAGAGAAAGAGAGAGAGAGAGAGGGCATGAGTGGGGAAGAAGCTATGAGAGGAAGACACAGAATCGGAAGCAGGCTCCAGGCTCTGAGCTGTCAGCACAGAGCCCCATGTGGGGCTCGAACCCACGAACCATGAGATCATGACCTGAGCTAAAGTCGGACGCTTAACTGAGCCACCCAGCCTCCCTACGATCCATCACTCTCCTAATTCTGTTTTTTCTACCTCTCTTACCACTGTTGCTTCTGTATGACATCGGCATCTCTTAACTGTCTTTTTACTGCAACCTCGAAACTCCTTTCCTTGCCTCTTGTCTTGTTTCCTTCAAATCTATTCTTCACGGGGAGATCAAAGCAATCTTTCAAAGTCATCTTTCTCCACAGAGAGATCAAAGTAGCCTTTCAAAGATTTCTGAAGTGGAAAATCATTTCAAAAAATGATTGTGTCATTTCTTTCTGCATAACACACCAGTGGCATTCCATTGTCCAAACCCCCTCATATCACCCTTTGTAGCCTGATTCCTGATGATCTCCTCCCCGGCTGATACCGATCTTGTTGCCTTTATATCTCGCCACGTGAAATTTGCGATTGCCTGCCCCTGTATCCGGCTCTCTCATCCTGGGGGCCTGCATACGCTGTTTCCCTCTGTCTGGAACCTTCCCTTTTCTTCTATCTTCCTTTGGCTGGCCACTTAACTAGTGTGAGCTTGAACATTGCTTCTACGTGTAAACCTCTCTGGACTCTCATCTCTACCAGATTTGATTGAGTTCCCCTTCTAAGGGCTTCATCAGAAACTTGAACTCTCTATCAGAGCACCTGTTGAATTTGTCTGCAAACCAACTGGATTGTAAACCCCATGAAGCTCTAGGCCATATTTCCAGGCCAGAGTTCTACCCAAAAGGGCTTTTATTATTGAATAAGAAATAATTTTCAAAACAAGCAAACATTTAACCGAAAAACTTAGAAAAGAGAAGGACAAGCCAAAGTAAATCAATAGCAGCACCCAACCAAGATAAAAACAAAAACAACCCCCCAAAATCAGAAAGCAGAAAAACAGTACTTCTTTGAAAAGAAATATGCACAAAATAAAATGCAAAAATCTGGCAAATATAACGAAAAGGAAAAGCACACACGCAATTGAAAAATTGGTACGAGAAAGAACAACATATATCAAGGATGTTTAAAATTGTGAGTGTAATTTAGAACATCTTTTTACATGCAAATTTCCTGAATAAATATGAATAACCAAACTTGTCTCAATAATTAAGAAGCCTGAAAACTCCAGTAATTATGGAAGAAATGAGAAAAAGTTCTTAAATAATTTTGTAAAAAAAAAAAAAAACAAACACCTAAGCTGGACAAACTTTGCAGTTTTCACATTCTCAAGAAGCAGATCATTTCTGATAGATGCATTGTTCCATGGAATAGAATAAGATTTTTGAATCTTTCAAATTAATTTTGTGTACATGAAATGACTCTGCTTCAAAAGGCTGAAGAAATAACTCAAAAGTCCTAAACTGAACAGCAATCTTATCTTTGAATATAGTTGCAAAAATCCTTAAGATAATTAAATTCCAAATGCAACAGCGCCTTAATAAATAACCCACTGCGTCCAAATAGGATTTATTCCTGGAATTCAAGAATGACTTAGTGAGAGATATAGGTTAGCACATTACATAAATGGATGTAATTAAAAAAAAATTAAGATTATAAAGCCATTTCAACACATTCTGGATAAAAATTCTTAGGAACGAAAACACAAGGGACATTTATTCAAATTGCTTATAAAAATCAATGGCTACACAGCATAAGTATGCTCGTTAAAACTAGGAATAGAACTAAAACACCCAATATCACCATCACTATTTGTAGGAAAGCTCTGAACCTCAGGTTTGGCTTATAATTGACCAAAATTTGCCGGCATGTTTCTGCTTTGATTTTGGCTATGGAAGACTGCATAGACAAACATCTGTTTCACTAGATTTCTGGTGTCCTGAGAGCCTGCCTGATCAAAAATCATGCTGTTATGTAGATGACCATTACATCTAATCAGTGATGATTGACAATGAATTTGCCCTAAACCCTATGAGAGTTTCATTTTTGTGGGGCCAAAGGATCAAAGATCAGCCATTTCTTACGGTTTGGTCAACTGCAAGAACTGACAGACAGTTGGATTGCTAAATAACTTTAGGGAGGGCGTTGCACCTGTAGAGATAAACAGCAATGTCTCATGAATGAACCAGAAATTGTTATAAGGTGCACAGAAAGGAGGGTCTCAATCTAAACTCAACTTCTCTTACGCAGTGCTTTGGAACCCTTGTTTCCCAGCACTTTCCTAAAAAGCTGGCACAAAATGAGACTTCTTGGCACCCGAATTCAAAATATTCTTCCATACCACTTGCCCCTACTCCCCAAGGAACCCTCACCATAGCAACGGGAAAGCAACAATAGGGGGTCCCTCTGCTGGCAGGTAATCCCGGGTGCATGTGGCTCTGACTGGGGACAGCATGGCCCCTCCCCCACCCAAGATGCCAAAGAAAGGGTGAGAAACAGCTGACTTACTCCCTGGGAGCTTCATCCTGAACCAGGAGACCTTGGTTGCAGTGTGCCTGAGTCTGTGACGTAACAATACCCATCTTGAACCAACTGAAGTTAATAAAAGACCTTAAATCACAATATAAGGGGAATAAAAGAATTAGATTACCTAATTACCTAATTGTTAATTACCTAACAATCATAGGATTGTTTGCGTACTAGTCTTCATATCATGAAATAAAATAATCATTAAGAGCTGTATTTAATTTTACTTTGCTTAAACCTTGGGTATTTCCAGAAAATGTGCTGGTTGAGAACCCTTTCCATCCTGTGAGGATGCGTTAGCAGCAGAATGTCTAGTCTGCTACCTTCAAGTTTCATAAGGAGGTAAAACTCTAAAATCGTGTACAACAATCTTGATGATTTATATTTATACGATGAAGAGTATTTTTACAAGCGTGTAAGAGAAAAATGAGAAACCAAAAACACAGTTGGATGTTGCCAGCCTACACTAAAAAAAAAAAAAAATAGATTTAACAAGAACGCTCTAAGAAGATGATCATTTATATTTCTGAGTCCTCCGAGGTCAAAAATTTTTACTAAAAAAATGGTTGCAATGATTGCTACCGACGGCAATTTTCAGTAGCTGAAAATGAAGTATTATTCAGATTTGCCCCATCTGTAAATCCTAGGTACAAAGTCCATTCTTTGTATACATAGTACTAAACAATAGTTTCCTGCATTCCATTTTACTATGCAGAAAAAGCCATTCATGTTATAAGATGTGCTGCTTCTGTATTTTGCGTCTCATTTGTTGGGAGATGCAAACCCACTAGAAGTTCTCTTAAGTTTGACAGCCTGGTGGGTTTATGGAGCATTAGCTACGTTTGTCTTTAAGGTGCTGAATGAAAGGTTTGAGGATACCTAGCTAACAAGACAATGAATTTGATTGAGGAAATATTTATAGAATGGAACATCAGTAAAGATAATTATCAACAATGGGCAAACACGATGAAGGCTACGAGTAACTTCGGAATCATGCGCATGAACTGTTTTAACCATTCCTTTCTGTTGTCATTGAAGACTAATTCTAGTACAGAGTAGTTTAACAGGATTACCTACCCAAGAAGAAAGATCACAGGACTCTTCTCATTCTTTGATCCAAGACAAACTACATGGTGTTCAGGAGATTTGGAGACTGGTCTGCCATGTTTTAAAAAGGTGGTAATCCAGCTATAATGTGTAAAAAGGCTGCTTGAATCAAATAAAGCCTCAATGCTCTGCATGTTACAGATAATGGTACCAGACTTGGGAGACATACTAGCCACGAACTTTTTTTTTTTTCTTCCAGAAAAAGTAGTTTGTCCAGTGGAGTCTGCTCAAGAAATAATCAAACTGATGAGTCTGAAGAGTGCACATATTTCTTGCATGATTCCTGCTATAAAAATTCTCTTATCAATTCATTCCAGAAAAGATGCTATAATTACTTTATGGGCAGTGGAAGCTGAGATGCGGAGGGAAAATCAGAGATTATTCTGTTACCCTGAGAGCTGATTGCATTCCATTGCAACAGTTTTAGATCCAAGCCTCAAGGAGGGATTTTTTTTTTTTAATCAAATGATTTGTTTGAATGCAAAATGTATTAAAGTAAAAGCATAAGTGAATGTAAAAATCCCAAATGTGATCCTGAAAGTGTCGAGAAAGCATCTTCCTCCTGCAGAACGCAAAACTTCAGTTGGTAAGATGGTTTGTTTCATTGAAACGACATCGTCACCGCCAACCAAATCTTCACGGCCGGGAGTTGAACGGGAGGTAATTTCCCTTCTTTGTTACTGTCAGAGAAGAAAAAAAGCTTGGTAGCAGCATGTCTATCCGCAGTTCCTATTCTGGTAAAACCATCCGGAAAATCTCTCCCCTTTACCAACCTTGCTGAAACGGAGTAAATATTCTCATACTTGTCAACTTAAAAACATTAACTGCTATAAACTTAAACGGTAACATTTTAATAACAATGTAAAATAAAATTTCAGAGTAATTTTCTAATCCTGCAATTTATTTTCTTGATGATAGATGGCTTTGTCTTTGGCTCAATAATAATTTTTCACATTTGGTCTTTTGCTGTTCCTTGAAAATGTTTCATCAGCTTCTCTCTGCTTAATATTGTTTTGAAAACACTGGCTAATGTATGAAATCATGAAATGGAAATGAAGTCTAATTCCTGAAGGACAGGAGATAAAATTACCATTATTTGCAGATGACAAAAATATAAGCTTGAGAACTTATGAGCATCCACTGAAATATTCTTAGAGTTAATGAGACTTCATTAGCAACCCAAATTTTGGCGGCTCGGAGTTTTAAAATAAGATTTAAATAAATCGAAAGATACAACTTTCAGTAGGGAGATAAATTAAGTGTAAAGATGTAAATACTTCTCAATTAATTTGTTGGCTTAACTTCTGGTCACAATTCCAGTGGAGTTGTTTTTGGAGCTTAACTTAAAATGTTGAAAGAAGGGTGCCTGGGTAGCTCAGTCAGTTGAGCATCTAACTCTTGATTTCAGCTCAGGTCATGAATCCAGGGTCATGGGATTGAGCCCCGCACCAGAATTCTTCCTCCCCTCTCTGCCCCTCCCCCGGCTTGTGCGCTCTCTCTCTCTCTCTTTCTCTAAAATAACATAAAAAAAGATAAAATGAAATGAAATAAAATAAAATCTTTAAAAATGTCAAAAGATTGTCTAGAAGAATCAGTGAGTGAAAGTGGCTAAGACTGTTTTTTAAATTAAAATTAGATAGAGTATTGCTCTTTCATATATAAATTATATTATAAAGTAACAGTATGTAAAATCATGTGATTTTGAGCTCTTTGGAGAGCAACAATCAAGAGAGGTGCCTACCTCTCTGATGAATTGGGTTAATATTTCAGAAGAGATTATATTAGCGTCTGGCACATAGTAAACTCCATTTAAGTGTTTAGTAAATAAATAAGACACAAGATATCAAGAGAAATGACGAACCTAAAGTAAAAAATCAAATCTTTAGAAATAAAGTACAGGTGAATCTGAAATTTCTATAGAAAGGCGAAAAAAAAGAAATATATTTGTCTACATTCTGTCCAACACCAGAAAGAACATACAAAGTAAACAACAACCTGGGTAAAATACTTCTGGCAAATGTGGTAGGCAAATATATAAAAAGTTTCTGCAAATCAATAAGAAAGCCAGTAACACTTCTTGATAAGGTTCATGAACACACGAGTTACAAGAACAGTGTGAAATTCTGACTTAGAAAAATAGTAATTCAAAATAATAACAATTTTAAAAATCAACAGACTTCAAATCAACTTAACGTCTCAGAATATTATTAAAATATCTTTTACCAAAGCTCATGGTGAAAAGGGTCTTGTGAGGAAAATCAGTAGGTTTCCTTCCCTTCTCTCTACTTCAAGTCCCACTCTCTTGAAGGCAAGCACTTACTTCTTTGTTTCTTCTCATGTTTGTTTTCATATCTCTTACTGATAAGCATACATTGCTTTCCTTGTTTTCCGTCGCTTTTGTACCTTAATTATTGATGTCTAAGGTGACAAATAAAATTTCAGCTCTCTTGCAACACACCTTCCTCTCCTCTCCCTTCTACCCATGCAATTATATCATGTTTTAAAGGTAAATTATTACATTACTGGAACCATGTAAATACTGTTTCCTTCAAAGCCAGGTCATGTTTTATGGTTATATATCTTTTACAGTCTTTTGCTCCCTCATGCCCTGGAGTTTCTGCTTGCCTTTATTTTTTTATAACGCCAATTGTCTTTATCACATTGTCAAGTTCTTTTCAAACTCTTTATCACACCAGGCACGCTAGCAAATCCTCACTTGGACTTAGACCACCCTCCCAGAATCCTAGATCTTTTTTGCTCTGGTCTGGGGTAGTTGCCCTGCAAAGATTTGTTTAAAAGATTATGTAGAAAAAAGGGGTGTGGTGAGACACTCCACCAGGGCTGGCGGAGTGTAAACTGTGTTTACAACCACTCCAGAAAGCAAGCTGTCAATATTTGTCAAAAACTATAAACATTCAAAGACTTTGACCCCAGGGCTTACTTCTGGAAATTTCTCCTAAGACAATCGCCAGAGACATTAGACAAAGTCATGCTCAGCGATGATTATGATCGCGAGGACCGTGTTTCCGTGAAAAATGGGAAGCGACTTAAGTGTCCACTTCCTGGGTAGCTGCTCCCAGATTATGGAGTAGCCTGGATTCCTTAAACTTCATGGGTGGAGCGCTTTTAGAATTCTGCCTTGGGGCCACACCTCAAAGGGACGAGTGGCTGTCTTCAGGGAGCTAAAACCGAGGTGATGGTCAACCAGCTGAGCCATGTTACGCACACTAGAAGACGGAGACTAAGTGAAGTCTGCTTTCAAAGCGATGTGCAAATCAAAAATGGTATGCACACTACCAAGTCCCAAGTGCTAATCCCTATGGAGTGGGTCTCCACATGGGCAGCTCTGGGTAGCATGCAGGCTCCAGGTGGGTGACGGGGGCTTTATTCCAGAAGTTCATGATGGTAGTGATGCTCTGAAGCCATGCAGCGGACAGCTCTGAGTGAATGGGTGTCAGGAGTTAGGTGGGTTAGGAGTTAGAAACTGGCAAGGAGAGGAGGAGATGTCCTTGGAGAAAGGCCCGCAGAGTTCACAAGGCAGCCACTGTCATCCTCGCCCCGAGACACTGACTGGGGAAAGGGTGTGTGCGGGGAATGTGAAGGCTCACCTTGCAGATTGTAGGGAAAATGAGGTCATCAGGGGAAATCCAGGTTTCAGCTGGGATGAGGCAGAGAAGGGTGTATTTGATAAGGAGGTTCCACATTTCTGAAATCTTCTCGGCAGGAGAGTAGGCCGACAGGGGAACATCATGGCCCAGGGGTTGAGGGAGGGTCAGAGGGGAAGAATGTTCCAGAGAAGGGTGAGGCCATTCTGAATGGAATGGAGAGAACAGACTCTCTCCCAAAGGTGGGCCAACAGAATGTGGCCCCTTAGGGATCCCCAGTATGAGAAATTCTGGGGGTTGAGGGCTGAAGATGGACAGCATTAACAGCATCAGTAAAACGGGACCGACAGCCCTAGGATTGCAACAGAAAGTGGACTGAGCTTGTGAAAATGCCTCCGCAAACCGTTGTCTCAGCTGCTTCAAGTCCACCTAATTGCCTTGGGCTTACCAGGTTTTTAAGGTTGGCCACATGCACAAAGATTTCAGGGAGAATCCTATGGCTAAGTAGTTTGAATACTTGGCAAGAGGATGAAACGTTAGCGAGTTTAGATTTAGGATTATTTGTTCACTAGAGCGAAAAACACATACGAGAGAGGGCTTGAGGTGCACAAATCAAAAGCTGAAAATCCAGTATTGGTTCAAGAGAGCTGGGACGGGCTGAGTACCCAGAGGGAACAGGTGGCTTGCCCAGGGGTGCTCTGGGACTGTGTGAACCCTGGCTAAATTTTAGGTCCGGGAGAGTCAAGGTGTGGATCTGGCTTCCGAGCAGAATGGACCTCACTCTCTTGTTGGGGCAAAAATCTGTCAGAAATGGCCCTGCGTTTGGACTAAGGGAAGGGGTAAAGAGTCAATTAGTAAGGAAGACCAACAGAGGGAATGAAAAAGATTTTTTTTTAATTTTTTTTAAATTTATTTTTGAGACAGAGAGAGACAGAGCACGAGCAGGGGCAGAGAGAGAGGGAGACACAGAATCTGAAGCAGGATCCAGGCTCTGAGCTGTCGTGGGGCTCGAACTCATGGACTGTGAGATCATGACCTGAGCTGAAGTCGGACGCTTAACCGACTGAGCCACCCAGGCGCCCTGGGAATGAAAAAGATTCTTAAGTAGACACATGAAATGCTTCAGTTAACCACCTGGTGATGTTTTTGCTCTCCCATTTCCCTAAATGTTTAGTTGTAACATAGGGTACAAGTCAAAGTGGGTGGAATTGTGGGAGGTGAGTATTTTTACATGTACTTTCTTATTTCTTGGAAATTATCAGCAGCCAATGTGCACCACCCTTTTTAGAGCAGACCATAGAACTGTGAAGAAGACAGTCCAGACCTCTTAGAATCATTGGCATTTTTAATGATTCCGTGGCCCAAATTTTGAGAAATGGTTTATGTAGATAATAGCTAATGTAATGCATTTTCTGACAAAGAAGATTCAGAATAACTCACTTTCAAACCAGCCTGTGACCTCATTCCAGATTTCTAAGCAAGCCACACTTGCATTTCTGCATTTTCCCTGTAAAATATACAATTGTTTGGTAAATCTAGGAAACACAGTCTGTGTAGTCTCCAACAGAAATCTTAGTCTGTATTATATACCCACAGCCACATCTACCAAAACCAATGGAAGCAATTTCCTTGAGGGCTTAGCACAAAAAGAATCTGTTCCAAAGGACGTACAGATGCCAGTTATTGATGGGGAACAAAAACACATCCAAGTTCCATTTGTTACCTCGGTCCTCATCCAAGATCCTGGGCATTCACAAAGAGGGCTCATTTTTCACCCCTTTGACATTGTCCAGTCCACCACTCTGGGTTTGCAAAGAGGCTTCTAACTTCCTAATACTTGATTTCCATCATCAGAGTGCTCACAGAAAGATCTTTCACCACCATAAATCAACTTGGCCATTATTGATGCTTGGCCCAAAGTTAGACAAACACCATGAGATCTTGAAAGAGGGGGTTAAATGGATTATTTTGGACATCTTCAATGAGAGTTACATCCTCCTCCCATTTCTTTGCTGTGTTTTCCTTTTCTGAGCGGCTTCTTAATTTCATTAGAATCATTTAATCTCTCCTTTCCAGTTTCTTGTTAACAAAAGAAAGGAATGCGTTTCTTAGAAATTGTCTTTGTGAACTGATCTTTGCATTTCAAACTACAGCTTCATTGTCTTGATTTCTAAAGAGAATGGAAGGGGCTGTGATCCTGTAGGTCTAACTCTCCCTAAACTTAGGATTGAATTCACTAAACTACTTTTTGTTTTGAGCCTCACTGAAACATCTGATTTAATTTTCACTGGGAAACGAAATGTAATTTACCAACAGATCCTACATAACTATTTTTACCTGTAACATTCAAGAGTTTCTAACGAGTAAAGAATAAAGAGTACTATCTAATGGAAAACTAAGATGCATGCAAGCTCTGATAAGAGTATGATTATTCTGATCTTTCTTATGGCTAGGTCTTTGCTCATCAAGACTCCAAGGACTCTGTTGAGAGAAGAAACCCAGAAGATTGTCGTTTGGAGTAGGGGCTCATGATTAGGAGCCTGGGGTTTAGAATAGAGCAACTGGGGCTTAAATCCATTGCTCTAATCACTGTAAAAACTTGAAAAACTTTCTAAACCTCTTTCACTTCAATGTGTGTAGGTGATAGATGGAGGTGCGGTCAAGTGGATTTCAAGTAATGGTCCCGAGGGACAGGATAACCATTTTTCTCAAGATGAGGGAAGAATATAGAAAAAGGGACATGATTTGAGTTTCTTGTTTAAATTCATCAACCAGGTTGGAAGGGAGAGCGCTGAAGAAAGGATGTTCTAAAGATAAGATATGGCATCATGGTGTCTTCCGGGATGGAAGATGGGAAGAGTAGAGGGACGATCAGCTGGGGAGTGAGAGGAGATGAGGAAAGTGAACAGTGACCAAGGCAGTCTTTTCTGCCCACATGTTCCATAATATTAACAATGGCATCTTTTTAGTACAGTTTTATATCATAGAGTGTTGATTTCTTAATAAGGGATTCCCTTTATAAACCTAACCTCAACTTTGCTCTCTCTCTACTTCACTTGCCTGAAGTGACAAGTTCAACACCCAAAGAACATGGAGAGAGTAAAGGGCTGGACCACCGAGACTCACTGTAAGTGGATAGAAATGCTGAGTCACAGATGAACATGAAATTGAGGATTGTAGAAGATTCCAAGGAGGAAAAAACTTTGAAGGAAGCTTCCTGAATGCCAACAGCAGTGGAGCGTGTTGATGTTAGGTCTTCCCTGCTTGTAGGACGCTTTGTAGCAGACCTTGTCCAGGGCCCAGCGAGGGGCCTGAACTAACACATAAAGATTTCTGAATTTGTTAAGCAAATGCAAATTTCCCTGTTAAGGGTTGAGTTGTGTCCCATCCGAATTCATACTTTGAAGCCCGAACACCCGGTATCTCAGAATGTGACGATATTTGGATATAAGACTTTTAAAGAGGCGATTAACGTAAAGTAGGGTCTTTATGGTGGGTCCTAATCCAGGGACTGGTGTCCTTATAAGAAGAGGAGATTAGGACACACAGAGAGACACCAAACATGTGCATGCACAAAGAGATGACCATGTGGGAACACAGCGAGAAGATAGCCATCTACAAGCTACGAAGAGAGGCCTCAGAAAAAAATAATCCTCCTGACATCTTGATCTAGACTCTAGAACTGTGAGACAATAAACTTATGTTTTTCAAGCCACGCGGTCTGTGGTAATCAGTCATGGCGGTCTTAACAAACGAATATACTATACTTCTCACTTTAATATCTCTTCAGATGACAATTGTGCCTTTGTTATATTTGTTGTCTATCCCCATGGTAGCCACTCATTCTTTTTTAGTGTCTTAAATGACTAAGCTAGGGCAAGAGAAGAAAACTAACTTGAAGAAATAGGAACAGGCGTAGATGGAAAGCTGAAACAAAGGGATATGAAAATCGCAGTTGAGATGCTACAAGGCCAACATGATATAAGGTTGAGGGAATCTCGCCACCTCTTTCCAGTGACTCAGAGACTGGTCACTGCTTGACAGAATACTTGCCTGAAGAATTCATCAGGATTCAAAGAGGAGGCAGAAATCAGGGCCATCCCCTTAGCTTCCTCTTTCAGATTCCAGATGGGGGTGGTTGGAATGTCACAAGGAGGAGAAACTGGAATTTGGGCTTGGGTAGGGAAATAAGGAGAACTGAGGAAGAGCTTGGGTCAGGGAAAATCAATCATGTGACTGTCACATTTTCATATCTGCAAAATAATGTAGGACAAACATCGAGGAAGAGGGAGCTCATAATTATTGACCTCAGCTCTTCTTAGAAAGTGTTGTCAAAGAGAGCCTCGAGAGGGCAAAAAAGTGGGAAGAAGATACCCCAGAAGCTCTAAATTGAATGTCAAGGGTGGCCCGTGGGGGTTTTGGGAGACGGAGAAAGGGTGTGGAGGGCAGAATGTTATGGGTGCTATTCCAGTTTTTATTAAGTGCTCTTGAATTGCTCTCATTAATTTAATGGGGATCCAGTCATGAAAGACATGGCCCAACCTCTCAAGGATCTCCCAGTCCAGTGGGAGATGTATAAATAATAAATTGGGAATATAAATTAGGAATATACTATAGTGTTACAAGTGCTAAGGGGGGAACACAATAGTATGCATTGAAAGCACAGAGGAAGGGGCAACTTGCTCGCGGGGGGTTGGGGGAAGGGGATAGTCAGAGGAAGCCTTCATAGCCTCCTAAGCCAAGTCCTAGGAGAAAGTAGGGGGGTAGGGAAACAGAGAGGTGAAGTGCATTTCAGGCACTGTGTAAAGTTGGGAGAACATGCCTCGCTCATGCAAATGCAAGTAGGTTATAGTGGGGGCATAAAACAATATTTCTGAATCTTAGTCTTTTCTCAATGGTGGGAAGGGAGGGCAAGAGAAAAGACCCAGCATCCCCCCTCAGAACTCAAAAATGTCTTCATCTTAATAATGTAAATAAATGTATGAATTCGATGAATCATCTGGATGATTTGCATATGCAAGGACTATTACAATAAAGATAACTTAGGACAACACCAAATTTAGCAATATCTTTTTTTTTTAAAGGGATATGTTTAAACACTGATGAGAGATGGCGACTGGAATGGTGAGCAGGACTGTATGTGTGAAGGCTAAGGCTTCCCTGCAAAGCTCCCGGTTCTAACAATAGCTCAGGAACCTGCAAGTTGCAGGGGTCTGAGTAAGCATCCCAACTCATCAGATGGTAGGAAAGATGTCAATGGACTCACGGTTCAAGTGAGAGTCTTGTGCTATCTTTGAATCCCAGTAAGTGCCTTTTTTTTTTGGTCAAGAACAAGTGGCCGACTCTCGATTTTGGCCCAGGTCATGATCTCACGGCTCATGGGTTCAGGCCCCATGCCGGGCTCTGTGCTGACAGCTCAGAGCTTGGAGCCTGCTTTGGATTCTGTGTGTGGCTCTCTCTCTCTGCCCCTCCCTGCACTCTGTCTCTCTCTCTCTCGAAAATAAATAAACATTAAAAAATATTTTTTTAAGATTTTTTAAAGTAATCTCTAAACCCAATGCGGGGCTCAAACTCCCAACCCCAAGATCAAGAGCTGCAGGCTCTACCAACTGAGCCAGCCAGGTACCCCCTTTATTTAAAAGTTTATAAAAATAAAAGGCCCCATGACTTCAAGAGCAGATTGGCTGCATATTAGTCCAGAACCTTATCATGCCATCAAAATACATTGGGAATATTTAAGAAATCATGGAAAGTCCCCAGTAAAAGAACATAGCTTCCTGATGGGAAAAAATGGCAATTTATTTTCAAAGTGTTAATTTTGCAGTTCAGCCCAGATTCTCGTTTCTTGTGTTTTTTCCCCAGTTAGAATGGACATGGGATCAGTGGCTCTGTTGTTCATGAGGTAATGCCAGCATCTAGAACACAGCCTGTCCATCACAGCCCGTCCATAAATATTTCCACACCTCCTTTGAATCAGGCGCTGTTTTGGTTGCTTTAAGATCGTTGTCTTATTTGACATCCTGTTGGCCCATGTGGAAACTGAGGCTCAGAGAGGCTAACTATAAGACGAGAGGCTAGTTAGTGTCAGGTCCGGGATTTAATGCAGGTGTTCTAACTTCATTCTCAGTAATGTCTCCGTTTACCTTGGGTTTAGGGAATAATTCTGCCTCTTTGGTGGGAGGACTGAGTTCTGCCTGCTTGAAAATTTTTTGAAGTTTTTCTTCTTTCTCCTGGTACACATCCCCAAACACCTGTAATGTGAATTAGATAAATTACCAGTCTATATCCTTGTAGATCCAAATGTTTAGCGATATACCAGGACACTTGCAACCTCAAAAAACTTTGAGCCCAAGGGCACCTCCAGTGTGCCCCATGGGGTCCCCTAAGGGGCTCTTGCTCCTACCTTGGTTATATGGCCCCAGGGTCCCTCACCTGGCTGCTTGCTGCTGGCATCCCCGCTCCTTCCTTAGCACACATGCTTCCTTAAGAGTCACATGGACAAAGAGTATTGTCCTGATGAGTCATTTTTGGCCCTGAAGCCACTTCTCACTAAGGAGGCAAGAGAGGGATGGGAAGGAGTCTTGGCATGAATTCTTGAAGAGGGAGACTTGGCCTGGTTACACGTATTTCTTTTGTTATAAAATCCTGATTAAAACAGATATCTTTCACCTGACACAGCAGATCTGCAGTTCGTATTTTTCTTTGCTACCGTAACCAAAATTCACTTTTCCCCCAACCTTTGGACTTGACCGTGAAGACGACGCCTCATCACATGAATCTAAAATCTCCCCCTTTCTTTATAACAGGATCCAGGGCAAACACTTTCAGGTAAGCTACACAAACACTATTTTTGGAATCATCATAGGGGACATTTTAAGGGCAGAGGCCTGACATCCAAATCTCCCTTCTTAATTATCTGGTTGAAGTGTCAAATCAAATCTTGGCCGCGAAAGGGGCAGAGCGTGTGTGTTTGGTGTGTAGATGGACACGGGCAAGCCTGTGTGTCTATGCGTGCAAGTGGAAAAAAATAAGAATCCTAACACACAAAGATGTTGATGGTTTCAGGACAGTCTCGGGAATGAGAACTTTTATCCAGCTGGTATTTTTTTTTAAATTTTTTTCTTTTTACATTTATTTATCTTTGAGAGACAGAGAGAGACAGAGCACAGATGAAGGAGGGGCAGGGCGAGAGGGAGACACAGAATCCGAAGCAGGCTCCAGGCTCTGAGCCATCAGCACAGAGCCCGACGCGGGGCTCGAACTCACAAACTGTGAGATCGTGACCTGAGCCAAAGCCGGACGCTTAACCGACTGAGCGCCCCTCCAGCTGGCATTTTCTACCAGGGGAAAGAGAAGGGAACTATGTGAAGGTTAGCCCAGACCCGTGCTGGGAACTTTGTGCTCATTATGAATTCGGTTTGTATTTAAAAATATGTTCTACCAACTACCTTCGAAAAGTAAGCGACTGTGTAAAAGCTGGGAAACAGAGATGAATACAGGGCATTCCTTCACACTAAGGAACGTACAGTCTGGAAGGTGAGGTGGGAGAGTAATTGGTGGCTATAATCGGGTGTAGGAAGTGTTGTGCAAGACATCTGTACTGAGTCATCCTACAGGAGTGCTTAGGAGAGGCTTAGTCTCAGCCGGAGAATGACAAGCTTCAGTATCGGCTTGGTAAATATGTGCATGGAGGGGTTTTAGGGAAGACTTCCCCAAGGAGGTGGCATCCACTCTGGCTCTGGAAACCCTGGTGCAGAAGAGGAGCATCGCTGCTGGCAAGAGAAACACACACACACACACACACACACACACACACACACACACAAAGAAGCCGCTGCCTTCTAGAGCGAGCCTGACCCGGTCAAGGACGCTGCTTGCATACCCATGGCTGGGAGACAAGGCCATTTTAGAGCGAGATTCCTGAGTTTAGGACTGTGAGGAGATCAGTGAAGGATTTAACGTGGGGGAAAACAAAATAGAACCAGTTTTGCATTTTTTAAAAAAATCAATCTGTCAGCATCTTGAATCAAGGCATAGGATTATTTTGGTTTGTTTTTGTACTTTTGATTATCTGGAATGATAAGGAAGGAGGGAGGGGACCTTGCTATAAATAAAAATTCATATGATCTCCTGATTATTAGGCTGGTGGTTAGGCTAATGTTCTCCCCGGGACACTTGTTTTGAAGCATCTAGTAAGTTATAAAATACATCGGCTTAAGTTCATTGTCTCGGAGGTGGTGAATGCCTCAGAGAGAACGGTGGAGACAGGCAGCAGGAGTCAGCCACAAGGTTCTTGGGCAATCCAACAAGTGGAAATCTTACCAGGAGATGGAATTGATACAGCTGGAAAGGAGGGGTGGGAAGGGAACCAAGTGTCTGGCTTGGGCAACTCAGACCAAACAATAGCTAACATTTCTTGAGCACTAACTATGTGCTAACTATTCTACATGCCTTACCCAAATGAACTCACTTAGTGCTTACCACAATAAATGGTGTGAACACGACCCTTTTCACATTTTACCGATGAGGAAACAGAAACCTAGAACAAGGGTAAGTAGCTTGTCCAAGGTTCGGTCATTAGTAAGAACCAGATTTAGGAGTGGTCAGTTCATTTAGAGGTCCTGTAGGCAAAAGAACATGGATAGAATGACCCAGAAAGGCGAAGAAAAGAAAAAGTCAAGGGCAGAACCCCGGGAAATTCCAATATTTCAGGAGTTGGCAAAGGAAGAGACGCGTCTGAGAGAGATGGAATTGGACCAGCTCAAGAGGTGCAAGAGCTCAGAAGACAATGGTTCGATAGACGCCAAGGGCCTCCAGGTTGGGCCCTTGCCTTGCCACATGCCTTTTCCAGGTGGGAACATGCACTCTGGGCTTCACTGCGGTCTTCCACACTGTGCTCCCCCCACTGCTCCAGGTCCCCTTGTGATATAAGGCAGCCTTTGAAGGACAGGCACATGATTTTTATTTTTGGACTCTTGGTTATCTGGAATGATAAGGAATGAAAGATTGGGACTTGGTTATGAATTAAAATTCAGATTATTCCCTTATTATAATGCTGGTTGTTCGTCTAGTTTCCTGTGTATGAATTCTTTTGCTGGGACATTTCATGAGTTAGAAAATCAACTCACTTAAAATCTATCTCTTCTTTTCTCTCCAGTAAGAACTAGCTAGAAAGTATCAAGGAGGAGAAGCAGAAGACCCCAACTGGGGTCCAGTTACTGGGAACCAGTTATCCCCCACATACTCATTGTTGGTATGGTTGACCTCGATAGCTTCCAGCTTCCCAAGTTTGTTGGCAACCCTTACTACTTATAATGATCGGTAAGGTAACTTACTGAAATATTTTCTGCAAATGAAAATCTAGCAAATCACAGGAAGTCTCAGAAATCTGTGCTTTCCTCAGGCCACTGGTTAGCCAGTCCTTTCCTTTCCTTTTCTTGAGATGTGTCAGCTCAAGGAAATGCTTGATGGTGGTCTTTGTCCTTGCAAAAATATTCCCGGGGCATCCCCTGAAGGTTCTCCAGGGGAGTTTCCCCAGACACTCTCCCTTCTTAAGACAGTCACAGCCATATATGCCTTTTTATATATGCCATGTATTTACTTCTCCTTTAAATTCTATACTTAAAAAATCTCTTGCAACAGCCAGCTTGAATGCTTGAGTCGTTTATAAAGCTTGGTACTTGGCCTAGTTTTTGAAAGAATACTGCCTTTCCATCTGAATTTTTGTATTTTTAATCCCCCTTGACCCCCCTTCTGGCAGTGTTTGAGGCTAACCTCTCAAGATAGTACCCATAAAATCGTCATAGTCGGCGCTGCGTGGCCATTTTTGTTTATTTGTCCATTTACTTGTTTGGCTGTCTCTCTCGCTGCCTTGAGCATCCAAGGAGACAGGAATGGTGCCTTTTTTTCACTCAGCAATGCAGATTCTCTTTACAGTCCAAGCTCAGTTTGTTTTGTTGTTGTTTGTTTTGCTTGTTTTGGTTTTTGTTTGTTTGTTTTTGTTTTTGTTTTGCTTTTTTCACTACCACACACTGGGACCAGGGGAAAGAAGGGGAGATACAGCCTACAAGCATGGCTCCTAGAAAATGAGACACGAAGGCCAGGAGCTCTGTCTCCTGACGTTGTCCAGGGCAGTGCGCTGTTGGGGAGTCAGTTGGAGGGAGGGGAGCTGGGCTTGCAAGTCAGTTGGAGGGAGGGGAGCTCAGCCCAGAGCTGAATTGGGAGTATATGGCAGAGTGGCGGGGTGGAGGAGAAAGGGGTCTATAAGCCAGGATGCCAACCGGCTACCCCCAGACACAAAAGAGAAGCTGGAAGGATGAGGTCAGGGGTCACAGAGAGATCAGAATCGGGCGAGTTCCGGGTAAATTTTGTTAAGCGAGGGCATCTGAGAACAGATTTCCCTTTGTGAGCCCATCTCACGTGCTGTCTCTCTGCATTTCCTCGCACAACCATCTCTCAGAAAGATGTCATGCGGCAAAGTCTGAACGGAAGAGGAAAATCCGGTGAAACGAAAATGGTAAGAACCTTAAGTGAAACTGATGACTTCTTATTCATTTCAACAGTGAAAGAAGGAAACGCCAGAATGGGGGCAGACAGATCCTGTGGGTTCCTGGAAAGGAGATCTCAAAACCCACGGCAAACGTTGGGTGTAAACCTGCAGTTGTTGTTCGAAGAGAAAGCGTTCAAGAAGAATGGGGAGATAGAAACATGACTCAAAAAAAAAAAAAATACATCACTAGAAGAAATCCAGTCACAAGTAATTTGGATGAATAAGGAAAAGGGTAGAAATCTGTGTAACTAAACAGGAAGAAGGCTTATTGGAATCGCTCATAAAAACCCTACATAAAAAATGCAAGGAGACTATAACCAAGGACAGATGTAAAGATGGCTTTAATCTATCTGTGAAAAAATAATTCTGCCACGAAATAAGGCAAGAGAAGAGTTCGTTTCTTGGAGTGAACTAGAGCTTGCAAAAAAAAAAAAAAAAAAAACAAAAACAAAACCCCAAAAAACAAAAAAACCCAAAGAAAACAAAACAAAACTTAAGTAGAACAATAAAAGGGTCCTTACGTTCTCAGCACAGTCCACCAAGTCTGCTTTCTCGGCGTTGTCACGAATTGCAATGATACAAAAAATGTCAGACCAGGAAAGAAAATGTCTTCCTTTATAGTCTGTGATAACTTAATCTTCTTAATAGCATGTTCTTTTGTTATTAATAAGAACTTCATACCCCACAATAACCTTTCACATGCACAGTTGCATTGAATAAGACGTGACTATTTTCTCCTAAATCGGAAAATCGAACTTCTTCATTCTCTATCTTCCCACCTAAGGCCTTTCAGTGCTTTGCCTTATCCGTGATTAGTTTAGCGTCTCTGCAGCCCCGCTGAAAATTCCTACAACAAATTTCATCCCAGATCAAGAAATGCTCATAGGCGAGGGGCACCTGGGTGGCTCGGTGGGTTGAGCGACCGACTCTTGATTTTGGCCTAGGTCATGCTCTCACGGTTCGTGAGTTTGAGCCTCATGTGAGGCTCCGAGACGACAGTGTGGAGCCTGCTTGGGAGTCTCTCTCTCCCCCCCCCCCCCCTCTGCCCCTCCCCCACTCTCTCTCTCTCAAAATAAATAAACTTAAAAAAAAAAAAAGAAACAATTATAGGTAATTAAAATGAAAGGGATTTTCCCCTCAGAGTAAGTTTTCCCTTCTTTAGATATTTACAAACCGTGTTTTCTCTACTGCCACCCTCGTAGCACAAATCCTATATTTTCTGCTAAAATGCGGAGGACCTCACACGCTCCGTGTCCGAACTGTATCTTCCTGAGAATGCCCCGGCCTTTCAGACACTTGGGCTTGTGCACAGTCTCTTGTGTTTCAGGCGTTTTGCCTTTGCAAACTGAGGATCTCTGCCATTACGATTCTGATAATAAGTGTCCCCACGCCCGCCCAGTCAACATCCAGTAACGGAGCCGGAGGTAACACTGGTCTTCCTCTGTCCTTCTTGGCGCCTGTTTTATTTCCATTATGCACGGGTGAATCTTGCTCTTTCCCTCTTTTAGTAGATCCCTGACTTAAGAAAAGAATCACAAGTGGATCTCTTCATATACTTCACCAGTCAAACCCTTCCAGTCTGTATGGTTGTCTCCCTTCTTTGACAGACAGCTCAACTTGACTGTGTTATTTAGGCGTCTTGAGCTAAGCAGCAGACGATATGTTCTCCTTTCATCATGGGAGAAAATGGAGAGGTTAAATGCTTCGTGCGAGTGAGGGGTTGTTCAGTTAGCTCACACTGGTTCCTACTGAGTTGTATAACTTATATGTGGACCACGTCACCATTAGGAGTTTCACTTTCCTAAGAACTGGGTGTTCTCATAATTTGGCGCTCTGATGAAATGAGAGATTGGGCCACTTTCCCCGGCAAAGCTTTCCTCTCCGAATGTTATCCTTCCGTTGGCGGAGTGGTTACCCTTTTTAGATGGTGTTCCTTGGAAGCCCTTGAAAAATTATAGAGAATTTATTCCTTAGTTATCGCTTCCTACGTTATGTATCTAGGGTTTTGAAGTGACATCATGTTATGTTTCATAAAACGAAAGAATGAAGTCAGAATAGATTTGACTGAAAGAAAGTGAGAACAGAATCAGGCTTAAAATGTCCTATATGTTACCCTGCCATCCTTTGAGAGCAGGAAATGAACAGTCCCTAGCTCTATGTCCGTACATAGAAAAAGATGTTAACCAGTCAAGGAAGGGAGATGGGTTGAAATCTCTGTGCACGTTGGGAACCTGTGTTCTTTGTCCCATTTTGTTGGGTCCAAGTCACCATAAAGTAACAAAATGCTCCTCATAAGGGTGAGGGGTATTGGAAACGAAGTGGGGAGAAGGAGGCCACTGGTGCAGAGACCTGGTCATTAGTCCCAAAAGATAGTTTCTTCGAGATAACGTACAAAAATAGAATGGATGTTGGGGGAGAAAGAACAGCCAGAAAGAAACAATGCTGTTAAAATGCTTTATCTAGAAAATGTTAGCCCTCCCCGACTAGTCTTGAAACAACTTGGGGAAAAAAAAAAATCTTTAAACAAGCTACTTTGCAGCTCACAAAATCTTTTCCACTTTGTAGCAAGATAATGCGCTTTACGTGAACATTATCAGTTTCCAAATTCTCTGCTTCCCTCATTTCCAAGGAAGGAGGGGGCCTAAGAACTGAGGCACAGCTCAGTGCCTGACCTTCCCCCCCCCACCCCCCTTCCCCTCCCTCCCCCCCTCCCATGCAATTCCCCTTACCTTCCCCACCCGCCCCATTAAAGTGAACCTTCAACACTGCTTTCCCTGAGGACCTCCACTGGCCTAAAATTCAGCCATAAGCAGACACCTCCCATATTCCTTCATTTTATTCCAGTCTTCTTTTCTCCATATTTCTCTAAAGTAAATCAATCTAAGGTGGTAACAAACACCATGTCCCCGCACTGCGTTTTTTGGTCTTGCGAGTCATGTAGGAAAGACACGTACTTCAAGGTCTTTTGACTTAGCTTGCTGTCCTTAATAAAAACTACACTTAGGGAAAGACAGTTAATCAATAAACGTTAAATAATATTAAAACAAAAAGTATGCAGGAGGTTTTTTTTTTTTAAGTTTCACAGAAACAAAAAAAAGCAAAGACATCGATTTCCAGGAAAATTATTCTTGTAACCACTCCAAAAGTTTTTTTTTTTTTCTTCATCAAAAGAACAAATGGAAAAAGTGCCAATGCCAAATAAAACAAAACCCTTAGCGTTAAATATATTCTGGAGCTTGTGAAATTAAATTTGCATGTTTAAATGGATCCAAATGCCCCTTTAAAAACCTAACCCACTTTTTCCCTCATTTTTTTTTTCCCATGATGACAACGGGTGATAAATATTGTTCCCTTTTTCACTGCGTCTTCATACTTGGGAAAAAGATTATTATTTGGAGAGAAATTTACTTTTATCAGAGGTATAGTTTAGAGAGTGAGGTTCGAATTATTACTTGTAGGTAGACAGCAGATAAGAAAAACAAAAATTATCCTTGCGTTGAATTTTTTTTTTTTTCTGGCCCAAGGAGTGGAATCAAGAAGAAATATAGGAAGTCAGAGACCCTTTCTAGAACTCCACATTGGACACTTCTTTCCCCTGGAAAATAACTGAGTCCAAAAAAGGAGAACTGCAAAATGTGGGAATAATTTTAACTCATTTAATATTTTCTAATACAAATGGAATCCAGGCCTTCTAATGCGACATTGTCTGCACAATGAACTGTCAACGTCGTTTGAGCTTGTGTACCAGGAAGGAGCTCTTCTTGGTTCCTGTGGCTTTTTCTTTTCGTGGCCAACGTCCATCAGGACTTCGGAAACCCCAGTGTGAAAACTGTAGACATTCTACATTCTACTGGTACGTTATAGGGATATTGGAAACATTGATGACATATGTCACCTACACAGTCTTTCTCTCTTTCATCATCAACCATCTGGTCGTACCGAAACTGTAAATCCAATAACCAAAGCACCTTATTAAAACTCCCTGCCCCTTCTTAGCTATTTCCTGTCCTTTGTCCCAGCTCCCAAATCCTCTCATCTTTGAAGATCTTTCCTGTAATCTTTTAGAACCTCCATTCTGCCTCCTTCGTCCCATGGTGATGATGATGATGATTTTTTAGAGAGAGAGGGAGCACACAAGGCAGGGGAGAGAGACAGAGAGACAGAGAGAGAGAGGGAGAGTCTTAAGCAGATTCCATGCTCAGCATGCAGCCAGACGCAAGGCTTGATCCCACGACCTTGGGATCGTGACCGGAGCTGAAATTAAGAGTTGGTCACCCAACCAAATGAGCCACCCAGGTGCTCCTCCGTGCTTATTCTCGAATCATTTTGTGCCTAGTATCCTCACAGCCCTTGCTTCTTTATAAATACCTTCCCTTTCCCACCTCAATGATTGGCCTCCCCACCCATCCACAGTTTTGCTTTTCACCCAGTGGCTTAAAAAATTTTTTTTTTTTTTAATTTTTGAGAAAGCGACAGAGTGCAAGTGGGGTAGGGGCAGAGAGAGAGAGAGAGAGAGACCAAATCTGGTCTCAGAGCAGGTTCCAGGCTCTGAGCTGTCAGCACAGAGCCTGACGCAGGGCTCAAACTCATGAGCTGAGAGATCATGACCTGAGCTGAAGTCAGATGCTTAACTGACTGAGCCACCCAGGTGCCCCTACCTGGTGGCTTATGTGAAGCCTGCTTACCACTGTAGCATTTGCTAACACCTCTGTCCTATCACATAAATATCATTCTTCTTTAGGAGCACCTGGGTGGCTCAGTCAGTTGAGCGTCTGACTGTTGATTTCCGGCTGAGGTCGTGATCTCACGATCCATGAATTCAAGCCCTGCATCAGGCTCTCCACTGACCCTGCAGAGCCTGCTTGGGATTCTCTCCCTCTCTCTCTCTGCCCCTACCCCCTCCTTTTCTCTCTCTCTCTCTCTCTCTCTCTCACTCAAAATACATAAACTTCTAAAAAATGACCATTTCTTTTTTATAGCGAGAACATTTAAATCTACTCATTTCGCATCTTTCAAGTATATAATATATTATAGTCCACTGTGACACAATGTTGTACATTATATCCCCAGAACTTGTTCATCTTATAATTGGAAGTTTATACCCCTTGACCTACTCTCCCCGTGTCTATTACCCTCCAACCCCTGGTAACCACCATTCTACCAAAAAAAAAAAAAAAAAAAAAAATCTTAAAACACAAAAAAGGAATGCACAATCACTAATGAACAGGAGTCATGACAACACATAACAAGATACAGCCTATTGACTCTCCCACAAAAGCAGTCGGCCTAAGAAAACATGAAGCCACCATATTTATGGAACCTGCCTCCAGAATTAGTTTCTTTTACCATTTCACTCAAAACTGTGGAAGCACAGCTTGCCTAGAATGACTACATAAATCAGGTTTAATAAAGTGACTTGATTCTACTCCACTCACTCTCAAGTGGTGTTCTTTTTTAACCTCTGCATCAGAATCTCATTAGTTCCACATGTCACAAATTACACAGAATTAAAATTAAAAAGAAAAAGATGGGGTGGCAGCCACCGGCCGACACATTTTTTTTGTTTTGGTCTCTCTGATGTGTGAAATATTACAATTACTCTCCCATTCCAATTTACAGGTCCATATGTGGGGTGTGTATGTGTGTGTGTGTGTGTGCGTGCGAGACGCCAGGGAAAACACTCAAAGAGGGTATTGAACTTCAGGATAGAGGGTCAAAAATAAAATAGATGCCCAAACACTAAAGCGGTAAGCAAAAGAGGAAATAGCAACTAGGAACTATTTTGGATATGAACTCTGTTTTTGAGATTCTTTTTTTTTTTAATATTTTCAATGTTTATTTATTTTTGAGACAGAGGGAAACAGAGCATGCATGGGGGAGGCACAGAGAGACACAGAGAGAGAGAGAGAGAGAGAGAGAGAGAGAGAGAGGGAGAATCTGAAGCAGGATGCAGGCTCTGAGCTATCAGCACAGAGCCCGACACGGGGCTCGAACCCACGAACCGGGAACTCATGAACTGAGCCGACTCATGACGCTTAACCGATTGAGCCACCCAGGTGTCCCCAAGAGAGCTGAATTAAACCAGTGTTTCATTCTTAACATAATAAAGTATAAGACACCGTCATGGGCACGGGAACCGTGGGCAGGGGTGTTCAAATGTAAGGTGATAGCACATGGCTGAATATTTTTTTCCCGATAGCTTAATGAACACACAATAATTATGTTTATTTTAACATGTATTAAACTATGATTTCATGTACATTATTCACCCATGCAAACCATGACTTCATGTCCATTATGGCCGCCATAGTAAGCTGCCTTAAAATTAATCAAGTAAAAGAAATGAGTGAGGCAATGGAGAATATTCAGGAAAAATGCACAGAAGGCACACAAATACGGCAACATTGTGAAAGACGTTCATGAATGACTGAGGCTTGGGGAGTGCTAGGTTCAAGGATTGCACATAGTCCATTAAACTAAAGACTTGCTGTTATTGTCTCATGGATGAGAGTGTCAAGGGAATTGAGTCGCATGCATTACATGATTGTAAAAGGCATGCGATGAGTCTCTCCTGACTGTCATGCTATTTCCTGGGCTGAATCATCACCCATTATATTCTGGGCCTTAGGAAGGAGCAGTGTTGTTCATGACTCCTGGAGGGGCGTACCGTAACCGGGGGTAATGTCTGCAGGGCACCATCTTTCACAAACGCGCTCTGCAGCCTGAAAATGTGAAACAGTCAACCGTCTACGATTGAAGCGAGTCTAGTGACACGGAGGGCTTCACCGTGCCTGTAATAAACGTGTTTCCCATCCTTCGTGCTATCATCCAGCAACCTAACGGCTGTTCTTTTTGCTGAGCTAAATGCAACATCTCACGCCAGATTTATTGGGCTTGGCAAAGTTGCAAATTTTATTACGCCAAAGTTGAGAAAGAGCAAAGCTGAGGAGTGCTAAAAACAGTACACTTTGCTACTGTGTAGTACAGCATTTATTTATAGATATCTATTAATACATAGCAAGAGATACAGAAGAAGTACATAAAAAAACGGCTTTATCAAATAGTTTCCAGCGTTCAAGTGTAAGAGCCGAAGCAAGAACAGCGACGGCAAACTGGTCTGTGGAAGAAAAAAGTCGTGTTCTTGTGCTTTCTCTCCCTTCCCTTCCCTTTCCTCCCTGAGGACCGCGGCCACAAAGAGCCTACACCCTCCTAGATCTTGGAGGGGTGGGGTGGGGGGTGTGGGATGTCCACATGTATTACTCTGTCCAGCTTTTTAAGCCTCCGCCTCTCCCATCTCCCTCTCTAGCAATGCTGTATGTGGAGAGGTGGGAACATGGAGCTTGTAAAACTGGTTTGTTGGGGTTCTTTCTCCCTCCAGGTCTTGCTTCTTGGGAAAATGTCTTGCCAGGCCATGCCCATGGCTGCCTTCACTGAGCTTGCAAGGGGCTTTCCCCTTCCTCCCGCAGAAGGAAAGAGAAATGGAAATACACACGCGTGCCTGCCCGTGAGCATCTTGGAAACTCGGAATTCAGAGATGGGGGCGAGACCGTACAGGGGAACAGTGGGACCCTCCCAGATCTGAAACCCCCGTGCATTTACTTTACAGAGCCCTAGAGGGCCTGGGGGGAAGGGTGGGGGGGGCGGATCCCTGTATTTATAATTCAAATATGTTCCCAGGGTGACCCATGCGGGAGAGGAGGGGAGAGGAGGGGACTGGGGACTGTGGGAAGGCGTGTGGGCAGGTTCATTTTGCTTCGCTTCCACCTGATTGCTGGGTGCCCCTGGCAACCCCCAGGGGCAGCCTCACTCAGGCGGGGGTGGTGGGGAGAGGGGCTTCCTGGAGGGTAACCCGGGCTCCACCTGCAGAGACTGGGGAGGGCGGGGGCGGTCGTTTCCCCTGGAGGAGCTTAGGACAGGTTGGTCCTGACTGCTGCCAGGCTTCTGTCAAAGTTGCCAAGAGGTTAAAGAAGGGGTGAGAGGGATCCCAGGCCTCCTTTCCCTCACCCGGGGGTGGGGGGGGTGGGAGGGGGAGCTTGGATCCTGTGACAATGACATCAGTCCTCCTCTGTTCTCCCTGTCTGCTGGGGGTGGGGAAGAGGTGGGGACACACGGGCCAGAGCTGAGGTGGGCAAACCTGGCTTCCGGCTTGATGTCACCTTTCCCCACCCCACCCCCGCCCCGTTCTAGGGGGAGCTGTGCCCTCCCCAGCCCCCCAGGGCTGGGCTGAGGTAACCCTATGAAGAGGCAGAAGGCCCAGGCAGAGTCCCCTGGGGCCTGGGTGGAGGCCTCTCCGGTGTGGGTGTGGGCAGGAGGGTACCTGCCTCTCCCCCGTCTCCAGCTCGTGCTGCAGCGGCCCTTTTAGGGGACAGATCTCCTTACAGGCCTGACACGGCTACTGTAACTGTCTCCCCAGCTGTAACTTCCAGGGAGGCCCACACTTCCCACGTGTGCCCAGGTCCACAGCTTCCTTGCTGGGATAAAATCTCCTTTTGGTTCTAGAGGTGACGGGTGAGCGGGGGGAGGAGGGAAGGGTTTGACGGGATCCTCCTGGGTATATGTGACTACCCCTCCCTCGTCCACCCTGGGGAGGGGAGGGGATCGGGGTTAAACAGGGTGAGGAACTGGAGGAAGCATCTCTCTGACGGCGCCCCGAAGTGCTAGGTGTAGACACATCTTCCTCCTGGGCAGGGGAGACGCTCCGAACTCACTCAGGGCACGGCAGGAACTTGGGTAGAGCATCGAAACCCTGTGTGCCTCGGTTTACCACCTGCAAAGCGAGGCTACCTGAGAAAGCCGACGTCTTCCATTTACGGTTTGCTTTGTGTATTACCAAACGTTCAAGGCCACAGTGGCTGCCCGGTGGGTACTTCAGGGGGCATTTCGAGGGCAAATAAACCTCACTTGGAAAATGTAACCCATTATTGAAATGTGGGGCATTTGTTACTTGATCTCCATATTCGGCATGGCCATTTCCCCCTTCCCAAACACCACCCTCATCACACATTCACCTAACCCCCCTACAAGAAGGCCCCTTTGCCCTAAATGAAGAACCCGAGGGGGGTGGGGGGAGAGGACGATCCAGAGAAGATGTCCCCGCGCTGGCAGTAAGTACAATATTCCGAGAGGCAGCCCTTTCTATTCCTTGCCACTCCTGAGCGGTCATCTGGGCTGCCTTCCCTCTGTTATCTGGGAGCCAAGGTTTTTACTTTTTGTTCTCAAGAAACATCAGCCCCTGTGGCTCTGCATCGCCCCCTGGCGGTCCTCTCCCGCTATTTCTTAACACCGGTGGGTGCTCCCGAACCTGGGGCGTTGGGGGGAAGCGGAAAGAGGGTGGGGGCACAGAAGAAAGCTTACGGGGGCTTGTACTCCATGCCACCGGGCTGCGTGCCCGCAAGGACTCTAATTGTTTTTTTAACGTCGTTTCCTTGCTGTTCCTCCACGGATCTTTTTCACTGCGCACGCAAAGAACTTCAGCAAAAAAGACTTGGGTGGGGGGGGAGGGGGCCGGGAGTAAGGGACAAATATGTTGATCTGCCACAATAATGTGACCCCCAGTGGTGGGCGGGGGTGGGGGTGGGGTGGGGTGAAGGGGGAGAGCGTTCCCTTGTGTGATCAACACTAAGGAATCGGGCGACATAAAAGGAGAATGCAGGGAACAACAATTAAAAAAAAAAAAAACCCGCGCACAACAATACAATCTATTTAAACTGTAGCTCATACTTTTCATACCAATGGTATGACTTTGCTGGAGTCCCTCTTCTGATTCTTGAACTCTGGGGCTGGCAGCTCGCAAAGGGGAAGCAGACTCAAGCACTGCACGGGCAGGTTTACCAAAGGTCTCTCTAATGGGTATTTTCTTTTTCTTAGCCCTGCCCCTGAATTGTCAGACGGCGGGCGTCTGCCTCTGAAGTTAGCAGTGATTTCCTTTAGAGCCCGGCCTTATCTCCGGCTGCACGTTGCCTGTTGGTGACTAATAACACAATAACATTGTCTGGGGCTGGAATAAAGTTGGAGCTGTTTACCCCCACTCTATAGGGGTTCAATATAAAAAGCCGGCGGAGAGCTGTCCTAGTCAGACGCGCTTCTGCATCGGCGCTGCGGCGAGCGCGCAGAGGGTCCTCGGTCGCGCTGCCGGGTCCCCCCGCACGCCACCGCCGCGTGCGTCTTCAGACCGCTCCCACTGCCGGCCCTCCTGGCAGAAACTTCTTTTGCTGCCCGTTAAAAGCGCCCTGAGGCTGAAGGATCGCGTTGAGATCTGAATAACCAGAAGCGCTTTGAGGCAACTGAAGCTCTTTTTCTTCGTTTTCCTTTGGGTTTCGTTGGCAGGGGAGGATTTTGATCCGCGCCCCCCCCCCTTTTTTTTATAATTTTTTTTTTTGCACCACAATGGATTATTTCCCCGTGATTTTCTCTCTGCTGTTTGTGGCTTTCCAAGGAGCTCCAGAAGCAGGTAGGCACGGCGACTTGTAAATCTCTGAATGTTAATGTCTTCTTGTCCACCTTCGTGTTTTTCCTGCTTCTGTTTTCCCGTTTTTATTACCGCAGGTCAGATATCAAGTGCCTGGGAATTACTGCCTAAAGTTACTTCAGTTTTTTTTAGTGGGGGGAAAAACATTCCTCTGCTGAAAACAATTGCTCCTATGGCGTTAAAGTAACATACTATTCTTGTGTAGTATATTTCCTTGGCTTTTAAAAATACAATTCAAGAAAAGTAAAGACAAGATACAATTTCGCCAAAGGTATATTCGCGGTGTAGGTGTTCGTACAGGTAACAGCACATATAGGAACTTCTGTATTTTATTTCAAGACTGTTTAAATAGCGAGTGAAGGTGTAAAATATTTAAACATTTCAGCTCAGAGCCAAGGAATTTTATTCCAGTCATTCGAGCAATATATGAGCAGTAAAATCACCTGCCGAACAGTCTGCTGAACAACCCCCCGGGGCAGTTTCAGGGTGAAGCAGATGTTTTCTTTAAAATTTGTCATTATTGACTTTAGGCCTCTTTTGGCAGGTTTTTGGCACCCAAAACAGCGTGAGGTCTATTTTCAGTTGTATTCACCTGTCGTGGGAGGGGAGCTAGGATAAAGGCTGGCTGCTTAAGGGTTTAGATAGTCTGTGTGCATCTGCCTGTTTCCCCCTTCTGAGGGTCAATGCCCTTTTTTGTGTGTGTCTTTTCATGACCCTGACTAAAGAGAAAAGATGTCAAGGGAATGAAAATCCTGGAATGTGTCTGATCATTTGAAATGTACAAAATTGGGCAGATAAGCCACATGGCTAACTTGTCAGTGAGAAGAGGCGATTCTTCGGTGGGGAAGGGGGAGGGGGTGAATCGGACACGTGCCATCCTTCTCCCGGGATTCCCAATTCGAAGCCCACAGAACCTTGATTAGGTCCCCAAGCTGCTGCTCAGTCTCACCCGAGATCAGGGGTTTCCTCAGAGTTTACCACCTGCGATGAATATCGTACAGCTGGTTTCTCTTCTTTCTCTCCACTCACCCCCCCAAAAGCTCTTGACCTCCACCTAATTTTGAGGGCTGCGTATCACCTGGGCTAGTCCCTGCCCTCCACCAGGCGTGAAGTGGTCGGTACTCCCCTCACCTGCATGGGGACGTGGCTCCCAACCGAGGAAGAGGCAGACGATTTATTCAACTTTAGCTCTTTGGTCAGCGGCCAACTTGAAGGCACCATCCTCCTGAATGCCATGCAGAAGCCACCCAGATTTCCCACCGGCAGCATGTCTGGGCGTTCCTCTGGGGGCTGCTTCATGGGGGCCGGTCCCCTTTTCTGGTGGCTGTTTCCCCTGCACACGTGTCATCTCCCTGAAAGTGGGTAAGCCAGTGGGGGCAAACATGAAGTCACATAAAGAGCCCTTTCTGCTCTGTGTTTCTTGCCAAAGGCCGGCTGAAGGTGGGCTTTGATCTGCCCGGCTAGATCCCCGGGGAAATGCCCTGCTGACCGGCTTTTTTCTCTCCCCAGCGGTCTTGGGCGCGGAGCTCAGCACTGGCCTGGACAGCGGAGGGGAGAAGCCGGCTCCCAGTGCGCCCTGGCGGCCCCGACGGTCCAAGCGCTGCTCCTGCTCTTCCCTGTTGGATAAGGAGTGTGTCTACTTCTGCCACCTGGACATCATCTGGGTCAACACTCCCGAGTGAGTCTCTAGAGGGCGTCGGAACGCTAGCTATCCCTTACCTCTGGCCGCTCCAGCCTGGAGCCCACTTCCTGCTAGTTGCTTTGCGGGGAGCCCCTGGTCTGGATTCTGAAGGACGTGAAGGTGCCTCGGTGGGTGGGGGCAGTGCCCCTCTATTCCTGAGAATTCCCAGGCAGGTTGGTTCTTTGCAACAGCCAGGGAGGGGGGGGGGGGGTCTTCTGAGACCCTGTGGCTCAAACATTCATGACAGGAGAGATGGAAAATGGTGGTGACAAGCAGGTCATTGCCACGCATTTCGGAGGGGGATGTTCTTCTGGTGGGGTCTGACCGCGCTTCGGGAATAAGCTACTGAGGGCATATGTGGGTTAGTCTAACCTATGCTACTCTTGAGGCAGAAAGGGTGGTAGAGAGTGATCATCAATCCCTTCCTTTTACCTAGGGAAAAGCAAAAACCCAAGGAGTGAGTCCGTGGCAGGGCTGGACCCAGAACGTGGATGTCCTGACCCCTCTGTACTTTCCCTTTAGAAAAGCCTATTTCAAGACAGCAATAGAAACAGGGCCCATAGATTTCTCTTCTGCCTCCAGCTCGAAGAAAACAGTCTCCCATCCCTTCACCCTGGAAACTAGCTCACCCGTCAGAAGCAGCCGTAAACAAAAACACGCCGGGTCCCATTTTGGCGAGGCATGACCAGAGTCCAAACAAAATCAAATCAAACAAAACCCACAGTGACCCTAATACTTAAAGGGTGATCCTTCCAAGGGGATGACTTTATCCCTTTTAGGTGAGACTCAAAAGGGACACTTTGGAAATTACTAGAGAGCCTTCTGGCAAACGAGTCCTTCTACTAGTCACCTGGTGTCACCAATTGCAGATGTGCAAACCTAGGTACAGTAGTGTGTCCTCCCCGCCCCCGGCAGGGGGCACTTTTAGCATTATCACGTGACTTGAACTGGAAAGAGATTTTCAAAATCTTGTGAGTCATGGTTTTGCGTTGAATTCCGCCCCCCCCCCCCGCCCCCCCCCCAAGAGCTGTTAACTAGATGGAAAGTTAGAAAAGTAAAAAAAAAAAAAAAAGAAAGAAAAAAAAAAGAAATAGATACCAAAGCAAAACAAACAAAAAAAAAAAAAAAAAAAAAAACGAAACACCCCAAAGCTGCTTGTGTTGAGCTAAAAGAGAACGTTGTTAACTAATTAAAATGGAATTTCATCGAGTTAGACTGGTTTTCTCCTGGAGGGGTACACGCCCTCAGGGCCATTGATGGGTGTGGGACCCTGACTACCTTCACACTTGACCTTCCTAAGTTGGGCTACCGGGAGCTGTGTGGTGAGAGCCTTGTGCCCCGCTGCAATGAGTTTGCGCCACAGAATGCGTCATTTTGAAGACTGTTAATCATGCTAATATCTTGTATTCCTCTTTTTTTGATAACAGGCACATCGTGCCGTATGGACTTGGAAGCCCTTCTAGGTCTAAGCGATCCTTAAAGGACTTACTTGCCACGAAGGCGACAGACCACAGGAACAGATGTCAGTGTGCCAGCCAGAAAGACAAGAAGTGCTGGACTTTTTGCCAAGTGGGAAAAGAGCTCAGGTGAGGTAGAAACACCTTTGCTTTCGATCAGTTTTATGGCCTCCCGATCGTCCTGTCATGATGTTGTTGCCTTTTTGCTTAAGAGATATTAACAGAGACTTTGTGAGGAACGAGAGTCCCATTGCTGAAGTACATTTCCCCATCTGTCTTGTAACAGGGGCCAAGACAGTATGGAGAAGGGCTGGGATGACCAGAAGAAGGGAAAAGACTGTTCTGAGCTTGGAGAAAAGTGTACTCATCACCAGCTGGTGGCGGGAAGAAAAATAAGAAGGTAAGAGACTCGCAAATAGGAGAAAGGCTTGGAAGAAGAGAACACAGATTTTCGTAGTCTGTGGATTAAAAAGAGCAGAGGAATCCCTCCCAGATGTTTTTTTGAAGACCTTGAATGCAGACCTTTGCCCCCTACGCACTTTGGTGATCTTAATCACATGCCGCCCAGTCTGAAGGTAGATTTTCCAAACAGAATACATCTACAGACATCTTTGTCATTTGGTCATAGCTAGTCCTTGCTTTTCTGCATCAGTGTATTTACCACTTTGCTTGAGAAATTAACAGTCCTTTCAGGGAGAGGGTTGTTGTTTTGGGTTTTTTGTTGTTTTTTTTTTTTTTGGTTGCTTATTTTATTTTATTTTTAAATCAAAGTGTCCGACGTAATTAAGGTTTCCAAAAGTTGTAGCAGTTATTCCAATGGCCCAAGGGAGAGTAAAGTCATTAGGTAGGGTAGGTGAGAATTAGAACGAGCTGTGTTGGGGGGTTATTATTTTTTTTTTTTTTAAACAGGGAAGTGCATTCGGTGGAGAGCCAATGTCTTTCTGAAAAGCTCTCCCATTTTCTAGTAGGTCGTGAGCTGGGGCAGAGAAAGGACGTAGATCAGGCAACACCGTAGGGTTGTGATGGCTCTCGACCTCTTGAGTGATGACCCTTCCACATCCCAAGACATGTCAGCATTCACAAGCTGGAGGGGAGAAACCTGCATTCAGATCTGTCACGTGTTCCACATTTCCCTATCGTGGTCCGTGGGCACTTTTCCTAGAAATCCAGTGGCAGGAGGTTCTATGCTCAAAGTGTTCTGAGCACAGTCCTGACGGCCATGAACTCCTTCTGAGGGGTTTACTGCTGGTGTGTGGGACATACTTAGCTGTCTGTGACTTCTCACTTTGCCATTGCACTTTCCATATTTATAATCTCAGGCCACTGATGCTCTTCCCCCAGATCACAGGGTTGGGTAAACAGACTTGGAAATTATTATTGTTTTTCTATTAGTTTCTATTATAGCAACTCAGGTCAATGCAATATATATATATATATATATATATATATATATATACACACACATACATACATATACATATATGCACATATATATACACATATGTGTATATGTGTATACACATATGTGTATATGTGTATATGTATATGTGTATATATATATGGTTTTTATTTGCGGTACCATATTTGCTTGGAGCAAAGCTATATTCCTCCTCTCTTTTTAAAGTTTCTTTCCCATCAAGTTACCTTTAATTTCTTTACGTGACAAAGCAGATATCCATGATTATTTGAAGCCTGCGTTGAGTCAGTTTCTCTGTAGAGTCCCGTGGTGGTCGTAGTTGGGATGGAGCACAGGAGACAAGACAATATCTCTAGCTTACCTTGAAATTGTACTTTAAATTTGTATTTAATGCCCAGTTCCCTTTAGATATGACCGCTGCTCCCTTCCTCTCCCCCCTATTCCAAGCATAAGGGGTAGGCTTTATTTTCACTTGAGGTTAACAAAGGGAAGCATGCTGTTGCGGTCAGCGGCGAAAGTTCAGGCACTGGACTCAGATTCTAATTTTAGATGCCTCTTTTGCCCAGCAACGATTTTTAAGAAAATAACATTTGTTTTCTCTTGTCTTGTTTAATAGGTTGGACGCCGTCAGGAACAGCATCAAAACAGCTTTCCGTGTTGCAAATCTGAAAGCGGAGATCTACAGAGAGAAGAAAGTGACCCACAACCGAACGCACTGATTGATGGCAGGTGGCCGGGGCCTGTCACATGCCATCTCCTCCCTGGAGGGAACCCTGTGGCTGATTCTGCACTCTCTCCACATGGCTGGGATCAGAGCAAAAGCATCCTCCCTGCTTAGACCGTTTCTTGCTCCAGACTGGCAACGGGCCAGTGTCCTCACTGTAAACATTCCAGGGAAGGTTAAGGAGTCCCCCCAATCTGTCTTCATTTGCTTCCATCAGTGGTGACCGCTTCCGTCTTTCCTCATCTGGGGTGATGGTTGGACCACGCAGAAAGCAGAGAGATACAGTGACTTGTGGATTAGGGTGGCATCCTCCAGAGGGAGGACAGGAGATTCCACACGCGGTGGAATTTCTGAAGAGGGTCCGAAGGGAGTGTTTGTGTCTCACTCAGGCGCCTGGCACGTTTCAGGGAGAAGCTCCAAAGTCCATGCAAAGATTTTCTAAGGAATGCACAAATTGAAAACACACTCGAAGGACACTCAAGTAAAAAAAAAAAAAAAAAAAGCAAAAGACTTTTATTATTATTTTTTTAATTCACAAAAATGCAAACGGAAAGACACTGTTACTACTGTAAAATCAGGATGGGTTTGATGAATATGAGTCTACCTCACCTATATTGCACTCTGGCAAGAAGTATTTCCCCACCTTTAATTATTGCCTCCCTTCGCTCTTCCCCCTCCTGCCCTCCCCTCCCCCCAAAGCCCCCGTTGTAAATCTTGGCCTCGTAGATGTCTAGTCTAACACGTCAGTAGTAGATATAACGTTTCATGGTAATCTACTAGCTCTGATCCACAAGAAAAAAGATCATTGAATCAGGAGGTTCCCTTGCCTTGAGCTTTGGAAACACAATGGTATAGAATTGTTTATGGAAGACGTTGAAAAGTAAACATTTGGTTATGCTTTAAAGCAGTGAAATTATTTTCCTTTATGTAAGTGGCTAATGGAAGAGGTTGGAATAAATTTTGACGTACTTATTTTTTTATAGATATTTATATTCTAACAGTTTATTCCTTATATTTACCATGTTAAATATATGTCTGGGCAGGCCATATTGGTCTATGTATTTTTTTAAGTGTATTTCTGAATGAAATTGAGAAAAATGCTTTGTTTTGCCTGTCAAGGTAATGACTTTAGAAAATAAATATTTTTTTCCCCTACTGTACTGATTTTGAGTCGTTTCTGAAATTCCCAAGAAGTGGGCCGTGATGCTAAGAATTATGAAAGGAAGTGATTGAAAATGGTTTCTTAGGGGCACCTGGGTGTCTCAGTCGGTTAAGCGGCCAACTTCGGCTCAGGTCACGATCTCGCGGTCTGTGAGTTCGAGCCCCACGTCGGGCTCTGTGCTGACAGCTCAGAGCCTGAAGCCTGTTTCCGATTCTGTGTCTCCCTCTCTCTGCCCCTCCCCCGTTCATGCTCTGTCTCTCTCTGTCTCAAAAATAAACAAACGTTAAAAAAATTAAAAAAAAAAAAAAGAAAATGGTTTCTTAGGTGACAATAAGAAGGAAAATAGTTTTGGCTGATTATGAAAGAACTCCATCTGGATCTTCAAAGTTGCCTTCAGATGACATTAAAAACAAAACAAAAACCCAGCCTCGATACCTCTGTCTTTCCCTGGATCGCAGCTTTCTGCTTCCCCTCCCCCTGAAAACTCTCCAGGGGCTTACTTCATCCATTAACTTTACTTAGGCGGTTAGACAGGATCCAACAGCTCAAGCGGATGGTGTGGTGAGAGGTGCTCTCTCCATATTAACGGGCTGAAGGAAGCAATGGCAAGACGACTCCCCCAAAAGTCACCGAATTATATCCGGTTCCACACCATTCCAGAGATGAAATTCCATTCCGCATTCCAGAGAAATGCTTGGAGAAAGCAGCCTGCCCAGGGCAAGTTATGGGTCCCCCGTAGCATTGTGAATGTTATTTATTTATTTGTTTATTCATTTATCGCTCAGATTAAGAGCTTGGTTATTAAGGAACACTAAGTGCCTTTGCTTGTCCTCGGTAGCCCCGGACTGGACACAAGCCGGTGGAGGAAGAGACACCAAGTCCTGGTTCTGGAACACGGGCACTATTGCACACCCTCCTGGCCTCGCCAAACCATCCGGGAGACTGATATTGCCAATGGCCATTACCAACAGAAGCCCATAAGGGTTTGACGAGCTTTCGAGACTCTTTACCATCCTTTCCCAATAGCAAGGAATGCCTGGCATTCAACAAATATTAGCTCATGATGATCACTGTTGTCTAAACAAGGACACATTTGAAGGATGTTAAATAACAGCCTTCAGGTGTGCATCGACAATGTCCTAGGCAGAGTTTCTATCTTTATTGACATTGTTTCTCATCTTCCATTCTCTCTCTCTCTTCTTTTAAGAGACAGTCTAATATCTCAAAATGCAGTTTCAGGAAGTCCATTTAGAACAGATTTCTGTCTATGCACCAAAGGCCAGGCAGAGCTTTGATCTCAGGACTCCAAGGACCAGATATTGCTTAATCTAGCAAATTGTTTCTCAGTGTGTAATTCTTAAGGGAATTGTGGACTTTTGTCCACAATGACAAGGGGCTTGGCTTGAACTTGGTCACTATTTAATCTTGCGCAACCATTTGGTCCCTCCGTATCGTGGGTTTCCTTCCCTGTTAAATGAGCGAGAGGGGAATCTGACTAAAGGCTCGAAGAAAGAGCCTGCAACGTCATGAAGAAGTTGAGTGGACACGAGACAGTGAAGGTCTGAGCTCGGAGGATGTGGGTCCATTACCTTTAAGAGGGAGTTGAAATGAGAAGAAGCCATGGAGTAATAGAACAACACAGCAAGCAAAGGTGATAAGGGTCTCTTTTCTTTTCTTTTCTTTTCTTTTCTTTTCTTTTCTTTCCTTTCCTTTCCTTTCCTTTCCTTTCCTTTCTTTTCTTTTCTTTTCTGTTCTTTCCTTTCCTTTTTTTTTAATTTTCTTTCTTTTCTTTTCTCTTTCTTTTTTTCTTTCTTGCCTCCTTTTCTTTCTTTCTTTCTTTCCTTCTTTTCTTTCTTTCTTTCTTTCTTTCTTTCCTTCTTTTCTTTCTTTCCTCTCTTTCTTTCTCTCCTTCTTTTCTTTCTTTCTCTCCTTTTCTTTCCTTCTTTCTTTCCTTCTTTTCTTTCCTCTCTTTCTCTCCTTCTTTTCTTTCTTTCTCTCCTTTTCTTTCTTTCTTTCTTTCTTTCTTTCTTTCTTTCTTTCTTTCCTTCTTTTCTTTCTTTCTCTCCTTTTCTTTCTTTCTTTCTTTCTTTCTTTCTTTCCTTCTTTTCTTTCTTTCTCTCCTTTTCTTTCTTTCTTTCTTTCTTTCTTTCTTTCTTTCTTTCTTCATCTCTCTCTCTCTCTTTCTCTCTCTTTCCTTCCTTATTTCTTTTACTATTTGGGTCTTGACACCTTCTTCCTCCACGCTTCCTGCTCCAGTAGCCTGCAGCAGCTGTCTCAGGCCATGAGGGTCAGTAGTAAAATAAGCTGGAAGATTTAGAGGAAATGAATATTTTTCCAGTATGTAGAGGAAAGATTTGATACTATGAAAGGCTCCTGCTGTCTTGAGGAGTGCAGTGGTGGAATGGTCTGTCACATGTGCTGCTGCTTTCCCAGTAAAACAGCTATGTTTGGAAGTCCATTTTGGACAGATTTCTCTCATTGCACTAAAGGTCAGGCAGAGCTTTGATCTCAGGACTCCGAGGACCAGAGGATCCTGGGTGGGGAGTAGCCATCCTTTGTTGGAGGGAGAGGAGACCACTAATGGGTGCTGAATTCTTCTCCCCAGGAAATCACTTCATTTGTGATGGAAACCATTGGCTTTTATCCTGCCTATACTTCCTGAAACGCTCAGGGTATTATACTAACTGGAGTTCTCACAACACAGGGTATTATCACTAAGCTAGAGTCCTCTCAGGAAGACTTTGTATTTCCAGGGGAAAAAGCCAAGGTCCCGAGAGGGAAGTGACTTACCTAAGATCACACAGCTGTGGCATCTCTGGACCCCGAACCCTTGAGCACAGATGCTTTACCTGGAGACACCCGGAGGTCACAGGAGATTGATGCCCGAGTAAACCTTAGCAGAGGGTTCTGGGTAGTGAAGGCAAAGCTTTGCCTTCCAGCCTCACAGGCGATATTTGGCAGATCCATCCTTGCAGTATATAAGGGAAGAAACATAAGGGAAGAGAAAAGGAATATAAGGAGGCATACAAGTCTCATGGCTTCATGAAGTGAATTGCTATAGGACGAAATAGAATATAACTGGGAACGTGTATTTGTTATTGCTTTTATAGGATTTAGTTTCTAAATAATCTTTAGATAACACGAGTGAAGGGGCAGTCCTTTGTTCAGTCCTCTGATGGAACTCTATGATAATACTCAAGTACAGTAGTACTTGAGATACTGTTTTATTTCTTTGTCTACAGTCCTGAAAATGGTTCCTTTTCAAGCCCAAGATCTCAACATGTAAAATGCAGTTTTTAAGCCCATATTTTCAATGGAGTTTTTTTTTTCCCACCTCAGCTTTCTCTCCTTTTTGTATTCCTCACCGTTTTGGGGATCCTGGCTTTGGGGCCCAAGACAGATATATCCAGCGCAAGTGACCATTACTATTCTCAGAACCTTATGATTTAACAATGACCTCTCGTCTTGTAGAGAACCAGACTGCCCATAACATTTTCCCTTTTGTCATCGACCCCCTCTCCCGCAACGATCTTTTCAGGATTTGGAGGCCATATTTTTTATACCCTTTTGACAGCTGAGGAAACAGACATATCGAATGAGTAAGTGACTTGTTCAGACTCTTCCGTCAGGCGAACAACAAGACTGGAACTCAAGACCCTTGGACTCTTTCTCCTAAAACTGCCCCGGAGCAGAGGGGATACCACTGGCCCAGAGTTTTGGACAAACGTAGAGTATTTCCATCTTGCCAGTGAACTATGAGAAGAATTAGCTTCTTATTAGTCTCTCGGGAATATCAGTGCTCCACATGCACCCCTGCACCCTCGTCCTGAGCATTTCCATTGTACAATATGTGTTTACCACATCATCTTTGGTATGTCTATGGACAGATGGCAGAGAAATTGTGACAATTTACGGTGCCTATTTCCAAACCTGGTGTCATGGCATGCGTCACCACCGGCCATGGGTCCAATGCAAGGGAAGACATTGTAGTGATAAATGGGATGGCAGAGGTCCTACCACTTCCCCAGAATAATCAGAGAAAGAGCTAGGGCTGGTGCCATTAGATAACGAAAGCAGAAGGGCATGGGTCTTGGGGACACTGATGGAAATCATGGGTCCCAAGCATGATAGGCTGCTCCCAGCTCTGAGAGGCAGCACACTGGGGATTTGACACATACACTTGCTGGTCAGCATTTTCTCATGAGTGTTTCTGCCTCTTATTTCCCTGCTTTCATATTCTGAGTCATTCCAGGTCTCCACCATAAACTGCTATGGAATATTGCGAGGGATGGGACTCGTAATGTTAAGCTACTACTGCATTGGCATGGGCACTGGCTCGGTGGAACAGACAGGGACAGAACTGTGGGGGCAGGTTCCTGGTGGCCCCCAGGTAGGCCAGGATGGTAGGCCTCCAGGTGCTGGACTGTGGGAAGGTCCAGTAGTCTGGGGAAAGGGGTGGGCAGCGAAGGTGGACTTTCCAGGCTTCGCGTTATAGCTATTCACCAACAGGTTGGAAGTATCGCGATATTTTAAAAACGGAGATAGTTTCACTGGCACATGCCTCTGTGCGCGTCGGGCTTGGAAGTCTCAAAACTCTTTCCACTTGGTAAAATATCCTCTCACCAGCTTCCCTAAGTGGGAGCCCATTGTTTCCAAGCCTGCTGAAGCTCAGTGTTGTGTCTTTGTACCTTTCCGTCCATGCACTTCTGTTGTCCTGCCACACAGCCACGTTGTTCCTCTCACTCTCCGTGTCTCTCTCCCATGTGCTTTCATCTCCTTTGGTAGAAGTGGAACCACTCTAAGGTATTTTTTGTCTCCAATGAAGTTTTTAGCAAGGCAGTCTTGTGCTTGCCAAATCTGAGGTTTGCCTTGGACCAGGGCATGCTGGCGTCCTAGATCTGCTCTAGGACTGTCAGGAAGAAGGAGTTGCTTGTAAGGTTGGTCTTGCCCTTTTAGATGAACTCTGCACCATGAAAGGGGTGCCTAGATAATTTATTATTAAAACTGGGACACACGGGGCGCCTGGGTGGCTCAGTCAGCTAAGCGTCCAACTCTTGATTTCAGCTCAGGTCACGATCTCATGGTTCGTGAGTTTGAGTCTTACTCTGGGCTTGGTGCTGACAGTGCAGAGCCTGCTTGGGATTCTCTCTCGCCCTCTCTTCCTTTTTGCCCCACCCCTGCTCATGCTTGCTCTTTCTCAAAAGAAATAAAATAAACTTAAAAAAAAAACCACAAAGCAACTGGGACACTTTTGATAGAGCTTGGTGACACTTTTAGCGATGACCAGAGCACCACAGACTATCGTGGGCAAACTGGAACACAGGATTACTCAGGACCAGGATGAGCCTTGAAGCAGGTCAGAGTTTCAGAATTTCAAAATCCCTTCGGTCTGTCAGAGATGACCTAGACCTTGGCCCTGTTTAGCAAGACTAAATGTCTACATCTCGTTACCTGCAGACCAGGTTAAGGCAGAGGACTTTCACCTTCTCTAGTGCCTTCAGTCTTGAGCACAGAGCTTTGGGCATAATACATCAATGCATGAATGAATGTAGAGATGAGTTATGGGCTCCAGTAAGGGAAAGGGGAAGATGATGCCCTCCCTGGCCAAAATGAAACCAGATTAAAGAAGGTTTATAAGACCCACTTATAGGAGTCTCTTTGGGAGAGTTTGTGTAGTTGAAATATTCCGTTATTTAGGCTCTCCTCTAGTGGGTCTTTTTATTTCTCTCTATTCCAATTCATTCACCGCCATGATGCTTCCCCAAATGCTTCAATCATAATTTCAATGAATTCAGAGCTAGAAAGAAGTTAAAAAAGATAATTTAGGTTATTTCCCCCATCTCAAAAACATCTTTCATTGCCACTCTCTGCTCATAGAATAAAAAATGTTATCTACTGAGACAGGGAGCATCAGAGAGGGGGCCAGACTGAGAAGGAAGGTGGAAAAGTATTATAATTTTGGTATTGGACGTGCATAAGTAAATTTTTTTATTATGGATATCTTTAAACATACACAACACTTGAGAGAATAGCGTAATAAACCCAATATGACCATCATATAGTTGTCAAGATATGATTGGTGGGGTTTCCACCCACACTCTGCCTTCCCTCTATGGATTACTCTGAATCCAATCCATGGTATCATTATCATCTCATCTGTAAATATTTCAGTATAGACATAACGAATTTGATATGCTTTGTTCAACCAAGGGAAATGTGAAATACTCAGTTGGATACATGGGTCTCAAGCTTAGAGGGAATGAACAATAAATGTTCCCAGACCTCGGGGAACTTGGAATAACCAAGGAGACAAACACATGTAATAGTTAATATTTATTTAGTACTTACCATATGCCAGGTACTCGTTTGAGAGGTTTGCACTCAACAACTCATTTCCTCATTACTATAACCCTAAGAGGTAGGTACATTTATTCGCTCTATTGTATAGATGAGGAAACTCAGGGAGAGATTGAGTAGTAACTTGCCCAAGGTCAGGCAGCTAATTAAGAGGCTGAGCCTGGTATGACCCAGATAATTTGATACACTGTGCTTTGTGACTAAGAAAAATACAGTAAGTAAGGCTACACTATGGGACGAACAAGTAGACGAACGACACAATAAGAAAGACATAGCTGAACTTGCTCATGTGACTTGACTCCCTGTAAAGATACAGGGTAAACCAAGAGGTGATTTATCCTACTAAAATTCAGGAAGGATAATTAATTCAATGATACCGAAAATCTTGGAGCAGCACAAGCACAATGAATGCAATCAGAATTTTATTCTTCTAAGTGGTGTTGATTTTTTCCGATGGATCATCCTGCTAAAACCCAGAAAGGGTAATTAACACTGTTGAAAATCTTAAAGCAATACAACAACAGCGAATGTGACAGAAATCTCTTACTTTCAAGTGGCATTCAAGTGAATTAGAATTTGGGGACATGCCTTCAAAAATAAAAAGAAGGCAATTCTAATAGTTTTCAATGAAATGTAGACAATTTTACTAAACTTGTGTCTAATAATGTGAGGTAACTCCACTGGAAGTCTCTGTACTGAACCAAATGTAAAATGATGTTGTGGCTCAGATGCTCTGCCGATCTCCTACTGTTTGCCACACGGTCACAAATATCCTTGCACCATGGCAAGATTTCTCACTTGGTAGATGAGTAGAAATTGCTGAACCAACTGTCAACCTAAATGTCTTCTTCAGGCTTGCAGAACTTGCTATGATGCCACTACCTATCACCCTCCTGTGAACGTTGTTCACTGCCTTATTCCCCCCATTGAGTGGGTATTTTGCTCTGATCAGTGGCCATGGGTGGTGCCCCTCAGTTTGTTGAAAGACAGACAAAATGCACAGAACAGTTAAGTAAATGATTGTATTCAGGCCATTACAATTAGGAAAATGCTCGTCAATGAAGAATGTTTCAAGAAAAGGAAAGGGGCCTCGCGTTTCATAGAAGCAGGCAAACAAAGAAGTTGCCCATTAGTCTTATGAGAGTCTGCAGGAAGACTAGAGATGGTCTCCTCTGAGTTGTTGGCAAGAGATGGAGGGAACCATGGAAGGGCTGGGTGGTCCTATGCAGTTAGCCATTTCTCAGAACGCAAAAGGGGATAGGGGGTCTTCTGAACTCTTGCTTTTGAGGAACGCAAGGCTCAGATAAAAGTCAACATTGTCAGCAGCCTGCCCCCCCCCCTTTTGTTGAAGATGAATGTCCTTCATCACTGAAAAACTCAGCAGCCATCATAACCCTCCCGAGTGGAGCAAAAGAAGGTCTCCGAAATAGTTTCCAAGGAGTTTCGCATTGCTCCTGTTAAACCACCTGAAGCACCTGTAAAGAAGTGATGGTAGAAAGTGGTGGTCATAGCATCCTGGAGATCAGGCCCCTTAAAAGAAAGACGCCTACGATGAAAAGGAGAAAGGAGAAATGTTAATATAAAAGGTTGTATTAAAGTAGAGAGCCCGGGGCTGAACTCGGAGGGGAAGTAGTCCAGTGGAGGAAATCTCCAACGGGCCAGTGGAGGAAATCTTACACTTATCCAGCACTGTTTGCTGAGTCTCCGGGAGCTCTCGAGCTAGGATGTTGATGCTTCTGATCATGGTGCCCCCAGGCCATACACGACCCTAGCATTCCACCAGGATTACTTAATAGTCCAGAGAGTGCCTTTTCAGGGGGAAGTCAGATCCATGAGTGGCCTGCTGTGACGCTGAGTCCTTGGAGACACACGTCAAGCCATCAGGCTTTAGCTCACCATGCTCGTTTGGATCCTGGGGCAAAGGGCCGGCTGCCAAGCAACTGAGCCTTCACAGGGACCTGGAAAGTTAGGTGTTAGTTCTCAGTAACACCGGGTCACGCAGCAGGGAGAAAAGTTGGAAACATTAGTTGGACGGATCATAGTCAGATATTAAAGGAAACTGGAAGGATTGAAAATCTGAAAAGGACTGACAATTTGGAAAAGTGACAGGAACCAGTCCAATTTGCAGAGAGGCACCCAAACTGATTTTTCCACAGTTGAGGAGCAAGTCCATTAAAATAGCCCCCAGACAAGCCAGAGTTTGCATATGCATTGGTTATCCACGATTTAAAAAGATATCTACCTAGTAGAGCTCCAAGACAACGGACAGGGTCAGAATCCAGTAACCTGGAAGGGTCTGCAACATGGCATATAGTTTTCATTAAGATACAAAATCTCTCTCACAGCACTTTCAGTCAAAGACCACCTCAAAGAAAGATTGTTCTTGATCGCAAACTCAGGCTAGTTTAATTACATTTGGCATCGTTATTTAGATACGTATAGCAGGAATGGTAATTTTACCATACAGGCCATTTTAAGTTTGCTTTCTGGAAATTTTCATAAGGAATTTCAGACTAGACTTTTGAAAAAGTCTCCTGATGTTAGGATGTCAAGCTGAGAACTTCTTATCAGATTTCACCTGTAGTAGTTATACATTCGGGCAAATTCCTTTCTTCTCGAGATCACCTAAACATTCAGAGATTCATGCCCCTTCCTGATGTGACCTTTCTTACTCACCTGTAAGGCTGGGAATCTGCAAGCAGGTATCAGGACTGTTTGCCCAGGAGAACTCTGTAAACACTGGCTCCATAAAGCCAACCACAATTTCTTCAAAGTGTTTGGTCCTATCTGATTAAATAAGCAACATTCTCAACTATGACATTCCAGGCAAAGCCTTGGTTGCGTAACCCATATTTTCAATTATGTCACGGTAACAAGGACAGATTCTTACTGAACCTTTGCGAAAATATTGCCATGAAAATAAAAACACTCATACCGGAGCTTCTGAATTCTGGATTCATCAGGTAAGAAGAATAAGGCATCACTTGCAAATCTTCAAGCATACAAAAAAAACCATCTACTACATGACCAGTTATAGATAGCGTAAGAGGAAAAAGTAAGGGCTTCCTTATTACTCAGAAGACAGAAGACTAGAGCAACCACCTCCCAGACAAAAGCATAGTCATTCTTCCTCAGCTTATGTAATTAAATCGCATTCTTCTCTGCCTGGAGTAGCAGTCTCATGTGTCCGTCTGTTTCTCAACCAGAGTTCTAGAAATCCTGACTCAGTCCATTGGTATGATCTCAGTCCACTTGTTTAAGCGATGCCACCAGAACGCTGTACCTGAAAGTACTTGGCCTAGTCCTCTTCTGTGTGGCTATGAGACAGTCCTTCCGGGTTGCAGATGAAATACACGGGCCCTTAGCTGATTGTAAGGGCTTTCAGGGAAGCATCAGGGCAAAACAAAAAACTCTCTGTAGATGACATGAGATTTAAAATGGCTGTGGTAAACTTAGTTTCAGGAGTGAAATACCTAAGGGTAGTTCGTTCCAAGCATAATGCAACTGGCAAAACAATTTGGTTGTTTATATGGCATGTAAAACAAGGTAATAAAGTCAACCCAAGAGATTTTAGACAAAGCAATAATAAATGTAATTGCTACCCCCTGTTTCAAAGAAGAATGGATATCACCTTCAATTTGTAAAAATAGATGAACATTCTTACAGAGAAAGACCACCTTCAGATAGAACTATAATAATCCGGACACAATATACCATGAATATACATGGTATATTGGATAGCAAACAATGAAAGTATCCAGGAATATCGAAGAATGTCAGGGATGTCAAAGAAAGAGATTCTGTAAGTTTAGAGTATATCCTATGCATCCAAATGTTAATAAAACTCCCTAGGCGAGGGATGTGACTCTCAAATTGAAAATCACCATCCCAAAGATGCCAGATTCAAATGAAAGAAGTAAAATTGTGATCAAGTTAATATTTTTACAAAATAATCGAAATTATGACCAATAGCACTATTCTGCTGTTGCCTAATATTCGACAAAGCAGGGGCGCTGGGGTGGCTCCGTCGGTTAAGCATACGTCTTTCTGTGCTGACAGCTCAGAATCTGGAGCCTGCTTCGGATTCTGTGTCTCCCTCTCTCTTTGCCCCCCCTCCGGCCCCCGCTCACACTCTGTTTTTCTCTGTCTCTCAAAAATAAATAAATGTTAAAAAATGTATATATATTTGACAAAGCAGTCCTAGGACTCTGATATCAGAAACATGTCATGGACAATTCTCTAGGAACATCTCATATAACACACAATTTCTGAGATATTTATAACATTGTATCCACACACATTTTACTCTAGGGAAAGTTAAACATCTCTTCTGGCATGCTAACTTATCAATGTAAAACTTCAAATATGCTTAATTATTTCTAGTACTTTTTTTTTTTTTTAACAAAGACGAAAATAAATCATGGTGATTTTCCAGGGGCTTTCTAACACATATGTACATATAAACACACACATGCATTCATACATATAGGACATCTCTGGGCTACATAAAAATAAAAGGGAAAATGATAATGTAATGAGTATCCGTTCATTCACTCCATATAGTAAAGTTCAAAGTTTTACATTTCTTAAAGATCTTACAAATCATCTTCAAGCTAACATACTGCACAACGTAATTGATGGCTGAAATATAATTTTTCAGAATAATGTTTCAAATGGGTAAAACACAAATTTACATTGTTCATAGTCTTAAACATTTACTAGACGTCATGTTAGCTTATTCAAGCAGGAAATTGGTAAGGTTGAAAAAGAACATACACAAGTAAGATATAAATCCGTGCTTACATTACATTTAATACTGATAAATCAGAGAAAACAGGTGTTTTCGTTAAACTGAAATCATTAAGTGAGTGTTACTTGCCAAAACTTACCTAAATTATGTGAACTGGAATTCTTAAATTCTTCCTTCCTTCTTCTCTTTCTTTCTCTCTTTCTTTCTCACCTTTCTTTCTTTCTTTCTTTCTTTCTTTCTTTCTTTCTTTCTTTCTTTCTTTTTCTTCCTCTCTCTCTCTTCCTTCCTCTCTCTCTCTTCCTTCCTTCCTTCTTTCCTTCCTTCCTCCTTTCTTTTTTTTCCCTTAGTTTCTATAAGGATATCTCTTTTTCTCCCACACTGAAAGTGCTAGACATCCAATTTTTTCTTTTTTATTTCTGGGAATTTTAAGAATATTTAATTCATATAAATGCTTATTTATCTCTAACCCAATCAGACTAGAGCTCCTTCAACTTAAGAGATTTTCTAATCTAGTTTATTAATACCGTAAAGATAGGAAAATACCACACACTCACACAATGAGAGGCAAAGGCCCTTCTGAATTATAGATGTATACACATACAGACTCAAACACAGAGAAAGCTTATAGTTTCAGTTCTAAAATTTCAGCTATAGGTCAGTCATGAACCCAGAAATACAAAACTCACCAGTCCATTCACTTCCTGATGGACGTGCATTTCCTAGTTGATTTGAGCTGAAAATAGACAAAGAGAAGAGAGATTAACCGAATTCTCAGTTACCTTTCAGCTAACAGAGGCAAGATGTCTATAAGCCATCGACTGTTCACAGAGATCATCAAATGGTCTGACCAGGAAACCAAAAGAGGATGGTACCAGAAATCAAACAAGTGCTCAGAAAGGCTCAAAATAAAATCTTTACTGTGCTACCTACGGATAGGGGTCTGGGGCATGGGAGTTGGATTTTCTGGTGGGCCCCTGAATCACCATTTGGGAGCACGAGGGGCTCCAGCTAGCTCATTTCCCGGGTAGAATGGGGCTCTGCAGGTGAGTTCCAATTCTGTCTGATCACTGCACCCAACCGAAAGAGTCCCTGCTTACAAGGAGAATGTGCGGAGAACGGGGAGCCAGCTGGGCACAAATGGATGAAGCAAAGCGGCCCAAATGCAATGAAATGGCGAAGAGCATGGGTTCAGGCAGACCAGGATTTAAATCATGGGTCTGCCACATACGTGACCTTTCGAGAGCTCTTTTCACCTTCCCGAGTATCCATCTATTCGTAGATAACATTGGGGACAACAATGTCTACCACGGACTGTGGTTGTAAAAATTAACATTCCACATGAAAGAAAACTCCAGAGACCAGTTTTTCATACATCACACAAATCTTCTGTTGTGTGCCTCCAACTTACTTTTCCTCTTTTACCTTCACACCCCTCCCCCCCCCCACAACATCTACCTTCTATTTTAGGTACTGTTTTAAAGCAACGTTTCTCAAATTTTGCGTGCAACCGAACTACCTGTAAAATTTGCCAAAAATGAACACTCCTAGGTCACAAACCCCAGGAATTATGATCTAGTACATGGTGGAATGCAGAAAACTTCATTTGAGCAAACATCCAAGTGGTTTTGATGTAGATGTCCTTTAGATTATAATTGAAACAACGTTGCGTTGGCTGTTCTTTAGTCTGACTGTGGGCTTTCTCTCCATCCTGGGTTTTCATACTCTGCTTCCTCAGAGCCCTTTCTTCACGGTTCTGCTTGTGCAATTTTATTTATTCTTCAAGGCTCCCTTCAAATGTTTCCTCTTGCATGAGGTCTTCCTGGACTCCTCAAGGCAAAAGGGCTTTGCTGTCTCTACTCTGGTATTTGTTTATACATCTCATTCCCCCTTTGACAATCAGCTCTTGTAGGGGAGGGACTGGGTTTCATTTATCTCTGTGCCTTCACCATGTAGAAGAGGCACTCTTTCAATGTCTAGTAATTGAAATGACAATCCCAACCCTGTATCTGGGGGAGAATGATTGGAATCTCTCCCATCCTTGGCTTTCCACTCGTCTACAAGCCTGAACTGAGAACCGTACAAAGGTTCGGTCCAGAAGACGGTAAGGTGGAAACCATATTCGCAGTATATATACGAGATAAAAGTCTGGGCATCTCTCTGGAATGCCAGTCTCTAAGAAACGGTGCTAATGCATCACTGTAATCAATCAGAGAAACAGTGCCGGCAAACTCAGGTTCCCACCAGCAACTCTTCATTACTGGCAAAATAGAACTTTCTTCTGCTTCTGCTAAAGCAGATAGTGCCTTTCAATGGAAATAAAGACCTTCCTAGCATCAGTGTAGGCCTGCTATCTTTCTGCATGAATATGTTACTAGGGCAATGGCAGATTGCTAATCATCTCTGAGTCCAGCCCCCTGGCCATCAACGAAAGTCAGCAGTAACAGGCAGCAGACATTCTGAACTCAAAAAAGGCACGGCGAGGTGCTCTTTCCAGGGAACAATGCTTCGTAATTACAGGCATGTTGCTGACCTCTCCGTACACAGTGTAAGACTTGCCCTCTAGCTATGGGCCACAAAATAAGCCATGAAATGAAAGATTATTCCATAAGCTGAAATGATTCTATAAGTTGATATTTCCATAAGTTGAAGTGATAAACGTAGTCATATGGAAACATAAGGAGCCTTACAAGCTCATGAATTATAAAGAAAAAAATAAGAAAAAAGCAGTTTCAATGTAAGGAGTCAAGACAGTCACTCCCTTTGGGGGAGAGGGTTTGTGACTAGCAGAGAGCCTGAGGGACTTCTGATGGCTTATTTCCTGGTCCGGGTGCTGAAAACATGGGTGTGTTCACTTTGTTGGAATTCTTGGAGCTGTGCACTCTGATATACGCTGTGCGTGTGTTATATGTCAAGAAAGTTTACCTCCTCCTCCCCAAAAGCATTTTTTCCTTCTTTCTCCACTAAATAAATGCTGAACAAATATGTATAGAATAATAGCTTGAAGGCGTGCCAGATCCGTAGCATGCCTCAAGGAGCCGTGTACGTCTTCGTCTGGCCTGGGCATCAGATGTGCGTTTCTAGCCACTGCGGTTCACTTCGTTGTTCCACAGCCTAGCTTTCCTACTCAGAGCAAAGGCCTCCTGAGCATTTCTCTTGCATAAGGTCCCCATCTTGGCTGCATGCGGAAGGCCCCTCCAGCGCCATAGTCTGTCTCAGATTAGTTTCCTGGTACATGTTGCTTGGCTGTGTCAGGTCTTGACGCCATCCTAAAGACGGTGAAATGAGCCAAGTGATTTCATTTCTCATGGCACACCTTGAGGACATTACTTGGGCACAAGCCAATTTACTGCTCACAGCCTGAGAGATGTATTTTTCCCACGAGCTGGCCTACCTCCCCCTCTTTCACAAAGAACTTCCTCCATGGGAAAGGACACACCAGAGAACGTGGAGCCTTGTAGCCAGTGGGAAATATGCTTGACATGGGAGATGCTGTCCCCACTCCCTCCTTCCCCACCCACTCCACAGCGACGCGTCAACTCAAAGTTCTTACTAACGCTTGGGTTTCACGCAAAGCTTTCTTTGCTTGCTCGCGCCCATCAACAAATATATCCAGGGAAAGAAACAGCATCAAGAAAGACTGGCCTGTGTGTGCGAGCGAGTCTTTGTTGTTGCTGATTTGCTTTGAGCACCTGGGAGAATTTGACTCCCTGCACCCTTCGACAGAAGTGGGTGCCCCGTGAGCATGTTTCCCTCCGCCTGTGACCTGGAACTAAAGGCGGTGACGAGCACCAAGTGGCGGGAGGTGTTTGTTGGTTGACACTTGACTTCAAGACCAAGCTGAGCACTTGCATTCTTTTGGTTAATTCCACTGGTCCTTCCACTCGGTCAGTTCCATGACTCTGATCCAGGGCCCAAGGAACATAGCATCCCTGCTAAGCTAGACACAAGGGCAATACCAAAAAGGCTTGTGCTGAAGTACAACGCCAACCATCAGCCTTTTGTTAGCTGGTAAGAACGTTGCAGGCAACTGTTTTCAGGAAGTGCTGTCTTTTGTTGTTCCCCCAAAAGGAGTTTTAGGGATCTCGCCTTTGGTTTTTCAAGCAGTTTTAGAAACTGTAAATCTTTTATACTTAATAAATTTTATGAAGTATGATTTCTATGCAAGAAAAATGTGGAGACTTGAATTATACAGCTTGGTGGGATTTGACCAAGTTTACACCCTATGTAAACCAAGATGTAGAACATGTCCAGAGCATGTAAGCAAAGAAGTCATGTCCTTTTTCAGCCAGTACCCCCCGGACACACACTCTCTCACACCACCCTACCCCCAGTGGAAGAGAGAGCAAAGCATTGTTCTGATTTCTCTCACCATAACTTAGTTTCGCCTTTATAAATCGGAGTCCTACAATATGATGTGTCTTCTTTCGGGTCTGGTTAATTTTGCTCACCGGGATGTTGCTGAGATTTGTCCATGTCATTGCTTGCAAGGGCAGCCCATTCTACATTATCCCTGTGGAGTGTTCCATTGTATAAATAGACCACAATAAGTTCATCAGTTCTCCCAGGTGGGGACCACTGAGTTGTGTTCCGTTTGGCGCCATTATTAAGACTGCTGAGCACGTGGCTGTAAAAGTCTTCGTGTGTTCATTTTTTCCCCCTTTCTCTTGTGTAAGTAGAACAGTGGGACCATAAAAAGACGTATGGTAACTTTGTAAGAAACTTCCAAGATTTTTCCAGAGTGGTCATAGTATTTTACCCTCTTGTTGGCAATACATAAGAGTTTCAATTGTTTTATGCACAGAGCTGTCAATATTTTAATTTTACTTATGCCAACATGTGGTATTTTCACTTTTTATTATTTCATCTATCTTGATTTATGTGAAGTAACATCCTATCATGGCATCATTTGGCAGGTCCTCGATAATCTACGATATTAAGCACCTTTTCCATGAGCTTATTGGGATTCTGTTCTTCTTTTGTGACATGTCTGTTCAAACCTTTTGCCTTTTTTTTTACAAACTGGGCTGTTTTTTATTTTTGTTTCTTAAAAGTATTATATATATTCTGGATATGAGCCCTTTATTGAGTGTGTGTATTACATTTATATTTTTCAGTCCATGGTTTGATAATTCATTTTAATCATGAATTTTATGAATGCAAATTATTAATTTTCATGACGTGTGACTTAGCAATGTCTTCTTTCATGATTCGTGCTTTTTATGTACTGTTGAAGAAAACTTTGCCTTTCCAATGGCTGCTATATTCTCATAAGTTTTCTCAATGTTTTATATTTTGTCTTTACATTCAGGTCTATGATCCATATCAAATAAATTTTTGTGTATGGTATGAAATAGAAAGTTAAATAGGTGTCCAAGGAGTTCAAAAGATTCATTCGAAGACTTATATTTCCTATTAGAATGACTTGGTGCTTTAGTTGAAAGTCAATTGTATATACATGAGTATGCCTACTTCTCAGTCTTCTGTTCTGTTCCATTGATCTATTTCTGGACGCTCTGTAGTTCCATAGTATATTCTTTCAATTCCTGTGGCTTCAGATTAAGCTTGAAAATTGGTTAACGTAAGTCTTTCAACTTTTTTTTTCTTCATCAAAATTATTTTGGTTACTCCAAATATCCTGGATTTCTATATTATTTTAGAATTGGCCTGTAATTTTCTTTAAAAAAAGCTGGATTTTTTATTAAAATTATGTTGAACTTATCATCAATTTAGGGAGAAAGGATGTCTTCATATGTTGAGTCTTCCAACTTATAAAATAGTGTGTCTTCTCATTTGTATAGGTT